>NC_083735.1:4280000-5530000 GCF_028564815.1 Eubalaena glacialis | reverse complement strand
GGAAGCTTTCTCTTGTAACAAAACGATTGAGGGTCTCTCTTAGGCTTAGAGCAGAGACTAAAGGAGAAATAAGCCCACGTCTTACCCTTGGAACATGTTGAGTGTTCTTGTAAAAGCGTAGCTGTTGCTTTGTGATGCTATAATCCCTCTGCTATGGGGTTTGAGGGAGAGGTGGCCACATTCACCAGGAAAGAATCAATTCTGCCAGAAGAGGCCACCCTCTTCTCACAGGCCCTTCACGCTGCGTATCATAGTGATCTGGTGTCAGATGCCTTTTCCCCCCAACCATCCTTCTTCAGTGTCAACAGTGATCCCCCGAATGCTGAATCCAACAAACATTCCTCAGTTCTCTTGCAACGTGATCTCTCTTTGATATTTGACACTATGCTTTTGGAAATGGTGTGTTTTATTTTTCAGTATCTCTCTTTCAAAACCTTCTTCTGCCTTGGCTTTCTTAACCCTGAATTCTCCAGGGTCTTTGGCCACATCTTTGAAAGCTCCTTCCCTTCCTCCTTCTCAGAGTCCTCGCGCTTTGTGCCTTCCTTAAAGGAAGTAATGCCACAGACATCTGCCCCCAGCTCTGGTGTCTTCTAACCATGTGCTCTGCCATGGCAAGGCACTCTTTGCCATGGTTTCTCCAACAGTCTCCATGAGAGTGACTCAGAGCACATTAGCCTTAAGTTAAACTTCCATGTATTTTCAATATTCAAGGTAAATGTGTTCAACACTATATATGCGTGTGTGTGTGTGTGTATACATATATATGTTTATTTATTTACATAATGTTTTTCCAGAAACCTGCTTTCCCTCATATGTTCCTTACCCCAGTCAATGGAATTCACATTTTTTAAGTCATGTAGGCCATAAACAACATGGTCATCTTTCATTTCCACATTTTCCTCATTTCCCATGCTTACCTAGGCAGGTTGGAGGGTATTTATCGTAGGGATTTGTCATGCTCCAGAATCAGTTAGACCTGGGTTCAGTCCCACCTCTCCCATTTCCTACCTATGTGATCTTGAGCAAGCTACTTAACTTCTCTAATCTCCAGTTCCTGAATCTGTAAAACAGGCATAAGAAACAGAACGTACCTCATGGGACTGTTAGGAAGATTTAATGAGACAAAAGTGTGTGGAACCCTTAATACAGTGATGGACACAGAGAAATCAGGCCGTATATATTTCACTACTCTTAATGTGTGGGTTCTAACTCTGGACGGTCTTTCGATTGTGTGCCCTTTTTATATTTCCACTGCCACTGCCTTTGTTTATTTCCTTTTCTTTTCTCATGTGGATTATTGCATCTGACTGGCCTCCTTGTTTATAGTTTTTCACCCTTTAAATCCATCATTCATACTGTCACAAGCTTTCTTTTACTGAAGCCCAGACCTATTCATGCCACCCTCTGCTGCTTTAATGCTCCAGTGGCTCCCCGTGGTCTGCAGGATAATGTTCGGTCCCTAGCACAGCATCCAGGCTCTCAATAATCTACTTACAGCTTACTTTCCTCGACACACGCTTTAGGCTGCAGTCACACTGAACTCCACTGTTCCTGAGTGCACTTTCATAAGCCCATGACTTTTTTGCAAAAAAAAAAGATCCTGCAGCCCTAGCCTGAAATTCCCTGTGCTGTTCACCCTTCAGATATGAGCTAACATTCCTTTCCTTTCTGCTCTGTTAGCAGATTTCCCTCTTACGGTCCTCCCCCTTTTTAACCTCATCACAGTGGCTGGTATGTTCGTTTCTGCAAGAACACTAAGCTCCTCCAGAGCAGGGACCATATCCAGTTCTTTGGACAGAGTTGTACCAGCGAGCATGAACATGGCAGATGATTAGAAAACACTAATGTAAATGAGTTCGTAACTCTAATGAACATCCTAAGTTAGGATTTTATCATTGTGAATTCTGCTCCTTCGCCAGGTTAGTTTGTTTATGTTTTGATCACTATTTGCCTCTTTACTCCTTCGATGGTACTGAGGGAGGACACCCATGGCCCGTTACCAGCAGCATGCCATGCTAGCTTGCCTGTGAAGAACAAAGGGAAAGTGGGAGGCAGTATGTTCACAGTAGCGTAATTAAGGTGTTAAAAATTAAATCTGAGATATAATTGCTAGTTATAATAAGTAAACAAATCAATATAAGATTTTTTAATTAAAATAGCAAGAACAGTAGCAGCAAGAATCCAGATGGAAGGTGTTTCATGGAATTACTATCGGTCTCTCACACCCTGAGAATCATCAGTTCTAACTTTGCTTAGAAACAGGTACAGTTAAAAGAAATGCTGCTTTATTTAGTACCACATAATCAACAGATACCTTTCCAGTGTTCATGCAGTTTTATTTCGCAGTCTTATTTATTTCTTGGTTTTATTGAAGTTCCAGGCCAAATGTGAGCCCTGTGGAGTTAATGAACAAAAGCATCCTTTTCTGCTTCTATTAAAACTTGACTATAGGCTGTTTCACAGTGAACACACCTCAGCTTCTTAAACGAGGTGCCAATATGCCCTGCACCACTTATAGAGAAATTAAGAAAGGCACCTCAGTGTCATGTAGCAGAACCACTCCAAGTCCCCGAATGCCTGCTAATACAGTCTTTTTATTTTAAAAATAAATGAAAACTCCATTCACTTGGTTGAAGCACAATTTGTCTGTTTAAGCCTCTGCTTTTAAACATTTATTACACCCTATAATTCCTCCTGTGATTCCAGTGTTCTAATTGTAAGACTTACCTTCAAACATAAATGCTAGTAAACATAAGAAATTCTTTTTTGTCTCTCTTTTAAGTAAAATATTGATTATTTTCTAAATATAAAATCCATATTCATTATAGTAGAACAAGAAAATACAAAAAAAGAGAGAAAAAAATTTTTTATAGCTGCTCTTTGTACTGTAACATTTTAGATGTCTTCCTATGTGTTTTACAATGTTTTGTATAGCTGTGATCTGCTAGACAGTCTTGTAGAGTTATGTCCTTATTTTGTCATTTGACATTTAACACATTTCCCATATTAATAAAACTATTTGTATATAAAATTTAATGGTCATACGAATATATCATCATTTATTAACCATTCTCTTATTAATGCATATTTTAGTGTGTCTTAAGGTTTTAGTCATTATAAATAACGATGCCCTAAACAGTTTTGTGTCATACAATTTTTCTTCATGGTTAAGATAGACAGAAAATCGACTGTATTTTCAGCCTACAGGTCTTCCCATTTCATAGGAACAGAGACCCAGTTCCTATGGGAAATTCATTTCATTACCTTATTGAAATCAGTGTCAGCCATGCAGTGAGATGCATAGGCATGGTCTTCAGAACACTACCTCATTTTCCTGGAAAGTGTGATTGGTTCAGAGAAAGGCATATGACGTGGGCCGGCATAATCAGAGATTTTTCCAGGACTTCTTGGTTGGGCTTTCACTCAGGCTGCTAACCAGGTAGGCAGCTTTGCTCATTGTTAGGAGGCAATCTGCCTGAATGATAGAGAAAAAAATAGAGCTTTGAACTATATCATTTAAGCCATATATAAAACATTTCCACCCAACAGCAGCAGAATAACACATTTTTTTCTCAAGTGCACTTACAGCTTTCTTCAGGATGGGGCACATGTTAGACCCCAAAACAAGTCCTAACAAATTTAAGGTTGCAATCATATCAAGTATCTTCTCTAACCACAGTGGAATGAATCTAAAAATTAACAGAAAAGGAAAACTTGAAAAGTCACAAATATGTGGAAATTATACCACACTCTTGAACAACCAGTGGCTCAAAGAAAAATTGAAAAGGGAAATTAGAATATATTAGAATATATCTTGAGACAAACAAACGAAAACACAACATACCAAAAATGGGATGCAACAGAAGCAGTACTGAAAGGAAAGTTTACAGCACTATACACCTACATTGTAAAAAAGAAGAAGTGTCTCAAACAAACAACCTAACTCTACACATTAAGGAACTAAAAAAAGAAGAGCAAACTAAACCCAAACTTAGCCAAGGGAAGGAAATAATAAAGATTAGAGCAGAAATAAATGAAATATAGAGTAGAAAAAAAATGGGAAAAAAATAAATAGAACTAAAAGTTGATTTTTTAAAAAAGATAAACAAAATTGACAAACCTTTTAAGGTTGTCAAAACTTTTAAAAGGTAAACAAAATTGACTAATCAAGAAAAGAAAAAAAGGACTTTTTTGAAATGAAAGAGGAGACATAACAACTGTTACCACACAAATACAAAGAATTATGAGACTACTATGAACAATTATATGCCAACAAATTAAATAATCTAGGAGAAATGAATAAATTTCTGGAAATATATAACTTTCTGAGACTGAATGATGAAGAAATAGGATATCTGAACAGAACTATAACTAGTAAGGAGACTGAATCAGTAATCAAGAACCTCCCAGAAAAGAAAAGCTCAGGACCAGCGGCTTCACCTTGAAGTCCACCAAGCTCTTAAAGAATTAATGACAGTCCTTCTTAAACTCTTCCAAAAAATTGAGGAGTGAGGAACACTTCCAAATGTATTTTATGAGGCAAGAATTATCATGATACCAAAGCCAGAAAAAGCCATTACAAGAAAAGAAAACTACAGGCCAGTATCCCTGATAAATATAGATGCAAAAATCTTCACCAGCGTACTAGTGAATCTAATCAAATTCACAGCACATTAAAAGGATCAGATACCATGACCAAGTGGGATTTATCCCTGGGATGCAAGGATGGTTCAACATATGAAAATCCATGTGATATTTACCACAGAGGGTAAAAATCACATCATCATCTCAATAGATGTAGAAGAAGCATTTACAAAATTCAACACCCTTTGTGATTAAAAAACACTGAACAAACTAGAAATAGCATGACATTTCCTTATAATAAAGACCGTATATGGAAAGTCCACAGCTAACATACTTAATGGTGAAAAACTGAAAGCTTTTCCGGTAAGGTCAGGAATGAACTAAAGATGTTCATTCTCACCTCTTCTATTCATCATAGTACTAGAAGTCCTAGCCAGAGCATCATGCAAGACAAAGAAATAAAAGACATCCAAGTTGGAAAGGAAGAAGTACAATTGTCAGTTTGCATATGACATAATCTTACATGTAGAAAACCCTAAAGATTCCACAAAAAATTGTTAGAACTAATAAATGAATTCATTAAGTTGCAAGATCTAAAATCATACAAAAATCAGTTGCATTTCTATACACTAACAACAAACAATCTGAAAAGGGAATTAATAAAATAATCCCATTTACAGTAGCATCAAAAAGAATAAAATACTTAGGAATAAACTTAACCAAGGAGGCAAATGATTTATACATTGAAAAGTATGAGATATTAAGGAAAGAAATGAAAGAAGGTACAAATGCACCCCATGTTCATGGATTGGAAGACTTAATATTGTTAAAATGTCCCTACTACCCAAAGCCATCTATAGACTCAATGTAGTCCCTATCAAAACTCCAATGATGTTTTTTACAGAAATAGAAAATATAATCCTAAAATTCATCTGGAACCACAAAGGACCCTGAATAGCCAAAACAATCTTGAGAAAGAAGAACAAAGCAGGAGTTCTCATGCTTCTGATTTCAAAGCATATTACAAAGCTAAAGTAATCAAAACATTATGGTCCTGGCATAAAGATAGGCGTATAGACCAATGGAATAGAATGGAAAGTCCAATAAACCTATATATACAGTCAACTGATCTTTGACAAGGTTGCCAAGAATACACAATAGAGCAAGGATAGTCTCTTCAGCAAATGGTGTTGGGAAAACTGGATAGTCAGATGCAAAAGAATGAAATTCGACCCTTATACCAGAGATATAAAAAAAAATAAAATAAAAATGGAGTAAAGACTTAAGTTTAAGACAGAAACTGTAAAAGTCCTAGAAAAAATATAGGGGAAAAACTTCTTAACGTTAATCTTGACAATGATCTTGGATATGACACCAAAAACACAGGTGGCAAAAGCAAAAATAGACAGGTGGGATAGCATCAAACTAAAAAACTTCTGTCCAGTAAGGGAAGCAAGCAACAGAGTGAATAGGCAAACTATAGAATGGGAGAAAATTTTTGTGAACCATATATCTGATAAAGGGTTAATATCTAAAATATATAAGGAACTTCTTCAACTCAATAACAAAAAACAAAAATAAAAATAGGTAAATAACTTGAATAGAATTTTCTCCAAAGAAGACATACAAATGGTGAATGAAAATCTCAACCTCAGTAAGCGTCAAGTAAATGCAAATCAAAACCACAATGAGGTATCACCTCACACCTATTAGGATGGTCATTATAAATAAATAAATAATTTTTAAAACCAGAAAATAAGTTTTGGCAGAGATGTGGAGAAATTGGAACCTCTATACACTCTTGGTAGGAATGTAAAATGGTGTAGCTGCTATAGAAAACATTATGAAAGTTCCTCAAAAAATTAAAGATAGAACTACCATATGATCCAGCAATCTCACTTCTAGGTATTTATCCAGAGGATTACAATCCAGATATTGAAGAGATATTTGCACTTCCATGTTCATTACAGCATTATTCACAATAGCCAAGAGATAGATATAACTTAAATGTCCATTGACAAATGAATGGATAAATAACATGTGTTATATAAGTACAATAGTATATTATTCCATCATTAAAAAAAAACCAAATCCTGTTACATGCTACAACATGGATGGACCTCAAAGACATTGTGCTCAGTGAAATAAGCCAGTCATAGAACAAATGCTCCATGATTCCACCTATGTGATGTTTCTTCATACTCATCAAAGCAGAAAGTAGAATGGTGGTGGCCAGAGGCTGGGGGAGGGGAAAATGGAGTGTTGCTGTTCAATGGGTGTAAAGCTTCAGTCGTGCAAGGTGAGAAATCTCTAGAGATGTGCTGTACTACGTTGTGCTGTAGTGAGCAATACTGCACGGTACACCTAATAATTTGTTAAGACGGTAGATCTCATGTTATATGTTTTTTTTTTTTACACAATAAATAAAAATCAGATCTCAGCAGAATTACTGAGTCAAAGGTATGAATATTTTTGTTTCTTGATAAGGATCATGAAATTGCCTTCCAAAGTCTTGTATTAAATTATATTTCCATAGCATATATAACGGAGTCCCTTTTATTGCGTCCTTGTCGAAGCTGGGTATTCTCATTTTTAAGTGTTGGTTATATTTTATTGTGAAGAAATGATTTACCTGTTTATTTCTATTTCTTCTATGGCCTGTAAGTTTACTAATGCCTTTCTTCATATGGAATTGGTTGTGTTTAACATTTTTAAACATTGCTTCTCTGGCATATAAATAGCTCACTATTGTTCTGTTTGTCAGTGGAGGGTGTGGGTAAAAGTGGAAGAATGTGGCTGGTAAAGAGGCAGTTAATTATGAAAACTCCTGTTGTTTTAAACCTGAATGTAAGTGAAAAATTCAGAAGCTCGGTCATTAGAATGCTTCCTTTCTAATTTCTTCTCCTTTCTAGTAGTAGAGTAGGTAAGCATTCTCGGAAACAGCATGTATTTGAAGTCTATGGTTGATTATCTTAAATTTCCAGGAAGAGCAGCATGGTATAGAGCTGACCCATCACAGATGCATCATTCCAAGAAAGGCTGGAAGGTACTAACGAGTCCATAAGCCCAGAGATTCTGTTGTCTGTATTCTCAGTCAGCCTGTCCTTCAGAGGAGAGGTTTATGATATAAAGTTTGCCATAGCTACTTCAATGACTCCCTTGTATTTTGATAGGGACTATCAAACTTCTTGTCTGTCTTACTCAACAGTACATTTCAAGTGTCCAGTGTAGTGCTTTATACAGAATCGGTGCTCAATAAAAATTTGTTAAGTACAAACAAACGGATTTTAAAAAGAGAATATCAATCGTGTTAGGATGGCAAGAGATTCTTGCTAAGCCATATCACTTTTGAGTAGTAAGGAAAAGGACTTAGAAACTTTTACCAAGACATTAGCAAATACTTTTCTAGAGGACAGAATTTTAGAGCTGCAAGGAACCTCAGAAAATATCTGGTCCAACTCCTTTTTTTATACATACTGAGAAACATTTGTTAAAGGCAGAGACCAGCTTGGAGACCAGCTTTCCTCTTTTAACCACTGTGCCTTTCCTTTGAAGGAAAACCACTTTGCACACATATGGTTATCAACTCTTGAGTTTGATCCCTGGCAAAGAAATAAAAATTTATCTAATTTTTTTCACCTGTCAGAACAGTGGTTAAGTTTACAAATGAGTAAACCTATTTTGTTTATAGCTTTTCCCTTTGAATTTTAATTTTGGTTTCAGTGAGCTGAAATTTCCTTTGACTAAAATTTTAAGTCAGAATTGATAATTACATTTTGCTGCACAAATACATTATGTTTAGACTCTTCTAAGATTAAGCAGCCATAAAATGTACTGAACTTTCATGATACATTAGGTGATATTCCTGATCATTAGAAGGCATGTGTTCATTCATAAAACATTTACATACATTCATATCAAAACGTTTTCACCTGAATAATCTTCAATGATTCCTACTATCCAAAGACTAAAATACAAGTCCCTTCTTAGTATTCATCATCCAAGACTTACCTTTTGCCTACTTTAAAATTTTCCATTTGTTTGGAGCTTAAGCTCCAAACCAATGGAGGTGCTCATTGTTTTTTGTAGACACTCATAGTTTTCCAATCTTGTTGTTTTTGTTAATTCTTCTCTCTTTAGTGTGCACATGGCCATTATCTACCCATTTATCCATAAACAAATACCGCCAGCTCAGAGCCTATCTCAAATGTAAGCTTCTTAAAAATTCTCTTTCATACTCCCACTCTGAAGTATTCCCTCTTCTTTCCATATACTTCTAGTATTTTATCTGGTGTCTCAGTGTCCCTGTTGCTTCCTACATTGTATCATGGTACTTTAAGGAAATTTTTATCTGCCTATAAATTCCATAAAAGAACAATTTTTATCTGTTCCTCTTCATAACCCTTGTAGCACTTTTTATGTTGGGTATTCAATAACCTTGGAAGAAATTAATATCTCTAATAAGAACACAATGTAAGGGAAAAGGGCTTTTAAAAACTGTTAAAGTATCATATTCTTATTTAGGTACTCTATAAGTATTAGTGATTGAAAAGGTGTTATAAGAACTCTATGGGAAACTTTAAAGTTTTCTGTTTTTGTTGTTGTTGTTTTAATTTTATTTTTATCTTTTTTTTTTTTTTTTTTTTTTTGTCTACCTGAAAGTGGTTTGATCTCACCCTTACTTTGAAGAATATTTTCATTGGATGTGAAATTTTGACTGACAGTCTTATTATTTTGTCTTTGCTACTTTAAATGTGCCATTTCATTATCTTCTAGCTCACATTGTTTCTGATGCAAAATCAGCAATCTTTATTATCCCTGTTCTCTTGTACACAATTTCTCTTTTCTGTGGCTGCCCTCAAGATTTCTCTTTTTCCTTACTTTTGGCAACATGACTATGAAGTGCCTAGGTAGGGTTCTCTGATATTTATACTATTTGTAATTTACTGAGTCTCTTGTATTTGTAAGTTGGTGTTTTTTTCTCAAATTTGAAAAGTTCTTGTATATTATTTTTTCAAATATAGTTTTCCTTCCCAATCTCACTATCTTCAACTTCTAGGGCACCAATTAAACATAAATTAGACTAGTATATATTTTTCCATACATACCTGAGGATTTTGTTTATTTTTCTTCACTGTTTTATCTTTCTGTTGCTGAAATCAAATATTTTCTAAGTTATCAAATTTACTGACTCTTTTTTAAGCCCATGAGTAAGTTTTTAAATTTCCGTTTTTGTCCTTTTCCATCCCAGCATTTCCAGTTGATTCTTTTTTTTATAGTTTCAATTTTTTTCTGCTGAGATTCCCTACCCTTTCACTCATTAAGACTAAATTTACCTTTTTAAGAGAAATATATAAAGTTGCCTTAAGCTCTTTTTCTGCTTAAATGCAACAACTGAGCCGTCTCAAATTTGGTTTCTATCAGTTACCTTTTTTCTTGACTATGGATCAAAATTTCTTGTTTCTTTGAATATCTTCTGATTTTTTAAAGAAAATACTGGACTTTTTGGTTAATACATTGTAGATACTGGATGTTTTTTAATTTCTTCTGAAATGTATTCATTCTTCCCTCTCAAAAATATTATGATGAACAAAAGTGGCAGAAAAAAAGGGTACATAATCTATGATTCCATTTATATAATATTCTAGAATAGGCAAAACTATACAGACAAATCGGGGTAGTGATTGCCTGGGATGGGAGGTTGAGTAAACTGATTGCAAAGGGGCATGAGGGAACCCCTGTTGATGGCGGAAATCTTCTGTATCTTGAATGGAGGAGTGATTATATGGTTACTTGTTAAAAATCATCAGCCTGCACAGTTATAATGTGTGAATTTTGTTGTATATAATTTATACCTCAGTAAAGTGTATTTAAACATTTTTAAACACTAAAGTGACATGTCATAGATATGTGTTGAATTTATAAAATGTACTGTATTTTGAAATGCTTGAGATGAAGAAAATTTGAGAGAACCTTTGTTTTACTCATTTTGGTATACCCCTAATCCTAGTACATTGCCCACTGAAAGTTACTGCTCAATACATTTTTTTAAAAATTCATGTTTATTTTCAGAAAATCAATTACCTTGAAATGTCCTTCATATTTGAACATGTCCTATTCATCTCTAAATTAAAGGCATAGTTTTCTAAATGAAAGATCTTTATTTTAATAAGTGATGAATCTTTGTTTTTATCAAGGGCTGTGTAGTAACTTACATGGTCTGGTGTTTCCAGCACCTCAACACATTGGCTCTGATCCACATTCTCCTTTAATCCAAGTTCTATTGGAAATTGGTTCAAAATTGTACCACATGAGATATGGATAAAAGTATTGTAAATGGCTGTCAGAGAGATATGGTAAACATAATGATTAATTTCTATGGAAGGTTACATTTTACCATGTGTGAATGTCTTTCCCCCCTCAGCTTTAGTGGGAGATAATTGACGTATAATACTGTGTAAGTTTCAGGTGTACAGTGTGATGATTTGATACACTTATCTATTGCTGCATGGTTACCCCAATAAGATTAGTTAAAACATCCATCAGCTCAGATAATTACAGTTTTTTTTGTGTGGTAAGAGCGTTTAAGATATACTCTCAGCAACTTTCAAGCATATAATACTGTGAATGTCTTTTAAAAAGTGGATATATTAATTCCTGCTCAAAGACAATTGCTCTCTGAAAATGAGATCAGGATGAAGAGCAGAAATTTAAATTTACATGGGAAAATTTGCCCCGGATCAGGCTGAAAAGAACCATTATAATGCAGTGCACTTGGAAACTGTCAGCCTTTTGAGTTGTCAAACACTCCTTGGAATGAGGAGCTGCAGGCTGATTTTGAATCTGAGCCATTTGCTGTCATATAAATAGGAAGGCCAGGTTCATTAAAAGATATACATTCTTTTCAACTCTGGATATCACAAGATCACTGATAATTTTGTGTTATCTTGTACTATATGTCTGTTTCAAAGTTTAGCTCTTCTGTCTTTTCTTAGGAATGCATTCTTGGAGCTTATGTCCCTGCATATAATTTATCTGGGATAAAAAATGGGATCCCTTTCAGTTTTGATTATAAAGCTCTTTGGGGCTATTTTGCTTTAATCTAATTTGATTGATTTGCTGCTTTTCGTACTTGCTGACAGATATTTATATTTTTACTTTAAAAATAAAGGAATAATGGAACTAACCTGGGGAAGACATTTAGTGATGAGGGTATCTATTTCACAGTAAAGATTATTTAACAAGCTTGGAAAAAATACTTCTAAGTATTTTATTAATCATTGTAACATTATCCTAGGTAAATAATTCTCCATATAGGTCAAATTACTTACCAGGTAGTGAAACCTATACTATATTGCTAACAGATTAAGAATTCATATATATTGGGTTGGCCAAAAATTCGTGAGGGCTTTTCCATAAGATCTTAGCTACAGAATAAAATAACAGTAGTGAAGCAGTAAATCATGACCTGATTAAGGTCCTTCACTCATCAAATGAGAACTCGGAGCTCAATAAGATAAATCACTGATTTTTCCATCCTGAATTACTGTCTCTCACTCTCCTCCCACTTTCCCTCCTCCTCCATATTTAAAATAAAACAAACCAAAAATAATAGTTTACAACAAACAGCTCTTACCTTTTCTACTTATATGGTTCTTTGCAATGTTAAAATTCTGCAGAATATTTTTCCTTTATACTAATCTATAACAAATACCTCTTCACTTTGTTAAGTCTTGTAGGTTTATTTCGTCAAATATCTTGAGAATATATGATATAGAATGTGCTCTGCTGGACTGGTCACTTAGGGGTCTACACCTGCTCCTGAGAGACCTCTTTTCTCATTTCTGACACATTTCTGGTTCTAAGAAACCCTGAAGAATTCTGGAGGCTCCTATAACTGACTGGGAAATGATGAATTTTATGTGACAGATTTTCTTATCCCCAAATAGCAACAGGTCCGTACAACGTTGTTATTTATACGTGAAAGAAAACAAAATAAAGCATCTCAAAGAATCTCAGATTAGTAAAATTAGGAAAGAGATTTATAGATGCTGCTTCTACACCTCTACCATTGCACACACATTTTTACTTCCCTCAAATACATATCTTTTTGATTAGGAGTCGATGAGGAAACAAGGATCAGTTTACAAAAAAGATGTTGAGGCCAAAAGAGGACCTTGATATTTTCACAACTGAAATATTTAGTATTTTACCATAGCACTTCAAACTATTACCTTAAAACCACATTTACTTTGCTCCAGACTTCAAGATGACCAGGTGATTAGAATCGCTTACAGGTTTAATCTAGAAACACTTTTTCACTCTCTACTCTGGGCTGGACATTGGACTATAAAATGAATAAGAAATCATCCTCTCTCAAAGGGCTTACTGCTTGGTTGGTAGAGGGAGACCTGTAAACAAATAGGTGCAGTTCTGTGATGTGTACAGAGTGCAGTGGAGGGATCGGCGTGGGAGCTCATTAAAGGATTCACAAGAGAGGTGACATTTGATCTGTGTCTCAAAAGATGTGTTGACATTTGCTAGGCAGATGGGTTTGAGGAGAAAGGAAACTTCCGTCAGAGGTAGAAACAGAAACCGAGATACAAAGGAATAAAATAAGATGTTGAGAACAGGTGACTGTTGTTGTTCTCGGTGACTGGAGTATAGCAAGGCTTCTAGTAAGGAGGAAAATGAAAGAGCATTGTCTTGGAGGCGTCCGTAGTGGACCCTGGATAAAATATTTTATATCTTTATTAAAATCTTATTTCATTTTTAGTTAAAAGAATATACTTTTAGAGTTTTAAATGGAAGATTCCAGATGCTGAAACTTTGAACTCTTAGAGTAAATGTATCAGAAACTATAAGAATCACAGTTGCTAAAAATTATGCAATATTAATCTATCAATATAAGTGGTCTTTTGTTCAAAGAGCAAACCACAGTGATTTTGTGAAGTAAAGAGAAAAATCTTCTACCGGTCAAGAAGAAAAAAAAGAACCCATGGGATTCACATTGCTTTCATAAAAGCATACTTTCAATAGTCCGCCTCAAAATCACCGGCGTACTTGCTGAAAATACCAAATCCCTGACTCTACTGAGGCGATCCTGATTCGGTGGGTCTGAAGGTGAGGCTGTGGACCCTGCACTTCTAATAAACTCCCCAGGTGATGGTGTGTCCACAGAAGGGTGACAGCTGGAATCCCATAGTGAAAATATGTTCAATACTAGTTTTGTGAACTTTGGGGTGTATTTGTATGCTTCAAATATATTTGATTGAGAAAGTGGGAACTTTCTCCCACTTAATTCAGCTGATAACAAGATATGGCCATGTGAGGCCATAACCAAGCCAAGCCATTGCCCACGTGGGTAGTGTCGTACTCTAGTTGAAGGCCAAGTTCCCATCCAAAGCAGTGGTCCTGAAAGCATAGACCTAGAAAGCAATGGGAGGTGCAACCTCAACGTCCTTGCTGTTTGTTGACATTCAATCTGCATATTCTCCACGTGAAATATTCCATCAGGAAAGGCTGGATTGGCCTTCATTTGAGTTTGTATCAGCTCTTTTCAGATGTATCAACAGACAAAAATTTAAATAGAAGAGTGACTTAATCGCTGTGGCACCAAAGAACAAGCTGCGTTCTCTCTTTCAGTGTTCTGGGTACATTGCGGAATACCTAGCTGGGGGTGGGCATTGTCTCTCTGAATACTATCTGCTTAGGCACATTCTTTTCGGTTATGTTGGTATATTTTTAATGTTGATTAATAATGAAATTATTGGCTTAGTTAAAAATCATTGAGGGATTGTAGTTCTGATGTTGAAACTTAAACTTCTGAAGGGTGGGACATGGGGAGATAGAATGTGTGACTTGCACTCCTGCCTCCCCAAATTCCTTCCATCTTTCTCTGCTTTCCCTTCTTTGCTTTCTCCGCTGTCTGTGGCTTGTTGACGCCTCTCCTCATTCTCCTGTCTTCTGTTAAAACAGGCGACAGCAGGGCAAACAGGATTGAGAGTCTCCTGAGTGTCAGCTTGCCTGTTTCATGATCTGATGATTTTTCAGAGTTAGTTTAAGATGTGTGGCTCAAAGTTTATCTTCATATTCAATTGCTAAAATAGTCCTTATAGCTTTAATGTTGTTTTACATTATATAATTTAATTATATAATTAAATATAATTTAATGGTGATTATTGGTTTAATGTGTAATGAGTTGTTTAATTTACATGTTAAAATTGTACTTAGAAAAAATTGTCCTTTGTTCTCCACTGAAAATGAGTTGACTTTGGTGTATATATATATATATATTTTAGTGGCCAAATTGGGCAAACTGGAAAATGATGAGAAATACTATTTAAACTTTTCTCATCTCAGTTACCAATGAGACAGGGCAATTTTCTTTCAGGGGGATTCTTTAGAAATGCTACAAATCCCAACAAATTTCCATCTACTAAATTGGAAGTTTTAAAGCTTCCCCAAAATGGGTGGGAGGTTTTGTTTGTTTGCTTGTTTGTTTGTTTTGGTATCTTTGAGATTATTCGAATAACATTAGAAGCAGATAAGAAGTCCCGGACTTAACATGAGACCAGAACACACTAGATGGTGCTCTTATCCTAACAGCAGTCATGCACAGGAAACAGTGCTAGTTAGAATAAAGCTAGAATAAAAGAAATAATGTCCAGGGTGCATATTGGATTTTTGCCTTCCACCAGAGGATACACTAATACCAGATTATATAATTCACTTTCACAGCATTTGTATTTTACTCAGAAATGACTTGCTGAAGTTTTGCACTAGCACAGCCTTGTTTTAATAAACAGATGTGTGTGCGTGTACAGGAACATACGTGTATGTTGTACTGGGGCAGCTGTACTGGTTTTATCAAATTTTATCTCCCATGTCTTAAAGGCACACAGTGTTCCAGTCAGATTTCCCTGGACATGGCTTACATCTTCCCATCCCCTTGTCCCGCACGTTTTTCCCTCCTCGTGGGATAGCTCCATCACCCGTTTCTGACAATGTCTTGCTTATTCTACAAGACCAAGTTCAAATGCAGTGCCTCCACGAAGCCATTCCTGGTTGCTTCAATCATTCTTTCTTTACTTTGAATTACCATGACTCCTCCTTGTACTTCTCTTATGCATATCATACTCTGCTTTGTGTTATTTGTATACTTACTATATCCTGTAAACTCCTTGAGAACATGGACAATTTTTAATGCAGTTTTTCTCCTTCCTCTTCCTATATCAACCTTTACATGAAGTACTACATCTTGAATATAACTGGTGCTCACAAATGTGCATACAATGAAGGATTAAAAGAATGATGAAATGAATTTCTATGAGAAAAACATTTGTTTTGGATACCTGTTTGCTTTCCACCCTTCACCACTCTGCTCTGGACCCATCGACCATTCTTTCCCTCTGTCTTCCAGTTGGCATGGCCAATGGAAGCACAGCAAGAAATATGAAGATAAAAGAAAAGAAAAGCAGAGGCATTTATTCTCCCTCTGAGTCAAGCCGTCGGTTGGCCAAGCTGCATGTCTTCCCTTAAAGCCACAGCCCTTGGCAAGCATCTGTTGACAACTCCCTTCCTTTGCCCCTTCAAGCCCACGGGGTGAGAGCTTTGGATGCTTCCCTGTTTCTTTATTAAACTCTCTGCAATCACCTGTTTTGAGTGTGCCACCCATGACCCATGTACAAACTATGGCCCATAAAAGGCCCTTAGAAATGAGTTATCTCATCTGAGAAATTACTCTTTCTGAGAGTGACCAAGGCCTCACATCTTGAGGACAGTTCAGATAACTGAGATTTGATTTTACCTTCACTCTCAGGTCAGAAGGCAGCCTACTCTGACTTAACGCAAATGCTTACTCTCACTTGCAAAGGTGTCCAAAATACGCATCTTAACTATTTGAGAACATTTACTAAATGCCTGGAAAAGAAATGATCTGCAGTATTAATAACAGCTTTCCTTGTGTATAGCCTAAGTAATATTTATGTATTTTCTCATTTTAAAACATTCTATCAGGTTTTTTCCTGCTGACACACAGAATCACTGATTCAAACAATCAAAACAGTGGATTTCAAACCACTCTCTGAGGGGCCTAGGATTCCCAACTTAAATTTTTGCTTCAACCTAAAGAACAAAATGCATTTGACTTTGAATCTTTCAGTGAATATCTGATCAAGATAGGAATCAAGTTATCAGAAATTATCTGAAAATGACAATACTGATCATGGCATGTAATAGGATCCAGAGGAAGATCTTTTCTGCTCACCAAAAAAAAAAAAAAAAGACTTATACTCGTTGAGAAACCCCTTCATTGATTCTCTTCCAACGTAGACAATGGTGTGTGAACTTTTTTCAGCTATAAAACAGCAGTCATTTACGTCGCTCACAGAGGTTTTAAGATGATTAAGTGGCACAGCATATACACAGCAACATGCTCAGGGCTGGCAAAGTGTGGCATTTATACTAGTTTTCTTCTTTTCCTCAGAGTCAGACAGTCACTTTTTAGATAATCACACCAAAGCCCAGGCCTCCTGACTTCAAGTTCAGGGCTGGTTCCACCTTACTGACACTGCCCTAATTTGCCTTTACATACATTAATTTCTTTTCAGCTATAATGTTCTTTTTGCAGGTGTGAAGAATATAACATATCAGGAAAATATAGGCTACAACATGGATTCTACTCAATATTAGAATTTCTACAATTATTTTGTTATCTGTAAGCATATGCAGTAAGCCTTTTAGACATATGTTCATTTTCTTTCCGATGTTTCTAAACTATGAAATAAGAAAGCCAGAGCCTGTGTGATTAGAGTGTCTGATCTTTCACTCATAATTTGCTGTCTTTTTTGAGATTGTGAATTAAATGACCCCTTTGACTGTATTTGTGTTTCTGGCCTAATCAGTAAGGACATTCAGATTCTTAGTTGTCAGTAAGCTGCCCCTTGACCTCCCTGATGTGTCTTCCAAGTACCAGAGCCGGAATTGCAGGCCCCCTTCCATCTTCATAGGCTTCATAGATTCACAAAAGTCTAGACTTCTGATTCAGTCCTGCATCAGCCTGGTAAGACCTTGTGTCTTCATTTTAGTAACAGCAGTCTGTGTTCTCCCCAGGAGAAGTCTGAAGTCCAGTTTTTACCCTGTTTTCTGTAACCAGCTCATAGTTTCCTCTCTGTGAGAGCTCCTGTTCTGATGATGAATTTTTATATTAGTCTTTTTTTTTAATGTGAGGCTTCTGGGGATTAGGATCCATCTGGGCAGGTATTTCTAGGTTTCCTGACCCAAAGAACTATAGAAAAATATTTTAAAGAGATTTATTGAGAGTGTCTCTACACCCTAGAAAGCGAACCAAATGGCTACATTAAATATGTCTGACAGGAGATTCCATTTCCATTTCCTCTTCACGGGGAATGCTGCTAACACTTTGTCGTTGTCATTGAGAGAATGACCCCTTCCAGGCCTGTTGCCGCTTCCATTCGGATTCTTGTCTGCTCCACAAGTGATGTAGCAAACTCCTAGCATCCAGCGCCCTTAAAACTACTTTCAGATTCTCCATCTCTGTTTTTTTT
Organism: Eubalaena glacialis; assembly: GCF_028564815.1. Taxonomy (NCBI): domain Eukaryota; kingdom Metazoa; phylum Chordata; class Mammalia; order Artiodactyla; family Balaenidae; genus Eubalaena; species Eubalaena glacialis. Next base: position 5,511,848 of record NC_083735.1, on the reverse strand, counting down.
TAATTTTTATTGGAGTGTAATTGCTGTAAGATGTTTTGTCAGCTGCTGCTGCACAACGAAGTGAATCAGCTGTATGTACACATCTATTCCCCTCCCTCTTGGACCTCCCTCCACCGCCTCCCATCACAGAGCACTGAGCTGATCTCCCTGTGCTGTACAGCAGGTTCCCACTAGCGATCTCTTTTACACAAGGTAGTGTGTATGTGTCAGTCCCAATCTCCCAACTCATCCCACCCTCCCCTTCCCCTGCTCTGTCCACACATCCGTTCTCTACGTCTGTGTCTCTATTCCTGCCCTGCAAATGGGTTCATCTGTACCATTTTTCTAGATTCCACATATATGCCTTAATATACGATACTTGTTTTTCTGACTTACTTCACTCTGTATAACAGACTCTAGGTCCATCCACATCTCTGATGATGCAATTGCTCAAAGTTTGCCTCAAATATTAAACATTTATTACTCACTGTTTTTCCGCACTTAAAGTGCCCTGGAGAGTGCTGGTTGCCAAGTTGGGATGTTATCATGGGAGTGGCCGGGTTCCAAGGTCTCTGCCTCTGTGAGTTTCGTTCTCAGCTCTCTCTGAACTGTGTGCTTCACTGCAGCAGAGAGGAAGGTTATAGGCCACATTTTCTCATGAGAAGAGTTCCCTCTTCGCTTGAAGCGCAATTTGTAAATAATAAAGCCAACCAGATTTAGATGCTTTTCATTTTACACGGTTTAACATCCCTCCTGCTAGCAGTGGTTCAGGGAAATACCTGTTTGTACTTTTACACTTTTTTTTTCTGAAATTTTTGCTCCTTACGGTGAGGGTTACCATTATACCCTAAGCTAAACCTTGTTAGCGTATGAATAATGACAAGAACAGTGTTTGGCTTTGGGACCTGATTAGTTCCACATACTCTGTTGATGCTTCCAGGTTTCAAATGTACAGGGTCTCTGTTGTTTTTTTAGTTTTTTTTTTTTTTTTTCCACATTCACAAGTAACTTCCAACCTCTTATATACAGGAGGACAGCTACAAGAAACAGCACTGTCTATTCTTCAGTCTATCCATAATTCAGTATATAGCATGTTTACCTTCTTCTGAAAAAAAAATGCTTAAGATTCTATACACTGTGACTTTCATCAAAATTCCTTGAGAGATTTTCATAATCTCTTTTATAGTCTATGTCCAAGAAGGTGACAAAATTTTAAAAACTAACTTATTAGCTAGAGAAAGCAGTCACAAGACTGGTTTGTCGCAAGAGAACCAGATCCAAATTCATCATCAAAGTCTCTTAAAATCTAGTTTTAATAAATTAGGAAGTAGAAAGACACATCATGGATTTCAAATGCCTTACTGAGTGCTTGAGTTATTGGCAACAATTTACCAGACAGCTGGAGGTCTATTAATAGTGAACATGTTTAAACTATTAAGTGGCTGCGTAGTTTTGATTGACAAAAATCCTAATTAAAACATTTTTGGAGTGGTTTTATTTGGTTTGGCATAAATGATCATCAACTAGTATTACATTGCAAGACAGAACAATGCAAGCATCACTGAAGCCATCCTTGGTGGCAGGACACCTACAGAAGACGATGAACAGTAGGTTATTCTGAAACACTGCTGTGTGTTAAGAAATGGGATGATTGCAAGGAGGGTATGGAGAAGAAATGCCTTCAAGTTTCCCTAAAATACAACCTCAACAATATTGAATGGGGATGAATTCCTAAGAAAGAACAGTAGTGTGTAACCATCAACCTGAATCTAAGATTAATGATGCAAACGTTAGATAGTTGAAAAATATTCTGAGAGCAGTTTACAGCCCAAGGAATGTATTACTTTGTATATAATGGAAAACACCGTGTATCTTTTCTACTGCAACCGTACACATATATAGTGACATAATTAAATAGGATTTATTGCTATATATTAAGGATCTTAATAATTGTATTGGCAAGTTTAAGAAAAGCATATTTTTATGAAACTGTTTATCAAATTTTTGAAGTAAATTTCATTTGGATCTGTTACTTTCGCTTACATCCTAAACTCTAAGCTCTTTTTTTTCATGTGTAAGGCTTCCATTTCCTATGGGGATATTTAGCTGTAAACTCCTTCTTTAGCTTTCTCTAGAAAGCCTGTTAATTCTAAAACCTGTCCCCTTAATTCTACTAGACTTATGTTCTGTACAATTTGATAATAATGAAAAAAAGTATCATAGTTAATACCAGGATAAAATTGTAAGTGATTCAAAATCTTGTACATTGCATGATTCTGTGAATCTGCCATGATGGAATGAAGGAAATACCACCTTTAATTTGCATAGAAAACATTTTGATATGCACAGAGATTTTGGAAAAATAGAGGTGCTTGCTGTTAAGATGTTAACAAATGAATATGCCAGAAATTGACCTTTTCAAGCTGGCGTATGTTAGCTTTCTGAGGCCTGTGCTGCCTTGATATATCCCAGAGTAAGTCAGTGTGGTAGGGTCGGATGTGGACTCAGGCCAAACTGTATCTCACTCTCTTACTCAATTTGCTCTCTCTCTCCCTGCCGCCCTCCCCCACTCTCTCTTACTATCTTTAGCTTAAGTCTGAATCTTAGCATTATTGCAATAATGTAGTTCGCTTGTACCAATAACTTACTTGTCAGGAGACATCTGTTCTGTTATGAACAGTCTCTCCTAGTAATATATATATATACACACACACACACACACACACAGACACACACACACACACACACACACACACAGACATCTTCTTTACCCATTCATCCATTGATGGGCATTTAGTTTGCTTCCATATCTTGGCTTTTGTAACTAATGTTGCAGTGAACATAGGGGTGTATGTATATTTTTGAATTAGTGTTTTTATTTTCTTCAGTAAATACCCAGAGTGGAATCGCTGGGTCTTATGATAGTTCTATTTTTAACCTTGTCAGGAACCTCTGTAGTGTTCTCCATAGTAGCTGCACCAATTTACATTCCCACCAGCAGTGCATGAGGACTCCCTTTTCTCCACATCCTCACCAGCGCTTGTTATTTGTTTTATTTTTGATGATAGCTATTCTGGTAGGTGTGAGGTGATATCTCATTGTGGCTTTGATTTGCAGTTCCCTGATGATAATGTTGAGCGTCTTTTCACGTGAAGACATTAACGTTCATAGATGCAGGCTAATCCTCCTTTGATTACCAGGCCAATCCTAGTCCGTTTCCTGGAGATAACTGTCAGTTTGATGTGTATCAAAGAGGCTGAAAGAGGCTGATGTGTTAAGAGGCTGAAATATCCTGCAGCAGGAAAAATGATTAAGCAAAATGTAGCATCATTACACTATGTAACATTTATGCTCCTTTTTTTTTTTTTTAATTTTATTTATTTATTTTATTTATGGCTGTGTTGGGTCTTCGTTTCTGTGCGAGGGCTCTCTCTAGTTGTGGCAAGCGGGGGCCACTCTTCATTGAGGTGCGCGGGCCTCTCACCATCGCGGCCTCTCTTGTTGCGGAGCACAGGCTCCAGACGCGCAGGCTCAGTAGTTGTGGCTCACGGGCCTAGTTGCTCCGCGGCATGTGGGATCCTCCCAGACCAGGGCTCGAACCCGTGTCCCCTGCATTGGCAGGCAGATTCTCAACCACTGAGCCACCAGGGAAGCCCCTATGCTCCTTTTTAAGAGGACAAGTGGATATGTAAAGTTTTCATGAATAGCAAGTGAAAAATTGAATTTGCAGGGTATACAGTATGTTCCATTTGTGAGTTTTCTAAAGACACACAAAACGACGCTTTACTTAAGCTCTAGTGGTGCCTCTAATTTAGTCTCTGTCCCCACGGCTCCCAGTGTGCGTCTGGGTCATCGCTCGAATGGACTCTGGGTCCAGACTCTTCCCTCTGTACCATCCCCGATTCTCTGCTGTATGTCCCACCACACAACTGACCAGAAAGAAGAGTTAGAGGCTTGAAAAAGAGAAAACAAAAGAATAAATGAAAACAAAGCATAGAATTCTTCTTAGAATTCTTCATTGTCATGAAAACTTAATCATAGGAAATGGTCTCTCAAAAATGCCATGGATTCTCAGATTCAGTCAAGGAGTTCACAAATATGTTTTGATTCCTCCCTCCCTCCCTCCCTCCCTCCCTTCCTTCCTTCTTAGATCTAGCTCCATGAAGGAGTCAAGTAAAGGAGAAACTTTTGTAAAAGATAGTGATTAATCTCTGGGTGAGATCTTTGCCAGATTCCTACAATTTTGTGTCTAAGGGAGGGACCAATGAAGAAAATGCAAAAAATTTCAGTTTCACTGAACTTTAGTAAACAACTCAAGCAACAAGGGACCATTTGAATTGTTCTAACCTGGGTCTCCCCCAAAGCTGACCTGAGATAAAGTTTGCTGGCAGGGGTCCATGTGGAATACGCTCCCAGGAAGCAGACGTGAGAGCCCGGTAGAGCGCAACCAGGAAGGAGGGAATATTAATACAAGATGTGTTCTCCAGTTGGTGATCACTGCATGTGACAGATGCGTGATTTCACAGATGCGCGATTTCATGATGATCTGAGAACCTTTATGGAATGCATCTCAGAACTGCCAATCTGATGGAGGAAAGAAAAAAAAGCACTTTTCTGTGAGTTTCTCTTCTCCGTTTTCAAGGATTTTCTCACAGGTTGTCAGCTCTTCTGCGTTTTGGCTTTTGAGCCAATAGTCTATGCAGGCTTCCCATGCCTCCTGGTAGGAGAAGGTACTGGGAAGGAGGCTGGAGAGGAGGGGCCAGTGCCTGAGGTGAAGCATGTCCCAGCCACACCTGTGCAAAGATGACGGCGGCTCACGTGTACCTCGTCACCGCAGCTGTAGCCGAATGTGAGGCGAGAGCACTTGGAGGTATCAGATCCATGATTCTTGAAAACTGTCAGAATTGATCACTGGAGTCACATATTTGTGGGTGAAAGTGACTGTTGTATTATATTTAATATATATGTGATCTGCCTTTCTTCTACCACCTGCCATTATAGGATGCAGGGATTCTAAATGGGCAGATATTTTAAAATATTACACAATTTTAAAATATATTTAAATATATAAAGTGCACTACTCGACAGCAGGAACCATATTTTCTCTAGTTTACTATTCACATGCTTAGTAAAAGGACAGGCAATCAAAGGAACTCAGTAAAGACTGGGTGTCAATGAAAAGAGCTTCAAAGACACTTCAAAGTAAGGTGAATCCACTTCTATTTCATTATATTCACTAGTTTGTTGTATTTTTTAGATTCCACATATAAGTGATATCATACAGTGTTTGTCTTTCACTGTCTGACTTATTTTACTTAGCATAATGCCCTCCAAGCCCATCCATGTTCCTGCAAATGGCAAAATTTCATTCTTTTATGGCTGAGTAATATTCCATTGCATATATACACCACATCTTCTTTATAAAGAAGATGTGGTGTATATATGCAATGGAATATTACTCAGCCATAAAAGAATGAAAGTACTCATCTGTTGATGGACACTTAGGTTGCTTCCATATCTTAGCTATTGTAAATAATGCTTCTATGAACATTGGGGGTGCATGTATCATTTTTAATTAGTGTAGAGAACAAACTAGTGGTTACCAGTTGGGAGAGGGAAGGGGGAGGGGCAATAAAGGGGTAGGGGACTAAGAGGTACAAGCTATAAGGTTTAAAATAAGCTATAGGGATATATTGTACAACACAGGGAGTATCGTAAATATTTTATAATATTATAAATGGAGTATAACCTTTAAAAATTATGAATCACTATATTGCACACCTGTAATTTATATAATATTATACATCAACTCTACTTCAATTTAAAAAATTAAGTCAGGGACTTCCCTGGTGGCACAGTGGTTAAGAATCTGCCTGCCAATGCGGGGGACACAGGTTCGAGCCCTAGTCCAGGAAGATCCCACATGCTGCGGAGAAACTAAGCCCGTGCACCACAACTACTGAGCCTGCGCTCTAGAGCCCACGAGCCACAACTACTGAGCCTGCATGCCACAACTACTGAAGCCCACATGCCTAGAGCCCATGCCCTGCAACAAGAAGCCACTGTAATGAGAATCCTGCGCACTGCAATGGAGAGTAGCCCCCGCTCGCCACAACTAGAGAAAGCCCGCACGCAGCAACGAAGACCCAGTGCAGCCATAAGTAAGTAAGTAAGTAAATAAATAAATAAATTAATTAACTTAATTAAAAAAATTAAGTCAAACAAACAAAAAAGTAAGGGGGGGGGTGTCCAATCCGGTTGTTCCTTGAAATACCATACAGGTCTGAGGGGGTGAACCCGTTCTCTGTTCATAATCTACTTCCCCTTTCCTTCTGATAAGTGTGAAGGCAGACAGGAGAGGTGGATGCTAGGTTGGCTGAGTAGGATACTGTGGTAGAGTGAGAGAGAATTAAATACTCTGCCGAATATGCCGGATACTTCATAAATCATGGATGGTATGAACTCATGCTCAGGCTTTGTTTTTCACCCCTAGATTTCCTGTCTCACGATCCCCAAGGTCTGCCCAAGAGCTCTCAGCCATTTGTTATTTTCACGTCCATGCTTTTCAGCTCCTATTTTAAATTATAGCCTGAAAATAGTTGTTTGTCTCAGAAGTAGTATGGGGCAGAGCTAGAAGTTAGCAAGTAGTATCTGGAACTTGCTATGCACCACCCTGAATTCCTTGTGATCCTGCCACTCACTGGCTTCTCAACAAATGGCCTGATTTCAGAAAAGTAACCACTTAAATGAGAACAGTCAAATGCAATTCCAAATCAGCAAACGTTGAGTCTTTGCTTGTCCACAGAGCCCCATCTGAGAAGGATGCTGGCTTCTCCTGCTGTTGATCTGTTTACACCAAACTGATTGGATATTTTTATCTGTTTACGAAGCGGTGCAAAGTGTTTACATAGCACTGACCTGTTTCTGTGGATCTGGGAGAGCTGTTTGCAATAGAATGTTTTCTAATCTTCCGTGAAGCTCTAATCGTTTGCATTTAGTGAGGCCTAGGTTCCAGCGGACGGGAGCTGTTTGGAGAATGGCTCCACTTCAATACCAGTCTTATTTTCTTTTGTCTTCGAGAGAGTGGTTTTAGAAGAGCTCCCCATGTACCAGACTGCTTGTCTTTTCTGTTAGATTTGATTTAAATTAAACACTTTGGATTTCTGAAAATGTGTATTTTTAGCCATTAAGAGTTGGGCATTTTGCCTGTGCTGTGCAGCAGCAGAAAATAGCCTAATAGGACCTCTGGTTTTCCACGAATTTCTCAGAACCACAGTTTCCACTGAAGTATATGCACCCCATCTTTGGTTTATATAAATTATTCCTGGATGCGTCCCTGGAAAGCACAACTAAGTTTCGGTACATTTTAATGAGGCATCATCTCACAGGCTTGGGGAACTTTTCACTTAGGGCTAGGTTGTAAATCTTGGTAAGAAGGAAGCAAGGACGGTCTGACTCACCTTGCAGGGCAGATGGGAATAATGAATGATGCCCATGACAGCATTTTATAAGTGACAGGAAACTGAATATGTATCAGGTTAATATCAATGTATGTTTTATTTGATTCCAACCCTGAACTCTATTCCTTGACTTAAATTCATTAGCAGGAAGTGGAATGTAGGAAAAGCACTGAAATGAAAATCACAGGCTCTGTGTTGTCAACTCCTCTAAGTATATAAATAATATTTGTTAAGTCTCTTATCTTCTCTGGGCCTTAAATCCTCACTGGTAAATGAATTGGCTGAGTTAAGTGATCTCTAAATTCCTTTCAGCTCCATAACTCTTTGTAGCTACAGTACAGACCCCTGTTGAAATGGAAAAGCTTGATGTCATGCTACCTATTTATGAAATAGGATCCTTCAGCTTTTTATTCACTTTACTTTCAGATAATTGTCTTGATGGAAGACCTTTTAAAGTGACTTTAAGGCATGTCCCCTTGCCTGCTGATTCTTATAGCAAAATAATCATATCATATTGGTCCTATGATATATTATGAAAAATCATATTTGTTTAAAGTGCAAGACTGTTTCCACTTCAGTTAAACAAATTTAAGTAAAGGGATTCTGGAATGAATATACATCCCTCCAGCCAGTACTCCCAGCCCCGTCCTCACTTGGGTCAGTGGCGCAGGAGAGAATTGATGACAGGAAGGAGGTGAAGTTGTGATGTTTTCAAACCAGCCTTCTGACCAATGTTCCAAAGCTTGTTTCACAGAACACTAGTTTCATGAGATTTTACAGATAAGGCATGAAAGAAGTCCCGTGATCATATGAGTTCGTGGAAACATTACACTCAACAAGTGTAAACAAGATTTCCTTACTTTATAATTTTCTTGGAGCTTTTTAGATGCTAATGGACATTTTCCATCTCCAAAAGAGAGATATGACATGTACGTTGCACAAACATGATTGAACATGAGACCCTTTTATTTGAGGAAGCTTCATAGCACTAGGTTCCTCAGAGCACACTTGAAGAAATTTGGCTCTTGTTTCTAAGGAACCAAAATTAACTGAGGCAAGTCAATATCCACTGAGATGCTAAAGAAAGGGATACTTTATGGCTATGGTAATTCACTAATGTGGCTTCTGAGATGATAGGATTGCATCAAATTGAGTAATATTAAGGATTAGTTATTAGTTTTATATTTACCTAAAACCCACCTCACCAGTTAAACTAGTTTGCCTTGCACAGAGCTCAGTATACCACCAAGGGTATGTAGACATTTCGTAAATGCTATGGATGCTGAAGTTTAAAAATTGTTAGACTGTGTTTCTTGGCTTATTAGTAAAAATTTTATGGTTGCCTTGTTCTCTACCTCTTTTCTTCCTTTAGCAAACATTCATTGAGCACCTCGTCCTGAGTGTTTTTCCAGGCTCTAGTACTACGTCATTGACTGCCCCCTCACCCAAGGCACAGACCCTTCCTCAACAAGCCATACTTCAGTAGGGGAAGCAAGAATGTATTTTTAAATTGGAATACAAGGTGACAGATGTAACATTTAAAGCAAGTCCAAAGCAGAAAGGCAATGAGGAGGAGAGAGAGCAATTAATTCTCAAAGAATGCAAAAGAATGTTTTCTAGAGAGATGCCTACCTAAGTCTTGAAAGCAGAATAGAAGTCTAGTACCAAGATAAAAAATGTCAAAGGCGGGCTTCCCTGGTGGCGCAGGGGTAAAGAATCTGCCTGCCAATGCAGGGGATACGGATTCAAGCCCTGGTCCGGGAAGATCCCACATGCCATGGAGCAACTAAGCCCGTGTGCCACAACTACTGAGCCTGCACTCTAGAGCCCGCGAGCCACAACTACGGAATCCCGCGCGGCTAGAGCCCATGCTCCGCAACAAGAGAAGCCACCGCAATGAGAAGCCTGCACACCGCAACGAAGAGTAGCCCCCGCTCGCCGCAACTAGAGGAAGCCCGTGCGCAGCAATGAAGACACAGTGCAGCCAAAAATAGACAAATAAATAAATAAAATATTTTTTTAAAAATTCAAAGACAAATCAAAGGCAAGGAGATGGGAAACAATTTGATGAGATTGGGAAAGTATAAGGCAGTTGGTATGACTGCAACACAAAGGGGAAGGAACAAAGTAGAAGATACAAGGCTTAAGAACTTGGCAAAGGTCAGAGTACTAAAGCTTTCTGTGCTTGGTAAAACTTCTCAGAGTCTGACCCATGCGATGAAGAACTAAGAGAGGTTTTTAGGGAGGGGAGACCATGTTGGAGCAAAGCCTTAAAAGCTGACCTTTGAAGCAGTGTAAAGAGGCTAGAGGTGGGGAAATCAATTAGTAGGTATTACAGTTAACCAAATGAGGGGTGATGGGTACCTAAACCAAGGCACTAGCAGCAACACATTTGGATGGGACATATTTGAGGTACTGATGATGTAGATTTCATAATACTAGTTAATGATTAGGTTGTATGGAATGATAGGGAATGGAAAGGCTTCCAGGTTCATGCATGGATTTTTGCTTGGGAGATTGGATAATGATGTGTGTAATGAGATAGAAAATACAGGAAAATGGACATTATTTTCAAGTGTAAAAATGTAAATTCATTTTTCACATACAGAATTTGAAGTGCTTTGGGGATATACAAGATGAGACCCTCACAGATGATTGGTTATATTTGCCTTGAGTTCCACAGAACTGTTTTGTTTAAAGTTATATATTTACATTCCATCAGCCTTTAGGTGGTAGATATAATAAGCTTGAAATTGAAAATATAGCCTTAGAAGACCAGAAGAGACGAAAGAATAAGGAATATCATTGTGCCAAAAACAAAGGGGTAGAATCATGGAAAGGAGAATGAGAAAGTTTTTATTCCAAGATGTAGGAATGTAAGGTGCAAAGACATAGAATAAGAGAATTTTAAAGAGGGACTTGTCAAAAAAGAAAAAAAAAGGCAAAGACCAAATGCCTCAGAGAAGTTTTCTATGCTAAGACTGAGACTTGTTTTAGGATTTGGCAACATCAAGTCATTAGTGAGCTTTGCTCGAATGATTTCAGTGAAGCCAGATTGCCTTAAGTGGTTAGATACAAGCAAGAACAATGGGTTTTAGTCATTTTTTCCCAAAAAAGTTTGGCTAAGAAGAAAGGAAGAGAAAGATAAGAATAGCTAGAGAGGGATGAAGGGTCTAGGAAAAAATGTGTTTAAAATGTAGTTGTGTGTGTGTTTGTGTGTGTCAGAGAAAGAGAAGAAGGAAGGAAGAGAGGGAGGGAAGGAGGGAAGGAGGAAGGAAGGAACGAAGGAAGGAAGGAAGGACCAAACATGTTTATAGGCTACAGTATCTGTAAGCGTTGGCACATTTGGGGCCAGGTAATACACTGTGTATGGGCGTGTTGCTGGTGGTGGAGTGTCTTGTGCTTTGTAGGATGTTTAGCAGCATCCATGGCCCCTGTGTGCTGGATAGCAGTAGCATCCCGACATGATGCCAGTATAGTAGCACTCCCCTGTGACAATCAAAAATGTCTCCACACATTGCCAAATACCCTGGGGAAGGAGGCAAATTATTCCCGGATGAGAACCAATGGGCTAGAAGAGAAGGCAGTGGAAAAGGTTGCTCATGTAAGAGAGAGAAGAGAAAAAATAATGCAGAATGCACTGAGGTAGAAGGAGCCTCTGGGATTCAGAACTTAGATAAAGGTGCTTCCTTTGTACAGAAGAGACATGTCTTCCTCTGACACCAAAATGAGGAAGAAAAAAAGGATAGGGATGCTAGGAAGTTTGCATTTGGGGATGGAACGGTGGGTGGTCAGGAAATCAAGGGGTGACTTCTGTTTCTTCTGTGAGTTAAGGAGATGAGGTCATCTGGTAAAAATGAGCAAGCAACAAGCTGAGTAGGAGGAGTGAGGAAGTGGAAATCACTCGGGATGATGAAGCTGAAGTGAATGTGACAATGAAATGCCCAAAATTTTAAAAGTATTGAGGAGTTGTAATTGAGGCCTCAAGCATGAATTTGAACGAGTCCCAGTTTCAATACGTGACTGATTTTCCCCTCAACACATCTAGCTCCTCCGTTAAAGAAATGAAGAGGGCCACTTGTAGGATTGCTACGGTGTTGGATGTTTGTGGGTCAGGTCGGGAAGATGGCATAGTAAAATAGGTTGGATCACAGACAGACAAAGACATAACTTCAGAGGTTAGTGGATCTCAGGCAATGTCTAGTTCAGTGGTTTCCACGCTAGAGTCAATCAATGAAAAATTGTTAAAAAAAAAAAAAAAATCAAATGACATTGCTTCAACTCGTAACTCCAGAAGTGATATCTGAACATTTGCATGAGACTCTGTATAGTTCATATGTTAAAAGCCCTTTTAATACTCCATTTGTGTACTGCATTTTCATATTTAACTACTTAGTAATGATATGCTTACCTTTTACTTATTGATTTGTCAGATATCTTTACATATTAAAGAAATCAACCCCATGTGATAAGTAGTATAAATATTTATCTCAGTTTTCTGTTTGTCTTCTGACTTTATCTTTGGTTTTATTCCGGAATTTCTAAATTAGAATGTGTCAAATACATCAGTATGTCCTTCCATAGAAGTTTTGTGACATATTTAGAAAAGGTTTCCCCATACAGATATGATGAAACTATTCTCTATGTTTTCTTCTAAAATTTTATAGTTTTGGTTTTTTATATTTACATTTGTGGGCCACCTAGAAATTTATTTTAGCCTAATAAGTAAGCTAGGGATGCAATTAAGTTGTTTTTAAGAGGGTATCAATCACCCAAACATAATTTATTAAATGCAACATTTTTAGCATTGTTATGTGATGCTACTTGATCTATAAAAACAAATGCATGCAGTTATTTGGGTTTGTTCATTTACCTCTATTTATTCCATTGATGTGTTTGTTTATTTTTGGATATGGATATATTTAAGATGTCCACAAGTAATACACGTGATAATAGAGTTACTTATTAGGCTTAACTCCTCATTTTATGACGAGGCCCCGAGAATTTAAGTGGTTTATCAGTGGTCATCCAGGGAAGCCCACTGGAACCCCAGAGTCTTGTTTCTCTGTTGAGTTTGGGTTACACTATTGCCCTTCTAGCTTCTTATGGACTAATTCTATTATCAGCCATTGACTAGGTCTGTGATGAGTCAGTCCTCTTGAGTGGTTAGTCATTGGTCACTCAGGTAGCCCGATGAGGGAGTTCAACAGATGACTGATGGGAAGAGAAGATGTCTGGAGAAAATGACTACTCAGTAGTCAGGAAAGTGCCTTACTCTTCATATTATGTTGCAACTGAAGGCAAAGGATTGTGAATCCTTTGGGTTATGGTAGAAATATTGGGCTGAGATTGTGTGGCCCTGGAATTGGAATTTGGAGATGTGCCCAAAGAAGGATAGATAGATACTTAACATTAACTATGAACCCATGAACCACTAATTTTCAGTGGTTTGTGTAAAAGTGTTTCTCTACAAAAATTATGCATTGGTTTCAGTTCTTGAAAAACTTTTTCTTTTGTGCTAGTATAAGAAAGAAAAAAGAACGTTCTGTTGATTTGTTGAGCTCTTGTAGTTCTTACTTCAAAGTTATAAGATCATTGAATTTCTCAATTTAGAATATGTTAATATTAAGTGGAAAGATACTGGACAATAGTTCTTTGGAATTATTTTTAAAGTTTAGGAAAATAAGTGAGCCACACAATTTTTAGAACCATCCCCAAAAGACAGAGCAGTTACTTGATCATTTAAATGTTTGCTTTTGATTAACAAAGCACCATAGAGGTCCTTGAATATATGAAACTCCAGTTACAAGTCAACTGTGTTGATAAATCAAAGAGAGAGATGAAGGAGTGGTTTAAACTCCATTAAACCCTAAACAAAGATGTTGTTTAGGGTTTCATTCCCAGCCAACATGTACAGATACATCTGGTAGTAGTAGAAAGATTACCTGCATAGACTTTACCCTTATAGGATAGGAATTCTTACTATTAGTATTTAAATTAAGTGTGGTTTGATCATTCAGGGGACATTTTATCAAGTTCAGGTCTTCTTTGCTCTCCTTATTCAACATAAGGTAATGCGGGTAAATAACTACAATGCAGAGACAAAAAAAAGATTTTTGAACATTGACTCCAACAACAGATGTATGGCAAACATTGGCTGATTTGAAACTTTAGCCAACTTAATAATTTGATGCCCTCTGATTTGCAAATTGCCTTAGTGCTTCCAAAATAAGTGTTGATCAACTAACTGTAGGAGAGGAGTGACCCATATTCAACCATGAGACCCTTAATTTAACTCTCTGTAGGAGCCTTAGGGTTCAAATTAAATCCTAAAGCGATAGAAGTTAGAGTTTTCTCATGGACTCTGAGTTATCATATACACACTACATTTTAATGTTAGATGCACCCTTTTTTGGGCAAAGAAAACACTTTGGGAAACCTACTGGTTAAGAGTTCCACAATTGGAACTTTGAGCAAAAAAAACCCACAATGTTTTGCCTAAGCTGAGAGTAGCTGAGTCATTAAGTGAATTAGGATGTAACTTATGGTGAATATTGCGTAATATGATGAAGCACTTGAAAGGTTGTATTCTTTTCCTTTCTTGGAGGATACTTGTTTAAATTAGCTCTTACCCACTTGGAATTCAGTTTAGTGATACTGGTGCTGTGTGGATGCTGCTAATTGCAGAGTTCCAGAGGGATATTAGGCGTATATGACAAGTTGTGAACACAATCAGTCTCTGATCGAGGAAGGCAATACTTCTGACAAGGGCTCAGCTTATCGTATAGTAGTGATGTGGCCAAAGTCTGGATGCACCAGAACCTTTTCTTTCAGATCACCTATGCCGCTGTGGATAAAACCGCTGGCTAGGTCTACAGTAGATGTTCTTTGGATAAAAGTATACTCTCCTAGTTTCCCTTCCATGTAATATTCTCTATCCATATCAAAGAGCCCATCTTCTCCCACCTTTGTCTTTCTGTATTAATGCACGTCCTCTGGAAGAATCCAAGACCAGCCAAATATGTCAACATGAAGTTAATAAACTATTGTGTCTGGGGTAGTCGCATTTAAATTTTTTTTGAAATTACAAATTGAAAGTATATATTACTTCTCAAAAATCTTCAATACTCATATGACACATGTATCCTTATGGATTAATTTTAGGATCAGTGATTGATTTTAGGATTATGATTGATTAGCGGAATTTTGAATAGTTTTTTTGAAAATCTCATGAGTGTGTATCTGATTTTGGTGTGTCAGATATATATACCAAATATATATATATTTCATATTAAATATAATTCAACTTATATTTGAATTAATGCATAATCGTACCATACATACATTTAAAAAGTGTTTCATATATAAGCTAAATATTTCCTCAAAGCAATTTTATGCAGAGGCAAGCAGGGAATATTATTAACACACTTTCTTCAGATGAAAACCTTGAATCCCACATCAAGACAAATCTAGGCCTAGATTCCAGTGTTCATAATGCAGTTTATTCCTCACTTTGCATAAGAGTTATTAGGCTAAAAATTCTAAGGAAAGAACAGTGTGTGATCTCCATTAAAAAGGTTTTTTGATCCACCAGAGGGCAGACAGCAGAAGCAAGAAGAACTACAGTCCTGCAGCCTGTGGAACGAAAACCACATTCACAGAAAGACAAGATGAAAAGGCAGAGGGCTATGTACCAGATGAAGGAACAAGATAAAACCCCAGAAAAACACCTAAATGAAGTGGAGATAGGCAACCTTCCAGAAAAAGAATTCAGAATAATGATAGTGAAGGTGATCCAGGACCTCGGAAAAAGAATGGAAGCAAAGATCGAGAAGATGCAAGAAATGTTTAACAAAGACCTAGAAGAATTAAAGAACAAACAAACAGAGATGAACAATACAATAACTGAAATGAAAAATACACTAGAAGGAATCAATAGCAGAATAACTGAGGCAAAAGAACGGATAAGTGACCTGGAAGACAGAATGGTGGAATTCACTGCCACGGAACAGAATAAAGAAAAAAGAATGAAAAGAAATGAAGACAGCCTAAGCGACCTCTGGGACAACATTAAATGCAACAACATTTGCATTATAGGGGTCCCAGAAGGAGAAGAGAGAGAGAAAGGACCTGAGAAAATATTTGAAGAGATTATAGTCGAAAACTTCCCTAACATGGGAAAGGAAATAGCCACCCAAGTCCAGGAAGTGCAGAGAGTCCCAGGCAGGATAAACCCAAGGAGAAACACGCTGAGACACATAGTAATCAAACTGACAAAAATTAAAGACAAAGAAAAATTATTGAAAGCAACAAGGGAAAAACGACAGACAACATCCAAGGGAACTCCCATAAGGTTAACAGCTGATTTCTCAGCAGAAACTCTACAAGCCAGAAGGGAGTGGCATGATATACTTAAAGTGATGAAAGGGAAGAACCTACAACCAAGATTACTCTACCTGGCAAGGATCTCATTCAGATTCGATGGAGAAATCAAAAGCTTTACAGACAAGCAAAAGCTAAGAGAATTCAGCACCACCAAACCAGCTCTACAATAAATGCTAAAGGAACTTCTCTAAGTGGGAAACACAAGAGGAGAAAAGGACCTACAAAAACAAACCCATAATAGTTAAGAAAATGGTAATAGGAACATACATATTGATAATTACCTTAAATGTGAGATTAAATGCTCCAACCAAAAGACACAGACTCACTGAATGGATACAAAAACAAGACCCGTCTATATGCTGTCTACACGAGACCCATTTCAGACCTAGGGACACATACAGACTGAAAGTGAGGGGATGGATAAAGATATTCCATGCAAATGGAAATCAAAAGAAAGCTGGAGTAGCAATGCTCATATCAGATAAAATAGACTTTAAAATAAAGAATGTTACAAGAGACAAGGAAGGACACTACATAATGATCAAGGGATCAATCCAAGAAGAAGATATAACAATTATAAATATATATGCACCCAACATAGGAGCACCTCAATACATAAGGCAACTGCTAACAGCTATAAAAGAGGAAATCGACAGTAACACAAAATTAGTGGGGGACTTTAACACCTCACTTACACCAATGGACAGATCATCCACACAGAAAATTAATGAGGAAACACAAGCTTTAAATGACACAATAGACCAGATAGATTTAAATGATATTTATAGGACATTCCATCCAAAAACAGCAGATTACACTTTCTTCTCAAGTGCACGGAACATTCTCCAGGATAGATCACATCTTGGGTCACAAATCAAGCCTCAGTAAATTTAAGAAAATTGAAATCAAGCATCTTTTCTGACCACAACGCTATGAGATTAGACATCAATTACAGGGGGAAAAATGTAAAAAACACAAACACATGGAGGCTAAACAATATGGTACTAAATAACCAAGAGATCACTGAAGAAATAAAAGAGGAAATCAAAAAATACCTAGAGACAAATTACAATGAAAACGCAACGATCCAAAACCTATGGGATGCATCAAAAGCAGTTCTAAGAGGGAAGTTTATAGCAATATAAGCCTACCTCAAGAAACAAGAAAAATCTCAAAGAATCTAATCTTACACCTAAAGTAACTAGAGAAAGAACAAACAAAACCTAAAGTTAGTAGAAGGAAAGAAATCATAAAGATCAGAGCAGAAATAAATGAAATAGAAACAAAGAAAACAATAGCAAAGATCAATAAAACTAAAAGCTGTTTTTTTTGAGAAGATAAACAAAATTGATAAACCATTAGCCAGGCTCATCAAGAAAAAGAGGGAGAAGAGTCAAATCAATAAAATTAGAAATGAAAAAGGAGAAGTTACAACAGACACCGCAGAAATACAAAGCATCCTAAGAGACTACTACAAGCAACTCTATGCCAATAAAATGGACAACCTGGAAGAAATGGACAAATTGTTTGAAAGGTATAACCTTCCGAGACTGAACCAGGAAGAAATAGAAAATATGAACAGACCAATCGCAAGTAATGAAATAGAAACTGTGGTTAAAAATCTTCCAACAAACAAAAGTCCAGGACCAGATGGCTTCACAAGTGAATTCTATCAAACATTTAGAGAAGAGCTAACACCCATCCTTCTCAAACTCTTCCAAAAAGTTACAGAGAAAGGAACACTCCCAAACTCATTCTATGAGGCCACCATCACCCTGATACCAAAACCAGACAAAGATACTACAAAAAAATAAAATTACAGACCAATATCACTGATGAATATAGATGCAAAAATCCTCAACAAAATACTAGCAAACAGAATCCAACAGCACATTAAAGGATCATACACCATGATCAAGTGGGGTTTATCCCAGGGATGCAAGGATCCTTCAATATATGCAAATCAACCAATGTGGTACACCGTATTAACAAATTGAAGAATAAAAACTATATGATCATCTCAATAGATGCAGAAAACGCTTTTGACACAATTCAACACCCATTTATGATAAAAACTCTCCAGAAAGTAGGCATAGAGGGAACCTACCTCAACATAATAAAGGCCATATATGACAAACCCACAGCAAACATCCTTGTCAATGGTGAAAAACTGGAAGCATTTCCGCTAAGATCAGGAACAAGACAAGGGTGTCCACTCTCGCCACTGTTATTCAGTGTAGTTTTGGAAGTCCGAGCCACAGCAATCAGAGAAGAAAAAGAAAGAAAAGGAAAGAAATTGGAAAGATGAACCGGTTTGCAGGGCAGAAATAGAGACACAGATGTAGATAACAAATGTATGGACACCAAGGGGGGAAAGTGGCAGGGGTGAGGTGGTGGTGTGATGAATTGGGAGATTTGATTTGACAGCTAGACACTAATATGTATAAAATGGATAACTAATAAGAACCTGCTGTATAAAAAAATAAAATAAAATTCAAAAAACCCCCAGAAAACAAACAGCAACAAAATAACCATTCACTGACAAAAAAGGGATTATAGTTATTTACTGATTTTGGACTTGATTGATATCCTGTAGTTCCCTCACCCTGTGGCAGAATCATCTGTGCTCTTTAAAACAGACGAATATGTGACCTTGTCAAACTGCTGTGGACGCTGTGAAGCGGGAGAGGGGTCAGAAGAGAGTGAAGGAGAAGGTTTAGGATCTGGTAGGGGGTGCTTTACTCCAGGAACCCTCCCAGCACACTCCACCCACTGGGAAGAGAGGGAAGTTAAAAAAAAAAAAAAAAAAAAGGTTTTCTTCTCAGGGTGAGGCTTGGGCCAGGAAATGGTTTTATCCTTTGGATCTGTGGTTCATGGCTTGTCCTGGACCAAAGATGTCTCTGACAACCTGTGAGGATGTAAAGCCCCAGCTAAGAAGATGCTCTTTAAAAAAAAAAAAAAGCGTTTTCTTCTCTACCCATTTGTTGAAAGGATGTCCAGCCAGCAAATTAAGGTGTAGAGAGCTATGGCAAATATTGTTCTAAAAATTCAACTGTGTTGAAATCTTGAGAATGTTTCCTTCACTTTCTCATGTACCCACAGAATTTCAGGGAGAGCCACAGGATGACACATGTTGCAATACCGTGCTGGAAATGCAGACTCATGTTGAAATCTTAGTCAACAACTTTAAAAAAAGGATAGTGAGATGTGGTGAGTCACGAATTATGAGTGTAGTCCAGGGCTGAGGTTATAGAATAATTTCAGATTGGGTATGCCAGTGAGTAGAGGGGAGACAGGAGCAAGGACAAGGCATTTTAGGTGGAGAAAACAGGATTATCCAAGCCCAAGGGATGTGAAGACCACAGAATGATCAGAGAAGGGTGAGGCTGGAAACCAACAGGGTAGAAGGAGCCAGTTGGTTGGAAAGATACACTACAAGGCATTATAAAGAGCTCTAGATGCCATGCTAGAGGTTTGGGACTATTTGCTCTAGGAAAACATACATTGTGATCAGAATGATGGTTTGGAAGGCATAGAAAGTGGATGTGATTGAGAGAGCGATGGATTATACAGAAAGAGAAAAGATGTGGGTTTGAATGCAAACAGCAGTAGTTGGGATGGAAAGCAGGGAGCACATCTGAGAAAATTTTGGTATATTTGACCAGGTTCAGTAAGAAAGTGAATGTGGGAATGGGAGTAGAAGGGGAAAGAAGGACTAAGGATAATCTCAATTTTTAGTTCAGAAACCTATGGGGATTTAGAAATGCCATTAACTAACTGGTCTTTAAACATCTAAGGAAAGGGAGCTCTGGAAAGTTGAGGGGATGGCAGGAAGAGTTATACATTTGGTTTGGGACATACTGAGGGTGCAGTTCCAATGAAGCATCCAGTGTTTAAAAAAAGTGAGAAATACAAGTCTGGGGTGAGGGACAGATGCAGAGCTTCTCCATCAGGATTTGAAGGATCATTGGGGTCCACTGGGATCCCTCTTAGAGAAGAGCTGAAGTGATGAAAACACTTGGGGAAAGGGTATTGGGCAGAAAGAAGGCTAGCAGAAGAAGCAGAGGACTAAGCATGACATCCTGAGAAACCCTAAGATTAAGCGATGGAGCAGAGGGGATAGCTTTGGGGAGAAAGGGAGGAGGTGAAACGTCAACCAGGGGAAAGTGGTGTCGGGAACCAAACGAAGGTCATTGGAAGGAGGAGAGAATGGTCATCAGATTCAGTCATCACAACAGCCTCATGTGTGTGAGGACTGAGAAGAGAGTCTTGGACCTGGCAATGAGGAAGGCGTTTGGTGCCCTATCAGAGCTGTGCCCTTTGAGAGATGAGGACCACAGTCAGGCAACAGTGGGGCGAGTCACTGGGAAAGGAGGGAATGGAGAAGAAAAAGTCTGTTCAGAAATTTGCTGGTGGATACTTTAGGCGTACAGTAAAACATTTATCAGCCATGTTCTGTGTGCCATGTACCATTACAGGTGCTAGAAACACAGGGGAAAATTGGACAAGATCCTTGCCCTCAACAGGAGCGTTTTCTATTCTAGGAAAAGGGAGATGTGTAAAGAAATCATCAAGGAGTCCATTTTAAAGCATATCTGTCCCAGAGGATCCAGTGCCCTCTCTTGTAAAGACCCACTAAAGTGCATATGATGACACAGAGAATTCAGAACATCAGAAATGAAGAACCACAATCAAACTATTGTTAGAATCGTGACCATTTCTCAATTAACCATAAACTCACTAGAACTGGATTGATCAGTAAGATTGGAAGCCCACAGTGCTTTTCACTTGAAATACAGTGAACTCTCTGGATTGGGGAAAAAAAAACGTAGAAAGACCGTTCATGGATCTACCACTGGCTGCACACTGAGGTCTATACCAACTAGAAAACTTCAAATACTTTCCATTATTCAGACGATGCCTCTCCTGCCTCCATGCTTCTCTTCCCAGAAACATTTGGCAAAAGCAATGGTCAAAACACAGCGGAATAAAATAGTAATTGACTGTAGTTTACTGCATGCAACGGCTATAGTCCATGTAAGGAACGCTCTGGATGGGGTTGGTGGAAACATTGCAGAGCAAGATTGTAATTTTTCAAGACCTCTCAGTTTATAATGTCATCAAATCAGACAGCAGTTGTAGTATGTTTTGTCTTTGTCTAGAGTGTGGATAGACTTCTGTTCATTTGAGATTGAGCAAAGTGAAACAAAACAGCACGGCATTAAGAAGTATTATATTGCAATAGAAATTGAACAGCGCCCTGAAAGTCCAGAGTAATGGCAGCCCTCTGAGAAAGAGACATCCATGAGAAAAGTACACGGAACTGTCAATAGACTACAAGAACACATGCCTTCTATAAAAAGAATCGAATTTCAGATCAAGTAGGAATCAACTCAAAATGCATAAAATAGGACAAAGAGGATTGTTTAAATATTTATCTTAATAAAACTGTGCCTATTGGTATCTCATCAAAAAGATACATAGCTACAACTCTAAAAATAGAAAAACAGAAAACAGAAAAAATAACTTTGCCTTTACTCAGTCTCTTGAACAGGAGGAATTACATCCTAAACAACCTAAGATTCCTTTCATCAAAAGTTTTCTTGTTATGGTAACTCTGTCTCCCTCTTTTTCTTTCCCCCAATATCCAATATCCAATTATCCAAACTCTTTCTCTGTCTCCATCTCTCTTTCTCTCTTCCCAAAGAAAACAATGCCAGCAGCCCATTCTGACTTTCCTCGCTTCTTCCTCTCTCCCTGTGCCTTATCAGTTCTTTAAGTCTTTAATAAGCCAATTTACTCTCTTGGCTTCTTTCAGTTCTCTGCTTCAGCTGTTAGCCTATCACAGCAAATCTCCAGGAAACTAGGAGGTAAAAGCAAAAATGTCTCAAAGAGGAGGTAGATAAACTGAGAGTACTTACCTGTGAGTAAGTTTTATTCCAGAGACACATGGGCACAGTATAGTACTGAATGACCACATAGTGGTGTCATAACTGTCATTCACTCCCCCAGTATGTATTTGGAGGATTGTATGAATCATGCTGGAAGCAGGGTCCATCAGTACTCTTCAGAAACTCAGCAGAGAGAGCAACTTTTCCCTTCTTTTTTGGTGACCAAAACAAGGGGATAATGACATGAAATGAACAATGAGAGCAAATCTAGAGATACTCCATCTAGTGCCCAAGATTACCATTCTCACCAAACTATTCATGTGGTGTGATCTCGGCTTTGAGTCCTTCCTTAGTTCATGTCAATTTTCTAAGGTTGATTTTTCAGTTTCCACAGGTATCTGATATGACACCAGTAATTAATATTTCACTTAAATGAGCCAGATTCATTTTCTCTTGCTTGTAGCAAGAACTCTGCCTAATACATAAACTAGTACCAGAAGTGGGGCTGAAGACAACATCCCACAGAGTAAGAGTGGAGGAGGTGGGGGGATTAGTATGTTTTGGGGAGATGGAGGAGCTCAGTTGAGGCTGAAGGACCACAAAAATCTTGTTGTTAGTCATGGAAGGGAATGTTGCAGCACATGGAATGCTGAGATAAAACCACCAATTACATTGTCACCTGGAGTGAGGTGCTAGTTTCAAGTGTTCCAGGGAAGCCACTGCTACCATCATAGAAGAATATGAAAGACGTAAAGCATTTCAACGCTTGAGGTAGAGTAACTGCTTCCAATAGCACAGGCCAGATCAACGAGAAAGAGTAGACAGCTCAGATCCCTAAATTCTCAACTCAAGAAGCAGATCAATCCCCAGGGAATGTCTAAGACCAAGCTAATAAATTTCCTTACACATGCTACTGAAAGGCTGATAAAATTCCAAATAACAATGCACATTTTGATCTTGCTGGTCATCAAATTACAGTGTCAGTTGGACTCACAGCCATGCCAGATCTCTTACAGTGAATGCCAGGGCATTTTGGGGGGACATAGTAGGAGCCAAAGGATTGTTTTGGGACTCAAGGTGAGATTTGGAGTAATCAGAGCATCCCAACCCCTCAATCCCACCTGAATTTCCATTGTCACCTGGAGGACCTCTTATTTCTCTTTTGATGAGTCTATTCCCTCCCTCTCCTGCAGACATCATACCCTTTTCAGTTACCTTGTGATATCAAGCCAGTTCTCCTCGTGTGCCCCACCTCTACAAGGCCTTCATTGTTTCCAGACTTATGACTGAAGCCAGATCTCAACACACCCTAGGAAGTTAAGCTGTATGAAAATAGTAATTGCAGGACTTTGTTCATTTATATCAACAAAAATCTGGAGCCTTTATGTGGTTATGGATTCGTAGGATATTTATCCAAGGAAGGAGAATCAGGAAATTTATTAATATGGGTGAAGTCATTGGAGATTCTGGATTCTGTGTGCTGGGCAGCTGGATCTCTTTCCAATTGTTTACTCAGCTGGCTGACGGAAGTCTCAATTCAATGTCAGCCCACTGTAAATAAAGTAGAGATACCGGAGTTACCTAGTCAGTGTAAGGAAAGAGTCCTAATACTTTGGGACTCTAAACAAATTTCTAAATGCTTTTCCAAACTTTGGGATATATGAATGTTAAAGTGAGTTTAGTATGTATGAACAACCTATCTGATCTTGAAATATGTCCCTTTAAGAGGGCACGGATTTTCCCTTCATCAAGGCCTTGGGAACCATGCTGGTAAAGGGGGAGTTAGTTTGTAAGGATAAGTGATCACTGCTGCAATGAGAAGAAGGCACTGTGAAGGGATAAAAGGAAAACCTGTTTGGAGGCTATGTCATTAATTCCAGGGACATGTGGTGTTACCTGGGTCAGGGCCAGAGCTGTGGAGGTGGCTCAAAGTGATCAGATTCTGAATATATTTTAAAGATAACCTTGAAAGATGAGATAATAGGTTATATAGATGGATTGGGTATGGAGTGTGAGAGGAAAAGGAGACAATGAGAGTTCCAAAGATTTTTACCTGAGCAACTTAGAAGATGCGATCGCCGTTAACCAAGATGGGGAAAGTTGCTTGCACAGCAGGTTTAGGGCAGAAATCTCAGAGTTAAGTTTTGGACATCCTGAGTTTGGGATAACTCCCAAACATCAAGTGGAAACGTAGAGTTGGTAGTTGGAAATACAAATCTGCTCTTTGGGAGATAAGTATGGGATGGAGATTCAATTTGGAAACCATCAACACAAAGATAGTATCTTGAACCAAGAGGCTATATGAGATTTCCAGAATGTTTAAAGAAGAAAGAAACAAGAATTAATTCTGGACACGCTCCAACATTACCAAATCTGGGAGGAAAGGAGGAATAATCAAGAGACTCAGAAGGAGGGACTTCTATTTTGATCATGTGTTTTTCAAATTTCTAAACACTCATCAATTCTATAGCTTCTCCGCTCATTCTCACAGAATGATTACTTAACAGGTAATGACTGTTTTTTTTCTTTTTGTTAATACACGTGCTTCTTACTTCTTTCTCTTGTCTTATTACAGTAGCCAGAATTTCCAGTACTCTTGGTAATAGATTTGCTCCCTAGGCACATTTTATATTTTATATACTCGCCATTGGGCATATTTCTCTTGAGAGGACAGTGGTGCAATGAATAATGCATCTGACTATGGATCAAAACATTCTAGGCCAGTTACTCTGGCCCAGAACTAAAAAGCAATATATCTCATGTTTGTCACTGAGTATAATGCTGGTGAGTGTTTCATTACATAGTCTGTGTAAAGACATGCTTGTTTTTTCTAGCTTTACTAAAGATTTTACTTCAAAGGCATTTTCTGCATCTATTGAAATGATCAATGATTTTTCTTTAAGACCTATGATGATTTATTTATTTTCTTATATTGAATCGTTTTGTAACTCTAAAATAAATCCTATTTGATCATGATGGATTATATTTCTAATACATAGTTGAATTAATTTAGCTTTTTTAATTAAGAGATTCATATAATGTTAAATAATATATAATTTTTAATCATATAAAATAATAACATTTTAATTTTGAGGCATGTAATTTCTTATTTTGTACTAGTCTTACCAGGTATTGAATTAAAAGACAAATAAATAAGTACTTTACAGGTTTTCTGTCTTTAATTTTTTTTTTTTCTGGAGAAAAACTTGTTTAAAATAAGGATTATTTGTTTCTTTGAAGTTTGTTAGAAGATATATTTTAAGTCATCTGCCTTTGTGACTGTTTTAAAGGAAATATTAATTACCATTTTTGATTCTGTAAAAGTTATTATCTACCAAAATTTTCTGTTTTTTTATTAGCTAGTTTTGCCAATTTTGTCAATTGTACTAAAAATGTATCTTATATATTCGATTTATTGGAGTATAATTGTGCATAGTATTAGTTTAATAGTTGTTTTATCTCTAGTTATATCCTTGTTTTTATTCTACATATTTTTTTAAAATTTTGCAATTACTTCTTAATCTGTCTTATTTGGTTTTAGTCTATTTATGCTTTTTTCAGAAAACCAAGATTCAGTTTTCTAATTTTTCTTGTTTAATTTCATTGCTTTCTGTCTTTCTCTTTATTGTTTCCTTTTTTCTTTTTGTTTATTCTGTGCTTAGAGTCTTTTTGAGTTGAACCTTAGCTTATTTGTTTTCAATATATTTTTCTTTCTGATACGTGAATACATACACAGATATACACACGTGTTTAAAGCTTTAAATTTCCCTTGTGTTTCTTTAGTTTTTAAAAATTAATTTAAATATGTGGTGGTCTCATTGTCATTCAAATTTGTGTTTCTTAAAATTTACATTACAAGCACCTTTTTAATCAAGGGTAATTTACTAGTGTGCTTTTTACTTGCAAACACGTGGGACTATTTTAGCGATCCTTTTGTTATTGATTTCTAATTTTGTAGCATTGTGCTTAGCATCATAGGTTATACGATGTAGATTCTTTGGAATTTTTAGAGGCTTCCTTTGTGACCTAGCAAAAATTTGTTTTTATACCTCCAAAGAATGTATATCGTACCCTTCTGAAATATAAAGCTGTGTATAGGAATATTAGCTTAAGCTTATTTATTGTGTTATTCAGATATTTCATAGCTTTGCCCGTTTTAGTATTTTAATCTATAGGTTTTGCAAGAATATTTAAAAATCTCTAATTTCAATTTTCACTTACTCTTCTTGAAGTTTTATCATTACTTCTTTACATAATTTGATTTAAAACTGACATATATATATGTACTTATCTTAGCTGCATCTGCTTGCTGTATAGTTCTTTAGTTCTTTTTCACCAGCATTTAATTTTCCTCTTTAATTCTTTACATGTGTTTTAATTTGTCTGTATTTAGTATTAAAATTCCTATCTACTTTTTTTAAGTGGCATTGTTTGAATTCACCTGGCATATGTTTTTCATCCTTTTATTTTTTTACTTTATGTATACTTTCATTTTAAATATGTCTTTTAAAAGCCACAGATGGCTCAAAAGTAGTTAAAAAATTCAAGCTGAGAGTTTTGTCTTTTGATCAATAATTTTATACATCTCTCACAACTATCATTTTATTCAGATTTTGTTTTGCCATTTTCTTTTTTGTGTTTTCTATTAATCATGATTTTTTTCCCTCCTTCCCTACCTTCTCTTATCTAGATCAAATTTGTTCTTGTTGTTGTTGCTTTGAAAGTTATGATTTCTATCTTTATTCTTCCAGTGGTTACTCTTACTAAGATTTATCCTTGTATGTATTTTAGGGCTCGCGATACCCGTGTCTTCTCTCCATGCAAAGTGAGTAACTCAGTGTGCTTTCCTCTTAATCTGTTCTCTCCATCACCTTGTCACATTTTAGTTCCGGCTTTTCATGGATTTGCTATGTAGACGAGGTTTTATTGTTACACAGAAGACAATACATTTTACTTCTTTACTCACCTACTTCTTTATACCTTGTTGCTCCTTTCCAGAAACATACCTCTCATTATTGGTGTACTGTCATTGAAGTCTCATGTTAAAGTCAGTTTTCTTGTGCTGAAATTTTGTAGTCATTCATCCCTGAAAATATTTTTGAT
The DNA here is from genome assembly GCF_028564815.1 of Eubalaena glacialis. NCBI lineage: Eukaryota > Metazoa > Chordata > Mammalia > Artiodactyla > Balaenidae > Eubalaena > Eubalaena glacialis. The sequence continues at coordinate 5,485,030 of NC_083735.1, read as the reverse complement.
CACCTTCACATTGAAATACCACTTTTTGCTGTATCTAAAATTCCACGTTCAAAATTATTATTTTTTCATCACTTTGAAAAGAGTGCTTTATTGCCTCCTCTCATGCAGTTGAGAAGACTGATGTCAAAGGTTGATCAAAACACAAAGACTTTCCAAAATGTCACCGGGTTTCAACATTCAATGAGCCATTCCATTCTGAGGTCCTGCATCTTTTCTTTCATTGTGAGAAATGAGTGATCATGTCGTCTTCAAGTATTTTTTATTTCTATTTACTTTTTTGTCTATTTCTTGGACTATTTTAGAAGTGTGCTAGAACTTGTACTTCTGTCTTTCATATCTCTTATCTTTTCTTTCATCTTCTTCCATCTTTTATTCCTCCTTGTGCCTGTTGATCACTGGGGAAATTAAAAGGAAATTGACCAGGTCTGAAAGTCAGGCCACCCTAGGCTTCCATTTGCAGAATTGTTATGTTGAAAAACAGATTACATTTCTTTTCATCTTTTCAGAGACTGGAACTAGGAAGATAAGTAGAAGTCACAGGGAAGAAAATTGCAACTCATTATAAGGACACTTTTTGAGTAATTAGCATAGCCTAGCCATGGTGTGGTCTACCTCTACTGTGAGGGTTCTCTTGCTTCCAGAGCCCTACAGCCACTGTCAGATGTTATAGGAAAGTTGTAATAAAGATTCCTATAGTGGAATGATGTTGGGCTGAATAATGTCTCAGTTCTTTTTGACTCATAGACTGTTTCAGTGCATTTCTGGCATTCGTTCCACACAGGAAAATGTGGTAGTGATGTGAGGAGGCTGGAGATCTAAGGAAATTCAAACGACCCACTTCATTGGGTGGTTTCACAAGGTCCCTTAATTATCCATCAGCAAGCCTGATGAATTAGTGAGATATGAGTGTCTAATTTAGTATATAGACATAGTCTTAGCAAGGCATGAGCTGAGCGGTGACTAAGTGGAGTGGACCGCAGACTATGGGACCAGGCTGACTGGGTTCAAGCTAGGCTCTGGCTTTGTCATATACTAACTGCGTGGCCTGGGGAAGATTACAGTTCTCTGTGCCTCCGTTCCTGTATCTGTAAGATGAGAGTGATAATAGTACCTCATAGGGTTGTTGTGAAGATTGAGTCACTCACATAAAGAACCCTCTGCTCTGTGCACATAATAAACATTATTATCCCAACATACACTGAATAAGAAAGCAAAGACACGTAGTTCCTTTCAGCTAACATTTGGGTGAAAGACCTATTACATTCTGGGGATTGTTGTACATGCCACGAAAAGCAGATCTTGTACTTAGATGAACACGCCTGTTCCAGTGCATCTGTAAGGAGTTTTCAGGCATTTCTTCAAACCAGGAAAGAAAGAAGAGAGCAGTGATTAATGTTTTCTCTTCTCTTGGATTTGAATGTAACTGGTAAACCCATTTAGAGATTCACTAATACACTAGAGTGAAGGAAAAGACTGATCTGATACTGAGACTCTGAGATGAAAAGACAAAGGAGTTTGTGAAATAGAAAGAAGAATTTGCAGTCCAAAAATTGCAGGGCTAAATTTCTGGTCTACTATCTGCCTATGGCCTTGGGCTGGTCACAGAGCCAGCTGGAAACTCAGGTGTCTATTTTGTAATATAGGAATATTCACAGGGATGTAAGGCTCAAATGAGAGTTGGAATGTGACGGCCCTTTTAAACGGCAAAGCCCTACACCAGAATGTGGTGGTGTTCAGTTATGTTTTTGGGGTAAATGAGTTAAGTTCACCAAACAAAATTAATTTTCTGGTTCTCTTCATAACAGCACATATGAATGTGGTTACCTTAATTAACACGAAGAGAGAAACAATCTATGGGAATTCAGGCAGCAGCCTCTGTTGTTACCAGGCACTGTCACCCCACTTTAAGCCGCCTTTGCCCAATTTAGAGTTTTCAGAAAGAGCAGAAGAGTTTGGGGCAGGAGGAGGAATGAAGAGACAGGAAAAAAGGGACATCGTTCTCCAACTGGTTCCCAACTCCGCACTGAATCAGACCTGAATTGTATGTGTGTGTGTTGTCGGCAGGGGGACCTGGGGGGAGTAGGATGGGGGAGAGAGAAGTTTCTAGATTTGACACAAGACTGTGAGAAAATTTTAATACCTAAAATGGAGGCTGTTCTTTACTATGTGAAAGGAAATCACTATGGCATCTGTTTCAGATCTTTTGTAGGGACAAGGACAGGAAAGCCTTCAGGCTGAGTGGGAAAGGCAGAAGGAAGGAAGAATGAACATTTTGTCCTCTGCAGTCCTGAATGCAAAGCTTAATCATTGTTGGGTCGCTCTTTTAGCGAGGCACAGAATTCTCGGTTCCAACTATTTTTCCTTCAGAATGTTGAAGCAGTTCTTCAATATCTTCAAGTACTCTGGGTTGTTGATAAGAGTCTGGGAGCCAGTGACAGTATTGCTCTTCTGTAAAAATTATTTCCTCTTTGGAATCTTCTGGGATCTTTGCTTTATCCTTGGCATGCTCCAATTTCACAGAGAGACGCTAGGCTTTTTTTGCTCCCTAGAATGTAAGCCCCATAAAATCACTCTCTGTTCACTCCTGATTCTGACTTCCTTGTATCACTATGCCTGACACATAATAGGAACTCAGTACATTTTTGGAATAAATTTATTCTGTGAGACACTCGGAAGACACATTTAATCTAACAAATTTGTCCTTTACTGAAAAAAATCTCAAAATTCACTTTCATAAACTGTGTAATTTTCATTCACCCTTCCTAGATGGCAATAATGAGGTAAATTCTCTCATTTTATTGTGATCCTATGGGTATCTCAACAATCTGGATAACCCCACCTCATTATTTTTGTCTTTTCCTTTCAGTCCACTGGTTTCATTTCATCAAGTAAGCACCTTTTTGAAATTATGCATTTTGAATAACTGAGTGGGTCTTACTGTAACTACCAATTTGGTGGTCACCAGTCTTTGTTATTAGCATGAAATCTCCTGCTCAAGCATGAGTAAAATGTTAAAAAAATGTTTTTAAAATCAAAGTGGCTACTTGCAAGGATCCAGAGAAATCAACTCACGGGTGAGAGTCGTGTGATTTTCTAAATTTCATTTTGAGTGGATTTCTACTTGATCTGAAATTTGATCCTTTTCTAGCAAATGATATTGTAGAATGCTACTACAATCCAAGATTGCCATGAATTCATTTAAAATATTACATTTGAGCCCCTAAAATTTAGGACATAATCTACAAAGAAGGGAAAAATTATAGCATTACAAACATTTTTGCTTTTTATATATTCTAATTTACTTATTCATTCATTGATTAATTGATTGAACCCGTCATTCTTTCATTTCATTCCATGAAATCTTTTCTTGTGAGCAAGAAGAACTGGCCAGTGGGATCACTGGCATTAAAATATACAAACACAAATAAACAAGAGAAATTTCTCCCAGTGGATTCAGCTCAGAAATTTGTGGCTTGCTCTGTTCTCAATTTATGGTCTTTCGCTGTCATTCACCTCAAGAGAAGTAAAATCGGTACACGGTCTGGTCTCAGAAGATTCTTTCCATGATGACTCTATTAAGTACCAGCAGTAATCCAAGACATGGAATTAGAGATGACATTTTTCCTACCTTTATTTTAAAAGACTCCCTATTTCTTGGCTGAGGAAGAGAAATAGGCAAAGAAACATGGATAGTGATGAAAGCAAAATGAGGCCACATCAGATTCCTCTGGGACGTTTTTCGAGAACATTTTTATCCTTTAAAAAATGTTGCTCTTGTTTCATTGCCAAGGTCAGGGAGAACTTGGATGATCCCCCAGGTATGAACTAACTGTTTAAATGTGACCTGGCAAGTAACATACTCATTCCGTGCTCTTTAACTTAAAGGTATTTGCAACATTTCTCATTCATGATAAGTGAAAATACACTGTACCACACTTGCTCATTTTTTCCTATGCTTTATTTGTTCTAGAAAAAGACAGTAGATACATTTTCTCTTCAGAACTTGAATAGCACAAACGTACTTTGTACATGGCTCCAAGGAGGAAAATTCCACATAAATTGTCCCAAACATAGATAGAGGAGAGGTGGATTTGAAATGATTCTCCAGTATAGAAAAAGCAACAGCATTTTCAAAATAAAAAGAGAGAGAAAGATATGCAAATGAAGTTTAAAAGAACTACAGAAGGAGCATTTGAAAAAAGAGCCATAAAAGGATGCAAATTACTGGTGTGGACACTAATAGAAAGCAGTCACACGTCTTGCATAGTGACTGGCCCAAGTAGCAAAGGATTTTTATATCAGCTTCGGGAAGTCTCTGAAACCAGTTTCCTATATCCTCTTTAATCAAGCGGATTTATTGAGTGCAATATGCCTTCCATTCCACCCACCCTCCACTTTGCTTCTGTGGAGAAAGGAATGACCACAAATAGCTGGGTAATAATTCTTGATGTTGCAATGTGTACCAAGGCCATTACATGACTCAAAACCGTATAACTCTAAAGCAAACATCCTTAATGTGAGGACTCAATGACGTAACGTCACCTATGAACTGAGCCTTGGTGAAAGCATTTGCCTTTTAACCTCTTTGCCAGTTGCTTGGCTTTGTGTGGAAGATTATCCCCACCACTTCCACCATCACTGCACCTCCTCTTTCCCTCCTTGTTATGTGTAGGCAGCCCTATTACTGCTGAGCCTTTGGGCAGCTTCTAGCCGTGCAATCCCAGAAGAAACACCAGATGATGTAGAACTGTACGACGTGGGGCAACGTGAAGAGTACGGAGGTGTGACTTTGCACTTGGGAATGGCTGGGGCTCAGATGAAACTGGTTTTGCTTGCATGGCAGGGCTCTGTCTGTGTGTGATCTCTCAAAACTAGAGCCACCATCCTCTGTGGGGTTTCTCTCCTGTTTTTGTTTTGGGCAACTGTTATCTGCAGAAAAATTTCCCACTCAAGTTGAGAGATGACATAAGTGCTCTCCTGTTTGCATCGGTGCCCCTGCTGAACTGTACATCCTTCTCTGGTTGCAGCTGGGCATGAGCCGGTGCTACAAAGACACCAAAGAGAGACTCCTTGATGTTCAGCTAATTCAAAGAACAAAAGCAAGAACCCAGGTGGTTCAGCCTGAGTCTGCCCTGTGACTAGTTGGGAGTTGTTATGGGTTGCGTTGTGCCTCTTCAAAAGATATGCTGAAGTCCCAGTCCGTGAATTTATTTGAGAATGAGTCTTTGCAGATGTAATTAGTTCAGTTAGGTTGAGGATAGACTGGAGTAGTGTAGGTCCTTGATCCTATATGATTGGTGTTCTTACATGAAGAATGAAATTTGGACCAGGACAAAGAGAGAATTCCACATGAAGACAAGGTCCAGACTGGAATGATGCTGCCACAAACCCAGGAGCACCTGTGGCCACCAGATGCTAGGAAGAGACAAAGGATGCTCCTCCCCTGGAGGCATCAGAAAAATGCCTTGATTTTGGACTTTGAGTCTCCAGAACAGTGGGAAAATCATTTTGTATTGTTTTAAGCCATCCAGTTTGTGGTCCTATGTTACAGTAGTCAGAGGAAATGAATACAAGGATGTTTTAGATGAATTTAAGTAAAAAATAGACACTAATGACTTTTTCCAAACCTCCATTGTTCAAGGACCCTAGGAATCCAAGTGAGGTTTGGATTTTTACATTGTTCCAGATACATATTCCTTTTGGAAAAGAGGGAATAAGAGAGCAGGTAAAATGACTATATACCTCCTTGCCCTGCTGCTGTCTACACTGGCAGGCTTGGAAGCAGGTAGCCCTTGAGGCTGCTCCCAGCAAGGAGCTCTCCTTCCCTGAAGCTAGACGTGTATCCGCCCTTATTCCCACATATGCCCTGAAGGAGAGATCTCCTTCCTACAAATGGTGAGGCATTTTCCTGTCTGTTAAAGGAAAAAGGGAAGAGGGAAGAGATATGGGGATATATGTATATGTATAGCTGATTCACTTTGTTATAAAGCAGAAACTAACACACCATTGTAAAGCAATTATACTTCAATAAAAATAAAATAAAATAATTGAAAATAAATTAAAAAAACACGAGTAAAAAATACCTGTGATCATCAAAAAAAAAAAAAGAAAGAAAGAAAAAGGGGGTCAAACGTTTCGTATACTTAGCAATATCTGTGTTTCTAGGCATTAATTACATACACTCTAAGGTAAATCTATAGTATTTGCTGTGAAGCATTGATTACTCAAGCATGGTGGCCTTCTATGATGCAAGATGAATTAAACCTCATAAATTAATACATTTAGTGCATTCAATTGCATAATAAATCACCATTAAATAAGAAAGAGGAAGTTCCCATTAAAGAGATCAGATACACAAGTCTCTTAATAAATAATTTATATTTCAAAAGGAAAGATTCACCAACAAGCTAATGTTTCTGAAATGGACAATCACAAATACAAGATTTCAAGAGACAACATTTGTTTTCTCGCCCTAAATGGTGCTGTAGTTTCTTCCCACTACACAGAACAACTGTGTCCCTGGACTAACCTGGTCACACAAAGCTGACACCGTTTGCAGCTCTGTTTTTGGAATTCTCTTTTCCATAGAGATCTAAGCCAGGCCTGGGTTAAAGCTACTTCTTAGAAAACGTTACCATTTAAACGATGTCCTTAGTGGCAAAGACCTTCTACTGAATAACAGAGGACCATAATTTCCTGAGGTGATGTAACAAGTATGCTTTCCTTAGTCTCTGCAGATGTGCATATTTGAGGTCCTAAAATTGTATTTTTGTTTTCAATCGTAAGGGAGCACCTTATAAATATTTATTCAAAGGGCAAATCACTATCGCTACTGGGAACATTATGTGGTGACTTCTTTTGGAGTTTGTTCACTCATCCCCAGACCCCACCCCTAATGTCTATCGCCTACTACGTGGTGTACCTCAGGCCAAGAATTAGAAGGCAAATAGCCTGCACCAGCGGTACTTTCCTCCATCATGGAGTTATAGGCTGTTCAAGAAGATAAAAAACAAACGTAAATATCTAAGTGGCACATTTACTTGGTATCTGGACTCCACACTCACTGATGATTCAGACGCAGCAGGCTTGTTTGGAGAGCCAGTGAGGAAGACGATCTGCGTGCGTGAAGACAGACTTGTTTGAGGCTGAGAGTGACTTCCGAGGATTAAACATCGTGGCAATTTGAGAATGAGAGTGTAGAGTCACTCTGCTTTGTGACCTGGTGACCGTGTCTTGCACATTAATGCAAAAGCGGAATTATTTCAGGCAGCCACAGTAGTCTTTGGAATGAAGTGGAATTAAGCCTGTAATTTTTGGATACAACAGTAGCCCAAATTGTACCATCAAGAGATGTGACAGAACAGTCATGTGGCCATTCCTAATTTCCAAAGGTGAGGAAGTGTGAATCCTCTCATGGGCTGGAAGCAGGGCAGAGCCAGATACTGGTGCACCTCTGGGCACTACCAGTCTGGTAGTAAATAAAAATTAAAACTTAGGAAGATACAAATGTGGGCTGCAATTCTGCACAAAGGCTGACTCATTTCTAGTTCAGAGCAACCCTGGGTGTGTATAACCCTTGGCTCCCAGATTCCACTGGAAGAAGATGCAAACTGATTCTCCCAGGGTGAGTGGCCCCTGGGATTTGCTCTCCTCTTCCTGAAAAGCCACCCAAACTGGAGCTTGGCTTGGTAACCATTTCTTCCGATGAGTGAATGCCCTCAGGGCAAAACCAGTTTTGTGTGCTAGGCTTACTTCTGTGGAATATGGTGTTTGTTCAGATTTTGTTCCCCTAATTATTCACTTTCTTTTCAGTGTTTTAAAAAATATTAACTTACATTCCATTGATTTGTAAAGTTTGTCCTTAGTTGGAAGGTGAGTCTGTTTCACTTGCTATGAAGCAAAAGCCCCAATCAAGGCTTTTCAATCTTAGCTCTACTGACATTATATGGTGGATGATTCTTTTCTGGAGGGCACTGTCCTGTGTTTTGTAAATTGCTTGGCAATGTCATTAATTTCTACCAACCAGATGCCAGTAGAAACATCCCCACTCCCCTTAGTCATGACAAGCAAAGTGTCTCTAGACATTGCCAAATATCCCCTAGGGAGCAAAATTGTCTTTAGTTTGGAACCACTGCCCTAGAGTATTGATATTATAAAATAAAGATTTCTGAAAATACTTGCAGTGTATTGGGAATTAAGAATAATTGTATTTTGTGCATTGGCTTCAAATTTCAGTTTTGTGATGTTGAAGAAGAGGGCCTTGAAAATCTGATGGGAAATAACTGAACAATGTGACATAGTAGAAAGAATATTAACTTACATACAGACCATGCAGAATTGGATTCTAAATCTGCCTCAACTACTTGCTCTGACAGACTGCTAATTGCATGGCCTCAGGCAAGTCACTTAACCCCTTCACCCTTACTTTCTGCTTCTGGAAATTACGATCCTCAAAGAGTTGTTTGCAAGTCATTTCCTTCTCATTTGGTTGTATTATTCAATCAGAGCATGTAATGTTAACTTCTTTTTTCTTTTTCAGAAATTTTCTCAAATATAGACTCTTTGACCAAAGGCTTTGTTGTGATGTTGGAAAAAAAATCCCATTGAATTAAATATGTTAATTCACAGAATATTTTATTTAACTTGGATTCTTAAAGAGTCTTCAAGGTAAGCCTCAATTTTAATCTTACTTTATGGGTTGGGGAAAAAAGGCAGAAACATTTTACACAAGGCTAAATATCATGTTCCAAAATGTATACTTTTTCTTGAGGTGTATTTTTAGCATTATTGTATACAGGTGGGAGATAAGAACCATTTTGGTGTAAGGCAAGTAACAAACACAATTTTTATTCTTTTCCTCATCAACTCAAATCAAAGTCAACATCTCCTTGATGGTTATACAAAGAAAATTTACTGAGTGCCAGTTACCAGGCACTGTGGTAAGTGGGTTTTATGTGTTATCTCATATGATTTTCACAAGGAACATCTGCGGAAAGTGCTGTTCTCATTTTACAGATTCAGGAATCTCAGGTATATTGAAGCTATAGATCCACATTCATCCAACTAAGAGTAAATAATCCCAGCTCTGCTGTGTCAGACCCAGTGCTCTTATAAAAAACATCATGCTGCTTCTGAGGACCAAATGGAAGAGGAGAAGTAAAGATGCATGGCCACCCCTGGGGGGAAATCAACTGCCTGGGGTTCCCCCTCATGCTCATGCCCCCAACTAAAAGCCAATTCAAGTGTCTTTTTCAGAATAAAAAGACAAAAAAGGATGCACGGACCCCAGGGGATAATGTCCTATTGGAGGAAGCATGAACTTTGTGAAGTGTAATGGGAAGGGTTCTTGAGGAAAGACAGAGGTTCAGGATGTGAAAAATATAAGACAGAAATAAACAAGGGAAAAGGGATGGAGGGTGGGACCAGAGGTAGGGTTTATAGAAAACTCCTAACACTTATCAGATTAAAGGAAACATCTTTATTTTTAGTTAAACAGAAACTCCCACAGCATCTCTTCAATTTTGTGTGTTTAAATATAGGATTATAAATGATACCCTGCTGCCCACCAAGAGTTTACTTATGGGAAATGAACCTTCCTTTGACACAGAGACAAGCTTCTTAATCATCAGATAATTCTAGCATTTGGACGTTTTGGGAATGAGGGAATTACATTTCAGAGCTTCTGCCGAGTACAGGAGTGCTCAGTGGGCATTTTGTCTCAGTAAGAAGCAGAGATCTGGGCTCATAGATCTTGGATAGAAAAGACCTCTGAGACTCAGGTGGATTTGCTTGCCAGGGCAGAAGAAGTAATGAAAGCTATTACACAGAGCCTCTGAAGAGCGTCCGCTTAGCGGTACCTAACGCTTCAGCTTGTATCTGTCAAGTGAAGATGAAGTGGATCCTAAGCCACTTCAGAGTTCGACTCACATTGAAGGAATGATCACATCTGCTCTCCCTCTGTTTATAGCGAACACTTTCTCCCAGGAATGGTGATAAATGTGACACTGGGCAAGGCAAATTGTGAGCATTTGTTTAGTTAGTATAATTTCTCCTTCCGCGCAGCTACATATTTCTAAATAGTTTGATTCTATATTCACAACCTGGTGTTAGATGGAGTTTATCCTCAGCTAAGTGGACTTCCACTAGGGGCTTAACTTACAGTCTGTGAGTGGGTATAGGAGTTTTTCAAGAGAAGCCAGAAATGGATATTTTAATGTAATATTTCCCTAGTTTTAGTTATTTGTAACTACTTCCCATATTTGTAGATACGACATAACGTATACACAGTCATTCTGCGATCTCAGTTGTTTCGAGGTCTGACTAGTTGGACACCACTAAAGGCAAACAGAAATTCCTTCTTGAATGTTCCACAATGGAAAGAGGAGAAGAAAGAATGAGGTTTGGAGCCACACTCTTTTGGGAATTAATGGTTGTGTGTCTTTGGGCCAGTTGCTTAATCTTTCTTATCCTTTATTTTGTTATTGTGAAAGTAGGGTCCTGGGACATGTCTCACTCAGCTGTAATGAGGACTGAGTAAAACAGCTCACAAGCTGTGGCTCAGAATATGCTAAACAAGCATCGGGTCAATACACATTTCCGTTATTCAGTAGGCTCCAGAGATGACCAGTTTATCCAGAGCGATCAGATCTCATTTTGGCAACTCAAGTAATTTGGTACCTACAGAAATTTTATGTGGAGAGGAAGAAAGGGATAGAAAGAAATATGATGTGAGACTATGAAAAGATGGGGATAGTGCAGTACTGATTTATGAATTAAAAGTCAACTCTACCTGAATTCAAAGACGTTTTCCCGTTCCCTGTTGGCCTCACTGATCCCAAATTCCTCAACTGTTGCCTTAGTCCCTGTCATCTTTGTGAGGTTGGCGTCTGATGACTTGTCACGTCCATTGTCCTGATGGCAGCCTCAAGCTCCTCCTCCCCAGGGCAGCACCCAATCCTTTACCCTCTTCTGCAGCCTTTGTTTGTGAGGGCGCTCAGAATGAGACTCAGAAAAAGCATCACCCAGACTCCGCTGAGCTCTGAGTGGCGTGAAGCTTGAGGAAGCCAGTGCCCATCAGCCGAGGGCTACCTTCCTCTGTCTGGCCATTGTGTGTGGCCATGGTGTGGCTGTTTTGAAGGTGAGACTAGCAGCCCAGTGCCTTCCGTTGTTCTTAGTTTTCTGTGAGGTGTGAAGGCACATGATGGGAAAGCTGCTTCTGAGCAACTCTTTATCCAAAACAGTGATGGCAGACTTTTTTCCAAGCTAAGGTCCAGGGCTAGAAACTTGGGAGTGAAAATGGTATAAAATGTGAATGATGCTTTTTAAATGAGCACAGTAGTTTCGTGAGACCTCAATACTTTAAGATAACATAAAAGCTTGAATTTTTAAGTATATATTTTAAGAGAAAAATGTGTGTATACCTATACTCACCTACATATTTTATGGCCAAATTATAAAGTTCAGGCATGCTGTAGAATGTCCAGAAAGTCCATACATTACTTGACAAAAGAACAAACCTCAAATGTTAGTGCTGTGTGGAATCCAAAGCTATTTCAGGAAAAAGGAACAGATGGCGACTGAAAACCACCCAACTGTAGCTCTAATTAGTATCAAAGTTCAGTTTGCTGCAAAGCATGCAGATAATTTATTTGCTGTCTGAAAAATCCAAGGTTAAAATAAATTTGAATGTAAAGTGACACTTAGATTTGAAATATTTTTCATGGGGTTATCCTGATGTTCTAAACCTAGTCATTGACGATACTCCTTGATTTTAATTCAGAGCTAAACTTCCTCCAGAAATTCCCCAAACTATCTACTTTAATCCTACATTCTGACTGTTTTGTAATATTTTCTGACCTACCAAGTGTTAATAGAATTTCACTTTGTTACTTTTCGGTTTGCTGTGTCTTAGCTCCAGAATGCTCTCAGCTGAGGTCCTGTCAGCTACAGTGTGTTGGCTCTTGGTATACACAGCTCGGATTGCTGCTCACAATGAATAAACCTCTAAGTGGCTCTCCAAGAACAGGGAACTATCATGAACTCTTCCATGCAGTGGGAAGCAACTCTTTCATCAGTCATTTGAGATAAGCATTTTCTTATAAATACAACTCCTGCATACAGAATTAAATTGAGAAAACATTGAAAAGATGCCTTTATCATGTAATGAGGGAGTCGACTTTTATTTCTATAATATACTTCTTTTAATGACCTGGAGAAAGTTGTGGGCATAGTTTAATAACACACATGACGGGGGAAGGGGGAATTTGGAAACATGATATATCTAACTACAAGACCCAGGAGAGAGCCAAAAAAAAGCAATTTTATTTCTATAAGCTATCTGCATTTCCCATACCTCAGTAAGTCATACTTTCAAGAAGTAAAGTCTGGTGTGAACTTGAACTTGTACATTTAAGTTAAAAATCTTAGCCAGTGATACATTGCAGAAGACAAGATGCCGCTTCCTCTTCCAAAATATATATACGCTCCTCTCCCCACTCCTTTGGCTGGTTTGTCCCATTTCATGGTAGGGTTGAAATATTTCAAGCTAAGATAACAAAGTCAAGTTCAAGGTCTTCCTAGCACAACTTGGGGAAATGCCAAGCCTAGCAGCATGTTGTTCTTGACAGGTACAACTCCATCAGTTTCTTAAGGGAGAGAAAGATTTGCAGAACATTCCACAGGGAAATGGAGCATATGCCTTGTTGAGTTACAATCACTGAGCTATATTCCTTGGCACGCTGTGCTGTATCTTTTTATAGAGCCTCTAAAAAAGATGATGGGACTGAAAATGAAAGCACATCTTAGTAGAATGGCTTCTATGTGGTCAGTCGGTACCATGAGAGATTGGAAGATTGTTGGGACTCATCCTAGAATGAATTATTTTCCTTGAGCTCATATTAGCACCCCAAGTGAACACAACAGTCAGTTGCGGAATTAAATAATACTGCTTGACCTTTTCTTTTGGCCGCTAAAGGACTGTGGACTGTGCCAGCAGTCAAGACCTGTCCCTCAAGGGTATTTCCAACGCACATCTTTATTATGTCAGTGTCAGACTCTATTGCTCATACTAGGATGTGGGCTAGTTATTTCTGAATTGGTTGTACAAGGTTTTAGTCTGTATGTCATCAGCGGGTGGAGGGTTGGAGCTTCTCCAGGGATGGAGCCTCAGACATTTGTCAACCAAACCTCAACTTGTCTGAGGTTTTTAAGTGAAAACTCGCCTTTAGGAAATCAGAATTGCTTCCCCTTGTCATAGCTGCCTCAGGCTTTACTCTGCTCATGAAAACAAAAGATTGGGGAAAACATCAGTTTGTCCTAGTAGACTGTTTGTGTATATTTAAAACAGAGGAAATATACTTAGGCAAAAAGGTTGTTTTTTCTTGTATTACATCTAGGCATCCAGGCAGCTTCTAGGCAACCATGCTGGGCAGATGGGAATCTAGGCTATTAAGAAATATCTGCTGAGGAACACACTTCACAGCTGCTCATTTAGCTAATGTGGACTATTTGTAATGTTATTTTTAATGTATTGGGTATTATTTTCACAGACAGTGTCTAAACAGAAGCCCATCATCATAATTATCTACAGTTATCTGGAAGAAATACTTTTAAAGTAAACAGTCATTCTCAAGTAACTATTTTAAAACAATGAAGTGAATGTATACCCATGAACATTGGAACAGTGGGTTGAGGTATTTAGAATTTATTATTAAAGCAACCTACAGAATATGAGTTAATTCTAGGAGGCACTGTACACAATGAAAATGGTGGGCAGGGGGGTAGGGACACTGTTTGTAAGTGTCCTGCTCAAAGCATGGGACTTGGCTGAAAGGAATATTGGCATTTGCTTCATTTTGCTCTTCCAAGTGGATCGAGTCCGTGATCTCATAGTACTTGAGGCAACGTGCACCAGAGGGTATGTTATTCGTGTTCAAGTGCCCTTAAAGACATGCGTGGGTGGACTCAGAATTCCTGATTGCTTATCCAGACTCACGAGGTTATGCCCTGTCCATTCACAAAAGTAAATTTTTGGAAGTACAGAGAACAGTGGAATGGATTTTACCTGATGACAAACCTTGTCAAGCTGCCTAGGTGACTCCTCGGTCTTTACCTAGTTAAAGCTGGAATCTCAGCAATCTGTGGCCAGATCCTTTTCTTTCACTGTTCAGTATCCTATATAATGGGGTTAGACGTATCTTATACTCATCAAATCACCATGTAAGTTTCCTGAACTATAAATAAGGGGTTGGCGTTACTCATTCCAACTGATGAATTTTTACCATCAAAAATAATCAAAGCAAAGGGAAGTCAGAAATGTAAAACGATTTCTGCATAAAAGTGATACTTAACTCAGTTTCACTGCATATATACAATTTGCATAGAAAAAAATGTGACCCGACTAAAATTCCATGATCCTGATTATGCTATCAATATGAGATTATGTTTCATGTGTGATTGGAAACTTCGCTTTGGAGATGAATGAGCCCACTTGGAGTCAATCCACAGAGAGGAGGTAGCTGAGGAAGTTTGGAAAGAGACTTGGTTTAGGGGTCAAACAGATATAGTTTGAAAAATAGTTTCTTCCGCTAACTTGTATTGCAGCCTCAGTTCCTTCACTGTCATTAGTCTTTGTTTTCTCATTTTCCTCATGCAATAATTTTAACCTGCAGAGTTGATTTAGGACTAAAGAGGTAACGTGTATAAACAGCTGGTACACAATTATGTCTCTGAGGGGCGGTCAAGTGCACTAGCTAAGAGTGCAGATTCTAGAAACGCCTGGGTATGGATCCTTGATCTGCCTCATCGTCTCTGTCCTTAGACGAGGTACTTAACCCCTCTGTGCTACGGTTTGCTCTCCTGTGTAAGAGGAGTGATAGTAATAACTCGGGTTGTTATGATGATTAAATGAGGTATCGTATGTAAAGTGCTTAGGACAGTATTTGGCAAGCAGTTAGTAAATGACACTTATTCAATAATAATGACAAATATTTATTATTATAAATAAGCATTATAAATTCCATTTCTCCTCTTCTGTCACTGGATGGTGACGATAACTTTGCAGTTCTGGGTTCTTGCTTTGACGCTAGTTACGTTCTCTTGCATTCACCTGTAGCGTAGAATCCCAGCTTGAGAAGGGCAACTGGTCTAGCAGCAGACAGGAGTCACTGGGTCCTCTATCTTGGAATCACACATAGTGTATTCTGGAGCCCCCCTGCACCATGAACTTGAGCTCAGCTGGATACCTTGAAGGTCAACAATATGCAGAGGAAACACAATTGTGATGTTACGGGGAGATTGTGGTGGTTAATTTTATGTGTCAAGTTGAATGGGCCATGAGGTGCTTAGACATTTGGTCAAACATTATTCTGGGTGTGTCTGTGAGTGTTTCTGGGTGAGATCAAAATTTGATTCAGTAGACAGATTAAAGCAGATTGCTCTCCCTAAGGTGGGTGGGCCTCCTCAATCAGTTGAAGGCCTGAATAGAACAGAAAGGACTCTTAAGAGGGAATTCCTCCTGCCTGACTGCTTTCAAACTGGGGCATTGGGTTTTTTCTTGCCTTTGGGCTCAAACTGAAACATTGGCTTTTCCTGGGTCTTGAGGTCTTGAGACCATGGGCCTTCAGACTAGAACTATACCATTGGCTCTCCTGGGTCATGGCCTTTGGACTTGAACTAAACCATCATTTCTCCTGGGTCCAGCTTGCTGACTCACCTTGAAGATCTTGGGACTTGTCAGCCTGCATAACTGCATGGGTCAATTATGTATATATGTATATGTATATTTTATTTATGTACATGTATATTTTATTGAGTCTGTTTTTCTGGAGAACCCTGACTAATATAATATAGAATTGAACAGTTTCATTTAATATTTAAATTTTTTCCAATTAATTTTTGTTTCTTGCCTGTGGAATTAATCTTTCTAACAAAGATTTTATTTGACAAAAAAAATTAAATGTGTATCTAACACCATCCATTCATTTGTTCAGCAAAATTGCCTTTAGGGTGTATTATGTACCAGGCCCTATGCTAGTCTCTGGTACATAAGAGGGAAAATGGTTCTTACCCTTGAGGAGATGATAGACTGGTATTGGAGAGAAACAACGTAGAAGTAACCAAACCAAATTTATGATTTTTACAGGTTCTGTTCTTCTGAGGAAGTCACCTTCCGAGGAGATGTCAGCTAGGCTGAGATCTGAAAGATGAGAAAGTTTTAATCATATAAGTGACAAGAGGAGGGGAATTCCAGACAGAGAGCCTCTTGAAAACCCAGCTGGGGGATGTCGACCTTCTGAGGAAGTGGAAAGGAAGAGTTCTCGTGAGTCATTGTGGACTCCGTGGAAACAGCAGGAGGTGAAGTCAGAAGGAGGGTAGTGGGGAGGTTGGGAGGGGGTGGGTGGGCAGGACGGAAGTGGGAAGGTCAGTGTCCTAGCTGGGTGGTGTGGTGGTCGGCTGGGGGATGCCGCCTCCTGGATGGGAGCGGAGGCCGGAGGGACAGAGAGAAAAGCAGCAGCAGGAAGTGCATTTCTCTAGATCCTGGCTCGTCCTCAGCAGACCCCCCGTTCACCCAGTTTCACTCCCTTACGAAGGATTTTGCACTCAAGGGCTGCCAGAATAGATCAGGGACCATCGCCACCTCCTTGTTGTAATTTTCATGGGGGGGTCACAGTGTGATTAATTAAAATTCTTAAGGGGAATTTTGGTCTTTTTTTCAGCATTATATCTCTGGGCTCTAGCAGAGTATGTGGCTCACAATTCTAACTCAACACATATTTGTTGGATGAGTGAAGGAAATGAGTAAGTACTATATACTCAGCTAGGAAAGAGAAAAAAAGTCCCAATTTCCAGAGAAATTAGAGGAAATGAAAAAAAGTAGAGAGCAAGAAACTCTTTGAATATGTGGTTCAAACTTGGTTGAGACAGAAGTTCTAGAAATGTTAGGTGGGAAAGTCAGGCCAAAATATAAATGTCTTAATAGTGAAACAGCCTTTGATGCTGCACCAGAGGGGGGATGTTAGCCTAGAAGGCGGGACCTTGTTGGAAGCACTGAAGTCCCCCTTTCCGTCCTGCGCAGTTATATACACTCCTGACACGTCCAGGCCAGGGGAGCTACGGGGTGCAGGTGGGGGTCCACTGCTTAGGACTTTGGGAGGCGCGAAGGAGAAGCAGCCCTGACAGCAAAGCGGTGATGCAGCTGCTCCTCAGAGCTTTGGAACATTTCTCTCTGCCCCTTGGTGCGTCTCTGATTCAGGCTCTGGCTGCCTATCAGCCTGGGGACCTGTCTCCGCTCCAATTAAGAGCAAGAGTCTTGAAAGAGGGAAGAGATATGGGAACATATGTATATGTATAACTGATTCACTTTGTTATAAAGCAGAAACTAACACACCATTGTAAAGCAATTATACTCCAATGAAGATGTTAAAAAAAAAAAAAAGCAAGAGTCTTAAGGGTTAGGAGTACATTTCACTCCAACTTTTTATCTGTCCATTAGAGGAAACAAGCAAGCCTCCATTGCTGAGGATTTGTGGGGCTTCTGTGTGCCCTGTTTGCACTCGTTGGGCCGGTTCGTTCACATAACTTGTGCGACTGATTTATTTTCCACTGCGTTCACCAGTAGCCTAAATTCGGCAGCAGGGCTTGTCCTTTTGGTGTGACGTAAAAAGAGACTCTTCATGGATTCAGGATCAATAGTCAATGTGAAAAGACAGATCACTTAGATTGAAATAAGTGTTTTTTAAGCCTGTGTGGGAAGAAAATGTGTAAAGAGAGTTCACGGCATCCTCCTCTTCTGAAAAACATGAGGAACCCCAACCTGTTAGCAACGTCCTGTACGCTGGAAAAGAAACATGTGCCAAAGTGTACAAAAGGCTCAAACCTGGAAACCACCCGATGTGCTTCAGCAGCAGAGTGGATAAATAAACAAGGGTAAGTTCACATAAAAGAGAATAATACAGCACAGACAGCAAGGCACTGAGCGGCATGTGACACCAGTGGCAATATAATGTTAAAGTAAAAAGTTAAAAAGAGGTAAAATGTTTACATTTCCATTTTAGGGATGAATAGACCATGAAGCCACATAAAAACAAAAGTAAGGGATTCCAGATGGTGATTATGTTAGGCTGCTCGGGGGCAGTGATAGGATGGAGACGGAGGAACCGCAATTTTGGATGTAGATTACTGTCCTCCTTTGAGCTCGATTTGCACGGTAGAGATTTGCAGGTGCTGATTACATTACTAGGAAGAAGGGAAGAAGAAAAAAGAAGGAGAGAGGGAAAAGGAGCCTTGCATACATCAATATGATAAACCCGATTTAAGCCCTCAAGCAAAGAGACATAGGGAGAGAACACACAACAGTTGATCAAAAAGCCTTTTCTTGCAACACTAGGCCAAGGTCTCTTTCTAAGTTTATCTGGTTATCTGGGTTGTGTTGGGGACCAGAGCCAGAAAGGTAATGTGTTTTTCCTGACCCACTTGTCTATATTTCTGTGCATCTTACCGGAGTTAAAGGCATCCCTCTTTGGAAAATCTTAACAAAACAAAACAAAACAACTTTACACTTTTCTGTCTCTCCATCTCCCTCTCCCTCCTGTCTATTCTGTGTCCTACGTGTTCTACCTTCTAGATGTCTGCCAAAGTCATTCATCCTTCTCCACCTTCTAGGTCAGGAGGCGACCTCTCTGCTAGCTGCCCGTTTCTGAGGCTAGGTTTGCATTCTAAAGAGCGGCCATCATCTTCTCTCTAAGGTGAAACTCTGCAGCACGCCCTGCTCAAACCCTTTCATCAAAGTGTAGGATAAAGCCAGACACCTTAGGATGATAAGTAAGACCTTTTATGATCGGACCAGCTTCACGCCTGCTGCCTGCCCGCACGGACGGTAAGTTGCTGTTTTACCCTGACTGCCCTGATTGCTCTTGTTCTGATGTTTGCTGTCCCTCTTTCCTCCAGTTACCATGCTCTTCCCTCTGTCTCCCTGACCAGGTTCTGCTCTCCCTCAGGTAGTGACTTCTCCCTTTTAGGAAGGGTTTGCTTCCTGACACTCCCCAGTACTGCCTTCTCGGCCACTCTCTGCTCCCTGAACCCCCCAGAGCATGTGGACTGAGGGCGGTGCTGCCGTGAGCCCAGCATCCCCAGCCGGGGGTCTGACAGCCGTAGGTTCTCCATCAGTGTGTGTGCAGCAAGTGGACGGGTTAAAAACAATTACCATGTGCTTAACCTGCTTCGAGAATAAAAGTGGCCCTCTTCGTATTCCTTCTTCAGTTGAATATTTCTCTCAGTAGAGAAGAATTCTAGTAATACCTCTCCTTTTCTCAAAATAAAATTTAGTTAAGTGTTGTGACCAAAAGCTCAGAAGCTTCAAATATTTTTGAAGGTAGAAGTAGACCAGATGTATTGAAACTTCAGCCACATTTTGTGTAAAATGTAGACTATATTTTTTAGCATACAGAAATGGTCTCTATTGTTTCAAACATCTCTATTCATATTAAGCTTCAAAGGTGGTTTTAAGTAATAGTGGCTTTTTATATAAAATCAAAATACAATATGTCATACGTATACAATCTAATTCTAGAGGGTCCAATGAAGTGGAAATATGTACTCATGAGAGTTACATTAAACAAATCCACATTTGAAAAATACTGTCCTAAAATTAAAATGCTATCAAACTACAGTAGGAAATATTGTAGCATCAATTAAATATCAGCAGTTAAACTAAAAAGAGCTCAATCAAAATTACTTTTAAAGAGAGAAAACACTGGCAACTGTTGCGTTGTGGCTGTGGAAGATCAGGGGTTTGCCGCTGTGAAAGCTGATCAAGCCTGCACGTGACTCCGGATTTCTGAGCCCTCCCAGCCTAAACCTCCCCCTTCCTTGGGGATCTTATGATCCAGGGGGACCCCCTGATACTTACAGGCCTTTGTGGCTGCAGGTGGAACAGCAGGAACTGAAGGGCTCCCGCAGGGAAGGCTGGAATTTGAACTGTGTTTTAGCCACGATTTGTCTGTTGTGGTCATTTGCTAAGCTTGTTGGGCGTTCTCTAGGTTGGCAGGGCTGCCATTCAACTTTCATAAGCTCTTTTCCCACAGAGGAGAATCTGGTTTTGATAGAAGAAAGTAATTCTTTCCAATTCTTTGTCCACATCTTCATCCCTCCCTGGAGAGGCTGAGTTCTGATTTGTGTAGTTTGTGTTTCCGTACACTTTGGGGAGCTTGGTCTCTGTTTGTAAGCAGCACGTTCCCTCTAGCAGTGTTCCCTGAAGTTGCATTATACGTTCTCGACATAATGTAGGCGGTATTTGAAGTTCCGGCAGAAGTTTCTGAATCTCTTTCAAGCTCCGAATTTTCAGTCTGCAAAAATGTTCACTCAGTTTGAAGTTTTTTTTTTTTTTTACTTGTCCTGTAAATTCTTCATTCGAGTGTCTTGTCTTCAGATAATTTTTTGAATATTTCTTATTTTTCTCCTTCAAGTCTTTTAAAAGAAACATCTACATATAACAACATCCGTGGGTTTTTTCAAATCAACTTCTGACTGATGAGTTGATCTCCCTTTTCTAATGCACACTTTTTCTCTAATTCCAAGATGCTGTCATCCTATAATCTTCTCTAAAGAGATCAGGCAAATTTACAACCTTCAGTACAGTTTCAGGTGGCGATTTTAACTGGCTCTCCTTATCGTTCACAACCTGTTTCGTTTGTGTGTTTGAGTTTTCAAGCACGTTTTTCTGTTCTTCGGCTTGCAGGTACTCTTTGCTTTCATGCTGCAGTTTCTTAGGCAAGGAGTTTTTAGACTTTCCTGAAGATGTTTTCATTCAAACCATGCACTGTTTTCTCCTGAAGTCATTCTGCGTTCTCCTGAGGTGCTAAGCTATTTTTTTTGCGTTAGGGGATTAGACGGACGCTGATGCCTCTTGGAGCGGCTGTCTGTTCCCGAAGGTGAGTCATCAGCAGCAGCCGATGAATGACTTATTTTTTTGGCCAAGCAGAGTAGCTGGCTAATTTCTGACACGGGTGCATCCCAGGACAGTGGCAGACTCTGGGACGAGAGGGTGGGTGTAGTGGCCGGGGTGGAACTGCACCTCGCCGGCCGGGAGGGCCTCCGCGCCTGCACGGACACGGTGCCCTCGCTGCCCATCACCTGACGCCCGGCGCCCGGTGCCCGGTGCCGGCCGCGCCTCCGCTGCTGCCACGCTCGCGTCGCCCTGGATGGGAGGCGGGGATCAGGGTTCCCTGGCGGTGGCGGTCCCGCCCCGCTTGCCAGCCCGCGTGCCCTGCTCCCTGCGCTGGCCCTGCCCGCCGGGGACGAGCGGAGCGCGCGTGGGCGCCCGAACTCTGCATCATCCGCCCGCGGCAGGTAGACGCGCCAGGTAGTCCCGGCGCCAGGCGGGGCACCCACCCACCCGGCTGGGCCTAGAGCGGCCTCTTGGGGAGCCAGGGGCTTTCTGGACAAGGGGCGCCGACCTCCCTTTTCACCGAGCTCACCTGGTCCCCCCCGCCGGTCCCTTGGCTTTGGGGACGGCGGGGCCGGAGTCGGGGTGCGCGGGGCCGCGCTTGGGGTCCGAGCTTGAGGCCGGCGGGCCAGGGTGGCAGGCCGGGGGCCGGAGTCGGTCCGGGTGGACGGCGTCTGGTCCCTGCAGCCGCGGGGGACACGGGTGGCGGCACGTGGGACGTCTTCGCGGTGCTCAAGCTCTCTGGGCGACGCGAGGCCCAGGTCGCGGTGGCCTGTGGAGGTGGTGACAGCGCCTGCTGGGAGGAGCTGGGGGCTCCCTTTCTGTCCTGTTCTGAGAACGCGCGCTGTGTCTTCAAGTGCAGCCCTGTTCCATTTTTATTAAGCGCTGCCAGTCGCTGGAGTTTGACCGCGGAGAGGACCGGCTTCCACGCCTGGAGACCTGAGGATTTCCTAGGCTTGTGCCGTGGGCTTTGTGACGGTCCTCAGCTCCGGCAGATGATCTCTTGGCTGACTCTTGTTCTCTCCTTAAAGCGTGTGGGCTGTGTACTGGGGAAACGACCCCGGCAGTGTGTGACCAGGAGCGCCCGGGGACACCCTGGGAGACCGGGCCTGGCCTCAAGCAACTGGACCGCGCGAGCGGAGACCCCATAGCTGCCCGGGGCCGGCAGGGCAGACGCTCCTGCGAGGTCGGCAGGCCTCCCCGGGCTCCAGAGGGCCCCGGCTTCTCCGCTGACGGCCAGTATCCCGTGGGCACAGCTGACTGCGCAGAGCCCTGGGGACTGTTCTGTCACTAGAGAAGACAAGGCCCGGCAAGCAGGACGGAGCATCGGTTGCGCTGGCGGAGGGGAGGGCGGCCACGTTCTGGAAGACAGTGACGTTCTCGCCCTGCCGCTGGCTGCACACCGGGAGAACGGCATCGCTAGTCGCTGCTCTCGAGGGAGTGGAAAGAGCCGACTGCAGCCAGAGACCAGCCTGGAACTCGGGCCTTACGGCAAACCTGGAGCATCAAAGTCCTGCCGCACCGTCCGCGTCCCGCCCTCCGGCGTGGGTGTCCCGTCACAACGGAGGGGCTGCCGTGAGGGCTCCTGGCATCACGTCCCTGGGTGAGGCTGTCCCTTGATTTAGCGTTTCCTTCTGCAGCAGGGAGTGCTGCTTCTCCCTGCAAGGGTCACAGGGATCTCCGTCCCCTGCAGGCACCTGCCCTCCTTTGTGTTGGTCACTCGGGCAGGCAGGGGCAGGGGACTCAAGGGTGTCCTCGAAATGAGAGACTTCGATTGCGCGCGCAAGAACTCAGGTGAAATCAGTTGAAACTGGCAAGGTCTTGACATTTTACAGGTTTTCTGTGGAGCTAGTGTGTGCCCGTTCAATCCTAGTGTTCCTAGAAGGGGTGACATTCCTCTGGGGCTCAGGCTGTGACTCGGTGACTCAGGCTCCCTCCTTCCCGTGGCTCTGCCATCTTCAGCACGTGCCTCCCAGGTGGCCCTGGGGACGGTCTCCAGTCTACCCAGTCATCTCAGAGAGATGCAGAGAGAGTGAGTCCTTCTGTGGGCTTAATTTGCCAACTTTCATTTCTTCAAATCTCACTCTCCAGATTCAGGCTCAGAGCCTCCTTGCCAATCACCTGGGACTCTGCCATGAAAGGCTGGTCCCCAGGACTACTTCCAAGACTCTCTCTGTCTGTGTTCTCTCGGTCAGACAATGGCTTCTGCGTCTCTGGGCAGGATTCACTCCCTGGTTTCTCCTCTGGAGGGCACATGCTTACTTGCATCTCTAGTCG
Organism: Eubalaena glacialis; assembly: GCF_028564815.1. Classification (NCBI taxonomy): domain Eukaryota; kingdom Metazoa; phylum Chordata; class Mammalia; order Artiodactyla; family Balaenidae; genus Eubalaena; species Eubalaena glacialis. The sequence continues at coordinate 5,461,812 of NC_083735.1, read as the reverse complement.
CAAACCTGCACTGGGGGTGTTTCCTGGTCGTGCTGGCTCTTCCCACTGCTGACAGGAAAGGAGGCCCAGGAAAGGAGGATGTGGTCCGCCCAGCTGGAGAGGAGCTTGCACGACAACGCAAGGATGCTCCCCTTCCAGGGCATTCCAGCAACCAGACCGAAGGGCGTCCCGTTCAGAGTCCGAGGGTAAAGGTGCCTGGGCCAGCAGAGCTGCTGGGAGGGGCCTCCAGAACCCAAGGCCTGTTGCTCACATCCTCCTGGGGCACCTCAGCCCATGGCTTGGAGTTAATGATGATGATAGGGGCTGGCAAGTCCGAAATCCATAGGGCAGATGCACAGGCTGGAAATTTAGATGAGAGGTGATTTTACGATCTTGAGTCTGAAATCTGTAGGGCAGGCCAGGCAGGGTGGCAACTCAGGCCATATTTCTAGGTTACAGCCTTTGAGGTTGAATTCCATCTTCCTATGTTTTCCTGTATAATTTTACTTCTATATACTGGAGAGAAGGCAGACTTTCAAAAGAGGACCAAGAATACACACTATCACAAGAGAGTATAGGCAGAGTAAATTGGGAGAAAAGAACCTCCTTTTCAGGCATTGACAGAGGTTTACAATGCAGAGGGATCACCTGCAGTGTAACTCAGAAAGATCAAAGGAAGAGACAAGTGCTCCCACTTGACCTAACTGAAAGCACAGTGTACGTAAGGGCTGGCCTTCCTCGGCCCCAGGGCCCACACACAGAGTCTCTAAGATGCAGAGCTCTGCCTTGGGAAGGGAAAGAAAATGATTATGACTTTCAGTCCTGAGGGTTCCCGCAGGCTCGAGAAGTGATTGGGACAGTAGCTACTCCCGAGGCAGGTCTGGCTTTAACTCCTAGAACCTGAGTGTAGTGTGTTCCCAGCTCAGTGCAGATGCGACAGAACGTCTGCTCTGACGCAGGAGCTGTTGACCTGGTTGGCCCCAAGGCTTGGTTTGAGCAGATTTCCTGCCATGAGTTGGGTCAAGGAAAGTTTTTCACTGATGCTTAATTTATTTTTAATTTACTCTATATGACCACGTTGCCTTCTTCCTTCTTTGGGAGTGCCGATAACAAAATACTCCACTCACTTGCCTCAATGACGTTCACGGCCTCAACGTGAGAATATCCTCAGTTTCTTTGTGTAGCCCTGGTTGGTCTGTTAAGGATGTTTTGTTATTTCAGCAGCTTTCAAACAGGTAATAAATAAATTTCCACTGGGTTGGCACTTCCTTTCATTTCCTGAAGGAGGGGCTGATTGTTTCTAACAGCTCCCCAGGGATATTCCAGGCTCTCTCAAAATGACTGAACGACCACTGCGTCATTCCCTTGTGGCACTGTCACATAGAAAACCCAGGGAAGGTCATTTAAAATATCAGCATCAGGGCTGGGAGTGTCTGCCTTGGAATTGTTCTGAAGCTAAAGAAACCACCAAATGGAGTTACTGCAGAAAATGGTAGAAGAGGCTTAAAACCTGTTGAGATGCTCTTTTGGAATACTTGCCTTGCATGGTGTCATCTGCAGAAGAATAGAAAGGCCTGGTTCCCTCTGAAGAGCATGAGGGTGATGTGATGTCCAACACAAAGCACAGAGAGTCCTGCCTGACACGGGGCAGGCAACTATTAATCAAAATAAGTCTTGCCAAGATAATGGAGGTTTCTTGTCTTCAGTGATACGCATTACAATTAGATTTGAGTGCATATGAAAAAGAAACAAGCAAAGATCTAAAAGCTGTACTGCTGCCCACTCAAAATGGTTAAGTGATTATGCAAAAGAAGATTCCTCAGAACTGTGGAATGTACAGGACTCAATTGCTTCCAGGCCTGAAAGAAGGAGCTATAATTTGACAGTCACTTAAATTGATATTTCTTTCAATAACAATGCACTGCTCATTTTGTTAATGAACTCCAAATCGTCAGTCCTAGTAACTCACTAAACTTTCCTAACACCCTCATTTCAGCGATTTAAACATATAATTAAGAAGTGATCAAGGTAGCACACAAAAACAATGAAGTATAAATAATCTTGAGGATTCAGTGGGTCTATCTAAAATGGCAACATTATTGGAATTATTATTAAAACAAATTTGTGAAATACTTATTTTCATAAGTGCTATAAATCATTGTGGTTTTTTAAGTTTTTTTTTGTAAGGAGAGGAACAACAAAAGAAAAGGGCTAGAAAAAAAATCTCTTCCTCTTCCTTTCCTTTTCAGAATTTGAGCTGATTTAAATGTTAATGATTGGTCACTTGGTGAATGCTATATTTTCCCCCTTTTCACTCCAAACCAAATGTTATTTTGTTCCTTTTCCACTACCAAATCATTCTATAGTGTTTTGGTAATGGAAAAGGATATTCTAGAATTCCTAGAAAATATAGATAAATTATAGTAGAAAAGTAAAGTATCCTGAAATTCCAACCCAACACCATCACACTGTAATTTTATCATGAAAAATAAACCCTAGTCTAATTATATTAAATTCTACCGATATTCACTGCAATATAGCAGTAGCATAACCTTAGCTCATTAAGTGTATGTGATGTGAGATTATTAGGGATAATTTATATATATAATTTATTCTGGATGCAGCCCTTGGAGTTAGACTCCCTGGGTCAAACTATTGGTTTTGTCAGTCACAGCTGTGTGAGCTTTGGCAAATTACTTTTCCATTCTCCAGTTTCTTCATCTGATAAAATGTGAACAGTAGTACACATACTTCATAAGGTTATTGTAAAGATTTGTGACTTAATAATTCAAAGCACTTAGAATAGTGCCCACGTTATAGTAAGAATTCAATACATTTAGCCATATTGATAGTGATAATAATAGTAATGTGCAAGAAAGTATATTGAAAGTTTTGATTATGTATGCAATAAAAACAACTTCCAATAGCAAAAAAATTTAATAAAGCCATTGGTGAAAATATTCTCAATGTGTAACACTGAAAAAGAGCTAGAATCCTAATAATATTTTTAAAAGCCCTTTCAAATCAATAAGGAAAAATATTCAGAGTGGAAAAACGGGGTAGAACATGAGAAGATAGTTTACAATTTTAGAAATACAATAGTCACTAAGTATATGAGATATGTTTAATTTCATTAGCAATAAAAAAGTGCCAGTTTAACCGAAAATTAAATGCATTCTTCAGCTGTTATATTTGCAGATATTAATAATAACTACTGTTGGGGAAAGTGCAAGGAAAGGGGACTCTTGGCCGATGGAACCATAAGTTAACACAACCCATTTGAAAACCCTATTTCTTAGGAATTTTCTATTAAAATAAATATCAATGTATACAAATATTTATCTACAAGAAAGTTCTGTAGAGAATCTTATAAGATTCTTAAGTAAATGATGTACTTAAGAAATAAAGTGAAATGAATATTTATTGGTACAGAAGGATGCACACAATTGTTCAGCATCCCACTTTGAGGACCAAAACAATCACTCCCCCAGATGTTTCAGGAATGCTTTTTGGCCACTTATGGCTCACAGCTGGGATCCCCCCAGGAATTGTCCTCAGCTGAAGGGAACTGGCTCCCTAAGGTCACACACCCGGCTGGGGCAACCAGCATCCTCTGACTCAGCAGTGCAGGCACACAAAGGTCCAGCTCCCCGTTTCAATTCTGAGCCACTCTGTTGGGGAATCCCAACTCGAACTCCTGGCATTGTCTGAAACCTTTTACCAGACTGCCTTGTATTTTAACTTCTCCCTATTGCCTATGCTGGTTCCTTCACTTCCTTACAGGTACTGTTCTTAACAGCCCAATAAACTTCCTGCAGACAAATCTTCATCTCAAAATCTGTTTTCCAGGAAAACAACCTAAGACAGTAGGTACCAGAGGGGACTGGAGAGGAAGCCAGTGGTGTGCAGGTAAATGTTAAAGCACTGGCTCTCTGGGAAAAAACACGCCATGATTTGTGGCTCTTGCCAATTTCCATGGTGTAAATACACCCACCTTGGAAGATCTGACCGAATGCAGAGTTGGGAGAAGGTGTGTACAATCGCTTCTCGTGCTGTGGTGTGGCTAGCTCCGCACTCTAGTAGAAGGAGCAGACTGTAACGTGAGATTTGGTGCTCGATGACTCACTACTAACTGGTTGCAGGCAACGAGTACTCCACCATCCGGTTAGTAGGTGGAGTGCTAATTGCCTGTTGTAGCATTTCAGTTGTTAAGACTTTCATTCCTGGAGAACTGTGATGGATGTGGGTGGAAAGGAATGCTCTGGGACACATAGCAGTGCAATACCACAGGTGTTTGGAAGACTGGAAGGTGATATAAGAACAGTGGAATTGGATGGCTTCTCGTGAGTACCATGGATGAACTAGAGAAAGAAAATTAAAGACTGAAGGGTATTAATCACCAATTGAAATGGAAGTGTGAAAGTCAGAGGGTCTCTTTGGCTGCAGATAAAGAGACCTTCACCTCCTGCATCCACAGAGCAGTAAAAACCAGACAATTACAAACCCAAGGATTTAATTATGTTATGACTATTTCTTGGTGACTTTTGAGTTTCTCATGCCAGAGGTGAGCAGGAAGAAGAGTCACCATCCAGGCTCTGGCAACTGACCCTGTTTATCAGGAGGAGGTAAGGCTGCTGTTATGCCCTGTGGGCAGAAAAGACTGTCTTTGACACCTAGGTCATCTGCTAGGGCATCTTTGACAGACATTCCCTTGCTCACTCTTGTTTATAAATGGAAACATGCTGTAGCCACAACCTGAGAAAGGAACCCCATCTAAGACGTGAGTTAAGAAAACATATTAAGTTTTCTGGGATCGGAAGCAGAACCCCTGAGGTTCCTCTGGACTCAGCTGGTGTGGCAGGAGGCGAGCGGGTGCAGTGGCTGTTGCAGCGTGGGGCAGGCAGGGTGGAATTGGACATAAAGCCACGTCCTCGTTAACTGAAAATCCAGGGTCAGGTGTGGCCGTCAAGGTGACAATCTAGATCATGGCTTCTCCGTCTTGTCACGATTGAAATTTTTGGCTTCCGGGAGCACTCCCTCACTTGTGACAACTGATAATGTCTCCACACGTTGTCAGATGGTCCTTGGGGGACAAAATCACCTCCAGTTGAGAACCACTTATGTAAATATATGTAGGAAGTCTTGAGAGCACAGAGGACAGATCAGTAAACTTTATTTGAATATATCAAGAAAGGCTTCAGACAGCAGGTAATGTTGATGCTATTAAGGACTCTGTACACAATCAACACATTTGGGGGAAGAATCCACAGTGAGCCTTTATTAAAAGAAACTTGGAAATGCTGTTTATTAAGCAAATTAAGTCATTAGGGGGACAGTTTCTAAGTGAGTTACTATGTAAACCGAGGTAGATTTGTAGGATGTCAACATCACCAAAAAACCATCATTGCATCTCTTTGTATCTAGAATGAAAGAACCCTACATCTTGATTAAATTACCCCTTTTAGTGACCCTGAAATGTCCAACTACTGCAAAAAAGGGCACAACTCAATTAACACAAAGATGTCATGAGAGTAGAATTTTTCTCACAATTGGATTTATGACTGCAAACAGATGGTGAAAAAGCATGAGAATGACCCTGTTCCTAGTTGAAACCCTATAGTCCAAAGCATATACAGTCTTCACCAAATGTTAGATTCTAAGTCATATTTTTAGAAAACATTTGAGCTATTTTAATATGATCACTTCCCCTCACCCGTCCTTAGTTTCCTCTTTAGTATGCATGTTTATGCATAGTGTATTGTATACCAAAATTGATGCTAAACTCAAGACCATGCTTATATAAAGTCAAAATCAGATAATTAGAAACAACTACCTGATTGATTGTATAGCTATTTTTCATTCAGAATCTTGGCCTCAAGTAAATATTACACAAAAAGTGACTTTTAGACAGATTACACCTTTTTCAGACTTCTTATACTAAATACCAGAGCCTCTGCAGTGAACTGCTCTTCTCACCATTCAGAGCATTTGTATTCTTGTGGCCAATTCTCATTTAGTTTTCCACATCTACTGTTTTTATGATGTGATAACCTCCTAAGTGAAAATAACATGGATGAAAATTATTTTCTCATCTGGGATGCAAGTTGTTCTTTATGGGCCTCAGTGGTCTGCTCAGCATCTTTATTCCCTGAAGGCAGTTTTCTGGATGATTTTCACCTTGATAACTGGGTTGATGAAGTCAGATGAAAACGATATTCACAAACTGAACAAACTGTGGGAAAAGTCATTCGGTTCAGGCTGATGATGCAAAGGCATTTCTCATGTTATATGGTTTCCTCTTTCCCATCAAAAATATGAGAGAGAATTATCATTTTGGAGTAGTCTGCCAACAATGTTCTGTTCTTCAAGTAAATTTTAGGTAATTGGAAATACACTGACATATGGGATTACTATATATGTTAACATGCCTTTAATCTTAAGAATACTCTTCAATAGTATTTTCTATGTGTAGGTTCCCTATAGTAGTTCCTCATGCAAGTTCTACAATGGTAGTTTCAACTTGGGGCCGATGGTGTTTTGTAAAATCACTGATAATGTGAATTTTTTCACTTATGCCTTTGAGACAGCACTGTTTAAAAATCACACCAAAAGACTTTGCTTCTGGGAAGAAGGAGTAGACATACTTTTCCCTCTTTTTCCCTCTAAGGACAACTAAAAACCACAACCGTTATATACATAACAAACTCTAAAAGTGAAGAAAAGAAAAAGGACTAGCTGGGAAACTTGGGACCCAAGGATTAAAACAGGGGTGCATTCCCCTGTTTTTCTTTTGCCCTCAATTATCCCACACTTGGAGATGAAGAAGCTGGCGATCCAGACCCACCAACAGGTACAGACAAAAAAAGCCCCAGCAAAAGCCTCCTTGCTCTAGTCAAAAGACAGGGAGAGGGCACTTTAGAAAGAAAAGTTTTAGACAATAACCACTCTACTCCAGTCAAAAACCACAGAAAATATTGTGGCCTCACTCCCACCCCACCCATGTCAGTAAATATTGAGTGAGTAGCCTAGACCTCCACTCCCATCAGACTGTAAAGAGGGACCCCAACCCACCTGCCAAGGCTATGTCAGAGAAGGTCAAGTTAGGAGCTGGAACTTTCATCTCTGCCAGGTGGTGATGTTGCACCCCTTCCCCACTCAGTGTAGGGGAAGAAGTTTGAGGCTCCAGGGATTCCAATCCCATCGGTCAGTAATGAGGTAGCCCTCCCACTTCCTGCTGAAGTTTTGTCAGTGGATTTTCACCCCAGCCTGGTGGCAATGAGACCTATGCCATGGTGTCAGTGGAGGACAAATGGGGAGCAGTAAAGAAGGAATTCCCACCCCTCCCATCCAGAGTGGTGTCAGTGGAGACCCAGAGGGAAGATGGAAGTCCCACCAACCCAGGAGTAAAAAGGAACCTCCCTCCTCCCTTCTCCCTATTGCCCCCGTTGTCAACAAAAGCCAAGTAGATTTCTACCCCAACCTGGCTACAAGTAACAAGGCAGCAGTCCCCACTTCCCCAAAACAGCTAACATAGAAGTTTTAAATAAGATCCAGAGTCTCATAACTTAATACACAAATCATTCAGGTTTTGACTGAAAATCACTTATCATACCAAGATCCAGGAAAACTACAATTTAAATTAAAAAAAAAAAACAGTAAATGGACTCTACCACCAAGACGGCAGAGATGTTAGAATAATCTGACAAACATTTTAATGCAGCCACCATAGAAATGCTTCAGTGAACAACTATGAACACATTTGAAATAAATGAAAAAGTCTCACCACAAAATACAAAGTATCAACAAATAGAAGATATGAAGAAGAACCAAATAGAAATTTTGGAACTGAATAATATTAAAATGAAATAAAGGGTCCAGCAGATGGGATTAAGAGCAGAATAGAGAAGACAGAGGAAAAATCAGTGAACTGGAAAATAGAACAGGAGAAATTAGCCAATCTGAAAATCAGAGAGAAAGTAGACTTGGAAAAAAATGAATGGCACCCAAGGGATCCTTGAGAGTATAACAAAATATCTAATATTTGTGTCATAGAAGTCTTAGAAGGACAGGAGAAAGAGGATGGGGCTGAAAAGAACTTGAACAAATAATAGTTGAAAACATTTAATATATAGCAAAAGATACAAATAATAACTTGGATGGGATTACACTACCCAATTTCAAGATGCACTATATAGTTATCGTAATCAAGACTGTGTTGAATTGGTGGAATCACAGATACAAAGATCAATGGCACAGAATAGCGATCCCAGAAATAGATCCAAACAAATAAGCCCAACTGACTTCTGACAAAGTTACAAAAGCAATTCAATAGAGGAAGGATAGACTTCTTGACAGATGGTGCTGGAGCAATAGGAAAAAAATGAACCTCTATCCAAACCGCATACTCTATACAAAATTAACTCAAAATGAAACAAGGATTTAATATAAAAGATAAAACTATACAACTTTTAGAAAAAATGGAGAGTCTTTGGGAATCTAGCACTAAGCAAAGAATTCTTAGATTTGGTTCCCAAACACAGTTTCAGTAGTCACACCACATATACATATGCCTAAAATCACTATTACACATAAATGAAGTCCAAAAATATTTCTATTTTTTTTCCTCAAAGGAAAAAAAAAAAAAAAAAGGAAGGAATAAAGCATATTAAGTAAAAGCCACACAAGATGAAACAGAACAAAATGGCTTAGATGAGAAATGCATTTCCTCCTGAATCATCAGCATGTTTCCGAAGTTTACATGAAGCCTTTCCTTATAAGGTCACCATGGACAAAATTTTATGTTGTGGCTTCTCAAGCTGTTATGGAACATCTAACAGGTTATGATACATTATTTGCTCAGTATTCAATACAGGATTTTCTCATGGATGCTGACAAAGTAGCAATTTCAGAACGTCTTAGTATTCAGCAGTTTTAATGCAACCACAGAGAAAATGATTATCTTACACTTGTGTGTCTATGGAGATCTCTTATTAATCAGTAATGGTAGTTATATTAAATATATTATAGGAGAAAATATTTAATATTTAGTTCCTTAAGTAAGTTCCCCCCTACCCCCCGCCTCTCTCTCTCTCTCTCTTTTCACAAAATAAGAAGTCATTCCAGTAACAGTGAGATGGGAAGGAGAGAAAAAGAGATGAGTCGGGTGGTATTTTTTTAGACAAAAGTACATCATTAAATTAATTCTCCATTTTTTTCACCACTGACATTTTTCAGCCCTCTTTATGAAAATGAATTGTAGAAGTGTATCATATATATTGACCAAGTTTCTGGGAAGTTGGGAACTTGAAATTTTTTCCCATCCACTTTGCCCCAGTTGAATCGAATATTCCTTTATGCTCTACAAAAATCAGTGTGAGTCTGAAATCTACTTATCATCCTCACTTATTATATTTTTTCTTGGCCCTTTATAAATAATATCAGGAAAGTACACAGAGCTAACAGAATGTCTAAAATTTGGCCTCACAATTTTGCCTAGCAAAAATATTATCACACTGTTTCTTTAATTACTTTATTTCTCATCCTGAAAGTTGATTTGGGGGTGAAGGCACACTCTTTCTTTTTCACATTCACACACTTACCAAACTTATACCCCTTTCAAGCCCTGTTTTCTTAGACATATGGAGTTATATAGAAATATATATGAAATATGTGCAAAAGATTCCCAGAGTGTTACTCTGGTGCAGCCTACTGAGACACTGACAGATTTCAAGCTCTTGTACCTTCTTGTACATGTTCTATTAGCAGAGAAATCCATTTTTAAAAGATTGACATAGTATTAGGGAAAGGCTTATAACGTGCAAAATATCTCAGAAGTGGTATTTTGATCTTAGACCTGTTGAATTTTTATTTAAAAGAAGACAGATTTGTGAACTGCTGCCTTGGCGCACATGAAGAACAAATTAGTATCTCTTAACCAACTCCCTGAGGCCACACAGTATCCTGGGAAGAAAACAGAAAAGGATCAGGGAAGCTGTTTTAGCCTCTCCCACTTGCCTGAGACTGTTAGGCATTAAGTAAACCTTTGTGTTTCAATTTCCTTATCTTGTAAACTTGATAATATGTGCTCTGCTAATCTCCTGCGGATGTGAAATATTTCAGTGCTTATATAGTTGGCACTGTTCTGAGTACTTTACATGGGTGGCAGAGTGAAATTATAAAGACTTACTGTGTTTTTCAGTTCTAGCACACCCAGCTATCTCTATCCTTCCCCACCTCCTTCTCAAATTCAGGGAGCAGTGGGGAAATGGTGATTTATATTACTGCCCTCAGGTAGAGATTCTTGCAGTAGTGATACAAGCAATGTGATGAGCTTTTTTGTTTGTTTGTTTTTGTTTTTAATAGACTTTGGAACCTCAAGGCAGAGTACATGTCATTGAGAAAAGGCCTTTTTGGAGTTTTAATCTCTATCCATTGAATAGCAAGAGCCAAGGTTTCCTATCTAAACAATAAGCAAAGAATATACAGTAAGCTGGTTTTTCTCCCCTCAACCACCTAGATCATATTTAAGATTCCATGGGCTGGAAAAGGAGGAAAAACTGGAGAGAGAAGAGGAGCCCAGGGAGTGTATCTGTGTAGGGACCAGGTATTCCCCTACCCCATCTCCAGAGTAGCCTTTGGAGGTTTAGCCTCGAGTTGAGAAAATGTGACACAGAGGCATGCTTTCAGCTTCCTCGAGAAAGTGAGCAAGCAGGGGATGGGGTTTTCCTGATGTGTGCCCACCTGTCACAGTAGCAGAAGTGTAGAAATGGCAGCAAGACTTCTTGAGACAGAAAAGGCTGGATAAGATTCATTTGCCTCTGGAGGTTTGAAAACCATCTCTGTGTTTCTCAAAGTCCCCCAAAAGGCTAGGGGTGGTTGAAAATGAGGTCCCTCAGAGTCAAGTCAAGGAAGATGTAGATCACACAGACCAACGGAGAATCCAGGAAGGCAGGCATCTCAGCAGTGCTGGTGTTCCTGGCTGACTACATCCAAGGACTGTAAAGCACAGTAACTCACAGACGGTTCCGTGTGAGCAGACGTCAGTATGCAGCTATAGGTGCTCTCTCCCAAAGCCAAGGTGTTACGTCACAGCTAAGAGGCTATCTAGTTGAATGTAAATCTGGGATGAGAGTTCTTCCGTAGTTGGCCAATGTTTATTTCTTTTTGTCATCAGACACATACTGCCTCAAAAGAGATGAAATTATAGTATAGAAAAATATTACATTTTTTGCATGACTGAATAAATGAAATGAAAGACATGGAGGAACCATGAATGCTTATTACTAAGTGAAGGAAGCCAATCTGGAAAGGCTACATACTGTAGGATTCCAATTCTATGACAATCTGGAAAAAGCAACACTATGGAGACAGAAAAAGATCAGTGGTTGCCAGGGGTTGGAAGGAAGTGGGGGGGAAGATGGAAGTCAGCAAAGCACAGAGCACTTTTAGGGCAGTGAAAATACTCTGTATGATACTGTTATGATGGATACATGTCATTTTACATATTTCCAAACGCAGCATGTATAACATCGAGAGTGGAGTCTACGATAAACTGTGGACCCTGGGTGATGATGATAATGTGTCAGTAGGTTTATCAGTTGTAACAAATGGACCATCTTGTGGGGAGACTGGGCATGTATGGGGCAGGGCGTCTGGGAAATCTCTGTACCTTCCTGTCTGCTTTGCTGTGATCCTAAAAATGCTCTAAAAATACAGTCTTAATGAAAAAAAGGTGACGTGTTATTTCTGGAATATAGTCTTTCTTTACTATCTTCACAGGAGACCATTTCCTAGGAAATAAACAAGCGTAATACTAATTTAAGGGAAATATTAGCATGATTTTCTGGTGATGAAATATAAGGATATGCAGAGATTTCTGGAATACCTTAGCTAGAAGAGCACAGTGCATTTTATATTCATTCTTCCTAAAAACTAAGCTCTGAATAAAAATTTCAATTAAGAAAAATAAATCTATGCAGAATTAAAGTGAGGAATTCTGAATAAAACTAAAGTGAATATGTCAATTTCTTAGTGAGCCTAATGTTAAAAAAACTGACTAAAATAGATTAAAGATAAGAATAGATTTTCCTGATCTGTTGAGAATCCATTTCATAACTTCCATAGTAACTGAGAAAACTATTAAAACATTTAACTCAATCTCAGTATTTAAAATGTATTAATTACTGTATCATAACATTGGGAATAATTTCATTACTTTTGTTATATATGTGGCTATTTTTCTTAAATTATTAATGTTTTATATTATCTAGCAATGTTAATGTGGAAACCTAGACAAAGCAAAAAGTGTGAATTAATATCTACAGTCTTGTTATAATCGTTACGATTTCTTTTTTTTTTTTTAATAAATTTATTTTATTTATTTATTTTTGGCTGCGTTGGGTCTTCGTTGCTGCCCGCGGGCTCTTCTCTAGTTGCGGCGAGCGGGAGCTGCTCTTCGTTGCGGTGCGCCGCCTTTTTATTGCAGTGGCTTCTCTTGTTGCGGAGCACGGGCTCTAGTCGCCCGGGCTTCAGTAGTTGTGGTGCGTGGGCTCAGCAGTCGTGGCTCACCGGCTCTAGAGCACAGGCTCAGTAGTTGTGGCGCACGGGCTTAGTTGCTCCGCGGCATGTGGGATCTTCCCGGACCAGGGCTCAAACCCGTGTCCTCTGCGTTGGCAGGCGGATTCTTAACCGCTGCGCCACCAGGGACGTCCCTGTTACGATTTCTTGAATGAATCTGCATTTTTTCGTCCCTTTCCTCCAGTACAAAGGTTCCCATGAGATTGAAATAAGGGAGTGCTAGGAGCAGAGAATGAGGAAGGAATTTGGTCGAGGGAATTGGTAAATGAAAGCCGAAGAGTAAAAGAAAAAGGAAGATTTATGTTCTCTATTCAAGGTGAACATAACCGCTACCTGCATACAGTCATCTCCAGTTTAAATTATGGTATATCCTGGGGCCATCCTTGCAAACACCACGTGGTTTGTCACGTCTAGATCCCCTCGCAACGGAGAAGTTATTTTTATTCTCCAGCTGAGCTAGAAACCACGCAGTTCTAGCATGCAGAAAGGGTTTTAAGTGATTTAATCCTGTATGTGCATAATTGTTGCTCTCCAGTAAGCTAGTGGCAAGAACACACCAGATGTTTCTAACTGGTTCCTGCTTTGTGAATGCGCGTTTAAAAATCAAAGCCAGTTACCTGAACCGTGAAGCAGAGATCATGAATCCCCAGATGCAGTTTCACGTCCAAGGGATTCCCACGTCCCTCTTTAACATGCATCCATCCACTGCTCAGGTTTGAAACACACTAGTCGGTGCCCATTCAGAGATTTTTTTCCATGCAGTCAAAATCCTGGCTTTGGTGTGTTGCCCCCAGGTTTTTGGTCATATGGATCATTTTAAAGATCTTATCATCAGAATTTGTTTTGTTTTAGAGAAGGTTCTCTCTCTTGAGCTATCTTCCTTTTTAGAGTCTTTTCTGATACAATTTATTTTAACAAATATTTGAGTATTTGTATTATTTACATAATATAAATATGCTATTATTTGCTAATAATTATTTATTCATTACAAATTAATTATGTAATAGTACTGTGATTAATAAAATAATTTGTTAACTATTAAATACATTGTTTAGGTGACAAATTTTCTTATCTGTTTTTCGTATACAAAACAAAATGTTATATAAAATTTAATTAAGTCACTAAACATCGCTGAATTTGTTTTTATTCCAATAGTTGTAAATAGACAAAAGTTGCAAAACTACAGTATATTACTGATTGTACATTGATCTCTGTGACCGCGTGTCACACTGTGTTGGATGCTGCAGGGAACACAAAGGTGAAGGATACACAGAGAAGTAGTCAAGGAATGAGGTGTGAAAAGATATATATTAGCATATCTATAGGGTGGTTGCTAGTGAAAATATAGCTTATGAGATATTATGTACGGCGTGATACCATTTTCAAAGTATATACTACAACAAAATTTAAAGTCTGTCAAGGATGTTGCATCAAAATGGTAACTATGAGTATCTCTTGATGATAGAATTAGAGTGAATTTAATTCCTAGGTTCATTTATTTTCTGAATGTTTTAGAATGGAGTTACGTTCTTTTTATAATCTGGTTTGATTTGAAAATAGTTTGAAAATAGTTTTTGAGAAGTTGTGGCATTACTAGGAAAGATAAGGTATCAATCAAGTGAGCAGCAACGGGACGGCTACCCCCAAACAGGAAAGTGTAGTGGTGGGAAAAGTGAAGGGTCCAGTCCAAAGTTATCAAAATCTGGATAGTAGTGGGAAAATCCTCTGGGGATTTTTGTGGAGCACTCTGAATGCTAAGGAAAGGATTCTGCTTCTGATCTGGAAGGCAATATTGTAAATTCATAGGCAGGTAATATATTCAGAGTAGTGTTTCAGGAATATTAGTGTATTTGTGGTGCTTAATTTGAAATACAGTGATAAATGGGGGAGAGGAGACTGGATAAAATAATGCTAAGTTATTTGTCCTTTACTCATAAGGATAAAAGAAATATTTAATTATGTACACAAACTAATTTGAGACTCAAACCAGCTTTACTGAGGGTAAGGAAGAAAAATAATACAATATGTAACATCTGATCATACTGTATTCTTCCTGAATTAAAAACCTACCTGTTTCTCTGTAGATCCTATGAAAACAGCCTTACTTACAAAAGAGTTTCTACATTCTAGGTTTTCCTTAATAAAGTCTTTGTTATAATAGTCTTTGCTAGTTCATAAGAACTAGTAAAACTTCCATCTTAACTTTTTAATTGACAAAGTATTTCTGTGACTGGTACTTTGGATTACTAGCGATTTGGCAATTGAAATACAGCTCTCAGCCCAGCAGGAGTCTTATGTAGCTTGAGTTATTTTATTGGAAATATACCGGCCAAACAGAAAGGAATGAGCAAAGAATCAAAGAGAATTTAGACAAATTATCCAAATAGGAAAACAATTTGCATTTACCTCTTGAAAGCTAATTTAAAATTTTATCTTAATATGTGTGACTCCTCAATCATTTATTAATAATCATAACTCTAATTTTTGAATTCACCTACATTTCCAAAAGTTAGAAAATTTCCACAAATTTAAAAAACTTTAATTGGGAAATAAAATTTTAGAGTTCTCCCCAGTAATCCATTTCCAAAATCCTTTTAGCTTTTTTTTTCCCTTTTGCAACTCCAATGATAGAGACCAGCTCTGTGCTTCCAAATTTCTGGAATAGTTGCAGCTGAGTCTCTATAAATGCCAACCTTCTGGTCTGGTCTAGTATGATGATTTTGGTGGTAGTTTTTCATAGTTGGTGCTTTTGAATTCACTTACAGGAGAAATGCAGCTCTTTTCACTTTTGTCTTCTGGAGAAAATTGCACTCAAGCAAGACATGTTTTTCTAAGCATTTTTTTTTTTTCAGTATCGGTGAAAAAAAAAAACCAGAAACATCTGTTTTCCTTCAAATCTCTGTGACTTTCCATGTCCATACCTCAGTTATTACCAACAACTGAATGTAAAGTGGATGATTTTTCTATGATGCTCTGTACAGAAAAATAGGAATAAATAAACTTAGGAAGATAATATTTCTGAACCCATAAGATATGCACTTTGGATTGGCAAGCAGTTCTCAGTTCTTAAACCAAACTGTGACCTGGGTTAACTTGATATTTGAATTTGGTTTGTTTTCATCTCATTTCAACAAGCTGCCTCCATGCAGTCGAGGGTAGAAACCTTTGGAAGGGGTGAGAATGACACTGAAGGTAGCATTATGGCGCATGGGTTTGCGTAAGACTTGGGGCTTGCTCTGCAATAAGAGATGACTGTTCTGGATTTTTCCAGATCCTGCCATTAACGTATTTAACGATCCTGGAGGAGCTACTTAAATCATTCTCAATTTTCATCAGCAACATGGAAGTAAGTACACTTACCTACATCACTGGAATTGTCTGAACAATGACAAATATAGGTATTAGTAACTTACTTTATAAATTAATAGAGAAAGATATGATTAATACAGGGTCTACTCTCAAAAAAATAAGCTTATTCTAAAATTAATAGAACATTTCCAGGGCTTACTGGCATTACTCCTGAAATCAAATTTACCAGATGTTTATTAGTTTTTTTCTTTTACACTTGTCAAATTCTCCCACTAAATATACATTGATTTTAACTGGTGTAGCCCAACTCCATAAATACTGGAATTATATTTAGATTTATTTTAATATTTAAAATTAACTTTAAATATTCATTTGCCGGTGATTTACTGCTCTGCCTTCATTTGAGTATTACATGCAGCAAAAGATTGACACATAATGGATGCTCATAAAAGAATACTGATAAAAGATGCTGAATACCTGAGGTGATGGGGGTAGACAGTATATTTATAGCTCACCTGTAATTTTATAGAATAAGGGCAGACAGAGCTTGGGGATTTCTTCTGAGTGCTCACTAGGTCAATAAACAGCATAGGACGAGATACGTTTTACACTTATTAGCTCACTTAATTCTCACACGAACCCTGTGGAATGTGTAGTATTTCCTCCTTTTTTTCCCAAATGCAGTGTGATAAAGGGATATATCTGACATGACAGAGTTGGTCAGAAGCAGAAGGGGAACTCAAAGTATGCTTTGTGACTCTGAAACCCAGACCCCGTTGACAGGCCACAGTGCCGAAGAGTTGAAATTGGCCATCTATACAGGGAGGGCTGAAAGTAAATTAGAGGATTTTTTTTTCCTCTTTTCAACAATGTGGTTCCACTGATGTTAGGATGATGAACCAGTTCACCTTAAAATAGGGAGGTGGTGAAGGTGGGCCTAATCTAGTCACATGAGCCTTTTGAAACCTTCTCCAGCTGGTTGCAGAGGACTAAGTCACAGCGAGTCTAAGCGTGAGAGGGTTCTACGTGAGGCAGGGAGTCCTTGGAGGTACTGGACTCTGTCAGCAGCATGAATGGGCTTAGAAGCAAGTTCGTCCCCCTGACCCCCAAGGGGGTCCAGCCCAGCCCAGCATCAGGCATCCAGCCTTGTGAGACTCTGAGCAGAGGTGTCAGCCCCTCTGGACTTCCGGTCTGTGGAATGTAAGTTAGTAAACAGGTGTCGTTTGAAGCTGCTCAGGCTCTGGTCATTTGTCCTGCAAAGATAGAAACCCACTGCATTGAGCGAACGGTCCAATTCCCATTGTTTATGCTTGGTGACCCCTGCCCGTGTTCCTCTTGACACAGTTCTTAACCATGAACCTGTTGCCTCCTTGGATAATTGCATCCATTTGTGATTGTTCTTTAGGGTAAGGAGACTTGCTCACCTGGAAGTCTTGTTCCCCTTTATTTGAGCAGGTTGTCGTGTGCCAAATCAGAATAATACATTGATTCTGTCACCTTTTAAAACGTTGTTTATGGGCTTCCTTGATGGTGCAGTGGTTAAGAATCTTCCTGCCAGTGCAGGAGACATGGGTTTGAGCCCTGGTCTGGGAAGATCGCACATGCCGTGGAGCAACTAGGCCCGTGTGCCACATTTACTGAGCCTGCGCTCTAGAGCCCGCGAGCCACAACTACTGAGCCCATGTGCCACAACTACTGAAGCCCACGCGCCTAGAGCCCGTGCTCCACAACAAGAGAAGCCACCGCAACGAGAAGCCTGCGCACCGCAACGAAGAGTAGCCCCCGCTCGCCGCAACTAGAGAAAGCCTGCGCGCAGCAACGAAGACCCAACGCAGCCAAAAATAAATAAAAATAAAAGAAAGAAAAAAAAACATTGGTTTGTAAAGAGGATATAATTTGATCTAAATCCGAGTATTTCTCATATGCACGAATACTGAGCCACGTTTTCAACAAAGGATGCAAAGACCTAGCCGGTGGTAGCATGCTGCCTGCAAAAGGCATCCATGTGTTTGTGAAGGAAGCAAGTTATCACAGAAAAAGCGTCTGTGTGCTGTTAAGAATTAAGAATGCTTTGAATCCACTGGAATATCTGGCAACTTTGCTATAAAGTCTTGTTTTCATTAAAATGGTTTGGGCTGAAACTTTCTTTGATAATTTAAAATTCCTTTCCACTCTGCCTCCTCCCCACCTCCAACCCCCTTGCTTAAAACATCACTGGTATTTTGGCAAATCAGGCAGACTTGAAAACAAACGACTTGCTTAACATTTTGTCAAGCATCTCTCTAATGACACAAAACGTATTGATGGGCATGCTTCCCCCGTGCCGCTATTGTGCATGTATTTGATTTTCCCGTATTAATCATGAGCTGCATATGGTGCATGGAGCACTAATGGCCTCATTATCCATTTCCAGGACCTTCATATCCCACGAAGAGCCCAATTGCTGACATTGTTGAGGCATGTAAACAAGATCAGTTGTAGTATTAATGTTTGTTTACCTCTCCAAAGTTTCCTTAGTGACTTCTTCTTTTACTTTGGTACTCTTTGATCATCCTTGTTTTGGTTACTATGTAACAAACTATCCATATTAATTACTGTAAAACTGCATAATTGTACTACGTTCACTGATTCTACTGGTCAGGAATTCAGATAGAGCCCAGCAGGGATGACTTGGGACTGCCAGAGAACTTCTGAGGCCTCTGCTGAGGGATTTTCAGATATCTGAGGGCTGGAGTCATCTGGAGGGTTCTTCACTCACATGTCTGGTATCTGGCCTGGGGTAACTCAAAGGCTGGACTCAGCTGGGACTGTTGTCGGGGACTTCTGGCCATGGCCCCTCCATGTGGGTGAGGAGACCTACGGCACAGTGTGGGAGAACATCCCAGAGGCGGTGTCCAAAGAGTGAGTGTCTCTGTTGACTCGGACCACAAAAGCAGCACGGGATTACTGACCCAGCCTGAAGGTCATGTGCCAGCACCTGCACTGTACTCAATTGACTGAACCCGCACAAGCTCACCCAGATTGAAGGGAAGAAGAATAGACTGCGTTTCTTGATGGGAGAGTCGCAAAGCACGTTTCAGAAAAGTATTCTGTGGGGGATGCATTTGGTGGCCACCTTCAGGAAATAGAGTATGCCAAATTCACCCTTGGGCCGCAAGAGTTCAAATCTCACAGCCTGCAAAATACAGTCACTCTCTTTTGAGACTCTAGAAGTCTCATTCTGTTTTGGTTTCCATCTCAGGCTCAAGGCCCAGACTCTTGTCATCTAAATCAGGAGACATGTAGATAAGACACCTTGGATGCAATTCCTCAAGTATGGTTTCTCTCAGTCTGATCTGAGAACAAGAGACAGGTTATCTGTCCCCAAAATAGCAAATATGTGATGGTCAGATTTAGGATAACCAAAATAGACCCTCCTATTCAAAAATAGAATCACTGTTCCATAGCAATTCTGAAATCCAGCAGGACCATGTTACTGGTTCCTTGATGAAGGCTTAGACCTACAACCTGAGTGATGCTCTCTGAGGCTTTTGGATCCATCCTGGGCTCTTCGTTCCTCTCCCAAAGACATTCTTCTTTTTCATAAGCTGTAGCTCATGTTTACAGCTGAGCAGATTTTTGTTTGTTTCTTTATTTATTTTTGTTTTTATCCTGTATTTTGCCTATAGAAGTTCAGGGATTCAAAGACTTCATCATTTTGTTCTATCTCTGTTCCTTTTAGTTTCAGTGAATACACTTCTTTAAGACCTTTGTGGGTTTGTTATATTTCAACTTATGAACCTAATGCTTTAGAGAAAATCCATACTCACAAATCTCTTAGCGATAAGCCCATTTCTACATTGGCCACTTGTGCGACTTCTTTGGAATAACATTATTAAGATTTTTAAAAATCCTAATTTTTTCCTTAACAGAGGTAGACCCTGAAGAGCCTTAGAACGCTGTTTGTCCATCTGAATGTGTCTGCAGGTCATGAATGTAAACCTTTCTGAGATCTTCACCGTCAGACATAAGGTTTCATCTTTACTCTGTGACGATGTTTTCCTGCTAGCACTCTGGGTTCAATATTTGAACCAAAGATCCTTTCTTATTTAAGATTTTTCTGTCTTGAATTGCTTTCCTAAGCCGTCTGTAGTTGCTCGTGAAAACGGAATATAGTTTGTTTTTCGGTTCATCTGTCTGCTCTCACCTTCTACCATAACCAGCTAGAGAAGCCAGACGTACCCAGCTCCTCTCCTGAAACCCCCTTACCCAGCTTACTGAGTTCATTGGTGTTTTTCTGATTTTCCCCAGGACTGAGGGTTTCCTTTCCTCTACTTTCCAATTAACAATCTCCTTAGTGTCTTTCAGCCTTCATGGACTGTCTTTTTGTGGCCTACTGCTTTCCTATGACTGCTAAGAAATCACCACAAGCTGAGTGGTTTAAAACAACAGAGATTCATTCTCTCATGGTTCTGGAGAACCAGTCTAAAATTAGTTTTACTGGACAAAATCAAGGTGTCGGTAGGGCAGAGTTCCCTCTGAAAACTCCAGTGGAGAATCCATTCTTTGCCTCTTCTAGCTTCTGTGGCTTGTGGCTGCATCACTCCAATCTCTGCCTCTGTTTTCACATGACCTTCTTCTCTATCTGTGTGTCAAACCTCCCTCTGCCTCTCTCTAATAAGACAGTGTGATGGCATTTAAGGCCCCCCTGGGTAAGTTATAATTGCCCCATCACAAGATCTTTAATTTAATCAAGTCTGCAAAGAACTTTAAATAAGGTTATATTCACAGGTTCCAGGAATGAGGATGGGGGTGTCTTTCAGTGGCAATATTTCACTTTACCACAGGCTTTTCAGACTTCTACATCACACATAGTCTAAAGACAAATTCTGCCTGGGTTAGGGTTTGTTTTGGCAGTTCTTCATTTCATGGCACCCAGTTCTATTTAATTTAATATTATTGCCTAAACATAGCACCTGGGACTTTGCACAAAAGAAATCTCAGTCATTTTATTTTCCCCAGAGTCTGTGGTTCGGGAACTCAGAGTTTAGCAAGATGTCTAATCTCTGCTCCATGGTGTCTGGGGCCTCCGCTGGGCTTGATTTGAAGGACCACAATTTGGAATCACGCGTATGTCTGCACCTGGGCTGGGACGCACTGAAGGCAGGGCTCAGCAGGGAGACCGACAGAGCACACACACCTGGCTTCTCTGAGTCACTCAGGCTTCTCCCAGCATGAGAGCTTTGGGGAGCCGCACGGCCCACGCAGACTCAAGGGGATGGGACCCGCAGTGGGGCGATCGCACAGCACAGTGTAGAGCATGTGAGGGGAGAGATATTCCTGTGGCCACCTGTGAAAAATGCACACAGGACAATATGAGAAATACCAAGTACTGAATAACTAGTTTATATTATTCACTCAATTTTAAACTCGCCAGTCCTACTCCATGGCTAAGAAGAGACACACACACACACACAGCAACACACACACAGAGCATGTGAAAACCTTGAATCGCTGTGCACCACTTCCTTGTGAAACAAAGATCCGAGGGAAGGCTTGGTGCCATCGTGTATGGATGTGCGAGGGCTGAGCATTCATAAGAGGGTGACTTGACACAAAATTTGAAAAGCTACTGAGGAAGAAAAAATATATATTTTAAAAATGCCTGAGTCATATGATCTTTTTATTATTTTGCCTTAATAATTCTCTAGAAGTTGGACTGTTTGGAAGACCTAAATAACTCCCCAAGTTGCTGGGAAGAATTCCCTTCATGTCCTTTATTCCTCAAAATCAGCTTTTTAATGGCTGTGATTAGGAGAATTATCTCAGCTTCGTGTTTTTGAACTGCGACAGTTAAAGAGGGTTTGGATAGTGTCCTCTGTCATGATTTCCCAGTTTGTGCCTGTGGGGAATTGACAGCGGAGAGAAGAGGGGCTTCGATCATGAATCGATGATAATTATTTACTTGGCATATTGTTTTTCACTGCAAATTTGAAGGAATACTCTTCATGGAATCAAACTAGAACCATCTTCACAAAGCTTACAACCACTTTGAAAATAAGGAGTGAAAATTATGATACTGTGAAAATGACTATATGAATGGAATTGAAGAAAAGGAAATATTGCAAACAGCAAGACCCAGAATTTCCAAATGTAAGTGCTTACTCTCTCTAAAGACTTAGGTTAAATATTTCATTTCATAGGAAGTTGGCCTCAAACTTTCCAGGGTGTAGTTCTGGACTGTCCAGAGTGGGATGGATAATTCTTGGTTTTCTCATGACCTCTGACCCGGGGCAGCACGGGCTGACTTAGACTCCAGCACCTCCAAAATGGCATGTCAATGTCACTCACTTTCTTTCCTGGAAGGATGATTCTCCCTTCCTTGACTCCGCTCTGCCACTGACTTGAATGTGTTAAGCGTTTTTCAGTTTGGAAGTCGTCCGGGTGTCCAGCCAGTCGCCTGTCACCCCATAAAGATATGGCAGCCACTCTCAGAGCAAAATAGTTGAGAAAGAGGTTTGTGACCAGAGGTAATTTTGCACTTTCTTATCATCATCATCGTCATCGTCACTGTTATTTTTGTTCAGTCCAGGGTGGCGACAGTTCTGTAGCAGCAAGGGGTCCAGCACCTTTATTTCAGCTGGCATTGCTTTCCCAGTGGGTCACTTGATTGTGTCACCTCTGTGTGTGCTTGATTTGTAGGCGTTCTCTCTTCCAACGTCTTGGTTTACTTTCTTTTGTTAACATGTCTGAGTATCCTGATAGCCCAGTTTTGTTGGGCGGTGTGTGACCCTCGAAATGCACTTTGTGTGCTTTGTGGTCAAAACTCCACGGAGCTGAAACGGAACATTGTTTTCCATAATTTATAACTATGGAAGGAAGATGAGATCTCTCACATAATTATTTTGGATTTGGCAGATGCTTCAACTGGATTTTAAATGATTAGAAGAAAAAAGCCCTTTTTGAGCAAAATACTGCTTTGTCATGCTGATTTTAAAGTGCTCTTACACCCAGAGCAACTAAAATATGTATGTAAGTGTATCAAGGAGTCGATATTTCTGAGCTTCTAGAAATTGCCTCTTATTTCTCTTCAGCTTTTGAAGAAGAGTGTTCCAAAGGACATTTGACTTGCTGCCTGGACACAAAACCCTAACCCTTACAATGTTTTGTGTACTCCACCAATATTCTCTTTATCACCACGGGCAACTTTGATTTCTTGGCCTCCACTTTGAATTTTTACAGCAATCTTAGAGGCAGGCACAATTGGTTTCTCCATCTAATTGATGAAAAAAATAAGACTTAGAAGGTAAAATAATCATTTTGTCTTCAGAACATATGCTTTTAACCATTAGCTTCTCATTCGCCAAATCTCTAAATGGGAACACTTATAACTAAAATGTTAGGAATTGGAAGAAATTTTTAAAAATTTTGTAAAGCACCTACTATAAGGCCTAGGACGTAGTCGGTACCTCATTAAAAAAAATAGCTATAAAGAACTTTATTGAGATGAAAAGTTACCTGGATTGAGTATGTTTCCATATCACTTTAAATTGAAATAATTGATTTGCCCCTTACATATTAGGTTTTGGAAAGCCAACAAAATTCCGGTTTTAGCCTCTTTAATTCAGAATTGCTTTCAGCAGGAATTAGACCGTTATCCTTTATGTAGTGCTTCTGTGATACCAATAGGCTAGTGCCTTTTACTGAGCAATATTTTGCCTATTTTATAACTTTCTATTTCCAAGATTGAAGGTTCAGTGGTCAAATATATTTTTTCTCTAAAACTTGGCTGTGAAATTGATGATCTAAAAATCACTCCTGTTTTTAACTCCAAGCTTTTGGCTTCTGCTGAGCTAAAAACATTGCAATCTCCATGTAATAGAATGGAAGTAAACCTCTGGCTCTTGGGAGGTTCTGGCAGAGAGAGATGGAGGCAGAGGGGGTGGCTCTCGCTCACTGGCTGCTCAAGAGACTGGACAGTAGCGTCTCAGTTTGGGGACAAATCCTGAAAAGCAGAGTGTGTTGAGAACGGCCTGGCTTTCTGAGATCTGAGGAGACCGGTGGGGAAGTCTGTCTCAGTCCCACATTACTGATCTGACCCCTCTCCCTGTGCTATGCAGCTGCTTCCCACTATCTCTTTTACATTTGGTAGTGTATATATGTCCATGCCACTCTCTCACTTCGTCCCAGCTTACCCTTCCCCCTCCCCGTGTCCTCAGGTCCATTCTCTATGTCTGTGTCTTTATTCCTGTCCTGCGCAAAGGTTCTTCAGAACCTTTTTTTTTTTTTTTTAGATACCATATATATGCGTTAGCATATGGTATTTATTTTTCTCTTTCTGACTTACTTCACTCTGTATGACAGTCTCTAGGTCCATCCATTTCACTACAAATAACTCAATTTCGTTTCTTTTTATGGCTGAATAATATTCCATTGTGTATATGTGCCACATCTTCTTTATCCATTCATCTGTCGATGGACACTTCGGTTGCTTCCATGTCCTGGCTACTGTAAATAGAGCTGCAGTGAACATTGTGGTACATGACTCTTTTTGAATGATGGTTTTCTCAGGGTATATGCCCAGTAGTGGGATTGCTGGGTCATATGGTAGTTCTATTTTTAGTTTTTTAAGGAACCTCCATACTGTTCTCCATAGTGGCTGTATCAATTTACATTCCCACCAACAGTGCAAGAGGGTTCCCTTTTCTCCACACCCTCTCCAGCATTTATTGTTTATAGATTTTTTGATGATGGCCATTCTGACCGGTGTGAGGTGATACCTCACTGTAGTTTTGATTTGCATTTCTCTAATGATTCGTGATGTTGAGCATCCTTTCATGTGTTTGTTGGCAATCTGTATATCTTCTTTGGAGAAATGTCTATTTAGGTCTTCTGCCCATTTTTGGATTGGGTTGTTTGTTTTGTTGATATTGAGCTGCATAAGCTGCTTGTAAATTTTGGAGATTAATCCTTTGTCAGTTCCTTTGTTTGCAAATATTTTCTCCCATTCTGAGGGTTGTCTTTTCGTCTTGTTGATGGTTTCCTTCGCTGTGCAAAAGCTTTTAAGTTTCATTAGGTCCCATTTATTTTTGTTTTTATTTCCATTTCTCTAGGCGGTGGGTCAAAAAGTATCTTTCTGTGATTTATGTCATAGAGTGTTCTGCCTATGTTTTCCTCTAAGAGTTTTATAGTTTCTGGCCTTACATTTAGGTCTTTAATCCATTTTGAGTTTATTTTGGTGTATGGTGTTAGGGAGTGTTCTAATTTCATTCTTTGACATGTAGCTGTCCAGTTTTCCCAGCACCACTTATTGAAGGGCTGCCTTTTCTCCATTGTATACTCTTGCCTCCTTTATCAAAGATAAGGTGAACATATGTGCGTGGGTTTATCTCTGGGCTTTCTATACTGTTCTATTGATCTGTATTTCTGGTTTTGTGTCAGTACCGTATCATCGTGATTACTGTAGCTTTGTCGTATAGTCTGAAGTCCGGGAACCTGATTCCTCCAGTTCCGTGTTTCTTTCTCAAGATTGCTTTGGCTACTCAGGGTCTTTTGTGTTTCCATACAAATTGTGCAGTTTTTTGTTCTAGTTCTGTGAAAAATGCCATCGGTAGTTTGATAGGGATTGCATTGAATCTGTAGATTGCTTTGGGTAGTATAGTCATTTTTACAGTGTTGATTCTTCCAATCCAAGAACATGGTATATCTCTCCATCTGTTTGTATCATCTTTAATTTCTTTCATCAGTGTCTTATGGTTTTCTGCATACAGGGCTTTTGTCTCCTTAGGTAGGTTTATTCCTAGGTATTTTATTCTTTTTGTTGCAATGGTAAATGGGAGTGTTTCCTTAATTTCTCTTTCAGATTTTTCATCATTAGTGTATAGGAATGCAAGAGATTTCTGTGCATTAATTTTGTATCCTGCTACTTTACCAAATTCATTGATTAGCTCTAGTAGTTTTCTGGTAGCATCTTTAGGATTCTCTATGTATAGTATCATGTCGTCTGCAAACAGTGACAGTTTTACTTCTTTTCAGATTTGGATTCCTTTTGTTTCTTTTTCTTCTCTGATTGCTGTGGCTGAAACTTCCAAAACTATGTTGAATAATAGTGGTGAGAGTGGACCACCTTATCTTGTTCCTGATCTTAGAGGAAATGGTTTCAGTTTTTCACCACTGAGAATGATGTTGGCTGTGGATGTGTGATATATGGCCTGTATTATGTTGAGGTAAGTTCCCTCTATGCCTACTTTCTGGAGGGTTTTTATCATAAATGGGTGTTGAATTTTGTCAAAGGCCTTTTTCTGCATCTATTGAGATGATCATATGGTTTTTCTCCTTCAATTTGTTTATATGGTTAACCACATTGATTGATTTGCATATATTGAAGAATCCTTGCATTCCTGGGATAAACCCCACTTGATCATGGTGTGTGATCCTTTTAATGTGCTGTTGGATTCTGTTTGCTAGTATTCTGTTGAGGATTTTTGCATCTATGTTCATCAGTGATATTGGCCTGTAGTTTTCTTTCTTTGTGACATCTTTGTCTGGTTTTGGTATCAGGATGATGGTGGCCTCATAGAATGAGTTTGGGAGTGTTCCTCCCTCTGCTATATTTTGGAAGAGTTTGAGAAGGATAGGTATTAGCTCTTCTCTAAATATTTGATAGATTTTGCCTGTGAAGCCATCTGGTCCTGGGCTTTTGTTTTTTGGACGATTTTTAATCACAGTTTCAACTGCAGTGCTTGTGATTGGTCTGTTTATATTTTCTATTTCTTCCTGGTTCAGTCTTGGAAGGTTGTGCTTTTCTAAGAATTTGTCAACTTCTTCCAGGTTGTCTATTTTATTGGCATATAGTTGCTTATAGTAATCTCTCATGATCCTTTGTATTTCTGCAGTGTCAATTGTTACTTCTCCTTTTTCATTTCTAATTCTATTGATTTGAGTCTTTTCCCTTTTTTTCTTGATGAGTCAGGCTAATGGTTTATCAATTTTGTTTATCTTCTCAAAGAACCAGGGTTTAGTTTTTTTGATCTTTGCTATTGTGTCCTTCATTTCTTTTTCATTTATTTCTGATCTGATCTTTATGATTTTTTTTCCTTCGCTAACTTTGGGGTAATTTTGTTCTTCTTTCTCTAATTTCTTTAGGTGTAAGGTTAGGTTTTTATTTGAGATGTTTCTTGTTTCTTGAGGTAGGATTGTATTGCTGTAAACTTCCCTCTTAGAACTGCTTTTGTTGCATCCCATAGGTTTTGGGTCATCGTCAAAATTTTCATTGTCATTTGTTCCCAGGAATTTTTTGATTTCCTCTTTGATTTCTTCAGTGATCTCTTGATTATTTAGTAGTGTACTGTGTAGCCTCCATGCATTTGTATTTTTTACAGATTTTTTCCTGTAATTGATATCTAGTCTCATAGCCTTGTGGTCGGAAAAGATACTTGATACGATTTCAATTTTCTTAAATTTGCCAAGGCTTGATCTGTGCCCCAAGATATGATCTATCCTGGAGAATGTTCCATGACCACTTGAGAGGAAAGTGTATTCTGTTGTTTTTGGATGGAATGTCCTATAAATATCAATTAAGTCCATCTTGTTTAATGTATCATTTAAAGCATGTGTTTCCTTATTTATTTTCATTTTGGATCATCTGTCCATTGGTGAAAGTGGGGTGTTAAAGTCCCCTACTATGATTGTGTTGCTGTCGATTTCCCCTTTTTTGGCTGTTAGCATTTGCCTTATTTATTGAGGTGCTCCTTTGTTGGGTGCCTAAATATTTACAATTGTTATATCTTCTCGGATTGATCCCTTGATCATTATGTAGTGTCCTTCTTTGTCTCTTGTAATAGTCTTTA
Organism: Eubalaena glacialis; assembly: GCF_028564815.1. NCBI lineage: Eukaryota > Metazoa > Chordata > Mammalia > Artiodactyla > Balaenidae > Eubalaena > Eubalaena glacialis. The sequence continues at coordinate 5,434,120 of NC_083735.1, read as the reverse complement.
CTTTACGTCTATTTTGTCTGATATGAGATTTGCTACTCCAGCTTTCTTCTGATTTCCATTTGCATGGAGTATCTTTTTCCATCCCCTCACTTTCAGTCTGTATGTGTCCCTAGGTCTGAAGTGGGTCCCTTGTAGACAGCATATATATGGGTCTTGTTTTTGTATCCATTCAGCCAGTCTATGTCTTTTGGTTGGAGTATTTAATCCATTTACATCTAAGGTAGTTATCGATATGTATGTTCCTGTTACCATTGTCTTAATTGTTTTGGTTTGTTATTGTAGGTCTTTTCCTTCTCTTGTGTTTCCTGCCTAGAGATGAAAGTTGAATCTTACTGATAACATTTAGGTTTTTTTGAGATTTGTAGTACATGGAGGATGGTCTATATTTTTTATTAACATTGTAATAGATTCCTGTTTTACCTTTTAATTTGCCTATTAGTATTTTAAATTTATATATGCCCACACTCTTTGGTCTGGTGATTTTTATAGTTTTATTTTAAAATTATTACCTCCCCTCCTCCAAGCCCTCATATTTGTACACTTTAACCTTTCACCCTTTTCAACAAACTATGCTTTGAATTGGCTTGATTGAGACTTCTGTTGATCATCTTTTAGAAAAGGTACTTGGGATTTCAATAGATCTCTATAAATTTATTTTCTTTTGAGGAAGGAAGGAGTAAAAAATTAAATTCAAATCTGCTAGAAACGGATGAGAATTCCCAACATAGCTATTTCTAAGTTATGGTATTTTTTTCTCCAACAGCTGTTTAATAGTTATGTCTAATCTTATAAGCACATTATATATTAAGGACACAGTTTTGCCTGCTTTGTTCAATTTCAAGCACAGGAATATTATGCGTTTCTCAGTGACATTTTCCAGATCATGTTCCCTTTAACAGTGCAGTAAGAATTCTCTCATAGTTAATGTTTGAAGAGTGCTGATTTAAACTGAATTTCTAAGGTTTATGACTAAAGTGCACTTTATTAAAAATGAAGGAAATTCCTATCTAAATGATATGGGAAATGCTTAACCAAGTAGACATTTGAACACAAAATTTGTTTCCAGTGTAATGTCATTAATATTCAGATGCCTTTAAATTATTTCTTGTCATTTGTTTCCTTTTTCTTTCTGTCTGTATGTTTTACAAAAAGAACCCACTTTTTTTAAAAATTAAAAATGACCCTTTCTCAGAACATTTATCTTGATCTCTCAAAGCTAGCCTCCAGTAAACTCTTTCACATATTAAAGAGGAAAGGGTTGGAATTGATATATTTAAAGTACAAAGTTTCATGACCTAATTTGACAAAATGTATGATTGAATGTATTACAACATTGTTTTGTTATAATCACAAGTGGTGATAAATTCAGATTCTAAAATTTGATACTTGGCTGAATCCTGAGAGTCTCTTAAGTTTTGTATCTTGCTTGGAAAAATCATTTCTAGATTTGCCAGTTTTTTCCAGATTTCCTTCTAACAAATTAAGAATGCATGGAGATTCATGAAAGCAGCAGACAGTTGTTCAACACAAGCTCATGACAATTCAAGGTATCTTGATGTTATCAACTATAGAGGCAGATCAATTTAAGACCCAAGTTGGAAGCAAAACCCAGTTTATATACACAGTTATTTCATTATTTTTACTTACAGCTCAGTTGCGCTATTTTTCAAAAGCTCAGGTGGAGTTTCAGGTATAGCTTGAATGCTCTTGAATTATTTTCTCTGCAGATCTCCTTACTTGGCTCTCACACCAGCTCCCAACACCCTTCAGGTGCTCCATCTGCCTTGAAATAACTTTGGTGTCAAAAGTTTGGATTCGGGGCTTCCCTGGTGGCGCAGTGGTTAAGAATCCGCCTGCCAATGCAGGGGACACGGGTTCGAGCCCTGGTCTGGGAAGATCCCACATGCCGCGGAGCGGCTAGGCCCGTGAGCCACAACTACTGAGCCTGCGCGTCTGGAGCCTGTGCTCCGCAACGGGAGAGGCCGCGACAGTGAGAGGGCCGCGCACCGCGATGAAGAGTGGCCCTTGCTCACCGCAACCGGAGAAAGCCCTCGCACAGAAACGAAGACCCAACACAGCCAAAAATAAATAAATAAATAAATTTATTAAAAAAAAAAAAAAGTTTGGATTCATATTCAACATTTTCTTGCCAATTAAAATTTGCAAGAGGGACTGCTATGGACTGAACTGTGTCCCCTCCAAGTTCCTTGGTCAAAGCACCAAGCCCCAGTGTTGTTGCATTAGGAAATAGGGCTATTAGGGAGGTATTCAAGGTTAAATGAGGTCATGAGGCTGGAGCTCTGATCTGATAGAGCTGGTGTCCTTTTAAGAAGAGGAAGAGACACCAGAGTCTGTTCCCTCCACGGGTGCCCAGAGGAAAGACCTCATGGGAACACAGTGAGGACGCATGGTGGCTGTTTTAAGCCAAGAAGAGAGATTTCACTAGAAACTAGAAATCCTGATTTCAGGATCAAGGGGCCCTGCTGGCCCCTTGTTACTGGACTTCCAGCCTACAGAACTGTGAGAAAATAAATTTCTGTTGTTCAAGCCACCCAGTCTGTGGTATTCTGTTATGGCAGCTGACCAGATTAAGAGAGGGCAAAGCGCGTTTACAAAGGAGCTGAGTTCACACCAGCCTTCTGACGAAAATTAGGCATGTCCAGATGAGGGAGGCTCCTGTTTGTTTGCAGCTTCAAAGTCCTTGGTAAGACAACTCTTCAGAAGCGAAGAGAGAATCAAGGCATATGGATCTGGTCCAAGAGTAACGCCTCGTGGCTCAAGGGAAGGGGCTGATTATAAATCCAACCCAGAGGATGCTGCAGCCCAGCTCATGCTGATTTAGGTTTGTGCTTCGGTCAAAGGCTGTCCAATAAGTGTACATTGTTAAAAACCTGAATGAAAGCCTACCTAGTTTTTCTAATAAATTCTCTGTTGTAAGCAGTATTCGGGCTGGGGCACTTTGCATGGGGGGTTAAGAACTCTTCCCCTCTCCTGATAAGAGCACAGTGGCCTTGCTTGGTGTCAGCATATGTTGGTTCCCTGGTCAAGGAGAGGCTTTTCGGTGCTACAGGGTTTTGGCCAAAACTCCAGGCATAGCTGCTCAGCTGGGCGGCGATGGCTTTTGCAGAGAGCAAGAGGTTGTTAACGTAATTCAATAACGTAAACGTCCTATGTCAGAGCAGTAATTTAAAAAAAGAATTTGCAAGGACGTTTATTAAAATAAAATCCACCCCCCCCCCCCAGTATCTTGGCATAAAACAGATAAAAGTAGGCCTGCTCTGTGGAATGAGGACTGGGGGTCTGGTGTCAGCCTGGAACTTTGTGGAACACACATTGATTGTCATTGCAGAAGTGAGACAAACATTACACTAACGATCACTTGCCCTGTGTTTTCATGTGGACTCAGCTTCTCCACTGTCTGTCTCAGGAGAAACCTTTAACAGTTCTCCCTCCTGAAAATGAAAGGTCGACTTTTAGAATTGCTAAAGACTTCTTCTAGGTCTAACTCAAATTCCGGGAATTATCTCAGAGGCAGAGAAGAGACTGGATTGTTCAAGAGAACTCTGCAACCTCCAGGACCCCCTCAGCCTCTTGAAGCTCGAGGTCCCCCAGAGCACAGAGGATGTGGGTCCTTACCCGCACAATACGGATGAAGAAAGACTTCTCTTTCCTGCCAGCCCTGTCACTGCCCACCCACATGCGACAGGGGCAACAGAACTTGTCCTTTCCTCACACACAGCACAAACCTGTCCTATAACTTGTGAGACAAAAAATCACAACGAAATTCTCATGTGATCTGATGTTACATGCAAAACCATCTGCTTTAAATCGAGATGAAGAGATGCTTTCTGTTTCCTTGTGATCTTCTCGAAAGCACCTCACCATGATATGAATGATGGTGAATGATGTGACTTTCTGTGTCCATGCCCACAGGTAGAGATGGAAGTTATTTCCTGCCAAATGTATTTCAAGTGTTTTACCTCAGACTTTTACCATTATTTTCAAATAACCATCATGGTATTCACCCCATTTACTTGGTAAATACCATAATCCAATTCAACAACTATTCAGCAGATTTCACTTCTGCCATGCTTGTTCATGAACTGCAGAGATTTTTCCTATGCGTTTTAATAATTTGCCACTTCTTCTCCATCCCCTTCTGAAAGGTCATTCAACGTCTTCATTCTTTTCTTAAAATTTGTGTGTGCCTGCTTTTTCTGTCCTATTTTCCTTTTTGACCCTCCTCATTTTTTCCTGTCCCTCCGTCCTGTTTTCATCTTTGCTTCTTCTCCTTCCTCCCTTCCTTTTTCCTCCCTCTTATTAGCAAATGCTAGTCTGTGACCCTCTCTCGATTCACTGTATGCTCCTGGAGGAACAGGAGCTTCACAAACGTCAAAATTAGAGAGACTATCTTACAGTGGGCCAACAGTCTGTCAGTCCAAAGCCTGGGATAGAATAGGAGGAAGGTGGTGATGTTGGCAATGACCCGCCCGAGTCCTGTCTGATTCCTGCCTGCTGTCTCCTTCCTGTGATGCCATATCATTGAGCAACAATTGCCAAAAATATTGTGCAGTAGGAACAGCAGAGGATGGGAATGAGGAGAGAAATAATCAGGGGCTAAACTCAGTGTTTAAGCTGAGCAGGACATCAGGAGAACAAAGTAGTGCCTTGAAAAAAACTGTCAAAGAAAGGAAATACGAAATATAAAGAATGGGGCGTGTTAGACCATACAGTTTTTTACACATTGGGAAGGCTGCTGTGAAATATTGATGGCAAGTGTCTCAAGATATGACTCTCAAACTGAAGACAATTTGTTTTTTTTGTAAACGGAATGAACAAGTCAGCTACATAGTTCTGCTACATGGTGGAGGTGTAATTATATTCTCAAAAAAAGAACTTCTACTGAATTTAAATATAAACATTTAAATATAAGGAAAAATAATTTTTAAAAAGATTAAGAATATGTGCAACTGCTTTAAAATGATGAAAAAAAATCCCATGACATTAACAAAATACTACAAATATTGTTATGAAGTCATATAAGGCAGTGTGTGGTGAATATAAATAAAATTTTTTCTTCTTTTAAAACTATAAATTTTATTTGTAAAATTAAGTATTTCTGATTGAGACAATTTCAAATTCTTTCTTATCCAGCTAGTCATTATTTGGTGGATTTTTGGGATTAACAGAGACACGCTATGATACGTAAAATAGATAACCAACAAGGAGCTACTGTATAGCTCAGGGAACTATCCTCAATATTTTGTAATAATCTATAAGGGAAAATAATCTGAAAAAAATATATATATATGTATAACTGAATCACTTTGCCATACACCTGAAACTAACAAAACATGGTGAATCAACTATACTTCAATGAAATTTTAAAAAAAAGAATTATAAATAAATAAATTAATTAATTAATTAAAAAAAAACTAGCCTTCAGAGACTTAAAAAAAAGTTGTCAATGGTGTCTCACAATCATTGCTATTAAAAGAGTTATGGCTGTCTCTGTTCAGTCCACGGGCAGCACTGAGTATTTTGACTTCTGTACTTACGAACATGTAGATGCCAGATCCTGACGGTACAGGCCCAGTTCCTAATCAAATCCTATTATCAGAATCCCAGATGGAAATAGTATCAGAAGTCAATTTCTGCTTCAACAGCCTTGCCTGGATGAAATACAGTATATGTGCCTCTGACTGAGGTTTGGAAGCAGTGCACAGGAAGTCTCAATTTTTGCTTGCTTGTGAAAGTTGCTTGGTTTTGTTTTTTTTTTGAGATACTTACTTTTCCAACAGTTGAAAGAAAATTTCCAACGTCTGCATGTGTGACCACCTTTGGTATGAAGAAATCAGGAAAAATGTTGCTTTGAGTTATCTAAATTAGTTAGAATTTAAGAATTAGAATTACAGTATAAGGGAGACAGATTTTTCATTTACAACTTCTTATATGAAACATTTTTAAAAGATTAATATTTCCTCTTAATGGGGTCACTAATCACAGGAATGGGGCTTCCCTGAAGTTCTTTAAAATGTTCTTTTTTTTTTCCCCCCACTCTGTATGTAGTTTAGTACAAAGTTTGTAACTTCAGAGTTGGACATCCTGCACAATTTAATTCAAGTCCTTCCTTTCACAGATTAAGAAGTTGAGACTCAGAAGATTTTGGTGATTTGCTCAAGGACAAAGCAGAAAAGTCAGGATTAAAAACCTGGCTTTCAATTCCCAGTCCAGCTCCTTTTCTTACAGTATGCTTTTTTTTTCAAGCGATTAGTTGTTGGCTATGGAATGAAGATAAAAGAGCTCGTGAAACTTTGGTTTAAAATTTTTTTTCAAACCATCAAACCCCATTTACACTTCCACAAGTTAACAGATAGCTATTCTCCACTTACAAAAGAGGCAATATATTAAAAATTCAAACACGAACATATATACCAGTACTTACTTTATAATGTACGTGTCACGGCATTCCTTAGACAGTTCTCTGGGTGGACTCTATGCTGCTTTAGGATACAATCATTGGATTTATTCAGAACTTTCTACAGTTCCTCTAGATAAAAAATCAGACACGTCAACACACTCTCTTCTACTGCAGCGGTGGGCAATACTATTTTTTATGTTATTCTCATTTTCAGTTCAAAAGGTAAAGTCCCTAAAAAGCATCCTTTGAAAAATCTGCTAATGGGAGCTCATATCTTGGGAAACGGTGTAGACATGTAGACAAAGTGGAGCCACAGGACCTTGGTTCAGCTCTTTGCCATGGCACTTCCTGGGGAGGTTAATATAGAAACTTGACCACGTAAGGAGTTGCATAAACTTTGGCAAAATGCCCAAACAAGGGCTGCAATGTGATCTCTCTCACCTGTTGGGTCTGTTTCTCCCTCACACTCATTGAATAAAATTCCTGCAGAGCAGGGTACCCCTAGAGGAAGTCTGGACTGTGTGGAGGTGAATGACCTTTATCCCTTCTCTTAAAGAAGTGTACCTGGGGGATGCCACTGGTGGTCACCCCTCAGACTTCTGCTTTGAGCAGTATGGGTACGGAGGACAAAATTTATTTTTAGAAATTCTAATAATGGAATCTGTTTCACTCAAGCAGTTAGCAAATGTCAAAACCCCCTTCCAAAAAAGAAAGAAAAAAATATACGGAAGCTAAATCTTATAACCGCTTACCAAAATATTTTGTTCTGTGAGTCTTTTAAACAGAGTATACAGTGTTAGGTTTCTAGACATAAAATTCTGTTTATAAACTTTCCAAGATTTGGATATAGTAACTGTTGCTGCAAGCTTCCAGTGTTTTCTCATCTTTATCCTTGAGATTTGACCGATTGGTAGTTGGAGACTTGCAGAGTTTATGAAAATGCTCACTGTCTATTTTAGCTACTTGCTGAATCCTATTTGCTAATATTTTAAATCACTGTTTAGCTTGATCTCTAGTCCCTTTCTTAACCAGTACTACAGAATCTCAATTATTATAATGTAGTGAAGTGAGATTTTTATGGTCCATATAAAATTGTTTGCAAGAATCTCTGGCAAAGTACTGTCTTTGTTGATGTTACTTTTGCCTTTCATCAAAATTATTACATCTCCAGGGACAAATTAAATGTTATTTTTTCTGGCATGCCTCACGCTTTATATTTTGGTCTAGTGATTTCTTTGGCTTACTCATATATTCTGAGAAACCAATTGTCAACACATAGTTTAGATTTTTTTAAGCTGATAACTTGTAACGGTCATTATATCAGATCCTAATATTCTCTACATGGCCTCAGGGGGCTCACCGGAAACTTAGAATAGATTTTTTCTAAATTATCTAAAAAAATTAATATATTTAAAATGTATCAAGACTAAAAATGATTGATGCTAGATCAACATAACAGATTATATAATGTTTGTTTGCTTACATTCTTGGCTGAAATGTGGTGAAAAATTATTAAATTGAATCTCAGTTGAATTGTATAGCTGGTGACCATTTTATGCACCAGGGGATCGTGCCTCCCCAGCAGGTGGAAAGATATTGTTTATTATGATTCCATTCTTCCTTTTGTAATGACTGCCGAATTTGTTCTGTTGGGGAAATTTTGATAAAACTATAGCTGTTGTCAAATATACTTATCTTTTACTTTTGTTTCATTATTATTGTTGTCGCTGCTGCTGTTGTTTTTTGTGTGCACCTGTTTGTTTTTGCTGTTCTCAAGTTTGAAAATTACCCAGACCGTAGCTGGTTCATAGATTGTACAATGCATATTTTCATATATTTTCTGCCTACAGGCTTCAGATTCATCTTTACTTAAAAAATACAAAGATGGTCCATAAATGTATAATGAGAGAATTTCAAAGGACTACTTCTTTTTCCCAGTATGTAAAAAAAATCTGACTTTATGAACGAGATGTTAAAGTTGTGCAGAGTATGTACCTGTAATTCAGTAAACCTTGCATGTAACATTGTTTTAAAGGTCAGTATTGAAAACAGTGTTTCAATATTTTTAGAGCATCGACCTTCTAATCAAATATTATAAAAAATAAATTATTTTGTAGCAAAACATATAGATACTAATATTTTGTACTGTACTGAGTAGTCACCTATACCATTTAAAATGTTTTTGTTATATTAAATTTGCAAGTTTTAAAAGCCATTTTTACATAACTCTATAGATTCTTTTTTTTCCTTTCAGGACTACTTATTTTTATGTATTTGCTAGTAGCTATGTATTTTTATTTGCTAGTAGCCATGTCCTACGAGCAAATAATCAATTCTCTGCCAACAATCCAACCACTTATGTGGTTGCATTTATGTAGGCAAAATATTTGTTCCCAGAAAAAAATATTTTAGTGTGCTGCCTTTTTAAAAAAACGAAACAAGTGCTTTAATTGTGTGACTGAAAGCTTTCCTTTTTAGCACATATGAGCATTTAAATGTCATTTCCAATTTATTTTATATGTGTTGGATAGGAGCACTTCAGTTTATAAAAAGTATTTAGCTGGTCAGAAGCAATTAAATATATGGAAAGATTCTTTTTAAGAAAAATATTTTAAAGCCATTTTAATATGCACTGAGAGCTATTATATCAGGTTAAGAGTCTGAATGCTCCAAGGGCACTGAATAACTTTCAATTGCATAACCATGCTAAGCAGCCTGTCTTATAAGATGATATGTTTTCTATTGATTCACTTGGCTATAAATTCAAAAGTGTCATGTGCTAAAACATTTCTACTCATTAAATATATTGAGATGAATTTAAATAAAATTAATAGCAACCGCTGTCCCTCTGAAACTTTCTTTTACAGGATCATACAGCAATCAAAATCTGACATCCAATTAGAGAAAAAGGAAAAGGGCAGGGGGAGAGGACAGTTTTCATAATATCAAGTTTTGCTGAGAGCGTAAGATGGTAATGGACTCAACTTACCAGCTTATAATACAATTTTCATTTTATTTTAAACATATTTTGCATGATATAAAAATATTGATCACAGTGAGCTTTACCAATTGTTATTGCTATAAAAATGAATGCAGAAACAATATTTTTAGTGGAAATAAATTATATAGTCATTATTCTTTTTTAAAATCACAAGAGAAAAACCTCAGCTGTTTGGTCATTGGCAGAAAACCAGTCTTTTTAAGGAGGTCTTTTGCAGATGATCTCCAGTCCATTTCTGTAACATTATCCACATGGTTCAGGAAACTGACTTTTGTCTTCGTTACCAGGTCCCACAAAGTCTCTGTGTTCATAGTTCTAACATGGCAACACCGTTTTCCCATGACGGAAAAATGACGGACTAGAAAAGATACAATCTTAGTTCATATGTGGTCTTTTCCAATAGGAAGGGACACAGCGACATACTTCTTCACTAAATGCAAGTCCGTGTTCACAATGCTTCACTCGATTTGTACACGGTCGTCTGTAACAACTAGGCGAACAAAGAAGGACAGACTTTTGTTAAAGACCAAGGAGGTGAATTTGTTATGCTACAAATGCACTTTTGTGTCTTTCTAAGTTTCAAACTAGAACAGACTTACTCATTTTATCATAAAATTGTTCTCCAGTCTATAAATTGCTAAAGTTTGTGCCTGGAATTACCAAATTTAAGAGGAATGGAAAAACCTAAAAAAAAAAAAAAAAGTCTTGCTTGCAGAAATAACGAATGGAAGAATGAGGTGTTGTTAGCATTAGTTCTTTTGAAGTGCTCTGTGCTTCGTAGATGAAAGTAACATACAACAGAAATTCTGTGAATAGTTAAGGTCTGCCAATTTAGCGTGATCACGTAAGCATGGCAGAATTCACAAGACTCTGGGACTCGTTTGGAACCCAGGCTTTGGAGCAATTAAGCCCAGCCATTCTGGCAGGACTGTGGTCCCCAGGGAGGGCCCCATCCTCACTCTTGGCTGGGCTGGGCTGGGCTGGCAGCTGTCAGCCTCCCTCCTCCACCTGGGCTCCACGTGAACACAGTGCGGTCTGGGGGAAGGGACTGGGAGAAGGGACGGTATTCACCGTGAGGGTCCCTTTCCTCCTACCCTAGATGTCCAGTTTCTAGTGGTGGCAAAAGGACAAACGACCCAGCAGCCAATACCATCAGCAGCCCTGTGGCTCCAGTGAATGGGAGCCATCTTTGAAGGATTTTCTGGAGGATGAGTATATGTAACATGGGGCAGTGGGGATGGATATAATGCAAGAAAAATGCAAGGTGACCTGGAGATCAAACATGCACCACAGAAAAACTACAGATGTGATTTTGAAACAGCATTTCTTTTGCTCCAGAAAGGAAAGCATATCTAGTTAGAATGTTATTTATTTATTTTCAGTTCTAAATACAATTACATTATTATAAGGCCACTGGTATTCCTTTACTAAAGAGATACAATTCTCAATGATCAATGTAAGTTGCTGATTAAGGCAGTGACCCACAGAATGTATACTCTGCCTGCCACAATTTTGGAATAAATAGGAAGAGAAAATGAGGAGTATATATATTTTCAAAATATTAAACTATCTTTTTTTGCTTCAGTATATGCATAAAACCTGGAATTATACACTTAGAAAAATGAACATGGGGAGAGAGTCTGTAAATAGAAAGCCATTAAGAAACAATGTATGCGATGAGGAGAAATACAATGACAGAAATCTTTTCTACTAAGTTAATATAAGAATTCTGTAGAAAAATATGGCTGGTTAGTTTTATGTAAACAAAAATTTCAGGTTTTTCAATGTATACTGGGTTCACTCGGATTCAATATGAAAAAATGATTTCATGATCTTTAATAAGATTTAGTATCTATATTCTGCATTTTTGAAATATCCTGTTGGTGATTAGAGTAGGATATGCAAGTAAAATTGGAATATCATTGCCCAGAATATTCTAAAGAGGAAAAACAAGGATTCCTATCAGGTCTTCTGAAATGATAATGGAAGAAAAAAAATGTCATTAATGAGATACCTAGATTCATGGAAGTCTCCTCATGCAGTAGCTAACATGTTAGTGTGGACAAATCATCAGAAAGATAAACTGAAGTGGGAATACAAACTCTTGAGAATCAAACAGAAGGACACTTTATTTACTGAAGATAAAGGTAATGATCAACATTCATGTAGATACTAAATTGTAAATAAATGTAAATAAATTGTAATTATTTACAATCATAAATAATTGTAAATAAATAAATGTAAATAAAGTTTTAAGTCGTGTGAATAATCGTCTGTTGAAAGGGTGTTATCACCATCTGTAAAGAGTGGGTGGAAGAAGAGAACCCAGTGAGAACTCCAGTGATGGACAGCAAGTGGTCAGAAAACCTAAAGGACAACCAGGAAAGCACAATGTGGTCTCACTCAAAACAGAGGAGAGCCTAAAGAGAAACTACGGAAAGGACAGGTTTACAGAAAGACCAAAGTGTCCATCGGATTTGACAATGAAGGGTCTACTGAACTTGATCGTGGAATATTAGGGCATAAACCAGGTTCCAGTTGGTTGAATAAATGAGAGATGAAAGAGGTGAACAGATAAATGCCAAATGCCTGGTCTCGGTGCAACTCAGAAGACAAGGACAGAGCTTGGTTGCTACAGAATGCTCAAAATCGCAGTGAGGTGTCAATAAAATAGAAAAAATTGAGGGGGACGAACACTAGAGTTGAGGACATTGAAGGTATGGAAGGGAGAGGGCGTGAGTGGTGGAGCGAGATGCTGAAGGAGGGTGGGAGCAAATGTCAAAAGCACAGGTCTGGCTTATTCTCAGATCAAAGAGGAAGAGGTTCAGGGGTTAACAATGAAAGTGTTTGAGTCCAAGAGACTCATTTTTTTCTGGTGAAGAAGGGAGCAGAATCAGGTTTAAGGAATGTCTTGAGTAACCTCGAACAACGTATTAATTTATTTCTCTGATTCCATTAAATATTATACTTCACTTAACTATTTTCATTTCTAGATACAATTCCACAGTAAACGGTACCATCCTATCCTTTGTAAAGCTTGCACATGTTCGGCACTTAGAACAGCTGTACAAAATTACATCTGATGGCATCATCATTTTGTTGGGGGCAGGTGTGCACTGCCTGGATATACTTTGAAAATACTCCGCAAGTGACTGTCCTATGCATCTGTTCTCTAACTCATGTGGAGAGCTACTACCTTAGTCTCTGGGGCAAGGATTTAGTGCATTCTGAGCTTGGATCTGGTTTTGGTTCCCAGGACTCCCATCTTACTTTTTTGGGAGCAAAGTCTCACAAAAATTTAGCATTGGTTACAAAATATCAGAATTCATCTTCCAGAACTTAACTAGTTCCATTCTAACAAAGAACCAATATTTTGGTTGAGAAAACGGCTTTGCGTTGAGAAAACTATTTCCAGCAAGAGAAATGAATACTGTTTATGAAGATTTCTTACCTGCATGTTTGATGCTGAAACTTCTTTCCTTTTAAGAAGCATTTCTGTGGAGTTTCTGTACATTCACAGGCACATTTTCCAGGGTTTAGGGGTTGATTTCTTGGGCAGGTTCTTTTACATACGCACTGGCATGTGTCTTCGTCAAATTCTCTGTTGGCCGCACACGAGCTGGGGAAGAGTTTGTTTTTACAGACACACTGGCATGAGTTTCTGTCCAGTTCCTTGTGGGGTCCACAGCTGGAAGGCCAAAGCCCCCCTCTGCAGACGCACTGACAGGTCTCTTCATCCAGCTCCTTGTTGGGCCCACAGATGTCATGGAATCCGCCTGCAGAGTCTAGACAAACACAGTCAGGACAGCTTTACTACCCCTTACTTGGTTCTGGGTGTGGTGGGAAACAATAAAAAGCCTTTACAAGTGTTTTCATTTCCATGTTGCTCATTAAAGGGTTGTGCACACACACAGGTAGGTTCCTTTACAAAGAAGTTCAAAATAATACCAATACGAAGCAGAAAGTGTCCTATTTTGTAGTGAGTGATTTCAAAGCATGAAAATGAATATTGTACATGTGATTTTAATATTACAATATTTGTTAATCAAAATAGAGACATTTAGTCTTTAATACAGCATTCGGCTTACCATCTCCAACATTAGAGGAAAAAATAAAATCTTGCTGAGCCAGGCATCTGCAGATGTGATTATTCCATATGTAATCTGCGGGGCAGGTCTTGTTTGCAGCCTGGCATCTGTGGGAGAGATGGGTTAAGCAAGAGAATAATTGTTACATGGAAGGGATCATCTCTTTTCTTACCTATGTGTTACAAAATCAACAATGCTTGTAAAAAAGCATTAAGATGACGTAAGAATATATAAAATGAAATGCAAACATTCCCTCTCAAACTGCTCCCACCCACAGGTGCTGTCAAATTCTAATCCCAGAGGTGACCACGGTTAGTGGAATGGTCTAATATCATTCATTCCAGATTTCTATCTTTTTAAGGCAAATACATTTATTTGTATAATCACATACTGTTTTACTTTGTGCAAAAATGGGATAAAGTCTTTTATACTACTCTGAAATTTCCTTTTTCCATTCAACAATATATTATGGACCTCTTTATATGTCATTTCATGAAGTTTGCTCCATCGTTTTTACTGGCTGCATAGTGGTCCATAAATGGATGTACTATTATTTATTTTATTAATCTCCTATTGGTAATCATTGGAGTTTCTTCCAATTTATGGCTTTTTCAAACAATTCTACAGGAAACATCCTTATACATGCACCTTTACGGCCTTATTTCTGAAGCACAGATGCCCATAGCTGTAAAGGGTCCATGAATACAGATTTCCCACTCCTCGCTCCACAGAAAGGAATCAAAGACCATGTTCTTTGTTGTTATTCTAGTTTTTCCTTCCCTTCTTCCTTCCATCTTCCTTATTTATTTAACTAAAAATCTGAACATATTGGCTTCAAATGCTCCTTTGCTGTGCTAATTGTCTCACTGTTGCCTAACTGGGACCCCTTCGTGTTGGCGCCTGTATGGCATGACCCCTTTATTTTTCCAGCTTCTCTGCTTTCTGGGATGAACAGATGCCATACACTCATGTTCCCCGTTTTCTCCCCCATGCCTGGATCAGCCATCCCTTCAGGGAGCCCTAATTCTCTTTTGGATAAGAGCATTATTATATTTGGGGAAATAGGTTATTGATCTTAAGCAAGAAATACCTGTACATATTTTTAGGCAAAAAAGTTCATAGTGCTATTTCCAAATCCAATTGAACGTTACTGGGGTTTTAAATTTAGTCCTTTGACTTCAACTAATAACTTCCACTAAAATCTTGGTTTCTAACCATCTTTGCTTAAATATAAGTATATATTGAGATATTTGCTTTATCCTGCAAATACTACAAGCTTTTTCTTTTCAACTCATTATTTTGAAAGTGGAAAACATTTATGTGATTATCAGAGTTAAAATTATGAGAAAAAGTATATTCAGAGAAGGTCTTTTGGATTCATATCTCCAGCATGCTGTTTTCGTAGCTTTTGGTTTATATCGTCAGTGTTTCTTTTTGCAAAGAAAAGATGTAAGTCTATATGTATGTATTTTTTTCTTATTTTTTTTACACAGAAGATAGCATCCCTTATACACTGTTCCAGACCTTGCTTTTTCACTGAATAATATTTCCTGGAGAACATTATACTTTCCTAATAATTTGAGGTATTCCCGAGAGCAAATCTCTACTCATTACCTATTTTTGTCATTATTTTCTTGGGAAGTCATGAACATGTTTCTGTTCCACATAAAATCTAGACAGTATTTATCAATTTGCCAAAATAGTAACATTGTTTTTTAAAATTTACATCCTACCCAAAACTTTAGCAGCTTTCCATCAAATAAGAAGCAGTTATGTGTAAGTGTATAACAGCAATGCAATTAATCCTGGCTCATGAAACTCAAGTCACTCTTCTGTCTATCAATGATGGTGAAACCATTCTGGCTACGCTGTCCCAACATTGACCTATATGTGGTTTAAGTAATACATTCCTGATACCATGTTGGTATCAGGTGGGTACAGTGCTGTTGCGGTCGCGGTAGAAAAGCATCCTTAATTTTGCCAACATGTGATTTGTACTGCCGTTACTTAAGCCAGTGTTTTTCCAGCTGTTAGCTGCAACCCATTAGTGGATCTTGAGCTCAATTATATGGGCTGGGAAATGCATTTTTAAAATATAAAAGAATAGCATATAATAAAATATGAACTACTAGGGTACACGTGGTAAAGAATGTTTTCTGCAACTTTATTTCAATTATATATATATGCATATAAATATTTTTGAAATGTATGTAATGTGCATGGACAGATATGTGTGTATAAATATGCATATACAACCCCACACACACAACCTCCCTGTCTCCCACATGTGTGGTGTATGTGTGTTTGTGTATAGATGGTTGCAATGCCAGATGTATTTGTTTTAGCTACAGTCATTAAAGTTGACAAAACACATCTAAGCTATTTAAATGGGAAGTGTCAAGAATAATCTCCATCACTAGCCTAAGTGAGGTTGGTGAAAGACAAAATCTTCAACTGCAGGAGTATGTGTTAATGTGTCTGTGCTTACGTTTAAATATGCATGCAAAATTGCTTATCCCAAACAGGTATGAAGCAAAAACAATTTCCTCTCTCTTATGTAGTGAGGAAAAATATAATTTTCTCTCTAATATTTCACATCTTCAGAAGTATGAATTCAAAAGTATGGACTGTGTGTAGAAATGAATGTAGGAAATGACATTTCTGGAAGTGTCATAAAAAACAAGAAGGTGCCTTGCCTAGTTTTATAGAATTAAATAATGATTTCATAGTTCTTTTGCTTTTGAATGTTCATGATAAAAATACGGCCTTCAGAATAACACTTTCAATTATGTTATACCTGAAATGTTTTGCCAACATCAACTTTATATTGCCAACTAATTATGGTTTGCTCAAAGTGAATTAAATATTTTAATTTCTAATATTCTTAAAACTTAAATTTCTAGAAAAATATAGCTTCAGAAGCTTTGCCAAAAATAAAACTTCTACGCATCAGTGGTAACACACAATTCAATGCTGAAATTTGGAATCCTGCTAAGATACGACTTAATTAAACATATATTTGACTATACTTCAATAAAAAAGCATATTTGGATAGAATATATTTTTATAATTACTTGAAGTTCCCTGCTGTAAAAGTGAATAGCATCTTCTTAGTGTTTAAAGCTTCTCATGTGAAAAGATGGGAGACACAATTTCCAAAATCTTGTTATGTTAGAATGAAAGGAAATGTTTTCATGGTGGATAGAAGATTTAGCATAATTTACTTACCTTCTACACATCTTAATTTCCAAAGCATTTTTATCCTATTGAAATTTCTCTTTGAGTTCTGAATATTAACGTGTGTAAACATATTTAAACATTTTATAAATTAGTTATTTTGTATACTGTATTTATAAAACTTATTGATTCAAAGGCACAATTTGTTTGCATAGAAAAGCAGAATATTGTGCAATTATTTGTGAAGTAGATTTACGCTGAGAATCATATGTAAATAGGTTAACTTTCCTACTTTTCCTTTCCCATCCCTACACACACTAACACATCCACAATCCCGCTTATCATTTGTATGGAGGGTAAAGATGCTTTTCTAAGAATTATTTCATTAATTATTTCAAAACTTCACTTGGCCGGTTTGGTAGCTATTACTTTTTGCTAATTAAAACCGGGGAACAAAAATTTAACGGTTTGTGTGTTAGAGAACAACAAATTTAATGATTAAATCAATCTTATTTTGCCATTGATCTTCCTTTTGAAATGCTAAAAGATTAATCTGCTCCAAATATGTGTTAGGTTAAATTCTACATATTGGGTAATAATTACTAGCTCTTGTGCATTGAACATTGTAGTAGGCTATTTTGTGCATTCTATGTTTTGGACTCTCATCTCTACTTTTTGGCACTCGGGTTTTTATATACTTGAAATTCCCTGACTCTCCAAATCAATATTTAAGGAATGAAGACATACTACCACCTTTATTAGGCATTAGTTAGAGCTGAGCTGAAATGTTATTCTTTTTCAAATAACTATAATCTTGGTAATATATTTCTAAGTGGAAAAAATGAACTGCATCTTGATTTATGTTAAAATGCTTATTGATATAATTTACTAAGTATCTCTTTAAAAATATTTCATAGGTTTCTCAAAATGAATGTTGACATTAATTGAATACTTATTCAACTTGTAGCACTCAATGACTTTTTTTAAAAGCAAATTCTTTCTATGGAGATGAATTGTGCTGTTAATCAATTAATCTCATTGGAAGCTCTTTTAATAAGGTGTCTTTACAACATCCCAGCAGATTAAAATTCTGCTGATCATGTGGCATCTATAGTCCACAGGTGTGTTCTTCAAATAGCTATCCGTTGCTAAGTCTCGTTAAAAGTGGTGTGTGATCCAGTAATATTAGTTTGAAAGCATGTACTACAAGCTCTCATTTACCCCTTCCAAGGAGCTTCACGTCATTCAGTTGGACATCCAATAAGATGCTCTTGTACTCCATTGTGAAAACAGTAAGGGGAACTCTGACTACATAATTAATTTTGAAAAATATCAAAATAGGGTTTTGATTTCCTAACGGCCAACTGTTGATGTCGTTTGAACTTCGCCCACTATGATCAACATCACTCAAACCTGTAATACATTCCGGGTTAATATCAATCCAGACCCTTTTTGCTCAAGATTGCTCTCAGCATAGGAGGTGGAGGGGCAACTATATTCTTTCATTATCAGAGCCACAGAGCCCTGGGTAAAACCAGCGCCCTGGTTTCAACAATTTTATCCCAAAAGTCTTTGAATTGTTGTGTTCATCTTGAGTTCATCATGCGTGGCCCTTGAATACACTCAGCAATCTACACAGATGTTGACCTGCTTATATTTTTGCAAGAGTGGTAAATATCAAATGAAAAGTGGTTAAGTAAAAATGGCCTTGATAGTGAATGTTATTAAGTAGCTTCTTCAGTACTATGGGTAGAAATCAGAATTATATTCATTTTAAAGGCTCTATATAAATTGTCTTAAAAAAGGAACATGTTTAACAGAAATATATCTAAATAAAATGCATATATTTATCATACCTGTTATTGACTTTTATTCATTTCATGCTAGTTTGTGCTTACGTCTGCTTATGTTACTTTTTTGCTTGTGACTGGAAGAACAGTGGATGGAGTTGGGTTTGTTAGGATTTAAAAAAAAATAGTAATTATGTCTGATTAATGAAAATCCATAGTTTTAATAATTTTTAATAAGTGAAAGGCTAATACAATAGTTGCATTAGTATAAAAAGTGGGTTTAGAAATCTAACCTTTCACTTTTTGTGTGAATATAAATGATTGTTTTAAAGCAGTAACCTGCCACATACAACAACTCAGCTACCATCTGAGACCTGGATATAAAGCATGAGTTATGCCATGTAGTCATCACTTGGCTAGCTGCGTGCAGGAGTGCTCGTTTTTGAGTTGGATGATCACTAGAACTGGAGCACACCAGCACAGGATGCTAGGATAAGTCTAGAAGCCTAGGTGGTTTCCTTTTTTAAATTTTTAAACTTTTTGGATTTGCTTGGATATACAAGGTTGAGAGAGGTATGGTAGGTTGAAACAATGGAAATCTTAGCAGTTACTCTATTTGTCAGTTTGTCAGTTTTTATTGCTATATTTAACTTGAACTAACAGAATTAGAACAGAGAAATGATAAAATAGTAACCAGGAATTCAGTAAAAATGTCCTTCAATAGCCACTGGTCTCATTATCTCATCACAGTCACATCTCAACAAAAAAGCAAAACCAAAACCCAAACAATGACAACATGTGTTGAGGGCATTAGAGTGTCGCTACGACATCAAAATGACTGGTTGAGGGCAGCGTTTCGGGGCAGGGAAGTAGGGCTGAACAGGGGTCACGAGGGCAGTGAGACATTCTGTAAGACAATATAATGGTGGATACCTGTCATGATGCATTTGTCAAAATCCATATAATGTGCAACAAAAAGATACTAAAGTAAACTATGGATTTTAGTTGATAATGTATCAATATTGGCTCATCAATGGTAACAGATGTACCACACTAATTATACTCCAATAAAGACCTATTTAAAAAAAAAAAAGATGTTAATAGTAGGGGGAACTAGTTGGGGGAGAGCGATGGGAACTCTCTGCTTCCTGCTCAGTTTTTCTGTAAACGTAAAATTTCTAAAAAAGTCTATAAATTTTTTAGAAAATGATCGGTAGATGTGGTCTAATAATGTGGACATTTATTAAAAATAATCATCAATGTGATCTGGGTAAACTTGACATTAAACGTCACAAAATCTTTGATCTAATAGCCCCTACCTATGGGTAACATTACAGAAACAACCTAGCGCAGAGGAGGTACTGATGAAATCGTCTCAGTCATATACATTTTGCTGTCATTTCTAGCAGTCAGTCAGCAAGCCATAGGGATGCTGTGCTCTCCATTATTAGCTTTTAGAAAGCAGAAACCAGAGAGCCCAAAGACAGGCACACTGTACAGCATGGCTGGCTTCCTTTTGGAAAAAAATACGCTTCAGGGTCTGGGATCTCTTACCTGAGTTCATATCATAGGTGCTCATTTGAAGGTGTTTGACAATATTTAGATGATGAGCTTTGTAGGAAAGAGGATGAATAGACATATGAATTAAGATTTCAAAAATAATTGTATATGAACCTAGGGCTTGAACTGCAAAGAGGATATTTTCAGGGAAGAATAAAAATTCATGTTTTAAAATGCTGAAAAAAAAGGGTAGTTTCTGATCAACTGGTGCTAGACTATGTCACAATTTAATTGGCAGGTAAATTATCTTCACATTTCTGCTCTGAAATAGTTTACTAAAATCAACATGCTATTCTGTTTATCTCTATTTTGTGTAAAGCAACAATGTACAATCTTGAAATTAAAAGGGAAATAATGAAAAATTAAAAGGGGAAAAAGAAAAACTCATGGATATTCAAGTTTCTAAGCATTAGGACTAAGGATCCACTGTAATAGATGAACAGTCCAAAGACACTAAGATTCTAATTCAAAGGTTTTCGTGGCTGTAAGTCTACTCTGTTTGTTGAAGAGATGAACTGTCACAAGAATGAAGTTTCCCTAATAAACCTGAATAAATGTAACTTCTTAGAAGCAGGTATGCTTTATTGGGTATCTTAGTAAACAATGTTAACACTTTTGTAAAAGAAATAAAGGCAGTAAACAAACTCACAAATTAGCCTTCAGGCTAGATTTGTCAATTTTTGCGCCTTTCTTCACCCTTCCGTTTTGTTTTTCTCACCATAACATGACTCTCCCCCAAAGACTGATATAGCTTCTTTATCAGGCTGAAATAATACATATCCTCTAACTTTATTAACCATTAAAACAACTCAAGGTGCCTTGGCCATGGTGAGCAATGTCTTGTCATTTCTCTACTCACAAAGCTCCCTATGCTTCCCCAATACCTGTACAGAGGCAGAACACCACAGGCTGGTGCTCAAAGCTCCAGAAGCATAGTCTCAGCACTGCCTTTGTAATTTATCTTCTACTGCTTTTACAGATTTAAACCCACTTAAATTATTCGAGTCTATTCATTGTCCCCAGAACGTGTTATTTTCTTTAGGATAACTTTAGGAACGTTGTTAATGATAAACAATTAACTAACCAATAAATTTACCACTGGGTAAAATTAACTTCAAGGCACTTGTCTCTCAAATGTGACATCTCTCTCCTTTGATTTTATTCTTTTCCTAATGCTTGAATATTGCCTTCCCTATAGTATAATGTCATAGAATAATCATGAAAAAACTATCTATCTATCCATCCAATGGAATACTATGCAGCTGTTTAATGAACAAACTAGGCCTACAGAAATCAATATGATTACATCTATAAAACATACTGTTGAGACAAAAACTAATGGCCCAATTTTAACACAAAAATTTAAACACACAAAGGTGTACCCTATAATCTCTTGTGGTATGTTAATACATCCACCTGCTATAAAAATAGCAAAGCACGAATGAGAATAGTACAATTTCTGCATAGTGGTTACTTCTGGGTATCAAGGATGAAGAATGGTGATTGGGGCTTTGGATTGTATCTTAAGTGAATATGACAAAATATTTGTTAAATTTTGAATTGGGGCAGAAAGAGATGTCATTTTTTTGTCCTTTACTGTATACTTGAAGTTATTGTTTTTAATTTCAAGAAGTTAAAAATGTAGTAATGACTGCACCCCCATAGGGATGAATTGGCTCCGAATTTAGTTTGAATCTCTGCTTTCCTACATTTTTAGTTGTGTGACGTTGGGGAAAGTCACTTGATCCCTCCGAGTCAGCTTCTCATGTGTAATTGAGACTTTCTCTCTCACTCTCTTGCTTACCCTTTTTCTTCCTCACCCTCTCTCTGTGCGCCTAGCACATAGTAGGTCATTAATAGATGCGTATGTTATCTCTGTATCACGTCCTTCAGGTCCTGGAGTCAGTCCTAACCATTCTTAAGCTTTTTCTGATATTTGATCTCTCACCACTCCTTTCCTTCAACTCTTGTTGGCTTTTGCAATATCTTTTGGATTTGGTAATACATTTCCCTCCCGGTTGTTATGCCTACGTTTTCTGATTGGTCCCTCTCAGTCTCCTGCTAGTCTGTGATTTCTCGAGTTTCCTAAACATTCATATTCCCCATGGCGTCATCTGCTGTTCCTCTTCCCTGCTTATGTCCTATATTTTCCTTGGTTGGTTTAATTTCTTCCAATTGCTCTAAGTGCCAGTTACATGCTGGCAGCTACCCAATGAGCATGTCCCCCACTCCAGTGTCTCCCCAGCTCCAGGTCCACTGCCTGCTGAACGTTTCACTCTGATTTCTCAGAGATGCTGCAAAAACTCAAAGTACACATGTAAATACTAAATTCTCCTTTTCAAACCCGTTCTTCCTGTGAACAGATGTTCCCCGTCTTTTTGAATATCATACATGCAGTTTCATCTTCAACTTCTCCCTCTTTGTCACCCCACACACAGGCAGTTGCCAAGTCATATACTTTCTTATATTTCAAATGTCTTTCCATCCCCACTTCCACTGCCTTGGTACCCACTCTTATTATTTCTCTCTTGGATTATTTCAGAAGTTTCCTCTCCACTTTTTCCAACTCCTGTTTTGCTTCTCTAATTCACGTACTACGTTGGCACCAGGCTGTTCTTTCTATCATATAAAATGTAAATATCACGTCCCTACATGTGTCTTTTAGTGGTTCCTGAGCGACTGGAAGGGAAAGAGAGAAGTCCATACTTGGAATGGCGTTTGCACTTCTGCTGACCTCTCTGGACTTCTGTAGATCCTCTCCATCACACACTCTGCTGCAGTCATGCATCCAGCATGACCTCCTCTCCCACACCAATTCCAGTCCTAAGGCTACATGTCTGACTCACTTATGGGATTTCTTCTGGAATAGCAATCCTATCTATCTCTATAGCCTAGCACAACAGTAGTACCTAGAGGGCACATAATAACTGTTTGTTGAATGGCTGAATGAAGCAGAGCATAGTGTATTATACACTTATTATATTAGATATATTTGTGTATATTTGTACTCTGGTACATAAGTTGCTTTAGTTAAGAAATTACATAATCCATTTATAAAAATCCTACGTTCCCTAGCACAGTGCTATGCACATAGAAGACTCAACATAAATACTCATGAATGAATAAACACCAAGTAGAAAAATCTTGGGCATCACTTCTTAATCATAAATGGCTCCCTCCATAAAAAGAGAGTCTCCATCATTAACGGGGCCATAGAAATTCATGGAATTTAATCTGAAGGAAAATATAAGAGGAAATAATTGGAAAAAAGAGAATAATCTATGAGAACATCAATATGAATATGATAACTAAATATTTCTGTTAGAGATACTCTTCTCTACCTCTGAATTTATGATATTTTTTGGTGCTGCTGCTATTGAGACTTGAATTTTGTTTTGAAAATACTAGAAATGCTATATGCTATTGGGCGAAAGCATAGGGTTAAGAAAAAGGAACACGACTTTTTATCTCCTTCTGACACTTTTTTTTTTTAGTTTTTAGCTTTGTATATGCTAATTACATTTCTAAGACTCAATTTTCTCATTTGTAAAATGTTAGTAAAAATATCAGCCAATGTTTATTGAATGCTTACTGTGTGTCAGGCACTGGGCTAATATTTAACATGAATTCTGATAATAAACATCATTACACCCTTATGAGTTAGATGTTATCATCATCATCATCATTGTTATTCTATTATGGTATTATAATCTTAGATTAATATGTAATATAGTATCATGTTATTGAATAGATTGTGAGGATTAGTTTATAAATCTTACACTGTATTATGTTATATGTAACATTTTATTTTTTTGTTTTAAAGATGAAAAAGTGTCACAAAAAGTTTATAGAACTTAGCAAAACTCAAAAGGGCTAGTGAGCAGAGGATGAATTTTCAAACCAAGAAGCCACCTACAGCGAGCACACTCTGTGCTCTGTGGGGTCTGTCATCAAGGCCACCACCTGGCCGCACTAGTTATGAGCATGAGACCATGGGTGGCTTGGTGCACAGTAATATTTAGGAAAATAAATAATAACAATAATAATATCAATATAACGCACGTTGTCCCTTGACTATGAATGCTCAGAGGTTAGGGACAGCCAAGCTCATCTTTGTCTTCTCGCACAGTACCTAGAAACACTCTTTGTCCCTTTTAGAGACTCAAGGATTATTTTATGAATGACTCATTTTGTGAATGATTCTTTCAACTACTTAGTTATATTTGTTCTTAAATAACGTAAAACGAATGATCTGCTACTTATTTAACCTCATAATAATGTAAACATAACACCAAGCATCTGGAAAAGACATGACTTGCCTTCCTCCTGACAGCAGTGGCTGGTGAGAGCAGGGGTGGAGCAGACATGGGGCATTGCTGCATCTGAGCGGGATTTCATCTCCATAGAAAGGAGTGCTGGGAAGCCCTCCCCCCTGAAGGAATCATTATAATCTTGACTTAAAGTGTCACCATAAAGATTTTAAGACGTCTACCATTTTGAACCTCAACTAATTTCCAAATTATAGTTAATGAAAGGGGTCTTTTTCTCTTGGCATTTCAAAAACCAATTTTACTGAGGAATAATTTGCATATAAGAAAGTGCTCCTATTTTTTAAAATTTGTTTTGTAAAAAATATTTATTTATTTAGGCTGCGCTGGGTCTTAGTTGCGGCATGCAGACTTCTTAATTGCAGCACGCGGGATCTAGTTCCCTGACCAGGGATCGAACCCGGGACCCCTGCATTGGGAGTGCAGAGTCTTACCCACTGGACCACCAGGGAAGTCCCAACATGCTCCTATTTTAAATTCACTGCCTTTTTACAAATTTGTGCACCTGTGTGACGCTCACCACCATCAAAATACAGAACATTTCCATCACCCACAAAAAGTTCCCTTCGCTCAATCCCAGTCAATCCCCACCCCCTGCATCTTTAGGCAACTACTGATTGCTTTCTCTGAGTCTAGATTATCTTTGTCTTTTCTAGGGTTTCATGTAAATTGAATCATACAGTATGCACTCTTTTTAGTCCAGCTTCTTTCACTCAGCTTAACGTTTTTGAGATCCATTCACGTTGTTGTGTGTATTAACAGTTCATCCTTTTAGACTTCTCAGTAATATTCCACTGTATGGATATACTGCAATTTGTTTATTCATTCACCTTTGATGGATGTTGGTTTGTTCCCAGTTACAGGCTAAAGAGCTTATATGAACATTTGTCTACAAGTTATGGTGTGGAAATATGTTTATATTTCTCTTCGATATATACCTAGTGGGAAGTTATCAATCTTATTGTGTGTATTTAAGCTCAAATAATGTTTGAGCTTAAATGTTAATCAAAACATTAGTATGTCATATGCCGAGAAGAAAAATTGTTGGTACCCTCTAAATGAATATCTAGTAGCTACATAGGTTAAACATTGTTTTCTCATACGAAGCCGAAGTTAAAGTTAATTTCTCTTAAAAATTTTTTTAAATTATTTTACTTTTGCTGGAACATGATTATTTTGAATGTTTTAAAAATTATTATATTTGTATTGTTATAGTTTATATCAATTGCTAATTTCCACATGTAATTTGACATATTACCATTTTTATAAGTAAATAAATTACTTTAAAAGTTTCTCGGCAAATAGTTATGTTCAATATTGATAGCTTTTACATTTTTATTTAACTTTTCACTATAACATTTTTATATTGTCCTTTTTAATCCTACACTGAATAAAAAAGCAAGCTTTCTACTTCCTTTTAAATGTATGAAGCCCAGATATACTTAAGGTATATAAAGAGATATAAATGTGTCTGTGGTATTCAGATTTCATGGGGGAGGTGATTAGGAAAAAATGCCTATAAAAGGATCCTTAGGGGGTGATAACGGAAAAAAAAAAAGGTTGAATAGCACTACTCTAAAGGAAATATTTTAAAATAATACTTTGTTTTATTTTTATAGCTATATATGGGTATATAACTACATGTAAAGTTATATATATAGTTATCTACTTTAAAATTATATATATATTATAAATATTACACACAATACATAGATGATATTACATATACACATAGTTATGTGCCCACTGGCTTGGAATATAAAATACATTTCTTATTGTACACAGTGAAACACACTGAAAAACACAAGAGACAAGGAAATGAATCCAACATGAATCTTAACGATAATAATAAATGTGCCCTTTAATGACTATCTCTTAGATGCTGGACACTATAGTCAGCACTGCAGAAGCATTCAGTATTTCCTTCAATCCTCTTTACATCTTTACATTTTACACATAAGCAAACTGAGGTTCAGAGACACGAAATACCCAATGTTAAAACGCTAATTAATGGCAGACCTAACTCAGCTCTGCTTACTAAGACCCAAGCTCTCTTTGCTCAAACATTTGTCTCTTCTTGACCTCCAACAGCATACAGTATAGTAGTCAGAAGAATAAGTAATGATGAAAGTATGAGTAAAATACACAAATGCTATGAGATATATACAGATAAATAAGTTACTTTATTTAAGAAGCATTTGTTGATGAGTGTAGTATACTTGTTTAGCTCCCAAGTTTGGAGCGTGATTACCAGCTTCATCTGTAAAATAAGGCTAACTACCACCAACTTCACAGATGCTTCTGTCAGTGTTAAATGAGACAATGTGTGTTAGGGCCTGAAAGTAGTTAACAGCTCAATTATTTGTATGTGCTATTAGCTGGACATTACAGAAGACATAAGCCTACCTGAAATACTCTCATGATCTAGGTTCACATGCAACAGTTACAGACCCCTAAAAGACCCATGCAAGGATAAAGTAAATATAGTCATTGCTATGGGAATTCACGAAGCAAAGGTGACTGTGGTATTTGGACAAGACAAATGCAGCAGAAAGACCTTTACCTGAACTCTGAGAAATGGATACGGCTTTGGAAAGGCAGAAAAGAAAGTAAATTTATTTTAAGCCAGGTCAGAATAGAAACAGTTACAGAGCAGGAAATAAGCGTGGTATTTAGGGAACCAGACTTTGTGAAACACAGACTTGGTGAAGAATGAAAAGCAAAACAAGAAAGGAAGGCTGACACCAGAAGACAGAGGTGGAAAATCGGTGCCCAATTCTTTGAGAAGTTGAAAGGCACTGACAGTTTCTGGTCAGATGAATGAAATGATGCCTTTGAAAGCTTACTTGTGACATTACACAGGAGGTGGAGACACATTTGACACAAGAAAGCTAGTATTGAAACCACTGCATTAAATCAGAAATCCACGCAGAAAGAAGTGGATCAGAATGACAGTGATGGAAATGAAATGATAAGTTTAGGTTGGAGCAGATGTCTCCCCTCCCCCCCAAAATAATCAATAGCTTTTGGGTGTGATATAAGGAAAAGAAGGAATTAATGACAACTGCGTGACTTCAAGGCCTCAAAGAATATGAAAGGCCATTACTGTGAATAATGTAGAGATAAATAAACGGACTTAATAAATCTCTGATTTTGCACCTATTATGTCTAATATTAACAATAAACACAGCTATATAAAAGGGACTTAATAAAATATTATAAGTCATCAGTATGGTCAGATCTTGAACTGTAATTCTGGAAACCATCAATACAGAGATAACAACTGAAGTGCTTAGAATGGATGAACTGCCAAGGGACACAGGTGAAGAGAACTCCCAGGGCTGCGTGAATGAAATCGCACCTACTACGTCAGGGGGCCGTTGTCTCCACTTGCATCAGTATGAATTTATTCACAGATGCCTGTAAGATTTTTTCTTTCTGTCAGTCAAATTAGGCTATCCTTGAGTTTTTCCTACGGTGTCCCTGGAAAGGTAACGCCTTCTATCTGTCACACTAAGTAAAGCAGCACAAAGAGATCCAACAGGGAAAACTGCTATTAGCCCATCATTTTTATTGTCAAGTCCACTGAAATGAAAGGTTTCTAAAAAGGTTTTTGGTAAATGTATATGTTTACCCATCAATTTATTTATACTTTTGTTACAAATGTTGGAATTATCTAAGGTTTATTTACACGCCCATTCCACATTCCCTGGCTATCCTAAAGAACAAAGAGCTGCATCCTAATTTGGGGCCAAAACGTTCCTAGATCTCAGATGGCAATGCATAATGATTCATTATAAACTGTTCATAGAGTCAATACGTGATGCTCTATCCAGGCCCTTTATAAGATCTAATGAAGCATATGTTGCCATATACCAAACTAAAATATAGGATGCGAAAAAGATTTCAATAACAAATGTTACGTTGATTGTTAATTTGAAGTAATATTAAGAAAAATTATTTCAAGTATTAATCAAAATTTCAGTATTCAATCCTTGCTGAAATAAAAAATATGAATCGATATAGAGAGAAAAACTAATGGAGATTGAAGAGAGGCAACTGAATGCTGATAGACGGAAAATAATGTATTTATATTTACTTTTTGTTTTGGACCAAAAATCTTAGGCTCACATATTTTTAGTTTTAGCATCATCTATGAATTTGCACACCTGATTTCACAAATGTTGAATGTTGGTGGCATGTGTGTCATTCCACAGAAATACTTCTTTTATATTGCAAGCTATTTTGTCTATAACATGGGTTTTCTTGTTTCAGTTTAATTTTATGTTCACGGTGCACTTTTAAATTTGTCTTCTTTTTATTTGATGCGGAGGTATATTATCGCAAATTTCACAAAGTTTCTTTCAATCAACTGTGTTTACTTGGAAGTGATTTTATATTAGTAGATGATGAAGAAAAAAGAGATTTAATTCATACTCACTGTGGTAGTGTCGCTGGCAGGGAACGTCTAATAATTGAATGGACTTGTCTGTAAACATCCAGCTTAGACATGCATCGGCAGGAAGTGTGATTGGCAAAACTGATTGTTACTGGTTTGGGGCCTTGAGAGAGAGGCACTGTAATTTCAAACAACTACAAAGAAGGGACAAAAGAAGAAAAATTATATAGATGCTATAAAGCATTTTAATGGTACATGCTGGAGTCCAAAAAGAGTGAGATTAACGCTTCCTGATTAGGTAGTGCTGCGTAATGTAGGCAGGATGCTAAAGTTTTTTATGATTACAATGTAAAAACTGTTTTGCGTCTAATAAGTATCCTTTATCAGAATAGTAAACAGTCTATATGCTTATCTCATGTCACTATTATAAAGCATATTAGAATTTTGACAACCAACTAATGATTACAGAGCAGAGATGTGACAGACCAACATGTTCAAGGAAAAAAGGATTGTTTCAGAGTCCTAGATTATTCCAGGGGTTTAAAAAAATGGCACTGATACAAATATCTTTGTGATGTAAGAGCAAAGCTATTGGTCACACAACCTAGAAATGTTTGGTTAAGTCCTATTTTATGTAAACTGAGTACACAGACATAAAATACATAGATGTAAAACTGACTTTCATTCCAAATTAAACTTCAACCTCAAAGTAGTTTTACATTTATCTGAGATATCTTATGAATTTATTATGTTTAAAAGAAAAATAAATACATTCATTAGTAAAGGAGCGTTTCTGCTATTTTGACGAAGGCATTATGAAAATATAAGTGTAAAATAGGGTAGGACATTATACATGATGGTGGATTAGAGTCTTAACATTTCGTTTAAAACCTCATTCTGAATGCCTTATTAGTGGAGAACTTCAGCTTTTCCCCTTCCTTCCACAAAAACAATGTTATAAGTTGAATATACAAATAAATTAGTGATTAAGTAAAACTAAGAGGATTTAAATTCCAAAGATTCTTAAAATCTGAACTATGATCAGTAATAATGGTGAAAGTGAAATCCTGACCATTACCTGCTTGATAAGATCAGTTCATTCATAGTAATTTAATTGTAGTTAAACCGTGTGTTGTCTGGTACCTTTACAGACATTTGTGTAGTGCTAAAAAAGACAACACACCCCAGAGCCTTGCGATTCCACCCTTTGCTGTAATTTCATGCCAACAGTTGAAGATCATTGCAGATATTTAGGGCATAGAATTAGTTGCCCATTCTTGCTCCCTTGCCTACAGGGAGATTCACTGAAATGAATTTTGAAGAATGAAATATAGAAATATCTAAACTATAAATGCACATTTTCTTCACTTGAAATGTATTTCTTATATATTCACGTAAAACTTCAGCTACTTTCTTAGCATAAGTGCCTTAGGAGGAATGGGCACAGACTCACATCCAGACAGGGCACCTTTATTAGCAACCCCACTTAAAAGTTATGTGAACTTGGAAAGGTCATTTAACTTCTCGAAGCCGTATATTTCTTTAACAACCAGTAAATTCAGGGTAACATTTGACCCATTAATTCATGGGACTGTTTTAAAAATTATGTAAGCTAACGTATATGATTGTGATATGTATTTTGATTGCTGTGTAGATGTGAGTTATTATTATTTGCATATATTCTCCAGATTCTAGATGCTTTCCAGAATACTTTCTATTCTATGTAGATAATCTCAACATATGGCCTCAATGTATCCCAGTATTATTATTTTGACCAGTTTCTTCTCTAAAAAGACATTTGTTTATGCAGTTTGGATGAAAGCCTTTTATTAGGTAAAATGTCACACTGGCAGAAATCTTTTGCACTATGTATAACTATTTTAAGAGAGAGAATTCTGTACTATCTATATATACTACAGTTTTTCTACTTCTTATGACATCTCTCGACCCTACATTAAGAACCAGCATTATAGAAGAAATATAAAGTGGTTTAGAATTGCTTATTTAATTTTCATATTTATATATTTATAAATTACTTAATTAAACTCTGTCATAGTGGAAATGATAGAAAGATGTACAGGTCAGCTCAGAAAAACCTAAGAATTGATGTTTAACTGGCAATTAGATATATGTATTTAGAGCTTAGGCGAGCCCCTTAAAGGCCAGAGGTATTAAAGTTGGAATTAAAGTCTTGGGCATTGATGAGATTACTTGGTGAGATCATTCTGAATGAAAACAGAACACGCCTAATAATAGAAACCTGGGCAACAGGAACATATAAGGGGTGAAAAAAGGCACATGAACCAGTAAATATGTTTGGGAAGAAGTCTGACCCGTTAAGTCAGTTAAGAAGTCTGAACTGTTAAGCCAAGGGAAGCAAAAGAAAGAGAGGAGAGGTTCAAGAAGGTGGGTGTGGTCACAGGGTCAAAGGTCTTCAAGTGCGATAAGGACTGAGTGGAGATAACTGGGTACCAGAGCGACTCTGAGGGCTGCAGCAGGGCAGGGGCCGAAGGGCAGGAGCAGGTGGGAATGAAGAAACAGGAAGGGTGGCCTCATGTGATTGGAGAGAAAGGGATGAGATGGGTCAGGCCACGAGGGCGTTTCTGCTTACAGAATGCGTGTAATAACCACTGCAAGATCTGGCATCGTCTCAAGTGACACAAGGCAGAACAGGGCCTGGTAGCGAGGGATAAGGCACTATGAGATAACAGCTATTGCAGAAGAGTGAACGATGCTTTCCCACCCCCAGACCTCAGCCGCATCCTTCCTACTTTCAGTGACTGCTGCCATGCCGGGTTCCACCCTGGCACGCTTTCCAAAGGGGAGATAGACCACAGTGAGTGTTATCAGTGATCGTGGACAGATTTCGGCCATTCCTGGGTGGAGAATGTCCACAGTCAGGACCTGCCCCAAAGCACCAGGTGTGTATTCAGGAACTAGGGCTTCGAAGAATGTTCTAGGGAGACGGAGATCAGTAAAATGCACATTAAGAGGCATCTTCCTGGTAAAATAAGCCTGGCGCTCTACTTTCAAAGGGTGGGAGGGATTTGTGTTGGTGAATACACTGACTAAAAGGGTAAAGGGACAGGTAAAGAGGCACTGAAAAAACAAATCACTGTTCAGAGAACTGTTTTTTTCCTGTAAGTTGAAGATTTTTCATAGGCATTAAAACTGTGGTGCAGTTTGAGAGAAAAATTATTTCTAATTAAGGAAAATAAATATTTAATTATTGATGTCATAGAAATGTCTCTTGTTTGAGTCCAAGTAGGCAATTGGCCAGCTCAATTCAGTTAATTTGATCAAAAGGAAGAAACAGGCTGAAAATTAAAGTAAAAACTCTTTTCTTCTCTTTGAAACACACCTTCCACCTCCAAATTCTGACCTGAGATTTTCAGGCAGTTTCCTTAACTTTCTAATTGACTGTGTCAGTGTGGAAAAAATTTAAGGGTCCAGAGAAAGATGCTTTTGACCAATATTAAAGGGAAAAAGATTTTTATTCATCTGTTGACTTCAGAAGAATTAGAAACATCTACTGAGCTGTGCTGTATGTGTGGACAGTAAGACGTAATTGTGCCAATGCCAGCTGCTGTCACACATTAAAGGAGCCGCTCTCATTTCCCACCTCCTTTCTGCACTAGCTTTAAATGTGAGTATTGATTGACTTTTTCTTTCATTTAAAATGATTAAATACAGTTTCTACTCCTTTTTAATAAGTATAATAAATTCCATTTTCTTTTTTACAGACCAATTTGTGAATTTTATATTGCTCTATTTAATCCCTATGTTACTAAGAATGTCTATAGCCCTTTTTCCTAATTAGATAGTATGTGCTCAGAAAATGTAAACTTTTTTTGAGCTGAAAAATATTAATAATTAGAATCACATTATAAACTCACATGTTTCCCTAAATAAATAAACTTTTCAAATAACTGGCAACTTCCCTTTTCTACTAGAGATATAAGAATAACCAACATCTTAGTCTTAAAAAGAGATAGACATTAATTAGAGTCCTGCATCTGTGCTACTTCTGTGATTTGGAAAAATTATCTAACTTCTCTTAGCTGCTGTTTCATGATTTATGAAATAGGGATAATAATGGTGGTGATTTCATGGCAGTGTTGTTTGGATGATTCTTCTTCCTCTTCTTTAAAACTGAGCTGAATCTTCATTAGAGGAATTACAATTCTTTAACTTATTTAAAATCTTTCTTTGTTCAGTTTTCAATAACTATTTATTGAGAACCTATAAGTCATCAGTCATCTCAAGTCAACAGTCATCTGAAGATAACAGTCATCAATCAATGACTCTTGTCCCTAGTTTTAGTTAAGCGAAACTAACAATGAGAGCGAATTAGGAAAAAAAACTCTCTGTGTATGTATGATGATACTAGGTTAGAATTTTAAACACAGCAAATAGTTTACCACAAATGCTGTTGGTAAGCAAGAACCTGCAGTTTAACCCCCTTATGAAATCTGTGCTTGTCATTTATATAAAGACCGAAACCAACACAGTGACTATAGTTTTCTCTCAAAAGAGTTAAGGTCTATCCAAACACATCAGTCTTTGAAACAATAAATAGATTCTTTATATTTTAATGCAGTAAAAATCCTTATACTCTTGTCAGATTGTTTTGTTCTTTAATGTGTGCACAATAGTACTTTCTATTTTAAATTTAAACTCATAGAGTGCAAAATTTATGTACTATGTTCAGCTTTAGCTAATAATTCTGTGTATATATGTGCACCTAGTAAATACTAATGGATGATGATAATTATAACTTGATATTTTGAACATGATGATTTTCCTAAAATAGTTTTATACCATAAAGTGAATTGTTCTTGAACAATAGATGGTATTAGCTTGTAAATAATTAAGCATCTAAATAATAATAAAATTCACTATGGAGACTGATGCTATACTATCAGCATATGCCTATTAAAAGAGTTGCTGGTTTTGGAGAAGATCAAAAGAATTTACATAAAGACGGCATTTAAACAAAGATGGAAATTGAAAATAATTTTTGATTGTGTATTCAGTAAAACTGTAATAAACAAGAGGAAATGACAAACATTTCCAACAGACAGGTCCCCATTTGCTATCTACTGGAATTCTTTAATAAGAATATTTAACAGTCCATTCCCACCAACAAGAATGGACTTCAAATAAAGCCACATTTTGAAACAATAGGTTGTTTACACCAGCATAGCAACAGTTGTAAAGCAACAATTCCTATTTCTACTTCTCTTGCAGGCTATGCAAGAAAAAGGTGTAGAACTTCCTTTTTGAGAAGATCCTGGATTACAGTTTAGTACCAAATTCTAGAGAATGTTTGAGTGGATAAAAATATGACACAAAAAGTGCCTTCCTTTACAACATCTTTTTATCTCAAAATATGACCAGTTTCTCTCCAGAGAATAATATTTCACTACTATATGTAATTTAAATATTCCAACCCTGAGTCTGTTAATTAAGTGTAGACACATCTGTAGCCCCTGGAAAGCATGGCTAATAACTGCAAAGTCAGACAGAAAAACTGCACAACATTTAAAGAAATAATCCCTAAACATGGGAAAAGATGAAAATTGAGGGTTTATTATAACCTTTCCACTGAGTATATTAACCACATGGCCAGCTATCAAGGGTCTATGGAACTTAAATTGGGTCTGGGAAGACAGCAGGTCCTAACAGATTTACATCTGGTATTGAATTCATTTTGCATGTTTTTATAAATAAAATGTACATATAGTGCTACAATTAAAATAAAAACCCCAATTCAGGAGTTTTAGAAATATTGAATAAAACTTGTGGACATGATCAGTACATTAAGTTGGAAAAAAGTGGTATGTTTAACAGACGCATTAACTTCTGATAACTGGTACTGGTATAGAGTTCTTTTCCCACATCTGGATAAAACCTGATTTCCAACAACCGTGCTTGCCAAATATTACTTAGCTAAAGATTCAGAACAAATAGCATTCCACTTGTTAAATACATATGAATGTAATAAAGTAATCCTTCAGACTGCTAGTGTTCTGTTCAATTAATGGAAGAACTATCCCTGTCGGCAGTGCAAAATAATACTTCTAAGTTTCATTCCAGAGTTGCACATTTTACTTAGGTTTAAATGAATTTTGCAATAAAAGACAATTTTAGGAAACACTTGAACTCCAATATAATCTGGCATGCTTTTGCTAGTCTATATGCTCATATTATTTCTTTATAAAATAACACAAACATAGAATAGCTATTTCTAAGATGGCAACACAGAATTTTAAATAATGTGGTTCATGTACGTCAGAATGAGGAAAGGAGGTTTAGGGCCCAGACTGAGCTGCTTCTTCAGTTGATACTAATGAACACGTACAGTTTCTCCAGTTCTAACTCCAAGATGTCCAAGGAAAGCCCATAGATTTGGCAGTTATTTTTTCATTCCTATCTTCAGTGACACTATTCAACAACAATACCAACATTTAAATAACTTTTTATCCATACGTTTGGCTCAAAAGCAGATGACTTTCTTCTGCTCCTATTTTGGCCATCAAATAATTTACGTTCTGCAAAATCCACTTTCTACTTTTTGGTTATGTGTCTTAAACATACAATTTCTCATGAGAAAATACACTTAAAGCATATGTTTAGGAAAGAGGTCAAGAAGACATCCGATCTGTGTAACTTTTCAAAGTCACTTAGATATTAGTTGGGAAGGACTTCGGAGCAGTTGTTATGGATTAGCCCACTCTGGAATGCTCAGTGCATGTGGTTTTACTTTTCAGCTCACGGCTGGCTTCCTCACACACGCTGATAACCTGTCCTTCATGGAACCCCATAAAATTTTTCTATGAAGTTTCTACTAAAAACTTGGGTTTTACATTACTTAAGGTACATTGTCCTTACAGTTTATGTGATTCTAACTGGTGACTTGTTGCCAAAAGATGTGTCTGGAATTCCTGTGACAAAACACTTTTTTTCCCCTTCAGAAAATATCGGTAAGAAACTTCCTTTTATGTTTGAAAGCAATCATCACATGCTCCCATTTATACTATATTGAAAATATAAAAAAACAGATAAACTCAGGAAAGAGTGTTACCTGAGTGCCAGCTTTTACAAGCTGCAAAATTAGTAAAAAGGTCAAAGACAAATGAAAACAGTGCCATCGGGAGTTTCATGTCTTGTTCTCCTTGGTTTGTAAACCTCCTTGATAAACACTACTTAGTAGGTGCTTCACCACATTTGCTTAATTGAATTTAAATTCAAATTATCCCTTTTACCTTAAAAAATAAATCTGAGTGGATTCTTCGGGTGGGAGAAGGGCATGATATTACAAAATCAAAGGGAGAAATGGGCGGGATATCAACGACTGAATATTGGCTTTCCCTGGGTATTAGCTTCCGATCTCTCTCCTGATACAAGAATTCTCTCAGCAGTAACAACCACATAAAGGCTTCAAACCACATTCATCAATATGAGGTTTCCTCCCAAATCTATAGCTGAAGATCCAATCACTGCTGTAGAATTCTAGAATTATATGCCCAGTGTTCCTCTGGTATCTCCACCTAAATACCACTCAGATGCTTCCAAACCAGCCTATTCAAAACTCTGCCTTTGACTCCGAATCGGTTCCCTTTTATTTAGGTATTTATTTAGTGCCCAGTGTTCACTACATGCCAACTACCGCGCTGTTACGCCCCACGGTAATAACCAAACACAGCCTTTGTTTTCACGGGGTTTAGAGCCTGGGCAATAAAATAATCTGACAGGCAGATAAGGTAATGATGCTATACTGTATGGGTAATAAAGGGTGCTATCGGAGCACAGGACAGGATGCTGTGAAGGCGACGTTTATGTCTAGGCCTAAGGATGTGTAGAAATCAGCTCGATAAGTGGGGACGTGGGAGTGATGTGTAAGGAGGTGTTTCAAACCCAGGATGCGGTACTGGAATGACGTGGAGGTAAGAGATTTTGACATAATTTAAAGAGTAAAGGAATTTGGGTATTTGTGGAAAGTAGTTTTTGCGGGAAAGAGCAGAGACAATTGAAGCTGCAGACTTAAGGAGCAGCCAGATCATGGAGGGCCCAGGAAAACATGTTAAAGGATTTAACCTAAAGAAGACACCTAAAGAGGAGTGTCATTCAAAATATTTCACAAGTTAGAAGGTTGGTATCAACCGATCAGAAGATATGGTACCCTGAGCAATCCAATCAGAAAAGACCAGCTCATCAATACCCTCACTGTATGCTGGCTCAGTGTTACAGGAGAGTTTTGAGCAGCATCTGATTTCTCATTTAGAAAAGAAAAAACTCACTGCTATAATGTGGCAAAGGGATTGGAGGGAAGTAGGAAGGAGGTATGACATCAGTTAGCGGGCTGGTCCACGTGTCATGTTCCAGGTGATTGACGGATGCAGCCCAGATCAGAGTGGAGTCAGCGGAATGAAGACACAGACAGGTTCTAGAGACGTTTGGAAGGTAGAGTTAACGGGAATTATTGATTGGGCTTCTGGTGAAAGCAGAAATAATCAGATGGACCAACTAAAAGAATGGCATCATTTACTAAGACAGAGAACGCTGGAAAAAGAAAAAGATTCACTGACTTTTTTGTTTATTTGTGAGGGTGGGTGGAGGTGGGAGACAGGCCGTAACTCCAGCGTGACACAGGCTGACTGTGACCTGTCTGGGGGAAGCCGAGTAACGAGGCTGAGTCGGTTGTGCGGAAACCACGAGAGAGGTCTGAGCTGGAGATAAAGGTTTGGGAGTAATCACCAGGAAGGGCAGAAAGAGAAAGTGAGGAAGGAGGGTGCGTAGAGTCAGAGGAGAGTGTCCGGAGCGGAACTCAGAAGACTAAGGACTTCCTTCCCAACTGACTTCAAACTTTTAACTCCAAAATTCTGCGCATCTTTAAAAACTTGAAATGCTAAAATGAAAACTACTCCGTTGTTACACACTTTAAAGCCACTGCTATGCAGATCAGAATTTATAAGAATTGTGATTATCGCAAGTATCAAGCCTATCGAAAAAATCCAAACAAAATGTGAAAACATAAACCAACAAGAAACCAGACAGACTTCAAAAATGGCATAGGCAAATCCCGATTTTTTTTTTTCATATGAGCAGATAATTGAGAGGAAGCAGGTAAAATGAATCATAGCAACATCATAAATGTATTATAAAAGTAATCCTAAATTCTGTGAAGCTTGGAGGTGAAAGAAGATTAAATACAGCAAGAACTGATTCCATATGATCTAAAGCAGACTTAATTTTCTTATAGGAAAATGGTATCATACTTGATGTTTAAGTACTGAGGCTACTGGGTCAAATTCTATACCTACACATAGCACTTAAACTTAAAACTAAACGCTCTTTTTAGCCCTGAAGACTTAGAATTTCTAAAGTCTAAACCTCTCTAAGGCCTCCCGCTTGACAGAGCAGTTTGTATGCTGTTGGACATACATACTTGTCCTTACATAAATACTCTCACTCTGATACCAGTTAGGTGAGTATGAGACCTAATTAGACCAATGTAGAGGATAAGTATTTAGTGGTCACAGAAAAACCACTACATAATGGTTAATTGAAGACTAAAGTTATGTATTTTGCTTACGAACAATGTACTGATTCTCTGTTCCAAGTTCAGATTTTACCTCAGGGACTCCTATTTGGCACAGGTGTAAAGTAAACATGTATTTAGTGAGCCGACAGTAAGAGGAATAGAATGTTGACTTTTGCTCATATTAACTATGAATGGAAAAAAGGGAGAATTTTCTCTTCCATTTGTTAAAGAAACAGACATTTTTAAAAGGCCGAGCTATAATTTTTAGCATATACTTTTGTTTGGTAAAAGAATCAGTTCATTTAAAAATTACACAGGTGAGTTAATCAACTATTTTATTATTATTAATCATTAAGAAATTGTTTTAAAACTTGGTTCAACACTTAAGGATTAAGGGTCAGAGAACTCCCTGAAACTGCAGGGGGAAATGCTGTTTATGTGTCTATATTTTCATTTTTTTTCTGGTGAGAGGGTCCACAGTTTTCATGGGATCCTTTAAGGGGGTGTGCACTACCTCTGTGGTAGGCAGCTGGGTGATCAGTGCATGAAACATACCTCTTTTTGCCTTTATGGAGGTGATAAACATTACTCAAATAATAATGACTATATGATTATAAACGATATGATTATAAGCTGTAGTTACTGCTTTGAAAGAAAAGTATTGGCTAGAGACACAGATGTAGAGAACAGACTTATGGATACCAAGGGGGGAAGGGGGGGGATGAACTGGGAGACTGGAATTGACATATATACACTACTATGTATAAAATAGATAACTAATGACAACCTACTGTATAGCACAGGGAACTGTACTCAGTGCTCTGTGGTGACCTAAATGGGAAGGAAATCCAAGAAAGAGGGGATATATGTATTCGTATAGCCGATTCACTTTGCTGTACAGCAGAAATTAACACATTGTAAAGCCACTCTACTCCAATAAAAATTTAAAAAAGAAAAAGAAAAGAATTTTAAAAATGAAAGAAAAGTATTGGAAACTAAAAAGCATTTACAAGAATCACTGAGTGTAACCAAGGAGGTCAGAAAAATCTCCCCCAGGACTTCCTTGAGCCACATGATGCCCGAGTTGAGATCTGAGGAACCGGTATCTCAGCGGGGAGGAGGCTAGAAGGCCAGGATGGCTCAGAGGTATGTGCAAAGGCTCTGGGGCAGAGGCGGAAATGGGTTCCCAGGAACTAAAGGAAGCTAGAGCACTGGAAGCACAAAAAGTTAGGTCAAGGGAGAGTTATGCTAGAGGATGCTGCAGAGGAAGGCAGAGGCTGTGATAAAGATTTTGGTATATTATTCTAGGCGCAATGAGCGACCACTGGAGGGCTTGTAAGCTGGAGACTGACAACATCAGACTTGTGTGTTTAAAAATCTCATGCTTGGGAACAGTTTAGAGGATAGATTAGGAAGTGGGGAGGGGGGGCGCGTGGGAGCAGGGAGAGCAGAGAGGATGCTATTTGATAAGTTGGAAACAGCATCAAAAGTATCTTGGCCGACAGTGATGGTGCTAGGCATGGGGATTCAAGACACTTAGGGGATAAAATATCCGATTTGGTGACAGTTGGGTTTTGTGACAAGAGAAGGAGACGTCAACGACGATTTCCTTCTCTCCAAATAGAGATGAAGTCAAGCAATGAAAGAGGGAAAACTAGAAGACCAGGTGTTTTTTATGGTGCTGTTGTTGTTTGGGGTGAGTCTGGTGTTGGGGAGAAAAGTCCTGGCTGAGGACCTTTATACCAAACATTGGGCATCTGTATCTCAAGGAGATGTATTTTGAACTATTTAATTTCAATATGAAAGTAATCTTTAATTAATATGACTCTAAAAAGCGTGAGACATTTTTAAAAGATGCACTTTAAAACACTTTCTCTATATTAACAAGGCACCATAGAAGAATTTGTGGAGGAAATCAGGCATGAAAAATAGCTTTGGACCTTGTCAACTGGTAACTTATTTTTGCGAAGTAAATAAATGAACTGTAAAAAAGCAGGAATTTCCAGAAGTGAACGACAACCGCAACAAAGTCCCAGCACTACAATGGTCGTCATCCAAATCTGTTCAACATAAGCGCTTCGCAATTAAAATTTCATCCACCAACTAAATCCAATAAGGCAATTCTGAAATGATAAATAATGAGCTCTTAATAGATGCATTTTGTTTTACTTGATAAAACAATTCTTCAAAAATCTATCTTTTGAGTGTGTTCCATGTCATCCCAATTTTAAAAGACGTACAGCCCTTTGTTCTTTGGAAAACCCAACAGGTACATCTGGACCTTTTGAAAAAATCAACCAAATTTATATTTCATTTAAGTCAAGCACCATAATAATAAACAATATTGTCTGGGGCACATATCATACTGCTGAACTGAATTATTTTAAAATATACACAATTAAAGGTATTCCAAAAAATTTATTTTAATTCCAAAATCCCTCATGTTTATTTTCTCTAACTTTGAAAAAGATAGCGTTTTTTTTTTTTTCAAGAGACTCAGAAGGCCGCCATCCCTTTGATAGAGTTTGGCTTGAATATAAAAACAGCATCATTTTTTAAAAATCTTAGTATCTTTTTAAAATGAATATGACTTTCTGCAGAATACGTTACTGGCGTGAGCATTTCTATTTGACCTTTAAAACGTGGCTTTCTTGGATGCCACTCTGTAAAGAGAGTTCACGAAGCATCAACTACTCTTTCGGTGATGGTCTACCACGGAAAGCAGCAACTACTGGGACGTTAACTTCGCTCCCCAGGGACCAGACAAAGCAACTGTGAGCGGGACTGAGGCCCTCTGCAGGCCGCAGGGAGGAAGGCGCCCGGGTGCAGGGCTCGCGCAGAGCCCGGCCTACCGCCTTGCTGAGGTAGCTGGCGCTGGTGTTCGTGCACCGCTGGCCCTCGCTGTTGCAGCAGCCGCCGCATCTGTAGACGGACACGCACGGAGGCTTGAAGAAGGTGTTCGTCGCTGCTCCGAACTCCTTCCCCACATCCACGCACACCTCCCGCGGCACGCACTGGGTCTTCCTCCACTCGGTGTCGATACCTGTCGGGTCACAGGGAAGGCCGTGAGTCGCACAGAAGCCGCCAAGGCCGAGACACCCACAGCAGGTGGAAGCCACTCACGCTTGATTTCAGAGTGAAGAGTTAAGTACAATGCATAACATGAGAGGAATAGTTGATGGGATCCTGCATCGCCCCGTGAACTGGAAGAGGATATAATCTTTAACAGAGCAGCTAAAGGTATTCTCTAAAAGAAAAAAAACAACTAACATCTAGACGCTTTCTCAAAATGACAATAGAATATTGATCCTACGGCCCTTATGTTTGGTTTTCTTTACTTAAGAAAATGAATATTTAATATACAGATGTTTATAAAACCCGCAGAGAGAGACTCGTGCTCATTTGCTATCATATGTAGCATTTTTGACGTCTCAGAGCAAACATAAACAACGTGTTTAATTTTTCTTTTTTAAAATGAGATGACGGCTTTGGTTTTGGATTCAATTCAAAACTCATTTTTCAGGCAGGCGATCTGGCAACCTCGGTAATGTCCTGGTGATAGGTACTTGAAATGAGAGGGTATTTTTCAGCAACTGGGACATGCACCCTGAACTTAAGCTTTTTCAGGAAAGTCAAAATCTCCTAGTCCTTTCATGCTCTCTCTTGGAATTCTGTTCCCAATGAATCAGTGTTTTACCTATAACACTGCTGACTCTTTAAAGACTGCATTACAAATGATGTACTTCTTAAATGTTCTAGTTTATTTTCCCCCTATTTCCCCTAAAATAAAGTTTTGGGGAAAAAAAGATATAAACTACTGGTTATTCAACCATAAAACCATTTTGCTTGTTTGCTTTTGTTCTCAAAATAATTTGCAATCTCAAACCTTTACAGCAGTTAATATCCAACAAGAGGAAGGAGTTAACGTTTTAAAAGTGTCCACCTAT
This sequence comes from Eubalaena glacialis, assembly GCF_028564815.1. NCBI lineage: Eukaryota > Metazoa > Chordata > Mammalia > Artiodactyla > Balaenidae > Eubalaena > Eubalaena glacialis. The sequence continues at coordinate 5,391,862 of NC_083735.1, read as the reverse complement.
TTATGCTATGGCATTTTGTGCAACATCATAATCTTTTGTGACTTTTACCAAAGTCCAGCTCTCAAGCAAGTTCCCTATGAAGCAACACAGAAACAAGCAGCAGTTGATAAGGTGATTTTGGATGATTTAGAAATTAAACATTTCTATATCCAAAGCTAAAGAAAATTTATGTGCAATTATTTTTATGATGCAGAATGTTTAAGTGATTAAACTGGTATAGTGTGTAAAATTTATCTGTATGTTTTAAAACTTTTTCTGATGGGACATCACCTCAGTTAAAAAAAAATTACAGTGTGTTGATATGCACGCACCTCCCTGTCTTTATTTTTCAAGAAATCATCTTAACCACTCACAGTGAAATCATAAAATTCTGTATTTTGAAAATAATTCTTTATTTTCTGTTGTTTTATTTACTTTTGGCCCTAAAGGTATTCAGTGGTATTACAAATGCTGAAATTAAAGGACCAGATTGACAATTTTCACTGGGTTGATATATGAAGCTTATTATATATTTTCTTTCTCATACTTACTTTTTAAGATCTCTGCATTATAGTGCGCTGCAGCAAATTTTAGAGTCCCTTCTGTTCTCGTATTGGCGTTGGCCTGTTCTTTACTGTGTTGCCAGCCACCTTTCCTTAACTGACACTTGTACATTTTCCAGTATTCGGGGTAGAGCACAGTCATGAGTTCGTCTACACTGGACACCGACCGCAACTGCTCCTCCAGATCTTTGCCTGCATGAGCCTGTCAAAGAAGCATGCAAGATCGTTACCTGTCAGATTAAGGGATTTGGAAACAGATGCACCAGAAAACCTTTGGCCTTGCTTTATAACTATCTGTCCATCTATCTATCTATACAAATACATATATATATACACATATGTAATATATGCATTAGAAAACCTTTAGGCTTGTTATATATGTATAAATATATATGTATATATATTTATATATGTTATATATGCTAAATTTCTATTAAAATATTATTGATTTTCCCCAAATTAACTATTCTTGGTAAAATTACATTCATCTTTTAATTTGAATCAATACCACAACTGAAATGAAATTAAATACCACAATTAAAATGTAAAATACATACTTAGTTTTTAGGACAGAAAATTTTGAGACATAATTTTTAAAATAATTTCTGAAGCAGCTTGTTTTATTTATAGTTTCTTTACCAAATTGGCTAATGTGTAAGTTAAAGAAGTTATTCAAGCTTCTATTACCCTCCAACATAAATAAAATTAAACCAAAATCCACTCTCATGCTTCGTTTCATTTTTAGTTGTCAGCATCAATACAATTAAGCAGGATGCGTGAAATTAGGAATCTCAGTTTATGGAAACTATCTTAGAATAAACGATCACATGAAGAATGGGATTTCAATAACAGAATCACAGTAAGGGTTACATTTTGGCAGAACCTTCCAGTATTTCCAAAAAACCTGATCACCAAGATTTATTCTGCTATGAAAAAGACATGAAATAGTTCAGAGAACATTAATTCTGCTGATAAGTAGTTAACTGTTTATATTAGTGTATCCAATTAAGTAGAGCATTCCAAATTATGTCCATATCTAAGAAAAAAATACAGTTTTTTTTCTAAATTATGCCTTGAAATTATGGGAAAATGGGACATTGTTTAACTTTATCTATCTGCAAACTGATGTACGTCATCAAATGTTTGTTTTCTATTGCCATGATTATCCCAGCTTTAAGTCTAAATATGTAATAAAATACTTTGGACACTGGTTCTCAAAGTTTAGCTGCATAGGAACCAATCTGAGAGCTGTTAAAAATGCAGGTACCTGCCCCCATCTCCCCTGCCAGGCGTCTTGGATGACATCAGGAGCCTACATTCTAACAAGTTATAGATTTTCCTTTCTAATTTTTGAAGTGAAGAATTAATATATTTGCTTTAAAAATCAAAATACAATTAAATTGAAAGTCTTTTCACCACTATTTTTAATAATCCAAGTTATTCTGATGTAGGTGATTTTTGTACTACATTTTGAGAAACATAATCTAATGTAGTTTTCTTACATTATTACAGAGCATCCTAGGCAGAAGATTATGAAATGTGTTCCTTCCTATTAGATAATAAAACTGGCTATGAATTTCAGTGTTTTCCCCTTTCTTCATTTATTGTGTGAATTGAGCATAACAATTCATCTCTTTAGGTCTATGTTATAAAAATATTATATTAATCCATGACCTTCTGGAAGATATAGGATGAGTCTTGATATGCCAGACAGTTATACAAAATATAATTCTACTGAATAGATGGAGAGTGGGGTGGAGAGGAGATCTTAGCTTAAACAAAAGTGACAAAACATCCCCACACAGTTCCCAATTAAATGTGTATGAAATATTTATCTCAGGAAAATCTCACATGAGACACAAAATTCAAGAATCAAAAATGTTTCAGAATCTAAAAGGATTACTACTGGGGAGAAAGATGATAAAAGTACATGGGCATATTTGCGGTCACTTCTACCTGGAGGAAAATGTCATAGGTGGGGTTCTGTTTGCCCCTGTTTGCGTGAATAGCCCTTGAACACCTGGAGCAACGTGAGACTGTGTAATTGCTGGGTCCCTGGGATCCTTTTCCCCACGACTCAGCTGGAATCAAAGCCAGGTTGTGACCTAAACTGGTCACATGAATCTCACACGAAACAGGCAGGAATGTTCCCTCTACCAAAAGGAGCTGCAATACAACGTACCAATGTTATACGACACAATGAAAGGTACACACCAAACTGTTAAGAAGAAAGATAGTGGTGAAGAGGGCCTTTCAATTAAGTATTATTTGAAGTTTCATGGCAAATCACTTTAGTGCTTTAAAATTTAAAAAGGAAAATGACTCTAACAATAATTATATCTGTAAGAGAAAACAATAGGTTACCCAACAGAGAAATAGAACAAAAACAACCATATAATTCACAACAGAGAAAACGCAGTATAAAAAAAATGAAAAGAAATACTAGAAAAAAAAAGTTACTCTATTTATACTCTTAGGTTGAAAAAAGGCCTTTCTAAATGTGAATATAAAAATAAAATGTAATACAGAGTGAAGTAAGTCAGAAAGAGAAAAACAAATACAGTATGCTAACACATATATATGGAATCTAAGGAAAAAAAAAAAAGGCCATGAAGAACCTAGTGGCAAGACGGGAATAAAGACACAGACCTACTAGAGAATGGACTTGAGGATATGGGGAGGGGGAAGGGTGAGATGTGACAGGGTGAGAGAGTGACATGGACATATATACACTACCAAATGTACAGTGGATGGCTGGTGGGAGGCAGCCGCATAGCGCAGGGAGATCAGCTCGGTGCTTTGTGACCACCTAGAGGGGTGGGATGGGGGGCGTGGGAGGGAGGGAGATGCAAGAGGGAGGAGATATGGGAACGTGTGTATATGTGTAGCTGATTCACTTTGTGGTAGAGCAGAAACTAGCACACCATTGTGGGGCAATTATACTTCAATAAAGATGTTTAAAAAAAAGAAAAAAAGAAAAAAAAATAAATAAAATGTAAACTATCTTTATGGTAGAAAAAACTGCAAACAAAATAAAAGACAAAAAATAAAGTATGAAAACTATTGGCAATACACAGGACAGACAGAAAAGAACTAATATTCTTAAAATATTGCATGAACATGTTAAGAAGAAAACATAAGCAGACACTTCAACAGAAAAATGGGCAAAGTACTTAAACTACATAATCACAAGGAATAAATACAATTAATATGTATTTTGTGATAGCAAAAGTGAAGGAAACTATCATCCCTTTCAATCCTGGTGAGAGTATACATTTGTACAGCTCTTCAAGGAAAATGTGCCATTTCAAGTTGAAGGGCCTTAAAAACAAGCTCCATTTTAGACAGTTAATTCACTTTGGAATTAAATTTCCTATCCAACAGGAGTGATAATATAATTATGCCAGAAATATGTACAAATTTATCATGAGGCTGTCTACGATAGTGAATATAAAAAACAAGCTATACAGACAATAATTAGGAATTGATTAAATAATGTACAGTACAAACAGAAACTAGCACAGAAAGTAATGTCACTATAAAATGATGATACAGATATGTAACTCAGACATAAAAAAAGGTTCATAATATAATCTATGAAAAAGGAGAATATACAACTTATATATAGTATACCTATAACATAATGTTCATACATGCAGTACAATCTTTTCACAGAACAATATATCTGGACAGATTGCATACATGTGTATATATATTCTCAAGAGTAAAAGCTATGCAGCAAAAAAATTATCTTCTCCAAATTGCAAGATTAAGGTAATTATTAAGTCTTTATATATTTCTATATTTTAAATTTTAAATAATGAACATACATAAAATTTTATTATCAAAATAAAAATTTAAAAGTAATCATCTCTAAGCATGTGGAGAGGCTATAGTATTAGCTCTCATTTCAGCCTTTCATTTACTTTACTCTTCTTATATCTGCATAGAACATGCCTTTGATAAATCATTTGATGTAAACCAACCACTGGCAAAAGCAGAAGCTATCACAGACAAAATGGTATAAAAATAGCTTAACACTGTGCAGTTGATTTACTTATTCCCACTAGACTTTACTTATCATATTTGTGTGGAAGAAAAACAAGCTGTAGTATCAGAAGATCCAGATATTCATCTTGGCTACAGACCTTATTTTAATTGAGTAACATTAGATTTCATTTCTCTGAACTTCATTTTACTCTAAATGAGGCAATGGCATTTTGTGATGATTCAAACAGACATTTGATATGGAAGTATATTATACATCTTGTCGTCAGGGGTGGGATTACTTGTCATTTTAACATCTTTGGGGAGCAAAAGCACAGTACAGAGACTGTTTTTTCAGATAAACTGAGTCTTGTACTGTAACCGTGGGTACTGTACCAGTTCTGGCGCAGAATTTATTTAGATCTGCCTTCTGCGTTTTTGTTCTAAATGAACGGCAACCTAGAAATGGAGCTTTGTCAGCACTATCATGCTGTTCTGTGAATCCAGGGAAGATCAGAATTTTGAGGATAGATACTGTCAGCTAACCATGGCACATTCACATTTATAGCCTATTTTGAAGAAGTTGAAGAGGTCCCAGTAACCTAGAATGAGTTCTGAACCAGAGACGCACCAAACTCCAGGCAGAAGTTCTACAAAGTCAGATTCTTTGTCAATGCTTTCTTGGGTCTTTATGTTCACCGATGTTTTCCAGAACGTTGAGGTCATTTTCTTGAATGTTAATATATTCCTTTTATTTTCCAAAGGGATTTGGTGTGTCTTAAGATAGAAAGTGTCTTATAAATGGATATTCAACTGTAATAAAAAGCCTAAAATAATCTAAGAATGAATCTAATTTTGCATTCTGTCTTGGAGTGATCAATTAGGAGGTTACAGTAACTACTCCTATGTAACTTCAGCAAGTATACATTTGCAAACAGTAACCTAAGTGTACATTCACTGGAAGATTTTGAGATGCTACGGAAGTCAAAGCTGAGAGTGCAACGCTGAAGGCAGGGAGCTATATACAACCAGGCATAAACCCCTTCCGTGGTGATTCGTACACCTAAAACATTCCCTTCTTACTCTGCCAGGAGAAGGATGAAGTAAGATCTCTGATTCTAGAAGTTACATGATGAGAAAGAGCTTTGGGATTTCACCCACACTCTGCAATTCTCTCTGGTTATGAAGAATCGTAACATGAAGTGAACACTTGAGGTGACCTTGAAAGCAGCCTCTGATCACTATATTTTACCCACATAGCGTGTAAAAACTAGTTTTCCTCTTGCTGCTCTGTGTTGACTAGGGGTTGTTCAGGTGTAGGGAGAAAGCAAAAGTGCATGTAGGTTGCCCTTCTTCCAAGACCTGAGATAATGCAGAGAGTCAGTGAGAGGTGGGAAGCCATAGCATTCATCTAGCATTAATGTTAGCAATGGCCCTGGATTTGTCAATGAGTGGAAATTAGCTGTTAAAAAACCTACAAATCCAATGTCAACAGTCCCTTTGAACAACAATCTTAAGTTAATCACTATGCTGTATATAAATTTGGCACTCATTTAATAATTTTACGAAGTTGAAAATTAATGGGAGGATGCACATTATTAAATTATGGAAAATTTCCTTTCACCTAAAAGCATATACTCATCAAATATTCATAATCAGAATTGAAAGAATGGGCAAGAGTCCATCAAAGAAAGGTTTGATCATACTACTATATTTTCAGGAAGTGACCAAAAGGGTCACAGGTAAATCTGGTTAGTTGTCTAATACGTCTATATCGGTGGAAGAGGGAGAAAAATTACTTAATATTCAAACTGGAAAAGAAGAGATGTTTGTACTTATCTTAAACTGTCCATATGCCATTTAAAAAAGTCTGGCTCAAGTAATATTTTATATTTGAAAGAAATGTACATTTTCATGGACAGCTTCATAAGATAAGGCAAAGGGAAGATGACTTGATTAAATTACCAGTTTAATAAGATAAGAAATTTATTAAAAGCTTGAAAAGGAAATATTTGTCATATTATTCATCACATACATCATCTCTTTGTCCTAAGAAACCAAAATATCAGTAGGGATCAAACTATTATAAGGCAGTTATCAAGATGAATAGCTTTACACTACCATTGGGTTTTCATCCTTTCTTCTTTGAAAATAGGGTCTAATCCAATCATCAGAATAAGTGGTTACTGAAGTTATTTATTCTGCCCCTAAAATAGCAAAGGAAATTGCTTATTCACTCCTTATTTAAGAATGGCAGTTGTAAGACAGATAAACTTGTGGGTCATTCTGTTTCCTTCAGCTAACCAGCCATTCTGGGCAAATTTATAAATTGTAAAAGTATGTTCTAATTATTTAAACCTTTTTAAAGCAAAATTTGGGCTAGGTGGCATAACGGAGAGGGGTTGGATTTGAGAAATCTTCCAATACATAATTATAAAACTCACTTTTAAAATCATCCTTTGGTAGAAAATAACAAATAACTCTGGAAAATCAAATGGTATCCTTCTAAGGAACAGAAATTTGTAAATGTTCTACATAACCTTAGAAAATCATTTTACCCAGGGTTTCAGTGAAGGTATCAGAAGGATTCTTTCACCCACAGGTCACCCATCATGCAGGTCTACACCAACCTGATGTGCCACAGATAGGTAACTCCGGAAGCAGATATGTACATTTTAGTTTAATATTGGAAGTTTTTAATTGGAAGTTTTAAGTTTTAATTTTTGCCTAATCCTCTGACATTTTCATTGTAAATATTGAAAATAATGCCATAATAAAGAATGGGCTCTTTAAAATCCATTATTGAGAGCATAAGTTATTTATTTTTTAAAAATAAAAGTTACTTTTTTGGTTTACCAAATATATGAATTAAATAAAAAGTCAAATTTTATCTCATCAAAATCTAAGTTAAATAGACTCCTAGAAAATATTTTAAATATTTGCCTTCAATTATGTTATTTTTGAGACAACTTTCTAATGTCAACATAGACAATCTGTCATGTCTGCACAATCAACGCAATGGACAAGATACTCTATACACACTGATTCCTTGCACTGAACACTGAAAACCACTTGCTTGTGTCTTATTCTTGAATGGAATTGACTTTTTTTCCTTGTAGAATGGCAAAATAGTCTCAAAATATTAATTCCATCCTTTTTCCAGATATGATTACAAAAGTAGCACCAGGTAGGTGAAGCCATAAATAGTGAATGCATTTACTGACTACTAAAGAAATGCTAAAAAACTAAAACTTATTATTCAAATATTCCTATATACATATTGTAGAGCAGTAGCTCTCAACCAGGAATGATCTCCCCTCCCCCAGGGTCATTTGGCAAAGTCTGCAGATGTTTTTGGTTTCAGAGGTATGGCGGTGATGCTACTGGTATTAGTAAGTACAGGCCAAGAAGGCTGCTCAATGTTCTAGAATGGACAGGACAGTCTCCCCCCAAAAAAGAAATACTCAGGCAAATGTGTCAAGAGTGCTGCTGTTGGGAAACCCTGCAGCCGAGTAAGAGTGGACTTTGCCATTTATTAGCCTCTTAGGAACACACCAGAAGGTTGGAAATTTGCATGAATTTCACCTTGTAAAATCCCTAGAGACATCAGAAGGAGTGAGTGAATGGGTCTAAAACACCACCAGCAGATAGACTTAATAAATGTAACGTTCTTAGGGACGTTTACTTATTGGCCAGGATGCCATTATTTTCCTTTTTACATAGACATTTCTTAACAGCTTTCCTTTGTTTTCCAACAAGAAGAGAATGTAGCAGCTTAGACACAGTCTTCCTAGGTAAATAATAAATTCAAAATGTTTCATGATTGTTTTCCTTTGATTGCTTATAATTTTTTTCTGCTGAAGATTTAACTAATTTCAAAACAAGTTTTACATATTTTTTCCAAGATGCTTATTCAGAAAACTATTTTGAAATTTTAAAAATGTAATGGGTTATTATAATATTTCTTTTTAGTAAAATTTCTTTTCTTCTTTGGTATTTTAAGACCAATTTACGTTAATGCTATTTAATATTACTATGAAAGTAATATTAACAATGCTTTTTTAAAAAAACCTTTAATTAATGAATCACAAGGACATAGTTTGAGGGATTTTTACAAATTGAATAAACCCTTCTAATCATACTCAGATCTAGTTACAGAGCACTGACCACATTCTAGAAACTTTCTTTGTTCTTCTCAGTTATAACTTTCCACCAAATGTTACCATTTTGCTACATTTCTACATTTCTGCTTTTTACCAACATAATTGGTTTTTAGTCTTTTACAAATTTTACATAAATGATATCCTACAGCATATAATATTTTGTGTTGGGTCCTTTTTCCCAGTCTCACGTTTGTGAATTCCTCTTTGTTGTATAAAGCAGTTGATGTCACTGCCGTCTTGTTTTCCATTGTATGAACTTATGCAATTTCTCTCTCGTCTATACCTACTTGTCTTTTGATGGACAAAGTATGCAATTGGGGGGCTGCATAACTAGAAACAGAATTGACAGTTCAGGAGGTATGCATTTATAAATACGGCCAAACCATTTTCCAAAGTGATTGCACAAACTGACAATTTATACTTCCGAGGGCTGCTCCCTGGCTCCATGCCCTTGCCAACAACTAGCAGTTTTTAAACTTTAGTCACTCTCATAGGTATGGGATACTCATTGTGGTTTTAATGAGTAATGCTTGGAGGACTGATGACATTGAACACTCTTTCATTTTATTTGGACACTGGGTTACCCTCTCTTAAGACGTGCCAATTAAAAGGTTTTGATCCATTTCTGTTGGCTGTTTTGTTGTTGATTTATAAGAGTAAGATGTATTCTGGATATAGGTTCTTTGTCAAATATGTGTATTGCAAACATCTTCTTCCACTAGAAAACTTGTAATTTTACTCTCTCAATGGTGTTTTTTGATGAAGTAAAATTCTTAATATTAATGACGTTTGAACTTTTCTTTATGGTCAGTGCTTTTGGTGTATTTAAAAAAAATCTTTACCACAAAGTCATGAAAATATTATCTTATGTTGTCTTCTAGAATCTTTATTATTTTACTTTTCAAACTTGGACCTACGATTAACTTAGACTTGATTTTTTAGTATAGTGTGAGGTAGAGGTCCTGATTCTCTTTTTTCCCACATCTAATTTTAATGAGAAGCCCATACTTTTGCCATAGCACTGCACTAGTTCCTTTGCTGTGAATCATGTGACTATTTACATTGGGTCTGCTTTGGAACTTTCGTTCCATTGGTCTTTTTTCTTTTTTTAAAATTTATTTATTTATTTGTTTTTGGCTGCGTTGGGTCTTCGTTGCTGCGCGCGGGCTTTCTCTAGTTGCGGCGAGCGGGGGCTACTCTTCATTGCGGTGCGCGGGCTTCTCATTGCAGTGGCTTCTCTTTGTTGTGGAGCACGGGCTCTAGAGCGCAGGCTCAGTAGTTGTGGCATGTGGGCTCAGTAGTTGTGGCTCGCGGGCTCTAGAGCGCAGGCTCAGTAGTTGTGGCGCACGGGCTTAGCTGCTGTGCGGCATGTGGGATCTTCCCGGACCAGGGCTCGAACCCGTGTCCCCTGCATTGGTTTACATTAGGCACTCAAGGATAGCAATAGTTTAGTAATAGTAGTAGTGGTGGTAATAGCAGTAAACATGTGGGCAATAATTATATTAAGGGATATTCATTAAACTCCATAAAAGGTTCAGTTCTCAAAGCATACTTTAACATTAATTCCTATTCACTTAAAACCTGTGTTCCTTGTGAAATCTCGTTTTCTCCCACCATGTCTACACAGTACTTAAAATCACATAATGCATACACAGAGATACATTTCTAACAAAATATCTAACTGAATTCTGATTTTTCTAGGACAGATCACGTTTTGGAGAACCACACATACATCATATAGAATAACACTAAGAACATGTGTTTGGGGCACAGATATACCTGCGTTTGAATCTCACCTTCTCCACTTACTATGAGTGTGACCTTTGAGGCTCATTTTCCCCTGTGAAATATGACGACTGCTGTAAAAATGAGCTACTTTGAAATAAAGTATGTAAATAGCCCAGTGCTTATTTATAGTAGGTTTTTCATAAATGTAGAAAATGCTGATATTAATAATACCCCAAGCCTCTGGTTTCCCATTTATAAATGTAGATATTAAAATGTATCGTGCAAAGTTTCTGTGTATGTAAATAAGACAGTATTTGGAAAGGTAAAGCACATAGGAAGAAGGCTGGTACACTAAGCAGTCACTTGTCCCTAATAAGATGTTTAAAATAAATACGAAAGGGAAAATTTTATGATTTTACAACTTTTACTGAACGACTACTCTGTGCCAAAGACTGTTCTAGGCATGCTAGTTATAACCAAGGTTTCTCCTTTCATTGAACTTACCTGCTAGAAATGATATATAATTTTTTGAGGGCTGAGAATATTAATTATAAGATTCTCAAACTTGTTTTTTTCCAAAGAATTTGCTAATTTTAAGGCATACCTGTTTTGTATATTGCAATTAATTCCAGATTAAATTTTTTGTTCCTTATGTTCTTCTGTTTCTAAAAGATTCCAGATTATTTACCAAAGTGTCGGGGGGGGGGGGAATTTGTTGCTATGAAACAATGTTGAGTAAAGCAAAGTTGACTTATTTAACCAGAAGTACTGTGTCTGAAAACACAAAAAATTCATTTTGCATTTTTACTAACCTTTGAGCTGTTAAATTTCTCTTTATAATTAAAACCCATTCAAGGATTTTTTTCAAAATAGCAAAAGCATAAATTCTAAGCATGCTTTTATTTATAAATTCATTTACTCAACTACTTATTTTTCTTTGGTACTGATTTTGGACCACAGTTGCACTCTGGCTCTGGAAGGGGTGTGTGTGTGTCTGTGTGACAGTGTGTGTGTGACTGTGTGTGTGTGTGTGTGTCTGTGTGACAGTGTGTGTGTGTGAGTGTGTGTGTGTGACAGTGTGTGTGAGAATGTGTGTGAGCATGTGTCTGTGTGACAGTGTGTGTGAGTGTGTGAGTCTGAGTGTGTGTGTGTGACAGTGTGTGTGTGAGTCTGTGTGACTGTGTGTGTGAGTGTGTGTGTGTGAGCATGTGTCTGTGTGACAGTGTGTGTGTGTCTGAGTGTGTGTGTGACAGTGTGTGTGAGAGAGTGTGAGTCTGTGTGACAGTGTGTGTGAGTGTGAGTCTGTGTGACTGTGTGTGTGTGTGTGTGTGTGTGTGTGTGTGTATGTGGTGGGGTATGCTGAGGACACACACTCAGTAGGTAACCGAGCTAGAAGAATGATGAGAGAGAGTCTGCTGCCATGTGGAATTCAGCGTTCGGGATCTGGAATGTTTTCTGGGGGCAGTACCTCTCAGTTTTGGGGGAACCACAGCCATTCCCTTATCAAGCCAGGTACTCCTAGAACCCCAACTGCTTCCTTTAGAAACAACTCGGCTCAACCCTGATGAAGTTCTCAGTAGGCTTCCTTAGCGTGTCAGCCAGTGTCAGAATGAGTCTTCCTTTAACAGTGCTCGCCACCAGTTCATTCACCCCATGCTGGTTTATTCCCGTGCTAATTTCAGACCATCTCCACTTACTTCCGTTCCCTCATTCCTGCATGCAGTGGGCAAGCCTACCTCACGCTTCGTAAAGAAAACAGATGTTAAAGAGCAACTCAGACACAAAACGAGTGAAATGCTTCTCCTCATCCTCTCCAAAGCTAGCAACTCTACAGGGGCTTGGAACCATCCTGTTCTAGCAACACGACTCCTCTTGTTCAGCCTTTCTCTCTCTCTTTCTCTCTCTCTACTGTAGTGTTCCTATTAGCACAGGAAACTGTGGTTCTCCCAGATTTAAAAAAATAAATACAAACAAAAGCATCAACCAGCAGAAGAAAACCCTGTGTAAGTCCACATCCCTACTGAGCTATTGCCATTGTTCTGTTCTCCTTCACAGCTTCCATTTTGGAACGTGCTGTCTATATCTGTGCTATTCCTACCTCCTAATCACTTGTCAAGGCTCCCACAATTAACCCACTGGAACTGGCTTCCCACAGCTTCTGTGCGAACCCTCTGTACCCCACCATACTTGACCTCCGTCCTGCGGATCACCTGCTCTTATTGCAAAACCATGTGTTCTTTTTCTCCCTGAGTCACACTTTTCTGCTATTGCTTCTCCTTTAGTGGCTGTTATTATCAGTAACCTTTGCTGACTTCTCTGATACATAATCCTGAATGTTTGAGTTCTCAGGGCTCAGAAATAGTTCCCTTACATCCTCCTTACACTTCTTTCTGAGTATCCTCATCCATTCCCAACCCTGAAAAAATGATTAGATTTCTCAAGGTCTCATTCTTAACAAATCTAAAACGGAATTGATGAATTTCCTCTCCAAATGCATTTCCTCCCGGGTTTTTCCCAGTTCATTAAAACTTACTAACCTATTGCTCATTCAAGAGTCTGGGAATTAACACTTATTATCTCTCTTTCCCTTACTCCTAAATATAACCTATCAGCCAGTACTAATAATCTTACCTCTAAAATATAGCAATTTTTCTCCATGTCCTTTGCTGACCTCCTAGTTTACGCCACCAATATCTCTCGCCTGACTTATTGCATTACCTTCATAACTGATCTTCTCAGCTGCTCTGTTTACCCCTCCAATTGACTCTCCACCCCCAAATCACAAGAATCCTTGAAAAACACTCATTGATTGAATGATCCCACTCACCCAGGTTTCGGTGGCTTAGACATCAGATAAAATCCTATCTAAGGCCCTGAGCATCTGACTCCCACCAATGCTCCGATCTCATCTCACACCATTCCCGCCCTCAGTCATAGAACATTGGTATCTCCAAAATGCCAAGCTTTTTTCAAATTTAAAACCTCAGAAAAACCTGTTCCATTCCTAAAATTGTATGTCGAGGCACTATACACGGGTGGTGCTTTCTCTTCGTTAAGGCTTCAACTGTAAGGTTACATAATTACTGCAGCTTTCCATCCACTGTAACTAAATAACCTAATTGACATAAACTATTTCAGCACCTTTTTGTTTCCTCCATATTATTTCAGACATTGCAAACACTAGCTTATTTACTCCCTTGCATGCCTGTCTTATTGCCTACTGTATACTACCTTTGTAGACTGGCATATAGAATTTAGTCAAAGAATAAATGAAAGAGTAGGATAGGTTAAAATCAGTTTCCTGTCATTTTTCATGACATGGAAGAACTCTATAAATAATGCTTTCCTAAAACCAAAGAGAAACGTTAGAAAAATATTTAAATGTAATTTAACTCAAATCCTATTAAAATGGCCCCAAAGTAATTATTGATAATGATGTATTTTTTTTCTTAAGATGACAAAGGTATCATTTAGGAAACAGTTCCCTGTTTAGTCTGAATCAAGGAATAAGAAAATAAACACAATTTTCTTTTTAAAAATAATATTGAAAAACAGTACAAGATTTTAAACTATTTCAACATTTAATATTTAAACTCTTTGACAAGGTTAAGTCAATGGTAGATAGTAAACATAGGAAATCCACAACACTTTAATCTGAATATTTTTCTCTATCTTATTTTCACACTCAAAAATCAAATATGGATAGGAAAAAATTTTAAAATCCAGGAATACAAGAAAGACAGAAAGAAGGAAAAAAAGAAAGTCTGATCCACACAGACCTCATAAAAAGTAACAAAACAAGTGTTTATTCATGAAAAGATAAATAAATGAATATTGGATTAAGGAAGACCCTATTCATTTTATATTTTAAGTGGAAATTTTTAAAGCACTTAATTGCATTTTCCCCCTTGAGGTAATGCAAAGTGAATTAAAGCACATGGCCTCAGAAATACATTCTGAAGTCAGTAGTTTGGGGCCTGAACAGGAAAGACAGAATTATGTTGTAACTGAATCATGACACTTTTAGCTCCTTTTTGCCCCACATCATAAAGGTTATCAAAAGCATTGCAGAGCTCTATAAGGCTGCCATTCATTTTATTCCTCAAACTCAGGGATCTAAAGTCCAGGACCTTGGAGAATGATCTTCCTTTCACCACCTCTGTATCTCTAGTACACAGAGCCTTACTGGACTGTCACGTACCCTGTCTGGCCCTAACCTCTTATTGGCTAGAAAAAGTAATAGAAGTTTACAACTATCCCCATTTCATCAGAATGGAAGTCCTGCCACCTACAAAACAAAGGTGAAAAGGACATAAGGACAGAGGTGCTTGCCAGAGACCCAAAGCAAAAGGGTACCAAATGAAAAAGCAAAATCAACAACACAAAGTTCATAGAAAATTTAGGGGTAAGGACCATGAGTTCAGTATCAGTGAGAATTAAATATTTAATTTACATAGCCTTCCCCTTGCGATGGTGAAATATCATTGACATAACATTTCTAATGTGTCGATTCTTATATCAGTCGATGGGCAAAAGCAGTCATGGGTCATGACAAATGCATGATGATGTAATATAAAAACCTGTCATCTAGTTGGTTTTAGTTTTTCCTATAGATCTGATGCTTCTACACACATTTTTTTTTAGTTTACTAATGATATTTATTGGCATCAGAGCTAAAACCAAGTCGGTCATGAATGAAAAATTAATCTTTCAACTTCTAGTTAAATTTGGCAGATTCAAAGCAATTGTACAGCTCTGCTTTCCTCCCCAGAGCTTCACCCTAAAGCAGGGGTAATGTATTATGAGCACAGAGGTAAAAAGAACAGGATAGGAGAGCATGGTAGATGAAAGATACTGATGTTTTTTTAAGATAAATACATAGAAGTGTTATCAGAGGAGACAGAGCTGAAAACCATGTGCCTAGAGCTGGGAAGAAGCAAGTCATTTTATGCCTCAGATCCACAAATATATTTACTCACAGGTACTTGGCTAAACGGAGGTGAAGAAACAGGTAAACATGGGGAGATTGGTTGAAGTTAATGTAAAGACCAAATTTAGCCCTCAGATACTCCATTTATCCCCTCCATCCAGTCAAGCAAATAAATCTTTGAAATCCTAGCCTGATCCTAGAGGCTCATTCCAGGGAGAAACTGAAAGAGAGAGCTCCAAACCCAGGGTCACTAGGAGAGCAAAAAGCAGGACAAGACTTACTGAAAAGAAGAGAGGACTAAGGAAAAGCCTACACAGAAAACAGTAAATTTTCAAGCTCCTTACTTTGCTTGGTCCCCATCCTGGCTGGCAGCCAGACTCACACACCCTCAATAGCCGTCCACCACCGTGCACACCTACCCCCGCCCACCGAAGTCATAGAATGTTTTTTCTCTGGAGAGTCTCTGTGGCCACAGGGAAAAGATATATAGTTGCTTACAGAGATGTTTTTTCCCCCAGTGAGGGAAAAAACCCCCAGATGTCTACCCACTCGCTCTATATTAAATCCTATCAGTTGACTAGCTCCACACCCAGAGGGAACTTCTACTGATTTTTTTCAGTGATTCAGCCTTAAATATAAACAATAACAACAGCAAAGGATGGTAAGAAATTTGAGGGAAATCTCCAATGTAACAAAAAGAGAAATAAAACAAACAAATGGAATCTAACAAAAACAGAAAATACGGGAAGTAGAAGAACCCTTAAAGAAAAACCCTGTAATACTTTCAGATATTATTAGAGAAGACATTATGAAACATCAACATCAGAAGAAATAATACCAAACTTACACAAACACTTTGAAAAAATAAAGTAGGAAAAATACACGTCCCATCTTATTCGATGAAGCCGTTATTATTGACACCAAAGTGAGATAAACATACAGGCAAAACAATTTCTTAGAGGCGTATTTTTTCTTCAGGCATTTAAGTAATATTTTTAAATTCGTCTCTTGGCTCTTGATTATTCACTTTTTAAACATGTGGCAATTGTAGTCGTCATTATTCAACAAGTACTTAAGTTCTTGTGTGCTAGAGACTATTCTCTTTGTGGACATGGAGTCTGGTAAACAAGTTTGAGAGCTATTGGGCATTGAAACCTGGATTACTTGGTTTATATTTGGACAGTGAGGGAGACGGGAAAATGTCCACGTGAAAACCCAGTTTCCAGCGTGTGTGACAAAGGATGAAAAGAGAAGACTATGGGAGGACCCATTTTGAGAGCAAATACCGATTCCAGTCAGAATGGCCATCATCAAAAAATCTACAAACAATAAATGCTGGAGAGGGTGTGGAGAAAAGGGAACCCTCTTGCACTGTTGGTGGGAATGTAAATTGATACAGCCGCTATGGAGAACAGTATGGAGGTTCCTTAAAAAACTAAAAATAGAACTACCATATGACCCAGCAATCCCGTTACTGGGCATATACCCTGAGAAAACCATAATTCAGAAAGAGTCATGTACCACAATGTTCATTGCAGCTCTATTTACAATAGCCAGGACATGGAAGCAACCTAAGTGTCCATCGACAGGTGAATGGATAAAGAAGATGTGGTACATATATACAATGGAATATTACTCAGCCATAAAAAGAAACGAAATTGTGCCGTTTGCAGAGACGTGGATGGACCTAGAGACTGTCATACAGAGTGAAGTAAGTCAGAAAGAGAAAAACAAATCTCGTATAATATCGCTTATATGTGGAATCTAGAAAAATGGTACAGATGAACTTATTTGCAAAGCAGAAATAGAGACACAGATGTAGAGAACAAACGTATGGATACCCAAGGGGGTGGGGCGGGTGGGATAAATTGGGAGACTGGGATTGACATATATAAATTACTAGGCATAAAATAGATAACTAATGACAACCTACTGTATAGCACAGGGAACTCTACTCAGTGATCTGTGGTGACCTAAATGGGAAGGAAATCTAAAAAAGAGGGGATATATGTATACATATAGCTGATTCACTTTGCTGTAGAGCAGAAACTAACATAACATTGTAAAGCGACTATACTCCAATACAAATGAATAATAAAACCGAAACAAAAAAAAGATTCATTTTAGACATGCGAGTTGGGAAGCATTTAAGACATCCATGTGGAAATGAGGTGGCAGTATGATATATGGTTCTACTGATCAGGAGAAGCCTATCCTGTACATTTAAATATGACAGCTGTCTATGTGTCTGGTTGGAAAATGAAGCCATGTGCGCGGTTAAGAAGGTACAGAGGGAGCAGAGAGCTGCACAGAACCCAGGTTGGGGAGCTACCACCTGACATTCAGGATCCAGAGGATGAACCAGTGAAATAGCAAATGGAGAGGCAGAAAGAGGTATTGTCATGAAATCGAAAGAGAGTGTTTCTGGAGGGAGGGAATAGTTTAAAATGGAAGTCTAATTCTTCTGCACACTTTGTAAGATGACAACCGGAAAGTTGCGTCACTGGGCACTTGAGCGAGGGTGGTGACTGATCTAGCAGAGTGCAGGGCAGAAAACAGGTAGATGAGACAAAGAGGTGGAGACTCATTGGTTGATGTCTTACCCAAGAGATTGAGAATCTTCCTAACCAGTTCTTTCTAATTTGTTAAAAGAATGAACTTGGGTTTGGGGGTTACTAAGATATAGATTTGAGGAACCCTGACAAGAAAGAGACTACTAAAAACGCACCTGCAGGAGGTTTTCAAGGGAGCCAAATATTAATAACAATCACAAAATCCAAGATCTGAGATTCTCCAGTTTTTGAGAATAGATTTTGAAACCACCTCACCTTCTAATGGAATCCATGAAAGTGGATGAAAAAGGCATGAATACATAACTTAAACATATCTGATAAAACTCGTTCCAAAATATAAAAATTTACAATCAAATTCAATGGTAAGAAAACAACAACAAAAATGGGCAAAAGATCTGATCAGACACCTAACCAAAGAAGATTACCAGATGGCAAATAATTGCATGAAAAAATGCTCAACGTCATTGATTATCAGGGAAATGGTCATTATAACCTTCACAAGATGCCACTTCACATCCATTAGAATGGATAAAATTTTAAAAAATACAATATTAAGTGTTAACAAGGATGTGGAGAGACTGGAATCTCATATCGCGGAAGGAAATGTAAAATTGTACAGCCACTTTGTAAAAACCGTTTGGTGGTTTCCTATGAGGTTAAACATATGCTTAGCAGCCATCCCACTCCAAGATACTTATTTAAGTGAGATGCAAATTTAAGTTCACATAAAAATTTGTACACATGTATTTATAGAGTTTATTCATAATCATGAAAACTGAAAACAATGCAAATGTCCTTTAACAGAGTAGATGGATACAACTATGATACACCCATACAACGGAATATTATTTCAGCAATAAAAAGGAACTACTGATATTTGCAACAATATAGAGAAATCTCAACTGAATTATAATGAGTAAAAGAAGCCAGACTCAAAAGGCTCCTTGCTGTATGATTCTCTTTATATAACATCCTGAAATAGGCAAACCTATAGGGAGCAGACCTGATCAGTGGTTGCTAAAGGCTGGAGGTGGAAAAAAAGGTTGACTCCAAAGTGGTACAAGGCAACCATTTTTGGAGAGGGCGCTGACTGAATTACTCTACATCTTGACTGTGGCAATGGTTACCACATTTGACATATATAATTTGTCAAAACTCACTATAAAGGGTGAATTTCTCTATATGTAATTATATCTTAATTAAAAAGAATGGAACCTAAATCTAGCTAAAATTTAAATATATGTAAACTGAAGGCTAAAGTAAAATTTTAAACATCGTCAAAGTACTTACACCAATAGAAACTAACAGGTCAGTTTAAAGCAGAAATACAACCTTAACACTACTGATGTTTTTCTTTAAAAAGTTAAATATATAATTTAGCTTTTTCCTAGAAAAAATTGTTTGGTACACACAGGACTTAATGAGATTCCTCTTTTCATTTCAAATAGTACGATTTTACCTTCTGAGTTGAGAGCAATATTGTATTATCTTGCAGGACTTGAGAAAAGTGGTAATCTGCGGTCAAATTTGGGCTTTGTTTCTAGTTACTAGCTAGGCAACTTTGGAAGAGTTACTAAAATTCTCTGGGTTTGTTTTCCCATTAAAAAGATACTGATTTTAATACTTGTATACAAAGTTGTTCTATTGATTTGTTTTTATAGACACATGCAAAGTACGATTAAGTAAAAGATTGAATAAGAAAGTCAAGTCTACTTCGGGTTTAGGTGAAAACTACGTGGTGGTCTGCTACATTATCATCTGTAATTTTAGCAAATATTTTATAATTAAAAACATTTAATAGTTATTATAATAAATGAGTTATATTGTGCTCAATACAAGCGCTCAATAAATAGAAGGAACTATCACATTTTTATGTTAGAAAACCCATCTTTAGACTGGTAACAAAAAATGTACAACAATTTCTAAAACAAACGTGATGGTTATATTTCTAACTAAAAACAGCTGCTTTTACAAAACCTAATTTGTAGTCAGCATTGACTAATTACTTTTAGGAAAAGTGAGTGAAAGGAATTTGTAGACTATAAGAAACGGGTAGAAATTGCAAAAGTAGGAGAAAGCTAAAGGAGTATAAAATTATTTGAAAAGAAAATGTTTAAAATAAATATAATATGTTGTCTGTATGTATATGTATACAAACATATTCGTTATAAATTATATACTCACATGCAAAGTTTAGGATGTCATTAATAAAATGGTTGTGGAGAAATGTTTACCCAACTTCTAAGTATGTGGACTTATAATAATTTTAAGAAAATATTAAAGACAATGATCATTTTATGACTGTACAAAGGCAGAAATTTAATAAATATAATCTGAAAACATTGTCAGATTCCTCCTTTTCCTTTCAACTATTGGCAAGGCAACTATTTCTGATTTTGCTAAAGATGTCATCTATAGCTGTTGAAGGGGCCATTCCTTGTTTGGAAAGAGTTTCCAGTGGATTCCTCTGTAATGGAATTTTGCTGTTTATTTTTCAATCTACGGGGAATCCTTTTTCTGGCAATATTCAGTTCTCTCTTCTCTTGGAGCTTCTTCCTACAACACATACTAACTCTAAATAGATTCAAATACACCTTTCAATTCCCCAACTTCTATTAACATTTCTCAAAACTAGTCTTTCAGGTACAATGAAAATCTGTCTTTCATTCTTTATTTTTCTTCACATATTTTTCAAACATCTTTCTCTCTTATCCAACACTTTTATCCACACTTTCAGGATCAAAATTAAGATTGTTTTGTATCTTTCTACTTCACCTTGGTAAAATTGGTGACTGCATGTGTTTTTATTTTAACAATTTAAATTTCAACAGTATAAAATAACTTTCATTATTCAGAACAGTGAAAATCTTTTGCATGTAAAAAGATAGAATTCTGACTCATAGGATTTTGACCCAGTTCTATTCTTTATATAAGACAGAAAAGAAAAAGAAACAAAATATTAGTAGATACATACCACCACTACCTTTTTTTTTTCTTCAGCACTGGATGCTCTGGACAGAGGCTCTTAAAGGAAATCTTCCCAGAAACTAAATTCTTATCTTTGCCTATTTTGGTGCATACGAATTCAGTGGAGCAAGAGATTGTGAAACACATAAGAGCTTGCAATTGCAGGCTTATGAATGCTGACACTTTGAATAGAATACTGTGAGGTTTAATCTTGGGGGACCTAATACTGACCTACAAGTGTGAAGGGACATTGGGCCAAGTAGCATCACACCTACTGCTTCAGGAGGTGCTTGCCATTTGGCTCAGTTCCAAAATTACTATTTGAAAAGACTATTAAATTGTTTCCGTGAGGTATGTAAAATTCTTACTTGTAATATTTGAAATCTATCTTATGTAAACTGGCACATTTAAATAGCTCTCTGTAATATGGAAAATAGCAAAGGCTTTGGAAATTAATTGGTCTTAATTGAAAAAGGGGTACCTGTTTATTCAAAAATGGATTTACTTCCATTCTTTCCTGCTAGAGCAAAGGCACCATCTCCCCCTTTGAGGATCATCTCCTCCAGGGAGATTTATGCCTTAATTTTTGTAAGCAGAGAATTCTGTAAGGGCTCCAGCTCTGAAAATTTTTTCTTGAATGAGAAGAAAAATATTGGAATAATTTGCACCTAAATCACTAATACAAAAATAAAAGACTGCATGCTTTTAAACAATAGATAGCTTTGAATTTCATTATTTGTTAAAGTTCACCCACATTTCAAGTAAGGTTTTCATAATAAAGTGACCACATTTTGTTTAGCCTATAGATAGATTTTGTGGTGTTTTCTTTCGAATTGTAACTTTAAATAACTATTAGTCTGTCTATGCACTCAATATATAAGTTAAAAGCCTAGATTTTAGATCTAGCCTTAGAGGTAAAACTCAGCTGCATATACATTATTTAGTCTCTTTGTACCTCAATTAATTCTACTGTAAAAAGGATATAATAAGTGCAGCTGCCTCACGACTTGTGATGATTAAAAGAGATGATGTGCATTAGAATTCAGTGTAATTCTTGGTATACATAACAAACACTGTGTAAGTATGAAACTATTTTCTCTGAGGCTGTGAGAGAAGTATGTATTTTAAAGTTAAACTTATACACATATAAGGAATGAAAGATTATCTTGGATATAAAAATTCATTTCAATGAGAATATCTTTTGTTGTGATTTTTAAAATGCTTCTTCTTTTACAAAATTGTTAAGTATTTTGTAATTGCTTCAACATTTTTCATATTCCTAAATGGGGTACTGTTAACCAAATTAAAAACAATTCTTAGCTAAACACACAGAGATAGAAGAAACACATAGAAGAAAACTATAGACTAAATATTTATTAGTAAGCTACACAGTGAATCATAACTCATTTTATTTTTAAGGATGCATTTTAAAATAATGACTCTTCTCGTTCAACAAATGATAATTGTTTTTTAAAAACCTCTTCTTAAAAAAATATCTAATGTATCAGTGTACAAATTCTAAATGGTTATACAAAACATGTATTATTTACAAACCTGAGTGGTAGTATTAATTAAAAGACCACACAGTTTGGTACATTAACTAATAAACACCCTAACATGTAAACCAACATTGAAAAAGGAATGTAAATGAACATAAAAATTTACTAAAGGGGAGGGCATTATTATAAAATAAGTTTGAAAGTATTCTATAATTGTTAATTTAACATAAAATGTTAAATTTGAGATGTTTTTCAGATCAATAAGACCTAGATTAATCCAGAATTTATCCAGTGTTTCTAAAAAAAGAATTCATCTTTTAGTATTCATGTAATACTCATAATTAAAAATTATTTGAAAAGGAGAAATACCTTTCTTCATCTGATAAAAAAAGGCCACAAATAACAATGTAAATCAGTGATCTGAACAGAATAATCATAAAGATAGTCTAGTTAAAAAACTTTTATATGATAGCTTTGCTTTTTTCCCAATAAAACACTCCCTGGGAAATCACATCAATTCCTTATAATTTATTTTTCACATTTTACTCCTTAGTGGCTATTTAAAAGTAATCCATGAATTCCATTACATGTAATTACATTATATTACTAAATTTAGTTCAAAACATATTTCTATATCTTTATTAGCTGCAGATGTGGACAGCAGAAAATGAGCAGAATGTTTCACAAACTTTGAGAGATATTGTTCCACATTCTGTAGCTGCTGAATAAGTTTATCGGTTTTGAGGATGATAAATTGAACAAAAGTCTCTCTAATGTCCACTTGACAGAGTAAGATGCTCAACTCAGGCAAAAGGTGGGAATACACCTCAGCTTGAGAAGAAGGTTTTAAAATATTTTAAGAAAAGAACAATAAAACTAAAAGCTGATTCTTTGAGAAGATAAACAAAACTGATAAACCGTTAGCCAGACTCATCAAGAAAAAAAGCGAAAAGACTCAAATCAATAGAATTAGAAACGAAAAGGAGAAGTAACAACTGACACTGCAGAAATACAAAGGATCATGAGAGATTATTACAAGCAACTATATGCCAATAATATGGACAACCTGGAAGAAATGGACAAATTCTTAGAAAAGCACAACCTTCTGAGACTGAACCAGGAAGAAATAGAAAATATAAACAGACCAATCACAAGCACTGCAATTGAAACTGTGATTAAAAATCGTCCAAAAAACAAAAGCCCAGGACCAGAAGGCTTCACAGACTAATTCTATCAAACATTTAGAGAAGAGCTAACACCTATCCTTCTCAAACTCTTCCAAAATACAGCAGAGGGAGGAACACTCCCAAACTCATTCTACAAGGCCATCACCACCCTGATACCAAACCAGACAAAGATGTCACAAAAAAAGAAAACTACAGGCCAATATCACTGATGAACATAGATGCAAAAATCCTCAACAAAATACTAGCAAACAGAATCCAACAGCACATTAAAAGGCTCATACACCATGATCAAGTGGGGTTTATCCCAGGAATGCAAGGATTCTTCAATATACACAAGTCAATCAATGTGATAAACCATATTAACAAATTGAAGGAGGAAAACCATACGACCATCTCAATAGGTGCAGAAAAAGCTTTTGACAAAATTCAACACCGATTTATGATAAAAACCCTCCAGAAAGTAGGCACAGAGGGAACTTACCTCAATATAATAAAGGCCGTATATGACAAACCCACAGCCAACATCGTCCTCAATGGTGAAGAACTGAAACCATTTCCTCTAAGATCAGGAACAAGACAAGGTTGTCCACTCTCACCACTATTATTCAACATAGTTTTGGAAGTTTTAGCCACAGCAATCAGAGAAGAAAAAGAAATAAAAGGAATCCAAATCGGAAAAGAAGAAGTAAAGCTGTCACTGTTTACAGATGACATGATACTATACATAGAGAATCCTAAAGATGCTACCAGAAAACTACTAGAGCTAATCAATGAATCTGGTAAAGTAGCAGGATACAAAATTAATGCACAGAAATCTCTTGCATTCCTATACACCAATGATGAAAAATCTGACAGAGAAATTAAGGAAACACTCCCATTTACTATTGCAACAAAAAGAATAAAATACCTAGGAGACAAAAGACCTGTATGCAGAAAACTATAAGACACTGATGAAAAAATAAACATGATACAAACAGATGGAGAGATATACCATGTTCTTGGATTGGAAGAATTAACATTGTTAAAATGACTATACTACCCAAAGCAATCTACAGATTCAATGCTATCCCTATCAAACTATCAATCACACTTTTCACAGAACTAGAACAAAAAATTTCACAATTTGTATGGAAACACAAAAGACCCCGAATAGCCAAAGCAATCTTGAAAAAGAAAAACAGAGCTGGAGGAATCAGGCTCCTGGACTTCAGACAATACTACAAAGCTACAGTAATCAAGACAGTATGGTAGTGACACAAAAACAGAAATATAGATCAATGGAACAGGATAGAAAGCCCAGAGATAAACCCACGCACATATGGTCACCTTATTTTTGATAAAGGAGGCAAGAATATACAATGGAGAAAAGACAGCCACTTCAGTAAGTGGTGCTGGGAACACTGGACAGCTATGGGTAAAAGAATGAAATTAGAACACTCCCTAACACCATACACAAAAATAAACTGAAAATGGATTAAAGACCTAAATGTAAGGCCAGACACTATCAAACTCTTAGAGGAAAACATAGGCAGAACACTCTATGACATAAATCACAGCAAGATCCTTTTTGACCCACCTCCTAGAGAAATGGAAATAAAAAAAAAATAAACAAATGGGACCTAATGAAACTTAACAGCTTTTGCACAGCAAAGGAAACCATAAACAAGACGAAAAGACAACCCTCAGAATGGGAGAAACTATTTGCAAATGAAGCAACTGACAAAGGATTAATCTCCAAAATTTACAAGCAGCTCACACAGCTCAATATTAAAAAAAAAACAAACAACCCAATCCAAAAATGGGCAGAAGACCTAAATAGACATTTCTCCAAAGAAGATATACAGATTGCCAACAAACACATGAAAGGATGCTCAACATCACTAATCATTAGAGAAATGCAAATCAAAACTACAAGGAGGTATCACCTCACACTGGTCAGAATGGCCATCATCAAAAATTCTACAAACAATAAATGCTGGAGAGGGTGTGGAGAAAAGGGAACCCTCTTGCACTGTTGGTGGGAATGGAAATTGATACAGCCACTATGGAGAACACTATGGAGGTTCCTTAAAAAACTAAAAATAGAACTACCATATGACCCAGCAATCCCACTACTGGGCATATACCCTGAGAAAACCATCATTCAGAAAGAGTCATGTACCACAATGTTCACTGAAGCTCTATTTACAATAGCCAGGACACAGAACCAACCTAAGTGTCCATCAACAGATGAATGGATAAAGATGTGGCACATATATACAATGGAATATTACTCAGCCATAAAAAGAAACGAAATCTGAGTTATTTGTAGTGAGGTGGATGGACCTAGAGTCTGTCATACAGAGTGAAGTAAGTCAGAAAGAGAAAAACAAATACTGTATGCTAACACATACATAAGGAATTTTAAAAAAAAGGTTATGAAGAACCTAGGGGAAGGACAGAAATAAAGATGCAGACGTAGAGAATAGACTTGAGGACATGGGGAGGGGGAAGGGTAAGCTGGGACAAAGTGAGAGAGTGGCATGGACATATATACACTATCAAATGTAAAATAGATAGCTAGTGGGAAGCAGGCACATAGCACAGGGAGATCAGCTCGGTGCTTTGTGACCACCTAGAGGGGTGGGATAAGGAGGGTGGGAGGGAGACGCAAGAGGGAGGAGATATGGGGATATATGTATATGTATAACTGATTCACTTTGTTATAAAGCAGAAACTAACACACCATTGTAAAGCAATTATACTCCAATAAAGATGTGAAAAAAAGATTTTAAGAAATAAAATAGAACAAGATAAGTAATGGGTTGAAACTTCTGAATCTAGATGGCAGGCTAATATGTGGTTACGCTTTGTAATTTTAGTAACTTGTGATGGACAAGTGACCGAGAAGATATTTTGCACAAAGTTGGCTCTGGGCCAAAGTGCCTCTGCTGTAGCTGAAACCAGATTTTCAAGAATTTAAAGTCACTTTGTGGATCACCTTCTCAAAACAAATCAGACTCACGAGTTTTCATAAATGCCACATTTAAATTACATAGTGACTTGCTAGTTTCCACACTGATTTATGGCACCAACCATTTGTTTATAGCTTGATGATGGTTAGACTGGTCCTCAAAGAAATCAACCCCAAGATCCCTTAATCTTGTGCAAGAAAATGTAAGGAGCCCTAAACTAGGATCAGTTTCCTCCTCTTATAAGTTGTCTGGAGGATTTGTCCTCAGAGGCTGTGAAAAGGGCTAGGAACAAGCCACAACCAATGGTTTGAAATGGTTTTCAGAATACAAATGAAAAATTCATCTCATCATTTTATAGTTATAGACACTTTGATCAAAACCAGCCTTCCATAATAATTGGAACGCTTACACTATTACCAGACTTGGCTCCAAATGATTTGGCTGTTATTATATTTGGCATCATTTAGATTATTCAAAAGAAAAAAAAAAAACTCTATAGCTCATGGAGACATTTTCCAAAGTAAATATTCCAAAAATGTCTTAAGCAAAAGAAAACTTCTCATCTGTCCCAACTGCAGGTAATTTTTTTCATTGCACCGTAACCAGTTCTTTATGTATAGTAGGACCTCAATTAATACTTATTGATTTAAATGAACAACTCAATGATCAAGGAATAAACAGCAAGTTCTCAACAAATGTTTGTTGTATAGTTATTAATCCATTAATTAATGAGTTAATGAGAACTCCCTGAATTTGAGAGATAACCAAAAAATGAAAAAAGAAGCTAATGAATAAATATTTAGCTTTACATTCTTAGTTTATCAATCTCACTATCCAATATCTATTATAAGTTGGATCTTGTTTTTGCCACATAGAAAAGTCTAAGTACTCTTTTTTAAACCCAAAGCTCCATTTGATGTACTGTCCGTATAAAATCATCCTCTTAGATTCCATATATATGTGTTAGCATACGGTATCTGTTTTTCTTTCTGACTTACTTCACTCCGTATGACAGACTCTAGGTCCATCCACCTCAGTACAAATAACTCAATTTCGTTTCTTTTTATGGCTGAGTAATATTCCATTGTATATATGTGCCACATCTTCTTTATCCATTCATCTGTTGATGGACACTTAGAAAAATGGTCATGAAGAACCTAGGGGCAAGACGGGAATAAAGACGCAGACCTACTACAGAATGGACTTGAGGATACAGGGAGGGGGAAGGGTAAGCTGGGACAAAGTGAGAGAATGGCATGGACATATATACACTACAAAATGTAAAATAGCTAGCTAGTGGGAAGCAGGCACATAGCACAGGGAGATCAGCTCGGTGCTTTGTGACCACCTAGAGGGATGGGATAGGGAGGGTGGGAGGGAGACGCAAGAGGGAGAAGATATGGGGATATATGTATATGTATAGCTGATTCACTTTGTTATACAGCAGAAACTAACACACTACTGTAAAGCAATTATACTCCAATGAAGATGTTAAAAAAAAAATCCTCTTACAGTAAATTGGAAAGCTATAGAACACAGGGAAGGTTCCGTTCATTTGACATCAATCCTAACACTGTAGCGTGAAAACATTCTTAATATAAGAAACAGAAAACAAAGCAATTCTTATGCTAATTCCAGCTGATTTAATTGTTGGAATAATGACTTAGTTTATGTAGATCTCTTTAGTGCCCAGGGCTGTACCAGCTGAACAATCAACACTGATGAAGACTGTATTGGGACACTCTGTAGGCATATTAAAATGTGAGAAATCCAGGCCAGAGTCTACTTTGGGGCTTGATTTATCTGCCATGGTTATCTTTAGTATCACAGAAATTGGGAAACTGCCAAATTGCTACTGAATGCCTTAGACCTCTAGCTCCTAATTTTAAACTAATAAGAATGTACAGTGTCCCATACATCCTAAAACACACCATGCTGTGAAGAATAAAAAAGATAAAGTGTAACCTTTACTTGAAAAGTCATTTAATGTGTATTTTAAATTGAAGTGTTCGGTGCAACTGTTACTGATCATGCTGTTCATGAGAAAAAGAAAACTCTGGACTGTACCCAAGATCTACATAATGGAAAGTAAAGGTGAACTAGAGGGATCATTATGCTTTTTCTTGGCACGAAACCACCTTATTTAGGAAGAAAAGCTATAAATGATGTAGTATTAACTCTCTTATTTAGTTAAGTGTTCCTTCTGTTTTCTTCTTCTCTTTCTTCATTATCTTTAAGTGCATGGTTGAAGGGAAGATCATGAGTTTGGGATCACATATATCTCCTAATTGTTATTAATAATCATTCTGAGTTACAGTTTTATTATGTTTAAATGTTTCCTAATAACTATCATCAGGGTTATTTTGAAGATTAAATGTTCAGTGTATTCCATAATTGCATGTCATCATCCTCATGCATTTTGTTGGCACTAATTATTAAGTTGCAAAATTCTAAAAACAACTTTACTCTTAGTCAATTCTATTCAAATTTTTCCATGATTGGTGGTGTAAGTCTTGCTTATAATGATGTGAAGGGCCAACCATTAAGTTTATTCCAACAAATATTTATTTGGCAAGAACAGGGCCAGGTGCTAGAGATGGCAGGTGGACACTGTCTGCTAATCTGAGACAGCAGTGATGCTGACATCAAAGCAACCAATGCTCCACCTGTAAGTTCACCCTTCTGGCAATTCCAAACTTATAAAGAAAATGCAGAGGAGAACAGTCTTTGGAACTGAACAACCTGAACATAAATATGTCAGAGAAAGAGATGAAGTTCTACTGCTGAAAACCAGAAGCAGCCAGGAACCTTCCAGACTCTTGACCAGGCAGTTTTTACTTGGTTCTTTGCAGTTTACCAGTAACAGGTTTTTTTTTAAGGGGAAAAAATCCCTTTTAACTAAGTTTAAGTTACCAGTTAGTAAGATTCAGTTTGTGTTACTTGCGGAATAATGTACTTTTGAAAATCTCCCACTTCCCATAAACATTCTTATATTTTGACTTGTTTTCTCTCTTGGTGCTTATATTTTGGAAAGTTGCGCAAGCTAGAGTATCTGTGTTAAAACTGAAGGCTACACAGACTTTGGTTGGAAGATGCTGTGATTTCCAGTATGAGTAAAGCAACCAAGAGGATGTTGGTTACAATATCAAAATTCACAACAGCACACTAACACTATTAAACCACAACTGAAATTCCAAGCAACCCCCCAAATTATCAAAGGTCACCAGGCATCAGTTATTCACATAAAGCTAGTAAAGTAAGGCAGATGCCAGATGTTGATAAACTCCTGTTTGCTTAATTGATTAACCAGATGTAGACATTTAACTTACTGCTTGAGTGGTTAGCTTCCAGGGAGACATGCACTTTAAGAATATGTAAATAGGGGGGTACACAGCATCATTTCACTGCTGCATGGCACTGCACACTGAATAAGGCATATGCTTCTGCTTCACGGTTCCCATTTCATAATTCAAAGCTTTGACATCATGAAAATGTATCATGGGATTGTATCCTGTGAAATCATGTGTGAAATTTAACAGCATGGTTATATATGCTTTGAAAGTGGAAGCACAGGGAAATGAGATGCTTCTTTTAAATTACTTTTTAAAAACTAATCAAGATGGATACAAATTGAAGTTATGAACTGAATATGATCTTCTTCACTAGGGCACTGCATTAAAATAGACTGATTTGAATGATTTACACAAGAATGGTGATGCCAATCTTATTTTGAGTAATTAGTAACAGTAAAAATAAAAGCAGAGATAAATTAGATAAAAACAAATCCACCATTTTTAAAAGAAATATTACAATCAGTCTTCATTCAAAAACTATAAAGAATGTGACTGCAGACTCTGGGTCAGAAGCAAAGATGGGACTTGTTAAGTACACCATGCAAATAACGATCAAGTTCTGTTTCATTAAGCAGCTTATAAGGAGAGCAGATGAAACGATGGTCAGGAGGGAGGGAGAAGCCGCCTTAGACCAAACAATATTTACTTTGCCTAGATACACCTTGGGTTTAGCCTAATATTTCTCAAAATATTGAAACAATTCCTTTGGGGTTGGCAAAGGCTTTTTATGTATGTATCGAGACATTAAAATGTGAACAAAAAATCCTGAAAATTTTAGACTATACTAACACTGCACTAGATTAGTTTTGTATAAACCCCAAATGGGTCACGTTATCATGTGATGACATATGTAAAATCTGTTGTAAAATAAGATTTTCTGTGTTTTAAAAACAGTTCTTAGGTAGCTGTTGAAGTAATGAATAATTACCTTGCTATAAAATAACAAAGCAAACCGACATTGTAGATAGAGCATGGTTCTGCAATAAACAAAGACCTAAATCCGAATTCGAGCTTTACAAGGTTATGCTACAAAATATTTGGGGCTGTTACTGAACTTCATTCTCAGTTTCTTTAACTATAACTATAAACTGAGAACAATAATATCATATATTTAGGTGGTCTGTGAATTAAATACAGAAGAGCAATTAGTAAAGTGTCTGGATATTTAGGTACTAGATAAATAGCATTAGATCGAAAGATATAAAGAAAGAGAAAAGAGAAAGACAGAGGAGGAAGAGAGGGGAGAGAAAGAGAGAGAATAATTAGATGAACTGAGTTCACATTTCATGTTACATCTTTCTGCTTTGGTTTCCTCATCTGTAAAATCTGACTAACAAGAAAAGCCCAATTTAACTTGCATTCTGTAAAGTGTGATACAAAATTATTGCTAAATATAATAATTTTTCTTTAAATTTCCATTAAGTTGCATTAAAACTTTTGAAATGGATCTTTTCTGGGCTGGATACTTCAGTCTCCTCAATATTAAAGTGGAGACCTCCACACAATTAATCAAGACGTTCTTAGAAATTTTAATGCACTAAACAAGCAGAAAACATCAGACAGACTGTCCAGGATCCTGTAAATGCCAGGAAAAAGCAGGACATAATTTATATGGAAAATAGAGGCCTGAAGAGTAAGTCCTCTCCTATCGGTGGTGTGGCTTAGACATAGCTCATACTGGCATTTGTAATGGTCTCCTGACTTTCCATAATCTGCATGTAATACAGACAAGATCTTCTAGCTCTAAAGATACAAATGGCACTGCCAACAAAAAACTGTCTTCTCCTTCACTCTGATATCTTTTGACAGAGTAAAGTCACTTAGATATAAAGGGATGAAAAATGCAAAGAGAATCATTCCTTCTACTCACTATTAAAATGGAAATTTCTTGAGTCTTTAGTTAGTTCAACAGTCTTGCAAAGATGAGGACATCCTCTAATAAAAGTTTTCCATGTAAGATATAAATGTGCACATTTTACATAACCAAAAAGGGTGTCCCTCACACATAAGTAAGAAACATGACTTTCTCACAGAAGAATCGAAACTTGGCTAATAAAAAGAGAGGTGGTATTCCGAAAGAGCTAAGACGTCCAAGTCCATCAGCTCTGCCACTTACGAGCTAGATTCGTGACTTAGAAGTCTCAGTTTCCTCATTTGTAAAATGAGAACAGTAATACCTATGGTCGGATGTTATTTTTAAGGACCAAAACTACAGTGCAAGGCATACAGCGTTCAATGAATGGGTTAGTTACAATTTATTGATGAAGGGCAGGAACTAAACACATAGAAACAGGTCCAAAACAGCTCACTGATACTGACTGCAATGAACTCAAATCTATAAGAAGGAAAAATTTTGACACACGCTGGCCTTCCCTGCCCCTTTCTTTTGCCTCCAGCCTGATCCTGCTGAAATACTAAGTGACAGCTTGCAGCTGTGACATTCTTAAGGGCTGTTTGATGGTAGTGCTGTCTAAAAATCAAACAGCAAATTGTTTATTATTGTTTTGTTTGGGGCTTATTTTTGGTAGGGGTGGGAAATGGCAGGGGACGTCAAAGAATGATGCATGGCCTACAGGATAAAAAACCTGAGCACCAATGCTTTATGTCTAGGGCTTAAGAAGAGAGAAGCCAGCAATCACACCTTCTGGAATTCATTAGTGTGTGGATTCCTCACCCCTGAATCCTTGTCAGTCTGGAGTATTGCTACAAAGCTTCTCAGCAGGCACCTCTTTTGGTCACTGGCAGCTAGGATGACCCTTTCATCAAAGACGGTTTGTTCTTTGCTGTGCCCCCAAAGAATCTTTGCTAATATTAACACAGATGCAAAGGAAGACTCAGAATCCGAGTTGGCCAAAGTTTTAGCAAAGCTAGAATCAGAACACAGCCTTATAACCCCTCCAAAGTAGATGATGCAGGGTTCAATGTCTGATAGACCACTGAAATGTTTTTATTCCTACATAAATGAATTGGTTTAAAACATTTCTAATGAAGGGATAGAAAAAAATGCAATTTTAAAATGTATGATAGAAAAATAACAATGAGATTTTTCACTCAGTAGTCAATCTTTTAACATAGAGTTATGGTTTGTTCAATATAAATATAACATATACTGGCCATATTTATTCAGAAACACTAAGAAATCTGTAAACTGACTAAAATTATGTGGCTTAACTTATATCTTTTGCATTTTTGATTTCTGAGATTAACTCTTTGGCACTACCATTTGCTAACAAAGCCAAATAAGACTGCATGTACTGATAAACCCATGCACATATGGTCACCTTATTTTGATAAAGGAGGCAAGAATATACAATAGAAAAAAGACAGCCTCTTCAATAAGTGGTGCTGGGAAAACTGGACAGCTACATGTAAAAGAAGGAAATTAGAACACTCCCTAATACCATACACAAAAATAAACTCAAAATGGATTAAAGGAATAGGGGGCAAGATGGCGGAAGAGTAAGACGCGGAGATCACCTTCCTCCCCACAGATACATGAGAAATACATCTACACGTGGAACTGCTCCTACAGAACACCCACTGAACGCTGGCAGAAGACGTCAGACCTCCCAAAAGGCAAGAAAATCCCCACGTACTTGGGTAGGGCAAAAGAAAAAAGAAATAACAGAGACAAAAGAATAGGGACGGGACCTGCACCAGTGGGAGGGAGCTGTGAAGGAGGAAAGGTTTCCACACACTAGGAAGCCCCTTCGTGGGCAGAGACTGCGGGTAGCAGAGGGGGGAAGCTTCGGAGCCACGGAGGAGAGCGCAGCCACAGTGGTGCGGAGGGCAAAGCGGAGATTCCCGCACAGAGGAGCGGTGCCGACCAGCACTCACCAGCCCGAGAGGCTTGTCTGCTCAGCCGCCGGGGCGGGCGGGGCTGGGAGCTGAGGCTCGGGCTTCGGTCGGATCGCAGGGAGAGGACTGGGGTTGGCGGCGTGAACACAGCCTGAAGGGGCTAGTGCGCCACAGCTGGCCGGGAAGGAGTCCGGGAAAAAGTCTGCAGCTGCCGAAGAGGCAAGAGACTTTTTCTTGCCTCTTTGTTTCGCGGCGCGCAAGGAGAGGGGATTCAGAGCGCCGCCTAAACGAGCTCCAGAGACGGGCGCGAGCCGCGGCTATCAGCGCGGATCCCACAGCAACAGGGACGCAGAGGGAAAAACGGAGAGATTCCCGCACAGAGGCTCGGCGCCGAGCAGCACTCACCAGCCCGAGAGGCTTGTCTGCTCAGCCGCCGGGGCGGGCGGGGCCTGGGAGCTGGGGCTCGGGCTTCGGTGCTAGCCGGGAGGGAGTCCGGGAAAAAGACTGCAGCTGCCAAAGAGGCAAGAGAATTTTTCTTGCCTCTTTGTTTCGCGGCGCGCAAGGAGAGGGGATTCAGAGCGCCGCCTAAACGAGCTCCAGAGACGGGCGCGAGCCGCGGCTATCAGCGCGGATCCCACAGCAACAGGGACGCAGAGGGAAAAACGGAGAGATTCCCGCACAGAGGCTCGGCGCCGAGCAGCACTCACCAGCCCGAGAGGCTTGTCTGCTCACCCGCCGGGGCGGGCGGGGGCTGGGAGCTGAGGCGCGGGCTTCAGTCGGATCCCAGGGAGAGGACTGGGGTTGGCTGCGTGAACACAACCTGAAGGGTCTAGCGCACCACAACTAGCCGGGAGGGTGCACGAGAAAAAGTCTGCAGCTGCCGAAGAGGCAGGAGACTTTTTCTTGCCTCTTTGTTTCGCGGCGTGCAAGGAGAGGGGATTCAGAGCGCCACTTAAACGAACTCCAGAGACGGGCGCGAGCCGCGGCTATCAGCACGGACCCCAGAGACGGGCATGAGACGCTAAGGCTGCTGCTGCCGCCACCAAACAGCCTGTGGGCGAGCACAGGTCATTCTCCACACCGCCCCTCCCGGGAGCCTGTGCAGCCCGCCACGGCCAGGCTCCCGTAATCCGGGGACAACTTCCCCGGGAGAGCGCACGGCGCGCCTCAGGCTGCTGCAACGTGACGCCGGCTTCTGCCGCCGCAGGCTCGCCCCGCCTCCTCCGTACCGCTCCCTCCCCCCGGCCTGACTGAGCCAGAGCCCCCGAATCAGCTGCTCCTTTAACCCCGTTCTGTCTGGGCGGGGAACAGACGCCCTCAGGGGACCTACATGCAGAGGCGGGTCCAAATCCAAAACTGAACCCCGGGAGCTGTCCGAACAAAGAAGAGAAAGGGAAATCTCTCCCAGCAGCCTCAGAAGCAGCGGATTAAAGCTCCACAAACAACTTGATGTGCCTGCATCTGTTGAATACCTGAATAGACAACGAATCATCCCAAATTTAGGAGATGGACTTTGGGAGCAGGATATATTAACTTTTCCCCTTTTCCTTTTCTTTGTGAGTGTAGATGTGTATGCTTCTGGGTGAGATTTTGTCTGTATAGCTTTGCTCTCACCGTTAGTCCTAGGGTTAGGTCCGTCCGTGTTTTTTTTTTTTTTTTTTTTTTTTGGCTTAAAAAATTTTTTTTCCATAATAAATGTTTTCTTAATAATTTTTTCCTTATTTTCTATTTTTAAAAAAATTTTAATAAGTTTTTTCATATTTTTTATTTTAAAAAATTAAAAAATTTTTTTTCTTAATAAATTTTTTCTAAATAATTTTTTTATTTTTAGTATAAAAAATTAATAAATCTATTTTTAAAAATTAAAAAAAATTTTTTCTTAATAAATTTACTCTTAATAATTTTTTTTCTTATTTTTTATTATAATTGCTTTATTTTATTTTATTTTATCCTCTTTTTTTCTTTCTTTCCATTTTTTCTCCCTTTTATTCTGAGCCGTGTGGATGAAAGGCTCTTGGTGCTCCAGCCAGGCATCAGGGCTGTGCCTCTGAGGTGGGAGAGCCAACTTCAGGACACTGGTCCACAAGAGACCTCCCAGCTCCACGTAATACCAAACGGCGAAAATCTCTCACAGATCTCCATCTCAACATCAAGACCCAGCTTCACTCAACGACCAGCAAGCTACAGTGCTGGACACCCTATGCCAAACAACTAGCAAGAGAGGAACACAGCCCCATCCATTAACAGAGAGGCCGCCTAAAATCATAATAAGGCCACAGACACCCCAAAACACACCACCAGACGTGGACGAACCCACCAGAAAGACAACATCCAGCCTCATCCACCAGAACACAGGCACTAGTTCCCTCCACCAGGAAACCTACACAACCCACTGAACCAACCTTAGCCACTGGGGACAGATACCAAAAACAACGGGAACTACGAACCTGCAGCCTGTGAAAAGGAGACCCCAAACACAGTAAGATAAGCAAAATGAGAAGACAGAAAAACACACAGCAGATGAAGGAGCAGGGTCAAAACACACCAGACCTAACAAATGAAGAGGAAATAGGTAGTCTACCTGAAAAAGAATTCAGAATAATGATAGTAAGGATGATCCAAAGTCTTGGAAATAGAATAGACAAAATGCAAGAAACATTTAACAAGGACGTAGAAGAACTAAAGAGGAATCAAGAAACGATGACAAGCACAATAAATGAAATTAAAAATACTCTAGATGGGATCAATAGCAGAATAACTGAGGCAGAAGAACGGATAAGTGACCTGGAAGATAAAATGGTGGAAATAACTACTGCAGACCAGAATAAAGAAAAAAGAATGAAAAGAACTGAGGACAGTCTCAGAGACCTCTGGGACAACATTAAACGCACCAACATTCGAATTATAGGGGTCCCAGAAGAAGAAGAGAAAAAGAAAGGGACTGAGAAAATATTTGAAGAGATTATAGTTGAAAACTTCCCTAATATGGGAAAGGAAATAGTTAATCAAGTCCTGGAAGCACAGAGAGTCCCATACAGGATAAATCCAAGGAGAAACACACCAAGACACATATTAATCAAACTATCAAAAATTAAATATAAAGAAAACATATTAAAAGCAGCAAGGGAAAAACAACAGATAACACACAAGGGCATCCCCATAAGGTTAACAGCTGATCTTTCAGCAGAAACGCTGCAAGCCAGAAGGGAGTGGCAGGATATACTTAAAGTGATGAAGGAGAAAAACCTACAACCAAGATTACTCTACCCAGCAAGGATCTCATTCAGATTTGATGGAGAAATTAAAACCTTTACAGACAAGCAAAAGCTGAGAGAGTTCAGCACCACCAAACCAGCTTTACAACAAATGCTAAAGGAACTTCTCTAGGCAAGAAACACAAGAGAAGGAAAACACCTACAATAACAAACCCAAAACATTTAAGAAAATGGGAATAGGAACATACATATCGATAATTACCTTAAATGTAAATGGATTAAATGCTCCCACCAAAAGACACAGACTGGCTGAATGGATACAAAAACAAGACCCATATATATGCTGTCTACAAGAGACCCACTTCAGACCTAGAGACACATACAGACTGAAAGTGAGGGGATGGAAAAAGATATTCCATGCAAATGGAAATCAAAAGAAAGCTGGAGTAGCAATTCTCGTATCAGACAAAATAGACTTTAAAATAAAGACAATTACAAGAGACAAAGACGGACACTATATAATGATCAAGGGATCGATCCAAGAGGAAGGTATAACAATTGTAAATATTTATGCACCCAACATAGGAGCACCTCAATACATAAGGCAAATACTAACAGCCATAAAAGGGGAAATCGACAGTAACACAATCATAGTAGGGGACTTTAACACCCCACTTTCACCAATGGACAGATCATCCAAAATGAAAATAAATAAGGAAACACAAGCTTTAAATGATACATTAAACAAGATGGACTTAATTGATATTTATAGGACATTCCACCCAAAAACAACAGAATACACATTTTTCTCAAGTGCTCATGGAACATTCTCCAGGATAGATCATATCTTGGGTCACAAATCAAGCCTTGGTAAATTTAAAAAAATTGAAATCGTATCAAGTATCTTTTCCGACCACAACGCTATGAGACTAGATATCAATTACAGGAAAAGATCTGTAAAAAATACAAACACATGGAGGCTACACAATACACTACTTAATAACGAAGTGATCACTGAAGAAATCAAAGGGGAAATCAAAAAATACCTAGAAACAAATGACAATGTAGACACGACGATCCAAAACCTATGGGATGCAGCAAAAGCAGTTCTAAGAGGGAAGTTTATAGCAATACAAGCCTACATCAAGAAACAGGAAACATCTCGAATAAACAACCTAACCTTGCACCTAAAGCAATTAGAGAAAGAAGAACAAAAAAACCCCAAAGCTAGCAGAAGGAAAGAAATAATAAAGATCAGATCAGAAATAAATGAAAAAGAAATGAAGGAAACAATAGCAAAAATCAATGAAACTAAAAGCTGGTTCTTTGAGAAGATAAACAAAATTGATAAACCATTAGCCAGACTCATCAAGAGAAAAAAGGAGAAGACTCAAATTAATAGAATTAGAAATGAAAAAGGAGAAGTAACCACTGACACTGCAGAAATACAAACGATCATAAGAGATTACTACAAGCAACTCTATGCTAATAAAATGGACAACCTGGAAGAAATGGACAGATTCTTAGAAATGCGCAACCTGCCGAGACTGAACCAGGAAGAAATAGAAAATATGAACAGACCAATCACAAGCACTGAAATTGAAACTGTGATTAAAAATCTTCCAACACACAAAAGCCCAGGACCAGATGGCTTCACAGGCGAATTCTATCAAACATTTAGAGAAGAGCTAACACCTATCCTTCTCAAACTCTTCCAAAATATTGCAGAGGGAGGAACACTCCCCAACTCATTCTACGAGGCCACCATCACCCTGATACCAAAACCAGGCAAAGATGTCACAAAGAAAGAAAACTACAGGCCAATATCACTGATGAACATAGATGCAAAAATCCTCAACAAAATACTAGCAAACAGAATCCAACAGCACATTAAAAGGATCATACACCATGATCAAGTGGGGTTTATTCCAGGAATGCAAGGATTCTTCAATATACGCAAATCAATCAACGTGATACATCATATTAACAAATTGAAGGAGAAAAACCATATGATCATCTCAATAGATGCAGAGAAAGCTTTCGACAAAATTCAACACCCATTTATGATAAAAGTCCTGCAGAAAGTAGGCATAGAGGGAACTTTCCTCAACATAATAAAGGCCGTATATGACAAACCCACAGCCAACATTGTCCTCAATGGTGAAAAACTGAAACCATTTCCACTAAGATCAGGAACAAGACAAGGTTGCCCACTCTCACCACTATTATTCAACATAGTTTTGGAAGTGTTAGCCACAGCAATCAGAGACGAAAAAGAAATAAAAGGAATCCAAATCGGAAAAGAAGAAGTAAAGCTGTCACTGTTTGCAGATGACATGATACTATACATAGAGAATCCAAAAGATGCTACCAGAAAACTACTAGAGCTAATCAATGAATTTGGTAAAGTAGCAGGATACAAAATTAATGCACAGAAATCTCTTGCATTCCTGTATACTAATGATGAAAAATCTGAAAGTGAAATTAAGAAAACACTCCCGTTTACCATTGCAACAAAAAGAATAAAATACCTAGGAATAAACCTACCTAAGGAGACAAAAGACCTGTATGCAGAAAATTATAGGACACTGATGAAAGAAATTAAAGATGATACAAACAGATGGAGAGATATACCATGTTCTTGGATTGGAAGAATCAACATTGTGAAAATGACTCTGCTACCCAAAGCAATCTACAGATTCAATGCAATCCCTATCAAACTACCACTGGCATTTTTCACAGAACTAGAACAAAAAATTTCACAATTTGTATGGAAACACAAAAGACCCCGAATAGCCAAAGCAATCTTGAGAACGAAAAATGGAGCTGGAGGAATCAGGCTCCCTGACTTCAGACTATATTACAAAGCTACAGTAATCAAGACAGTTTGGTACTGGCACAAAAACAGAAATATAGATCAATGGAACAGGATAGAAAGCCCAGAGATAAGCCCACGCACATATGGTCACCTTATCTTTGATAAAGGAGGCAAGCATATACAGTGGAGAAAAGACAGCCTCTTCAATAAGTGGTGCTGGGAAAATTGGACAGGTACATGTAAAAGTATGAAATTAGAACACTCCCTAACACCATACACAAAAATAAACTCAAAATGGATTAAAGACCTAAGTGTAAGGCCAGACACTATCAAACTCTTAGAGGAAAACATAGGCAGAACACTGTATGACATAAGTCACAGCAAGATCCTTTTTGACCCAGGTCCTAGAGAAATGGAAATAAAAACACAAATAAACAAATGAGACCTAATGAAACTTAAAAGCTTTTGCACAGCAAAGGAAACCATAAACAAGACCAAAAGACAACCCTCAGAATGGGAGAAAATATTTGCAAATGAAGCAACGGACAAAGGATTAATCTCCAAGATTTACAAGCAGCTCATGCAGCTCAATAACAAAAAAACAAACAACCCAATCCAAAAATGGGCAGAAGACCTAAATAGACATTTCTCCAAAGAAGAGATACAGATTGCCAACAGACACATGAAAGAATGCTCAACATCATTAATCATTAGAGAAATGCAAATCAAAACTACAATGAGGTATCATCTCACACCGGTCAGAATGGCCATCATCAAAAAATCTAGAAACAATAAATGCTGGAGAGGGTGTGGAGAAAAGGGAACCCTCTTGCACTGTTGGTGGGAATGTAAATTGATACAGCCACTATGGAGAACAGTATGGAGGTTCCTTAAAAAACTAAAAATAGAACTACCATATGACCCAGCAATCCCACTACTGGGCATATACCCTGAGAAAACCATAATTCAGAAAGAGTCATGTACCAAAATATTCATTGCAGCTCTGTTTACAATAGCCAGGACATGGAAGCAACCTAGGTGTCCATCATCGGATGAATGCATAAAGAAGATGTGGCACATATATACAATGGAATATTACTCAGCCATAAAAAGAAATGAAATGGAGGTGTTTGTAATGAGGTGGATGGAGTTAGAGTCTGTCATACAGAGTGAAGTAAGTCAGAAAGAGAAAAACAAATACAGTATGCTAACACATATATATGGAATCTAAGGGAAAAAAAAAAAAAAAAAAAAAGAGGTCATGAAGAACCTAGTGGCAAGATGGGAATAAAGACACAGACCTACTAGAGAATGGACTTGAGGATATGGGGAGGGGGAGGGGTGAGATGTGACAGGGTGAGAGAGTGTCATGGACATATATACACTACCAAATGTAAAATAGATAACTAGTGGGAAGCAGCCGCATAGCACAGGGAGATCAGCTCGGTGCTTTGTGACCACCTAGAGGGGTGGGATAGGGAGGGTGGGAGGGAGGGAGATGCAAGAGGGAAGAGATATGGCAACATATGTATATGTGTAACTGATTCACTTTGTTGTAAAGCAGAAGCTAGCACACCATTGTAAAGCAATTATACTTCAATAAAGATGTTTAAAAAAAAAAAAAAAATGGATTAAAGACCTAAATGTAAGGCCAGACACTATCAAACTCTTAGAGGAAAACGTAGGCAGAACACCCTATGACATAAATCACAGCAAGATCCTTTTAGACCCACCTCCTAG
This sequence comes from Eubalaena glacialis, assembly GCF_028564815.1. Classification (NCBI taxonomy): domain Eukaryota; kingdom Metazoa; phylum Chordata; class Mammalia; order Artiodactyla; family Balaenidae; genus Eubalaena; species Eubalaena glacialis. The sequence goes on along the minus strand of NC_083735.1, from coordinate 5,350,408 downwards.
AGAAATGGAAATAAAAACAAAAATAAACAAATGGGACCTAATGAAACTTAAAAGCTTTTGCACAGCAAAGGAACCCATAAACAAGACGAAAAGACAACCCCCAGAATGGGAGAAACTATTTGCAAATGAAGCAACTGACAAAGGATTAATCTCTAAAATATACAAGCAGCTCATTCAGCTCAATATCAAAAAACAACCCAATCCAAAAATGGGCAGAAGACCTAAATAGACATTTCTCCAAAGAAGGTATACAGATTGCCAACAAACACATGAAAGGATGCTCAACATCACTAAACATTAGAGAAATGCAAATCAAAACTACAGTGAGGTATCACCTCACACTGGTCAGAATGGCCATCATCAAAAATTCTACAAACAATAAATGCTGGAGAGGGTGTGGAGAAAAGGGAACCCTCTTGCACTGTTGGTGGGAATGTAAATTGATACAGCCACTATGGAGAACACTATGGAGGTTCCTTAAAAAACTAAAAATAGAACTACCATACGACCCAGCAATCCCACTACTGGGCATATACCCTGAGAAAACCATAATTCAAAAAGAGTCATGTACCACAATGTTCACTGCAGCTCTATTTACAATAGCCAGGACACAGAACCAACCTAAGTGTCCATCAACAGATGAATGCATAAAGAAGATGTGGCACATATATACAATGGAATATTACTCAGCCATAAAAAGAAACGAAATTTGAGTTATTTGTAGTGAGGTGGATGGAACTAGAGTCTGTCATACAGAGTGAAGTAAGTCAGAAAGAGAAAAACAAATACCGTATGCTAACACATATATATAGAATCTAAAAAAAAAAAAAAAAAGGTTATGAAGAACCTAGGGGCAGGACAGGAGTAAAGACACAGACATAGAGAATGGACTTGAGGACACGGGGAGGGGGAAGGGTAAGCTGGGACGAAGTGAGAGAGTGGCATGGACATATATACACTACCAAATGTAAAACAGATAGCTAGTGGGAAGCAGCCGCATAGCACAGGGAGATCAGCTCGATGCTTTGTGACCACCTAGAGGGGTGGGATAGGGAGGGAGGGAGGGAGACACAAGAGGGAGAAGATATGGGGATATATGTATATGTATAGCTGATTCACTTTGTTATAAAGCAGAAACTGACACACCATTGTAAAGCAATTATACTCCAATAAAGATGTTAAAAAAAAAAAAGACTGCATGTCCTATTTTGTAGTCTAGAATGTACTTTCATGTCAATTGCCTAAATTGATTCTTACAACAAACTCCTGAGAGAGGCAAGAATATTATTATTGTCACTAGTTTCCAGATGATGAACTTAAAGCAAAGAGAAATTAAACGTTAACTGAGATCAAATAGAGAGTAATTAGGCAGAATTCCAAACCAGTTCTGTTTTCTCAAATTCCAAATTCTTTCCAATGTTCAAAACACAGCATTTATCACCACATATATATTTGGAAATCGATATGATTTTTAAAATGCTGGTCAACATTTTCTTTACTCGAAGTGACACAAGCAGCTATGTGTTTGATTAGGTAGCCCATGATTTTCCCATTGCTGCTGGAGTAGATAACCACACACTTAGGTGCATGTTCTATGCTGATTCCCAGAGTTCCCCAGTGGAATTAAACTCCAGATACTCACAGCGGTAGCTTCCTCGATTATGGGCCATTTACTGGGTCCTCTCCTATCCCATCTTTTCTTATCATTTCCTTATCAGTGTACCCTGGGGGATCATCTCCCAAATAAACTCTTTGCCTCAAATCCCCATCTCAAAGTCTACTTCTACGGAAGCCCAAATTAAGACACTCAGAAGTAACACAATGCCACTGATACACACATATTCATAGTCATATAAGAAAAATCCATAAAAGTGAAAGCATAATTTCCCTGGACATTGTATTTCATAAATCTGCAATTATGTATTATATGTCTTGGCACTATCACATGGCCATCCCTAGAAGAGACCCTGGTTCTTCCATGTATTAGTCTTGACTGGCATTTTCTGAGTGCTATCCCAGCCTTTGTAAGCTCATCCCACTGTCACCAAACCCAGTGATAGCAGAGCCAAGATAACTCATCTTCAAGTCCATTGTTACTGAATTGTATTTTAGATGCACTAGAAGAGTTTCCTGTTGATATGATTAGGAGACTTTCCGAAACACTAAGAAACTCCCACTGGAAGGACAATTTTCAATGTTATGAAAATTATCTACCTTCGTGAAAGAGAGAACCAGTAAAAAGTCACAACTGAATTGCAAAAATTCATAAATACAGAAAAAGCTAAAATAACGTCTCATTAAAGTAAAAACTCAGTAGCTATACTGTTTGTTGAAATTTAGAATTGTCAGGATAAATATTCCTCCATTTATATTTAGAAATTAAATTTAATATGCTTCCCTTTGGAAAGACTTCTTACGCCTGGTATTTGGGGGGCTGAGCCAATTCATTTAAGAGAGCGGGGGAAATAAAAGATACTTGTGGAAAAATCTAACCATTAGGATATTTTGAACATTATTTTAAAATGAGTGAAGCATATTGAAACAGTTCATACATGAAGATATCTGGGTTTTTTTGCTTTATTTTCACTTTACAATCTAAATGGTGACTTTAGTGCATATTTCTAACCCCATTCCTCCAAGATTCTCATTGAATGTAAGTATAGAGAGAGGGAGTTTTAATTGCATAAAAAAAGGGACAGAAGCTGAAAGAATTCAAAACTCTTATAGCTATATTTTTGGACTTAAAATATTCTATTTAACAGGAACTCATATATCCTCTAACAAACCCCTCCTCAACTTCTACTATGGGGTAATTTTCATTCATTTATAAGGCTGGAGATCAGAGAAAAATGGTCAGCTGTGAAAGTATAAAACAGCTTCAAAAAATTCACCTTGAAAATTAGAATAAATGACTTTTTATAAAACTGTATAACATAGGAGATTATTTCAAAATATCACACTGTGTCCACAAAAAAGGGCCCAAAAAACCCCTTAAATGAGGAAAGTTGAAATTAAGATAAGCATCAAACTACTTAATTCAAAATTGCTGAAGAGGCACTCTGTGACAAAAAAATCAGTGAATTAAAAGATAATCCTTGCAGATTCTTTCAGAATTCAGAGGAAAATGGTAAAATCATAAAAACGAGAAAAATTATAAATTTTCAAAACAATTCCAGGAGAATCAATACATGAAATTGGAATTCCGTAGAAAAGAAGAGGAGCTAGAGAAGAAGCACCATTTGAGGGACTAATATTAAAGAAAATAATGGTATCATTAACAATAGCTCCAAGTGCATGAAAGCTTTGTGGCAGAACGCTCACTTATTACCAGTCTGAACACCAGTCACAATTTGCGAGAACTGCATAATATGTAGACACATCCCAATGAAATATTTAAACTCTAAGGATAAGAAAAGTTTTCTGTAATATGTAAACAAATAAAAATAAATAAAAAGAATCCTCCAAAACCTGGAAATAGAATAATTACACAGGTAAAATTCTATTGATATCTTTAGATTTCTCTTCCATAACATAAGTGCCAAAGAGCAATTAAAGAATGTTTATAGAGTTTGTTGTTGTAGTTGGGGGTAGGGGGCCGGATGAAGTAGGGGATACTGTGTGCTATGAATTCTACTGCCTAGTATTTTGCCATTAATGTGTGAATAAAGCAGAACGAAATGATATCCTCACATGTATAAGGAATACAATCCATAGACTCCCACACTTTTTCCTAACATTTGTTTAAAAGACATCATTCAGCTGACTCAAAACTAAATCAAAATAAAGAACTTACATTATAAAATAATTGATAGTGAGCTTGGAAATCATTTCACAGGGATCTGGGTTTAAATACATGTCAAGGTAGTTGTAAACACATGTACAATATGGTTGTAAAAAGCACCGACATGTAAATTACATGTGAATGTGAATTATATGGGGTTACATGTCTGTAAATTACATGTGCATGAAATACATGTACAATGTGGTTGTAAACCCTTATTCAATTTTTCATGAAGAAGAGATAAATGTAAAATATAATAAGATAATTAAAATAATATGTCTTGATTCTCCAATTACATCACCAAAACTAGACATGCTTTTTGGAGAGGAGGGATGCAGCAAATGTTTTATATCACTTTGCCAGAGAAATAAATTTTACTACTGGTATTGTCAGAGTAAACCAGATTAAGATATTTTTTAAAACTTAAAAGGTACACAGGAATATCACTGAAGAAGGCATACCTCTCCAATTACTAGAGAAAATATGTAAAGAAATAACTGTATTTACAGAGAAAAATGAAAATAGTTAACAGCAAGGAGGACACAGAACATAAGTAGAAATGCAGTCATTAACATTCTTAAGGAATAGTTCAGGATATGAATAATAGTGAATATTATACTTTAAAAGTGGGCTATAAAATAATATTTTAAGCATGACTTTATTTTCTCTGAATATAGTTTGAGAATATATAGAGCAAAGCATGGCAGGTTCTGATGGTAATGTTACAGATAATTATTTTAATATATTTCTGCTTTTAAAAAAATTACCTATAAAGACCCTTATATATTTTCTATATTTAGGAAAACAATCTAAAATAAAAGTCATTTTTAATTGAATTGTATGCAGACATTTCAATTAGGTTACTAAGCAATGGGCTTTTCTCTAATAGTTACTGCCAAAGAATAAAAAATTTCTCCAGGCAAAACCATCTTTCAGTGCTTCGCAGGATTAATCTGACTTAATTAAGTCTAGCTAAAATGTCTTCTGATGTTTTTAGGCTATACTGTCTATACATTTTTTTTTAAATTTGTTTATTTATTTATTTATTATTTTTATGGCTGTGTTTGGGTCTTCGTTTCTGTGCGAGGGCTTCCCCCAGTTGCGGCAAGTGGGGGCCACTCCCCATCATGATGCGCGGGCCTCTCACCATCGCGGCCTCTCTTGTTGCGGAGCACAGGCCCCAGACGCACAGGCTCAGTAATTGTGGCTCACGGGCCCAGTTGCTCCACGGCATGTGGGATCTTCCCAGACCAGGGCTCGAACCTGTGTCCCCTGCATTGGCAGGCAGATTCCCAACCACTGCGCCACCAGGGAAGCCCTGTCTATACATTTTTAATAAACATTTATAAGCCAACATACTAAAGGGTCCCCAGAGTAGCAGGTAAGAAGGAGATGTAACAAGAATTCCACTTTGTAACAAACTTTTACTGTTTCCTTTTCTTATCCAACACTTCACAAGTTTATTCCAGAAGTTTTCTCATACAACCTAATGCTTCTGTGTGAAACATGGAATGAAAGAAATAGCCCTTTCTCTGCCCATTTTTTCCCCCATGCATGGGCTTTCAAAAAGTCCTATTTATTCCCCAGACACATGCCATTCATTAATAATCTGCTGATTCCAAAGCAAAGAATTATATTTTAAATAATTGAACAAACACCGCATTGAGGCAGCTCCAAGCAGCATCAATCTTGTTTAAGATGTCATTTAAGCTTATTATTACTCACAGTACCAGCACCAGTGGTTCGCACATGGTAAAATCACTCAAGGTCAGTATAAAGAAGTCTGGAACCCTGCAAGCCCAGCCCAAAGAGCAAGGTCAGGGATCCTAGGAATTTAAAGTGATTTGTTCCCTAAAGTGAAAATATTCTGTAGATTCCTGCTATTGATCTAACAAAAGCAAATGACAATCAAAAACAAACTAAAAAGTGTTATGATTACTGATCTATGGAATTGTCCTAAATTTGCTAGAAAATTAAATAATACAATTGATAAGCAAATATATTTACCTCTTCTTGCTATACCTTTTCCCTCAAATATCAGTGGGCATTCTCATATAAGTATCTTTAACCTAATATCTGTGAATATAAGAACAGCTGATATAAACTCTTTAGTGACATATGCACATGTGAGTTTTCAGGAGAACAAATATACAGTTTTTGTAGGTGCTAACTAAAAAACAAATAAATCCCCCCAAAACTGTCACAGATTTATGAAGATTATAGGATTTCTACTGTTGAATATTGCCTCAAGGACAATAATGAATTACTCTGTGTGTGTGTGTGTGTGTGTGTGTGTGTGTGTGTGTACACTCTCTGCCTTGGTCAATCTGCTTCCCCATGCACATTATATACAGCCCATGTAACACTAGAAAAATAAACATATACTTAGCACTTATGTTACTTATATCTTACGGGACACAAAAATAAGACAAAGCGCATATAGGCTCCTCATAGGCAGACGGAGAGATCAAAGGGGAGAGAGAAGGACATGGAAGATAAAGTGAGATGACAGAGAGTACTAGAATTCATTCCGAATTGGAAGAAATCATTGCCTGAGAAGAAAATCTGGTCAGAGGCAGAGAAAGTTTAGAAAGTGACAGGTAGTAGACCCAGCTGTCTCTGACCTGTTTATTAGCCTCAGGAGGCATAAATTTATTCGCTATGACTAAGCAATTCCCCATGCCTTTGGGCCAGCCAAGCTCAGAGAGGAGGGAAAATCTTCCAGTTCCCCCTGTATCTATGATTAAATTGTTCATGACTGTGCAGTTGGCATCTGCACACTACAGCTGAAGTGAGAGGCGGAACGAGTCCTACAGTCAGCAGGTCTTAAGGACAATCCTAAAATCTATAAATTAGTTACTTATGTTTCGGACAGTTTGGTAGAACAGATTCTTTCTGATAAAGTGCATCCATCCATCTATTTATCTTTCCATCTACCTATCTACACACACACACACATACATACATATACATGTGTGCGCGTGTGTGTGTATGTGTCTCCATATATAGTGAAGATCTAATAAGAAAGTAAGCATTTTTAGGAAGCCAAAAATGAAGTGAAAGAGGGACATCAGAGATTACATAAGCCCTCAAGTCGTACTCACCCTGGGCAACAAATTCTTTATGTGCATTTTTTTCCCATTAATCCTCACAAAAATCTTATGAAAAAAGTCTGATTTTCTGATTACAGATGATAAAACTGAATTTTCAATGGGTAAGCATCTCAAACACAGTAAGTGGAATTTAAACCATGAGCCTATCCAAAAGCTTTGTTCCCTCAGTCACTAAGCCATACTAACCTCACGATAATGATTAAGATGGCTTATTTAGTGAATTCCACTTCTAACCATGATGGAGCAGCTTGTGACAAAACAGTGCTCCTGCTGAGAATTAGAAAACATGAGATGAAATTAAAACCAGCAAACACCTACTTGAAGACAAAACTGTAGAGGCATCCCAGGCTTCAGTGGCCAAGATCCTGGGTAGGAAAAAAAAAAAAACTCAGGTGGACTGACATTTTGAGGGCTACTTTCTCCCTCGGGTAATATGCCAGTCTACGGGTGGGAAAGAGGCTGAGAATCCAGGAAAAGGACAAAGAGGTAAAGGAAAAAGGTGAGACTTCCGGCATTCTATCTATCTGGCACACTTTCTACTCTGGCTGGAGAGGTAAAACACTAAAGTTTGAGGCTGCAGTAGTCAGGATTTGAGGGGCTCAGATCCTGGAGAGAAGGTAACACAAGAGACACAAGTCTGACACTTTCCTCTTGAGGCACTGGCTTAATTTTTGAACCGCCCAGGGCAAGAAGCAAAGTAACCAGGCAAAAATCTGAAAAGCACAAGGATGTTTTCAGCAGTATCGCCGTGCTGAGAAAACCAAAATCGGAGTTCAGGACCTGCCAAGCAAGAAGGACTGCATAACCCCATAAGCTCTCAAATGGTTCTTCTGAATGACAACTCCCTAGCAATGTGAGTAAACCAGAGCAGAATGACCCGCACAAAGACTGGAGACAAGCCTCCGGCCGTGTCACACTCTGACTGAATTGGAGTGATCTGTCCCCAATTTACCGGACTACCAGAGGATACCGGAAACCCTCTCTGGAAAAACAAACAAACAAAAAACCCAAACAGCATAATTCTGACAGTTATAATTTTTCATATACAATGTGAGACATTCAATAAAAAATTTCAACCATACTTACAAATAAGGCTAAGAGGAAAGAAAACCTAGAAAAAAAATAGACAATACAAATAAAACCACAGATGAGCCAGATATTGAAACAGGTATTGTAAAACATGGTGACTAGTACGTTTAAGAAAATGGAAGGCAAGATGAAGAATGTTTTCAAAGAAACTGAATTTATTTAAAAAATTGAAATTTGAGAACCGCAAAATATAATAACTAAAAATAGATCTCAACAGATTGGATTGATAGTATTAGGGCAAAAGAGAGGACTAGTGAATTGGAATGTAAATCGGTAGAAAACATCCAGAGAAAACTAAAGAAAAAGCATAACAGACATCGACAACACAGAAGAGTGACACAGAGACACAGAGGGGACAGTGGAGAGTGCTAACATACATTCAATTGAAGGATAGAGACTGCAGGGCAGAAGAAATATTTGAAGAAATAATAGTCTAGAGTTTTTCAAAATAATAAAAACAAAATCAAGCTATAAATTCAAGAACTGCTATGAACTCTGAGCAGATTACATACAAAGGAAGCTACACCTAAAAGTGTAACAGAACTGCTTAAATCCAAGACAGAAAGCCTCAAAAGCCAACAATCAAAATCATCTCTTGTTCAAAGAAGCGACAATAAGATTGGTCAGAAGATGATGGAAAACATCTTTAGAGTATGGAAAGAAAATAAATGCCAACCTAGAATACTTTACCCAGAAAAACAGACAATAAAATACAAAAACAAATCCCTTTCCAATAGCTTCAGAAATGTCAAATACCGAGGTACCAACAAGGAAGATGTGCAAGGCCTCTATGCAAAAAGAAAAACTTAAAAAGTTTTTATATTATCTGAGAGAAATTTTAAAAGACCTAAAAGAAGGCTCAATATTGCTAACATGCCAGTTTTCCCCAAATCAATCTTTAGATTCAATGCAATCCCACCAAATACTGTCAAGGCAATATTAAAGAACAAATCAGAAGTATTTGTGCCCTGTATCAAGTTTTTCTATGAAACTACAGAATTTAGGACAGTGTGATACTGATGCAACATAAGCAGAGTGAAATATAAAACAGGGAGTCCAGAAAAAAACTGTATATGTATAGAGAGATCATTGATGGCAAGAATAACACTGCAGAGCAGTGGGAAAGACACTGAGATACTTAGACATCTAAATGAAAAAAATTAATCCTGATTCACACTCTCCTCCCTATACAAATATCAATTCCAGGTTGATTATAAATCTAAACACGAAAGGTAAAGCAATAAAGCTTCTATAAGACTATCATCATGACACTGAATAGACAAAGATTTCTTAAACAAGATATGAAAAGCCATAAAGGAAAAAAGAAGAAACACCACTCTACGTTAAGGAAAAAGAAGGAACCACTGTAAGGAACCACTCACTCTACATTAAAATTAAAAAGTTCCAGTCATTAAAAAAAGAAAAAAACAAAAACCAAAAAATAAAAACAAGGCCAGTAGGAGATGGAAGAAGATATGTGTAATGTATATATCTTACAAAAATCTGGAGTTCAAATCATGTAAAGATATTCTAAACAATCAATTAAAAAAAGATATATAGCCAAAGAGAAAAATGAGCAAAATACTTGAACAGGCATTTGAGAAAAGAGAATATTCAAATGCGCAAAAAACTTACAAGAAGATCTCCAGCCTCATTAGTCACTCTGGAAAGGCAAAACAAAACCACAGTGAAATATCATTATAGAACCACCAGAATGGCTAAAATGGAAAAGGCTAACAAAACCAAGTGTTTGACTAGGATGTGAACAAAAAATAGGTTGGGATATATATTCCCCTCACTTCCTCCCTGCCTCGCCATAGACATGAAAGTGTGTGCATTCCACAGTTCCAGAGCCTGTTGGGCAGCCCCTCTGCCATGGTGACCTGCAATTTCCAGGATTGATAACACCATTCCCTTCATTCTGGCCCTGCAAGAATAGGATGGTTAGGACTTCCCGCCATTGCTGGTCTCTGGGTGCTTCATAAACACCTACAGTTCTGTAAAACAGACCATTCATTAAATTCTTTCCAACTAAAACATTTGCAGGACCCTGACTGCTATTCCTTTGCAGAGATTTTGGCTTGTAGTTTGTGTAAAATAGGGAGCTATTCAAGGCCTTAAATAAGAGATGGATGTAATGCGACTTAGAGTGTAAAAGGGTTAGTCTGTCTGCTCTGTTGAGAACACTCCACGAGGTGGTTGAGGGTGGAACCAGGGGGACCAGTGGACAGACCATGCTGTGATCCAGGTGAGAGACAATGGTGGCTCAGGTAAGAGACGTGGCAGAAGCCACGTGTAGAAGTGGTAGATTCTGGATATTCTTTGAAGGCTTAGCCACCAGGACAGGATTCCCTGATGAATTTGGATATGAGGTAGGAAAGAAGTAAGCCAAGGATGACTCCATGGATTGTGACTTGACCAAATTAAGGAAATTTGTCACCTTGACTGAGTTAGGGCAGATGTGGAAAGAGCAAATTTGACCCAGGGTGGAGGAGATCAGAAGTGTGGAAATGCCAAACAGGAAGTGGAAAAGTGAATCGGTTACCTTCTAAACTTCAGAAGAGAGATCTGGACTAAAGACACAATTTGGGGGCTATTTACAACCACGGGACTGGGTTACACCACCAAGGGAGGGAGTGGTTATCAGCAAGAACAGAGGACATGGGGGGGATCCCTGGGCACTTCAATATTAAAAATTCTGGAAGAAGAATAGCCAGCAGTAGAGGACAAGAAAGAGAACCACTGAGTCAAAGAAAACCAAGAGAGACAGCGCATCAAGAAAAGGAAAGATCAACTATTGCAAATGTTGCCAAGTCAAGTAATAGGACATATTGTATACATTTAAAAATTTCCGTATATTCTGATGTTTCAACAACTGAAAATTTAAAAACCTTTCTGGCTGGGGAGAGACTGCCGCTCTGAGGCTGGCCAATTCTTAGAAGTGCTCAGCTGGGAGCATGCCTTTGAGAGACAAACTAACCCATCCAGAGCCTGGCCTTCTCTTCTGGCCCAAACACTCCAGGAAGCAATGTTCCTCTGCCTTAACCATCCCAGGGCCAGGTACCAGGCAACTAGGGACCACCCCTCTAGCTTAGTGCCCCTGAAATTATTCAAACTCCCCAATTCCTAACTGTCCAAGCTGCCCTGCCTTGCCTTTCCCTGGGAAACTCCAAGGAAGGCTGTATGTAGTCTCAGCTTTCCCCCTCGCTCTTGCCTTCTGCCTCGTCATCAAAACCTCCCTTGGCGACCCGTTCCTCCGGGTATGACAGACTTTGTTTTCTTGAGCCTCTCTTGTGGCCACACCTGACTGACAGCTTCATGAAAGAGCACAGAACGAGGAGTTCTGATCGTCGTACACGGGCTTTGGCAATGGGGAGGTCACAGCTATGTTGAAAAGAACAATGTGTTATTCAGATGTTATTAAAATGTATTGAGCTAGCAGATATTACATTAATAAATGGATATTTAGATGAACTTTATTCCATCTGTGGACCTTGAATCACAAAACCTCAGTTAAGGACTCTGAAGGCAAGAGTGGGGATCACGCTGATGCATTTAATGATTTTGACAGGCCCTCGATGGAGAACTAATGTTTTACCAGTAGCTAACGTGAGACAGCGCTTCACGTGAGTTTACAATGCTGTAAGGTACACACTCTTTCCCCCAGTTTACAGTTGAGAAACTGACTGAGAAGTGTTAAGATCATACACCTCCTAAGTGCAGTGCTAAATTCAAATACAGTTCCCACCCCCAAAGTCCATGCTGTTTCAACTACCCTATGCTCTCTAAAAATAAAATAAAATAGAATATTTAAAGAAGGCATACTTGAATTATCTGGGAATCAAATCTGGGCCCCTGTATTCCCTGAAAATACTATTTCCTGGTAACCCTAAATATTGAAACTTCCAATTGTAGATGGATCTTATTCCTCTTTTCCCATTAAACTGAAAATATTTAGAAATGTTAAATGAACAAAAACCAAGTTAACTTCTCTTCCCAGCTACTTAATGATTTACATCAGTATTATTGCTTAAAATTAAGAGGCTATGTTAAAAAAAACTTTATATTAGTAAAAATCTTTCTAAACATACTTAGCAAGTATATTTGGCTGCTCATAAAGTCTCTTTGAAGACTTGACAAGTCATTTCCAATGCAAAAGGGTAAATCCTAACATTACCAACATTGTGGAAACACTTTAAGATATTAGTCACTAGAATGATTTTCTAAATATATTTAGGAGGTTTATTTGGCTACATATGAAGTCTCTTACCAAACCTGACATGTTATTTCCAGTGACCTGAATAGGCTATTTCCCTGAGGAAGCAGAGTGGAATAAATTCTCAATACAGACTTGCCAAACAGAGAATAAAAATAGTATCTAACATATATTCAACTTTGAAATTATCTATTTCTATTATAGTGTCCTCTGGACCACTGCCCCCGAAAAATAACTGAGCTCCTATTCGAGCAACAAATGCTCTGCCGAGCTGGTTTAAAGTGATCAGGATAAAGAGTGCAATAAAAGATATGAGAATTCCATGGCAGCTGTCACACATGAAGGTCTGGCTTTTCTGAACGAGGAGCACCTCTCCTCTGCCTCTCCTCCACCCTCAGAGCAGCGATTGTGACGTGACCTCCAGGTACATACCCATTCCTTCTCTCCCTCTGCCCTAACTCACTCTCATCATTCATTCACGTGAAAGTGCAAATCACCAATGAACGTGCAAAACTTACTTTTCTCAAGAAAATGCACTTAAAAAAAAAAAAGAATCAGTGCTTGGCATCAAATAATTAAATTCTAATGGAGACTACTTTGAAACATCAGCATGTATGAAAATTGCCCCTAAGGCAGATTAGGAAGAATAATTCAAAGCATTAAGGATAAATAATCCAGTTGCAGGGGGGAAAAGTTTAAGATAACATAAACTGGTCCAATCTTATTAGTGTATCAGATGATGATCTATGGAAATTAAACAAGGTAAATACTTGAACTTCAAACACTCTTGTAATAGTCGTTTTCTTCTCTGTTCGAAATGTCTTTTCATGTCAAATTCCCATTACATTTGATACATGGTCTGCTTACTGGAAAAAAAAATTGTGTTTAACACATAGGTTTACAAATTTGAATAACAAAATCAATAGGGCGAAATATTAAAGGTAATGAAGAGATAACAGAGAACTGTGCCCAAGGGCTCCATGAGCATCAGACATGCACTGATTACGTGCCTATGAGCTTCTGTTTCCCATTTTCCTTCTCAGTAAATGTATAAGACACATGAAGAGGTGCAGGCAGAAACCACAGAACACACATGAAGATTCTTGTATCTGGCAGTAAGACCGTGGACACTCCACCTGGGAGAAGTAACCCCTGTTTTTTCTTTGTGAGGACAACACAGCTGAATCTGTACCTGGTGTTTTATTGGTAGTGTGAAGAAATTTTAATCAACCATCTCCCTCTTATGCGTACTTTTTTGCCATTCTCACAAGGTGGTGATCTGAAAATCAACACAGTAAGGTCAGGATTATCTGTTATCAGAGTAGCCTGTGATCTGACAATAGTTGTCCTTCACTTTCCACACAGACACTGTAAGTCTCCACAAACACCAACTTGGTCTCACAAAACTTACAGCTCAGTGAGAGGAAAAAGTGAGCATGTTGGCTGAAGAAAGTCCTATTACAGTTAAGCATTAAGCAAGGGAGATGAATCCATTAGAAAGAAGTCAAGTAAAATTAGAAAATTTTCTCTTTCCAACCTCACAGAAAATACAGAGTAAAAGGAAAACCAACACCAATATTAAAATTAAAATTAAAAATGTTATATTTGCTTGATTTGGTATTAATTTTTCTTACACAGAAATCTCCATAAATTGAATATTTTTCAAGGGCACTAGCTTTCCCAAGTTTTCCCCTTCTGTTACTACACCTACTTTTGACACAACAAAATTTGTAAGTTTAAATTCTCATGTTCTACAAATGTTTCAGGTAAGAACTATCTCTCCAAACTAAACTTGAAATCTTTTGAACAGTCAAAAGGTCTTACGTAATAACATTCATGTAACTTAAAATTTAATCCTTCAATAACATTAATCTTTCACATGAGTATACAAGGAAGGCACCAAGTTTGCAAGCATGAGAAAAAAGTGAGAAATCTGTGGGAAAAAGAAAACAAAATTAGAAATCATATTGATACAATGTTACAAACCAAACACAGGCTACTCAAAATCCATTCTCCTTTTCTTCCATACAAAGGAAGTTCCAATCTTGTCCGAAGTTGCCTGTGCTTTATTTCTCAGCTTCTCTTGCAGCTAGGGATGGCCAAAAGACAGTTCTGTCCAATAAGAATAAGTGCAAATCTACTATAGATTTCAAGAAAGCTTTTGCTTTCCTGTTAAGGCACCAGATTCCTGTCTCCTAATTCCTCCTTCCTTGAAATCAGACATAATGCTGTAGAGGAATTAGTCTTGTTGCAACTTTGGGGGAGAATATGTGGGAGAGTCTGGGACATTGATAGCCAAATAGAGCTTCACATGGCACCAGCCCTTAACTCCACTGGCACGAAAAATAAACTCAAATTTGCTTAAGCCACTACAGTTAGATTCTTGTTACATACAACCAAATCCCATTTCAAATGATATTCTTGAAGTAGTTGGTGAGATCACCAGAGGCTGAAATGAAATTCTTTAATGGTGGGGTCATAGCTATAAAAAACAAAAACGCCTCCCAAGCATCAAAGAACAGAAGTATAGGAGAAGCCTTGGGGGAAAGGAGGCAAAAGAGAGAAGAATAGACGCAAATTTTTAAAAAGTGCAGAAGTGACTGCACATAGCAGACGTGGTAAATAATGGTCGCAGGAAGGGCAATGGAGGAATGCAGTAATTCTTGTTTTCATTATAGCTGAGTCATTAATAAGATGAAGTTATGTATAGTATACTTTAATCAACGCAATAAATTTGAGTTTTTATACTTAAAACTGCTAACTTTCAGGAGTCCAGAAAATTCACTTATGAAGATAACCTTATTTCTTTAGAATACTGAATAAATGGCAAGTGCCTTTAAAAATAAAACTGGTAATACATATTATATATGGTTGATTTAAGACATGACATTACTTGTAATTTTTGAATAATTTATGTTATGGCATGACTTAATATATATTTTAACATATAATTAATAGAATGAAAAAAATTCTGGTTGATATTTTGAACTATCAAACTCAGCAATAATTGTGAAAATTAACTCTATGAGCATTAGATTTTAAATATGATAGAAAGTAATATGTAGTTAATAACTTCAGAAGCCAAAATCAAAGATCTTTTATTTCAGAAGACTGCTTGTGACTTAGCAACTGTATTTGGTTATACCCAGTAGTCTACATGTGCGGAGTTTGTGGAACATTTTTGTGGCAAAAAAAAAAAATTAACTTTGCATAGGTAAATGGCTACAGCGTGTATAATAAAACAGAAGAATATGAAACTGAAGATTTAAATATGAAAGGATCCAAAAATGAAAAAACATAACCAATTCCAGAAATCAACCTGATCTTCTTATATGAATGTGGTATGGAAAAATACACTTCATGGTCCAGATAATGTCTGAAGGAATACATTAGAACACATGCTTTACTTAATGTTGCTTCCTGCACATGACATGTCTTGATTTGTATTCTCTATATTGTCAGGTAAGAACATCCTACAAATCAACTGGTCCAACCTCAGACCTGCCTGAACCAAGATTGATCAGGTTTTAATGACCAATATGGTCAAAGAGCCTTGGGAGTGTCCTGTAGGAATACGGCTCACTCACAGATACTCTAACAATCCACTAGATGGGAAATAACGTGGCAGAAGGGAATTTAAGACATTTACCCCGGGGTGGAGGATAATAATTCCACAGCTCCAAGGGGAAGCGAGTAACCCCCAGGGAGAACACTTGTCAAGTATAAAATCTTTAATCATTCCAGATTACTATAGCTCCAAAATCTTACAGCTGAAAAAAATTTATCTAACTAAAAGAAACTTGTGTTTAAAAATAAACTATTATTATAAAAAAATAGCTTGAACTGAGGTTATATATCCGTTATTTATTATTTGATGGTGAATTTTTTCCCCAAATGTTAACCTGAAACTCTTCATTAGTACTAAAGGGGCTGCATATATTTAAAATTTGTGTTGGACAGAGTATTTCTTAAGAACCAGTACTCTAAACGTTAGCCAATCAAATTTTTGGAATCACCTCTACACATTCCATCGAGTTTTATAATTGCAGTTAAAACAGTTCATGTGACATCTGTAAGCACTTGTTGATAGATGAGAAGATAGTCGTTTACACCATGTATATTTCCAGCTGTTTTAAATTTAAATTAGCATTCTTTCCTAATTTCCCATCTTGATGCTATGGTGACAAATTCAGGCTTGTAAAAGCCTAGAATCAAACACAATTTTTAAATAATCCAGGTGTTTAACTATTCATTAATCTGAATGAAGATAGAAAAATATTTTCTTGTTTGCACATTTTTTTTCGCCAGTTCTGAGATATTTCATCCCACTTTCTCTCTCTCTAAATCCTATGAGGATCCTCTCTCTCTCTCGCTATTCCCTCTAGTTACCACTACCCAAACACTTAGAGTTGGTCAGGGGTCATTCCCAAAGTATTAACACTTTCAACAGTGAGAAGGGACAAAATGTATAGCCTTCTTAATAGAACACTTTATTTGGAATGTGGTTACTGAACAAGGCTTCTTGAAGTATTTACAAAATATAAACATAACATTTAAAAAGAATTCATCAGCAAGGCAAAGAATATTAGATATAAAGATACAAATTATTTTAACTCTAAACTCAACAGATTAAGGACATAGGACAAACTTATAAAGTCCTTCCATAGCCACGGGCTCACATTAATAATTATAAAAATTTTAGTCCACCTTAGTCTAGAAGTGTTCTTTTGATAAGCATAAAGTAATTTTTTTTAATTATAAGGGATTTCTGATTTCCAGGGGAGAAAACTAAACATGAAGAAAGGCAGTGCCTTATCACAAAAACAAAAGTTTTCCCTTAAATCCTTACTAGATTTTGTCTTCTGGATTTCATTGGCCAGAACTGTCCTATGGCATGCTAGCTGCAAAGAAAGCTGGGAAATAAACTTTTCTAAACTGGATACAGGAGACCTCAAACTCCGTTTGGTCCCAACTACATTTAAAATTTCCAATTAAACGTTTGAATTACACGAAGAAAATGAATAGGAAGCAGCAGGGCTTAGGCATAAATGATCAAGTCTGAGAGGAGAAAAAAGCTGTACTTCTGCACCCTGTGATATTTATAGGTGTTGCCAAGACCTCATAACAGACCAACCTTCCAAGAGCTGCAGCAAAAGGGAAAGGAAACATGTAAAGACAGAGAAGAATCATCCCTGCCTGATCCTGACCCCGTGTGGACCAAACCCTAGCTAAAGCGCCATCTTTTATTAAGCAAAATATGATGCTATGACCCAACAATTACTATTATTATTTTAGGTTATTATTATTATTTTGGTTTTATTATATTGTCTTTATCTTTTTGTTACGTATCAAAATGAACTTGGATTGTTAAGTTATAGAAGTTTCATAAGGTATTACTATTTATAGCTATTAGATTATGTATCTTTAATTAATGTGTTTAATTACCGACAACCCAGTTAGTATTGTTAATTTCATTAAAAATATTTCATACTTTGATACTTATTATTTGGCATTACCGCACAGGAGATGTTTTAAATTCATTGAATTTTAACACTGTCTGGGTGTTGTAATAGCTTTTTCATTGGCCTAGGTAACCAGTTGTCACTTTTTGCTTAAGTCTAAGTTCCTGTCTATATTTATGAAAAACAAGTCACTATTATATATATGTGAAACTTTTAAAGACATAAAACAGTTTACATCTTGGAATTTTATAGAATTGTTTTCCTCAGATTTTATTTAATACCTTAAACACTGGCACACAGAAGGCAATAACTGCTTGGTGAACAAATTAATAAATCTTAGAAAGTGACAGATACAGATATAAAAGCTACTCTTGCTATATGCGAGGTATCTATTTTATAGTCAAAATATGCCTAGAAATCTAGTTCTTTAGCTCACTCTGCTTTAAGTTATAATCAAAGTCTAAATAATTCTTCAGATCTAAGAACCTGATGTCTTTTCTATTTATAATTCAAAA
Source organism: Eubalaena glacialis (assembly GCF_028564815.1). Lineage (NCBI taxonomy): Eukaryota > Metazoa > Chordata > Mammalia > Artiodactyla > Balaenidae > Eubalaena > Eubalaena glacialis. Next base: position 5,332,232 of record NC_083735.1, on the reverse strand, counting down.
TGAAATAGATTATCATTTTGCCCACAATTATAATCAGCAAAATATTGAACTTTAATCAGAATAATTCATGAATAAGAACAAAATGACAACTGGGGAACAGAAGACGATATGACTTCACATGTTGGTGGTCTAGCTGTGGCCAGCTCAGCTTTCTCATGGTACATGCATTTGCTGGTGAGCTTTGATGACTAAATCATGCTGGAAGTTACCAAGAATTTCTATTGCTATTTGCTCACAATCATAATTGGAAGCAAGAAAGACAATGCCAAAAGTAAAGAAATAACATATTCAGGAAAAAAGCAAATAATAGGACCCTCTTCTACAAAAGAATGCTACTGGAGGGAAAATTGTTCCTTAAGGTGCCCTAAATAAAAGAAAAAAACGTATTCTTTCTCCAACAAGAGCCCGCAATCCCCAATTATTTAGTACTACAACATCTATTATAATCAAATTTTGATTAAATAGGAATTACCTAATTAAATAATTTTGATTAAATCATCTGGCCTTGAGAGCAAGTTATTTTGTTGAACAACTAAAGACTTATAAGGGCTATTATAAACTATGTTCATCTCTTAATTACCAATCTCATTGAATAGAAGTTTCAATAACTAAACGTAACCCAGATGTATTTTAACTATGCTTCAACTCCCTGCTGCAAAACATGTGCTATGATCCAAAACACCCTCTGCTCTACATGCCCAGGAACTTACTTTCTCAATTTCCTGAGAGTGCCTCATTTTCAAATATTCTTTCCCCTCATAAACTCTAGACAGATCCCCCCAAATTTTCTGATTACAAATTGTAGCAATGAATCAGTTTGACAAAATTATTATAAATTTTACATGTTGTCAAACACTGACTTCCTTCCTCACCACCAAAAACAAAAAACAAAAAATAAAACAAACAAACAAAACTGATGAGAGTTTGGAAAAAATTCTGGTTCTTCAAACTAAATGCACATACTATATATATATACTATATTTATGGATGCAGTGTATGCACTAAATTTATCAAGCCATAAACCAGCTAATGTTACACTAAAATTGAAGCCACCATAATATAAAAGCATCATTTATGCATCAAAATAGTGGGAAGATGTACTGAGGTGAAATGATAACAGAGATTGTAGAATCTGATTTTCCAAAAGACTTTAAGTTCAAATTTAAATTTAAGAAAATCTAATCTCACTATAAATGTTAACATTCTTTGTAACATGACATTTGTATTTTGTGCCACAAGGTGATATAAACAATGAATAACTCCCGTCAGTAGTGGGCATATATATTTTGTAATGAGCAACAGTTGTTTACAGTGTGTTTAAAAATATTTACCTGCAAAGTATTATGTATGAGTAAAAACATGTAATAAAGGGAAAGAAAAGAATGTGCAATTTATACAGAAGGGTATGTAACATGTGTCTGATATTTTGGTTTTTAATAGTGTTGCCATATCTATCAGCACCCTGGGGCATGTCATCAAGTGGGATACTTTGCTTTGGAGTGAAATCTTAATTTCTAAATCAGGAGTCTTTTTAACCTTCAAGGGAGACCATGATGCTAGAATTACTGTACATTTTTCCTACTGCACATAGGACAGGACAGCTCACATCGGTGGAAAAGCAAAGCACCTAGTTTAAAAAATGGATTTAATAAACAAAAGTGATAATAGTTTAGGCTTAGCAAAATAGAAACTGTTCTGAAAAAGACTGAACCTAAATATGGATAGACTGTAATGTTCCAATGAACTGGTAAAAACATGCACCTTCAGGGATTTATGTACCATTAGGTCCCAATGAAACTCACAGAAACACATACTGAAATCCATACTTATGATGTCTTAGTGATAGTTTATTAAAAATTAAAAGGTTTTAAACATATGTATATTTAACTGGAACTCTTAACATTCAGACTAATGGCACTTGACCGGTTGACATTTTATATAGCTAGCTTTTAAAACTCATAATCCATTCTCTAAGCAAGTATTTAATACTTATGTGTCACACAGAGTGCATATGGCTTAGCATATAGTTCATCTGAATATCACAGATTTAATGTTAGCACATCTCCTAGTTTATGAGTTACCATTCCAATTTTGAACAGAAAGTCAAATTTATATTAGCCTAAGTCAGTCCTGGGTGGAGGAAACCCATGTCCAGCCCTAAGAGGATTAGAGCTAATAAGTGGAACAAATCAGGCACGTGTGCTCTCCTCCCTCTTACCACTGTAGACACACTGCAGACGTGTCAAATTGAAAATCAACATTAAGGGCAACTTTAATTTAAAAAATTGGCACATGAAGGCAAAATTTGAATCTCAGGTGTTTTCTGCTAAAGGAAGCTTGAGGGTCCTTAGTGTGACTCTGTCCCCAGTTTAAGATTGCAGAAGAGCCTGCACTGTCAAGTAAGCATGACACAAAATGGTAACACCGATTTTAAACATTTCCATCTTTAATTCATTAAGTTATGCACCATGGTATCCTATACGACAGTAATATAACTACATACAGTCATCCCTTGGTTCCAGGATCTCCACAAATACCAAAATCCATGGATGCTCAAGTCCCTTAATCTATAAATGGCATAGAACAGTCAGCCCTCCCGTATCCAAGCAACTGGTTGGGTTGAATCCTCAAATGCGAACACAGGGAGCCTGACCATATGCTATGCTCGTGTAGCTGTGACACAAGGGTGTGTTTTCCTAAAGTAAAACAGAATAAGTCTCCAACTGAGCAGGCCTCGCTGCTACCAACGTTCAGGGGAAAAAAATCATTTGCACTAAAATTTATAATTATTTGCTTAATCTGTGTGTATAAAGCAGCTTCAAATTACCCAACTTTAAGTGTAATGGTTATGACTCATGAATAATTTTGGCCTTGATAAAATTCTAATTTGGCATGGATGGACATCAAAATGAAAAGACCTAGTATTCAAAGGGAACAAACAATGAATCACTATCATCCCAAAACTAAAATTTTGGCTCTAAGACAAAAGAATTTGTTTGTTTTTTAGGGAAGTCATAAATGTCAGGACCCGTATGCAAACATGAATCTAAAAAAGTGTTCCATTTTTCAAAACATAAACTTGGAAGAAGACTTTCAAAAGGATAAAGTAACGAAATACACACAACAGACAGAAACGAAAAAGAAGGAATTAAAAATATTCCATGTGGGCAATGCTACTGTAGTAAAGTAACCCATAGTGGTTTTAAAACAGCTTCATGCTGGTATTCGGTATTAACTATTTCCAAGGAACTTTGAGTGAGAGGAAATAACAAGCTCTTTTACAGATTATAGGAATTTAATCATAGAATTCACAGCAGCTGTGTGGTCACTCCAATTAAAAGAAAATCAAGACTATTTTCCTTAAGATTTCAGTCTAATGTAATTTGCCAAATGTATCCATTCTTTGTTTGGACTTGGGTGGGTGGTTTGATATTAGCGGGAAGAAAAGACTCCACTTAAGCATAAACAAGGAAAAGAAAAAATGTACTATTTTCTTGAGGATAGGTTATAGGGCCATCACCAACACTTCTTTTTAAGAAAGGTAATTATTTTTGCCATTTCCGAAAAAGGTATTAAACCTTTGAACACCAGCTGGCTGAGGAGGTGATAAGCATCTGCGTCCCGTCTTCCCAGTCAGTTCCCAGGAGGGAGTAAGCGTTGCCTGTCTCCAAGTGGCACCAACTCATATATAGGAGAATCTTCCCAAACAACCACAATAGCAAAGTCTGCTCTTTTTTTTTTTTTTTTTTTTTTAGAAATTTTCCACCCATTTCAAGTATTTAAGCAAGCTGGAAGCAAAAATATTATTAATTTTATGAACATTTCCTCTCCATATAAAAGAATATTAAATAAGCAATGTTATTTTAATTCTGTTTCTGACCCCCCAAAATAAGCATAGCACTTTTATTAGAAAAATAAATTAGAATGAGAATGAAAAATTACTGTGAAGAAAATTAGATTAAACTTTAAAATTGAATAATATAACTGGAGAAATATATCAGCATTTAAATATAAAGCATCCTTAAACCAAGAAACAAAAATTACTTTAAAAATAGATCATACCAGTACTGCATGTATGTAGGGATAATGTGTCTAGACTTATATAGATAATGTATTATCTAATTCTTTAATCATTTACATATTAGCTGAGTATCTATTTAGTGTTCAGTCCTTCCTTCCAGATTCAGTCAGCAAAGCTTCCTCTGTTTAGAAATATGGTATCTGATCAAAAGTTCCTAAAATACTCCAACTAACATCTGTATTGGAATCATAAGGAAGTGAATACTTTCAAGATGTTACTGAGTAAAAACATGTTCTTAGCTCTTGAAGAGCTGGGAGCTGTATCCACCACTTATTCTGAGTTTCCTCTTCCCATCTGCTCACACGCCCTCATCACCATCAATTGTTCAGCACCAAGAAATTCATAGTGTTTCCTGACTGCCTGGCAAACTGGCAGATAGAACCAGCAAATAAAATCAACTCTTGTGAGCAAATGAGGGAACTCAAGGAACCCAGACTTAGACTTGGAGATGGAAAGTATTTGCTCTAAGATTCATCTCAGTGACAGCACAGACCGGACACTTTATTGGTTGCCATTCCAGAAAAGCACCCCAAAGAGGCAGGGCAATCACACTTTCTGAACAAATTTACACAAGTTTAACTCTTCATATAACCTTCCACCATTACATTTTCATTACATTTTATTTGGTGAAAGTATATTTTTCATCTTTTAGCTATTCTGGGATGATTTCACTGTAATGCAGAATACATATTTATATCTCTCCCATGACAATTAATAATATAAAGACGAGATGTTTACACATGAAAGTAGCAATAGTCTGTTTCTTTAATAGAGATTTAAACTTGAAAGCATTTAAGCTTTGAAAGTATTCAGGACGAGTTCATGTGAAATTACATGGCATTATAATGCCCTGTGTACCGAAGTCCTTTTTACCCAGTGACTTAAGTATGCAGTTTAGGGCATGACTGTCATGCCCTATTCCTTGATTTGGTGGTCTAAGGCCAGAGCTGTCATCCTCAGGGACAGACACAAACCCTGGCACACAGGAGAGGTGGAAGCATATCATAAGCAGATCTACAATACATAGCCTTCCCTACACTGAATGATCAAACACTTTGGATTTCCCCCAACTGTCTCAAAATCAAACATCAACATTACATCCTGTTTCCGTACTGTAGAAATCAGGACAACTGCTGGTAAGCTTACAATAATAAAAAAAAAACCACATATAATAAATTAGGTGGGAAGGGGCTGAAGAATCACTCTGAAGAATATCACTGTTACTTCACATGCCTAGGACATAGTACTTATGTCTATGGTATTTTTCTGATGATGAAACCTATCTACTTAACAAAAAATGTACAGAATGCTTACTATATACCATAGTTCTAAAGGAGATTTCAAACACACACACACACATATATATTTCTAGCCTTCACCACTTATAATGCATGCATTACTATTGCATAAAAGGTGGTGAAAATGGTACTCTGGGGACCAAGTTTTAAGGTGAAACAAATTACAAAATAAATGGCTAATTAAAATCTTTACAAGTATAGAAATGGTAAACCACATCTTTCTGATTTCCTCTAAAATATTCATCTCCTCCCGACCTGTCCAAACCAGGACAATGTTGAAGCTAACCTTGTTGAGAAGTCTGACTTTTAAACTCTGAAGCATTGTTATTTACACAAGGCTGTGCATCTGAATATTCCCTCTTTCATTACGTCCATTTTATAATAGTTGTCTTTTGAGTTTGAGTAAATTTTCTGCCACATTAAAAAAATTTTATAACAGAAACTACAAAGTAATTGTGTCATTTACTTGATAGCTCATTTCTCCCCCCTTTTTGGTCTTACCATTAATAGGAATACTTGTAAGCAGATTTGAAGTGAAGGAATTGCTAGGACACTTCAGGGTTATCTCTCTCTGTTTCTTTTTTTTTTTTTTTTTAATTGCCAGCTGATTTAGGAATAAGTGTATGAACGATGGAAAATCTAGTCTCATATATCATGATTTTTTTATATTCTTTCAATAGATTGTCTAAAACATTTAGCTCGGCAAGAAAGAACACATAAGCCATTGATGGCAGCTTGAAGAACCATGAAGAGGTAGATGTGTGTGTGTGTGTGTGTATCTAAGCATGACCACTGTTTACATTGCTTGCTCTGTTTGGAATTCGAGCCAGAAGAGCAACGATGACTCTTATTAGTATATTTTATAAATGTTTCTGGATAGGATGGTGATGGGTGCTTACATAAGTTAAGCGGTCACCACTATCATCATCAGAAATCCGGAGCATATAGAGGAGTTCAAATAACGTGTATGGGTGGCCAACGAAGTGAGGAGAGCAGTCACTGCCAGACACCTCAAGGAAGCCTGCAGTTGAAAATGGCTTCTGGGAAGCTGCTGACCAGCTTCTAGCCACTTTTCTAGACATTTCTGCTCAGTGATGCCAGGTTAAGTTCCTAAAAACACCACTTCCAACATTTCATTGAAGAATCTTCAGTGGCTCCTGCTGCTTTCAACCCATTCTCAAACATGGGTCCCGCTCTTTGGTTTCTTACACTTTCTACAATATTCCCTTCTGTTTCCCTCGAAGCTCTGGGCTCTTCAGACAAAGGGGTCTGCTCCCAGTTGCCCGAACACCCCCTGACCGCAGTGGCATTACTAGCCTCTGTACTCTGCTCTCACACTTCAATATCCGAAATACCCCTCCCTCCCTCCTTTCCGTAACCAGCATCTACCCGCTTTTCACAGCTGACTCAACATCACCCCACCTTTCCCATGACTGCCCAGGCATCCCCCAGAAGCCTAGCCAACGACTTCTGGTAAAGCAGGAGACTCTTACAAAATCCCTTATACTGTCTGCGTTTATAGTTTAACTCATTTCTGGTATTTTTAATGAGTAAGTTTCTTGATTCCTGTTATAGACAGGAATCACTCACTCTACATTTTTTGTATCACTCACTGCATTGTAATTTCCTGCTTAGAACTGAAGCTGCCACTAGTGAGAATTAATTAAAATGCCCCTGAATTGAAGTAGATTTAAATATGAGAATTTGGAGTGAAAAGTACATAAACGTGGTTCTAATGGGTAAAATGGAGGTAGGGGTGTCCACAGGGCCTCCTTCTTGAGTCCTTCCATTTCCCTTCCAGGCTGTCACTGAGGCAACAGGTGACTGAGGAAGGAAGCCCTTTGGAAAAGAGCAGCTCTCCAATCCAATCCCTTACCATAAACCCTGGGGATTGCATGAACTTCAGATCCCAGAATTTCCAAGAAACCCAGTACATATACATTTTAATTCTCCCCCAACCCCCAGCAAGGTCTATGGCAGCATCTCATAAATACATTACTATTTTTTCAATGAAGTTTAGATATATTCAAACTTAGAGGATAAATAAAGACTATAAATAGCTTTATGTCAGATCAGATCAAGGTTATAGCACCAAATAATTTACGAAAATGAGCTTTGGGGTTTCAGAATTGCAGAAAAGGCATCATCAGGAATCCCTTCTAACATCTGAAAGCTACTAGGGTGCTATCAGTACCAGGAAAGGGTAAGAATCCACCGTCAAAAGGTATTTTAATTTAAGGTGCCTATTTGATTCTATGATGGATGCCCAATAAAGCAAATTAAATCAACACAACTTCTTCTCTCTCCAACAGTTAAACTAGGAACTCTGAAAAAAAAGTAAATCAATTGAGAATTGGAAGCACCTGAATAATCTGCCGGAGTAAATTTCAGAAGAAACAATTACACTGACAAATCTAAAATATTTACAATAAATTTTAGCGTTACATTATAAATCAAATGAACTATTACCTCTTATTGTTTAAAGTTCTCTGCTACACTGATATTTCTAATGTGAAAACTTAATGATACCTTAGTTCACAACTTGTACAAATCTGAAGTGACAAATATGTGTTTTGCAACAAAAAGTAGGCCTGTGTAGTACTTAAAGAATGCTCTTATCCGCCAGGAATGATGTAACAGGTGAAAGGGGGAACAATGTAATGTTTAGAAGTTGGAGGAAGTATCATGCCTCTGCAACTGAAGTCTGTTCTTTCCAAATCCAATTAATCCCGAGAGGTCACTTGACATAGTAAGATCACAATGTTTCACTGAAGTTATATTAGTGCAACTTAGAAACACTGTTCAATTATCATCAGGAATTCTTGTTAGGCCTCTAGTTCTGCAGCCATTCTTACAACAGTGCTATGGCTTAAGCCAGTTGTGATCTATCTTTAATCAGAGGGCACCACGTGGTGAACCCTGGAAGAAAGTCCAAGTTTCTCTCAGATTGTTCCACTGTGGGGAACGTGGCCTAAATAAAAGTAATGAGGGGGCCCTCGCTGTACAGCAATACTTCTCTCTGCCCCCTTGCACGCTGCTACAACTTACAGGAGGAAGTGGGTGTTTAGCAAAGCCCAAAGGCTCAAACCCATTACCACGCTTTTCTAAAATACATGCTGCAAAAGTTTTTCAAAAAGAAAACAGCTCTATTCTTGCCCCTGGTTGAGTCATTTGAGTCTTAGATTCGTCATCTTTAATTAAATATAATAACATCCATCTCCGGGAGATGTAGTGAAAAACAAAATGAAATTAACTTATAGATACTCAGGACATTACAGATATAACCTAATTATGTCAGACTCGGAGCCTCTAACATGAATTGATGCAGAGTGAGGTAAAGAGAGGAAGAGGGTTCAAAGGTTTCCACTTTCACAAACATTTCACATATCCCTAATAATGAACTTCCTTTCTAAAGATTGATGGTTGGTTACTGTGAAAAAGTACGGGTATCTGAAGTACATCAGAGAAATATCATGAAGCAACAAGAAGCACAGAGCAGGCTGCAAGTAAATGATTAAAAATTACAGCCACATTTATGGCCTATTTTACTTGAATAAAATTTACCTTCTCATTTCTAATGCAGGGTAATAGGATATGCAACTGTTAATTTTCCTTTAGGGATTGTAATAATACTTGTCAAGAGCTCAAATAGTTCTTTAAAGTTTAAGTCCTATTGATGCTGGACAGTTATTTTCCTTTTATGGGATGTAAATTTGTAAAGCTTATTTTACTTCTCCAAAGAGTCTTAAGTCTAGTAAAATCTTAGGTGACTTATGGAATAATGCCTTTAGCTTCCAGCATACATCAATGAAAACCAGTCTCTTCTCTTCTCTGAAGTGCTGTAGTCCTACAAGTAGGACCAACATTTTCCTATGGTTAAAATACTGATGCCAAGGTTAATTTCTCCCACTCCCTTACTTTTCATATTAATCAGTCACCAGACCTATGGGTTCTTCCTGTGTAACATCTCTTTCTTCCGTCTCCACTGTCCCCACTCTGCTCTATTTGTCACTTCCCTTCTAGACTATTACTGCTGTCTCTCAACTAGATCAGGCCCCCAGCAAAAGTCCTTCTGACCTCTAATCAATCCCGTAAATGATTTCCAATAGCCTTCTTACTACCTATGTCTTTCAGGTGCTTAAATCATGAATAACCCTCCAAGACTCACAGCAAGACTCCCAGCATTCCAATTCCTTAAACTGATTCAGGCCATATACATTGTGATGTCCATCCACCTTGAAAGCTTATTCTTATTTAAGAGTCTTCGCTGTTACTCTATATAACCCCTCAGCTGCCGTCAAACACTTCTACTTGCCCTCTCACTTTCTCACTCCATCCAAGACCTGAAAGGGATGCCTGTGTTTGATGTAGTCATCTGCTGGAAATTCCTATCCAAGTTACAGCTCAAGTTCTGCCCTAAGTCAAGGCACCCAGACCAACCAGGCCACATGGATGACTCTCTTGCCGAAACTTGAGGACACAGACATTGCTTTGGTACTCTTCCTCCAATAACTCACAGTACTTTTGTGCTTCAGGCTTTACTTTTCCTACCTGAGTTGCAAGCTCCTTGAAGAGAGGAGAATGGCTTATGTCTTTTAAGATGCCCCATGCCTAACAGATTACCCTGCAATCTCAAAAACTATGTAATGAATATGATAAAACCAATGAAATTAGTCATTGTTACACACCAGAGATACTGAGTGTAAGACTGTCACTGTGTGTGAGAATGACTTAGGATGCCAGTTAAAAATGGATGTTCCTAGACCCAAGTCCAGAGACTGGCTGTTCTCAGGTAAGGAAAAAAAAAAAAATTAAAGACCTGTAGGGAGTTCAGATGCAGTTAGCACAAAGATGATATTTTGAGAAACACTGCCACTGATTAATTTGAAACAGTAAATAAAAAAAAAAACAAATACCAAAGTGTGCAGAATTATAAATGATGAGAAAGAAAATAAGGCATGTTACAAAATAGTTGCCATCATTAGGAAGTTTTTTTTGTGATAGTCACCGTAAACCATATGTACTTTTACTATGTTAATTGAAAACAGCTATTCTCATTAAAGCAACTAGTGTTAATACTAAGCTAATCATTTTTTTTTGCATTTAAATTATAAACGTAGGGATAAAGTTATTTATGTAATACAGAAAATTAGATAAGTTACATTTGTCTATGCAATAATATTTGATCTTTTTGATTATTCACTTAATTGACACAGGATTGTAAATCTTTAAGCTTTCTTTTGTTGAGTTCAATCTTTATTAACAAAGGCATTTGCAATGTAAGATATGCTCTCCTTGCATTTATTACTCTAACAACCTGTAAGGATCTAGGTATTTAAACTCCCAGTCCAACCCACCTTTTGGAATAGAAGCATATTTCATGATATGAAGTAATGAAGTAATTCCTCCTTTTGTTAATCATAAACCAACCTTTCTCTTAAAACCACACTCAACTCCAACCAACCATAGTGAACTGGTTGTTCTCAGGTAAGGAAAAAAAAAACAAACTCTATCTAATCTCACGTTGGCAAACGATTGTAGTTAGTAATCTAGTGCTTTTTCGAGGTTTTGCAGGTTTCTTTAGTTTGATGATAATTTTAAATATTTCCTCTTTTATCCCCATCATGTGTAGTTAATTTTAATTATATAATTAGGCAATACTTTGCTTGCCTTACTTTTCTGATGTTGACTTGCTTGTACTAACATCCTTGGGAAAAACACTTTAGAAGTTTTTAGTAAGTCTACAACCATGAATAATTAGAAAGAGGAGCCTAATAACAGTAAATATAGGTCTAGAAACAAGGAGATCTGGCTTCCATTTGTGATTTTATCTCCAATTTTCTGTATGGCTTTGGGGATGAGGTGAAGAATGGGACGGCTAACCTTGGTTCACAGCCTGTGAGCTGTTTTCTATTTTATTTTAATATTAAAAAACACTTCTGAAGTGTAAATTACCAAAAATCTGCATTTATGGGGGATTATGTATATCTAGCATCTTCTATTCACCTTCTGAAATCTCTTCTTGGGGTTTATGTAAAGCACAGAAAATAACAATCAGCTCCCGTCCAGGGCTTACGTCCAAATGAGTGACTAGTCTTGTCCACTAGGGAGAGACATGGAGTCTTTGGACCACGTGTCTTGGCATTTTCACGGCAAGGACACAGCAGCTCGCCGGAGGCATTAATGACACGCCCTCTCAGGCTGCTACTCAACCACTGGGGGACACTTCGGTGCGGGAGTAACACTCCGCCTTGTGGTCTGTGGAACTCAGAGCCTTAGAACGAGGTGCCGTCACGTGGAAAAGCGTCCATACCGCATACAGAGTTATCAACCCATACTCACCATACAGAATATATAAGAGACGGTCAAATATGAAAAGCCAACAAGAATGCACAAAGATTCTCATGGCAAAGGGAAACTCCCATTACATCACCAGTGAAGACAATTTTGGAAACTAAAAACACATTAACTTTTATCCTCCAGCCGCATACAGACGTAAACACAGGCACACACGGGCCCATCCATCCATTCAGGATCCACCCAGCAGGCAGCGACTCTCACACAGGCTCTAGGCTTATCAGGACAGGCTGGTCCTTTCACCTCCTATTTCACGCTTTCTTGCCGTAAACCGAAGTGAGTTAACATAGGCAACAGGGAGGAGTTGCCTTCCTAAGTCATACTTTGAATAAATCGTTTGAGGAAACAGAAAGTGAATCGATACCATGAAATCCAAGGCATTTAAATTACAGGAAGTGTTAGTGGGTCTAAGGTTACATTTTTGTGGCATTTGAGGCCAGGAAGACTTTCTCAGGGCAATAATTACATCAATGTAAATATCTGCGTTGAAAAGTATTTCACAATGCACATAGAGCGCTCTTTTCTGCACTTTCATGTATATGTTTCTACTCCAGTTTTTTTTCTTCCCCCCTTGATCCCACTGAACGACAAATTCCAATATTTCAATTTTTTTTCCCAAAACTTAAACACAAAGGTATGTTGATTTTTCGAAACTCAGTCTTCTCAATCTTACAGCGTATTTCAAAATAAAACCGGGAAGGCAATTTAATTTGTACACATTCGATAGATGCTAATCAATAAAGTCAACTCAAGGGTGGCAGTGGCACACCCCGGGCCCTTCACTTGCCATCAGGTGAAATAAAGTGCTGCAATCTAGTTCCAGCCAGGGGTACTGCCAGTGTGTGAACCGAGACTTCCCGTCTTCTGTGGAAGATAAAACTGCTCCAGGAACTTAAGAACTCTTCTAAGCATACTCTCCATCCTTAGGTCAGTTCTGAACTTTTAAGGTAAATAGATACTCTTTCAGAAGGTCAAGGGAGAAGCGGGCACCAATACGATACGACACTTGAAAATCCGAGTGTCTCAACAGTCTCCTGGCAACATTTTTTAGGCAAAGAGTTAAACATCGCATTTAAAAAACCAGCAAGGAAATCCACCTTACTTTTCAGTACTTGACGACCGAATTTCAGAAACGCAGCGTTTACTAAGTTGAAAAGCCATGCCTGATGGTGATCGGAGATCCTGCTGCACCTCCAGCTCGACCAACTGCTCCGAGTGAATCTGCAGTCCGAGGCCCTCAAGCCCGGTTCCTAAATGCCACATCGGAGGAATTCTGCAGGAAAGCAAGCCCCGGAGGGCTGCTCACCCAAGCCCGGGAGCCGCTGGAGTCCCGCTAGCCTGCCAGGGACGAGCAGAGCCCTCCCGACGGCTTGCACTCGGGCTCTCCCCGCGCCAGGGTCCAGGCGCGCTCGGCGCACCGGCGGGGGCCGCCCTCCGGCGGCTGCACGAGCGCTGTCACCGGCCACCTTCCGGGCCCTTCGCTCGCCTAACTTGCTGTCCTATTTTCTAGGAAAACCTTCCTCCCAGAAACCCTACCCTCAGCGCGGTAACCGTGGAGCCCAGGCACACAAGGTGAAGCACGAGCCCGCCCTCTGCGCACGTCCCGGGTCCTCAGCGACCCGAAGCCCCCGCGGCCCGACCCCGCAGCGCGCGGGCGCGCACCCACCTTGGCCTCGCCCGCGTCCGGCTCCGCGTCCGAGAAGCCGAGTCCCGACTCGAAGGCGGCGGCGGCGGCGGCGGCGGCGGGCGCCCGGCGCGGACCCGGGAGCAGCGCGGCGGCGAACAGGGAACACGCCAGAGAGAAGAAGCCCAGCAAGTGCATGGTGGACGGGCCGCGAGCGCGCGGGGCCGGGCGCCCCGGCGAGGCTGCCTCGCGGCTCGGCCCTGTCCGCGAGGGCCGCCCGGGGACCCCGCGGAGCCGCGGCGGCGGGAGCGGGTCCGGGCTCGGCGCTCCCGACGCTGCGAGCCGCTCTCCCGGCCGGCGCCCGCGAGGCGACGGGGTCAGGGCAGAGCCTCACAGGAAACCGGACATCCGAGCGCCCAAGGCCGCGGCCCGCCAGGCGAGGCGAGGCGAGGCGAGGGCGCGGGAGGACGGCGCCCCGCTCGGCGGCTCGGCGCGCGCCTCGGGGAGCGAGGGGGGCAGAGCCGAGACACCCCGCGAGGCTCGGGCCCTGCGGCGCCCCCGGAGCCCGCGTGCCCCCGCCCTCGCTTCCCCGCGGCGGGGCGAGCCGGGCGGCCGGGCGGCGGAGGCGGCGGCGAGGCCGGGGAGCGCGGGGCGCGGGGCTGCGCGGCGGCGGGCGCAGGGGCAGGGCATGGCTGACGCGCCCTCTGCCTGCGCTTATGTGAGAGAAAGCGGCCGAGGGAGGGAGCGTGCCGAGCCCGGCCGCCCTCCCCTCGCCCTTTCCTCGGAAGCGGCTCCCCGCGCTGCGGGCCGCGCCGCCCGGCGCCCCTCCCCCCGCCCCTCCCCCCGCCCGCTCGCGGAGCGCGGCCCGGGGCGCGGGCGGCGCGGGCGGCGCGGGCGGCTCGGGGGCGCTGGCCCCGCGCCGGGAGGTGGCTCGGGAGGAGCGAGCCCGCCCTTTGTCCTCGGCCGCCGGGGGCTCCGGTCCGAGTCCCGGCAGCCCGGCCCTGGGCGCCCCGCTCGAGGGGTGGAAGGAGCCCCGCACTCGACAAGGGGCGAGAGAAAGCCAGCCCCGGGCGGAACCCCCGCCCGTTGGGCCACGCGGGGCCCGGGGCAGCCGAATGAGGGCAGGCCGCGGGGGGAAGGCCCGAGAGCGCAGACTCGACTCGGGCAGATGCGGAAGGAGCAATTGGCTCCTCACCGAGACGCTTCGGCGCGGCGTGGCTTTCAGTGAGAAAGGGAGTGACGGAGAGACACGTGTTAAGCACGCTGTCGTCGGAAGCGACAAATGCGGAAGGCGACAGCATCTCCTGGTTGGCGAGGCACCCCGGGGCCGGTTGCCCGGGGTGGAGAGGAGGCTTTCCCAGCTGAGGCAACGCTCTGCAGGTTCTGAAACTCCCCTCCCTCCGGTTTACTTGAAGCCTCGGTTCCGCCCCGGACGGGAGCCCCCGCTCTGCGCGGCGGTCCATTGCCCGTTTGACGGTCAGCATCGCTGAGAAGTGCTTCCTCCCATCTGCCCGTTGCTCTGCCTTCTGGACTTTACACCGTAAAGCGAATCTAACATCCTTATGTGAGTTCTTCACATACTTTGAAAGCACCTGTCGTGTTCTCCCTACGCTCGTGTTCCTCCCCGCCCGCCCCTTTTTAAAGACAGCTCCAAGCTCCCTCATCCACCACGATCTAGTTCTCCACGTTCTTCACAGAGTGCACGCCCCAGAACGGGACCCAGGACTGAAAGGGTTCCAGCAAGCCTGCAGAAAGGGCCTTCCTTGTCCAGACATCATACATGAGCTGATGCCGCCTTGGATGGAGTTTATTTTCTGGCAGCCAAATCAGCGTTGACTCACACTACATTGAAAATCAACTGAATTCCTCAAAAATGTTTCGTGTGTACTACTGTTTAGTCACGTCCACGTTACCCTACATCTGTGAAGTTGGTTTGCTGTGCCCAAGCTTTGAGCTTCGTTGCTTCTCTTCGTCAGGTGCTGTCCTCTCAGAGCGAGTCCATCATCGTAGCTGGTTGGGGTGTTTGAGGGTGCTGACGCTGTCAGGGTAGTAGTTCTCCCGCTGTCTTCCTGCTTCTCTGCCTATTTGATTAATTTGCCATATTTGTCTTCAGAGACCGATAAAGCCCTGGAAAGGGAAGAGCTAAGGACAGATCTGGGTGGGATTCAAGTAGACGCTGGAGCTTCCTTTTAACCATTCCCTATTCCACTGGTTCTCAACTTTGATTGCGCTTGGAATACCGAAAGGAGATTTCACAAACACGCATGCCTGAGTGCACCGTCAGAGATTCTGCTTGATTGGTCTGGGGTAAGATGTGAGCATCAGCATCTTGATAGGCAACCAAGTTGAGAATCTCAGGTGTTTCCACCACTCCCGGAGCCTCGCATAGGGCGAGGACTGTGAAATCAACAGAATCAGAATGTGTCGTATTGAGTATATTGTTTGTTTTCTTTGAAATACAGCAGTAAGCACATACAGACTTTATTTTTTTTCCCCTCTCAAAAATGTTATCTTCCTACTACAGTTATTATTTTAAGTAAAGGAAATCCTGCAAAAAGTATACCTGAGTGGGGAAAAAGAAATCAAAACTCCCAGAAAACAGTCCTGCGTTAGTTGTTTCAGGGCTTCTTTGTTTCTTTGTTTGTTTGTATGTTTTGGTGTTGCTTGCTTACCCCCTAGAAAGTGTTTCCTACCACCAGCACGCTCTGATGCGTAAGAAGGGCCTTTTTCCTGGTTTGTGAGTCCAGCACTAGCTTCATACAGGACCTATTTTATAACCGGGCTTCTAAAACGATGATTTTTTCAAAGAGTGTTCCTCAGTGGAAGGAAACTGAGGAAGGGGAGTTAGGGAGCGGGGCTCCTCTTGTCCTCTCCCCAGACCCCAGTCAGAGTGACACCTCTTGTCTGTCTTATGTATTGGGTTTCTGTTTTGTTTGAAGGCACATAAGGATAATACTGTATTCGTTCTGTGTTCTCCAGTATCCATTCGGACCATCTTCTTTAGTTCATTTATTTCTGATTTCCGTTATTCTGCTCTCTTGCTTCTTTAATTTTACTTTGTTGCTGTATTTCAAACTTCTTTAGTTGAATTCTTAGATTGGTTGTCTTTTGTCTTTCTATTTTCTGATGAACATACTTTAAAAGTATGTTTCCATCTAAGTTCTGCTTTACCTGTGTATTTACCACTTTTGGCCTGTTGTGCTTTCTTTGCTGAACAGTTGTAAATTTATCTTAATTTCCTTATGATTTTTTTCTTTACCTGAAAAGTTATTTTATTTTCTTTTTCTAGTTTACAGACTGATGGAATTTTTGTTATTAATTTTTAATTTTATATTTAGTTGTATTATAGATTATGTTGATTTTAGAAATGCATTGAGGCTTTCTTTGTGACTTTGTACGTGGTCAGTTACTGGAACTCATTCTCTGTGCGCTCTCTTTTTGTTGGATATTAAGTTTGGGCTTATTAATTATAGTATTCAAATCTTGTTTGGAAGTGGCTTGTTAAAATCTCCAGTTATAATTATTGACTTTATTTTCTGGTTCTAACTGTAATTCTTTCAGTTATTTCTTTATATAATTTGATGCTATATTGCTAAGTCCGGGAGGTTCATGATGACTGTATCTTTTTGATATAATTTTCCTTTTACTAGTGTATAATGTCCATTTTTGTAACTTCTGATGATTTCATTTGAAATTCTACTTTCTCTAGTATTAAAATCTTAGTCTTTGAGAATTGAGACCATCTGTGATCATGACTTAGATAAAATGATGGAAACTTAAGTCAACATGATTTAGTTGTTCCTTCTAGGAAGCTTTAGCCTGGGAAAGATAAGATTTTAAACTAATAATTAAGTCCACTGTTTGCTTCAGGAAATGCCCACAAATCTGTATATTGAAGATAGCAATCTCACTCTGACAAACAACCTGCTTGTCAATGACATTTTGTTTATGAAGACCCTCACTGCCCTGTGTCAGCCAGTCCTAAACTACTACATCATGAACTTTGCCCAGTCCTACTCAGTTCTGCACTTTTGCAGACCCACTTTAACCTACTCAAGTCCAGACCCCAGAGTCCTACAATTATCCTACTTCTAACTTAACTCTCTTGAAACACTGCTTAGACTCTGTCAAAATGGTATTGTCCTGTACTGCAATAAGTTATACTAAATGTGACTTTTGTTTGTTCAAAGATTTGCTGGTGATATTTTGGGGAGTTCAACAACCTGGACGTCCTACCAAGATCCTATTGATACTTCCCTTGCTGCTGAAGCCTAAGACCTTCAATTCAGAAACAGGGGAAACCACTGAGGCCTACAGTGAGGGGGTAAGTCTCACACTGGATCCAGTTCCAATTTCTCTTCCTCAGGCTACCAAATGCTAAGTGCATTGTGTCCCCTAAGAAACCCTTTCAGGAATGCTTTGATTCTTTGATCAGATTTGAAAACAGTGTATCCTTGGTTGAAAGCTGCCTCATTACTACGACGTTGCTTTTTGTCACTACTCTTCATTATTTTCTGTTGGTAGTTGATAGCAGGAAGTTCATGTCCAAACCTTCCAAGAGCTTAAGATTTGTCAGGTTTGCCTTTGGAGATTGCCTAGCCACTAGGTTGGAGAGCCCAGGACATAAGGTGAACAAACCACTGATTGGACCGACTGTCGCCAGACTGTCATGGGTTTGTCTCAGACTAAACCCAAGTTCCTGTCTCCTACAGGCCAGGTTCCTGCCCCATACATATAGGTACATTCTAATACATGTGAGCCTCTTTCTAAAGGGCATAATTTTACCAACAATTATATAGCATTTCAGTGGCCATTTGGGGAAACTTTTCATGAGAACAAAATGGTTCCTTTGAGAAGTGCCTTAGAATGGACATGGAGTAGATCTCCAAACTTTCAGTGATCTGTATTTTTTTTTTTAATTGTTTAAAGGAAGCTTGCAAGAGAAATTCAGATTCCACAGTTGCCTCTCTAACTATTCTGTGGAAGAGACAAATGAAAAATGCAAAAGGCTGTCTCTCTTTTAGATCCGCCCAAATCATAACTTGAATCTATTACAAAAACTTTCATTTTACTACCCCTCTTCTCCATCCCGTGGCCCTCTCTTATCCCTTGCCCCTACACTCTTTCCGACTAGCTTCCCTTTCCTTCTGGCCAGCCAGAAACTCTAAAAGCTGAATTGGCTCTGAAAGTTAACCAGATCAGAACAAGCCCCTTGTGGTGGAATTTAAGCTCTGGTCATGGTCTGACCTGAAAGTGGTTTTCAAAGACTTTCCAAAGCCTAGCTGGGTCGGCAGAAATTTAGAGAGCAATTTGCAATAGTTCTAGGAACATGTAATTCCGGGCTCCCAGATCTACATCAGTTCATTTATATGTTATTAGGAACCACATGTGCAATAAAACTGAATGGAAAAGGCACTGTGAATACCCTGAGTATGACTTTAGAATCCTCAAATTCCATAATAAAACCAGAGGAATTTAGAAAACTATAAATTATTAGACAACGTTTTTGGAGAACATGCTCCAAAACAAACAAAAAGATGAATACATTGGAAACTTTCAGGATAGGCTCTTTAACACATTTAGAAAACATTCAGGTGTAGATCTTGGAGATGATGTGACCACAGCTCTTTCCCTATTTTCTCTGAGTGGCCTTAAGTCAGAAATAGGGGATTTAATAGACAAGCGAAAGCTGGAATGGAAAATAGTCCTATTGCCAGACCTCCAAAACTTTGATGAGCAAAACAAAAGAGGAAAAAAAGGGAAGTCAGTGGAAGCTACTCCAGTGTAGTACCAAGCACTCCAATTTCCCATTTACCCTTCAAATCCCAAAGACTAACTGAAGAGTGTTCTTTGCGACACAGCCTGTTTTGGAGGATGAAAAGAGTTATTGAGAAACATCACATGAGGATAATCTCTGTCACCTTCAGAGGGACTGCTTGGTGTCACCAGAAGCCTTCAACTGGAATGTTGCAAAAGTTTTATGCCAAACCCCAAGGAGGACACATTGGTCACTGTACTTTCTCGTGTCGTTGAGAAAATTGCATTAAGGTTGCTGAAGCTGTCACTGTTTGCGTGTCTCACCTGCACCAGATTAACCCCGGGAAAACTGTAAAGATGGGACATGGATGAGAACTCAAGTCTCAGGATACCTTTGAACACCTACAAATGGGTTCTACACTTACACCTTGTTATGGAGTTTGTACGTCCTACTCAATATGTGCTGATTTTCAAGGTGGAACAAAACTTTTGTTTGCTGGAAAGGTATGGTTCGGACGGTAGCAAAAAAGTTAACTTGACTTTGTGTTTCCAAACTGGAGAATTCCAACCTACCTCTCCACCATTAGAGGCACTCATTTTACTGGGATACTTACTGGAGAACTTTGCAAATCCTTGCTGTTTACTCAGAAATCGTATTGGCCCTATCACTTCCAATCCTCATGAAAAGCAGAGAAAGTCAGTGGTATTTTTAAGCTCAAATGTGTACTCACTGACTCTCGTCATAAAAACACATCACAGGTTTTCCTTTAAGGCTGTGTATTTCTCCCCCAGTTTGGGGGTCTACCTTGCAGATGTGGCAAAACACTGTAAGGGATTCCTGCAAGCAATAAAACCAGTCTTATCACCAAGAAGTATGAGTTGCATTTCCTTCATATTCTCCGAAGTGGCCTCTACATGCCCTAAAAAACAGAGACTGTCATCTGGAAAAGACACCATTAAAAAAAAAAAAAAAAAAAGGCCTAGGACCCACAATGGAAAGGAACTGTCGGGTAATTTTGACCACTAGAACACAGTTAAACTCCAGAAAGTGAAAACCTATATTCATGTGTCCTAGCTAAAAAAGACACAGGGTTTAACCCACTGACAACAGAATTGACATCCCTTTAGGACACTTAAAATTAGGGATTCTTAAGAATTTTTTAGAGGCAGGTGGTCTTCAGATGGAAAGAGCTTGCACCTCAGGGCTTTGTGTCAAGATGGTGATTGCAGGACATGACCAGCTTCCACTCCAGACCTACAGAACTAGATTTAGATGACTGTGGCTATGCTTGCATCTGCATGCTTTTTTTTTTTTTTAAGCTGTTTTTCCTTATCTATTTTCTTACATGATTGTAGCCTTAAGGTTCTGGGTAGTTAACCAACCATAGTTATTTCTTAACCAGTGAAAAGTCAAGGTCTCTAACTTTAATATTATTTCCTCTCTCTGTAGTCATTTCTTGCTATGACTCACATACTGGGAGAAATGTGTGCATGTTTTGTCCAAACAAACAAACAAACAAACAAGCAATAAAGTTCTCTGTTTTGCACACATTTCCCTGTGAGGGCCAACCAGCTAGTGGCAATCCTTTGTTAGGAAGTATTTGGTTTTATCCGTAATTGGACTCAACCACAAATTGGCTCTTTGTGTGGAAGAGAACACAACAGGACAGGTAACCAAAATTAAAAACTCCTTAGAAACAGAGTTTCTGCCACTACTGAAACCATACTCAAGGACCATTTCTAAGAGATAACATCTATAAACAAACTTTCATGGAGGAAAGACTCAGAAAGGGAACAAGGAACAGATGGTTTGTATTTAAGACCTGTCTCACATTTACAGATCTTACAAAGAAGGCTTACTATGGAGGGAATTTGATTGCCTATCAGATTTACCCTGAGTGACCCTTGGTGAACCTCTCTTCTCCACATGGGGCTTATGGGAATAGTATATTAGTTCATATATATAAAGAATTTAAAATAATACTTGGCATTTAATAGTTCCTCAATAAACTTTGGATAGAGCATGAATAATCGTTACAAATTCATATATAATTGTAAGTTATTAATGTCATGTCTGATATATTTATCTTGATTTCTTTCTTATGTTTTTTTCACCCTTGTATTTAAATGATTATTCAAATAGATACAAAATTCTAACATGGACTGTCTTTTCTTAAGCACTTTGCAAATGCTATCCTGTGGTATTCCTCCATCAAATAATGCTACCAAGAAATCTGAGAAAAATAATCATTTATAGCCATATAGTGACTACTAATGTATTTTTATGGGTTTCACATATTCTAATGTATTTAGTACTTCCAACAATCTTATGACATAGAAATTATTATCTTTATTATATAAATGAGGAAACTGAGCTATGGGGAACTTAGATATCTTGTTTAATTTTAGAGCTAGAGCTAGTGTTCGCCAGATTCAAAGTACTCTGGATCCAGCATCTAGGAGATCAAGCACTGCCCCCTACTGCCTCCTAAAGAATGTTGATATGATGCTTTTCCTGGTTTCATGATCTGCCGTTTCTTGTTGGGAACTTTTAGAATGCTTCCTTTGTCTTTGATGTTATTAAGTTTTACTGTAGTATGTCCAGAGTGATTTATTTATCACCTCTGGCACACTTTGGGATCTTTCAGTCTGAGTTCATGTTTGTTTATGGGTGTATGTGTGTGATATATCTGTGAAATTATGGATCACATGTCTTCAAATAACTTATGCAAGCTGTTATATTTTCCCCTTATATTTTTCTAGGATTTATTGTATACAGATACTGACACTTAACCTTTATTTTCATGTGTGTTGGCTTTTCTTGTGTTTATTCCATCTATTCATCATTTCCTCAGGCATTCTAGAATTTTTCATCTGATTTTGAACTTACCTTCTATGGTTTGTGTCAATGATTCTTCTCTTTCTATGTATATATACATATGTAACTTTCCTGCCATAATACACCTGTTTTATAAATCACTTTTTTGACACTTTCCTGTGATTATTAAAGGATTATTGAAATTCCACCACTCCCCAATTGTGATTGTACATCCTACCCTCACACTCAAGAAAGAATAGTGGAAAACCAGTTCATGAGTGTGATGTTATGAGAGTGAAAATTTTGATTGACTTTTTAAAAGCATCTAATTTACAAACATGAGTCGTATAATCATTATAATTAACAAACTGCTTGTGGCCCATCTCATAACTGATTGGAACAATTGGTGTTCATGCTACTGTTTTTCAGTGTCCGTGTGCTTATAGCATTGGTTCCAAACTGCCTCCTATGGGATGCAGTTTCTTTCACAATATTATCACAGCCCCACCTTTCTAGCTTAGTTTCCCATTACTTTCCTTTTATGTGTCCTGTTTGCCAGCGCTGCTTGAAGAATTCTCATTCTCCAGTCATTGGTATGATTGGAGATAAACTATCTCACGTCTGGGAATTTTTTAGCTATTTCCATAGGAGGAACGATTCTTTCCAGTCTTGAGGTTCATTGAAATACTTTTTTTTAAGGTCACGGTCAAATATTTCTTTCTAATCCATCAGAGTGAATTCTTTTCTCCTTTTGTCACTAGAGCACTCTAATATAAATCTTCATTTTTGGTGTGTATTCCGTGATCTACATGTACATTTCTCTCCTTGGATGCTTACTTCTTACAGGTATTTTCTCAATGATGGGCATAGTGCCTGGAAAATTATAAACATTTAGTAAATTATTGAACGATGAGTGAGTCTCTTGTTTCTCTGATTAACCAAAGCACCATTGTTTCTTCTTTTTAGGCTCTTTCTCTTTCTTCTTTCCTTCTCCTCCTCCTCCTCCTGCCCATCCTCCCTCTCCACCCCTTTCTCTAAATCACAGTCTGATAAAATTATATTTGCCTCTGCCTTAGCCCTTGCATTTAACTGTAACCAGCTTGAATGTAGGGACTGGATCTCCCTCATCATGGTCTTCCTTGTAACGTTAGCGCAGTGGTTTGTTGAATGTAATTAAAAGTGAGCAAGGAATTTGAAACAAAAACTTATTTATTTATTTATCCATTTCTTGATTGATTGATTCATTTATTATTTTAACAGCTTTTTTCTGAGATATAAGTGACATACCATAAACTGAACATATCTAAACTGTGGAATTTGATACATTTTGACATATGCACACACCCATGAAATAATCACCACGATCAAGATTGTGGACGTATTCATCACCTTCAAAGGTTTCTGTGTGTTGCTGCCTTCTGCTTTCTCATCTCCAGGCAACCATTGATCTGTTTTCTATCAGATAGATGTGTGCGTTTTCTAGAATTGCATGTAAACGAAAGCATACAGTATGTACTCTTTTGGGTCTGACCTCTTCTTTTCAGCATGATTATTTTGAGATTCATCCATGTTGTTGAGGACATGTAAAGTTCATTCCTTTTATTGCTGATCAGTATTCCATAGTATGGACAGAGATACCATATTGTGTTTATCCATTCACCTGTTGATGAACATTTGCGTTCCTGTTTTTGGCTATTACAAACAAAGTTTATATGAACATTCATATACAGGTCTTTGTATGACAAAAGGACAAAAGCTTTCATGAGATGATCAGATGGTTTTTCTTTTTTAGTTGCTTAGTATGGTGAGTTACATTGATTGGTTTTTGAGTGTTAAACTAACCTTCTGTTGCTGGAATAACCCCCAGAGTTTGTATAGAATTGGTATTCTTTCTTTCTTAAATGTTTGGTAGAATTCACAATTGAAGCCATCTGGACCTCAAGTGTTCTTTGTAGTAAAATTTTTAACTGTAAATTCTGTTTCTTTAGTGGATGTAGGTCTCTTCAAATTAATGATTTCTTCTTGAATGAGTTTTGGTAGATTTTACCTTTCAAGGATTTCTTTCATTTCATTTAAGTTGTCACACATTCATTGGCATAACAGTTTTCATATTACCTTCTTCCTTTTTAATAAATCTGTATGGTCCATCATGATGGGGTTCATTGCTGAGACATTAATAGCTTGTGCCTTCCCTCTCTCTTTCCTGATCAGTCTGGCTAGAGGCTAATCAATTTCATTGATCGTCTCAAAGAACCAGCCTTTATTTCATTGATTTCTCTCAATTTTTTAATTCTATTCCATTGATACTACTCTTCATTATTTTCTTCTGTCTAGGTTGGGTTTAATGTATTTTAAAAAAATTTCCTAAAGTAAAAGATGTCACTGATTTGAGACTTTTTGTCTTTCATAATATAAAGTATTAGTTCTATAAATTTCTCTCTAAGTACTACTTTAGCAGCTTACCACACATTTTGATATGTTGTGCTTTCATTTTCATGCAGTGAAAAGTACTTTCTAATTTGCCTTTTGATTTCTTCTTTGACAAATAGGTTACTTATAGTTGTGTTTTATAAGTTCCAAATATTTTCAGATGTTCTAGAGTTCTTTCTGTTACGTCTAATTTACATTGTGAGCAGAAAACATGGTATGGCTTGAATCTTTTTAAATTTATTAAGCCTTATTTTCTGGCTCAGAATGTGATCAACTTTGGTAAATGTTCAATATGCACTTGAAAAGAATGCATATATATTCTTCCATGGTAGGGTGGAATTTTCTATAAATGTCAATTCAGTCAAGTTGACTGATAGTGTTATCAGTTCTTCTGTATCCCTTCTGATTTTTGGTCTACATGTTCTATCAATTATTGAGAGAGGAGCATTGATACCTCCAGCTGGGTTTGTCCATATCTCTTTTGCAGTTGCATCAATTTTTGTTTCATGTATTTTTAATCTCTCTCGTGTATGCTATATTTTATCCAAAAAATTTTTGAGGGTAAAAAGGGGGTCTGATGGATAATTACACTGTAACAATAGACATAAACCTCAGTTGTCCTGGGAATACTGGTACATATATTCAATCTGCTTAAAAAGTGACAGAGATCTATTCTTATGTAATATGAGTCCGTAGGTGGGAAGTACAGGGCTGATGTGTGGTGGCTGCACTTTCACCAGGGTCAGAGCCGCTCTGTCTTTCTGCTTTTTGCTGTCTGTCTCAAGGCTTCCATCTCAAGGTTGTCCTATTACTCACAAGATAGGAGCTAGAGCTTCAGGCTTCATGCTCACAGCCCTTGATTTCTCATTCTCACTGGTCATTAGATTACAGAGTTCTGCATATTTTACTTGCTCAAACTGGTGCATTGAACAAGAAAGATTCACAGTGTATAATTAGAAATCCCTATTTTTTCCACTAGTGCCTGCTTACACTTACTCCTGCCCATTGCATGAAAATTAAGGCGGGCTCAAAGAGTTTTCTGCTCATTTTTAGATAATAAAAAGTCTTCCAGTTCCTTCTAGACATAGAAACAGTCTGAATTTTGTAGTTTTTTGCTGTAATTCAGTTTCTTAATAATATCTATAAAAAGAGTTCCTATCTTTGTTAAACTTGCAGCCTTCCTCCACTACTGGTCCTGTTGCCGTCTCACTACCAATGGCAGGAAGGGGCTCGTTATAGTTGCTTTATGTCGCTACTCCTCAGCCTCCTTGCTAGCTGAAGTTTTTGATGCTTTGATGTCAAGATAAGGGAAGGGAAAGGAAAAAAGGAGAGAGGTATGGGGATAGAAGGAAGAAAATTATCTCCTGACTTTTACTTGCCTGATAGTCTACCTTCAGTATACTCTGAGCTTGGCGTATGTTAGGAGCTAACTCTCTTTGTCTACTGCCGTTCTTTTGAAACCCCTTGTACCAATAGGAGTGTTACACCTGCAGTTTGCTTGAATTGCATGGATTCATTAACTTTCCAGCTGACAGCTTATGACTTAGTTCTCAGCCAGATCCCATATGCCCTGTAGGAATTCATGATGATGTATTGATAGCCTTAGACTTCTACTTTTAAATTAATACCCTTACTACAGTGCTGAAAATGGAATGGAAGAGTTTATGAGCAAATAAGAGTCAGGATACAATAATGAGAGTTTGGTCAAGAAAGGACATAAGTCTAACTAGGATAGTGGCAATAGAAATGGAAATAGCTGGACTGATTCAAGAGAGGTAAAGTTTACAATACTTTGTGTTTTATTAGACATAAGAATGAGCAACAAGAAAGTTTTAGAGCTAAACCTCAGGTTTTGGCTTTTACCATTGGATTGATGATGGTGCCATGCAGCAAGATATAAAAGCTGAAGAGGACCAGGTGTATGCAGGAAGATTGTAAGTTCCATGTTGCATACGTGGCGTTTCAGTCACCAGTGATTCATCCACGTGGAAATGTTGAATACTTAGCCAATATACAAGACTAGATCCCAGAAAAGAAGCCTGGGGCTCAAAATATACATTTTTGAGTAATCAGTGTTAGATAATTAGAGCTGTCAGAGTGAAAAGTGATCACTTCCAGAGAAAGTATTGGGTGAGAGTGGAAAACTCTGAGACCAAGCCTCGGTGGACACGATGGTAAATAGTCAAGAAGAAGAGGATGAGCTTGCAAAGGAGCACGAGGAGTGGCCTGTGAATTAGAAGGAAAGCGAGGAGATGGGGCTGTCACAGAGGCCTAGAAAAGAGAGTGTATTACAATAGAGGTATCCACCAGCAGTGTCAAATCCCACCAAGAGAGTGTGAATTAGAAGGAAAGTGAGGAGATGGGGCTGTCACAGAGGTCTAGAAAAGAGAGTGTATTACAATAGAGGTATCCACCAGCAGTGTCAAGTCCCGCCAAGAGAGTGAGTAAGATGGGCTCTGAAGAGCACACACTAGAACACTGCTGACCTGAGGGAAACAGTTTGGTGTCACGTTGGAAGCATAAGGCTTATTTCAGTAGGTTGAAAAGACAAAGGGAAACAAGGAGATAGAGACAGTGAGTATAGCAAATGTTCTGGAAAATGTGTGGAGGAAAGAGAAGAGAGAGTTCAGGGGTAGCCAGAAGGGGAACTGAGGTCAAAGTTTGCTACCTTCATCTCTAATTAAATATTATGTATGCATTAAAATTGTGTTTTCAAGGAATATGGAATTTCATGGACAGACATTCAGGATAAAATAGAAGTACAGGGCTTCCCTGGTGGCGCAGTGGTTGAGAATCTGCCTGCTAATGCAGGGGACACGGGTTCGAGCCCTGGTCTGGGAAGATCCCACATGCCGCAGAGCAGCTAGGCCCGTGAGCCACAACTACTGAGCCTGCGCGTCTGGAGCCTGTGCTCCACAACAAGAGAGGCCGCGATAGTGAGAGGCCCGCGCACCGCGATGAAGAGTGGCCCCCGCTTGCCGCAACTAGAGAAAGCCCTCGCACAGAAACGAAGACCCAACACAGCCATAAATAAATAAATAAATTTAAAAAAATAGAAGTACAATAGGATCACTCATATATGCACTCATACATCACACGGTCGGTGGCCTGTTGAATCTGAGAATGAGGAACCTCAGATACGGAGGAACCTCAGACAGGGAGGAACCTCAGATAGGCAGGGCTGACTGTAAAGTTATAGGGCTGCTCTGAGGGTCAGTGCCCCAACCTCTGCTGTTCAGGGGTCGACTGTATAAGCAATGTAGAGATCCATACAATGGAATATTACTGAGCCATAGAAAAAAAACAAAATAATGCCATTTGCGGCAACATGGATGGACCTAGAGATTCTCATACTGAATGAAGTCAGACAGAGAAAGTCAAATACCATATGATATCGCTTATATGTGGAATCTAAAAAAAGGCTACAAATGAACTTATCTGCAAAACCGAAATAGAGTTACAGATGTAGAAAATAAACTTACGGTTACCAGGGGTTAGGGGGAGGAGGGATAAATTGGGAGATTAGGTTTGACACATACACACTACTGTACATACAATAGATAACTAATAAGGACCTACTGTATAGCACAGGGAACTCTACTCAATACTCTGTAATGGCCTATTGGGGAAAAGAATCTAAAAAAGAGTGGGTATATGTATTTGTATAACAGATTCACTTTGCTGTACACCTGAAACTAACACAACATTGTAAATCAATTATACCCCAATAAAAACTTCAAAAAAAAGGCTAAGTTCAGGAAAAAAGATGATATGGGAATGCAAATATCTAAAAGTGTTTGGAATTAAAATCTAATTTTATTAAAAAAATTAAAAAATAAAGTATATGCGAAGGTGTACATAGGTTATGTGCAAATACTAAGCTATTTTATATAAGGGACTTGAGCATCCATAGATTTTGCTATCCACGGGCATCCTGGAATCAATCTCCCTTGGATACTGAGGGACAACTGTAATTTTTTAAATGGCATTTCTTGAATCCAATCCAAAGACTTTATTACCCAAAATTATTAATAGAAATTCCTTCTTTCCTTCCATCCTTCCTCTTCCCTCCCTCCCTCCTTCCTATCTTCCCTCTTTCCTTCTCTCTTCTATAACTCATCGTCTCTTATCTGTCTCTGTATGGCCATCCATCTGGATAGACATCCATCTATCCATCTATTATCTATTTTTCTCACTTTTTTCCTGCAGAATTTATGTCAGTTTGTAATATTTAAACAGTATATAAATTAAAAACAATTAACAGGATAATAAGCTTAGGAAAATATAATGAAGAAGGACTAAAGAGGAAATAAAAAGTATGTGAAATAAATGTCACATATAGCCGAGTGAATTACTTTATCAATGATCATTATTCATAGTCAGCCAAATGGCTATTTGTGTTTAATACAACCTTAAGTTCATGACAGAATATATTTAACCATCCGTTTTTTCACAGGTTATTTTTGAGGTTTTGGTTTTAAAGAAAACAAGATATTTATAGGAATTTCATTATAACAAAATGACATGCACATAAATATATAGTTGTTTTAGAATTGGAATGATTTCATCCATAGTTATTACATTTTAGGTTACAGATAAGCTGCAAAAGAAATAACAGGAAATGCCTCTTTTCTGAAAGAACACTGTAAAGTACTATAGATAACATCACGTGCTATTTGCATTGAATAGGTCCTTTAGAGTTGACAGCATACATGAATAATTACGGTATACCTTATTTTTTCTACAGTAATCTATTGTTTAGTAAAATAACATTTATTCTGAGAGAAATTCACCTAACGTTGTCATGTTTAAAAATGATGATCATATCTAAGAAGGCATTAATAATTCTGAATGTCTGTAAACTAGTTTAAGCAAAAGTCAAGGTGGCAAAAGAAAATTCCTTTAAAATTATTGATTGGCAGAAAAATACGGCATGAGTTTCATAATTTTGAATTAATATTTTTAGCTTGTGCCTTCTCACTTCTTTTCTCTATATAATCTGAGCTCCTAAATTCATGTAGATAGAGCAAAAGAACAAGCAGTGGACAAAAGTACAGGTGGAAACTGCAGATGTCACATGCACGGATTCTGGGAAAATCTATATTCAAATCATTCTAGAATTGAGATACATAAATACCCTGCCTCAGAAGCAACTTTGGTAAACTTTTTTTCATCACCACCCTTGGGAAGAATGATTTCTTACATTTGTCTAAATCGTTCATCTGCATCTTAAAATAAATTTCACCTTGAATTGCCCTCGTAGAAGATAAGATCACCAAGTAACACTCTTTTTTGTTGTTGTTGTTTGTTTGTTTTTGTTTTTTATTTAATTTTTATTGGAGTATAGTTGCTTTCCAATGTTGTGTTAGTTTGTACTGTAGAGCAAAGCAAATCAGAAACAAATATCGTATATTAATGCATATTATGTGGAATCTAGAAAAATGTTAGGTATGATCTTATTTCCAAGTAACACTCTTTTAAAGAAAGTTTACTCAACTCACTCTTAATCGCCAGGATAGCTTACATTCAACTTCTTCTTAATTATGGTCTCTTGAATTTATTATTATTTAGCTGATCCTTCTATATCTTTATTGGGCCTGTATTTTTTTTGTCCTTATGGCTTATATCACTTAAACTTCTACAAGTGAATTCAAAACTGGTCAGACTATTGTCTTATCAGCCAAAGCAATTTTTATTTCTAATAGTACACCACCTATGTCATTATTTAATTTTAACTGTCTATTGGGACTTTTAAGTCTCTCTAGGACAGTGGATTTCAAAGTACAACCCCCAGACCAACAGTGACAGTATCACCTGAAAACTTGTTAGAAGTAGAAACTCTCAGCCCTGCTCCAGAAGCCTGCTAAATCAGAAACTCAGGGAGCGGTGCCTAGCAATCTTTAACAAGTCTTACAGGTGAATCTGATGTACAGTAAAGTTTGAGAATCACTAATTTTAAAATCCCAATACCCATGCTGAACCCCAGACCAGTTCCATCAGAGTCTCTAGGGGTGGGGACTGAATATCAGGTTCTTTAAAATACTCCTTTGAGGGACTTCTCTGGCAGTTCAGTGGTTAAGACTCTGTGCTTCCACTGCAGGGGGCGCAGGTTCCATCCTTGGTCAGGGAACTAAGATCCCGCATGCTTCATGGTATGGTTAAAAACATAAAATTAAATTTAAAAATTAAAAAAAAAATACTCCTTTGGCGTTTTTGTACAGCCATGATTAAGAACCACTACTCTTGGAAATAATTCCTAAAGTCTGAGATACTGGGCTTCTGATCATATGGTATATCTGTGTCCCTATTTGCTTAGTATCCTCTGCACCCAGCGGATGACAGGAGCCCTTGTTATAAATATCAGGGAACATGTACTATGTGTTCAGACAGTTGTATCAGTAAAACTTAGAAAAACAAATACCCGGAACTTAATTTTAATTATCAGATTTGGGGTCAGCACCTGTCATCAAATCACTTTTACTTACTCTCAATAACCAACAGTCCCCAGGTTCTACCTCCTGTCTCTCTGATTTTCTTCTTCTCCCACATGAATTCTATTCCAGCTTGTCTTTTTACCCATAGGTTTTACTCTATAAATTTCTTCATCCATACTATTGGTCTTTCAAAAATTCATATCTGCTTATGTTTCTTTTTTGCTTAAATCCTGTCAACAGCTCCTTATCACCTGTGAGATAAAATTCATGCGTATTTGTGTAGCTATTTTTCCATACACTGCTCTCCAGCATGTCCTATCTTCTAAGATATTAAATCACTTGGAATTCCGTGAATAAGCTTTGCCTTTGTTAACGTAGAGCACATTTTTAAGTTCTAATAGGTGTGTCTTTAATGAATGAACAGGACTACCATTTAGTGTGTTAAAATATAAACAGTGAGGGGTTTTAGCTTCTGGTAATGGTGGACTAAGCCAGCTACAGATAACAGTGATAAAATCTGTCTCATTCCCTTCCTCCCCCAAAACTTCCGACTATTGGAAGTCAGTGAGAAAGTTGCCAAAATCAGACAGAAACTGAAGGAGTATCTACTCTCGAAAGGCAAAATGAAACAAACCTACACTGTAAGAAATGCTAATAGAAGCTTGTTAGGCTAGAAGGAAATTACACAACAGGTAGAACTTGGCTCTGTAGGAAGGAATGAAAATCACCAAAACTAAATATGTAGTTAAATATTTTTTAAAAATTAAAAATCTGTAAATACACACCCATATTTTATTTTCTTAGACAAAGCAATAACTAACATATTGAGGGGTTTATAATGTGAATAAATTATAAAGGGAGATGGAAATGTTCCATATCTTGATGGGTTTGGGTTGCATAGCTGTATCCATTTGTCAAAATTTTACTGCTGAGATTCCAAAGCCTTTTTGTATATCTTATACCCAAATTAGAACTATAATAATAATATGAATAGTCCTTATTCATACCCATAAAGTAATTGTCATTATCATTATTATTGTTAATGTTATTGAGTGAGAAGTAGGAAGTAGGAAGTCAATCAGGTATAGATGTAAGAAAGAACTTTTATAGTTATTGAAGCTGAGTAATGGAAGGTGGCAATTCATTATACTGTTCTCTTTGAATGTGTATGATATTTTCTGTAATTAAAAAGTAAGAGAAAATGTAAACAGTGACTATCTCAGACTTTTCTAACACCATTCAGTAATTAGATCATGAGAAAGGTATTTCTGAAAAGGTATACCTTTTGAGAAAGCTATTCTCAAAATCAACACAAGGGAACATTAATGGTCCTTTTCCCCTAAATTTCTTCTCTGGGTGTTCTTCTGTTTTGTTTCAGGAAGGTGTTTCGTTACTAATGATTTGAAATAAAAATCTCAATAATAACAATAAAAAATAAAATTAATAATCTAAGGATTAACTGTTCACAATTATTATGTTGAGATAGTCCAGAAGAGACCACATACGTATTATATACAAATCCATCTTTGCTTCACCCAATATTTCATAAAGCTAACCTGACCCTTGGGAAAGTTCTGGAGTGAACTTTTTATTACATCTTTTTTCCATTTTGTAGAGACTAGTATATGATACAGAAATATAACCATTGTGAATGGTTATGTCAAGAATTATTAAATTTATCACCATGACTCAAGCCCTCTGGGGGTTTCATTCTATTATAAAAGTGAATTAGATTACACTGACTTTCTTGTTCCTCACAATTCATAATGATTGCTGCCCAGTGTCTAATTCTATTAAAGGTCATGTCAAATTGAATCTATGATTCCAGCTTGCAAAATTCGAGAGTATGTTGTATGGCTTTGACTTCTAATGCTTCAGCCACAATCACTATTTGATACTTTAGAATTTATAGACTAAACTGTAAAGTTACCTGCCAATGACCCACCTTAGACACAAGATGGAATCAAAAATAAATTGGCATATAACAGTACCAGAAAAAATTAATGGGTTCTCATTTCTGCAACACACTGTGAGTCGTGATCATTATTTGTCACTTCCTCCTTTTCTCTGCATTTTATATTTGTTTTGCCCTCAGGTAGCACCCCAGCTGGTCAGGATTTGTTACCAGAGGGTATGACCTAAACTTTCATTCCCACAAATTCTGAGCCCTTTTTGGTTCTGCCTACGTGGGTTGCAGTAGCCTTTAATCAACTTTTTCTTTTTTAAAAATACTTTATTTTTATAGCATTTTTAGGTACGTAATAAAATTGAGAGGAAGGTACAGAGATTCCCCGTATACATCCTGCCCCTACACGTGCATAGTCTCCCCCATTAGTAACATCATTCATCAGAGTGGTGCATTTTTTACTAAAGGTAAACCCAACTGACACATCATAATTACCCAGAGTCCATAGTTTACATTAGGGTTCACTTTCAATGTTGTACTCTTTTTTGGGTTTAGACAAATTTATAATGGCGTATGTCCATCATTGTAATGCCATACAGAGTATTTTCACTGACTTAAAAACCCTGTGTGCTCTGCCTATTCATCCTTCTCCTCTCCCCGCTCCTGGCGACCACTGAACTTTTTATTATCTTCATAGCTTTGCTTTTCCAGAATGTCATATAACTGGAAGCATACAACATGTAGCCTTTTCAGGCTGGCTTCTTTCGCTTAGTGGTACGTATTTCAGGTGCCTCCACATCTTCATGGCTTGATAGCTCACTTTTTTTTGGCACTGAATAATATTCCATTGTCTGGATGGACCACAGTTTATGTATCCATTCACCTACTGAAGGACATCTTAGTTTCTTCCCAGTTTTGGCAATTATGAATAAAGCTGCTATGAAGATCTGTGTGCAGATTTTGTGTGGACATGTTTTCAACTCCTTTGGGTAAATACCAGGAAGTATGATTGATGGATCGTATCATAAGAGTATGTTTCAATGAACTTCTTATTGCCAGGTAAGGTATCACCAGGAGGTTCCCTAGAGCCTTGATAGTCAAAGGGTGGTCTTCCAACCAAGAGCCTGAGCATCACCAAGGACCTTGTTAGAAATTTGAGGTCCAGTGCCCCACCCCAGACCCACTCAGTCTAAATCTGCATTTTAACCAGATTCCTCGGGTGACTGATACCACGTTAACTGTTTCTTAAGTACTGCCCCTCGAGAATCCTCTGAGTTCTTGACGTGGAGTTGCCTGGCTCTCCTGTACAGCACCAACCCTGTTTCCTCTCCGTCATCCTTATGTATCCTCACCAGCATGGTACCTCCTAGTGATCGTATTGGCTTTATATTTCTGAGACACTTTTTGCAACATGGGAGTTGAGGGTGCTTCTAATCAGTGGCAGAGTAGCTGCTGTCTAGGTAGAGGGAATTGAGGGGTTAATAAGCCCCAAATGTCCCCACTACCGTTATAGGAATTTGGCATCCATTTTGTTGAATGCAGTGGCGTTGAAACCGTGCCCTGTAGATGCTGGCGTCCTACTGAGGGTCCCCAGCAGCCACTGCCAAGGTCAAAGGCATAGCTGAGGCAGGTAGCTCCCATGCTTCACCCTGGGCAGCTCCTTCTGTGCCCCTCTGATATATTAGAGCTCCACTTATGCTTTCTTTGGGGGAAAAATACCATTTCCTGCTAAATAAAGAAAAGTTAAACATCTCTGGTGTGACATATAACCAAAAGCCATTAAATTACATACAGTTCTCTGGAGAGGTAACCTGTTAACCTATTATCACTTATTGCTTCCAGGAAATATTCAGTTTTTCAGATTTGTTACTTAGAGAGATCAGGGTGCTGAAAAATTAGCTTAGAAAGTTAATTTTTAATGGGAAAAGCCATGATAAGACTGGCCCGACTCTAGTACGTAATAGGGAAAACTGGACAATCAGAGAATTATCTGTGGAGCCAGGTAAGGGTAAGAAAAAGATTAAGGGGGACTCGTGTGTGTGTGTGTATGTGTGTGTGTGTGTGTGTACACAAAGATATAGAGATTCCATTACAGATTTTTTAAAAACTGAATTTCCTCTTGGACTCAATAAACAATATCACATAGTATGTTCCTTTTAGAGAACCACAGTCAGAATTTTTCCGCAGACTCACTCCTACAAAAAGACATAGCTTCCCAAAGTAACTGGTTTATTCTTTTGGTCACTCTGAATATTTCATCAGATTATCTGTCTCCCTTTTGTCTGTCTGCTGTCAAGCTCATTGACAAATATTTGGCCTACCTCCTGTAGCGATGAAGTAAATTAGGTAGTATTGGCCCAGCTTTTCCTTAGCTGCATGTTATGTCACTGTTACTGTTTTCTGTTTGGCCAGTGGTCCTCCTTGGCCTGCTCCCAAACTAATGCTATATGTCACTTTAGATTTTTACTGTGTCTTACTTTATCAATATTTATCTCTAAAGAGTAATTATGTCTAAAATTAAAAAAAAAATAGTGCTGCTTCTAAGAAAATATTCTATGAAATTATTATCTTTAGAAACTGTACTTTTGTTTTTAATATGGAAAAGGGCAGGTAAAGAAAAAACAAGTTTGTGTGATTAAAAAGGGAATACTTTCTATAATAATTGTGGGAGTTGTTTTAAAACACTGGTTGTATTGGAGGTTGCAACTTACTAATCAGCTCACATCTCAAATCAGACACAGGAATTCTATTGCATCAGATTAACTGGGGGCTGTATACTTAGTAATAGATAGTATTGAAAAATTTAGGTTTTTAAATTTAAATCTCAATATTAAAATTATCTGTAACATGATATATGACCTTGACGTCCTCTTCCTAGGTAAGGAAGAATCTAAGTAGGAACTTATTTGGGGCTGGAGAAGCAGGAACAGAAATCAGTAGAATAATGTTAGTTGTAGTTTCACTATCTGATTTTATAATCCTACCCCAATCCACACCCAGAATCTGGGAAGGAGTGGGCCCGAAATTTATCCCCAATATTCTGTTGTAACCAGCCCTCATCTATTTTTAATAACTTTATATTTTCTTACTAAATCGTAAGGCTGCATATCAAAACTTTGTAAATAAACTAGCCCTCGCTTTTTCATGTATCAGCAGTCAGTAATAAGAAGGGATAGAATGATTACCTGAAACCATTTAAATTTCTAGGTCAACCCTTGTCCTTAGAAATACAATGTAAGCCACAAAGGTAATTTTAGATTTTCACATAGCCATCTTATTAAAAAAGTAAAAGAAGTAGGTGAAATTAATTTTAATAATATATTTTGACTCAACACATCCAAAATATTCTCATTTCAACCTGAAATCAATATAGAATTATTAATCAGATGCTTATTTTGCAGCCTTTTTATTATACTAAGTCTTCAGCGTCTGGTGTGTAGTTTACTGTTACAGCACATCTCAACTAGGACTGGCTACATTTCAAGTATTCAGTAGCCATGTGAAGCTGGTGGCTCCCATAACCCAATTCACAGTTTCATCTCTCACTCTAACTCTGAAGTAGCTGCAAGATTTCAATGTTTATGTGGATGAGCAACTCACATTCCAATTTTCAGTTCCTTGATCTCTTCAAATCAAACTCATTTCATCTCTCTTCTGCTTGCATCGTTCTCCCTGAGGACCACATTTTGGACTCTATGTTCAGGGAAACTGTTACACCTCTGAAGTCGTACACTTTGATAACGCTTCTCTCAGACCGCAGCCTCCCATCTTGGCCAGTCGCTTGTCTTTGCTCTTTGGCCACGTTGAGAACACAGCCCCTCAAACCCTCCATTTCCTCCCTTTAGTCCCTGTCTTCTGCCTCGTGGCATGTATTTACTGAGCATGGGTGGTCCAAGTTCACAGAGCCAGGTCTGAGGATGGTCTGAGGAACAGATGTCTTGCAGGACTAAAAATTGCCTCTCATAATGTGGCATTCCCTCAGAATGGGTGCTTTGCCTGTGTTCTCTTGTTTCCTCTTTACTATCAGACCCCTAATAGACCTGTCCACACTGTTTTACTTCAAAGGTGCTCAGACATCTCTACATGCCAGGATTAGCTCAGCTTCCTCTCAAGCTGCCACATGCCTCTGTACACCCTTGCAGGGTGATTTCATCTGTCCCAACGTTTTAAATATCACGTACCCTGCTAGCTCAAGTGT
Source organism: Eubalaena glacialis (assembly GCF_028564815.1). Lineage (NCBI taxonomy): Eukaryota > Metazoa > Chordata > Mammalia > Artiodactyla > Balaenidae > Eubalaena > Eubalaena glacialis. The sequence continues at coordinate 5,295,329 of NC_083735.1, read as the reverse complement.
CAACATTTCCAGTCCTGTCTTATCTCTTTAGCTCACATAGTTCTGTCTCCTACTTGATTTCTCCAGTTGTTGTTGCCTCCTCGTCTTGCATTTTCTCCCTGGTTTAATGTCTTTCCTATCAGGCTCCCCAAATAGAAAATTGGGAGTTATCCTTTGACAACTTTATCCCTTCACCCCTGGTCTTGTACCTCATGGCTAGTTTCAACTCCCTGTTTTTCAGGCTGGGATCTCCCATGAGGAAATCTTAGTCATCTTTCCTGCCTACTAATCTCTGTGGGGATTTCCTCTAAACGAAGAGGAAATAGGGTCTTTTTTTTTTTCTATTTTTATTTTTAATATTTATTTATTTAGGATGACCACAACAAAAGCAACAATGATTGCAATTACCAAACACGAAACACACTCCTACTACGTCATAATATTGACATTCAGTCCAGTAATCCTCCACTGTAACAGCTCCTTTACTTTGCAGTGAAAATTGATTTGTATATTTTTTGCCTCTGGGTCCTTGTGGGATTTTTTTTTTTTTATTCAAACAGAAAGTCACAAAAATTATAATCATCCTCATCAGTTCACTCAGTCCCATGTAATTAATTTTATTTTTTCAACTTGATCTTTTGTTAGCACTTTTATGAACTCATCAGTTTTCCATCAGAGTTCTGAAAATGCTTATTCATTCAGTTCAGCAGTATAGTCAGTTACCAGAAATCTGTACTTGTCAGAGTCTTTTCCATGAATTCCTTGAAGATGAAACCCTTTTATAGGAACATTTTTGCAAAAGCATCAGAGTACACCCAGAACTGTTTCACTCTGGAAATAGGGTCTTGATTGCTTCTTTCACAGGCAGTTCCTTGCTCTTTTGTGAAGTTTCCCAGCTCTTTCCCAGCAAATCTCGAGTTGCTCTGGGTACCAAGGAGTAGGGCAGCCAGGAACCTTTGTCAACACCAAAAGTTTGTTCCTTTGGGCTGATTAATTTCAGCTACAACAAAAACAATAAGATAACTTTTAAATAAAGTGACCTAATCAGTCACCAAATTCTGGTACTTCTACTTTAGAAATCTCTCTTGAATTTCTCCTGTGTTCTCCTCATTCGTAGTCAGTGTCTTGGTTCAGGTTCTGACCTGTAGACTACTACAGATAACATCGGTACTGGCTGTTGTGGGTCCAGATGGCAAACCACTTTCCAGGCTGCCGTGAACACACTCTTGGTAAATTAGAAAGCTGGTCCTGTTATCCTCATGCTGGAAACATTTTATTATCTCTCCATTGCCTGTATCAGGTTTTCACAGGCATTATTTTAAAGTAGAACAACTTTTAGAAACATTTTTAGAAATGAAATGAACAGTGATTCTCAATATACAAAGGAAAACAAATGTGTCAGGGGGCCTCACAAGAGTCTGAATTTGTGAGATTCTAGCCTTGCCCCATTTTTTCAGAAGGACCATGCCAGAAAATGTGATTCACTGAAAGCATCCCACTGATGCTATAGAAAGAGGGAGAGACGGGGATCCTAGAAACAGTGAAGGAAGTTTCACTCAGAAGGATGAGTGCAGGGCGATTGGACCTATTTTTCCTGGAAATAACATGTAATTTTAGGTCTTCTGTAATTTGCTTTAAAAGGAAAATATGACTCCTAAATGGACTGCCAGGAGACAAGGGGGCTATGAATACTGGCCCTGTGAGAAGCAGATCCAGAAGCAATTCTGACCCCACCCTTAGGAGGCTACCCTGATGTTCTAGGAAAGGGTAAATATTTTATCTGTAATGATAAACTTAAAATTTTTTTTTCATGCTTATTTTTAGTAAATATTGAAATTACTATATCTCCTCATAGTCTAAGAGTATTTCATGTTTGTTTATTCTTTGAAAACATTTTGAGAAACATCTAAACTTACATGGAAAAGAAAAGTCATAGATTCTCAAAAATTTAGTATGATTATGTCTGTCAGCACCATCTTTCAAATTGTTTTTTGCCTGAATGGTTTGATTTTGTTTTCATTGACTGAACTATCAAAATGGCCTCAGCAATGGTGAAAGTAGACAATATTAGAATTAGAAAGCTTTAAATTTGCAGAGTTACTTCCATTAAAAAGGAAATCTCCAAATAAGAAATCTTTTCTAATAAAAATTTAGAGTCTAAATACATACCCTGAAATTGATAAAATTTAAAGAAACTGTTTTCTATGTAAGATTACAAATGTTGAGCCAAAGTTATAGACATTTTTGGGGACTTCCCTGGTGGTGCAGTGGTTAAGAATCCACCTGTCAGTGCAGGGGACACAGGTTCGATCCCTGGTCCGGGAAGATCCCACATGCCGTGGAGCAACTAAGCCCGTGCGCCACCACTACCGAGCCTGTGCTCTAGAGCCCACGTGCCACAACTACCGAAGCCCGCGCGCCTAGAGCCCCTGCTCCACAACAAGAGAAGCCACCGCAATGAGAAACCCGCGCGCCGCAACGAAGAGTAGCCCCCGCTCGCTGCAACTAGAGAAAGCCCGCGCAGCAACGAAGACCCAATGTAGCCAAAAATAAATAAAAAACAAAAAGACGAAGTTACAGACATTTTCATATTTTAAAGGTTGACATTTATATTAGAAGTTCATGTTAATTTTTAAATTGAGCTCATCGCTTCCCCCTGACAGTTTCAGTTATGGTTAATGTGCTTATTTAAGGAAAACCAAAGAGTATGAATGTAGAATTCGTTAGGGAAGAGTTTCTTCTGAAATGTTCTTGGCAAAACACAGATGATAAAAGAATAGGAGTAGATTTTCTGAAAGACATATTTGGTTTTCAGCTGATATTTCATTGAAAAAATTTAATATAAAATCACTTTATTTAAAAGTTATTTTATTATTGTTGTTATAGCTGTAATCAATCAGCCCAAAGGAACAAACTTTGGGTGTTGACAGAGGTTGCTGGCTGTTCCACTCCTTGGATTACAGAGCAACTCAAGATTTACTGGGAAAGAGCTGGGAAACTTTGCAAAAGAGCAAGGAACTGCCCGTGGAAAAAAGCGATCAAGATCCTATTTCCTCTTTCTTTTGAGGAAATCCCCACAGAGATTAGTAGGCAGGAAAGAACACTATGATTTTTCTCATGGGAGATTCTAGCCTGATAGAGAGGGGTTGAACTTGGCAAGTAGGCACAAGGTCAAGACCTAGATTGTTGTAGGGAAGGACCAATTGTGTAATCAATATTCCTGAAGCCAGAAATCTCTCTGGATCCAGTCTTAATCCACTTGCCTGACGTTAAGAGCACGCTTTGTGTTTAACAGCCATGCACAAATGGTTTTCAAAAAATATAAAGGTAGGAGTCCAGATATCTAAAAGTATAGCATGATCGTAACTGAGTATAACTTTGGAAGGGGGCAGAGCAAGGAGATCTGCTTACCTCTCTCTTCTCCCAGGGTTACCTTCAAAAGGTCTTGCTAGATTAGCAGTGAGATGACCGTAATTGCACAGCACTGAGGGGGAGCCACATGCAATACTCGATACATACAATGGTGACTCTTTCTACAGATCTTTCTCCTGAGGAATGTGGAACCAGTACTTCCCTGTGCATCAGGTTTCCATGGCAATGTCGGGATGGCTCTCTGAGGCTTCCCTGCCGTGAGTAGTAGTACCTAAAGCTGGACTTGACTAGTGATCATCTTTGGATCTTTAGCTTGGCAGTACCTGTTCCAAAGTAACCAACCAGCATCTGATGGTTCCATAATGTCCTTCAGCATCAAGGTGGTGTTCCTGAATTCTGATAACACTTCTAATTCAGGAGCAACAATGTCTGAATTATATGACGAACATGCCCAAGTTAGTGGGATTATCTTAGAAAGTGCAATCACATTATTTTCATTAGTGAAAGAAATGTGATTTTTTTGGTCTTCCGTGTGATGAAGCAGGACATAAGTGTTGTGCACATGTTCTCATAAGACGGGTTTTATCCTTGTGTGGGACCATGATGTTTATTATGAATTTATGCAAGAAGAGCGAACATACTTGACCCAATTGGACATGCTAAAGAAAAAGACCAGATGTACTTTCTCACTTACATAGACAAATTGAATTCAAACGTGAGCTGACAAATGTAATTAATAATAAAGTCTATATCAGGTTTAAGGATAAATTTTATTAATGATTAGGGAATGATATAGAAAATTTAGAAAATTTATTTACCTACTAATGTTCTTTTACCTGCAATTCATTAAAAAAATTTTGTTGACAGTCTGTGCTTGGAAACTATGCACAACATAGTATACACTTTATAGTCCATATGTGGGCATGACTTTTCTATTCAAAAAGATTGAGTATTAAGTTTGACATTTGGTTTTTCTTATTGATTTTAAATAAATATTCTAAAGTAAGAAATGGGATTTTACCACAAAGAAAATGAATTTAAACAAAAGCTTCTACTACACCTTGTCTTTAAAAGCAACCACTGGACTGCTAAAGCAGTAATAGTTTTAATGTTGGCCCCTAAATGTTGCCATAACTGTTTGGAAGCATTGTACCTGCCATCAGTACCCATGCCATGGGATAATTCAAACAGCAAAATATGTGAATGTGATGTGCCTGCCTTCTAAATGACTATTATATTTTACTTTTCACACTTACGTACACTGAAGAAATGGATAAAATGTCACCTGAGGTTAATCATAAGGATGCATTTTATCTAATGGCTCCAGGATAGAATTTAGGACATTTCCCCCGAACCACGATCAAGGTTAGGGGTGCTGGATTTACCTGTTATATTCACATTAGGTCACTTCCCACATGAGTAGAAATACAGTGGAACCATAAGACAAAGAAAGAGCAGAAATCCCGGTGGTCTTTGCTCCTCGAGTTTGTACAGGCAAAGAAAAAGTGGAATTCTCTAAAACTGTCAGCACTGAAACATCTCAGCTCAATTCTTTAACCAAAGATTAAGTGAGGAAGGCTAGTCTTGTTTTCTAGACACTTAGCTCTCTTTTTCCTAAGCATCTTTACTTCCCATTTTGCCTGAGAGTCTCTTAAAAAGAAAATCATATTTTAAAGTGACTCTTTAGTGATACAAATACAATAGTCCTGACTGTATCAGTGTCACAGTAATTGTGTTCAGAAGTTAAGATAAGCTCAACACTACAAAGCGTGCGCCGAACGCCTTCCCCCCAGGTGGCAGAAGGCACGCAATTTTAGTGACAAACTCACTGATTTTTTAAAAATTTCATTTATTTATTTATTTTTGGCTGTGTTGGGTCTTCGTTTCTGTGCGAGGGCTTTCTCTAGTTGCGGCGAGCGGGGGCCACTCTTCATCGCGGTGCGCGGGCCTCTCACTGTCGCGGCCTCTCTTGTTGCGGAGCACAGGCTCCAGACGCGCAGGCTCAGTAGTTGTGGCTCAAGGGCCCAGCTGCTCTGCGGCATGTAGGATCTTCCCAGACCAGGGCTCGAACCCGTGTCCCCTGCATTGGCAGGCAGATTCTCAACCACTGCGCCACCAGGGAAGCCCGATATTTTATCAATAGGAACTATCACAAGACAGCCATGTTAAATGGGAATACGGAAAGATGTTTCCAGAATAAAAATAGGAAATGTAGTCTTTTCTTAAACATTTAAGGGCATTAGAGATGTTCCACTGAAATTTAGCTTCGACTCACTTTTGCTTATAGTTAAATATCCGATCAAGGGATAAGCAAGCATCTTATTACTGACTGGTGGCCATAGATTGGGGGCTCCTGGTTCCCCAGCTGCTAGGTACGTGCCAGGAGGCTTCTGAAAGAGTCAGCCAGCCAGCCTGGAACTCATTGAGCTGCGTTTTTCCCTGAATCCTGTGTCTGTCTACACAGTGTGGATAAAGAACATTTTCAATGCGACTGAAGGTAAACTCCATCTTTCCCTTAAAATTGAATGATAACACGGAGTAAGCAATCAGTTTAAGAGAATATTAAGACCTCTTTCATCAGTGATCAGATGCTTTGGATTAAACATACCTGAACTTGAATCAGATCTCTGCCTGTCACTGGTGCTGTGAATTTAAGGATGTTATTTGTTTCCTCTCTTGAGAAAGTGGAGGGAAAACATTACCCTTTAAGGCCAGTTTAAATGACCACTGGTGTGGACTGAATGTGTGTGTGCCCTCAAAAGACATATGTTGGGACTCTATTCCCCAGGGGGATGGTATTGGGAGGTGGGGCCTTTGGGAGGTGATTAGATCATGAGGGTGGAGCCCTCATGGATGGCATGAGTGTTCTTATGAAAGAGACCCCACGGAGATCTCTGGCCTCTTCCTCCACGTGAGAACACAGAGAGGAGAAGCCGACTGTGAACCAGGAAGGTGTCCCTCACCAGACACTGTGTCTGCACCTTGATCTTGGACTTCCCAACCTACAGAACTTGTTTATAAGCCACTCACTCAGGCAGTGGCATTTTGTGATAGCAGCCCAAAAGGTCTAAGAGAACTACCTGTAAAATTTCTTCACATTGTAGCCAAGGTGCTTTTAAAAAGGAAAATGAGATTGGTATTGGCTTGTTTAAAATACCCCATCACACTTAGAAAAAGTTTAACCCCTTCCCTGATCCCCAGAGCCCTCTGACGTGACCGAATACCTTCCAGACTCCTTGCCCACCGCTCTCCCTCCCAGTCACCAGGCCCCGGACTCCTGAACTCGTTCCGCCACTCATCAGCTGCACGAGGCCCGCGCCTGCCTTGGCTGGTTGTGGAGCTCTCTTCATAGGGTTCCTGCATGTCTGGTGCCTTCTCCTCTTGTACTTCTGTAGTCCTCCTGGTGGCCTTCTAGGGCCACGTCGGCTAAACCAAACCTGGATCTCTTGGTGACACCACCTGCACTGCCTAGCTGCAAATTCAGTTGCAATTATAGGATTAACACAAAGATCACTAACTGTCCCTCGCCACTAAAATGTAAGCTGCGTGAGAGCAGGGACTTTTTAAATCAAATGGCATATACTCGGTGCCTAATGGTACCAGATGCAAGGTTGGTCCTTGATAAAGGTAGCTTCTTTCCTCTCACATCATTGATTAAATATCTACTATGAACAAAATGCAGTGTTGGTTTGGGAAAAGGGAAGCTCTACAATAAAGTCTCGGACTTCAGAAATTTGCAGTATAATGCAGAAGTCAACAACAATAGTGACAAAAATATAAAACTTTAAATGACAAATTAAATTTCAAAATAGAGTTTTGGTACCGCCCTTAAAATCAAAGTAAATGTACAGAACATAATGTTATAGGAGGACATACACTGAAGGCTGAGGTAATCATAAAAAAGGTTTTATGGGGCAAGATTTAAGTTTTAAGCCTAGGTATTGATATTATTCTTGAGTGATAATAGAATGAGTGAGAAATTTTAAGGGACCAAAAAAGTAAGGTGAGCTTGAGAAACAGTGATACATTTATACATAGGTTATATTTTGGTATAGGAATATATAGGAATATACATGTAATGTGAAAATAAGCAAAAAATATGGTTTTAAGAACTCACTTACAGTTCTATGATTTCTTTTTTTTTTTTTTTTTAAACATCTTTATTGAAGTATAATTGCTTTACAATGGTGTGCTAGCTTCTGCTTTACAACAAAGTGAATCAGTTACACATATACATATATTGCCATATCTCTTCCCGTTGCATCTCCCTCCCTCCCACCCTCCCTATCCCACCCCTCTAGGTGGTCACAAAGCACCGAGCTGATCTCCCTGTGCTATGCGGCTGCTTCCCACTAGTTATCTATTTTACATTTGGTAGTGTATATATGTCCATGACACTCTCTCACCCTGTCACATCTCACCCCTCCCCCTCCCCATATCCTCAAGTCCATTCTCTAGTAGGTCTGTGTCTTTATTCCCATCTTGCCACTAGGTTCTTCATGACCTCTTTTTTTTTTTTTTTTCCCTTAGATTCCATATATATGTGTTAGCATACTGTATTTGTTTTTCTCTTTCTGACTTACTTCACTCTGTATGACAGACTCTAACTCCATCCACCTCATTACAAACACCTCCATTTCATTTCTTTTTATGGCTGAGTAATATTCCATTGTATATATGTGCCACATCTTCTTTATGCATTCATCCGATGATGGACACCTAGGTTGCTTCCATGTCCTGGCTATTGTAAACAGAGCTGCAATGAATATTTTGGTACATGACTCTTTCTGAATTATGGTTTTCTCAGGGTATATGCCCAGTAGTGGGATTGCTGGGTCATATGGTAGTTCTATTTTTAGTTTTTTAAGGAACCTCCATACTGTTCTCCATAGTGGCTGTATCAATTTACATTCCCACCAACAGTGCAAGAGTGTTCCCTTTTCTCCACACCCTCTCCAGCATTTATTGTTTCTAGATTTTTTGATGATGGCCATTCTGACCGGTGTGAGATGATACCTCATTGTAGTTTTGATTTGCATTTCTCTAATGATTAATGATGTTGAGCATTCTTTCATGTGTCTGTTGGCAATCTGTATCTCTTCTTTGGAGAAATGTCTATTTAGGTCTTCTGCCCATTTTTGGATTGGGTTGTTTGTTTTTTTGTTATTGAGCTGCATGAGCTGCTTGTAAATCTTGGAGATGAATCCTTTGTCCGTTGCTTCATTTGCAAATATTTTCTCCCATTCTGAGGGTTGTCTTTTGGTCTTGTTTATGGTTTCCTTTGCTGTGCAAAAGCTTTTAAGTTTCATTAGGTCCCATTTGTTTATTTGTGTTTTTATTTCCATTTCTCTAGGACCTGGGTCAAAAAGGATCTTGCTGTGACTTATGTCATACAGTGTTCTGCCTATGTTTTCCTCTAAGAGTTTGATAGTGTCTGGCCTTACACTTAGGTCTTTAATCCATTTTGAGTTTATTTTTGTGTATGGTGTTAGGGAGTGTTCTAATTTCATACTTTTACATGTACCTGTCCAATTTTCCCAGCACCACTTATTGAAGAGGCTGTCTTTTCTCCACTGTATATGCTTGCCTCCTTTATCAAAGATAAGGTGACCATATGTGCGTGGGCTTATCTCTGGGCTTTCTATCCTGTTCCATTGATCTATATTTCTGTTTTTGTGCCAGTACCAAACTGTCTTGATTACTGTAGCTTTGTAATATAGTCTGAAGTCAGGGAGCCTGATTCCTCCAGCTCCATTTTTCGTTCTCAAGATTGCTTTGGCTATTCGGGGTCTTTTGTGTTTCCATACAAATTGTGAAATTTTTTGTTCTAGTTCTGTGAAAAATGCCAGTGGTAGTTTGATAGGGATTGCATTGAATCTGTAGATTGCTTTGGGTAGCAGAGTCATTTTCACAATGTTTATTCTTCCAGTCCAAGAACATGGTATATCTCTCCATCTATTTGTATCATCTTTAATTTCTTTCATCAGTGTCCTATAATTTTCTGCATACAGGTCTTTTGTCTCCTTAGGTAGGTTTATTCCTAGGTATTTTATTCTTTTTGTTGCAATGGTAAACGGGAGTGTTTTCTTAATTTCACTTTCAGATTTTTCATCATTAGTATACAGGAATGCAAGAGATTTCTGTGCATTAATTTTGTATCCTGCTACTTTACCAAATTCATTGATTAGCTCTAGTAGTTTTCTGGTAGCATCTTTTGGATTCTCTATGTATAGTATCATGTCATCTGCAAACAGTGACAGCTTTACTTCTTCTTTTCCGATTTGGATTCCTTTTATTTCTTTTTCGTCTCTGATTGCTGTGGCTAACACTTCCAAAACTATGTTGAATAATAGTGGTGAGAGTGGGCAACCTTGTCTTGTTCCTGATCTTAGTGGAAATGGTTTCAGTTTTTCACCATTGAGGACAATGTTGGCTGTGGGTTTGTCATATACGGCCTTTATTATGTTGAGGAAAGTTCCCTCTATGCCTACTTTCTGCAGGACTTTTACCATAAATGGGTGTTGAATTTTGTCGAAAGCTTTCTCTGCATCTATTGAGATGATCATATGGTTTTTCTCCTTCAATTTGTTAATATGATGTATCACGTTGATTGATTTGCGTATATTGAAGAATCCTTGCATTCCTGGAATAAACCCCACTTGATCATGGTGTATGATCCTTTTAATGTGCTGTTGGATTCTGTTTGCTAGTATTTTGTTGAGGATTTTTGCATCTATGTTCATCAGTGATATTGGCCTGTAGTTTTCTTTCTTTGTGACATCTTTGCCTGGTTTTGGTATCAGGGTGATGGTGGCCTCGTAGAATGAGTTGGGGAGTGTTCCTCCCTCTGCAATATTTTGGAAGAGTTTGAGAAGGATAGGTGTTAGCTCTTCTCTAAATGTTTGATAGAATTCGCCTGTGAAGCCATCTGGTCCTGGGCTTTTGTGTGTTGGAAGATTTTTAATCACAGTTTCAATTTCAGTGCTTGTGATTGGTCTGTTCATATTTTCTATTTCTTCCTGGTTCAGTCTCGGCAGGTTGCGCATTTCTAAGAATCTGTCCATTTCTTCCAGGTTGTCCATTTTATTAGCATAGAGTTGCTTGTAGTAATCTCTTATGATCGTTTGTATTTCTGCAGTGTCAGTGGTTACTTCTCCCTTTTCATTTCTAATTCTATTAATTTGAGTCTTCTCCTTTTTTCTCTTGATGAGTCTGGCTAATGGTTTATCAATTTTGTTTATCTTCTCAAAGAACCAGCTTTTAGTTTCATTGATTTTTGCTATTGTTTCCTTCATTTCTTTTTCATTTATTTCTGATCTGATCTTTATGATTTCTTTCCTTCTGCTAGCTTTGGGGTTTTTTTGTTCTTCTTTCTCTAATTGCTTTAGGTGCAAGGTTAGGTTGTTTATTCGAGATGTTTCCTGTTTCTTGATGTAGGCTTGTATTGCTATAAACTTCCCTCTTAGAACTGCTTTTGCTGCATCCCATAGGTTTTGGATCGTCGTGTCTCCATTGTCATTTGTTTCTAGGTATTTTTTGATTTCCCCTTTGATTTCTTCAGTGATCACTTCGTTATTAAGTAGTGTATTGTGTAGCCTCCATGTGTTTGTATTTTTTACAGATCTTTTCCTGTAATTGATATCTAGTCTCATAGCGTTGTGGTCGGAAAAGATACTTGATACGATTTCAATTTTTTTAAATTTACCAAGGCTTGATTTGTGACCCAAGATATGATCTATCCTGGAGAATGTTCCATGAGCACTTGAGAAAAATGTGTATTCTGTTGTTTTTGGGTGGAATGTCCTATAAATATCAAGTCCATCTTGTTTAATGTATCATTTAAAGCTTGTGTTTCCTTATTTATTTTCATTTTGGATGATCTGTCCATTGGTGAAAGTGGGGTGTTAAAGTCCCCTACTATGATTGTGTTACTGTCGATTTCCCCTTTTATGGCTGTTAGTATTTGCCTTATGTATTGAGGTGCTCCTATGTTGGGTGCATAAATATTTACAATTGGTATACCTTCCTCTTGGATCGATCCCTTGATCATTATATAGTGTCCGTCTTTGTCTCTTGTAATTGTCTTTATTTTAAAGTCTATTTTGTCTGATACGAGAATTGCTACTCCAGCTTTCTTTTGATTTCCATTTGCATGGAATATCTTTTTCCATCCCCTCACTTTCAGTCTGTATGTGTCTCTAGGTCTGAAGTGGGTCTCTTGTAGACAGCATATATATGGGTCTTGTTTTTGTATCCATTCAGCCAGTCTGTGTCTTTTGGTGGGAGCATTTAATCCATTTACATTTAAGGTAATTATCGATATGTATGTTCCTATTCCCATTTTCTTAAATGTTTTGGGTTTGTTATTGTAGGTGTTTTCCTTCTCTTGTGTTTCTTGCCTAGAGAAGTTCCTTTAGCATTTGTTGTAAAGCTGGTTTGGTGGTGCTGAACTCTCTCAGCTTTTGCTTGTCTGTAAAGGTTTTAATTTCTCCATCAAATCTGAATGAGATCCTTGCTGGGTAGAGTAATCTTGGTTGTAGGTTTTTCTCCTTCATCACTTTAAGTATACCCTGCCACTCCCTTCTGGCTTGCAGCGTTTCTGCTGAAAGATCAGCTGTTAACCTTATGGGGATGCCCTTGTGTGTTATCTGTTGTTTTTCCCTTGCTGCTTTTAATATGTTTTCTTTATATTTAATTTTTGATAGTTTGATTAATATGTGTCTTGGTGTGTTTCTCCTTGGATTTATCCTGTATGGGACTCTCTGTGCTTCCAGGACTTGATTAACTATTTCCTTTCCCATATTAGGGAAGTTTTCAACTATAATCTCTTCAAATATTTTCTCAGTCCCTTTCTTTTTCTCTTCTTCTTCTGGGACCCCTATGATTCGAATGTTGGTGCGTTTAATGTTGTCCCAGAGGTCTCTGAGACTGTCCTCAGTTCTTTTCATTCTTTTTTCTTTATTCTGGTCTGCAGTAGTTATTTCCACCATTTTATCTTGCAGGTCACTTATCCGTTCTTCTGCCTCAGTTATTCTGCTATTGATCCCATCTAGAGTATTTTTAATTTCATTTATTGTGCTTGTCATCGTTTCTTGGTTCCTCTTTAGTTCTTGTACGTCCTTGTTAAATGTTTCTTGCATTTTGTCTATTCTATTTCCAAGACTTTGGATCATCCTTACTATCATTATTCTGAATTCTTTTTCAGGTAGACTACCTATTTCCTCTTCATTTGTTAGGTCTGGTGTGTTTTGACCCTGCTCCTTCATCTGCTGTGTGTTTTTCTGTCTTCTCATTTTGCTTATCTTGCTGTGTTTGGGGTCTCCTTTTCACAGGCTGCAGGTTCGTAGTTCCCGTTGTTTTTGGTATCTGTCCCCAGTGGCTAAGGTTGGTTCAGTGGGTTGTGTAGGTTTCCTGGTGGAGGGAACTAGTGCCTGTGTTCTGGTGGATGAGGCTGGATGTTGTCTTTCTGGTGGGTTCGTCCACGTCTGGTGGTGTGTTTTGGGGTGTCTGTGGCCTTATTATGATTTTAGGCAGCCTCTCTGTTAATGGATGGGGCTGTGTTCCTGTCTTGCTAGTTGTTTGGCATAGGGTGTCCAGCACTGTAGCTTGCTGGTCGTTGAGTGAAGCTGGGTCTTGATGTTGAGATGGAGATCTGTGAGAGATTTTCGCCGTTTGGTATTACGTGGAGCTGGGAGGTCTCTTGTGGACCAGTGTCCTGAAGTTGGCTCTCCCACCTCAGAGGCACAGCCCTGATGCCTGGCTGGAGCACCAAGAGCCTTTCATCCACACGGCTCAGAATAAAAGGGAGAAAAAATGGAAAGAAAGAAAAAAAGAGGATAAAATAAAATAAAATAAAGCAATTATAATAAAAAATAAGAAAAAAAAATTATTAAGAGTAAATTTATTAAGAAAAAAAATTTTTTTTAATTTTTAAAAATAGATTTATTAATTTTTTATACTAAAAAGAAGAAAAAAATTATTTAGAAAAAATTTATTAAGAAAAAAAATTTTTTAATTTTTTAAAATAAAAAATATGAAAAAACTTATTAAAATTTTTTTTAAAAATAGAAAATAAGGAAAAAATTATTAAGAAAACATTTATTAGGGAAAAAAAAAATTTTTAAGCCAAAAAAACAAAACAAAACAAAACAAAAAAAAAACGGACGGACCTAACCCTAGGACTAACGGTGAGAGCAAAGCTATACAGACAAAATCTCACCCAGAAGCATACACATCTACACTCACAAAAAAAAGGAAAAGGGGAAAAGTTAATATATCCTGCTCCCAAAGTCCATCTCCTAAATTTGGGATGATTCGTTGTCTATTCTGGTATTCAACAGATGCAAGCACATCAAGTTGTTTGTGGAGCTTTAATCCGCTGCTTCTGAGGCTGCTGGGAGAGATTTCCCTTTCTCTTCTTTGCTCGTGCAGCTCCCGGGGTTCAGCTTTGGATTTGGACCCGCCTCTGCATGTAGGTCCCCTGAGGGCGTCTGTTCCCCGCCCAGACAGAACGGGGTTAAAGGAGCAGCTGATTCGGGGGCTCTGGCTCAGTCAGGCCGGGGGGAGGGAGCGGTACGGAGGAGGCGGGACGAGCCTGCGGCGGCAGAAGCCGGCGTGACGTTGCAGCAGCCTGAGGCGCACCGTGCGCTCTCCCGGGGAAGTTGTCGCCGGATTACGGGAGCCTGGCCGTGGCGGGCTGCACAGGCTCCCGGGAGGGGCGGTGTGGAGAATGACCTGTGTGCTCGCCCACAGGCTGTTTGGTGGCGGCAGCAGCAGCCTTAGCGTCTCATGCCCGTCTCTGGGGTCCGCGCTGATAGCCGCGGCCCGCGCCCGTCTCTGGAGTTCGTTTAAGTGGCGCTCTGAATCCCCTCTCCTTGCACGCCGCGAAACAAAGAGGCAAGAAAAAGTCTCCTGCCTCTTCGGCAGCTGCAGACCTTTTCTCGTGCACCCTCCCGGCTAGTTGTGGTGCGCTAGACCCTTCAGGCTGTGTTCACGCAGCCAACCCCAGTCCTCTCCCTGGGATCCGACCGAAGCCCGAGCCTCAGCTCCCAGCCCCCGCCCGCCCCGGCGGGTGAGCAGACAAGCCTCTCGGGCTGGTGAGTGCTGGTCGGCACCGCTCCTCTGTGCGGGAATCTCCGCTTTGCCCTCCGCACCACTGTGGCTGCGCTCTCCTCCGTGGCTCTGAAGCTTCCCCCCTCTGCTACCCGCAGTCTCTGCCCGCGAAGGGGCTTCCTAGTGTGTGGAAACCTTTCCTCCTTCACAGCTCCCTCCCACTGGTGCAGGTCCCGTCCCTATTCTTTTGTCTCTGTTATTTCTTTTTTCTTTTGCCCTACTCAAGTACGTGGGGATTTTCTTGCCTTTTGGGAGGTCTGACGTCTTCTGCCAGCGTTCAGTGGGTGTTCTGTAGGAGCAGTTCCACGTGTAGATGTATTTCTCATGTATCTGTGGGGAGGAAGGGAATCTCCGCGTCTTACTCTTCCGCCATCTTGCCCCTCCCCCCAGTTCTATGATTTCTTACCAAATAAATCCCATAAGAAAAAAAAAATCTACTTATTCCTCCAAAGATACAGACTCAGACACCAAACACTGTTGATCAGTGATCATGTGGAATGCTAGTGTGCTGTTATAAATTTTTTCAACATGAAAATATTTAATAACGCTCTGTCAAATAATACATCATTTTACTTGGCATAATAATGATATAGTTTATAAAACTGTAAAACTGTTGTGTAAAAATATCTTGTATAAGTGTAAAGATTGTCAAAGGATATACAAAGTATGTTACTCTTACCAAAATAAC
Source organism: Eubalaena glacialis (assembly GCF_028564815.1). Lineage (NCBI taxonomy): Eukaryota > Metazoa > Chordata > Mammalia > Artiodactyla > Balaenidae > Eubalaena > Eubalaena glacialis. The sequence goes on along the minus strand of NC_083735.1, from coordinate 5,280,178 downwards.
TAATAGACCCCAATGCTTTGCCTTAAAAAAGCCCTATCAAAGTCTAGGATGATTACACAGCAGAACAAAGCATTCGGCAATCTGGGGCTTGGAAGCTTGGGTTTGAATTCCTACGCTGCCATTTGCCGGCTGGGTCACATTCAACAAGTATTTAACCATTTTTGTGCCCCTGTTGTCTCATCTGTAAATTGGGAATGATTATTGTGAAACTAAATCTTATGCTGTTATTAATTAATTGTAAAGCACTTATTATAGTGCCTGACACATAGTAGGAGGTTTGTAAGCGTTAGGTAAAAACCAAATAAAAACATTCAACTTCAGGATGTCTAGAAGTCATCCAAGTGGTACACTTGAATCTTACTGATTCTGTTTTAGCCCTAACTCTGGCTGAGGTGATGTGATTGCGATCAGAACAGAGTTTAGAGTGGGTTAACCCAAAATTCTGAGTGTAGTATAGAGAGTGGTGGGGTCAGTTTTGGGGACAGATGAACTGATGAGTGAGAAATTTAGGATCAGGAAGGATGCGGAGTGGCACCATTTGAAAGCGAGGAAGGGAAAGAGTGTATGAATTTCACCAGGTGGTCTTGAGGACTCTGGGTACCGCTGACCATCCTCTGAGCCTGGGATAACGGAGCAGTTAGAAAACCCCATCATAGTTCTGGAGTTGCTGCCTTTGGTCTGACTTAGTCTGCAGCTCAGACCTCACACCCTGCTACTCACTCCCTACATTGCCTGTTAGATTTAAAGGGCTCCCTGCCTCTGAATCGGACACCACCCACACTATCAAGTTTCCTGGCATGGACCCATGGTATGAGGTAAAATTTAAGAAGAATCCCCAGTTTCTTGGATTAGGGAGTTGGTACGTGCCTGTTCCTCATCACTGATGACACCTCAACTCTAGGGAACTTGTCTATCTTACTTTTGCCAGAACTTTGTCAGAGCAATGAGTTTTTGTATGAAGTATGTTTGAAAATACTTGGAAATAAAATAGGGGTGCTGATGAGTGAGCTATCTGGAGTAGAGTAGATAAATGCTGACATGCCAGAAAACACATTGGTTAGTAATTTTTCGCCGTTAGTTTAATAAATATTTGCTAAGTTCCTATATAAATTATTTTTTGAGAGTCACAGAAAGTTCTCATGGGGATGTACTGTCAGAGGAAAATGGATACATAAAAATGGAAAATATAATTAATTAAAATAATCATCCATGAGAATAACTTAGCTGACTTAGTAAGTCAGAACTAAAACCCGCAAACAAGTGCTTTAGTTCTTTATAAGGATTTCATTCTCCAGTAAAGTAGACCTAAAGCCCTAAACCAAAATCTGGTTAAAAAGTAACACAGGCTATTTATTTATTTATTTATTTATTTATTTATTTATTTATTTATTTATTTATTTAAAAAGTACTCTTAAATCAAATGTTTTGAGCTATATTGGGAAAATAACTTTTTAAAATTGGCACAATTTTTGTTCTGATTAAGAATTTTCATCAGTACTTCTCATTGCTATTTTAGATGTTTGCTCTTTAAAATAAGGAGCTTGTTCTCTTTATCAACTATAAAGTAATGTAATTCCAAACTGAATTAAGTGCTGCTGTTTCCTCTTCAGTTTTAAATGTTAAAATCCTTGATATTTATTCCAATGGTCTTCTTTCGTGTGACTCCGTAATACCCGATAGATGAAGACGTGCACATGGTGCAGGGGCAGCTGGGCAGAGTGGGGCTGAGGGCAGGAAGGGTTCAAGCCCAGAGCAAAACTCCTGCTTCCCAAAGGCTGACAGAGACAGTTCGGCTTCTGTCTTTGCAGTGACTTCTGGCACCAGCTACCTGGAGCCGAGCCGTACTTCACAGGTTAAGGGCACAGTGCTCTCTACAAAGCTGCTCTCACTTCAGACGCCAGCAGCTACCAGGCCGTCTTCACTTCTGACAAGATGGCAACCAATTTGGAGGTTTCCACTACCCTTGCACATTTGGTGATTCGCTAGAATGACTCACAGAACTCAGGGAAGTGCTGTACTTACCATTACAGTTTATTAGAGCAGGAGGATACAAATCAGGACCAGCCAAAGGGAGAGAATCACAGGGTGAGATCTGGGAGCTGAGAAGCGGGCAAACATGAAGCCTCCTCATCTTCTGTCTGTGGAGCCCCGGATGGCATTACCTCCTGTCAATTGGTGACAGTACTCGAGAGGATGCCAACCAGGGAAGCTCACCTAAGCTTAGTACCCACAGTTCTTATTGGGGCTTCATTACATAGGCATGAGTGATGGAATTGGCCAAATAAGAGTTTCCAGTCTTCCTCCCCTCCCCTATTAGGCTGATATCACAGAGTGTGATGCCCCAACCTTCTAACCACAGGGTTGATCTTTCTGGCTCTCCCTTCGTGAGTCATCTCATTAGTATGAACTATCTAGGTGTCTGTCTTGAGTCATTTTGTCAGCATCAACTATCAAGTATGGCCTTAGGGTATGGGTTGAGAGACCCAGCATGAATAACAAAGACACTCCACTCACTTGGAAAATTCCAAGAGTTTAAGGCAACCTCCTAGGAATTGGGGACAAAGGTCAGTTAAATTATTTATTATGGTACTATACAATTAAAAGTCTCTGAGTTTCTGAAGAAATGGGATCAATATTCTACTTGTCTTTTCTTATTTCTGTTAATAATCGCCTCTCTTTCTGACTTCCACTTTTTTTTCTAGGTTTCTTAGTAGTGAATTCTAACTTGTTTCCTAACTCCTGGATTCTGAAACTAAGGAGGGAACTAGGTCATACAATAGTATTACACTTATTGAAAAGTAGGTGCCATTCTAAGTGTTCCACATGTATGTATCTGTTAGTCATCACAACAGTCCTATGATAGAAGTATGTTACTACCCCTGTATCAGGATCATGTTTGAGGTATATATCGGAAAATTAAAACAAAACTAATAACAACAACAGCTGCAACAAGAATGACCTAAACATGTAACAGTTTATTTTTTCATATAGAAAATGTGCAGAGGTAGTGAAACAGGAGGGAAGGGGGCAGGGCACAACCTTTAAAAGAATGACATAGCCATAGGATATGATAAAAGACTGGTTAGAACCAACTGGGTCCAAGATGGCAGAAGATCCGACTTCCAGTAGACCTTGAGCCTCATTACACACTCATTTTAATACATTAGCATGCTAAATGACACACCCACCAGCGCCATGACAGTTCTGAGGCTAAAACCTTAAAAGGCCAAAAAGTGGGCAGTGGCCCAATTCCTGGAAATCTCCACCTCTTCCCCGAAATAATTGGAATAATCCTCCCACTCATTAGCCTATGAAATTACCCAGCCCATAAAAACTAACCACGCCAGGTTTCGGGGCTCTTTCCCCTTCTGGGATGGCCCACACTCTGTGGAGTGTGTTTCTCTCTAAATAAATCCACTTCTTACCTATCACTTTGTCTCTCGCTGAATTCTTTCTGCGATGAGACATCAAGAACCTCACATTCACTGGGAACCATCAGTGGTCCAGGAGTGGGAGAGTGAGTAACTATAGTGTAGAGAACATGTTCTTTCTATTGTGCTTCACCATACGGACCAAGATGGCTGTTGCAGTTTCAGACATCACAGCTGCATTCTAGGCATCAGGTCAGAAGATGCAGTGACTCCTCCATTTAAAGACAATTCTCCAAAGGGCCATACAGCACTTATGAGTGCCTCTGATTTACAGAAGAATAGTTACAGCACCACAGCTGGTCACAAGGGAATGAGAATCAAATCTACCCACACACTCAGCTTGGACAATGGCAGTGGAAATCACACTTTGCTGACTATGTTAATGTGATTTTCCTATTCCATTGTCTTCATTAGCTTTTTTTTTGCTCTCTTAGAACTTCCCGAACAAATGGTTTGATTGTTTCTATAGGAACTTTCCTAAAGACCCTTCAGTTCTTCAGTGGAAAGCATCAAGAGACAGATTGCCCCTTAAGATTCTTTGGATCCTTCTCCTTAAAAACCCTAGTCTTACTGTTTCACCAATCCTGGACTGTTGCGTCTTGATTCGTACCCAATCCTAATCAACCCCCTGCTTTGAAAGATCTGCCTTAAATCAAACTTTCACTTCTCCCTGCCAAAGCTTACTGAGGTGGTATTCTCTCTTACCACGTAAGCAATAGACTCAACACTGCTCTATCTATCTATCTTTGATTTTTGTGTTAGTGATGTTTGAGAAGCCAGTTGTTGCCAAGAGGCTTGGAACAGTGGTCTGTATTTGGGTGCATGACTAATCCAAATAAAACTGTTTTTCTGTTACTGAGAAGCAAGGGGATACAAGTGCTGGGCTAGATAATGAACATTCTCTGCCACCACACCACCCCATTTTGCAGTTGATTAGCCTGAGACATAGAAAGCTAAGTAACTTATCTACAGCGTTCCATGTAATAAGTAGAACACCTGTAGAATATTTCTTTTTTTGGTAGGCATTAGATTTGTCAATGTTATCTATGGGTATCCTATGTACAGTATCGTATGTTGATTCAGCTAAAGATAATTACTGTCTTGTAAAGGCTAAAACTACAGGGAAAGTCTATTGGAGAGTAACTGCCTTGAACTTTTAGGAACAACTTAATCTCAGAGAAATAATATCTTTCAGAATTATGTGTACTTTGTTCAATATAAATTAACCAAAATAATAGAAAGTAAAATATACATTTATACAGAGGAGGAAACATAATCTAGGGGCTTAGATTTATGGCATATAGATAGATTAGAGGTCTAGAGTGGGAATCAAACATAGGGTTATCGCCTGAGTGAGAAAATGAATTTACAGGATTTTCTTCATTCTGTGATGCCACCAAAAGTTTACATCCTTCCTCTTGCTAAAGGATGTGTGGTGGGAGTGCCATGGTGTGTGAGTGCGCCTTATTGAATGTGAATGTCTGTTGGGAGAGAGCAATATTCCTGTTTCTTTCCCAGTAATAAAAAACAAAGTAGAGTTCATAACGTTTAAAGAATATATTAAGTAAGTGCTTCCACTCCCAATTGCTTCTAGTATCTGTTAAGGGCCCAAGATGTTCTCTCCTTTTAGGGATAAGCAGATTACAAATTAAACTTACAGTCAAGAAGGTATTCCCAGATTAAGTGTGTGGAGCCCAAATTCTGGTAAAACTATGGTATAGTAGCTTAGTCTGAAAAGAAACAAGAAGAGAAGAAGGCCAATTTCTGTGTAATTAAGGAATTTACAGACTTGAAACAAGATGTCAAAGGCACATGGGTATTTGTTAGAGCTCTAGAAAGCAGGCCCAGGACTTGGAGAAAATGCCAAATTCTGCCTGTTCTACAGACACAAAATAAACCAGGAGGATGTTGCTTTTCAGGGATACCCTCTGCCAAAGGCAACAACACATGCGTCTTGATGCATATGATGCGTAGAATATGTTTTCTATTATAAAAATTATGTATATACAAGTTATATGTATATAATTGTAGTGTGATATTTAGCCAGGAGAATATCAAGAGAAAGTGAAATTTCAGGTCCTATAACAATCTCTAGACCAAGTCATTTCTAGCTACGGGTATGAGACATAGTTAATTTAAGTTGACTGTTCCCCTTCAGGCTCCCAGAAAGAAAAAGTAATTCTTACTAGAAAGTGTAAACATTTTCCTTCATGAGTATAGAAGATCATAGAAGATACATTATTATTGGGTCAATAGACACTTCTACAAACTACAGTGCACCAAGTGTGTAGTGCAAACACAATGAAATAGTTGTTTTAGCCATTAGGAAAGTCACTTAGTGTATGTTATTTTGATTTTAGTGTTTTTAATTTTGTCAGATTCTTTACCAAAATGTATTTAAACCTTTGCCAAAAATGCTTTTAATCAAAGATGTGAACCAAAAACACAAAGGCAGAGAACCACTTATGGAAGTATCACAATGCACAATTTTAAAAAAATGAAAAAGAAATACCTATAATACTGGGTCTGATCATAGTTTTAACTCCTTCATTATTAATAATTTTATAACGTACTATATAATGAGATAATGGAAAAACAAGAACTGAATTACTGGAGTTCTAAAATTGGCTTGAAAATCACTTTTATATTTTCACACCATGTTACATTTATTTTCTATCCATAAAAGATTGTTCACAATGAACTACTGTAGTCAGCAATCTGGTTGGGAATATAATTGGGCCAGTTATCTTTGGCATGTTTTTGAGACAAGAGTCTGTTGCATACCTTACATACATTCATGCTAGAATTATTTACTTTGTCATATATTTTTAATAATTTTCAGAATATGTTGGTGACTGATTTTAGAAAAAAGAGGTAAATTGCCCTACACATTGCTGTTTTCTGTGAAGTGTTCTATAAAATTATTTCAACATCCTCTCTTGGCTTAAAAAAACAAGTAAACAAAATAATATAATGTTATCCAAAAAAAAAAGAAAGAAAAAGAAAAAAGAAAAGAACCTTAACTAGCTCACAGAAATCTTTAATTTGTTCAGAAATGTGTAGGGATTTTGCTTAGAGTATGTCAGAGAAAATAGTGCAGTAGGGAATTCAGAAGTCCATCCCTCCATAAAAGCAACAAAATCCTGGCAAAAACTGTCAGGATCAGCATTCTCAGAAATCTGGAATCTAACCAATGGCCTGCAGCAACCAGTGAAATGCTTAATAAAAAACAAACAAACAAACAAAAAAACAAAACTGAATCTCAGTAAGAACACAGAGCATTGTGTTGTTTTAATTCAGTCAGGTCCCATTTCCTACTCACCACCTTGGCAGTGGCCTTGAGGATAACAACCCACATTCCCTGTACAGATGCCAGTTCTGGAGGGAGGAGAATGGATCTCATTTGCAAAGGATTGTTTTTGTTTGTTTTGATTTGTATGGTGCCTGGCTAAAAGGGCAATGTTTGTCAAAAGCATTTACAAGCAATGTATTAGTTGCCGCTGCCTGGGGCAGTGGATGAAAGTTGGGGCAAGAAATAGCGTAGGAGCAAAGTCTGGGGAATGAGATATTTGGGGGAATAAGAACTTTAAAAATCTTTGACATATTCCTGGGGATCTACAAGGTCATGTATGTGCCTAGGGCTGTGCACTTACTCAGGGAAGACCTGAGGAGGTCCTAAGCTCTCACCTCAGGCTGACCTTCAAGTTCTGCACAAGCAGGAAGTGAAGACTAAGGCAGAGTTCAGACTAGCTGAGCATTAAAGTCATGTCCCAAACACAGAGTGGGTCTACAAACACCATCCAATCACTAGCTGACACTAAGCTAACAGAAGAGAGACTTCAGTGGCTAAATATGACAAAGAATACAGATGTTACAAAATAAGTTCAGAAAAATAACTGAACAAACAAACAAATACAGTAAGTAGCAGAAAACAAACCCTGGGAAAGGGAGAAAATAGATTTTCAGAGTTGTCATTTCATAATTTTTTAAATATCCAGTTTCAAAAAAAATTACGAGACATACAGAGAAACAAGAAAGTGTAGCCAATACACAGCAATTAATAGAAACTGTCTCTGTGGAAGCCCAGATATTGAACTTAATACATAAAGACTTTAAATCACCTATTTTGAATTTGCTCATAGATAAAGGACACCATGGCCAAAGAACTAAAGAAGACCATGAGAATTAGGTTTCACCACATAGAGAATATCAGTGAAGAGATAAAAATTTTTATAAAAAGGAACCAAACAGAAACTCTGGAGTTGAAAATACAATAATTGAAATGAAAAACTCACCAGAAGAGTTCAACAGCAGCACTGAGCATGCAGAGGAAAGAATCAGTGAGCCTGACAATAGGTCAATTGAGATTGCCTAGTTTGAGTAACAGAAATATAAAAAGAATGAAGAAAAATTAGTAGAGTCTAAGAAACTTGTGAGATACCATCAAGCCTATTGACATAGGTATAATGGGAGTCCCAGAAGAGGAGAGAAGGGGGGCAGAATGAATATTTGAAGAGGTAATGATGAAAAACAAAGACACATCATACTCAAACTGTCAAAAACCAAAGACAAAGAGAATCCTGAAAACAGCAAAGAGAAGCAACCTATCACATTAAGGGGAGGAATCCTCAATAAGAGAATAACACCTGGTGTTGCCTCAGAAACCATGAGGTCAGAAGGCAATGGAATGACATATTCAAAGTACTGAAAGAAAAAACTGTCAACCAAGAATTCTATATCTGGTAAAATTATACTGTTAAATTGAAGGAGAAGTTAAGACTTTTTCAGAAACATGAAACATCCAGAATGGGCAAATCCAGAGGTAGGGAAGTCCAGAGACAAAAGTGGTTGCTCAGCGTCAGAGAGAAGAGGGAATGGGGAATGGCAGCTTAATGGATATGTGGTTTCTTTTTCGGATGACGGAAGTTATCTGAAATTGGATAGTGGTGATGGCTCCGCAACATTTTGAATATACTACAAGCTACTGAAATGGTACATGTTAAAATGGTGAATTTAAGTTATGTGAATTTTACCTCAAATTAAAAAAAAAAAAACACCTACAGTATTCTGCTTGGAAGAAAAACCTTTGCTTCAGGCATTCCGTCTTCTTTCTAGGTCCAAGGTGCCCACAGCCTCCTCCTCAATATTTGACATTTTCCTACGAATGACTTTCAAAAAACGAACTGCTTTTCCAAATATCATTCTGCTAAAATTCAAGGAAGTGAGGGTTTCCTGTTGTGCTTTGAATCAGTTTGAGGTATATTGTGAAAATGAAGTAGGTTTAAGTGATTCTGAATAAATTATTGTAAAATAATGACCTTATTGTTGGTTAAGTGCAGGGAAAATTGTGAACGACTGAAGTTGGATCCATTTAGTTTGCTCTTTGTGGTAGTTGCCAGACTAGCCAGTTCTGTACCATAACTTCCTCAAAGTTTCTTTTAGCAAAAAATTTCTTTCCAACTTCTGAACAAAGGACTCCATTTGACAAACATTCACAAAATGAGTATGTCTGTGCCTCCTCCAAAACACCTTCCTCTGCAGTGTTGATCGGATCTTGTCATCTTCTAGTGACTCTGCTCAAAAGCTACATTCCAAATGGGTGGTCACTTGAGTTTTAGCCAGTAGACACTGTCCCGCGTCTTCACCACAGTACTCTGAGCAATTTATGCTGGGTGACTTCCAGATGATCATATCTCAAGTTCACTGAGCTGACTCTGTTTTAGCTCCATTCTAATGGAATAGATTACTCTGTTAATCTTTCCTTTCTCACTTGTATTTCTCTAGTCTCTTTACACCCTCTTGAGGATATGTCAAAATATTTTGCAGAATTTTTTTTCTATCTTGAGACACAATTGCCACTATTCGAAGTAGAAATTTATTAATAGTGTAGATTCATAATATATTTTTCTCAATAGTTAGAAGAAGTCAGGATTATAATAATTAGTGTAAAATATTTTAGTCACCAGATAGATACGCCTTTCTCTTTACACCAAACAGCCACAACAATTTTTTTTTTTTTTTGACCACACATTTGGTCCTCTCAAAAAGCATGTGTATTTTGTATCCCACAAAGAAATTTATTGACACATCAAGAAGCAGGTTATATTTTATGAGATTTTGGACTTGGACTTACTTTTTCTTACCAAGAAAAAAATATATATAATTGTAAATTCCTTTTAAAAAATAATTTTATGAAGACAAATAGCTGTTTGATTTGAAATTTAATTTATACTGTAGTAATGAGAATAACAAAGTTAAATGTCATGTGAGTATCTAGGGATAGCCTGTAGTCTTAAGTAATTAACGAGCTGTTTTGGAGATAAATAATGTTCTTAAACTGAGTATTCTCTTTTTGTACTAGTTCAATACCATCTTTTAGTAACTGAAGCAGAAGGGTCCCAGAATATTGATGAGAACATCTGGGGCTAGAGTTTTGCTTAATATTAAACACAGTCAATAATAAAGTGACATTTAAAAAAAAATTCCCTGTATATGTTTTTTGTTTAAAGGAACTGCATTACATACTTATTTCTAATATTCTATACTTACTACTGCTGTTATAGGAATATTACATTAAATAGTTACATGTAAAGTGCTGTTATAGGAATATTACATTAAATAGTTACATGTAAACTCAGAGAGAGCAAAATCTATGTATGCAATTCTGAATAATATTCTACTGGCTCTTTATCAAATACAACATTCACAATTACTTGTGTGTAAATTATCTACATTGTCTATTGTCTAAATGTCTCACTCTCACTGCACTGATGGGTCTTGGTAGAATGGGACCACCATGATAGTGAAACTACCTCCCGGATGGGAAGATAGGTCAGAAAATACAGTGTGATTGTGTAAGTGTGAGTGGGTTTGCTCTCGCTTTTGATGATGGATTTTGCTAGCCAAGACATTTGAGAAGTAGTTTACAATGGTAAAAATATGTGCAAATACTCTCTTTCATCAACGTATTTGCAAATATTTTCAATGACATCTTTTCATAATGTTATTGACTTCCACGGGAAAATCCCTATTATTTGTAATTGACTTAACTAACGTTTTTTTCTAAGCAAGCCCATAGTATTAAAGAGTGATTTCTAAGGGTTTTATTTATACGGGTAAGTTAGATTAGTTACTAGACTGTAAACTATTTAAGAAGGTCCTACTCATCTTCCTATTCTCCCTGTTGCCCACAGTGGGCAGTCACTATTTGCTGAGCACAAGTGAAATATTTTATAATCACTACATATCATGTCTGTTTGGCATAAATAGATTTTTATATGTTAGAACTGCTTAAAATTGTGTTCAAAACATAACTCTATTTTTATGTCACAGAGCTACGCAATTTGCTTTCTAAAGACTATTTCAATGAACCAATATTCTATTTTACGTCACAGCTGAGCACTGAAGTTCACTCCTTTAGGTGATAGCACTGCTAATTCCCTGACCAGCTTCCCCAGGAAAGGAGAATTCTTTTAAGTCTGGTGCTGTGCTGTAAACACACTCCTGTTTATTCCAGCTAATGAGAAACAGGCTGTCTGGAAATGTGTCTCTGAGGAAAATACTGAGCAAATCTTTAGAAAATGAAGCTCACCAGATTGACTGAAAAGATAACATTTGATAACGTGTTGTTAGCAAAACATAATACCAAGCTGGAAAGTAGGCAAATCAGAGATGAAATTTACTTGGATGTGTCATCTTGGGCTGTGGATGGAGCAGGTAAAGGTATTGAGAGAGATGTTTGCATATATGGAGCCTTCTTCCCTTTCCTCTTCCCCTGCAGCCTTATCATTGCCTCCCCCTCTCCCCCCCAATTCTGCTGCCTTGCTGGGAATCCTTCCCTGGTCTTCTTATCTCTCCTTGGGATCAGTCAGGCTGTCTCTTCCTCTTGATCTTCTGTTATAAGGTGTCTAATAGTTTATACCCTTTTTAATTTTCTGGTGCTTCCTGTAGACAGTTTCAAATAGCTTCTGTAGCTGCTTTAGATCCTTTAATTTGAAAAGCCACTAACTTTTGAATAATAGTCCTCATTATTGGAAAGTTTTGCAAGGCTATGCCTTACTGAGCATTGATTTTGTGCTTGGAGAATACTTTTATCCAAAATATAAATTATTTTGCTTAGGGTAAAATTTATAATAGAAAATAAGGCTTGTTTATTTTTCTGTGGCTTCTCGTCAAACTCCAGATCTCCTGAATCTCTCTTCTCTATGTTCTTCAACTCCTTGAAAGTGCATGAACTACTCACTGGTCATTAACTTATGTGTAAATGCAAGTGGAACTCCCATTTCAAATAGATTCACTCATTCATTCTAATCAGTCCTCTAAATTTATTTCTTGCATCTATTCCTTTCCATCCTTTGCCGTCACCAAATGTTGGGTTGTTTTCCTGATGCTACCAAAAGGGCAGTATCAGCAGTGACTCCACATTATCAGGTGATCTTCCTCTAGAAAACATTAATGGGTTTTATTTTTCTATAAGAAGGTGAGAAAGTCTATATCAAACTTCATTTAACCACTATTACTGTCTGATTTCCCCTAGTAAAAAATATCATGTAGTATGATAGAAATTTTTCACTAATTTAAGAATTTCTTTTCCATTTGATAGCTGAAGAACACATGAATTTTCGAGTGTTCACATATGCCATGCAGGGTGTAGGTCCTAAACAGAACTGGAGTGTAGAAAAATAACTTGGTCACCTTCCTGGAAGATTGCTCCTACTACCACTACTACTAGTATAATTTCACATTTTCATGGCAGTTTCTCTTTCCATAGCTTCTATTGCTTCCATTGTGGTAATGAAAAAGAACCAGACTTTTCCTTGTGAACTTTTTAGTGCTTGATCTCATTTGTACTTCACAATTGCTTAATGATAGAGGTACAGCAGGTAATATCAGTGATATTTCAGTGGAGTCTCTAAGAGGTTAAATGAATTACCTGATCAAGTTTACTAGGTTAGTAGCAGACATCTGCTGATTTTGGAATTTGTGATCTACAAATGGCTGGCAGATACAAATTTATGGGCCACGGACCTTTGGAGTTCTGTAGACTTATTTCAAAGAGGTTCATATCTGCACATACATATCTTTAAATTAAATACATATTATAATGATATCTTTATGAGTATTTTTCAATATGATAAATAAAATACAAATTTATTTTAGGTATTATTGGTTTTAGAATAAATTTGCATTATTATGTATTTCTTAAGCAATAATTACTAAAGATAAAATCAGTGCCATAGTGTCTAGATCCTTTTTTGTTGTTAAGAAGGAATCTTCATATGAAAAAAATGTCGGGAACCACTGCACTGAATCCTGGTTGGGGTCTCTGGGCTGCAGAGAAATCTGAGGAGAAGGAAAGGACCTATCCTAATCATAACTGAAGAAAGCAAAACTTCTTTTGCTCCCATTCACCTTTCTTATAGCTTCTCTTCTCATCTGTCACACCCCCGCTCCCTGTCTCTCTTTCTTCCTTCTCCCACCAGGAAAACAAACAAACTTTAGTTTTATTTATTGAAAGTTTCCTACATTTTCTACTGACAGTATTTATAGAATGTCTGTTGCAGACCTCGCCATGGGCTATACACCTTCTATACATCATTTCATTTTATTCTTGTATCGGCCACGTAAGGTGGATATAATTATTCACGTGTTGCACACGAAAAAACTGAGGTTCAGATAGATTAACTGCTACAAGATTACAAAACTGGTGAATTATAAATTCATGATTTAAAATCAGATCTAACAAATCCCAATGCCTACATTCTCTCAAAGATAAATCTTTGAATTTATATAGTTTGAAGCTTAAGTATGAAGCAAAGTAGCCAAGGTAGTACTAAGGTAGTACTAGAATATAGGATTTAATTTTGCTACTTCAAAATGAGCATCTGTTCTTTGAATTCAGGGATTATATCTTTTATGTTCATCCTTGTATCTCCAGCACAGTAGCAAAATGTCTGGCATGGACCAAATGCCCAGAGAAGCCTTTTTAACTTCTTTCTCATTCTTCCCACTTCATACATTCAGTTGATCAAATGATGCTTTTGAATCTATCTCAGAAATGTCTTTCAGATGTTATTTCCCTTTACTCCCATCGCCACTTTATTTGTATAAGTCCTCGTTATGAACTGAATTTTGTCCCCACAAAATCCGTATGTTGAAGCTCTACTTCCCAGTGTGACTGCGTTTAGAGGTAAGATCTTTAAAGAGGTAACTAAGCTTAAATGAGATCATAAAACCATATTGGTCTAATCCAATACGATGGGTGCCCTTAAAAAAAGAGAAAGAGACCCAGGGAAGCACATACACAAAGAAAAGGCTATGTCAGGACACAGTGAGAAGATAGCCATCTGCAAGCCAGGGAGAGAGGCCTCAGGAGAAACTGAACTTGCTATCACCTTAATCTTGGACTTCCAAGCTCCAGAACTATGAGAAAATACATTTCTGTTGTTTATGCCACCCAGTCTGTGGTATTTTGTTATGGCAGCCCTAGCAAACTAATACAGGGCTCATAATTTATCATCAAAGAAATTGAAATCGTTTTCTAATTTTTCCACTCTCCTATTTTATTATTAGGAGGGAGCCTGTAATTCCCTGGTCTCATGTTTTGATGACTTCCCACTGAGGAGCACAGCTGGCTGCATGTTGTGTGATTAGCAGAGCTCCATCTCCTATGACCATTCCAAGGAGGGGCTCAGGACATCAAGAAAAAGCTGACTCTGGGAGATGCCTGGAGTCCCTTAGATAGGTGTTCCGATCAAGCTCTGCCTGTGTCTTTTCTTACAGTATCTTTCATTGACACAGACATTATATATATATTTTTTAACATCTTTATTGGAGTAGAATTGCTTTACAATGGTGTGTTAGTTTCTGCTGTATAACAAAGTGAATCAGCTATACATATACATATATCCCCGTATCTCCTCCCTTTTGCATCTCCCTCCCACCCTCCCTATCCCACCCCTCTAGGTGGTCACAAAGCACCGAGCTGAGCTCCCTGTGCTATGCAGCTGCTTCCTACTAGCTATCTATTTTACATTTGGTAGTATATGTATGTCCATGCCACTCTCTCACTTCATCCCAGCTTACCCTTCCCACTCCCCGTGTCCTCATGTCCATTATCTACATCTGCGTCTTTATTCCTGTCTTGTGCCTACGTTCTCCAGAACCTTTTTTTTTTTTTCTTAGATTCCATATATATGTGCTAGCACAAGGTATTTGTTTTTCTCTTTCTGACTTACTTCACTCTGTATGACAGTCTCTAGGTCCATCCACCTCACTACAAAGAACTCAGTTTTGTTTCTTTTTATGACTGAGTGGTATTCCATTGTATGTATGTGCCACATCTTCTTTATCCATTCATCTGTCGATGGACACTTAGGTTGCTTCCATGGCCTGGCTATTGTAAATAGAGCTGCAATGAACATTGTGGTACATGACTCTTTTTGAATGATGGTTTTCTCAGGGTATATGCCCAGTAGTGGGATTGCTGGGTCATATGGTAGTTCTATTTTTAGTTTTTTAAGGAACCTCCATACTGTTCTCCATAGTGGCTGTATCAATTTACATTCCCACCAACAGTGCAAGAGGGTTCCCTTTTCTCCACACCCTCTCCAGCATTTATTGCTTGTAGATATTTTGATGATGGCCATTCTGACTGGTGTGAGGTGATACCTCATTGTTGTTTTGATTTGCATTTCTCTAATGATTAGTGATGTTGAGCATCCTTTCATGTGTTTGTTGGCAATATGTATATCTTCTTTGGAGAAATGTCTTTTTAGGTCTTCTGCCCATTTTTGAGTTGGGTTGTTTGTTTTTTTGATATTGAGCTGCATGAGTTGCTTGTAAATTTTGGAGATTAATCCTTTGTCAGTTGCTTCATTTGCAAATATTATCTCCCATTCTGAGGGTTGTCTTTTCGTCTTGTTTATGGTTTCCTTTGCTGTGCAAAAGCTTTTAAGTTTCATTAGGTCCCATTTGTTTATTTTTGTTTTTATTTCCAGTTCTCTAGAATGTGGGTCAAAAAGGATCTTGCTGTGATGTATGTCATAGAGTGTTCTGCCTATGTTTTCCTCTAAGAGTTTTAGAGTGTGTGGCCTTACATTTAGGTCTTAAATCCATTTTGAGTTTATTTTTGTGTATGGTGTTAGGGAGTGTTCTAATTTCTTTCTTTTACATGTAGCTGTCCAGTTTTCCCAGCACCACTTATTGAAGAGGCTGTCTTTTCTCCATTGTATATTCTTGCCTCCTTTATCAAAAATAAGGTGACCATATGTGCGTGGGTTTATCTCTGGGCTTTCTATCCTGTTCCATTGATCTGTATTTCTGTTTTTGTGCCACTACCATACTGTCTTGATTACTGTAGCTTTGTAGTATAGGACACAGACATTATATTTTAGAAAGCATTTGTATACAATTGTCTCATGTGACTTGAGTCTTAAAACAAATCTGTAACATACATAATATATAACTATGCAATGCATAGCTGACAAGAGAGATGTAGAGGCCAGGTAAATTGCTCAATGTCTGATGGACACTGAGGGGCAGAAACAGCCTAGAAGGGCTCTTTTCGAAGCTCACTGCTCTTTCCACTTGATCACATTTAAGAAACACACCAGATTATATTCATTTGCTGTGCACAGTGGAGTTGCAGCAAACATATATTTAATTTATTTGAATTAAACCGTGGGAGAAGGCCCAAGGTAGAAATCATTTAAATTAAGCATAGACTATTGTGTCAGATATCTAACTCACAAGCATATGCCCCAGCCAAGGGAGTCAACCAGGTGGGAAAGAGTAATTTGGGTTTGGTGAATCCTATGAACAAAGATGTTTGATTCATTTCCAGGGGTTTCAGCCATTGATAAAGAAGTAAAATGTGTTGTCCGACCTTAAGTAAGTTAGTGATGATAGAGAAATTGAATACATTAATTTAGGGCTATAGAGAAACATTGATTAAGGAAATGATATTCTGATGTATAATTGGTTAATTAGAGCTATTCTCTCTCTGTAAATTTCCCTTGAAAAATTAACAAATTGACCTTCTGGTCTCTATGTTCTCTTTCAAGTGAGATTGTTTGAATAGTATAAATAGGTTTTCCAGTGCTGGATCACCTCCTCCTATTGAACCAGAGTAACTTAAGTAATCAGGTTCTCATCCTGTGAAACCAAGGACTGGATACTGGCTCCATGTTAACTTGCCAAGACGTAAATACCTGAATAATAGGAATTCCTCTTTCTTCTCTACAATAATCAAGTCTTCAAATAGAGAAGTTTCCAACCAATTTTTTTTTTTTTCTTACAGCTGTGATGATTAATTTTATGTGTCAACTTGACTGGGCTAAGGGGTGCCCATGCAGCTGGTAAAACATTATTTCAAGGTGTGTCTGTGAGGGTGTTTCCAGAAGATATTAGCATTTGAATCAGTAGAATGAGTAAGGAAGATCTGCCCTCAGCACTGTGGGTGGACATCATGCAACCAATTGAGGACCCCAGTAGAACAAAAAGGTAGAGGAAGAGCAAATTCTCTCTCTGTCCTTGAGCTGGGAAGTCCATCGTCTACGGCCCTCAAACAAAGGAACTCCTGGTTCTCAGGCCTCGAGGCTCAGGCTGAATTACAGCCCTGGCTTCCTTGGGTCTTCAGCTGCAGCCAGCGGATCCTGGGATTTCTCAGCCTCCGTAACATGTGAGCCAATTCCTATAATAAATCAATATGGAAATTTATCCTATTGGTTCTGTTTCTCTGGAGAACCTTGACTAATACACAACTATTCTGCTTGTTATTCCAAGACTATTGCTAATGCATAATGCTTATCTGCTCTACAACCTGGCCCTTGGATCTTTGATATTGGAGGCTTTAAGATTACTGTTTCAATAAATAATGAGTCAGAACAAACACAGAGGGCAAAACCATTTTATAGATTTATACATACTTTGGAAGAGTATGTGTAAACATGTCACAAACCACTGGAATGGTATTAAAAAGGAGCTAGCTCTTCCTCCTTTCTACATGTCCCATCTTATCTCTCTAATTTGTTCTTGTAATTAAGGATACGGTTCAATAAAGAGCAACAACAAATCTTTATCTCAATCTGCTTTGAAAATATTTTACTGCATGCTGAGATTCTCCCTTTTCTGGGCTAGCCAATTGTTGTATATCGTGATTAAATTGAAAGGAAATGAAATGTTAGTATAGTTAATCTGTTTTCATTTGATTCAGTTCTCTTTATTTTTATCTTTAGCCAGAAACAAACAAACAAACAAAAAGACAGTTGTGATGTTCCAATTTCTTTTTGTGTATTTTGATGTCTTTTCTGGATAGATTTCATTTCCTATGCCTGAGTAATTATCATAATGGACAGTATAATTATGTATTTTCTATCTCAGCTATACACGTGAGCAGTGTGAAGGGCATCCATATCTAAAGCCAGTGAAATAATTTCCCTGTGAATGCTAATTTTGTGATATTATAAATGGAATTATTATTACTTAGTGAGAAAGTGTTCTAAATAGACTACAGGTATTTATGTAAGTATCCATAAATGGCCATGAAAACATTATGTTAGATACTGAGCAACTTTGTGGAGAATATCAGGCATTGTTTAAAAACACTAGAAATATAAATTATTCCAGCTATTAGAAGAGGAGTCAAAGGAAAACTATGCTGAGTAGTATGGATACCATTACATTGTTCATGAGGGAATGCGTCCAGTGATTTGTGACTAAAGTAATTTTGCCAGCACATTAAAAAAAATCCACTGAATCTCAAGAATGATATCATTTTAGAAGCTTGAATCACCAATATAAGGAGAGGATTGTTTATTTTCATTTTAAACCCATTGTGGAATTATTCATGCTTAAATATACCAAAGTGTTACAATTTTAGTCCAGCATAAGGAGTATATCACAAATGGCTCAAAAAGGGATCAAAAGTAGAATCTAAATTATTGACTGCTTTACATCTTTTTATTTAACAGTTCTCTCATGTAGATAAATTCAGTTTTAGGTTACCTTTGCATAGTTGCCAATTGCAACTTTCTATATTGAAAAAAAAGGAAATTAGGCATGATATGCTTGACATCTTTTAAAGTGCGTAATGACTCTACCTTTCTGAACGTTGGTCACGATGTCACATTTCTAACCGCTTTATTTCTTGAGTTTCCAAAATTTGTTAGTGAAGATTTAGAAATAGTTGATTAAAACTTGTTCTTACAATTATTAGAATACTAATAGTTATATCAAATTTGTGGATGCGATAAAAATTTGCTTGCCAAATCTTTAATTAATCTGACCATAATGTAAAATTTTGTTTTGAAGGATTATCTTGTAATGTGGCTTCCCATAACTGAGAATGACAGCAATGACAGTGATTAAGACCCCATTTCTTAGAACTTATGGCATGAATTGCACCTAAGCTTTCACTGAATACAGTAATAATCATGTCACTTATTTCCAGCTTAAAGCATTCCACTAGAATTACTCTGTTTCTTTGTTTGTGGCATAATCATGGGAAGTTCACCTCAGGTAGAGTAGTGAGTGTAGAAAATTCTGGCTGATTGCAACACTTGGGGACAATATTTGGCCTTCCAATAAAGGATTACTTGGTCCAAAAGTTTTAGCATGCAGCATCTGGTATTCAGGATAACATCATGTTTTTCTAAAAACTGTTGTCAAAGTTCTGGCTGAGTAGCATCCCAGAGTATTTGCAGTACTTCTGCCAGCTTTTCTTGCCCAGGCAAAGCTGCACTGTCATCACGCCAGTGGTATCCAGTTAATACCTGTTACTAGCCCACACACTCTCGTAGGCTTGAAAAAGTGAGACCTTTTTTTGTAGCTTGGGAATAGATGTGAACATAAACTATAATTAATTAATAGCCCACGTGGATTGGCATGAAAAATAATAGCTTCATGGTCCTTCAAATCTGATCTAGTGGCAAACTTTAAGTGTCAGAGCAACCTCTTGAGAGCCACTTGAGTTAATTTGAAATTAGATGAGTTAAGGAGAGCACATAAGCTTTCCTTTTATTGAATATAAATCAGCTTCTAAAGCTTGGAAAATAACCTTCCCCATGGTGCTGCGATTGGGGATCCCAGTGGAAAACTTGTTCACACGTGTTTAAAATGCTGATTCAGTGATGGATAATCTTTGAAGGCTTTTATTTTTCGCGCCCCTTGGAGCATCTAATTGTGTAGTTATTCTTACAGAGTGTTTCTGCATATTTTACCCCAGCTTAGGCTCAGCAGCAGCAACAGCAAAGGTCCTTGGGTCAAGACAGGCCTGTGTTTAAATTCTGTATCCCTGACTGGCGTCAACCACTCTAGATGCCAAGTTCCTCCTCCTAAAGTTGGGTTGATACAGGTGCACTATCCCTTATTCGCAATTCTGAAACCCAAACACCACTGAAAAATTTTTTTTCTTCTTTGGCAGGAGAAACCTGGCCTGACCTGAATCCGTTGTCAGCAAACCTGACCAGAACTGACATGAGGTTATTGATAGTTTTTCCTTATTTTGCTCTGTGTAGGAATTTATACATTTCACTGAGGTAGTATTAATATTGTGGATTACTGGGTGATACCTCAGACCCTAAAACTTGAAGATTTCTGAATTCTGAGACATATGTAGCCTGAGGAATTTCACTCTAAGGGATTATGGACCTGTAATAACAACTGTGAGTGTTGATATGCAGAGTCAAAAAGCAATGAGTATTGATTAACAGTGCCCGGAAGAAGTAGGGATGCTGCAGATACTTTCCCCCTGTTCCTTCCCAGAGAAATGTCCTCTAAAAAATTATATTCGCATGAGACAATTCATTTCCCTCCTTATCCCCCCAATAAAAATGTGATGACATCATTAAAAAAGGATAATTCTGGTTCAGATCTATAAGATGTAACAAACAAACTGCAATCATTAATTTTGGAATGTTTCTACCACAATATTATAATTTTAACAAATTTTGTGCCAAGGACGATTTCTTATTGCCTTGCCTTACTGGGTACTCAGAGGATATGCTGTGCATTGTGAGCAACATATATTGGAAGACCACAGGGACCCTGAAAAACTGGAAATAACTCCAGAAAAAAACGGAAAAAAATGGAGGAAATTATTTAGAGGGAAAGCCTAAATATTTCAGCTGTCTGTTTGATTTAAAAAAAAAAATGGATAAAGAGAATGGGCTAAATAGCACCTATTTGGAAAACTTCTAAACCAAGATCAGTGAGAGAACTACTTAGTACTTAGTACTAGAGTGAATAACCTTAAAGACATGTTATTCTCATCCATCAGTTCCAAGTGATGATAGGACCATTTATCATTCTGCTTTCAAGACTGACCATTTTCCAAGTGTATCTTGGCTATTGTCTTATTCATATGCCGAAGTCAGAATCAATTGTCTGAAGATACATGATGAAGCAGTAATAGCAGTGAGCGATGTTTGCTTCATCAATGAAGTTATTGCGTTTTCCGTGAGTATGAGTAATAGGTTAAAAATGTACAAAGAGGAACTTAGCAAGGAAATTAAAAAGTATTTTCTGAGAAGTCTGTATTTCCAGATACGCTATGGCATAATAACAATCATGTCAGTAGTATTAGTGTTTGGCCAATTAACACGTCAAGAAGAGGACCAGAAAATCAATATAGAAAAATTCATACTGTCAAGAAATAGGACATGTAGGCTTGTTATCTCTCCCCAGAGAGGAGAAGAAATACTACATTTGATGCATGAGATTTTCATTGAAGATTATATTTCAGTGTTAAAGAGATCACTCTCTCTCTTTTTTAACTACATAGACTTGAATAAATGATCCAACTATAATCAGAGGACTATTAACAAGTTCTAAAATGGTGAAAATTGGACAATGACATTTTATATCCTGGAGAAAGAATGTCATGACCTGTTCTCTGAGTTTTCCTTTACAGAATGTCAGGACAGTCTTTCTGTATCACTCTAGATAGTAGAAAAGAAGAAGCTAGATGGCTGTTTATGAGGGTATTAGGCTGATATTAAGAGAGAATGGAAGTTAAATGTTTGTGGGAGTAAAACAATGCAAGAGAGCAAAGTAGAGGACATCAGTCTATCTGGAAAGAGATTTTACCAAAAAAAAGGTTGTAATTAATGCCCATCATTTCCTTAACTTGGTAACTAATACTTATATCCTCCTAGGAACATCTTAACATGTACTTTGAGAAATAGTGTGCTGTATTAGTGTGATGGTTAGTTTTATGTGTCAATTTGGCTAGACTATAGTGCTCAGTGATTTAATCAAACACTAATCTGGGTGTTGCTATGAAGGTATCTTGTCCATGTGGTTAACAACTACAATCAGGTGACTTCAGGTAAAGGAGATGACTAGGTAATTCGGGTGAGCCTCATTCAGTCAGTTGAAAGCCTTGAGAGAAAAACTGAACTTTCTTTCAGGAAGAAGAAATTCTGCCTCAATCCTGCAGCAATAACTCTTGCCTGAGTTTCCAGCCTACTCTTTTGCCCTACAAATTTCACTTTTGCAAGCCCTCATGATCCCATGAGCCAATTCTTTACTTCTGTTTGTCTGGAGACCCCAGACTCATATCACTTTCAGTCACTATATTATGTGCCCTATTTAGGAAATGTATAGACAGAAATCAGAAATTTTCAAATGCCTGGCAGTTGAACCATTCTCAGTCTTTGATAGTTATAGATTAATACCGTAACTTTGTACTGAGAAGACAGGGACCTACATAAAAAGAATGTTGGTGTATTATTCATTCTGACTGATGACTGAATAAGATTATTGAGGACTTGATTAATTAAAATTTATCTTCCAAATACAGAAAATTTCTCCAATCACGTGATCTTTTTGAAATGGTGACAAAAATTGGAAACTCAAGTCCCTGGCTATATGTATATAATGCCAAACATCTGCAAGAAAACGAAACAGTCAATGGAGATACATAGCATTGCGTTGGTCCAGCATCCAAATAATGTAAACATTGCTATAATTAGTTCCAGGCAAATTAGACAGAAAGACGTTTTTTAAAAGTAGCCTAGTTTCCAAAAGTCTTCTTGTTTAGCTTCGCTGTTCTTTGGAGTCCAACACAAATCACAAAACACCATTCATGCTGCCTTTCTTGGCATTGCTCTGTATATGAGCACAAGAGAAAGTTTTGAAATTGAACGAGCGTGGGGTTGAATTCCATGTTGCTGCTTTCCATCTGGGGTAATTTGAGATGATCAGTTGGTCACTTTGAGTCTCAGTTTCCTCATCTATAAAATGGGGCTAATGGCACCTACCTCAAGGTGCAGTTGAGAGGATTGATAAGCTAAGATATGTAATCAGTACTTAATAATGACAGCTTTTAATCTATTTTCTTACTCTAATTATTATAATTTGCTAGTTTTACATCTGTGTTTAAGATCAGTGGATGCAAGGCCAATGAGTGCCGTGAGAGCATCTGTCACGGGAACAGGTCTATACCTTCTTGCAGACAAAATGCCTGTGCTTCTTGGTTCCCTCTTTCGCCTTCTGTCCACTCTTCCTTGCACTTGGTTCCTTTGCACGTAATTTTATTCTGGTACAGGTGTGTCTCCGCGTCTACTTTTTTTTTTTTTTAAAGAATCAATTTTATTTATTTATTTATTTTTGGCTGCGTTGGGTCTTCAATGCTGTGTGCGGGCTTTCTCTAGGTGCAGCGAGCGGGGGGCTACTCTTCACTGTGGTGCGCAGGCTTCTCATTGTGGTGACTTCTCTTGTTGTGGAGCACAGGCTCTAGGTGCACGGGCTTCAGTAGTTGTGGCACGTGGGCTCAGTAGTTGTGGCTTGCGGGCTCTAGAGCGCAGGCTCAGTAGTTGTGGCGCATGGGCTTAGTTGCTCCACGGCATGTGGGATCTTCCTGGACCAGGGCTCGAACCCATGTCCCCTGCATTGGCAGGCAGATTCTTAACCGCGGCGCCACCAGGGAAATCCCTCCACATCTATTTTTAATCCTCCTAAGAGACATTGACATCTGAGCTCAGTTCTACTGTGCTGGACTTTTTTGCTGCCTCTTGTTTTGTTTTTGTTTATTATTTATTGTTCATTATGTTTTGTTTATTATTGTTTTTCCTGATGCAATGCAGCTAAAATGTAGCTCAAGATGCAAGACATTTAAAAATAAATTTCTGTTCAAGATTATTAAATTAAAACTTAATCATCATAACATTCTTGCTTTGTATTTCATTACGAAAAAGCTCTAGATTTTTAATATTTGAAATAAGTGGAAAATGCAGGAGCTAAACAAAGGTCACATGCATATACTAATGAGTAGAGTATGTTCTGTGTAATCTCTGCAGTGGTCACATACCATATATTCACATATGTCCTAATACATAATGTTTAAATTGTTTGTGTGTGTGTATATATATATATAATATATACACACACATATATATAAATATATATACCAAAAACTTTATGCTTATCAGCAGCTACAAAACAACCTTGTTAATCATTTCAACAATGACAGTATTCCCTTTTTTCCTTAGAAAATGTCTTCTTAATGGTGAGCATTTTACTTAGTATGGCTAAAATAATACTAATAAGCAATTTATTTAAGATAACGCAACAGCCAAGAACTTCATGAAATGGCGTCATCATTTCCTGCTCATTCTTTCTCCTTATATATTCCTCCAGCATTAGTTGCCTTCAAATTCAGTCCTAATTTGATTAGAACTTTCTCAGTCACCTATTCCTCATATTCCTATCTATACTAGCCAAACTTAGATAAGGAAAATTTTCTTTGAGTGAAGGGATTCCATATCTTAAACCAAAAATATTAAATTTACTGCTAAATCTCATGTGAGCAGTAAATCATGTGATGCTCATGTGATCATGTGAGCATTAGATTATTTCCTGGGGAAGACATTTCTTTTTTCTGGTTCAAGTGACGTCAGGGCCTTTGCTCTCCAGGCAATAGGTAACTTCCTCCAGCAAATGACTTAACAGTGGAGACTCAGCCATAAACACCAGAAGCTTTAAAGGTCCCGCCAGGCCTTGCAAATAAGGTGGGGTGATGTTGTCCTGGCTTTGATTTAAATGGGAATGAGCTTCTCAGGGAAGCCTTATTTACCAGTTCAAATAATGCTTGAGAAGTCATCTTACATCCGATGTGTGAAAACTGTAGTACAAAAGATCACTGAACATATTTCAGTGAAACTCCTGTTTTAATGTTCCTTTCCTGACTGAAGAGCTATTTCATTAAAGTGTAGTCACTTCACAATTCTCAGTGATAAAATCACCAGAACGATTATATCTAAAATTCAGTATCAATTTGCTATACATTTGTTTTAATTGAGTGGGAACTAGTAGTTTTCTTTCAACCTGTAATGGCTGAATTGTTGATTCAAAAGAAAAGAAAACTATTCGAAAAAGAAGTTTTTCCATTATTGTTGTTTTTGGCATCAAAAAAGAAGGGTTTATCTTAGGGAAAGATCGGATGAGTGGGTCGAGGAACAATCAGGAGAAAAGTATACTTTGCTTTAATGTAGCATGGGGCGGGGACAGGGAAGGGAAGAAACAACTATGTTCAACATCCTACACGCCTTCCTCAATTAACCTGTGACAGCTAAATATTTCGTAGGCTAGTTTGGGAGAATAGCATCACAATTTTATTGATGAGTCCATTGACACAGCTAGATTTGTAATGGTTTACTAGAAGTTGCACAGTGAATCAGTAGGAAAGATAAGGCTGGCTGCAAACAAGCTCCCTGTTACATCGAGTCCCAGGATATCTGAAAGTAAGGACTAAGAAGATTTTGTTAAAAAGTCTGAGAAAACCATGTGAGAACTAGATTACTTGATTCAACCAAGAATCACTACAAAGATACTATAACTAACATAACAGAAGGAAAGAGGATGATTTAAATTAATTATTATTTTTAAAATGCAGGTGTTTTAAATAGCAAATAATTTATACAACTTGGTTCACTTGTAATGTACTGCAGATAACTAAATTTCTTTCTCTAGAGTAGAAAAGAAAAGAATATTTTAAGTGGTGATAGGTCTTAAAGTCTTAGGAAGGAAGAAAACATGAAGGTTTATGTCTTCAGCCTTATGTTTAAAGGCATAGTTGAAAATTTCTAAACGAAAATTTAATTGACTATAATTTGCCACACTTAACAGCTCAAAATCCCACTTTAGTGATCTAATAAACAACTTTCTAAATAGATGTGTACAAGAATTTATTTTGTTTGCGTCTTATTTAGGTAAAGGAAGTTCTTTTTTGCTAATAATCTTTTGGGGCAAGTAAAATGTACCATGTTCTCTCTTCTCCCCCAAGATGCTACAAAAATATCACTAGTTCCTAAGGAATGAGAAATGTTTGAAATCAGAGCTAACGTAAATGCTGCATACCTGTGTTTTTGGCAATATTGTTTAAATGCCATTTTGTGGCCTCCATCCTCTTTTCCATTATATCAAACTGCTTGAGTCTCTTTTAATCAGGAACACGTCATTTCCTTCTTTGAATAGAGAGGGAGTTTAAATGTTGACATCTCAAAGAAAAGTAACCAACAGTGGATTAAATTTAAGATAAGGTATAATATCTGACATTAGAGTTTACTAATAACAAGTGTTTCCTAAGCTTACGGGATATTGTAAGACTCACCTCTCATCAGGGTTTGACTCTTAGGGAACACATTCATAGGAGTGACAGAAATTTAGAACTAATAGAGAGCAATGGCTAACAGTATGAAATTATCTCATAGTTCAGGATTTGGGACAAAATGTGTTGGAGGGTATGATTTCAACCTGAAGTCTAACTGGGGATTTACTCCCTTCTCATTCTTTAAGATGTGTGAGCCCACATGTGCGAGCCTGACTTGATTTACCTGTCATGGGCCCAGTGAAGAAGCTGAGACGGAGAGGCAGAGGGAATATGGTCTCCCTCTCCCAGAGCCACCACTTTGGAAAATATGGCTCAGGTAGAACTAACAGATGGAAACAGGAAGAATAAAAGGATCCACTGTTTTTCTTACTGATTCATCAGTCAGGAAATTAAAAAAGAAGCCAGTCTGGAGCCTATTTCCTAATTTTCAAGTAAAATAACCATAGTACTAATACAAGTCAGATTTTGTGTATCTGAGACTGTAACATCCAGGGAGAGGAGCAAATAAGGTGAAGAAATGCTGGTTAAATGTGTTCACTTCAGTGAATAGTGAAACTATGATTGTTCTTAAAAGAACGGGTGAGGAGGGAGGTATAAACATTCCTCCTTACCCGATAAGATGAGAAAAAATGTTCTGTCGTGAATAAGATTAGGAAAAATTACTTAAATTTAAATGTGTTTCCTTCCTGCAAGCTTTTTCAAAGACTATAAAGGCTAAACTACTTTGTGAACCTTCCTGTGGGGGGATATACTTGGGGGTCATGTTCAAACTTATTTTGCCATGAAACCCTTCATAGAAGAGCATCTCTCAGGAGCAGTGAATCAAGGGATGCAGTCTGGGAAACACATCACCAGTGGAGAACTTCCCTCAGCGATAAGATGAAGAATGTGTGAGTTACCAGTCCTTCTTACTCTACGATTTGCCTTCCTCAAGAAGCAAACTCTGCAGGGAAACTATTGTAATGTCAATGCAAGAGATGAGGGTGGCACGAACTGTCAAGGCCATTACATTGGGCAAACTCTAGGGCAAAATTCTCATTGTATCCCAAGCGAATGGTGTCCTGGAAGTCGTGGAGCGTGGAGAATCTGAAGGTACTAGTAGTCGATATGGTGAGACATTGTTGGATTTAAGATACATTTTGAAGGCTAACCCAACAGGATTTGTTTTAACTTGGAGGTTGAATGTGAGCAAAAGAGAGGAAGGAATAAAGGATGACTCGAATGTCTGGCAGAAGCATCAGGGTGAATGGTGGTTCACATATTGAAACGAGGAACACTGTGCGAGTAGCAAGTTTTGACAGGGACAGGAAATAAAATTCAATTTGGGGCTTCGTAAGTATTAGATTCACATCCAGGGAAACATGTCAGCTGTTCAGTTTGATGTAAGACTCTGATCTGAGGGCCTGTGGAAGGGTTGGAAATATATATTATACTTGTGAATCATCCGATTACAGGTAGTATTTAAAACCACGGAAATGGATATCATTACCTGGGAGGCAGAGTATACAAATGAAGACTGAACCAAGGACTGAGATGGGGGACTCTCAAACACTTAAACATTAGGACATGAGAAGAATTCAGAAAAGCAATTTAGTTGCAATGGACCAACATAGTAGGAGATAAATTAAAAAGTATGGTATCCCAGAAACCAAGCGGAAAAGTGTTACAAGGATATATGGGGAATCAGTATGTCAGACGATGCTGAGAATTAAGTGGAAATTATCGACGCCATTAAGAGTCAGAGAAATGATGCAGACAGGAAGCATAATATCAAGAGAATTGAGTGAAGAAACATAAATAGCAATTAAGAAGAAATATTTTGAGAAGGTTGCCATGAAGGGGAGCAGAGATCAAGGAAAGGATAGTGAGCCTGTTACTGACCAGGGTTCTTGGCCTCCTTAATCCATAGAAATTGACTAGAGGCCAGACAAGAATGTAGGCAAGGCTTTATTAGGGCCCCTGCTGCAGCAGGGGGGAAGGAGAGCAAGTAGCAGGTCCCCTTGCTGGCTCAGCTCCCTGAGGGGTGTTGAGCTGGTTATTTATATGGGGTGAAGGCAGGGTTGTGTCCAGGGGTCAGACTGGAGGGGAGGCTTAGGTGGTCTGCCCTCCCCTTAGGTGGTGGGGTGTGCAGGGGGCATGTGCAGTGCCCTGCTTTTGCTCCAGACCCCCTGTTTTTGCGCCCAGCTCTTCAGAAGTGGCATTCGGGTTTTTGGTCTTTTTGTATCTTTTTGTCCATAATTTGCACCAACTGCAGGTGCACACAGTTATTTTTAGTCCCTTATAGCTTGTATTTTGTATCTTTGTGTTTCATTGCTTGAGGAGAGGTGTGTCCAGGTACAAGCACTGTAGCAAAGGGTCCCAGGTCCCAATCTGTCTGAAGCCTAAGGGTTTTCTTTTTAAGATAAAAGAGATTAAGGCATGTTTATATGCTGAAGGGAATGGTCCAATAAAAAGGGAGAAAATGATGTTGCAGGATGGAGCATAGCCCTTGATTTGATAGGAAGGCATGGGATCTAGTCCACAAGTTAGGGATTTGGTCTTAACCAGGAGCAGTATAGTAGCTAAAAACTACAGACTCTGGTGTCAGATGGCCTACTTTAAAATCCCAGTTTCTTAAAACAACAATGAGATGCCAGTGCACACCTACTAGAATGGCTAAAATGCAAATCACTGACAACACCAAATGCTGATGAGGATGTGGAACATCTCATTCATTGCTGGTGGGAATGCAAAATGGTGCAGCCACTTTGGAAGACAGTCTGGCAATTTCTTACAAAACTAAACATACTCCTGACATACCATCCAGCAATCATACTCCTTGGTATTTACCCAAAGGAATTGAAACCTTATGTTCACATAAAAACCTGTACACAGATGTTTATGGCAGTTTTATTCCTAACTGCCCAAACTTGGAAGCAACCAAGATACCTTTCAGTAGGTGAATGGGTAAATAAACTGTAGTGTATATATATATATATATATATTTTTTTTTTTTTTTAGAGAGAAGTATCTTGGTTTTTGCTCAAGCAGAGTTTTTATTTATTTATTTTTGGCTGTGCTGGGTCTTCGTTTCTGTGCGAGGGCTTTCTCTAGTTGTGGCAAGCGGGGGCCACTCTTCATCGCGGTGCGCGGGCCTCTCATTATCGCGGCCTCTCTTGTTGCGGAGCACAGGCTCCAGACGCGCAGGCTCAGTAGTTGTGGCTCACGGGCCCAGTTGCTCCGCGGCATGTGGGATCTTCCCAGACCAGGGCTCAAACCCGTGTCCCCTGCATTGGCAGGCAGATTCTCAACCACTGCGCCACCAGGGAAGCCCTGTAGTACAATGGAATATTGAATATTATTTGGCAAAGAATGTGATGAACTATCAAGCCGTGAAAAAATATAGAGGAACCTGGAAAGCATATTGCTAAGTAAGAGAAGCCAGTTTGAAAGTCTATATCCTGTGTGATTCCAACTATATTACGTCCTGGAGAAGACAAAACTATAGGGATGATAGGGATTTGGGGCAGGGGGAGGGAGGGATGAATAGGTGGAGTGCAGGGGATTTTCAGGGCAGTGAAGCTATTCTGTAAGGTACTGTAATAGTGAATGCATGACTTTATTCATTTGTCAAAACCTATAGAACTGTATAGCACAAACGGTGAACTCGAAACTATGGAGTTTGTTTATCAACTATACAGTTGATAATAATGTATCAATACTGGCTCGTCAATTTTAACAAACATACCACATGAATGAATGAAAGTTGTTAATAGGGGACGCTGTGTGTGTGTGTGTGTGTGTGTGTGTCTGTGTGTTGGAGGGAAAGGTGGAATGTGGGTGCTCTCTGTACTTTCTGCTTGATTTTCTATAAACTTAAAACTGCTCTAAAAATTGTCTATTAATTATTTCAAATTCCAGTTCCTTGGTTCACTAGCTGTG
Organism: Eubalaena glacialis; assembly: GCF_028564815.1. Taxonomy (NCBI): domain Eukaryota; kingdom Metazoa; phylum Chordata; class Mammalia; order Artiodactyla; family Balaenidae; genus Eubalaena; species Eubalaena glacialis. Next base: position 5,250,214 of record NC_083735.1, on the reverse strand, counting down.
CAGCCTTTTGGCAAATTACTTAATCCCCATGTTCCTCAGTTTCCTTATCTGTAAAATAGGGATAATTATAGCATTGAGCTTAGAGTATTACTGCAGGCTTAAGTAAATTTATGTATGTAAAATACGTGGATCGGTATTAGTACACATGAAGTGCTACAAACGCATTGGATGTTGCCAGGGTACAGGTAGAGTAACAGAAAAGAAGTTGGAGGCTGATTCCAGAAGGAGTTAGTATGAAGCTGAAGCACTTATTTTCTAAATAGTGCTATTTGCTCAAAGGTAAAGATCAGAAGCCGTCAGTATGAGGAGGGATGCTGATAGTTTGAGGGGAAAAAAGAGAAGGTACAATAGAATCATCTCAGAGCATGAAAGAATGAATTAATGAGGGAGAGTTAATTGTAGACTGCGCTGAGAGTCCGGTTAAATCTGTGATCATTAATTTAAAGTGGATCAGTCAATACATTTGGCTTTTGGTGTTTGGGTCTAGGCACAGAACAAGTGGAGAAGTGATTTGAATTTGTGCAAAGCAGTAGTTTTCCAGGGATGGTGACTGACGGGTGATAAGGTAAATTTCAGTGGTTACGCATATAAACACTTGTTATGGTGGTCTGTGAAATATAAACTGGGGAAATGCCCGTCAAAACTGAGGAGGTCATGGGAGACAGAGGCCAGAGTTTGGGCTCAGTCATCCACATGTATTGAAATTTCCCAAACTGAAGTTATTGGTGAGACAGTAAAGCAGAGAAAGTGACGAGCAACGTGTGTAGCTGGCCGTAAGAAGAACTGAGTGACATAGGCTGTGGCAGAATTGCTTCAAAACCACTGAGACTTTTAAAACAGGAAGGACGCTAAGTAGCGTGCAGGCAGCAAGCAGCCAGGAGGCATCTCTCCCACTTTCTGATCCTATGCTATGTGGATATGAGAGAAGAAGACTTCCCACTGTTGAGAGGATGAGAGATAAACAGTGTTCTCAGGGTATAAGTTGTAATTCCCATTAGAATATTAATCAGAGACTGTTCCAGTGAATCAGATTTTAACCAGTCAAGACCTAAGTATTGTATGAAGGCTTTATCCCAATTATGGTGTAGCGTGTGAGGAAGGGAAGTATTAGGAAGCAGACACTTAGAAAGGTTGAAGTCAGCATAGAGCTACTTTGCCATGTAGAATCTTCTCAGTAGTTTATTTGCAAAGTGAAATATGTATTTGTCAAAAGCATACTGTCAGAATCTTATTCTCTAGCTGTTACTGGTTGTGTTAAACATGGATTATTCCACCTTGTTATTTAGGATATAATTTATCTAAGATGCTATGCACACATAGTTTTATTTTATATGTCTTTTCTAATTACCCTAAAAGGTAATTAAGCTGAATCTTCACACAACATTGTTTGAGTTGCATGCAGCAAACTAGAAACCTTCACAGTTATATTGAAAACTGACAAAAGCAAGACTGTGAAGCCTTTAGTAAAATTGAATCTCAAAGGCTTTCCTGGTATGAGGAATAAAAACAGGCATAAATATTGTGACTTCTGCTAATATTAACAATTTGTTCTCAGGGTGAAGTACAAGCGGGAAATAATAGTATTAAATAGCTATCTCATCAATTTCACATAATGTATGTGATGTTTTACATATATAATTGAATTCATAGCATGCTATATTGCTCTGTTTTTGCTATTTTTTATGTGATGAGGTGAGAATGAAAAAGATTAAGAAACATGACAAATATATACATAACTTTTGTAAAGATGGAATTCAACCTCTCAGAATAATTGGGAGGGATAAAAAATGTATGTTATAATGTAAGGTTTGTGAGATGGGCTTTTGAGGGTATTTAAACAGTGATGGCCAGGATTTAAGAATAACTGAATTGTATCCTGCCAGCTGTTCCCTTTCCCAGAGATTTTCCTGGGGAGTTAGAATATGCAGAACATATATGACACTGGGGATATAAGATTAATACATACATACATACATACGTACATACATACATACATACTTTACATTCCTTCCAGATGCAGTCTGTAGAAATTAAAACTAAATTAGACACCATGTACTCCTTTTTCTATTTGAGGAAAATGGTTGATGATGGACCATTTTGATGGCTCTTACTTGGATACTCATGTCATTAAAAACAATAACACTAGTAAATCTCGTGATTTCCACTTCTTATCAAGATGCAATAACAAGGCCTAAATTTTCCCTCCTGCCTAAAACAACCATTAAATGGGCAAAATGTATGAAAAAATGCTTTGCAAGACACTGGACATCAGACAAGAGACAGTGATTTCTGAGAGACAGGAAACAAGGCAGTCTTGCAATTAACTCAGTGTATTGCTGTGATTGAGTTTCCATCTGCAGTGCAAGGAGGGGAAACCCAGGAAGAGCACTGTGGAGCCCCTAAGTTGAGGAGACCAAGTTAAGAGACCACGGAAACCAAGGTACCTAGAGTTTTGAAACAGAATATTTCCCAGGGAGAACAGAACTGAGCAGATAAAGAACTCTGGAAACCTGGGTAGTTCTCCCCTGAGTGTTCAACACAATACTGATCAGAGTGTGCCTAGTGTGAGCAGACTTGTGGAGTCTGGGGGGAGGGTCATGAAAAGAACTGAAGGGGCTGGAATAGTAACTGCCGCACCAAGCCAACTGAAAACGTCAAGATTTATGGGGCATTGGGCAGAGTACCCCAAAGAGCCTTGCCTCTGTAGGGTGAATAATTTAGTCCTGGACTAAGCACGGCTCCATTCCCCTGGAAAAAAATCTTAAAAACAAAACCTGAAAGGATCAAACTGTTTCCAAGTAACTAACTGTGTTCCATAATAAAGCACATTTATAGGATTATAAAAATGTCTAGCTCCCAGTAAGATGAAATCACAATCTCTGGCCGTAAAATATTACCTGGCATGTTAAATGTAGGAAGGGATGACACATGAGAAGAAGAATCAGTTGATCAAAAGTGACTGAGAACTGACAGAGACAGTATATAATTAGCAGGAGGATATTAAACAGTTATTGTATTTATATTATATTTGTACAATATATTCATATATACTGTATTTGAAAGTTAAGTATAGAAATGGAAGTTATAAAAAAGTTATGATGAGATAAAAATTACCTGCAGAGGATTAAGGGTAGACTAAACTTTTCAGAATAAAAGATTAGTAAACTTGAAGACATAGCAATAGAATCTACTCAAAACAAATACATACGAGTGAAAAAGAATAAACAGAGCATCGGTAAGCTGTAGGACAATTTTAAGTACACATGGTTAGAGTTCCTGAAGAAAAGAAGGGTGTGGGGCAGAAAACTATTCGAAGAATTAATGGTTGAAAAATTTCCAAATTTCATAAAACTGTAAACTCGTATACCTAAGAATATGAATTAACCCCAAGTATGGAAGATAGTATGGAAATTCTTCATAAAATTAAAAATAGAGTTACCATATGATCTGGCAGTCCCACTCCTGGGTATATATCCAAAAGAAATGAAATCTATATCTCAAAGAAATATCTTCATTTCCATGTTTGCTGCAGCATTATTCATAATAGCCAAGATATAGAAACAACCTAAGTATCTGTCATCAAGTGAATGGATAAAAAATATTGATATACACACACAGAATTAAAACATATGCCAACAATAGCACAAAAGTTAAGAGAGAAAATACTAAGATTTTTAGGCTAAATGTAAAATGGTATAATATCTCATGAAGGTAGACTATAAGTTATAGATGTATACTATAAATCCTAAAACAACCCCTGAAATAACCAAGCACAAGAGATAAAATGGTATCATAAAACATATTTAATTAATCTGAAAGAAGGCAGGAAAGATGGGAAGAAGGAATAAAGGACAGATAGAAAAATAGAAAGCAAATAGCAAGATGATAGATTTAAACTTAACCATATTAATAATCACAGTAAATATAGTTGGTCTAAATACTAGAAATCAAAGTCAGAGTTTGTCAGGTTGGGTGAAAAAGCTAGACCTATTATTCATAATATTTCCCTACCATTCTAATGCTATATTATAGGTAGGCTCTGCAATGATGTCATCTCTCTCATTCCTGATATTTGTACTTTTTTATTTTGCCTTTTTTTTTTTTTTTTACTGATCAATCTGATTAGAATTTTATCAATTTTATTTATCTTGTCAAAGACTTTTAGTTCCAATGATTTTCTCTTTTCTGAGGGGACAAGGAAGAATGTGATTTATTTCCCTCCTATTATTAGTTTGCATTATATGACATAAGGAAGGGATTTTGCAGATGTGGTTCAGGTTTCAAGTCAGGTGACTTTGAAGTAATCATAAGGGAGATTACCCTGGGTAGGTCAGACCTAATCAGGCGAGACTCAAAAGAGGTGGTGCCCAGCCTTAGTCGGGGATTCAAAGCCTGAGAAGGATTCGATTGCTGGCCTTGGAGAGGTGGGCTGACGTGTGGTGAGAGGGTCGATGGAGGGGGCCATGTGACAAAGACCTAGTGACATTCTCTGTGAGCTGAGAATTTTCTGGCTGAAAAATAGCTTATAGGACTGTCTTCAGTCCTACTGCTTCAAGAAATGATATTTTTCAAATAGTTGATACTCTTATATACTGCTGGTGAGAATGTGGAATGGTACAACACATTTGTAAAACACTTGACGGTGATGCATACAGTTATCGTATGATCCAACAATTCCATTCCTAAGTATTTCCTCAAGAGAAAGGAAAGCATATGTTCCTACTAAGAGCTGCACATGAATATTCATAGCAACTTCATTGTAATAACCAAAACCTGGATACAACCCAAATGTCCATCAGCTTGCGAATGGTTAAACCCACAGTTATAACTCCACACAACAGATTACTTCTGAGCAATAAAAAAGAAGGAACTGCTGATATACACTCTAACAAGTTAATCTCAAAATAATCATCCTGAGTGAAAGAACCTAGGCCACAAAAAGTACACATTTTATAATTCGATTAATATAAAATCCTAGGAAATGCAAGGTAAAGTATAGTGACAAACAGCAGGAAGGTTTGGGGAGTGACAGATATGTTTATTTTCTTGATTTTGGTGATGGTCTCATGGGCATATACTTATACTAAAATCTGTCATATTGTACACCTAAACAGGTACCATTTATTGCATTTCAATTTTAACTTTAAAAAACTGTTTATAAAAATAATGCTTTTTTGTTTCAATCCTTGAATTCGCTATTTTTCTGTCTCCTGAACAGATCCTTGGACTCTTCAAAGTAAAAACAGAATATAAGTACAATAACTTGATCTATACCAAAGTGTGGCTTAGTCTAGTTAAGTGGTGAAAACCTACTATTTGCCTTTGACTTCAGCTTGACATTTGGAACTAATAAGCTGAATGCCTATTTAAGTGCTTTTTTTTTTTTTTTAACTTAGCTGAACTTACTCTGCGTGATCAATGATTGTGAGATATTATAGGTGCTATCAAATTAAATCTCAGGAACAAGAACAAGGCATGCCATGCAGATTTATCATTAGTATCTGACTACACACTTTCAAATTTAGGTACTCATTCTAACTGTAGCTTGGGATCTGCTTCATATATTGGAATTTTATCAGTCAAATGAAGTATACATAAATGTTATTGTAAAGTCCATAATAAGTAATGATGATTATGAAAGCTGTTAATTTTTATACAAATTAATTATTGAGAACTTTCAAGTAGTCAAGTAAATAGCAAAATGCACTTGCAGTTAACTTGTATATAATGAAGGGAAATATAGATAGAAATTCAATTTTTGTTATCATGAAATCCAATTTAATTACTCCTTTGCTACATTGCTATATCCAAGATTTACTGGTTATCTTTTTCCCAAATGATTGTGTGAAATAGGAAATTCAAGAAGAAAGTAAGATAAAAATGAACGATCTAAGTGAAGGCAATAATCTTAAATTTGCTGCTGAAATACTTAAAAAGACTTTTCTTTAAACAGGGCAGAAAGCTTCAGTGTGTGGTATTGCTAAAGAGAAATTGTATCATTATCATTAACCCAATCTTCAGCTTCAACAAGAATTAGAACAGAAATAAGTCTACATTAGTCACTATTCTTGCAGAGAGAAAGGGAAATATAACATCTCAGTGAGAATATTACCAAGAACTCTGCTCTGTTCTTGAGGATGCCTGACCCTTGTAAAGCTCCTTATCCCTGCTTTTCATTTGCTGTTTTTTCTCTGCAGAATCTCAGTCCCTTTGCCAAACAGGGAACCCTTCTTAATTATTGTTTAGTAGAGCAACCAAATCCCTTGACTCTCTTGCTAAATCTCTTATCCCCTTCTTTCTCAGTGAGTAGTAGCAGTATACAGTTATTGCCTACATGGGCGCAAGTGACAGACTTCCCAGCATCGTTATGATGGTTAATTAAATGAATAAATATATGCAAAGCAACTAGAAGATGGGCGATAAAAAAAAGTATTTGCTGTTACAATTATGCATAGGTACTTAATATGTTTTAGATCTATCTGATTTGCATATTTCTACCCAAAAGTCAGCACAGAAGGGAGCCAGGGGAGGTTTTATATTATATTATTGGCAGGTATTATTTTATTTTAAAATTAAGATAAAATATATGAATGTACCTTGCACATAATATGTGCCTTAACCTTTATTCATGCTGTGGAAAATAGGATTTAGAATTAGGGAACCCGAATGTGAACTCTTGAATTTTGAGAACTTATACACACACAAAAGATTCATCTCTCAACCTCATAGACTTCCTATGAAAATGGGTATAGTAGCGCCAAATTTGTAGACTTAGTGCCAGGATTAAGTGAAATAAAACATACAAAGAATACGTAATATTTTTTGTAAAAAAGCTATTTCCTTTCTTTTTTCCTCTTTCTTTTACCTTTGTAGGCCTCATTTTATTTATCTGTAAAATCAGGAAGTCAGATTAGATTATCTGTAAGTCCTAAAGTTTATTTGTTTTTTTTCTTTAACATCTTTATTGGAGTATAATTGCTTTACAATGTTGTGTTAGTTGCCGTTGTATAACAAAGTGAATCAGCTATACGTATACATATATCCCCATATCCCCTCCCTCTTGCGTCTCCCTCCCACCCTCCCTATCCCACCCCTCTAGGTGGTGACAAAGCACCGAGCTGAGCTCCCTGTGCCATGCGGCTGCTTCCCACTAGCTATCTGTTTTACATTTGGTAGTGTATATATGTCCATGCCACTCTCTCACCTCGTCCCAACTTACCCTTCCCCCTCTCCAGGTCCTCAAGTCCATTCTCTACGTCTGCGTCTTTATTGCTGCCCTGCCCCTAGGTTCTTCAAAACAATTTTATTTTTTTTTAGATTCCATCTATATGTGTTAGCATACGGTGTTTGTTTTTCTCTTTCTGACTTACTTCACTCTGTTTGACCGTCTCTAGGTCCATCCACCTCACTACAAAGAATTCAGTTTCGTTTCTTTTTATGGCTGAGTAATATTCCATTGTATATATGTGCCACATCTTCTTTATCCATTCATCTGTCGATGGACACTTAGGTTGCTTCCATGTCCTGGCTATTGTAAATAGAGCTGCAATGAACATTGTGGTACATGACTCTTTTTGAATGATGGTTTTCTCAGGGTATATGCCCAGTAGTGGGATTGCTGGGTCGTATGGTAGTTCTATTTTTAATTTTTTAGGGAACCTCAATACTGTTCTCCCTAGTGGCTGTATCAATTTACATTCCCACCAACAGTGCAAGAGGGTTCCCTTTTCTCCACACCCTCTCCAGCATTTATTGTTTGTAGATTTTTTGTTGATGGCCATTCTGACTGGTGTGAGGTGATACCTCATTGTAGTTTTGATTTGCATTTCTCTAATGATTAGTGATGCTGAGCATCCTTTCATGTGTTTGTTGGCAATCTGTATATCTTCTTTGGAGAAATGTCTGTTTAGGACTTCTGCCCATTTTTGGATTGGGTTGTTTGTTTTTTGATATTGAGCTGCATGAGTTGCTTGTGTATTTTGCAGATTAATCCTTTGTCAGTTGCTTCATTTGCAAATATTTTCTCCCATTCTGAGGCTTTTAAGTTTCATTAGGTCCCATTTGTTTATTTTTGTTTTTATTTCCATTTCTCTAGGAGGTGGGTCAAAAAGGGTCTTGCTGTGATGTAAGTCATAGAGTGTTCTGCCTATGTTTTCCTCTAAGAGTTTTATAGTATCTGGCCTTACATTTAGGTCTTTAATCCATTTGGAGTTTATTTTGGTGTATGCTGTTAGGGAGTGTTCTAATTTCATTCTTTCACATGTATCTGTCCAGTTTTCCCAGCACCACTTATTGAAGAGGCTGTCTTTTCTCCACTGTATATTTTTGCCTCCTTTACCAAAGATAAGGTGACCATGTGTGCGTGGGTTTATCTCTGGGCTTTCTGTCCTGTTCTATTGATCTGTTGTTCTGTTTTTATGCCAGTACCATACTGTCTTGATTACTGTAGCTTTGTAGTATAGTCTGAAGTCAGGGACCCTGATTCCTCCAGCTCCATTTTTCTTTCTCCAGATTGCTTTGGCTATTCGGGGCCTTTTTGCGTTTCCATACAAATTGTGAAATTTTTTGTTCTAGTTCTGTGAAAAATGCCACTGGTAGTTTGATAGGGATTGCACTGAATCTGTACATTGCTTTGGGTAGTATAGTCATTTTCACAATGTTGATTCTTCCAATACAAGAACATGGTATATCTCTCCATCTGTTTGTATCATCTTTAATTTCTTTCACCAGTGTCTTATGGTTTTCTGCATACAGGTCTTTTGTCTCCTTAGGTAGGTTTATTGCTAAGTATTTTATTCTTTTTGTTGCAGTAGTAAATGGGAGTGTTTCCTTAATTTCTCTTTCAGATTTTTCATCATTAGTGTATAGGAATGCAAGAGATTTCTGTGCATTAATTTTGTATCCTGCCACTTTACCAAATTCATTGATTAGCTTTAGTAGTTTTCTGGTAGCATCTTTAGGATTCTCTATGTACAGTATCATGTCATCTGCAAACAGTGACAGCTTTACTTCTTCTTTTCCGATTTGGATTCCTTTTATTTCTTTTTCTTCTCTGATTGCTGTGGCTAAAGCTTCCAAAACTATGTTGAATAATAGTGGTGAGAGTGGGCAACCTTGTCTTGTTCCTGATCTTAGTGGAAATGGTTTCAGTTTTTCACCATTGAGAACGATGTTGGCTGTGGGTTTGTCATATATGGCCTTTATTATGTTGAGGAAAGTTCCCTCTATGTCTACTTTCTGGAGGGTTTTTATCATAAATGGGTGTTGAATTTTGTCAAAAGCTTTCTCTTCATCTATTGAGATGATCATATGGTTTTCCTCCTTCAATTTGTTAATATGGTTTATCACATTGATTGATTTGCATATACTGAAGAATCCTTGCACTCCTGGAATAAACCCACTTGATCATGGTGTATGATCCTTTTAATGTGCTGTTGGATTCCGTTTGCTAGTATTTTGTTGAGGATTTTTGCATCTATGTTCATCAGTGATATTGGCCTGTAGTTTTCTTTTTTTTGCGACATCTTTTTCTGGTTTTGGTATCAGGGTGGTGATGGCCTCGTAGAGTGAGTTTGGGAGTGTTCCTCCCTCTGCTGTATTTTGGAAGAGTTTGAGAAGGATAGGTGTTAGCTCTTCTCTAAATATTTGATAGAATTTGCCTGTGAAGCCATCTGGTTCTGGGCTTTTGTTTGTTGGAAGATTTTTAATCACAGTTTCAATTTCAGTGCTTGTGATTGGTCTGTTTATGTTTTCTATTTCTTCCTTGTTCAGTCTTGGAAGGTTGTGCTTTTCTAAGAATATTTCCGTTTCTTCCAGGTTGTCCATTTTATTGGCATGGAGTTGCTTGTAGTAATCTCTCATGATCCTTTGTATTTCTGCAGTGTCAGTTGTTACTTCTCTTTTTTCATTTCTAATTCTATTGATTTGAGTCTTTTCCCTTTTTTTCTTGATGAGTCTGGCTAATGGTTTATCAATTTTGTTTATCTTTTCAAAGAACCAGCTTTTAGTTTTATTGATCTTTGCTATCGTTTCCTTCATTTCTTTTTCATTTATTTCTGTTCCGATCTTTATGATTTCTTTCCTTCTGATAACTTTGGAGGGTTTTTTTGTTCTTGTTTCTCTAATTGCTTTAGGTGTAAGGTTAGGTTGTTTATTTGAGATGTGTCTTGTTTCTTGAGGTAAGATTGTATTGCTGTAAACTTCCTTCTTAGAACTGCTTTTGCTGCAACCCATAGGTTTTGGGTCATCACGTTTTCATTGCCATTTTTTTCTAGGTATTTTTTGATTTCCTCTTTGATGTCTTCAGTGATCTCTTAGTTATTTAGTAGTGTATTGTTTAGCCTCCATGTGTTTGTATTTTTTACAGATTTTTTCCTGTAATTGATATCTAGTCTCTTAGTGTTGTGGCTGGAAAAGATACTTGATACGATTTCAATTTTCTTAAATATACCAAGGCTTAGTTTGTGCCCCAAGATATGATCTATCCTGGAGAATGTTCCATGAACAGTGGAGAAGAAAGTGTATTCTGTTGTTTTTGGATGGCATGTTCTATAAATATCAATTAAGTCTGTCTTATTTAATGTATCATTTAAAGCTTGTGTTTCCTTATTTCTTTTCATTTTGGGTGATCTGTCCATTGGTGAAAGTGGGGTGTTAAAGCCCCCTACTATTCTTGTGTTACTGTCAGTTTCCCCTTTTATGTCTGTTAGTATTTGCCTTATGTATTGAGGTGCTCCTATGTTGGGTGCAGAACTATTTACAATTGTTATATCTTCTTCTTGGATTGACCATTTAATCATTATGTAGTGTCCTTCTTTGTCTCTTGTAATAGTCTTTATTTTAAAATCTGTTTTGTCTGATATGAGAATTGCTACTCCAGCTTTCTTTTGATTTCCATTTGCATGGAATATCTTTTTCCGTCCCCTCACTTTCAGTCTGTATGTGTCCCTAGGTCTGAAGTGGGTCTCTTGTAGACAGCATATATATGGGTCTTGTTTTCTGTATCCATTCAGCCAGTCTATTTCTTTTGGTTGGAGCATTTAATCCATTTACATTTAAGGTAGTTATTGATATGTACGTTCCTATTACCATTTTCTTAATTGTTGTGGGTTTGTTATTGTATGTCTTTTCCTTCTCTTGTGTTTCCTGACTAGAGAAATTCCTTTAGCATTTGTTGTGAAGCTGGTTTGGTGGTGCTGAATTCTCTTAGCTTTTGCTTGTCTGTGAAGGTTTTAATTTCTCTGTTGAATCTGAATGCGATGCTTGCTGGGTAGAGTAATCTTGGTTGTAGGTTCTTCCCTTTCATAACTTTAAATGTGTCCTGCCACTCCCTTCTGGCTTGCAGAGTGTCTGCTGAAAGATCAGCTGTTAACCTTAATGGGATTCCCTTGTATGTTATTTGTTGCTTTTCCCTTGCTGCTTTTAATATTTTTTCTTTGTATTTAACTTTTGATAGTTTGATTAATATTTTTCTTGGCATGTTTCTCCTTGGATTTATCTTGTATCGGACTCTCTCTGCTTCCTGGACTTGATTGACTATTTCCTTTCCCATATTAGGGAAGTTTTCAACTATAATCTCTTCAAATATTTTCTCAGTCCCTTTCTTTTTCTCTTCTTCTTCTGGGACCCCTATAATTAGAATGTTGGTATGTTTAACGTTGTCCCAGAGGTCTCTGAGACTGTCCTCAATTCTTTTCATTCTTTTTTCTTTATTCTGCTTTGTGGTAGTTATTTCCACTATTTTATCTTCCAGGTCACTTATCCATTCTTCTGCCTCAGTTATTCTGCTATTGATTCCTTCTAGAGAATTTTAAATTTCATTTATTGTGTTGTTCATCATTGTTTGTTTACTCTTTTGTTCTTCTAAGTCCTTGTTAAACGTTTCTGAACCAACCTTACCCACTGGGGGCAGACACCAAAAACAATGGGAACTATGAACCTGCAGCCTGTGAAAAGGGGACCCCAAACACAGTAAGTTAAGCAAAATGAGAAGACAGAGAAATACACAGCAGATGAAGGAGCAAGGTAAAAACCCACCAGACCAAACCAGTGAAGGGGAAATAGCCAGTCTACCTGAAAAAGAATTCAGAGTAATGATAGTAAAGATGATCCAAAATCTTGGAAATAGAATGGAGAAAATACAAGTCCTAACGTTTTGTGATTCTGTACGAACACTCAGAATGACCTCTCCCTTCTCTGAACTTTCAGAGAAGCACTTTAAATATATGTAACCTTGTATCATTTTGCACTTAAATATATGTGGCCTGGGGTCATTCTCTAGTAGTGTCATGTGAGTCTCTCATATCTTTCTCCAAAAATAGGCACTATATTGATTATTTCTCTTGTATAGTTTGCTGTGCCAAACAGTGCTGAGCATACACTAGTCAAGACCTACTTATTGGCTTATTTAGTATATAAACCTATAACCAATGAATCAACATCTACTGAAAGGTACAAATACTTTGAAGAGTTGCTAGTGCTATATAAGTGAAAGATTAATTCCACTCTATTCCAGGCATTCCTGAATACTTTTCTTGGGTCATTGAACATATTTAATATATTCATTTAAAAGCATAGCAAGGGTGCCTCTTTTCAAGGTCTTAGTGATGGATTTAATGAAGAGTATATCAGAGGAGTCTACAGGGCTGACTCTCAAGCAGGAGATAATAGAATGCAGCTGAATGCATTAAAGCTTCCAAGACTTCACATTTTCTGCCTTAAATGACATTATATCATTTTACTCCAGCTCATTTAGAAATTTCTCATTTTGAAAGTGACTGAGGTTGGTATTTTTGAGAAATTGTTTGTTATCTCTTGTTTCCTAACCTCCGTTCTTCCTAAGCTCAAAACATGAAAATATAAGACATAAAGGATCACGCTTTCTGATGCATAGATATAGATATATAGAATCTCTTTCAATGATTTAAACCTGTGGAGTAGGTAGAGCAGGAGACTCCAGATTTATTACCTTTAAGTTTGTGCAGATACTTCCCCCTCTCTCACACTCTTTCAATGCTTAAATCCTAATGTTGGATCTCTTACATCATGCATGATATCTAAATGGGGTAATAAATCTTACTGTAGAGCAAGTAAAAATTGTCAAAATTTGAGACAATATGGATGGACTTAGAGGGTATTATGCTAAGTGAAATAAGTCAGACGGGAAAAAAATGCTGTATGATCTCACATATATGTGGAATATAAAAAAATGAAGAAGCAAGCAAACAAAACAAAATGAAAACAGGCTCATAGACACAGAGAACAGATTACTGGTTGCCAGAGGGGAGGGGATGGTAGGAAAGGGGGTGTAGGAGAGCAGAGTAGGGCACAATGCCCAGTTAAGAGACTGTGGTAATATTCTAGGAGAGAGATGAGGGTCTGATGGAGAAAAGTGTCGAAGAGTTCAGAGAAAATTGTCTAGAATCCTGAGATATTTGGGTGGTAGAACAGACAAGACTAGATGATGGAGTCCAGGTGAAGTTTGAGGGATATAAAGGGATAGGAAATGGTGCCACATCTCTAGCCTGAGTCACTGAATACAGGATGATGTCTTTCACTGAGACAGTAAACACAGTAGGAGGTTTGGGAGCAAGAAGATAGGATTTCAAGTTTGGACATGATATCTTTGAGGCATCAAAATGGGATTTTCTAGTAACCAGTCAGATATAGATGCAAGGAAAAATCTGGGTGGAAGAGTGAGTAAATAGAGGGCAAATGATAGAATCCTGGAAAATACCAACATTAACAGGGATAAACACAGGATGAGGAGACTTTGAGGAGTATTCTGGAAAAGGACTCTGAGATTAAAGGGAGAAGAGGCTGAAGAGCACGTTGGAAAGGAGAACTTTAGGAACATTATGGACTTCTCTTGCTAGATCAAACAAGACATGTCCAGAAACATGGTTGGTGAGACTGGGAGGGACAGAGTGGGAGTAGCGGAAGTTGGACCGTGGGGGCCAAGAAAAGACTGGCAGCTTCTGTTTTCTCTGTACATTAAGAAGGGAAATTATTAACTGGCAGGGTTAAAATAGCCTTCTGGAGACCTGAAAATATGCTGAGAAGAGAAAGGGAGGAGCAGGGCAGAACTGAACACCCATGTGACCTTAGAGTCCGTACTTTTATTGTGACAACAGTCTGAGCAGGTGGCTTATTTTTATTTATTTGTTTTTTTTGTTTGTTTATATAATATAGTTCATTCGCCAGACCAGAAGTATCAGTTAGATGCTTTCTTCTTCAGGTAATAAAAAGCTAAATTACTGTGGCTTAAAGAAATAGTAGTTTATTTTCCCTCGTATACTAGGAATTCTGTTTGTGGTGCCTGCAGGAGTAGGTTCAGCATCCCACTGGGGTCAGGAATGGTGTCTTGGTGATTTCCTTGGCCTTTGGCTCAGGGTTAAAAGATGGCTGCTGCAACTCCAGGCATCACATTCGCATTTAAAGGAGGAAGAAGGAAGGGAAGTATAGGCAATTTTTTTTAATCAAAAAAGCAAAAGCTTTAGCAGAAACTACCTGTTATGTCTGAGTGGCCAGAGTTATGCCATATGACACTTATAGATTCAAGAAGACGCAGGAAAGTGAGTATCTAACTTTTCTATAACAAAAACTGAAAAGGGAAATGAGAATCGCGAATGGGTGTTGAATGAGCCCAACCCAAAGTGACATCCACACCAGGTGTCAGTGTGGGGAAGGTGGAGAAGTGGATAGATTCAGGTTTGGGTTTTTCACGTAGACCCCATGAAAGACAAATAGAGTAAGAATATAAAGGAAACAGTCAAGAGAGTGTTTGAAATTATAATTTATGGAACTTAAAAGACTAGAAGAGGATTTATCCATAGGTAAACAGTAAAGAAACTAGATGTTTTCAAAGAGCCAAGAACAGCAGTTGTGAGATGAACTAAGTGAGAGAGTTGGGTGGGATAGAAGTGTGGTCTGTAAAAGTAGTTTGAATTCATGATCTCAAATGCTGGAGCTGAATTATCAAGGTCCGTGATAAAGCAGTAGAATTTCATCTTCATATATAAAGCAAGTAGAAGCCATTGTAAGTTTTCAAATGGATGAATAGGGAGAGAAGAAAGTAATATGAAACGTCGTCTGTGGGCAGCCTATTCTGATAGCTCGTGACGAAGTATTTTGGAAGCAACAAAGAATAGAATCAACTATGGAAACGTAAGTTATAGCGTTTGCTCATAGACTTTCATCGAAGGCCATCCAAGTATTATAATATATTGAACTAGTGCTCAATAAGAATAATTTCTGCTTTAAAATGTATATGCTTTTTTCATATCGTGAAGTCAACCTTTAAGCCATGTCATTAGATGCCAGTCACATTGATCCCAGATGGAAACGACGGTTGATCCATTCCATGGGCACCTAGTCTTCAAGCCACATCATCCGTGAGCTTGGTACTCAATAACTGAGCTCTAAGGCTTATGTCAGTGAATTAGACTAAGCAGATGTGGAAGACCAGTGTTTTAGCTTGTCTTAAATTAAGCGGACCTCCTGATTAAGAATCACAACTTGTTTCCACAAGTGTAGTTTTGAAAGGGAGTTCTGTATAATGATGCCAGATCACTTTTCATAAATCTTCAAACATTGTCAACAACTGGTGTCTTACATGAAGTCAACAGTGCTTGTAATTAGAGAAGGATTAGCAGAGACCTGCCCGAGGCAAAAAGTAAACTGAAATTGACTAGGAACTGCAATCCCCCTGGGTAGATTCATTCAGTACATTAGAGAAAGATCCTAATTCCTTGAGATTTTGAAATCACTCTTTACTGTTAGTTTTAACGGGGAAACAAATTCAATGCCCTTAATGAACAAGCCAAGTCTGTAGATTTAAGATAAATATCAAATTCCCACTTTTTATGAATTTTTTTTTCAGGAAAAAAAAAGTTTATCAGGGAAAAACAAAAGAAAATAGCAATCAACTTTAGCCCAGGATCCATTTTCAGTGACAGATATTGCATTAGCTCACCCACCTTCTGTTTAGTGGTGTGTAAACTAATTGCTTCTTTGGCATGCCTTTCCCCAGATTTTATAAAGTTAATGAATGTAAGGTGATGTAAAGGCAAACTGCTCAGCCCTGGAAGCTCAAGTTTTAAATAAGGTTGTTTGAAAGACTATTTCTATTAGTTAAAAGAGAAAGACCTTTTCACAGGGAGATCTAATTTCTTCTAATCTCTCTTGTTTGGTCTCTCCTCATGAGTTTTTCTAGAATTACTGTCAGTTCAGGCTCTGTTTGTCTTACACTCACTTCCCTAGTCTCTACTTTGATTTTTTCATTCAAATAATTGGATCTTAAACTGTAATAAATCCATTTTAACCAAACTTCTTGTTGTTGTTTGTAAAGTTTTCAACAACAGTGTAAAAAAGAATTGGCAAAGCTTGTAACTTGAGAAGTCTCACTTTTTAGATACTAAGCTAGGAAAAGGGGTAATAAATTAACTTCTGAGTATGAATTGGGCTTGTCCAGTAGATTGAATCATTATTGAAAAATCTGACCACCTCTCTCCCCTCAGGACTCTGCCTTGATTCCTGTTCAGCCTACACATTACACCCAAGAATCTCATCTCCAGCTTTCTTTGCGTCTTTGGTTTATGCTTATACGCTTAGCTTCTTCCTCTGTTCCCACTGAACCCCAACTAGGTAAACTTTACAGCAAAAGATTATTTCCTTCAACTCCTTTTTGCCTTGACAATTTTTCAGTCATCCTTATACTTGCTGCACACTTTTCTTTTCCCCTAAATTTAGAGAAAATCAGAGAAATTTCCATCAAAAAATAAAATCTGTCTTCTTCTCTAAAGCATTCCCTAATTAAGTGGAAGTAAGAAATATTTCAAAATATTAAAAGTCTTACAGTATGTGCCTGTAGTTCCAAAACAACAGATTGAAAAGTGGGAGTTCCACCCATCCATTTGCAAATTTTTGCTAGCATTGTTTGATTTTGTTGTTACTAAGTTGATTGATTTGGCAAATTATTTTATGGTCTGGGCAAGCCTGTGTTTTCACGTTGCCAACCAACTGGTTAATCCATTAAAGAATCCCTCTAATGGATTTGTTCACATCATGAAGACAAAATAAGATTGGCCTTTTCATTTTTAAGTCAAGATGTTGGGTGTCATATTTATATCAAAGATATATGTAATGTTTGCTTTTGCTATAACAAAAGATATTTTAAGCAATGTAGCAATGTTCTAGCTTTTAGAAAATTTCTTTAGGTGTTGTACAATTGTTTGCTTGTAGTGTTTCCATTTCTTATAACTATTTGTTTTCAGGGAGCTTAGCACATAATAGATGCTTACTATTTATCATGATTCGCCTTTTCTTGCTGCTGTTATCTATTATAAACTTTAAACTGCTGGATAATATCTGTTAAAATGCTTTCCAGATTCCTAAATAAATAAATTCTGAGTCTTCTGCCTCATATAGAGAAATATTTCATCTTATGTATTAACAATGATTCATCAAGAATGTCTTCAGCAAATGCCGATTACATGAATGGAAACTTTACCTGTGCCATATTTTACTAGTTTTACAACCCTTACATTTTACAGATGTGAAAATTGAGGCTCAGAGAGGTCAAATGAATTGTCCATGGTCATATAATTAACTGACAGGGAATGCGTGTAAGCCTGGGTTTTCTCGTTGTAAGTTTAGAGTAACGTGGGAATAATAAAGCAGTGTTGTTTGACTTCAAAGAAGCAAGAGAACATTTTGTAATGTACCTATGAGGGGAAGGTTCATGAAGAAAGTGGTACTATTTAAATTGATGGGCAGTATTTCAAGAGACAGGAATAGTGTGTATGAATGTGTATGTGTGTGTGTTTTGGTGGGAGCACACCCAAACTAAAAGGAACAGCATAAGCAAAATCATGGTGATGGGAATATATGTGGCAACTTTGCAGAGACATAATCTACAGTTTGTATTAGATAATATTGGGGAATTGAGCTTTAAAGAAAAGTTGGTTTTAGATTCCAAAGTGCCTTAATACAAGGCGAATGAGTTTAGACTTTAATTAGGAGGTAATAAGGAGTAATCAAAGGTTTTAGATTTGAGGGGAAAATATGATGAGAGTTGTGGTTCAGGAGTACTCATAAGATCCATTTGGACTGTGAGACACTTGAGAAATCTCGATTAGGTGGCAGATGATTGCAGTCATGTGAGCTTTAGATGATGGATGGCTGAACTGGGTTGATGAGAGTGACAGGGAGAAAGAAGGACCAGATGTGCCAGAGAGCCCGAACGAGGCTGCCTGTGGTAGATGAAGGACAGAGCAAAGGGTCACACGCATTTTGAACCTGTGAGACAAGAAGAATCATGGTCTCATTTCTAGAATTTAGGGAAATATAAGGGACAGAAGCCGATTTATGGAGGGAAGGTGAATTTGCTTTGAGATATAACTCTTTGGAGTTAGTAGGACTTAATGTTAGAAAGAGTTGAGAGTTTGTGTTTCTTTACAAAGTGGTTTTGTAGTTGGCGAAATATTTCACCAGGTGACGCAAACATTGACACCTTGTACATTTCCACCTCTACCTCTTGGCAAACACCTGTGCCTTCGTTCCATGCATCTTCTTCTCTCATTTCCTCTTTTTCAGGTCCTAACTAAACCACAAAGACTCCTCAAATCCTCACTCTATCATAAAGCTTCTCCTAGTCACCTCAAAGTGTTACCTCCCTTTGTTAATCTCTTTTTTAAGAGTCTTTACTTTTTTAAAAACAGTTTTAAGTTTATAACAAAATTGAGAGGAAGGTACAGAGATTTCCCATGTACTCCCTGCCCCCCATCCATTCATGGCCTCCTCCATTATCAACATCACTCACCAGAATGATACTTTTTTTTTTTTATCAAGGATAAACCTGCACTGCACTGATCATAATCACTCAAAGTCCATAGCTTACCTTAGGGTTCACTCTTGGTGTTGTACAATCTCTAGGTTTGGATAAATGTATAATTACGTACATCCATCATTATAATATCCTACAGATTGTTTTTCACTGCCCTAAAAATCCTCTGTGCCCTTTGTCCATCTTTTGTATGATTTAGTGTTTATGGAATTCCTTGGAAAATGAGATAAATGTATTGAATTCTAGAACTGGAAGGGATATGACATTTTATATTTTGCTAGTAAATTTTCTTTCTCATTTCCTGTAATAAGAAAAATATCTTCTTTATCTCCCCCAATAGCATCTATTCACTGCCAACTCCCAGCTGATGATCACACTTCATATTTTCTTGGGAAAGTAGAAGCTATCAGACAATTATTATCTAATCTTCCCAACACCAAATCCACTGATAAACCTGCATCTACCTTAAACTTTATGAAATTTGAGAAATAATTCTATCTTTTTCACAGTTACATCTTCTTCTTGTGACAATGTTTTCTCTTAGCTTTTGTGAAATCACCTCCTGTCTCACTGGCTACTCTTTCTTCATCTCTTTGGCCACCTTCTTTTCCACTGCCATATTGATAAATATTGGATGGTCCCACAGCTCATTCTTGGACCTCTTTCTCTAGATACACTTACTTCTTAGAAAATCTCATGAGTTCCATTGGCTTTAAATCAATGTATGTGGATTTATACCCAGTGATATATCCAGCCCTTAGTACTCCCTCGAGTCCAGGCTTAGATATCAAACTGCACACCTGACACTTCCATTTCCATGTGTGATGATAGATATCTAAAATATCCAAAACAGGAGTTGTGATCCCACCAACTCCTGACAAACTCTTCTTCCTCTGTTATTACCCATCTCTATTTATGGTATCATCATCTACATACTTACTCTAGTCATGAATCTGGGAGTCAGCTGGGATTCCCTTTCTTCCTTCTACTTCTAAATCTAATCTACCAGAAACAAACTTACGAGTATTGCTCTGGCTGCTATATGAAGAATAAGGGGCAAGGGTAAAGCAGCAGGCAGTTGAGAGATTTTGCACGACCGTAATCCAGAGGAGAGGTTATGGTAATTTGGACCAGGCTGCTACTGCGGTGGGGAACAACTGGTCAGAGTTTGTATACATTTAATACATAGAGTCTATAGGTTCTTCCTGGAGAAGTGTAGTGAAACAGCAAGGCTTTTGGTCTTAATAACTGGAAATGCCTTTTTACTGAGATGGGGAAAACCTTGGGAGCAACAGGGTTTGAGAGAGAAAATAAGATGTGGATTTCAGACAGAAGATTTCTTTTAGACATTTAAATGGAGAAGTCTAGTAGGTACTGATATGATTCTGGAATTAGGAAGAGAGGTGGGGACTGCATTTATGAGGTGCCAAGTGTACAGGCAGAATTTGAAATTGAAACTGGATGCAACTACTTAGGGCCTAAATATGGATGGATAAGAGAGGAGGTGAGGAATGACTCCTGGGGTACCCCACTATCTAGGGTTTGGAAAGATGAGGGGTAACGTACATAGACATTATTTCCTTATCTCTCTTGACTTACTTATTGATATAGCTTATTTTCTATTTCATCATGGGTATGGTGAATTTCTGGGTATTATCCTTGTTGGCCTCTGTTTTTTCAACTTCTTAATAATCAAAATGAATCATCCTTAAATTTATATAGGCATTTATTGCCTTCTATTTATTTATGATTAACATGATTTTTAAAAATTCCTTTCAAGCAACTGTTAAAGATAGAATTAAAACTAAACACACGATTGAATTGTTATAAAATAAGTAACTTTGAGGGACAAATCCTAAATCTTCAATACTGGGGAAAAATAGTGTACATAAAATAGATTTCCATGCAGCCACTGATGGTCAATTCCCAATTCATACACTCTACATAGTAGGTAAAAGTTGTATAGTACTAGCAATGTATACTCATGAGAATAATGCAACTCATGAGTTTTTTGACCTGAGATCTACTACCATTGGGAGGTTCTTTTCAATAAATCCATAAATTCATTGAAATTTTATGTAATATTTTGTGTTTAAGGGTATTTTTAGCAGAGAAGAGCTACATAGCTTCTTTACATTCTTAAAGAAAACCATAAACTCTAAAACATTATAAACCACTTTAAACATACAGCTTTAAAATAAATTGTACATTTCTTCCAAGTATAGGCCACTGGAAACTTTAAAAAGGCAATGTTATAGTCAGAAGACATTGGGGATAAGGGAACAAAAAGGATAAGAATTCAGTCTTTACTGGATTTCAACAATAGGTATATTCTGAAAGAAGCATAGGGAGAGTTGATTGAGGGATAAAAGATTAGATTCCACGTGAAGGTAAGCACAATGTCAATTCTGGTGTTTTGTGTGTTACCATTTTGTTTTTCATTTTTCTTTTTGAAAAAGGGCTTAAGTTTTTCCTTAGTTGATTTTAGGAGAACATCCCCAGTAAATATGATAGAAGGTGAGAAGTTATTTTGCGCTACAATAAACTATACAGAATGCTCCAGGGTCTGAAAGATATTGCTTGGCTCTTCTTAACGATGTCCACATTGTGGGTGGGGACAGCTTGGGCTAGAATGGAGAGTTGAAGTCTTGACTAAGATCAAAAAGTGAATAGGACAAAAATGTAATGCCTGGGAATCTGGACAGTCGGTCCATCCTGTATTAAGACGAGGATTTGTTCTGTGATTTGCACTCAAGGGAGTTTTCTGCTGCGTAGCTATTTATTGCCAATGTTTTCAGAATTTCATTAAAAATTGCACATGTTAAGCGCAGCTTCAAATAGTTGTTCTTTTGGGAAACAAGTTCTAACTTTACGCCGTTTTGCTCTTTTGGAAGACAGTTATGTCTGACTTTACATTACTTTAAAGGAACGTTCCCAGTTTCAGAAATCTCTGTTCTAGCACGGTGACTAGAGCACACAGCAAGCAGCACGAGGTGGGCTGGCGCCTGAGCTTGCCGTTCATTGGGTTTCATGGCAATATCACAGCTGCTTCCGTAGACAGGCTTGAAATGCTGTCTTTGGAGACCTCTGTGTTTCCATTCTTTTGTTAAATTAGGCGCTTTTAACAATCCAGGTTTTTTTTTTTTCAAGCAATAAATTTGACTACACTTTTTGGAAGTTCTCTAAAATTTTAAAAAGTTGATTTAGGTAACTTTTATTAAAATTTAACATTGTATTTTATTTTCATTTCTTTATAATCTAAGGCTTTTAAAACTTAAAACTTCGTAAATAAATTTACCTGTGGAAATTCTGTTCCTTGACTGTCGGGATTCATGGATATTCTGGCACGGAAATAAACACATACATAGAATCCAAAGAACCTAAAACAAAATATTTAAAGAACAAAAGTCTTCAAAATATTTAAAGAACAAAATAAATTAAAATGGTGTCTTAACCTTGACTACTAATAACCAATGTTAGAACCACTAGTTAGACCTTTTAAGTGGATTTTGGAGTACACTCTATAATCTAATGCTAATTTGTTTTGTAATATGGACAGCAGTCTTACAAAATGGAAATATATGAAAAACAAATCCACCCACCTGGCTAGTGTCTTGAAGTCACTTATAATGATGAGCTCTCGGAGGTGTTTTTCTGAATGTTCTCTAATGGACTTTCATTCAGAAGTAAATGATTTGGCAGATGGAATATTTTCATTCTTGATTTAATATACCATATTTCAGAATTTTCTTCACTATGATTTCTTTTGCCAGTTTTAGTAGACAGTGGCAGCTGTAGAATTAATTAATGTGCACTCACTTTTGAGCCAAATAACATTAAAAATGGAAATGATAACACCTATATTCACTTATTTAGCCAAATGAAACCTTTAGAACAATGCCAAACATGGAAGTTAAGCAGAAAAAAATAAAGGTTCTCTAAGCAGATGAAATATTCATTATAAAGCCATTATATTATATCTTTCTGCTTTTCTGTGAGAATCTTTTGGACAAATGGTCTGGATAATAGCACATGTTTAGCAGGTGCCAAATGGATGATACTTTATACCTGATGCTAAGCGACCCCTTTAGTTGACTTCCTGGTCCACAGAAAATGAACACCAAAGGTGTTTAAGGAGATTAGGGAAGAAGGACCTCCTAGGGAAACATGTCTGTAACGGGGCTGGGGAAGGGAGAAAAATTCATAGTCTGAGAACAAGGGGAAAAATTAGAAAAAAAGATATTAAAAAAAAGAAATAGATATGAGAACCAAAACCAAACAGTTTTGGACTGCGTAATATAGCTTAAAAACATCCTACTGGCACTGAAAATAGCACAGAGTAAAAATATATGCCACAATGATGTTCTTGGTTCATATTAAAATTTAATCATGTTCAGTGTTTCTATTTAACCCAAAGACAACTGATTAATGCAAATGATTCATACACTGAGAATCAGCTTATCCTTAATGGAACTAACCAACTTGGTAGACAGACAGGCTAGATTTTACTCTGAAGGCAGCCATATTCCATGCCAGCGCTGTCCAGTATAAACACAATGTGAGTCCATATGTAATTTAAAATTTTCTGGTAGTAAAATTTAATTTAATTTAACATTAAATTAAATACAGTGAAATAAGTAAAATTACTTTCAGTCATATATTTATTTAGGGTATATATCCAGAATATTATCATTTCAATATATAATCAACATTAAAAATCATCAGTGAAATATTTTACAAATTTTTGGTATTCAGTCTTTGAATCCAGTGTATGTTTTACACTTACAGCAAAAATGTCTCAATTCGGATGCTAAATATTCACCTGAAATACTTGATCTCTATTTAGACTTACAAAACTTGCAGTTGAAAGGGAAACTCACGTACGGAAATTGTTCCAAACACACTTAAAAGTTTTCTAAAAATTGAATCGAGTATCATTTTTAAGTTAAATTTAGGTTACTTTGAAATTAAATCAAATTTAAAATTCACTTGTTTAGTTGTCTTAGCCACATTTTATGTGCTCACTAGCCACATGCAGTTAGTGGTGACAGTATTGGATGGTGCTGCCCTATATGGATGTCTTTAGATAAGATTCTAAAGCCCAAGTAAAAATGGATATCAAAACGAAGGATTCACGGTTTGGAAGAATTAGATGTATTTATAAAGGACCTGTCATATACTCGTGACTCAATGAATGAAGGATAAATATTTCCATATAAAATCATTTACATTTTTTTATTTTAAAGAAATAAGTTGTAGTTTTATATAAATTTCATTTATGTAGGACATATTGCCCTTATGACCTGATGAAGATGTTAATATAGGTGATAAATGTCAGGTGATAGTGAAGCAAGGTATATTGATGTATACAAGAAACTTGTAGAGAAGGTGAATTATTTGAAGTAATTATTCAGAAGGTCTACAGCTGCTTCATTTCCTTTTATGGAAACTTTAATTTCAAGGGGACAGTAAAAGATGATCTCTTAAATATAAAATTGTTTATTTATATTGTTTGATTTAGAAATAAGAAACTATCTGATTAGTGATTAACTGTGTCAAAAGGGAAAATAGTTCATTCTGCCTTTAAATTAGGAAAATGTATAATCAAATTCTTAATGTATGATATCCTGTATGGTGAGTTTTAAAAATACATTTCTGGGCATGTATGTGATAAACAAATTGTTTTCAGTTCTCTCACACATATGTGGTGTTTAACTATTGAATGCTGGAGATTTTTCAAAAAGCTGTTTTGAATTATATGTGTAGAAGTTGCCTGTAATTCAATTGTGAACTTGCCTCTTGTAACTTTACCTAGTTATTTCATGTCTTATCTTTAGCATAAAATTATGCAAGACAGAAACTAACATGAATGTTTCCCCAAGAAAAATGGTTTTCTAAAAGTGTTTTTCTTTGTTTCCTAGTTCATAAATCCTGGAAATGTTTTTGTAAATAATGCCCTAAAACATTACATAATATTTGCAGTATTTAAAAGTTAAAAAGATGTTAAAAATATTGTTTTTCTTTACAGTAACAGTAAATTTTATCATCTTACATATACATAGATTTGTAGATAAATCCTTTGTATGATTTCCAAAATACATGTTTCATATGTATTGTTATATTTGATCCATATTTCAGTTTTGGGGGTCCACAAGGCCTTCACTGTTATCATGCTTTTCTAGACAAGGAAAATCAGGTGGGGAGGCTAAGTGACTTACCCACGGTGGCTTGTTAGCAATAGAACTAGAGCCAAAACCCCAGCTTACAAGCCAGGATTTTCTCCACAATTCCTTAGAGCCAAGTCGCAAAGTATTTTTAGTATTCCCACTCACTCCGTGTCATTGAGAGCCAACAAATAATGATTTACATAAGGCGATAAAGCAATGTATTCTATAGAGAGAAAACTGGGCTTGGATAGTTTTGGAGAAAGAAACAGAATCTCTGAAATTGACCTCATTATTTGAGCTTCTTCCCAGGAAACTTTTCTATATGTATTATATTTCCTAACTATGCTTGTATAGACTTCATGAGTTTATCTTCTCTGTATTATTTTTCTTCTGAACTTTGTTGGGCAGCAGGGTAGCAGTGGAGCTACAAGTATAGCCTTTAGAATCTGGCAGGGATCATTGCCCTCAGACATCAGTAACGGGGCCCCTGCTCAGGACCCCAGGCTTTTGTGATCCAAATAAAATTAAAGTTTGAGAAGCACTGCTCTAGAAAGCCCCACCCTGGTCCTCTTAGATGCTCCCTGTGGGCTGAGATGCTCCCTGTGAGCAAGGTGGCTATAGCTTCAAGGAAGGAGCCAAACCCTCTCTTTTTCAAACTGCACTCCAGGTACCTGGACCCCAAATTCTCTGAGCTAACAGCTCTTAATTTCTTTCCGGGACCTGATTTGGTTTCTTTTCCAAATCAGCCCTTCCTGCATGGGTCACACCACCGCTGTGAGCTCTTCAAGCCCTGAGCTGGCCAAGGCTGACTGTTTGTGGTGTGTGTAGACAGCCTGGTGGATGTGACAGCTGGGACACCAGGAGTGAATGCATGTGGCTGCTTGTGCCACAGGACAGAGGCCACGCTGAGAAGAGGTGGGCTTTGTTCCTGAAGATACCAAGGAATCTAGACATCCAGATATGAACCTGATCTTCTAGGTTTTTATGAAGCAGTTTTTGTTAGGGTAAGAGTATCTGAGTTATTTCATTTAAAATTGATTAACAATTTGTCAAAATATTTAGATGTATGGTATATGAGCCTTCATTTGTACTTTTGACCTGCATCTTTAAAAATGTTAGAGGTAGACCCTGCAAGCAGAAGTTGAATCCTACTTCAACTATTTAAGTAACTTTATAAATTTAAGCAAGCATCCTCTACAATGTTCTGCTTCTTTGTCTAGAAAGGAGGAGTGATGATAGGACCCGTCTCTCCAGTTTGGTGCACCAAATATTGTGGTAGATGTAGTGTTTGGCCCAATGCTCAGAACATTTATGAAGTGTCTTCTCCCCCACACATGAGCTATTATCAGTTTTCCTTCTCATGGGTCTAATGCTGATATTTTGGCCATGTGATCGAAGTTATAGATAGAAAGATAGTGAAGCAGACCCTGTTTGGTTTAGGATGGGTCATTTCTGGGCTGCCAATGAGATGTTAACTGACAGTCAGTCTTAACCTCCAGTTAACTGAACGAATCTTCATCCATGACTGAGTAACAGGACCAGAGTGCGTGATGCAGCAACATCCTTGAGTTTCCCTCCTATTTCTGGGAGAAAGAAAAGCATCTAAGGCAGTTGTGAAAGGCATAGGAGGTTCTTTCTTAAGCACTGGTTCTGAAGTGCTGTTACTTCCATCAGAGCTCTCATACTTCCTTCTCCTTCCAAGCAGGGAGTGGGGGAGATCCTGCAGCCCAAGTAAGATCCAAGAATCACAGGGAGAGAAAAGATGTTCCCAGTGAGACAGACAGGAGTTGAGTGGAATATCCAAAAGGAGAGGAATAACTAGACTTAAGGAAAGCAAGAGATGAAGTCAGGGAAATGAAGCATCTGTCAGGCTAACCTGAAGAGAGAAGGGAAGTACAGGTACCAAGCGAATCTCTGGGGAGATTGCTTCTCTGAGACAGTGTGATGTGTGTGTGTGTGTGTGTGTGTTGCACATGCCTTTATTTTCTGGGTGTGTTTGGGTGTGTCTGCAGAAGCTGCGAAGTGTAGGTTTAGAATCTTGGTGTGGATAATAATTAACATTCGTGAGCCCAAGGGGAACTTTACCAAATGCAATTCTGGCACAAAAGCTTTGCAAGGGAAGGCTTTATTTATTTTGCATTTTATAAAGAAATGTTAAATTCTAGTGAAAAAGTCTGTTTCTAGATATTTCTATATAGCTTTCACCAAAAATATTTTAATAAACCTTTCTGTCATCTTGGAATTTTTCTCATGCTGCATTGAACTCTCATTTCAAGGAATATTTCTAGTTTGAAACAAGATCATCCCTGTGTGACTATAGCATTAATCAGTGTCATACATTAAGGTGTAAAATAACATTTTAAGCATGATCTTTGGATTACAGATTTGTGTAACAACCCACTTGGGTTTGAGGAAAACTTGCTCAGTGTTACATCTGGAATTTAAACTTGGAATTTTCATTTAATTGGGCATTAATTCAAGATGCTTATTTAGATTTTTTCCCCCATCTATTATACCATAACTATGAAATTTGGTTCAGGACATTGGCTTTCTTTCCCAACTATACAAAGCATATCATCAGATAATAAATCAATGAGATTCTCAGACATGAGAGAAAAATCAATGTTAATATACCAACTTTTCCCTATAAATTTGAGAGACCTCCTTATGGTCTGAACCCATGGAGAGCCACTCTGAACATCCTGCCTAGTTATTTTGTTGTAGAGCCAAAACACTGGAGAGATGGTCTCAGTAATGTTCAGTGAACACTGAATTAATGGATACTGGAACCATGCTACTCTGAAATTGTTATAATATTAGGCAATCAATAGCCTGGTTTTTTAAACCATTTTCAATGGGGCTTTATATAGCTTGAAACAATGTGCTTCATAAAACTAACTCTTACAGAGGAAGGAGGTGGTATGAGTCTCACCTCATTTCTAAAGGTTTATTTTGCTTATACATAATAATATATTTTATTAATTTCAATAAATATTACTAAAACCAAAAAAATTACTAAAACCATTTACTAATATATGTTACCAGTGATACTATTTTCTAATAATATTATATTTAATTCTTATTATTATCTTATTATTATCAAATTACTTATTCTGTCAGACTCTTTACCTGTGTAGTTTTACCACTGGGCACTCACAAAGTAGGTACCAAAATGGCCAATAAACCCATGAAAAAGTACTGATTAGTGATCAAGGAAGTGCAAATTAAAATACAATAAGATACTACTATACTCCCTCAAGAATGATAACAATTCAAAAAGATGGTCAGTACCAAGTAGAAGAATTCTCCCTCACTGCTGGTTGGTGTGTACATTGCCACAGATATTTTAGAAAGTTGTTTGTAATTGTCTGCGAAGACGGTGTGACCGTGCATACTTTGTGACTCGACAATTCACTCCCCGTTACGTAGCCAGCAGAAGTGGGTGCACAGGCACCAAAGACATGCACGAGCAGGTTCATAGCAACATCATTGACAAACAATGCCAAATATCAAGGATAAATGGATGCATAAAATGTGGTATATGCTTGATGAAATTTTAGAAACATAATATTAGATGAAAGAAGCCATACACACAAAAATGCGTACTTAATGTAAATATCTCTGAAACAAGAGAAAATGTTTTTAACTTCAAGCAGCTCTAAACTATGTATGTGCTTATATAGTCACTTAGATTTGGACTTGCATCTGATTGACAGACGATAGCTGTTTTTTAACCTCTTCTGAAAGTTTGGTGATCCGAATGGTCAGGTGTGGATATTAAAGATACTACATTGACATAAGAAGGAACTAGCTTTGTGGAGTTACAGATGCTTGTAATTATACACACAAAAACATATTTGGGGGACATCTTGGGGCATGATTTCAGTAATTTTCCCCCTTGTGTGAAGTAAGTTACTCTGGTTTGCAGTACAACATCATTCTATAGAATGTTAAGTGGAAGTAGATGCTCCCTACTTTTCATGTGGAAGTGGACCAATGTCTATAAAGCGTGACAAACAAAGTTAATAATGATTTTTAAAAAATCTATTTATAAACATTTTCTGGATCTATTTATAAACATTTTCAACAGAAGAAGCTAGAGGGTTAGAAGCCATGATAGTAGTTACCGTTGGGAAAGAGGGAAGCGATGGGGCTTGCTAAGAGGCGTATGGGCAGCTTCTAGCGTGCTCACATGGGTACCCGCTTGTCACTAATTCACTGAGCTGTGCATTTACGCTTTTAGTGCTTTTCTGAATGTGTTACCCAGTGTCTTCGTTTCCTAGGGCAGTCATAACAAAATACCTCAAACCGGGGGGCTTAAAACAACAGAAACTTACTCTCTTACAGTCTTGGAGGGTGGAAGTCAGAACTCTGGAGGGTGTCGACAGAGTTCTGGGACTCTAGGTTGAATCCTTCTGTGCCTCTTCCTAGCTTCTGGTGGTGGCTGTTGATGCTTGATGCTCCTTGGTTTGCAGCTTCATCACCCCAGTCTCTGCCTCTGTTGTCACATGGTGTTTTTTCTTTGTGTTTCTGTCTTCGCATTGTCTTCTCATCAGGGCACCAGCTCTGTTCCACTATGATATCATCTTAACTAATTACACCTGGAACTACCCTCTTTCCAAATAAGGTCACATTCTGAGGTGCTTGGGGTTAGGACATCAACATATCTTTTGGGAGGATACAGTTCAACCCGTAACACTCATCCAAAAAAAGGGAAGAAAAAGCTCTAATCTCACCACCTAGCTGTTAATTTTGCTATATTCACTTTCAGGTTTCTTTCTCTCTGTATCTATTCATAAATCATACTATACACAGTTTTGGATTCTTTTTTTCACTTAATACATTCTAAAGATATCTCAAAATTATCACACATTTGGCATCATATTAATGCTATGTAATATTCCATTTTAGGGATTACATAATTTTTTAGCTAATTTCTTAGGCTTGTACACGGAGGTATTTACTAATCTTTTTATTAATATAAACACTTCTGAGGAGAGCTTCCTAGCAGCTCAGTCATTGGATATATCCATAGTATTTTTTGAAGTTAATTCCTACGTGGAGAAATTTTGCGTGGCACTAATGCACAATTATATGTCTTTTGATGGCCGGTAACAAATGGGAGTCTAATATACTAGTGTCAGTTTCCATTGCTATTAGTGGATGTGAGAATGCTTGGTCCTCACACCTACCCACTCCAACACCCAGTATTATTATCCTTTTTACTTTTACCAAATTTTTTAAAGAAAATGGCATCTCACTGTTTTAATTCCCATCTTGGTTACTTTTCAAAACTTTCTTGCATGCACATTTGCAGCTTCTCCAGTTTACAATGGTTCATTCATCCTTCCTTTTTTTAAATCTAAGTATAGTTGGTGTAATATTATATATCATTCATTCTTTTTTGTATAATGTTTCTTGTGCTTAATTTGGAAAGTTTGGAAAGCCAAATTTTTGTTACTAAGTCTACCATTTGAAATAATTCCTAGGCTTTTTAATTTTAAGATGAACTATAAAAATAAAATCAGAATTGACAAAAGATTGTCAGTTAAGACATAAAATGCAAATCAATTTTTTTTAAATGGTTTTTACCATTATTTTTTAAATAAAACGTTTTTAACACAAAAATTAGAATGATGTAATTTCAAATTGAGTTTGTTATATTGAATAAATATAGCTTTAATAAAGTTTACTGTAATTGTTCTTGTTTTTCTTATACTTTGACAGACGATTGAAAATTTCATTGCAGGCTAGCAGTGTTTCTCAGACTGGTAATAATTATGTTAGGGCAATTTGCCACTGTCCAGCAGGCCACATTCTCGTAAAGGTGGGCCACTTTGAGAGGTCTCTGAGGGTAGAGTTTTGAAGGTGACTGGTTTCCTTTAGGGGT
Source organism: Eubalaena glacialis (assembly GCF_028564815.1). NCBI lineage: Eukaryota > Metazoa > Chordata > Mammalia > Artiodactyla > Balaenidae > Eubalaena > Eubalaena glacialis. Next base: position 5,219,313 of record NC_083735.1, on the reverse strand, counting down.
TATAAGTATGATCCAATGATACGTTTGGAGTGGGATGTTGTCAGTCGTGATTATGTAGGAGAATGTATATTTATTCTTAATATTATCATTATGGCCTCTGAATCACTAAGAAAAGTCTAAATGTCACCAGATCCTGAATTTAGATGTAAGAGAGCAAAGTCTCAGCTTGGAGAGAAGCCCTCTCTTGAAGCCACACTTGTGGACTCCCTTGGAAGGCATCCGTAAAAGCATTCACTTCCTAAGGCAGTAATCAAAGGCTGTGCAGATTCCATATGGCAGGTGTACCCGAAGCCCAAGAAGGAACTGCCCAGCAGGGTTTATCTCCACTCTTGCTTTTAAGCTTCACTGTGTGAAGTTGTGTTACCACTTCGTGTGTCCTCTTGCTTTCTCTAGATTTTTCCAGCCTTTGCCACTTATTAAGAGAGTGTTTTTTCCAATGTGAATTGCCTGTTTCTCTCTGATAGCAAAGCCTCTCTTCACAAAAGGAACAGTCTGGCTACTGCTTTTTAGCCTTAGCTTTTATTTGGCCTGTTGCCAATACAAATTCTCCTATTACCATCTTTCAAAATGATTCAAGTGTACTGTGGTTTATGCCAAAATCAACATGAAAACAAGGCATAGCCTATTCTGTTTGGGTTGACAGAGCAATAATATATTGTTGTTTTTCTTCTGTCTGTACATAGCCTAGCATTTCGGCACTTTATCTCTCGCAAGTCCAGCCAAAGTATGCTTCTAAAACAGACCTCATTTTCCTATGGATGTTTCTTTGGATGTTCCTTTGGTATTCGATGTGTATTCCAAGAAGTCCCTGGAGATTCTTATTAAGCATTTATTCAGATGGAGAACAAATTTTCTCCAATCTTTATCTGTTCTTTATCCTTTTTTAATTAAGATTAATTCATTCTGAGTCAAGTCCAGTGCTGGGCCAGTGGCCGGCACATGCAATGTGCACAATATAGAAAATTGCTGATAAACTGGAAGCTATTCTACAAATTCACAGGAAATGAGCTAATTTTCTCAGAAATGTCATATAAATTAGTTTTTACCTTATTCAAGAAGACTAGGGTGTCACCAAGAAAGTATGTGATACGAGATCTCACACTTAGGTCAATGTTTTCAATGCTAAGCCTGTAAAAGAGCATTTAGGAAAGGGTTTACTTTACATGAAATCATGTAATTTATGGCACTGGAGCACAAGTCTGTTAAAAAGTCAGCCATTGCACTGGGAATCATTTCTTCCACGTTGAGTATCCCTTTCCTCAAACCCCCAAGAGAAGTTATAACCATTGTTATTTGGATTTATGATGTTTAGCAAAAACTAGAATATTTTAAAACTCAAAGAATGTAATGATTTAATGGTTAAGAATTTAATGATTTAGAGAGAGTGAACAATCCTCTGACCTGGAAGAGGGCAAGATGGCAATTTCACAAACAGCACCTTGAATAGATGCATCCAGCAGTTATTGTTATTTCCACTTCCTTTCAATTTGCTGTCAAGGGGAGTGATTCCCGTGACGTTCAGAACTTGCCTGTCCTCGGATGAGGACACAGCAGGAAAGGCTGCCCCAGGTGACAGGTGGGGCAGTTACAGCTCCTTGTCAACCTTAATCCCACCACCCTATTTAAGCCAACGTGCCCACCGCTTGCAGCTGGAGCATGTTGTTTTGGGACCTAATGGGGAACTGAGGTAGGGTGCCTAGATTTGTTTAGTTACATGATATGGAAGTCAATCTGACATTCCTCACAAGCTAGAATGTATATTTAACATCTGACGAAATAAATTTTCTCTCCAGTTCCTGTGTCATATCCATCCTTTGAACACATCTGAGATGGAAGTGGAAAACATCATCTCATGAAAATAACTGTATACTTTAACTAAAATGAAAATTATAATTGTATGGTTTTGCTCATGTTTATAATATGTGGTCTTATATATAAAATATAATAATTAATAATAATAGTAATAATAATATCTATTTCATACAATATTCTGGGTTCAGATCAGAGTGAGACACCTAAAATCTCTACCTTTAGAAGCTTCCAATTTCTGGACTATGTCTTCTAGATGTCAAAATCTCAAACTAGTTCACAAGCTGTGAGACTTAATGACATTTTAAACTACTTTGTGTTATTTTATAATTAAATAATTTAATTTGTGTGCAAAGTTAATTAATTTCTAAGAAAGAATGTCAAGTTTGCCTACTTTGGACACTAGTGGGTGGTTAGTAGTAAGATTGGTCTTCACATCAAACATAAATTTTATTTTGATGGTAGAAAGACTGTTCCCTATTCAAGCAAGAGTGGGATTCAGACAATTCCTGCTTGGGTTTGAACATTGGGTCTGATACACAGTGCCCTGTGAGTTAGAGAAATCCTTTAGCTTCTCAGTCCTTTACCTTCTTCACCTACTAAATGAGGCAATGATAGTGGTCGGTTCATAGGATTGTTGGGCAAAACTAAGTACGAGAGTAAATGGAAGGCCACATCTGACTCATAGTTCCTCAGTCAGTGCTTTTACATTATTATGTGATGTCACATGTTTAGGCAGTTGTCTTATAATAAGACAAAACTCAAGGAGGATTGAGCACAAGTGAGGTCGTACTCATTTGTCATTTGTCAAAAATGTATTTTGGTAGTCTAGGTTTCAGACTCTGCTAAAAACTTGGATATAAAGAAAAGAAATAAAAATAAGATATTCAGAAGAAAATGAAGGAGACTGATATTAAACAAGTCCTTAGGTAAAAATCAGAAATGCTATAAAGGAAAGAAATACAGGTTTACTTTCTTTCATTTCATCTTAAATTATTGAGACTTGTACCCCATTAATTTAGTTTTATACCAAAAGGCCTCAGGATCTACTCCAGGTTACTTATGGGAAAGTGTATTACCCTAACCGTAGACTCACTGCTAATATAGAATCCCACAAAGATAATGGGCTCTCGCATTTACAGGTTTTGGGGATATTTAAGAAAAAACACTGTTAACATGAGCTTCCTGTCTCAACTCTTCTTAGTGGAGAATCAAGATGCTTTAATCTTGTAAGAGCCACAGTGGAAGAAAGTGAAACAATTATGTTTCCTTTTTTATGATCTCATTGACTGTAATTCTCTTTTTTGAAGTGTATTGATTAATGACTTGTAGAAAATTTTAACCCCCATGTGCCTCAGGACGTAAGTATGCAATAGGGTATTATGCCTCATGCTTTCATATATGAGTAGTGTCCATGATGAGAGATGCCTGGTGAAAACATGTTATTTTGTTTAGTTCAGTTCCCTGGAGTAAGAAGATTTTGGATCCTGATTCTAAGCAGAAGGACAATTTCATACAGTATGCGAAAAAGATTAGTTTTACTATTATTACCCCAAATTCTTGTTATATGTGGAAAGACCCCTTTTCTGATCAATGATGCATGGAATAGGACCCAGCCTGTCCAATGGCTTTTCTCTTTTTACATGTAAAACAAACCAGCACATCTTTAATATTGGCTTTGACGGACAGACTCAGAGAATAGATCTAAACCGCAAAAGCAATCAGAGTTCAGCGGAAAAGAGCTGTCGGGCTGGGAAAAGCCTCCGCTATGTTACTGTCCTTTAAAATCCTGCTTGTGCCCGGTGATGCTTCAGCTTCGTTAAGAAGACGTTAATTATCCTGCCTGAATTCTTACATTTCCAAAGAATACGCTTAACTCCTTATTGGTTGAGTGTAGTTTTTTTTATATTTGTTTAATTTTAAAAATTTATTTGAATTATAACATTTGTTTTATAAAGTAAATCAATGAGTTTATACAAGCAATTTTAACATTATTTGGGTTTATACTAACAGCTCCTTATGTATATTTACTCTATTAAGTTAAATTCCATTATTGTGAATTAGAGCGTATTTTTAAGATAGGGAAATTGAAAGCACAGTGCAGGCCCTCAGCTAATTGTCATGTCAGAAACCTTTGTCACTGTCACTCTAAGCTCTCCTTGCATTCAGTTCCTTTTGGGAATCTCTACCCATCGAGACAAGTTTGCAGAAAAGTTTATGTCTTAGTGAGTGTTGTCAGCATTGCCATTTATCCTGGGTGAAGGAAGAAGCAAATTATGTTACATGTTTCTATGCTAACTCATGAAATATGTTTTCTTTCCGTTGGAACTTAAAGAAAATGTTTAAAGGAAGACTTCTGAACCATAGCACTCAAAACAGAACAGGCTTGATTTTTCAACTTTAAGCCCAAACGTAAATTCATCTTTTTTCTGCTCTTGCAGGCAATATACATGTAGTAAAAAGAACACTGGACTTGAAGCGCTCCCTCTTACTATTTATGTGATCCTATGATAATTCCCCATCCTGACTTATTTCCCTCATATTGGAAGAGATTCTAATAATAATATGTGTCTGTGTGAATTATTTAACTACAGAATGATTGGCAGAGAAAGGCATATTAATAAGTATTATTTAACCTAAGTTGTTTTGATTACAACTTATGTTGAATTAGTTTATGCACTCAAAGCATCATAATTGTCACTAAAAATAAGAAGGGCAGAAGTTGTGTTTTCTACTTCTTTTGTGTTCCTTTAATTTTCAACACAAAACCAGACTTCCAAAAGGTTCTTACTGAATCTAGTAAAGTTCACTAAATGGTAACATCATCAAATTAGATCTTAAAATATTAGAGACAAGTCTAGAAAGATGTAATAAATGAATAATCCAAGGAAAAACTGTGCTTTATAGTCATTAATTTTACAATAACTTTGAAAATTGATATTGAGTAGCCTGACTTTCTTGCTCTTTTCCACGACATGGTTTATCAAAAGCATTCTAGTGAAATCATCTCTAAGATCAATGATCTCAATCTTGATTTATAAAATAATAGCCTATTTGCTTTTAAGACAAATATGTTCTGAGTTTTAATCATTTTAATTGTGATATTTGATGGTAATTTGTGCTGGGACTTTTATAGTTTTAAATTCAGGCTATATTTCCAAGAATTGCATTCCTAAATTATTTCCTGGGAAAATCTGGTGGACTTGTTTGTCTATAATGTACCAAATCCCAGATTAATGCTGAAAGATATACCATTTACTACCAATAGACCTTTTCCGGACATATTTTGTCATAAAGCTTTAATATTTCTGTGTTAATTTCTATTAACTACCCAAACAAGAATCTGAGCTTGAGGCTGGAAAAGAATATCATTGGATATGTCTAATTTTTAGCTACAAGGCACAGAATTAATTTAAGACTCAAATGCTTTGGGGAGAGATATAAATTATTTATAACATATATGCCAACTAATCAAGATTAGGTTTGAAAGCTGTCCAGAAGGCACTTTCCTGGTTGCATTTCCCGCTCCCCAGCATCATGAACCTCTCTTGCTTTCTCAACTGATTTTATATGTGTTTGTGTGTGTTTGTATTATACATAGTACATAATCAGTATATATTGTATGTTACACACACACAATTTTTGACTAATATATGAGCCAGCCCTACTCTACTTTTACTGTTACTGTTAAATAATTCTCTCCTAGCCTCTCTCAGTATTAGTTTTTTCATCTTCCTTGACCTCTAGACCCTTATATTTTGCGCTGTGTGATATTGGATTTGGTGATGGCACAGAAGAGGAAGAGGGAGGGGATGGGAGGGAAAATGTCTTTCCATCACCCTAAGATCCCTGTTGCTCCTTAAGTCCTTCCCATCTTGACTTTAAATGCAGCCTGTATGCTACACAGTCTGCCTGAGAGTATAAATATTCATCAGTCATCTATTGCGCATTCATCTATTTATCTGTGACCTCTTTAGAAAGGAGACTTGAGGAAGCTTATCAAAAATTATACAACAGAATTCAAATTAGATTAGGAAATTTGGTTAAAGGGAAAATTTGAGTAGGGAAATAAGATGAGGGTGATGGTATTTCAAGTTCAAAAAAGTGCCACCTATGATTTTGCTGCAGGTTCCCTAACAGCCATATAAAGAGAAAACCCCATTTGCAAGATTAACAGTCTCTGTCATACACCAGGTAAGGGTGAAGAGGGAAAATAGGAAAAACAGAGTAGACTCTAGACAGAGGAATGGAAGGCTTCCTTGATGCTACTCTTTCCCCATCGTCCTCACACACACACACCAGGTGGTGCTCTGGTGACAAGAAGGTAGGGGGAGGGCATTCCTCTGCCCTGTGCACACAAACCCTCCATACCCTTCCCCCAGCCCATGCTCCTTTCCATAAATATTGCACTGAAACTCCAGTCCAGTTCCTTATCTCACTCAGACAGCCTATCACTACTTATCTTGCTGGGCATCCATTCTTTGCCTTAGTGTCATTATATCAGCTTCTGTCATCCCAATCGCCTATTTCCTGATATGAGTCTCTCACTTCACGACCTCGTGTCTTCTCTTTCCTGTATCAAAACAAAAACCTATAACAGCAACTCACTCAGTCACGCTGCCAGCAACTTGGATGAGGGAAGGTCCCTATGCCCAGTGCCAGGATGGTAGTTGGGTGTGGGGAGACATTGATCTAGAATCACAAGTTGGAATTGTATAAATATATTTGTTCCACCTACTCAGGGAAAATGACACCAGCTCTACCTTGCCTGAAATCTAGATATGTCCAGAGGAATTTAGCAGCCTCCACCTAACCCAACACTGTAAGGTGCCATGTTTTGTCTTTGAACTCTGTGACATTTTTATACTCCACGTGGGTAGGCGAGGGTATTTCAGGTAGTACAAAGGGTCTGCTAAGAACATAGCTTTCCCCAGTGCCCAGAGTACCTGTCCTCAGTACCAACAAGGGAAAAATAACAACTTACCCTTTGAGTTACTTCGGCATAAGTACATGTTACTTTTCACCTTCCTAAAAAATAGGGATGCTGGGGTCTCTGAAGACTTAAGTAAATCAGCACCCAAATCAGAAAAGACTAGAGAAATAAGTGATCATGTATCTTTTTCTCTCTCTGGCCCTACTCTCAGCTTTCTTAACAACCAAATGAAAGAAAGATATGTAAAGATTATTCACATTATTTACTGTAAAAATTGTGCTCACCTGAAATATCCAGATGATTGTCATAGCAGTAAGTAAAATTGTCCTTGATTTATTTCAAAATTTACTTTGCTTCTTTCTGTTCATAGACACAGACTCAAATGATGTAGAGTAACACTTCCTTATGGTTTACGGTGAAATAATTTTTTAAAAATAGAAATATTTAAATATGAGAACTTTTAAACCATTAAAATAGTAATATTACAGTATTATAATATAACACTATATTATATTATAATAATAATGCCAATAGAAATTAAGACAGGAGAAAAAAATTTCATGCACTATCCTGGGTCATCAAGAAATCAACCTACCAGATGGCTTCGCAGGCGAATTCTATCAGACATTTAGAGAAGAGCTAACACCTATCCTTCTCAAACTCTTCCAAAATATAGCAGAGGGAGGAACACTCCCAAACTCATTCTACGAGGCCACCATCACTCTGATACCAAAACCAAACAAAGATGTCACAAAGAAAGAAAACTACAGGCCAATATCACTGATGAACATAGATGCAAAAATCCTCAACAAAATACTAGCAAACAAAATCCAACAGCACATTAAAAGGATCACACACCATGATCAAGTGGGGTTTATCCCAGGAATGCAAGGATTCTTCAATATATGCAAATCAATCAACGTGATACACCATATTAACAAATTGAAGGAGAAAAACCAAATGATCATCTCAATAGATGCAGAGAAAGCTTTTGACAAAATTCAACACCCATTTATGATAAAAACCCTCCAGAAAGTAGGCATAGAGGGAACTTTCCTCAACATGATAAAGGACATATATGACAAACCGACAGCCAACATCGTCCTCAATGGTGAAGAACTGAAACCATTTCCACTAAGATCAGGAACAAGACAAGGCTGTGCACTCTCACCACTATTATTCAACATAGTTTTGGAAGTTTTAGCCACAGCAATCAGAGAAGAAAAAGAAATAAAAGGAATCCAAATCGGAAAAGAAGAAGTAAAGCTGTCACTGTTTGCAGATGACATGATACTATACATAGAGAATCCTAAAGATGCTACCAGAAAACTACTAGAGCTAATCAATGAATTTGGTAAAGTAGCAGGATGCAAAATTAATGCACAGAAATCTCTTGCATTCCTATACACTAATGATGAAAAATCTGAAAGTGAACTTAAGAAAACACTCCCATTTACCATTGCAACAAAAAGAATAAAATACCTAGGAATAAACCTACCTAAGGAGGCAAAAGACCTGTATGCAGAAAATTATAAGACACTGATGAAAGAAATTAAAGATAATACAAATAGATGGAGAGATATACCATGTTCTTGGGTTGGAAGAATCAACATTGTTAAAATGTCTCTACTACCCAGAGCAATCTACAGATTCAATGCAATCCCTATCAAACTACCACTGGCATTTTTCACAGAACTAGAACAAAACATTTCCCAATTTGTATGGAAACACAAAAGACCCCAAATAGCCAAAGCAATCTTGAGAAAGAAAAATGGAGCTGGAGGAATCAGGCTCCCGGACTTCAGACTATACTACAAAGCTACAATAATCAGGACAGTATGGTTCTGGCACAAAAACAGAAATATAGATCAATGGAACAGGATAGAAAGCCCAGAGATAAACCCACGCACATATGGTCACCTTATCTTTGATAAAGGAGGCAAGAATATACAGTGGAGAAAAGACAGCCACTTCCATAAGTGGTGCTGGGAAAACTGGACAGCTACATGTAAAAGAATGAAATTAGAAAACTCCCTAACACCATACACAAAAATAAACTCAAAATAGATTAAAGACCTAAATGTAAGGCCAGACACCATCAAACTCTTAGAGGAAAACATAGGCAGAACACTCTATGACATAAATCACAGCAAGATCCTTTTTGACCCACCTCCTAGAGAAATGGAAATAAAAACAAAAATAAACAAATGGGACATAATGAAACTTAAAAGCTTTTGCACAGCAAAGGAAACCATAAACAAGACCAAAAGACAACGCTCAGAATGGGAGAAACTATTTGCAAATGAAGCAACTGACAAAGGATTAATCTCCAAAACATACAAGCAACTCATGCAGCTCAATATCAAAAAAACAAACAACCCAATCCAAAAATGAGCAGAAGACCTAAATAGACATTTCTCCAAAGAAGATATACAGATTGCTAACAAACACATGAATGAATGCTCAACATCATTAATCGTTAGAGAAATGCAAATCAAAACTACAATGAGATATCATCTCACACTCGTCAGAATGGCCATCATCAAAAAGTCTGCAAACAATAAATGCTAGAGAGGGTGTGGAGAAAAGGGAACCCTCTTGCACTGTTGGTGGGAATGTAAATTGATACAGCCACTATGGAGAACAGTATGGAGGTTCCTTAAAAAACTAAAACTAAAAGGACCATACGACCCAGCAGTCCCACTACTGGGCATATTCCCTGAGAAAACCATAATTCAAAAAGAGTCATGTACCAAAATGTTCATTGCAGCTCTGTTTCCAATAGCCAGGACATGGAAGCAACCAAAGTGTCCATCAACAGATGAATGGATAAAGAAGATGTGGCACATATATACAATGGAATATTACTCAGACATAAAAAGGAACAAAACTGAGTTATTTGTAGTGAGGTGGATGGACCTAGAGACTGTCATACAGAGTGAAGTAAGTCAGAAAGAGAAAAACAAATACCGTATGCTAACACATATATATGGAATCTTAAAAAAAAGAAAAGAAAAAAATGGTCAGAATAACCTAGGGGCAAGACGGGAATAAAGATGCAGACCTACTAGAGAATGGACTTGAGTACGGGGAGGGGAAAGGGTAAGCTGGGACGAAGTGAGAGAGTGGCATGGACATATGTACACTACCAAACGTAAAATAGATAGCTAGTGGGAAACAGCCGCATAGCACAGGGAGATCAGCTCGGTGCTTTGTGACCACCAAGAGGGGTGGGATAGGGAGGGTGGGAGGGAGGGAGATGCAAGAATGAAGATATATGGGGACATATGTATATGTATAACTGATTCACTTTGTTATAAAGCAGAAACTAACATACCATTTCAAAGCAATTATACTCAATAAAGATGTTAAAAAAAAAAAAGAAATCAACCTATTCCTACATTTTTTTCATTCAGTCTTTACTCACAGACTTCATATCTATGCAAAATTAAAATCAAGGCCTAAGCATTTTTTTAAGTAGCATAGTCATTTTCTTATTTCATAAATAAGTGATAACTTTTTTTAAAAATTTCATTACATGGTTAGTATATGAGGTTAATGTTTTATTCTTAAGAAAATATGTATAGCTTGATTTTCTAGTAATGCTTGATAAACTAGAGATCCAGGATTACACAAAAATGCCATGTAATTTTAGTTTTAAAAGTCCAGACTACAGATTTTTTTTAAATTTATTTTTCTGTTCCTTCTTTGTCATGTGGTACTTTGTTATACAAATTTTGCTGAAGGCAATATCTTTAGGATTCCATAAGCACTAGGAAAGCCAATTGTTATGATTTTGTGTTCCCCTCTTTGAGTTTATTGATTCTACAACATATTCATTAACTCTTCTTTTACTTGTTCAATTATGTTTCTAATTGAAATCTGATTTAGTAAAATTTTTTTTGTAAATTATAGGAAAAAATGTTTCCCAATGCATAATAAATGAAGTCTATATATTAAAAACAAAAGCTTGACTAGGTTACGTTGGAAAAAAAATAAGCTGCTTTGGAACTATGTATGGCCAATGTCCCTTGTGTACCATCCATCTAAGTTATAAGAACAGAAGTAGGTAAGATTGTGAATTATCTGGAGTTGGAGGGATCAGGGTGATAAGAAAAGGTAGGAATGCGGATGGTGGTGGACTAATATTTGTGTGTGTGTGCGTGCGTATGTGTGTGTGTTTTGTTGTTGTTTTTACTATGATAGGTCTGTAGATTGGCTTTTCAAATAATTTTTTGTATGAAAATTCCTCATTATGAGATATGTTTCTATACATGCAAGAAGAATAGCTGATAGGAGAAGAAAAATAAAGAGCTGACAGATGAAACAGGGTATATATTATGGGTCTCAGAGGAAAGATGACTCTATATGTCCCGGAAGTACTGGCTATCATTAAGTATGTAAGAAATCTTAGAAATAAAGCCAAAAGAATTATAGATGAAGGAGGATTGATAGCTATTATTTTATTCCTCTTAAATTTCATGTTATATATGAATATCAATGACTATGTGGTTAGACATAATTCAGTGCAGTTACTTAGTTATCACAAGGTCAAAGCTTTGACCATCTTGAGTTCAAGGTTATTACTGCTGGCTTTAATGATAATGAAATTATTGTAATAATTCGAATAACTACCAATTATCTACTGTTTCCTCTGTCCAGGTACTATGCTTTACACCCATGTTTTCCTTTAATATGTTCATAATAATCTGAAGTAGACATTCTTATCTGTGTTTTATACATGAAGAATTAGTAGGTGGTGGGCCTGATGACACTAAAAGCATTGACCCTCTACATCAAAGTAACAAGAACACACAACAGGAGAGTTACTTGGTACCAGCTTTTTGTCAATGTCAGTGAGGTTCTGACAGGCTGCAAATGTGAAAGTGTAAGGAATAAACTTACATCCTTAGATTAAGGGATAATAATAGACAGAAAAAGAAGATTAAACTAGAATTCAGGAATTTTTTTTTTTTTTTTTGGCCACACTGCATGGCTTGCGGGATCTTAGTTCCCTGACCAAGGATCGAACCCATGCCCCCTGCAGTGGAAGCGTGGAGTCCTAACCACTGGACCACCAGGGAATTCCCTAGAATTTAGGAATTTCTAAACATCATTGTTTTGAAATTTCAGTTTAAAACTGTTTTCTTATGACCTCTAAGTAGTTATTAATATTTTTTCTATATTAATAATTATAAATTTTATCTGAGTTTTAATCTCCTCCTCTTAAAATAAAGATTTCGATGATGTCTACCAAGGACAATAAATATTATCTACCAAGGTTTTACCTACTAAGGAACATAATGGTATATTTTCATGATAACTTACCTCAAAATATAATAAATCTTGAAGTTTAGTATAAATTTTTAAAGTTTAGCATAAAGATATTTTTAAGTTTTTGTCTGATAAGTTGCTGAGTGCCATGTGGTCTCTAATGTTAAAAGATCTCCCACAGTAGGGAGCACCAACAGGGACAAAATGTCATTTGGTCACAAGTGCTTTCTGCTTGTTTACTGTACTTTTATTTCTGCTTAATCTGGTTTCTTATTTTCCTGACCGGATTCCGATGATATCAAATATTGTTAGTAATAAGTATTTATCAAATTAATACCTATAATTTTTTTTTCAGCATAAATTTACAAAAAAACTTTTGGTCCAAATAAGAGAGCCTAACATTATTTGTCCAAGATAGGCTCTGGGAACATCTTCCTTTTTGTTGGCCCATTTCTCTGTTGTAGAGTCTGGAAAAGGGCTTTTTCAGAAAGTATATTTCCCTTATATAACAATCCATAGATAGGGTACTATAAAACTAAGCCTCGTTAGTCACAAAGTATCTGGCAACATGGTCTACTATTTGTAGCTTTACCTTCATAGGAGTGGCCCAAACACTTTTTTTTTTTAAGGACTGGAGTTTTCATTTTTTTCAGAATATGTAGGTATAATTCATATTTGACTAAAGTATTTGGCTTTGTGTTATTAGAAATTATAGCAGATCATTCATTACATAGAAAAATATATTTTTATATATGTAGCATAATGACGTTGTTTCTACCTGGTCCACTTGACATTCCTTGACCTGTATTATCATGATGCACCTGCTTAGAGCATCTACATTCACGGGCATTTCAATTACACCATACAACTCAGTGGTTAAGTGCACGTAATGGTATTGCTTGCCAAATTCATACATGACCCCAATAAAGATTGGGAGTAGGTATCATCTTAAATTTCATGGTATAGATCCAAGAGTAACAGGAATATGAGGCTGAGTTGGGACAAAGTCCTACTTATGCAAATAATTCAGTTGAGCGATGAGTTTGACCCATCACATTAGAATTTTGGAACACAGACAGAATCGAAAAATTCAGGACAGTTGCTAGAGTACGTCTGCAAAAAATAGACTTAATTTAAGTATGTGTTTTGAACCCATGGTTTCTTCAAGGTACTTATATTTGAGATAGAGATTGCTAATAAAAACTATTTATGCTTAATATACCACATTGTGGAGTTTAGTTATTGGTTAAAATATAAGACTAGAAGGGAGCTGAAGAGATGGTTTGGTTCAGACCATCATCTCCAGGCAGGTCTCTTTCAACACATAGAAACTACTACTGAAAAAAAAAAAGAAAAGAAAAAAGTGTCTGCAGTGGAAGGTTTGCTGTGACATTGCTATGGCATTATAATAGATTTGGGGAATTTGAGATTCACTCTACTGATACGTGATATACCCACGTCTTACCAGGCGCAAATATTATTAATTGAGTTACAGTAAGTTCAGGAGAAAAATGTTAGCTGCTGGCAGGAGTATCATTTATGTGTATAGTATTTTACCCAAAACCATTCTAATACAATTAAAAAATAAATTATTGCAAATGAATAAGAAGCAATACAATAAACAACCACATAACCGACTTGACTTTTGTTTAGCATAAATCTAAGCATTTTTCTTTCTTTTTTAAAATATTTTTATTGGAGTATAGTTGATTTACAATTTGTGTTAGTTTCAGGTGTACAGCAAAGTGAATCTGTTATACACATACATATATTCACTCTTTTTTAGATTCTTTTCTCATATAGGCCATTACAGAGTACTGAATAGAGTTCCCTGTGCTATACAATAGGTCCTTATTAGTTATCTATTGTATATATAGTAGCATGTATATGTCAATCCCAATCTCCCAATTTATCCCTCCCCCCTTACCCCCTGCTAAACATAAGTCCGTTTTCTACAACTGTAACTCTGTCTCTGTTTTGTAGATAAGTTCATTTGTACCCTTTTTCTAGATTCCACATATAAGCGATATCATATGTTATTTGTCTTTCTCTGTCTAAGCATTTTTCTTTTGCTTATGATTCCTGATTGCTGTCTTCCTTTTCCTTCCCCTCTAATTCTCAATATATTTTGTTAAACTCACACCCTTTTTACATCTTTGATTAAGACAGTTTTACCATTGCTAATTGAGTCCTTTGATACGTTTAAAGAAATGCTAGACAAAACACAGTCTCTCCAGGAAATTCCTAAACTCTAACCTTTCAGGGTCATAGAGAGCAGTTTGTTGTTTTGGAAAGTGACCTCAGTTCAGCTCTTCTCCAAACAAACCTTGGGATGTTATCTGTGTATTTTCTCAGGAGACTGCCCAGCTAATCCATAGAGATCGACAGTAGCGTGCTTTATCACGTTGTAACTTTCTGTGAATGACATTCATAGGGAAGGGAATATATGCATCATGTAGAAATGACTCAGAGATTCTGTGGACCTTCTAAAAATGCTACGATGATCAATAGAAGTCTGTAAGAAAACATAAAAATGAAGTATCAAACTCCAGTTGATAAAGCTAACATTTTAAACTTTAAATTTCTAATTAAATCTAGATATTTACTATACTCACATTCATTAATTAATATGGCCTTCATGTAGCTATTCTAGAAAGACGAAAGTTGCAGAAAAATCTTTCAGTGTTTTATATTGAGAAGATGTGTTAGAATATCTTAAAATTGCGGAATGATTTCAGTGTCATTGAATATTTTCATAACAATAATGAATTTTAGAAGTTAACTTGCAATGTAACTTTTTAAAAATTTCACATAGCATGAGATAGGCTATGTGAAAAAAAAATTGATGTTTTCTTTCCTTCCTTGTGAACTTCAGTGACATAGTCACTCATAAAATCAATGTGGTTTATTGGGGTTGAGGGAAAAGCTACAGTCAATTCTAGGAGTGTGTTAAGAAAACATTGTAGCTTCTATCTGTCTATGCTACAAAGCAACTTCACAAAGGTGCTTGCTGTTTTATGCACCATTTTTTCTCCCAAAGGCCCAAACATGAAGATCTCAATATGGCCCCAGCTGTAAAAGCACATCTGCCAGTTTAAATTAGATTGACAGCTTCCGATAATCAAGGAGCAAGTTTCAAGCCTCCAGGCTCCTTCCACGCATAGTAGCCAAAAAAGTCCCATTCCAAATTAAGTTTATCCTGAACAATTAAGGTTTGAATCGGTATCTAAAAGTTTAAGATCACTTTATCTAATATATTGTTGGTGCATAATTTCAATATATATTTATTTCTATTAAATTGTTTTCTCCTTTGTGCACTGCGATTTGTTTTCAATTTATCAATTATAATTTGCATTTAGACAATTTTCAGCTAACTCATCAAGTTATAATATTATTTGGAATATGATGATGTTTGATCATTGTTACCCATAGTAGTTTTGTTTGCTATCAAAGAAAACTTGAGTTATGTAATTTACATTTTCAGTTCAGCATGCTGCCATATGGCAAACGCATAGATGTGCCAGAGGCACGATGATATAATGTGCATGTACAGTTTTGTAAACCACAGTATATATTTGCACCCCTTAAAGCAGCTTTGTAATGCAGAAATAAATTCTCTAAAATTAGACACCAGGAGACAGAACCATCGGACATTTTCCCAGAAGCAGTTGCCAGATGACCCTGCCCCCTTCAGGCCCTTACCACTACTGTATTATTCATGAAGCATTAGTAAAATCAAACTGTGCTACTCTAGGATCAGTCAGCAGTACACAATGACAAAGCTGTACTTTACTGGGCCTTATTAGATACCCACATCTACGAAAATCAGTGTTGGTGGAAGAATCTTAAAGGCAGGCTGACTTGCAAAACTCAGTCGTGTTTAGATTTAATACCACAAAGCAATGCAATGTGACTAAAATGAACTATAGCTATTTTTAGCAGTAAATTCTACTGAAGACACTCTTTTTTTAAAATGTGGTAAGACATTTTCTTATTTTGCTAAATAAAGATTAAAGCACCTTTTGAATCTTCTGTTCTTTGAATTATCATCCTTTTTTTTAGTTTCCTTTTATTTTTCTCTCTTTGAATGAATACAACGTACTTCATCTGTGTTTCCTACCTCTTGGTGTAGCACCACTCTCAAATGGTAATGACTTTATTTTTTCTCAAAAAAAATTTTTTCAGGAATAAGAATATTCTTTACTTTTTCTTTTTGGGAATTATAATCCTTGATAGGACAAACAGAGCTTAAAATTTCAGAATTTCACTAAAGGAACTTTGTTTTTTATCAAAACATCACTAAACCAAATTGTCTTTTGAGGCAGAGGTTTTCAGTTATATTATTGACACAATACTGTATTGACATCAGTAGTGAAGGGCAATGCAAGTAATTTCTTACTAATAATAATGGATGTCATTTTGTGAATTGGTTTCCAGTCGTTACCATAACGATGACAGACTTTTTCAAAAGCATTCCAGAGTGTGTTTCAGTTGAGAGAGGGAGGGTACCGTTAGTGTAAGTGTGCTAGGAATTGTGCATTGCATCAAAACCATCTTATCTCCATTGGAGGCTAGAGTGAGTAACCAGCATGGTATACCATGAATAGTGGATGAAGTTGTGAATTATTGTAGCGCTTTTGAGATACCATTTTGTAACCTATACTGCTTTTAAAAAAATTTATTCAAGGGTAAAATGTTGATAAAGGAGAAGACATAGAGAGATGAACAAACAGGAGTAATATCAAAGTGTCTAGGGTGTTACCACAAAGTCTCTATGCATACTAGGGTGACTTAATAATTGAAGACTACAAATTGCTTTCAGGGACTGCTTGAATGATTTACAAACATCATCCTGGAATAAGTCGAAAAGAACATGGGGAACTTTGAACACTTATTATAAAAACTTAAATGCAGAAAAACATGGTAGTTATTTCATGTGAACTAGAGTGATACTAAGAATGATGGCAATAATCAGTAAGTCAAACGAAAAGTAGTGACATAATTCAGTGTTTAATATTTCTATTCGTATTCATACATGTTAAAAATCTCTAAAATCGGGCTTCCCTGGTGGCGCAGTGATTGAGAGTCTGCCTGCCAGTGCAGGGGATACGGGTTCGAGCCCTGGTCTGGGAGGATCCCACATGCCGCGGAGCAACTGGGCCCGTGGGCCACAATTGCTGAGCCTGCGCGTCTGGAGCCTGTGCTCCGCAACAAGAGAGGCCGCGATAGTGAGGGGCCCGCGCACCGCGATGAAGAGTGGCCCCCGCTTGCCACAACTGGAGAAAGCCCTCGCACAGAAACGAAGACCCAGCACAGCCAAAATAAATTAATTAAAAAAAAAAAACAAACTCTAAAATCTAAATTTTCTTATGCAGAGAACAAAACATAAGCTACTTATTTTTATTTTGCAAAAGTTGGACTTGCTTACTTTATTAGTGCTAACTGTGAAGTAAAGGCCTGAATGAAATTATTTTATTTATTTTTAACTTTCAGCATGGAAAATGCCAAACATATACAAAAAAATACAGACTAGAGTAATGAAGACACATGTGTTCTTCAAAACTATCCATTTGTAGCCAGTCTTGTTTTATCGATTCCACCAGTCATTTCCTCACAACCATATTATTTAAAGCAAATCCCAGCTTATATCATCGCATCCATAAATATTTCCATATGCAGCCCTAAAATGTAAGAATTATTTTCTCATGCTATCACAATGCAATTAATTTACCTAAAATGTATAATAATTACTTTTTATGACATTTCAGGTCGATGTTCAAATTTCCAATGACCTCCTGAATATAGTAATTTTTCCACATTTGATTGGAGAATGTTTCCAATACTGTCCATATTTCATAATGACCCAAATGTCTCTTAAGACTCTTTTAATCTATAAGTTCTCTTTCATCTCTCTCTCTCGACTTTTTTTTTCCTTTTTCACGTGCAATTTATTGTTGGAAAAGCCAGGAGGTTATCCTGCAAAGCTTTCTACAGTCTGAGCATTACTGATTTGATCCCTGTGCTGTAGTTTAACAGTCCTCTGATCTAGAGAGGTGATCATACTTAGATTTGTTTTTCTTTCATAAGACCAGCTTCATGAGTGGTAATGTGATTTTTCAAGAGGCCCATGATACTTATAAGTCTCTTATTTTGTGATGTTAGAAACATTTATGCTCAATGCCAAGATCTTTCAGTGTGTATTAATGTTGCATAACGAGGCTATTTTCCTTCTATTACTCCTTCTTCACTTATTAATTGGAATACTTCTAAAAATAGAAACTTCAGCGTATCTGTTATTTGGTTATTGGTGGCACAGTATGTATAGGAGAGGCTGGATAAATGTTTGATTATATCCCTTTATGTGCTAGCTATTCAAAAGAATGACTTAGTTCCCTGTCATCTGGAGGTGACCAGTTGATTTAGTTTGTTCTGTGTTGCTTTAGATCACTTACAAACATTTGAATATGTGTTTAATTTTTGATCTGTTTATACTCAAATTTCCTGTAGTGGGCCAGGGGAGCCTTTTCAGGATGGTTGCTGAGGCCTTTTGGCATATAGCCCTTTCAATCTTTTATAATTTTCTTGATAACTGTCCTGAAAGATGTCCTAGTGTTTACTTAACCATTTCTTGACTAAGACCCGGAATCAGCCATTTTTTTTTTCAAGAATCCCTAGTTCCTTTTAGTAAAAACAGATCTTAGAGCTTGATATTAAATCTGGGTGATACCAGGGCTCCTTGATATTGAGTGGGTCATTGTTTCTAGACTTTTTCAGTGGCAGGAGCTAGGAAATATAATTTTAAGATAAAATACATCAGTAGTGTATATTGATACTTGCAATTCAAAACCAAGACCATGGGAGTTTTGTTTAACCCCTTCTGTTTTGCATGTTTTTCTTCTTTTTCCCAAACAGAGATTTCTAATTCTCAATAATACTTGATATTTTATCCTTATCATACCACATAATTACTCACCTTTTTTACTCTACAATGTATGTACAAAAATCTCATAGTAACAATACCAACACCAATTGCAAAAATTGATTACTGAAAATAGTTTAAGGGTTCTTTTTTTTTAATATTTATTTATTTATTTGGCTGCACTGGGTCTTAGCTGCGGTATGCAGGATATAGTTCCCTGACCACGGATCAAACCCCAGCCCCCTGTATTGGGAGTGCGGGCTTTCTCTCTAGCTGCAGTGAACCCGGGCTACTCTTCGCTGTGGTGCCTGGGCTTCTCATTGTGGTGGCTTCTCTTGTTGCGGAGCACGGGCTCTAGGTGCGCGGGCTTCAGTAGTTGTGGCACGCGGGCTCAGTTGTGGCTCGCAGGCTCCAGAGCACAGGCTCAGTAGTTGTGGTGCACAGGCTTAGGTGCTCCGCGGCATGTGGGATCTTCCCGGACCAGGGCTCGAACCCGTGTCCCCTGCATTGGCAGGCGGATTCTTAACCACTGCGCCACCAGGGAAGTCCCCCCAGTTTTGGGTTTTTTTTTTATCTTTACATTATATCCCTTTGGTAATGTCTAGGCAGACGGTTGTGTTTTAACATCATTTATTATCACTCTGCCATCAACCGAATATGTATTTAGTTTTCTTTATTCCATTTTATTTTAGATTGTTTTTGTTTGTCATATGGTTTTGTAAAAAATTTTGTATTTTTACAAAGTCATGTCTATAAAACAAGATATGGTCAAAAAAGTCTAGCATCTCACCCTGTCATATCTACCCTATTCCTTGCCTCTAGCTTTAG
This sequence comes from Eubalaena glacialis, assembly GCF_028564815.1. NCBI lineage: Eukaryota > Metazoa > Chordata > Mammalia > Artiodactyla > Balaenidae > Eubalaena > Eubalaena glacialis. The sequence continues at coordinate 5,199,550 of NC_083735.1, read as the reverse complement.
CTAAACATTTTAAAAAGTTATCTAAGGACTTCCCTGGTGGTGCAGTGGTTAAGAATCTGCCTGCCAATGCAGGGGACACGGGTTCAAGCCCTGGTCCGGAAAGATCCCACATGCCGCGGAGCAGTTAAGCCCGTGCACCACGACTACTGAGCCTGCACTCTAGAGCCCATGAGCCACAACTACTGAGCCTGCGCACCACAACTACTGAAGCCCACGTGCCTAGAGCCCATGCTCCACAGCAAGAGAAGCCTCTGCAATGAGAAGCCCATGCACCGCAACAAAGAGTAGCCCCCGCTCGCCACAACTAGAGAAAACCCGCGCGCAGCAACGAAAACCCAACACAGCCAAAAAAAGAAAAAAAAAGTTATCTATCCCTTCATTATTTGTTTGATTAAAAATAGACACATATACAATCATGTTTTCTCCTTACTTATATAAATGGTAGCTTATTATTATATATCCATTTCTCTTTTGTTTCCTTATTACAATAATCCCCACAGGGTTATTCCTTATGAGGCTACATAATCCATAGTTTATTCACTCTCCTGCTGATGGACTGGTGGATTGTTGCCATCTCCTGCTATTAAAATTAGTCATTTACATATATACACTACCAAATGTAAAATAGATAGCTAGTGGGAAGCAGCCGCATAGCATAGGGAGATCAGCTCGGTGCTTTGTGACCACCTAGAGGGGTGGGATAGGGAGGGTGGGAGGGAGGGAGATGCAAGAGGGAAGACATATGGGAACATATGTATATGTATAACTGATTCACTTTGTTATAAAGCAGAAACTAACACACCATTGTAAAGCAATTATACTTCAATAAAGATGTTTAAAAAAAAAAATTAGTCATTTAGTAGCTAGTCATGAATGTAAAATTCTTCATATTTTGCAAGGTACTGTGGTGGTAGTTTTCCAAAACAGGATCGTTGAGTCAAAAGATTCATACATATATAATTTTTTAATGTCTTAGAGCCATTTGCATTTTTATTGCGAACTGATTATTATTCTAGTTCATTGTTCTAAAAATATTGATCTTTTTCTCTTCTTATCAGAGAATCTTTATATATTAGGCATATTAACATTGTGTCTGTGATATACATTGCAAAATTTTTTCTGTTTTATATTTGTCTTTTTATTTTATGTATGATTGTATTTGGCATGCCAAGATTTTTAAACACCATCATTTTTATAATATCGACTTATGTATCTTTATTGTTAATTGATTTTAAGTCATACATAGGCCATTCACAAGTTACAGAAAGTTTTGCACATGTAGTTACTCCTGCTGTATTTTAAGTTGTATTTTTTTAACGTGTAATTATTTTATCAACTTGGAATTAATTTTGGTGCATGATGTCAGGAATTGATCCAACTTTTCTTTTTTTTAAAAGGCTCAAGATTTATTTTTAGAAGTCAGTCAAAGATAATCTACAGTTCTCTCAAAATATAAAACAGTCACTCTTTGATCCTCTGTTTTAAAGACTATTAGTCATTGACCATACTAGGTCAGAGACTAAATTTTTTTTTTTCAAATCCTTTGGAAGATGAATTATATAGTATCAATTTATTGGATTGGCTTAAGTTTTTTACTTTACTCTGAAGTGTATATAATGACTTTTAAGATTACCCAGCAGCATTATGTAACATTCTTGATCTTCTTTTGTCCTTATAGCCAGGAGTTAGCATTCATAACATATTCTTCTGTAGTTTACAGCCAACTACAGATATACTTAAAGGAAAATTCCACCTCCTTCATGAACTCATGCCATTTATTTGTACGGTATAGAATCACCCTGTAAACATTTTATACAATGGTCTGCATTTTGGAGGTAACTAAAATGCCAAGGGAATCATCACTTTTTTTTTTTTAATTAATTAATTAATTAATTAATTTTTAGCTGTGTTGGGTCTTCGTTTCTGTGCGAGTGCTTTCTCTAGTTGCGGCGAGCGGGGGCCACTCTTCATTGCGGTGCGCGGGCCTCTCACTATCGCGGCCTCTCTTGTTGCGGAGCACAGGCTCCAGACGCACAGGCTCAGTAGTTGTGGCTCACGGGCCTGGTTGCTCCGCGGCATGTGGGATCCTCCCAGACCAGGGCTCGAACCCGTGTCCCCTGCATCGGCAGGCAGATTCTCAACCACTGCGCCACCAGGGAAGCCCGGAATCATCACTTTTATTATTCCTTCCAACAACACATTCAGAGTCAATTAGTACAGGAAAATTATGATCCTCCCTTTATGCATATTAGGTGAGTGCCTCTTCTGTGTGCCAAATGGCACTGGGTCTGTGGGGCACACAAGAGGTTTGTAAGACTGGATGCCTTTGTCTCCCTCTCCTCACTGTCCCATTCAGGGGTGGGGAGAGAATGAAACTGTCCTGTGCAAGCAAGGGGGCCGATCCTGAGGTATGGGTCCAGTGGGGCACAACTAAGGTGTTGCATTCTACTCAGGATAGTTCCTAAAAACAACAAGACTAATAGCTGTATTTATTGAGCACTTAACATATTCTCAGCACTAAGCCAATCAATTCACATGTGTTTCTCAATTAATCTTAAACCACTCTGTAATGTAACATATTCTACACGAAGAAGCTTTCCTCAGACCAACTATATATATTGCCAAAGATCGTAGAGTAAGTAACGTGCCTAGAACGTAAATTTAGAACTATTTGAGTTGAGCCTGGGCTTTTAACCACCCTGCTGAATTTTCCATGATCGTATCACTAAAACTGAGCCCCAGCTAAAATGCTGAGTGTTTGCCAAGAATCAAATGCAAAAACAAAATATAAGCACCAATCAAAAGTGAGTAAGGGTACAAATGAGAGAAGCAAAGTCAAGTGTTGAAGGGGAGTGGCCTCATGGTAGGTACTGATCCAGGAAAACATTGGTTACCCACTTTGGGTGACTCAGAAAGCACTAGGGGGCCCATAACTCAGTATCTGAGGATTTGGAGTTTGATTTGTAAGGGTATGCTCTGGCATTTACATAAAAGTTTAGTTTGGACATATTCTCAGGATTAGTTGGGACTTTCCCCAGGTGTTTTTAACAGGGGAGGGTAAGATAATATTCATTTAAAATAGGGAAAGATTGAGGTCTATCCACAGTTGAATATGTTTAACCCCTATTTTTATTCAGTTATTTTTATTTGGAAAAAATACTTATTTCTGAAAGTAAATGTTTTAGTTCAAGAATGAGGTGACCCTAGAGGTTTTTATGAAATTATTCTGCATAATGAAGCAGAAATTTGTATGTGCCATAGTGAGTAAATTATTCTATATCATGGAACCCCTTATGTAGTGACAACAAATGCCATTCTTTGCCTTCTTCCACAGTATTTTGTTTTAAGTTTCTTAGCACTTAGGTGTGGCTTCAGAAATTCTCTGCAGTGTGTCATAAAGTGAGTTTTGAAAGTAACTTGTAATTTATGAAAAGTTGGCCATTGATTATTCATAAGAAATACATCATTTTTCCTGTTGAACAGCCTAGATTTGAAAAACTCACAGAAGTTTAGAAAAAAGAAACAGAAAAAGCTTAATTAGTTGTACTTGTAAATAAAATTTTTTTGGCTAAAAGGTGACTTAAAGCTTTTTAAAAATGATATGTATTTAGGAGCAAATGTTAAACATCAAGAAGCAAAGGAGGTTTTGAGGAACACCCACATTAATATGATGAAAAACATTTGGAACGGTGTGTTGAAGAATAAACACAAATTTAAAACACATAATCTATATTCAGGGAAATGAGGATCAGAAGTCCTACACCAATTCCCTGACTTTACTAAAAAGTTGTGTTCTATTTTTCTATCTGATTCTTCTTGGGGCTACTATACCACTGAACTATTTCCATGTCCAGAAATTGTTCAGTGAAATAGTGCTTTCTGCTTAAAACAGTTTTTCCACAATGCCTGAAGTTACTTAATACATCTTGATCACAAGGATAAATGCCATGTTTAGCAGTTTTGATTTTGTTTTGTAGTTATTATTTTCTTTATGTCTTCAAAAATTTTTAATATCATTTTGGTATGGAAAGCCTTCTGAAGTAATTCTAGAGAATTCATTTACCAATATTCCGTATCTAAGAGAGATTTTTACTGTAAAGTCCTTAAAAAGTATCTATAGAAAATTATTCACTATATAGCTCCAGTTCATTTAAATTTAGAGCAATGGAAAAATTATACAGTAGATAAAATCTTCCTTTAAAAAAACAGGGAGAGAATTAATTATCTTATCTATCAAAAAAAAAAGTAAATTCCATTTTTTTCACCAGAAACCACGCACATAAATGACTAAAATTTCTGTGGTGGATTGAGAGAGAGTAACTGAAAAATGGAAACTAATGCACTTATTTGGTCAAGCCAGAGGAGAACAAACTCCCCCAGGTCCTTGACACCATTTGAGTTCATTCAAAATGGTCTTCAGGGGCTTCCCTGGTGGCCCAGTGGTTGAGAATCTGCCTGCCAATGCAGGGGACACGGGTTCAAGCCCTGGTCTGGGAAGATCCCACATACCGTGGAGCAACTAGGCCCGTGAGCCACAACTACTGAGCCTGCGCGTCTGGAACCTGTGTTCTGCAGCAAGAGAGGCCGCGATAGTGAGAGGCCCGCGCACCGCGATGAAGAGTGGCCCCCGCCCGCCGCAACTGGAGAAAGCCCTTGCACAGAAACGAAGACCCAACACAGCCATAAATAAATAAATAAATTTATTAAAAAAAAAAAATGGTCTTCAAATAGTAATGGAAATGGTATGTGTCTCAAAGGACACTTAAACTGTCATATCTGAAGTGGTGGAGAATGAGTTATGAAATGAGTTCAAATATTCAATTGTTTGGTCAGAATGGTGAAATTAGACAGTAGCAGTTTTCTCTATTGATTAGTATTTATTACTTTTTAAGATGTAGTATTTTAGTAATGATGCTCACATTTGTTGTTTTAATATATCTTATTATGAGAAAGAAAAATATACTAAAATCTATAAAGATTTTTTAGGTAAAAATACAAATAACGCAAACTGATTGATTAAATAAAGTCCCAGGGTTTTAAATAACTGAGAATACTCAGTGTCCACAAAAGTATGGAGAGACAAACATTCTCTATTCTTGATGCTGAGATAACAAAAGTTGTAACTAATGTAGTATTTTCAGCGGTCATTTTTAAACTACTTATTTCCTGACAGTATGATCCAGCCATTCTACTTCTAAAAATTTATCCTCATTTTACCTCATACAGGTGTGAAAAGATGTATATACAAATATATTCACTTAAATTTTGTAATACGCTGAAAAGAAAAAGGAACAAATAACCCACATTTTACCGGAGGTGGTTTTATAAATTTAGGTTTATCATGCAATTAAATGCTATGTAGCCATTGAGTGTAAACTAGATCTACCTATTTTAATATGGAGAGATGGATAAGACACATTATTGAGTGACAGAAAACACTTTCATATCTGTAGTGAGAATATAAAATATTACACAAATTATCTTTGAAAATGGGATTTGCATGTGAGTGTGTGTGTGTTTATGTGTGTATTTGTGTTGGGAAAAACATCTTATACATAAATGTGTGTGGTTTGGATTTTTATGGTAAATTTACATTTCCCAATAATTCTTTTAGGAATTTGAATTTTTCTTTAAGATTTTCATCTGCACATTAATGAAATAATTTCCATCTGGTAGCAGCATGCTTGAATTATAGATAATGTGTCAGAAATGAAATTTAAAAATGAAGTAAAGCTCATTTATGCTAAACAGAAAACTAAAGTGATAAATTTAAAAGGGCAGATCAAAGAGCAGTTTTAATGCATTTAATTACCATGCCATATAATAAAAGAAACCGTATGCTAAAGAGAGTGGAATCAGGCTCATTACAGTTCTTTGCTTTTGTAAAATTTAAACAAGTATCTTTCTGCAACGTTTCTGTTTATCATCTCAAACAATGTAAGAAATATAGAAGGTTAACAGGGTAGATTAAGGATTATAGAGGTAAGAAAATCAGACATATATTATTCTCACATATTGCATATATTTATTATAAGAGGTTTTACCATCTTCAGATAAATGCCATTTTTAGCATTATACACATTTTTTTAAAAACTAAAAATAATAACTTAGTTTTCATTGAAAGGCATTATTATAGGATTTGAACCGATTTTTATAATTTATAATGATGATGTTTCAACTTAAACTCTTGACATCAAAGAGGTTCAGAAGGGGTTTAGTACTTACAATTTAGGATTCCAGAAAAATCCGAATCAGTTTTGTCCAAGGAATTGTCTACATAGGTCAGGTTGTGCAATGGACCGAACCACAGGCATACAGACAGTGTCCGGGTTAAGATTTCAGGCTTCAGGGACACGTGGCCAGAGGGCACATGCTAACTCAAACTAGCTTTTTCAGTTTTCATCGTTCATAAAATGAGATTTCAGTCTCTATAGTCTTGTACTCTTCAGTATCATATGCTGTATGAATCTAGTTAGTCAATACGAAATTGATAAGGAAGCAAATAGGAAATACCAATTAAATATGTAGGGAAAGGTTAATTGCTGTGTTCTAATTGTGCTAGGGACCAAGTCATGGAAAAATGCAGCCAAGCCAGAAAATGTAGATATTCTATAGGCAGTTTGAATCAATGAAGAACACCATATGTAAGGCAGTAGGAATGGTGGAGCCTGTGGCAGATACAGATCACGTCCAGCTGCTTGTCACCATATGGGAATGTGGATCCATATGGAAAGATTTTTTCTGATCTTCAAGAGAAGTCAAAGATTAGGAATGATTCACAAAATTTCCAAATTTTTAAAATATTGTGCTGGTTAAACAAAATATGCCTGTGGGCTAAATCCAGGCTGTGACTTGCCCATCAGCAGCTCCTACTTCCAGGATTAGGTCTATGAAAACAAGCAGAATTAGTGGTATAAAGTCATTTCTGTTTTTGGTGCGTTTGTGGTTTTGTAGATCACCTCATGGGAATGAAATGAAATGAAATATAAACCTATTGATCACGCTTACTCAATGTCAGAAAGGAAAACGAAAGAGAAAATTGTGGACTTAATTTTCTTGAAGCAACTACACAGCTGAGAAAGTGGAAGATTACAGTTCAACCAATTTGCAGTACTGATTTTGTAGTCTCGTACACACTGTATGTTTGAAAGATAATCAATTATATGTAATTTTTGTGTGTAATGATGGGACTCCATTACTAAGTAATACCTGTTTATCCTGGCTTGATGCTAACTCTCTAAATTACAATTCTCTCATCTAACTCCAGGTTTTTTCTTTGCAAAAAAGAGAATGACTTTTGAATTGTTTCATTTAAAGCAATAATTAAATGAAATATATGGCAAAGTGACAAGAAGCATGAAAAACAATAAGTAGCTGCAATCATTTGATCACATCCACTGCCAGTTATAGCTAAAATGTATGGCAGTAACCCATGTGTTCTGCGTGTGCTCTTTTTTCACAAAAAGCCAGCATTTGGAGAGCCTTATATATTAAACTTACTGGACACACAGAAGTTTATTTGGGAACACTGCTTTGCTTGCTGCAGTGGCAGACTTTAACAATGTCTGTTCAGATGCTGTGTCCTGAATATTCTTATTTATACTAAGTAAAGTACATATATATATGTATACATACATATATATATAAAATTTCAATCAAGTGTATTGGCAAATATTTTCATATAAAATTAAAAACTAACAGAAAAATGAAGAATTTGGTAAAATCTTAGGCTTATTCCTCATGCCATACAAAGAGAGTTTTTTCAGCACTTAAAGAAATATTAATGATTTCAAGGTAAGATTTATAATAACACAGAGAGGAAAGGATTGTTGAAATTGTTTTGTTGATTTAATCAAATATAAACACTCATTCTAAGGTATTCAGATGATGATAAATGGTACTTGAAATGATCCAAACTTCCTATGTTCTTTAATGAAATTAGTCAAATGTTTGCCAAATTTTCTCCTATAGAAATAACAGTACGAGTGTATATCATCCAATTTATGTTAACAGTCCAATCTCAGATGCCTTTCATCTCTTCTTTTATGATCCCTGGTTGCTCACCTGCTGTCTGAGGGTGTGGTGTCCATGAAGACAAATGGGATCATTAGACTGATAACAGACACAGCCTCGTAGGGCCATAACCCAAGAAGTGAAGCAACTACTCCAAATGTTTGAGTTTATATTGTACGGATAATACCAAGTCACTGGAAAAGTTGATTAAAATTGTTTTTAGCACTTTTAGTTTTCTGATTTGTTTGTTTTTGTTTTGAGAATCTAACATACACCCAATGTTCTTAGTCTTACCTTCTGCTTCTCTAATCAGCAGAAGAATAACTCTAAGACTTCATTCACCACGTGAAAGAAAAACATTGCTAAGCTGCCAAAGCCAATGGCCATCTGCAGCCTCTGAGAAACTGAGTCTGTATTTGTGACTGGAGCAGGCAGGACACAGGAAAATGTGATAACTTCCACATACAGCAGAAAGTGAGAGATCAGGAATGCTGTCTGCCCGCTTTACTGCTGCATCCAAAGCCTGAGGACACATAAGTGCTCAGTCAATGTTTGTTAAATGTATGTTGTTAAATATACAGATTCCTAAAGACATACTTTTCTATGACACTTTGTGTTTCATAAACTAGAAGTTTCTCCATATACAAATTACACATTTTCATTCTTAAAAGGACAGAGACATATTAGGAAGTAAGGACATTTTAAAAGATAGCTATTCTGGTTCACCCATTAATAATTTGTTATAACATTTATTTATTTTATTTATGGCTTTGTTGGGTCTTCGTTTCTGTGCGAGGGCTCTCTCCAGCTGTGGCAAGCGGGGGCCACTCTTCATCGCGGTGTGCGGGCCTCTCACCATCGCGGCCTCTCTTGTTGCGGAGCACAGGCTCCAGACGCACAGGCTCAGTAATTTTGGCTCACGGGTCCAGCCGCTCCGCGGCATGTGGGATCTTCCCAGACCAGGGCTCGAACCCGCATCCCCTGCATTGGCAGGCAGATTCTCAACCACTGCGCCACCAGGGAAGCCCTGTTATAACATTTGTTAAACAAATTTAAATTGTAATAAGCTCTGCTTGCATTAGTTACACAGGGCGCTAGTTAAGTAGCCAAAGAAAAGTGTTAAACTGAATTTACTCGGAACTTTCTGAATGACTACCATTTACCTAATCTTTTAAAAACAGCTTTTAAAATTTACATATATTATATATACACATATATACATATACATATATACACATATATTCATAATTTTAAATTATTCAAGTGTGTTTGATGACTATCATATGTGAAGAATGTAAGGTTTTGGAGAAGCTTTGAAAGAAGTATATTGTTCTACTTGCTTTTGGAACCACAGTGTTTGCTGATTATAACATTGATTATTAGGATTTTCTAGGAATCATTGATTATTAAGATTTTAATATATATTAACATTATCAAGGTTTTTTATTGATATACATTACCAAATTTCCTCATCAGTTTTTTTTTCAATTTGTTCTTCATTATCTTGTGTTTTCCTTTTTTTTTTTTTTTTTTGTTTGAGGTTAATTTGTCCAGTATTGAGCCCGGTCCCACTGGTCCCACCCAGCAGCCACGTGGAGGTGCAGGGACATGTATTGGTCCAGCCATTTCTTCATCCCCCCTGCTCTGAGCATACGCCTCCTTTATTCTTGCTTTTTAATGTTCTTGACCAAAAATAGGGTAGAATTATGTTTTATTTTTTAACATATCTTCTGTTCTAGTGCTCCATTTATAGACCTCTTTGTTGCATATTAAAAAAGGAAAACTACTGGTTTATTGACCTTTAACTTTTGAACCATTAACTTTGATATTTCTCCTTTGGCTTAAGTCCATAATTAAGTGTCATGTATCAATATTACACAGCAGTGCATTTATAATCAGTCCCCAAAAGCTTGCAACACTAGTCAACTTGAGCGTTAATAAGCTTTGCTTAAAAAAGAAAAACAATTCTGTAATCTATTAAAGAATAAGTTGACACATCTTAAGAATGTTCTGAGAAATCCTAAAAATTTTTCCTGTAAATTTCTCCCATTAGCTGATTTTCTTCTAAAGTAATATACAATCAGGAAAAAAGTAAGAGTATGCAACATTTTTATGAATAGAAGCCTCATAAAGAATGGATCTGTACTATGCCTGTGTCTATAGGACACCAGTTTAGAAGTTGGATTCCCCAAAGTAGAGTCATATGGCATCTTAAGAAATAATTGAATTTCTAGTCAAAGTATAGTATAGTGATGGTTTTTCCTTCTGAGAAGTCTTCTTTTGTTAGTTTATCAATATATGTCAAGTTCATGAAGACAGACTAGAATTACAGTAGATTCATTCTACACTGAACGCAGATCCTAGGTGGGACAATTTTTGATTTGTGTCAAAAGATCAAGATGATTTATATATAACCTTCTGAAACTAGGAAACCTGTTTGTTTAAGTCCTATGTCATTTGGATATCTGTTTTATAGGTTATGCTTTATTTTTAAGCATCATGTAATAGTCTGAATATTTTGCCTAATTACTATAAGCTGCAGTTACTGTTAGAATCTTTGAAAAGTCAGTCTTTTTTGTTGTATGTCACAAAAGGAAAGAAAATATTATTTTGATTTCTTCAGAGAAATATCATATTCAAAATGTGATATACCACAACTGATACATCAGCAAATGAAATACCTTTAAAAAATAAGTCTCTTCAAATAACAAACACAGTGTCAAGACCAAATAAATCATCTAAGCTGTATTGTATCGCCTCCCTTTCACTGGGACCTTACGTAAGTCTGTACTTAGTTATACGACTAACTTTTACACATAATAAAACTTCCTCTGACTCTTCCTTTTACGAAGAATGACTTTATAGTACTATTGATGTCTGATAGATTATTTTTGATATGGTATCTTGCTTGATCACTGCTGGTTTCAAATTACCTCTAATCCAAAGATCTAATAAAGTGAATATATTTCTCTAATTACCTTAGATCAAGTGGTCCAACTGATTTTCATTTCTGATATTTTAAAACTTGGAAATGTTAATCTGTAGTCTTAATTAAGCCAAGTAAATGTAGATGACATCTGTTCACTATACCACAATTTAAAATATCATAAATATGTTTAAGTTTATGATTACACACTAATGTCAGCATTCTTTCTAATTTTTGTAATCAGTATTAAACATATAGTATAAACATTAAGTACATGGGTGTGAAATTGAGAGCTTAATAAGCTCTCATTGTCATTATAATGATTAACAAGGGAACACGTTTATGTAAAGGTTAAATTTAAGCTTGGAAATAAAAATTTACTCTTAAAATAAAAACTTGCTGTTTGATTTTGTTGATCAGTTAGCAAAATCAACTGTATTCATTTCCTAAAGAAACAAACAGTGCATCACCACTTGAATTTTTCAGATATTTTTCATTAGAGTTATACCCATTGACTTTTGTTGCTATTATTATTTGTAGTAACTATTAGTATTAATATTATTAGGAGGGGGTCAGCATTTTTCCTTAAAGGATCAAATGGTAAATATTTTAGGCTTTGCATGCCTGAGGTCTTTGTTGTATTCTACCGTTCAATTCTACCGTTACAGCTGAAGGCTACCATAGAAAATACATAAATCAACAGGTATGCCTGTGATTCAATAAAATTTTATTTACGGAAGCAGGCAACTGGCCCACAGGTGATAGTTTGCCAACCCCTATATTAATATCACTTTATAGTTCTTTAGTGTTGTCACGTATTCACAAACTAATTAACACAGCAATCTTGTGTTGCCTAGATAGAGATATTCACTTTTTGCAGATGAGTAAAAAAGAGCTCAGACTACTTGCACATACAAAGCAAAATAAATGAGACTCAAGGCTTCAGACTCTGTGACAGATGCTTCTGAAATCTACTGTCTTATAAAGTAAGCCACTCTGAAAGCCAACATTTATATATTATTTAATTAATAAAAGACTTTCTTTCCATTTAGTTGTGAACTTTGTCATACCAGAGCATGATGACAAGATGATAGTACAAGCTAAAGAAAGACCACAGCTCAGATCCCAGCCAATGGATCTGACATATGCGTAAAATTTAGGAATGCAAGGGCTTAGCCATGTTCAGGAAGATTAACACAGGCACAGAGGATTGGATAGCTGTTGTTACTTAATTAAGAAGAGTCAATTCCTTATCCAAATATTTTAAAAATATTTGTTGAATAAATTAACAAATGAACAACACTGAAGCCAGGATTAAATATGTTCTGAAGGAAATGATTAGGAATAATAGCAGCAATATAATTTATGTACATACTAAACCATGTGGACTCCATTTATTCAACAATCACAAAACAATTATTGAATATATGCTTTGAGTCTCATATTCCACCAGAGCTGAGAGGATACAGGGAAATTTTTCCATGCTCAAAAGGCTAAAATATAAAGGAGGGACATGGGAATTTTTAAAAGCAATCAAAAAAAAAGTGTACGTTAGACATGATTAAACGTGTAAGTTTTTAAAAGGTAAATGACTGATAGTGTATTTTAAAATATATATACTTGTCAAAATATACTTTATCTTTTTTAATCTATCAAGTGATCATCAGTTAAAATGTTGCAGTTTTATTGAGGTGGATATCTTTTAAGAAAAAGAAGAAATAAATTAAAGAAGCCTATAGAAAAATAATCAAAGTTTCAACCTGAAATAAAGACAGATGCTAAATACTAAAGTCTTTTTGACACTTCTAAGACAGTTATTTTCATGGTTGTATATAAAAAGATTGTAATATACATTTAAATACTGTACCTTTTTAAAGTTTAAATTAGTATAAAGCTTACATTTGGCAGTATATTAAAAACTGAAACTTGAACATGTTAATTATTTTTACTGTAAAAATGTACAACCCAGAGTTTATCTTTTAAAATGAAAACAGAAGTTTTTATTAAAAGCATAATATCACATTTAATTGGAAACATTACATTAATTGCTTATACAAAATAAATTTATGCTCTAGGTATAATATTTATTTTAAAATTAGAGTTAATAGTTTTATTATTTGAGCTCTTCATCACCAAAATTTGTTATAAAAAAATTTATGTATGATATTAAAAGCTTCTGATTTTTATTTCCTGCTTTTTTATTTGTGGAAAGGGAAATGAGAGGAGATATTTTGATATGGGTGGAAAAGTTAAGAAGCATTTAAGATAACTAGGATAGAGATCTCTACAATATTCAAGATGTAGTGAAAAACTGGTAACAATGTTTTTAAATTCTTTAAACTATTAGCTTAGACAGGTTTCCTGAAATATGACCAAGTAAGTAATCTATTGTATATTCTCAACTAAAGACAATCACAAATTTTTTCAAATTTGGAATTCTTTCAATACAATTCTGCTTTCAATTTGTACAAGATAATATACATAGCAAGATGGGGGAAAGGAGAGAAATGAAAGAGAAAGAGAGAAAATTAAGGCAAATTGTAATGTTAAGCAGGAACATTTTTGAATGCATAAAATCTTTAGGTTCTTTTAATGTTTTCCTTCAAACTGATACATTTGATGAAAATTCTTATCTTGTCCTCCCTTTCCCTCAGTTTCAATTAATGATGTGTAAATGGCTGAAATTCCCCTGTAACCATATGACTTATGTACTCCAAGTAATTTGAAATTATACTTTCTCTTTTATTTTCTTGTACATGCATGTCTTTTCAGTCAAGTATTGCATTGTCTAAGTAGTTGGTGTGGTCATTTATTTACTTTTTGCCAGCAGGTTAGTGTGAGGCTCTTTTGTAGATGTTCTTAAAAGTTTTGAACTTAACTGTGCTTATTAAAGAAAAGCTTCCTACGTGCTTAATTACACGTACATTTGAACTGCATTAAATTAGCTTAAATTAGAATAACTCAAAGTAAAAGAAACACACCACAGCATATTTTTTAATTTTTTCTTTCAAGGATACCATGTTTGAGGAAAAGTACAAGACGAAGAGTAATCTCTCTGGAACATGAAGAACAGGATGGAACGGATTGCAGATACTAAGGCAAGCCATTAGTGTTTCCTTAGCAATTTCTGGTTTTCCCATCTAAGCCTTTATTTCAGATTTACCTCTTCAAGGCAAAGTGCTGTGTGTCTCTTTCTTCCCTTTGATTATTGAATTGTGATCCTTGAAGTCTGATTAGTCTGTTATTCAGTTCCTCAGTCATGAGAAGAATGAAGTAATTATTGGGTTTTGTGGTGGTTTTACTTTTTTTTGAGGTAATTAATCTTAATGGTTGTTGGGGGAGAGGAAATGCAGGGTCAAGAGATCCTCAGGCTCTAATCCTAAATTTCAGTAGCTCCAGTGTGATCTCTGGCTAGTCAGCCGACTCCCTGTACTTCAGTCATCTGCCTGAGAATTCCCAGGACAGATGCACAGCATCATGGGAGACCAAGAAATACTCAAGAGATTCCTTGAGATTTGAAAAGGAAGCTGAATAAAATCAGATTATAAATGAGATGAAAAGGGGTAAGAAATAAATGGTCAAATGAAAAGTGCTTATGTTACTAATAAGAATTGACATGATCTTCTGAGCTGCTCACTAGCTCATATTTTAGAATCTTTAAAAAAAATTTTACTTTTCCTCAACAATCTTATTGCTATCAATGTTGAAAAAAATTAGAAAAATATGAGGATATAAAATGTCAGAAAACATGCCTGCTATTTACAGAGACTACAGTAGTAGTGAAAGATTAAAGTGTTTATTTATTTGTTGATTTGTTCAAGAAATCATGGCAGCATTGTTGCTACCTGCCAGGTGTGGTCATGGCTGGCCACTTAATCTTTTTTCTTCTTCATTCGTAAGCTGAGAATTATAATTGCAGCAACCTCATAAATGTGCTGTACGAAGTAAGTGTATGAATGCATGCAATGCTCTTTAAAAGGTACGTGGAGGCAAAGTAATAATACTCAATAATGGAAGATATTTTTATTATAATTAAAATTAATGTTTGTTTGAAGAGATGAGAGGGTTTAAATAATTACAGGTAAAGCACTCCGGGCATTCAAAAGAGGATGAAATTATTTCTTCCAAATGCCATCGGGATGCCTCCCTCCTTTTCTCGCCCTACTATCTTCGCTCTTCCTCTCTTGTCACCTCAGGAGGTCGTTTGACTGGGAAAGAGTGGGAGTTTTGCATTCGCACAGACCCTAGTGTCTTAGGTCTACCCCTTAGAGCATCCTTCAGCAAGCTGCCTGGTCTCCCCGGGTACCTGGACGTTCTCAGTGATCACTCCGATTTTCAACTGTAAAATTATCTCAGTGTGTGTTTGTGCCTCTTTGTCAAAATAGGGCGGAAAAAAGCATCCTACTCCCATAGGTATTGGAATTTATGGTTATTTTTCTGTTTGTAATTATTTCATGCTGACTATGGTGACTGTATATTATATTAGAGAGAGAGAGAGAGAGAGAGAGAGAGAATAAAAAGTACAGTGATTTATTAATGTGATTTTGTTAATTATAAGAAAAGTAAGCTTTTGAAAATTCAGTAATGATACAGTAATATTAAAAAAAATTATAACCTTAAAGCTCAGGGAAATAATAAAATATATTAGCCAAAACTATATCTGGAGCAACATCTAGGGTCCATCAACCTAGACCTTTCATTTTAGTATTTAAAAAATTAAAATTATTCCCATTATATCCCCCCTTGAGTAAATTTGTGTGCCCATCCAAATGCATTCCGTCATTTAAGTGATTCTCTCCCTCTTCTAAAAAGACAGGGAATAGATTCATTTTCTTTATCCCACCCTGCCCACCCCCAGTTTTCAAACTATATGTACATATTAATGTATGTATATTAGTCAAAGGATACTTGCAGTATAATGTAAACACTTTCCAATAATCTGGTTCTCTTCCACCTGGGTACATTGTAGGATTGTCATTTTCAGACCTGTGTGGTTGGAGCATGGTCAAGTGTAAGCTGAAGAAGAAGGTTTAGGAGCCAGCTGTCTTATATTCTTTCATGAGATGGTCAGTCAGGTACGGCCACAAGAGGGGTCACAGGAGAGGCAGGAACACAAAGTTTATTATTCTCACAGGTCCTAGAGAGACAGTCAGTGCTCACCAAGAGGGGGACCAATGGAAGGAGCGCCAAGGGAGCATGCTCAACCAAGCAGCTGGGAGCTGAGAGAAGGGGGGGAGAAGGGGAGGGGCAGGGAGAGAAAGTGGGGAGGGAGGGAGCGGCCCTTGGGCGAGTGCTTTACTGGGGGTCTGGCTGGAGTACCCACGTGAAAGGCGTCACGGGCTTCATTGATGTATCTGGTGTCACTAGGTCACGTTCAGGATGAAATGGGTTATTTGTGGCAGGGGCCAGCCAGCCTTATCACACTGCTGCCCCCGGTCATCTGGGTGGGGTACTTGCAGCCTATTTGCAGGGATGTTGAGGCAGCAGAAAACTGGGAAGCTCTAAGTTTACAATACACAAGCATATGATGTGTTTTCATTTCCCAAATCGGTGACAGAAAAACAGATATAGCAAACTTCATTCTAATCTGTAATTTCAGCGTTCCGCTAGGTTTAGCGGTAATAGCTTGCTCAAGTAACATTCACTAAAGTAAAATGAGTTTTACTTTCAATGACTTTTTTTTTACGTCCACAAGTTCTATTTAGATCTTTTTCAAGTATGTTTATTCTTATTTTACTATCTTGTTCCTTCATTATGACTCCTGTGTACTTTTTGATCTTTTTGAACACTGTTATAGAGCCTTTGAGGCTGCTCTGTTATCTCACATCCAGGGACTTGTAATCCATGAGCTGGTTAAGCTGACTGACTCCAGTGTCAGACTGTCTAGGTTCTCATTCCACGTCCGCCATTTACAAGGTGTGACCTTGGGCAAGTCATGTAATGTTAAGTAGGATAATAGTGCCCACCTCAGGGGGTTGTTGTGAAGATTTGAATGGTTTTTGCAGTCAGAGTAGAAGACCTGAAAGAACCTAGTGAAGAGCGTGCAATTTTCACTAAGTTTTCAACTGGCTGGGACTTGGCTTCTTTTGCCTGACTGTTCAGGATTTCTGGATATTCTCTTTTCTTCCTTTAGCAAAGCCATTCATTAAACTTGTAACACTTTATCTAGAATCTTTAGGTGTTTGTGGTTAAAGGGTTTCAGGGTAGCCAAGCCTGGCATGTTATTGGCAATAGAATCCATTCAACTGGATATTTCTTCTAGTTATCTGTCAGGTTCTCTTAAAATATCTACATTGAGGTAGAACTATATCAGTCCATACAGCAAAAGAAAGTAATTTAAACTAACATAATTGAGGCAACCTCTTTTGTATTTTCCAGGATTATGCAAGTAGTTCTTTCAATTTAGAGAAATCAAATATTTTTATGAAAATAATATCTGCTTAGGATATATTTTCAATAGATACAAACATAGAATTAAAATAAAATAACCAAAGATTTTTATAGGGTATTTTTAAAAAAAATCTATTTCCTTACTCTCAGTCTGTATTTTATTCATTTACTCAAAAGACCACTAGTTTGTTTTCTTTTTTTTTTTGCTCAAATTCATTTTTAGAGAAACTAATACTAAGGTCAAAATAATCGCAATAATAAAATAATTTGCCAGAGAATTTACAGTACATATTTATCATAATTGTCTTACAGATTTGTCAATACGCTGTTTTAACAAATTCTAAGAGATTTTGTTCCCCCCTTTCTCTTCCTTTCAAAAAGAAAAAAAATTAAGTTCATCCATTTCTGCCATTGTAAGAACTATTGTGATTAATTGTTCTCATCAAATCTGGCCAACTCTGGTAATATAAACCATGCGGTTTACATACTAAGGCACTTCTTAGCAATGAAAGTTTCTCTTCTGAGATTTGAACTGAAGGAAAAGATCATGAGGATACTAACTAGAGGACACAGCATGATTAAAGACCAAAGTTTAAAAACAAAAGTTTAATTTTTCACGTGGTATAGCTTTACACTATTTATATCAATTTCAGTATTTCATCTTATGTCCCCAAGGGTTTATGAATTATTCAGTATCACCAAGGGACAATATCTAAAGAAACAGCAGTTAATAGGAGCATCTTTTTCTCAAGTGTAATACATGCCTATTTTTACAAAGATTACCATAAACTGGCCTAAAATTCATCATGTATTTTTAGTTAATAGAATATTAAATATATTTAATTTTATTTTATGTGTGTATAAATAGATACAGATGTACTACTCTAGTCACTTATATATATATATTTTTTGTTTGTTTGTTTGTTTTTAATTTCTCTGCGTTAGTTCCAATTCAGTATTGTATCCTAGAGTTTATTATCTGTCTGTGCAGGATCGCCAATGTTCCCTTGTTTAATAGACCTACTACACTGCATTTATTCTTAGGAATAACACCAGTTAATTTATTATTGTAGAATGAAAGTGATCCACTAAAGATGTATACTGACTAGATTACAATACATTTCATGGGTTTGTGTGGGTGGTCAGGAAGTTCCAAATTCACGGCAAACATGGAGCCAGAGTCATTACTACGGTTCACCCTTAATCAAGGGTGACTGACGGCTTCTGCCTCACGAGCTGTTAAGAAACCCCAGGTTCTTTCTTCTTTAGCACCTCTGGGAAGTTCAAACCACTAAAGACCTGGACCCAAAAAGGGAGCCTTCACCCCAGCCCCACCCCTTAATCTCATTAAAAGCCAAACCAGTCTCCTTTCCCTGTTTGCTCAAGACATTCTGGGACCTGACTGGGGACTCCCCTGCTCTCCCCATAAAACCTCATTACGTGATGAGTAAACCTTTTCATACCCTCTTGAGGCAAGTATGGCATCATCTGTCCTGACATCTGAACAGGTAGTAACTAGAGGTCCACCTACTATTTTTGGAGTCTCTGCAACAGGTATTATTTAATGAGATAGTAAGTAAAGAGGGAAGAGAGGATTTTAAGGAGAAAGGAGTAAATCTAGTTTTGGTCATGATGGTTCTGAAGTGCTTTGGGGATATATAATTGCATATTATATACCCAATATATAATTGGGTGTGTCACTGTTGGCCATGGGTATGGAGATTGGGAGTGAGTCTGGGCTGGTGACCATTTGAAATCATCAGCATACACATGGTAATCAAGGGCCTGGAGACGCAGAGATCACTCAGGGGGTTGAATAGAATGAGAAAAAAGAGGGCCAAGCACATTGCTTCTGGGGAGTTCTATTCTGTTATTTAATACTCCTTACAGATCATTAATTTGAGTTTGGTAGGGGCTTATAATCAATTGGAAATACCAATGAAGCTTGACCTGCTATTTAGAGCTGTGTGGTTACACTTGAGGCTGTTTAAATATGATGCTTATTCATCAAGTTTAAAAGTAAATATATATTCTTATTCAAAACCATACAGGGATAAATTCTAATAATTAATCCTTTAAGTCAATCTCTAGATATCCTGGTGTCTACATCGTAACGAAGACAACTAAATACAAATTTCAGGTTTCAGTTCCAGGCAGTAATTTCTAAATCTCCCCATGGAATTCCCATGTGCACCCAAGGTTCTGAAACATCACTATAGGTGAATTGATATTAGTAGAAATAAGAAATTTTTAATTTTTAAATTTATATCTTGTTTCAGAATGGATTTAAGGTATTGCATATGGCTCTGCTGATTAAAATATAACTGCTGTCTTATCAAAAAATTAGTTAATCTACTGATGCCTTAATATATCCATTATATAGTTAAGAAAATTGAGGCTTAGAAGGATCAAGTCACTTTCCGCAAAATACACACCTAGTGACTAATGGAGAAGTAATTTAAAACCAAGTTTTTCTGGTTACTTTCTAAGTTAATTCACCTAGACAGCATAGCTCAATGAGTCAGAGATTCGGAATCTGGGATTTTGGATATTTTGTCCATAAAATACCCTGAAAATTTGCCATATTCAGTTTCCCCTTGTCTCAAAATGCATGTAAGATAATATTAAATTATAGAATTTTTAATAAAACATGATTCAATAAGAACTATACAAAGTTTATACCCTTTTATTATAAGGGTAACTATCTTTATCTTCAAGATAAAGTTCAAATATTCTACCAAACAACCATGAGTATTTTGAAATCTATTATAATGTCTTCCCATACCCATAGCTTTTATTTCTGAGAAACAATTATAGCTTTAGACAACTTCAGATATAATTTCTGACCTCTTATACCAGCAGGTTTGACATTTTACTTATTCTTCACTTACTAGCAGGAAATCCCCAGAGTTTCTTTTTTATGAAACAGCTACAAAATATTTAGTTCAGCTGCCATTAAAACATCATCTGTTCCATTTTTGTTACTCAACTAGAGGGCCCTTAAATTCTCTAAATACAGGGATCGTATTCTAAGACAGAAAGATCAAGTTCTTCCTGGAAAGTTTTCAAAGGCAAATTAGCCATAATGGTTTAGTATAACTAACATGATGATTCACATGCTAAATTGAGTTTATAACTTTGTATCATTATAAGAGTTTTATTTAGGTTACAACATCTCTTGGAAAAATATCAAAATGTAATTCTGAAGAAAAATTCTATAGTCACATCTTCCAAATAATTAGATTTTGGTCACAAATAATGGTCAATTAGCTATTTCCGTTATTAAGAATGACTTAAATTTGGGGGCATAAATTTCTTTAGGTTATGCAATAAATGTGTTGTAAATAATTTTCCTCTCATAGATAACTTTTCAATCCATAGTTGAGTATGAGAGGCAAAGATGGTAAACTAAAAGTATTTGAAACTGTTTAGATTAAGTAAGGTAACTTTTATTTATAGTTTTTCAGTTGCTATCTTTCTAAATTTCTTCAAAATATTTAAAATATCTTCATCTTTCCTCCTCTAAGTTATAAAAGCTAGGAATATTAATTAGCTAGAAGTTAATATATTCAATGCTATAAGTTATACTGAGTGAAGAGTCTTGTAAATTTTTTCATTGAACAAATATGTCATATAAGTGATGATGGAATACTCTAAAGTCAGTGCTTACTACTACAAAATCCTGGTTTGGGGGTCACACTGATAGGCTAAGAGTAATGTCATCCATTTGCCAGTGATTGGTCTGGGAACCTAGGCCCAAGCCAGTTGGTGTATGGAATCAGCTGGGCACGTGAATTGGTTCGGTTGCTTAGAAAAGTGCCCGGAAGAGAATAAACAGATGAGAAGCATCTGTAAATGAACGGGCATGGTACCAAGTTTATCCCCAATGTGACACGGATTTCTGGAAAAAAAGCTGTTCACTCTTAATAATGAGCCTCTGTAAAAACAGTTGCAATGCTTCTTTCTAGGCATTATATTTTTTAAATTATGAAAATGTTGCATTTAAAGAGAAAGGAAATAAATGGAGTAAATACCTTGATCTCCACGTTCTACTGTTCATACAAAATAACAGTAGCCATCGTGTGTCATATATGCATATATATGTATGTTACGCATTTTTTCTCATTAACATAATTATTTTAACATAATTGGAGTTATAGCTGTTCTAATTAAACAATTCCATTTTTCTTACTAGTGCTTTAATACTATTCCTTCAAGTTAATATACCATACATGATGATGTAATTTGATACTCATATATTTAAGTTTTTATAATTAATCTTAAACTTCTAGCCTCTAGAAATGTGAGAAAATAAATTTCTGTTGTTTAAGCCACCCAGTCTATGATATTTTGTTTTGGCAGCCCGAGCAGACTAATATAATAGTTTAAACTATTAAAATCAGTAAGTACCCAGAGTATGTATAAAGAAACAAAATAAACATCCAAGTCTTTTAAAAGAAGAACAACAATAGGGAGGGTTTGCCCTTCCGGATATCAAGACTTATTACAAAGCTACAATTATAAAATCAGTAGCTATTTCTGTACTATGAAGGACAGGTCTCAATCTGTTAGAAAGAGAATGACAGGGGCATAAAGAATTTTCCTACAACTGTCTCCCTTGGTCACTTAGCATAACTCTCAAAAAGGGAGAAAAATGGGCTTCCTTGGTGGCGCAGTGGTTAAGAATCCGCCTGCCGATTCAGGGGACAAGGGTTCGAGCCCTGGTCCGGGAAGATCCCACATGCCGTGGAGCAACTAAGCCCGTGCGCCACAACTACTGAGCCTGCGCTCTAGAGCCCGTGAGCCACAACTACTGAGCCCACGTGCCACAACTACTGAAGCCCGCGTACCTAGAGCCCGTGCTCCACAACAAGAGAAGCCACCGCAGTGAGAAGCCCGCGCACCGCAACGAAGAGTAGCCCCCGCTCGCCGCAACTAGAGAAAGCCCGTGTGCAGCAACGAAGGCCCAACACAGCCAAAAATAAATAAATAAAATTAAAAAAAAAAAAAAAAAGGTGAAAAACACCACCAAAAACAACAGCAGAACTCTGGGTCAGCACCAGTTGAAACACTTTAGTTTTCGGTATTAACAAAATTCGAAGCGTGTTTTCAGCATTAGAGCTTATATTCATCTCCCTGTGCTTCTGCCTGTATTCCCTTTTATTGAACTAAATCACTCTCTGTTGACTCAGCATGTAAATTCTTTAAGGACGCTGGACAATTATGTTCTCTCTAGAAGTCCCTAGCCAAGGATTGCACATTTTATTTCTTCCCTCTCACTATATAAATCAAACCCTTTAGACTCTTAATTGTATTTGCTGTTCTTTTTTGAATGCCTTCCAGTTCCTCTGATTTCTTCAACATAGAAAAAGAGAAAATACCATCTCAAAGTGAATTCTAGTTCAGGTGTACTTTCTTGTTTGGAAACATCCTGTGGCCGCCAAGGTGATTTTTAGTTTTTTTCTCCAAATTGTCACAGTGTTTCAGTGCTATCTAATTTATCATCTGGTGTCCTCTCCCCTCTGTCCTGTTCGGTTTGACAGCTTTCCAGTTGTCTCCCTTCCACTGAATGCCTGTTTCTGATTATTTTTCTGCAGACACGCTTCCTCACATTATTTCAAGTTGAATCTCATTTTTTAAAATTTTCACCATATTTCCAACTTCTCTAGGCTTTTTTCCCCTCATTTTCCATTTGTATGGGTGCTCAGCTCACCTCTGCACACTTTATGGAGAAACTTCTGCACCTGTTATTAACACTTTATCAATTCCAGATATCCTGTGAAAATATTTAAATAAGATTGAATAGGAAGCAGATTACTGTGTGCAAAGTCATTGTCAGTCATCATCCTCTCTCATTCACTACATAATTTCAAGTCATTCTGAAATAACCTAGTTAGAAAATGAGACTATCAAATTCTCATCTAACCTCCCCCATTTAATTTTTTTTTAAAATTTATTTATTTAATTTATTTTTGGCTGCGTTGGGTCTTCATTGCTGCACGCGGGCTTTCTCTAGTTGTGGTGAGCGGGGGCTACTCTTTGTTGCGGTGCGCGGGCTTCTCATTGCCGTGGCTTCTCTTGTTGCGGAGCATGGGCTCTAGGCGCTGGCTCAGTAGTTGTGGCACGCGGGCTCAGTAGTTGTGGCGTGCGGGCTTCAGTAGTTGTGGCACTTGGGCTCAGTAGTCGTGGTTCATGGGCTCTAGAGCGCAGGCTCAGTAGTTGTGATGCATGGGCTTAGTTGCTCTGCGGCATGTGGGATCTTCCCGGACCAGGGCTCGAACCTGTGTCCTCTGCATTGGCAGGTGGAGTCTTAACCACTGCGCCACCAGGGAAGCCCCCCATTTAACTTTTAATGTATTCATTTACCCCTAGGGTTTCTTTCTATCTGTGAATCTTGTGGTTTATCCAAATAGAGTTTGGTCTATAATGTCTGTTTAATAAATATCACTAAGCTTCTGATTACGTATCTGAACATTAGCTATATTCCCCTGGAGCCTGGGTGGATTTAGGCCTTAGGGAAATAGAAAACATCCCAGAGAGAGTCAAGGTGATCAGTGGGAAGTATCAAAGCTCCTATACCATTATTTCCCCATGATCCATCCAGACTCTTATCTTGGAAATTAATCTGAGGCCACTGAGATATTTTTCCCATAGAAATCTGGGAACTCTCCTATTTTTTTTGCAGAAAATAATGAGTTAGATATATAAAGAATGAACAAATACATAGACTGCATCACTGGTGTGGACAGAATTACACATGGTATGTAGTCCAGGTCACTGTCTTGATATAGGACCTTATGTTTTGATTCAATCATGTGAATATTTTGATAGAATTTACCAGTGCTAGGCACAGTAGAGAGTTGAAAGAAAAAAACAGAACGAAACAAAAAGATGCTCTTCTGTAGGAACTCACAATCCACCCCTGAGTATCCACAGTATCTCACAGTTCACAGGAAACATAATAAATAAGCACCAAATGTTGCTTGGTTTGGAGGTATGGAAGGCAAGGCAGAAGAAAAGAGAGGAGAGGAGAGGGGAGGGGAGGGGAGGGGAGAGTGCGCTGGGTGCTCCTGTGTTGAGGTGTTTGTCGCAAAACCCAAGTTTCTCACTTGAATATGTAAAATGAGAAATGTTCTGCTTTCACAGTGAATGCGGATGTTTTTACCGCTGCAATATGGGGAAGGATGATAGAGTTCACTCATTCTTGCTTTTTTTATGGTGTGTCATTGACTCTTTTTATTAAATTGAGGTATAGTTGATTTACAGTGTTTCAGCTGTGCAGCAAAGTTATTCAGTAAATATATATATATATATGTATATAGTATACATATATATATTTCTTTTTCAGATTCTTTTCTATTGTAGGTTATTACAAGATATCGAATACAGTTCCCTGTGCTATACAGTAGCTTCTTGTTGTTTATCTCATTGACTCTTAAAAGACTGATGAAATATACAGCTTCTTTCATCAGAAAAATGACCAGACACAGACGTACCAAATATTGCATACAAGTTTAGGAAACCCTTGTGTATTGGTCTTCTATTCCTTCCAAAACAAATTACCACAAATTTAGTGACTTAAAACAATACAAATTTATTATTTTACAGCTCTGGGGGTAGAAGTCCAGTAAAGATCTCACTGGGCTAAAACCAAGATGTGAGAAGAGCTGTTTTCCTTTCTATAGGCGCTGCAGGGACCTGTACTCATTCAGGTGTTGGCAGCACTCAGTCCCATGAGATCATAGGACTGAAGTCTCTGTTTCCTGTCACCTGGGGATGCCTTCATTTCCTGTGGTCCTCTTTCTAGTCCTTGCAGGAATTCCTCACTTGAATAATCTAAACGAATCTCGACATTGCCAGATCCACACCCTTAATCACATCTGCAAAGTCCCTTTTGCAATGGAATATAACATATTCACAGCTTCCTGGGATTGGGGCATGGACATATCTTAGAGAGGAAGGTATCATTCTGCTTACACTACTTTGTGATCTAGAACCCAGCTATAGACCTCCAAGAAGTACTGCGAAATCTAGGTTAAAATCCTTGAATTACTTGATTATTTTCTCTCCCTCTCCTCCGCTTTTTTCATTCTGAAGAATTCCCTGGTTACGAATATATTTGACATTTCTTTTGGGGGGGATTTCTTAACAGAAAATTTCTACATTTCAATCACCGATACGTAATCAATTCAATCATGATATTAAAACCACATAAACTCCTATCCTGTTTAAATAAAGTAATATTAATATATGTCACACAACATTTTGGTACTGCCATACCCCATACTGGTGCTGAGGACCATTTGTCATAGTCAACAAATAAACTGTATTTTCAGCTTTCGAAAAATGTACTGGCAGTTGTACACTACTGACAGCTCTGTACAGTCCGTGACCTGTACCCTATCCCCGACTTTTTTTGACCCCTTAGGATTTTCACTGCTTCTTGTTGTGAAGTAATGGATGCAAGAGGCAATACTGCTGTTAATCCATGTTTTGTCTTCAAATCCCCTTACCCAGACTTGGCCATCTCCTCATTACTGCCCCTGGCTCCATTCCAGATCATCATTCCATTCCTGACCCATTGTAAAAGGGTCTGTGCCTTGTGAAATGTAAAAGCACTTAAAATACCAAGCAATATTCACATTCTTTGTCTGTTCAAAACAGTCTTAGAAAAATGTAAATAATTTAAATGAGTTTGAAGAATATATGTGGAGTGACAGACATGCATCATAATAAACATTTTTTGTTTAGTTTATAAGAGAACAGTCATTGTCTGTGTCTGACAGAACTACTTAGTTGAAGTAGCTTTTCATTGTTTGCAAATGAAACCTGGAATGGATTATCTAAACATTTAGAAATCCACTGTTGCTATCCACTGGGTAAATTCTGATAAAGATTAACATTTTTAATGTAAATAAAAGAGGAAAAGCCATTATAGAGGTTAGAATAGGTGATAATTTAGTGAAAGTTCGAAGATTGACCAAAAAATAATAGGAAAGTAAAACCATCCCTCAATAAACTAGAAAAATGTTCTACGATTTTGAGGGATTAAATTGAAAATATAGTCCAGCTCTTCTAAAATCATTAAAAAGTGATGCTTACTTATTTTTTTTAACAAAATCTCTCATGAAGGACAAAGAGTAGATTTACAGTAAGTTTATTAATGCCAATTTCGTTTCAGTCAATTGCTATTGTCATAAATCTTTCAGTTCAACAATAGCAAAGGAAAAGGTAAGGAGATAGATGAAATTTGGATGCAGTAGGAGAAATGGAGGACTCAGGTATTTGATAAAGTTAATGAATGTCTTCTATGAATATTATTGGGAATTAAAGAATTCTTTATTTGATTCTTTTGATGTGGCTGATTGGCAAGGGTTGCATCAAAACAATGGCAACAGCAAAATGTATTACTTAATTTTAAATCATGCTTTTTTTTCATCCATTTTGCAGTTTGGGGGATGGAATATGCAAAGTAAAATACTTATTGGGACGCTTCTCATTTGAGGATGGGGTGTCTACATGGTCTACTTTCTTTCAGCTTTGACTGCAGTAGTGGTGTAGCTGCTCGTCATTAGCAATACCTAAAGGCCTGAGGTCCTTCTCTGTAATTTGGTGTTGATATAAGCAACACTTTCCTCTGAAAGTGAAACTCACATTATGAAATAAACAAACAGTATACTTTGTAGTTTACCAACTGTACACATGGTATGTGTGTTTTTATTTGTTTGTTTGTTTGTTTATAATCTACTCTATATCTATGCCATGTGCTCTAAAATAAATTACCATTGCATGTTGCTAAGGTTTCAGGAATAATCTTAGTGGTTCACAGGTGTCTTTGCTTTATTTCAGCCTTTCTCTTTGTCTTCAGTCCTGTAGACTCTAAATTCTGGTTATCAGAGCTTATATATTAAACACAAACACCTAATAATCTTGATCTATAAGCTATATATAATTAGTATTACAATACCCAATATTAGGGGCTTTTACACGTAGGGTTTTCTGTTCTTTTTTTTAATTTTTAAAAAGTTTTATACAATTTTTAAAGATTACATTCTACAGTTATTACAAAATAGTAGCTCTATTCCTTGTGCTGTACAATACATCCTTGTAGCCTATCTTACACCCAATAGTTTGTACCTCCCACTCTCCCACCCCTATATTGCCCCTCCCCACTCACTGGTAACCACTAGCTTATTCTCTGTATCTGTGAGTCTGCTTCACTTTTTTGTTATGTTCACTAATTTGTTGTATTTTTTAGATTCCACATATAAGTGATATCATGCAGAATTTGTCTTTCTCTGTCTGACTTATTTCACTTAGCATAATGCCCTCCAAGTTCATCCAGGTTGCTGCAAATGGCAAAATTTTGTTCCTTTTTATGGCTGAGTAGTAAGTATTCCATTGTATATATATATATGTATGTACCACATCTTCTTTATCCAGTCATCTAGATAAGGACACTTAGGTTGCTTCTGTATCTTGGCAATTGTAAATAATGCTGCTGTGAACGTTGGGGTGCATGTATCTTTTCAAATGAAAAATAACACAGGGGGCTTCCCGGGTGGCGCAGTGGTTAAGAATCCGCCTGCCAATGCAGGGGACGTGGGTTTGAGCCCTGGTCTGGGAAGATCCCACATGCCACGGAGCAACTAAGCCTGTGCGCCACAACTACTAAGCCTGTGCTCTAGAGCCCATGAGCCACAACTACTGAGCCCACGTGCCACAACTACTGAAGCCCGTGTGCCTAGAGCCCATGCTCTGCAACAAGACAAGCCACCGCGATGAGAAGCCCGTGCACTGCAACGAAGAGTAGCCCCCGCTCACTGCAACTAGAGAAAGCCCGCGCGCAGCAATGAAGACCCAATGCAGCCAAAAATAAATAAATAAAATTAAAAAATTTAACAATAATCACATAGTTATTTTTAAAAAGTGTTTTGTAACACCTAATGTTTTGTAACACCTAGTTAACTCCTTACAAGCTACTTTAACTTTTAACCATTTTTAATTTTATCAGTATAAAAATATTAATGCATAAAATTATGAAAATTCTGAATAATACAAAGGAAAAAGATTCTCTATTGCTACACCCAAGAGGTAAAGACTAAGGTTTTTGTATGTATCTTTCTATGTACTTTCTATGCTTACCATGTCTAACAATGCAACAAAATGAGATTTTAACATTATAATCTATATAATCTGTGAAAGTTCTTCAAACATTTGAAATCTTGAATTTCTTCCTTAAATGGTAGTGCCCCAACATATCTGAATATCTATTTGTTAATAGCATGAAGTAACAATCTCTGCCCTTCTGATTCTGTAATTCATATAACTTTACTGGCATCTCCTCTATTTAAAATAGATGAATCTGTCTGTCCCTATTAGTAGCAATAGTGCGTATTTCTGTTTTCTTTACCCTCAACAAGGTTATTACTTTCTATAATCTTGAGGTATAACTGTAACTTTATAGTGTAATTTATATTACTAGTACTTAAGCTTAGCTAGATAGAATTCTCAAGGACGTAACTCAGTTTTGATTAAATCTCTCAACACATACTGCAAACCAAATTGTCAAATAAGATTATACATTTTGGCATCTGTTAGATGTTTACAGCTAAATATAGTTGGGTTTTTTTTTAACTTTTTAAAAAAATTTTAATTTAATTTTATTTTTTTTATATTGCAGGTTCTTATTAGTTATCTATTTTATACATATTAGTGTATACATGTCAATCTCAATCTCCCAATTCATCCCACCACCACCCCCCCACAGATTTTCCCCCCTTGGTGTCCATACGTTTTTTTCTCTACATCTGTGTCTCTATTTCTACCTTGCAAACTGGTTCTTCTGTACCGTTTTTCTAGATTCCACATATATGTGTTGATATACGATAATTGTTTTTCTCTTTCTGACTTACTTCACTCTGTATGACAGTCTCTAGGTCCATCCATGTCTCTACAAATAACCCAATTTCATTCCTTTTTATGGCTGACTAATATTCCATTGTATATATGTACCACATCTTCTTTATCCATTCGTCTGTTGATGGGCACTTAGGTTGCTTCTATGACCTGGCTATTGTAAATAGTGCTGCAGTGAACACTGGGGTGCATGTGTCTTTTTGAATTATGGTTTTCTCTGGGTATATGCCCAGTAGTGGGATTGCTGGGGCATATCGTGATTCTAGTTTTAGTTTTTTAAGGAACCTCCATAGGGTTCTCCATAGTGGCTGTATCAATTTCCATTCCCACCAACAGTGCAAAAGGGTTCCCTTTTCTCCAAACCCTCTCCAGCATTTGTTGTTTGTAGATTTTCTGATGATGC
Source organism: Eubalaena glacialis (assembly GCF_028564815.1). Taxonomy (NCBI): domain Eukaryota; kingdom Metazoa; phylum Chordata; class Mammalia; order Artiodactyla; family Balaenidae; genus Eubalaena; species Eubalaena glacialis. Next base: position 5,169,899 of record NC_083735.1, on the reverse strand, counting down.
CCATTCTAACTGGTGTGAGGTGATACCTCATTGTAGTTTTGATTTGCATTTCTCTAATAATGAGTAATGCTGAGCAGCTTTTCATGTGCCTCTTGGCCATCTGTATGTCTTCTTTGGAGAAATGTCTATTTAGTTCTTCTGCCCATTTTTTGATTGGGTTGTTTGTTTTTTTAATATTGAGCTGCATGAGCTGTTTATATATTTTGGAGTTTAATCCTTTGTCCATTGATTTGTTTGCAAATATTTTCTCCCATTCTGAGGGTTGTCTTTTCATCTTGTTTATAGTTTCCTTTGCTGTGCAAAAGCTTTTAAATTTCATTAAGTCCTATTTGTTTATTTTTGTTTTTATTTCCACTACTGCAGGAGGTGAGTCAGAAAAGATCTTGCTGTGATTTATGTCAAAGAGTGTTCTTCCTATGTTTTCCTCTAAGAGTTTTATAGTGTCTGGTCTTACATTTAGGTCTTTAATCCATTTTGAGTTTATTTTTGTGTATGGTGTTATGGAGTGTTCTAATTTCATTCTTTGACATGTAGCTGTCCTGTTTTCCCAGCACCACTTATTGAAGAGACTGTCTTTTCTCCATTGTATATCCTTGCCTCCTTTGTCATAGATTAGTTGACCATAGGTGTGTGGGTTTACCTCTGGGCTTTCTATCCTGTTCCATTGATCTATATTTCTGTTTTTGATGTCAGTACCATCTTGATTACTGTGGCTTTGTAGTATAGTCTGAAGTCAGGGAGTCTAACTCCTCCAGCTCCATCTTTTTCCCTCAAGATTGCTTTGGCTATTCAAGGTCTTTTGTGTCTTCATACGAATTTTAAGACTTTTTGTTCTAGTTCTGTAAAAAATGCCATTGGTAATTTGATAGGGATTGCATTGAATCTGTAGATTGCTTTGGGTAGTATGGTCATTTTCGCAATACTGATTCTTCCAATCCAAGAATATGGTATATCTCTCCATCTGTTTGTGTCATCTTTGATTTCTTTCATCAATGTCTTATAGTTTTCTGAGTACAGGTCTTTTACCTCCCTTGGTAGGTTTATTCCTAGGTATTTTATTCTTTTTGTTGCAATGGTGAATGGGATTGTTTCCTTAATTTCTCTTTCTGATCTTTTGTTGTTAGTGTATAGGAATGCAAGAGAATTCTGTGCATTAATTTTGTATCCTGCAACTTTACCAAATTCATTGATTAGCTCTAGTAGTTTTCTGGTGGCATCTTTAGGATTCTCTATGTATAGTATCATGTCATCTGCAAACAGTGACAGTTTTACTTCTTCTTTTCCAATTTGTATTCTTTTATTTCTTTTTCTTCTCTGATTGCCGTGGCTAAAACTTCCAAAACTATGGTGAATAATAGTGGTGAGATAGGGCAACCTTGTCTTATTCCTGATCTTATTGGAAATGGTTTCAGTTTTCCACCATTGAGAATGATGTTTGCTGTGGGTTTGTCATATATGGCCTTTATTATGTTGAGGTAAGTTCCCTCTCTGCCTACTTTCTGGAGGGTTTTTATCATAAATGGATGTTGAATTTTGTTGAAAGCTTTTTCTGCATCTATTGAGATCATCATATAATTTTTATCCTTCAGTTTGTTAATATGGTGTATCACATTGATTGATTTGCATATATTGAAGAATCCTTGCATTCCTGGGATAAACCCCACTTGATCATGGTGTATGATCCTTTTAATGTGCTGTTGGATTCTGATTGCTAGTATTTTGTTGAGGATTTTTGCATCTATGTTCATCAGTGATATTGGCCTGTAGTTTTCTTTTTTTGTAACATTTTTGTCTGGTTTTGGTATCAGGGTGATGGTGGCCTCGTATAATGAGTTTGGGAGTGTTCATCCCTCTGCTATATTTTGGAACAGTTTGAGAAGGATAGGTGTTAGCTCTTCTCTAAATATTTGATAGAATTCGCCTGTGAAGCCATCTGGTACTGGGCTTTTGTTTGTTGGAAGATTTTTAATCACAGTTATCACTGATGTTGGTCCACAGACCGGAAAGGTTTAAACGATATTTATAGGACAGTCCATCCGAAAACAGCAGATTATACTTTCTTCTCAAGTGCACATGGAACATTCTCCAGGATAGATCACCTCTTGGGTCACAAATCAAGCCTCAGTAAATTTAAGAAAATTGAAATCATATCAAGCATCTTTTCTGACCACAACGCTATGAGAATAGGAGTAAATTACAGGGAAAAAAATGTAAAAAACACAAATACTTGGAGGCTAAACAGTACATTACTAAATAACCAAGAGATCACTGAAGAAATCAAAGAGGAAATCAAAAAATACCTAGAGACAAATAACAACGAAAACACGATGATCCAAAACTTATGGGATGCAGCAAAAGAAGTTCTAAGAGGGAAGTTTATAGCAATACAATCTACCTTAAGAAACAAGAAAAACCTCAAATAAAGAATCTAACTTTACACGTAAAGGAATGAGAGAAAGAAGAACAAACAAAACCCAAAGTTAGTAGAAGAAAAGAAATCATAAAGATCAGAGCACAAATGAAATAGAAACAAAGAAAACAATAACAAAGATCAACAAAACTAAAAGCTGGTTCTTTGAGAAGATAAACAAAATTGATAAACCTTTAGCCAGACTCATCAAGAAAAAGAGGGAGAGGACTCAAATCAATAAAATTAGAAATGAAAAAGGAGAAGTTACAACGGACACCGCAGAAATACAAAGCATCCTAAGAGACTACTACAAGCAACTCTATGCCAATAAAATGGACAACCTGGAAGAAATGGACAAATTCTTAGAAAGGTATAATCTTCCAAGACTGAACCAGGAAGAAATAGAAAGTATGAACAGACCAATCACAAGTAATGAAATTGAAACTGTGATTAAAAATCTTCCTACAAGCAAAAGTCCAGGACCAGAGAGCTTCACAGGTGAATTTTATCAAATTAGAGAAGAGCTAATACCCATCCTTCTCAAACTCTTCCAAAAAAAATTACAGAGAAAGGAATGCTCTCAAACTCATTCTACAGGGCCACCATCACCCTGATACCAAAACCAGACAAAGATACTAAATATAGTTTAGATCTGGCCTAGGGGTAAATCAGTCCTGTCTTTATAATGAAACACTAAATTTGAAACTAGAAGTTTGACTCTTGTTCTGTTCTGCCACTAACTCACCAGATGGTAGCTGAATTCAGATTCTCTCTCTAAAGAATGTGATGAAGAGTGAAGATCTCTGATAATTTTGTGATGGCAAGTCTCCTCTTATAATTATCATGTCTCCAGAGTAACCTAGAAGGATCTGTGAAAGTTGTCTTGCAAACGGTAAAAGAACAGTTCTAATTTTTTAAAAAAGAGAAAGTTGATATATATCTACCCTACATCTTTTAGTGACTGAAATATTTATTGATTCTAACAAAGTATGGATGCTCATATAAAGTTTACCCGTTAGTCAGTTATTTCCACCACGTATGTTCTCTCTCTCTCTCTTTCTGTCTCTTTCACACACACACACACACACACGCACACACACACACTCATGGATATCAGTGTTAGTATACAGTGCCTACAGGTATCGGTGGTCAGCCCAATGTACAAAGTAATAAGGATATTTCTGGAACTTTTGAAAATTTAATATTATCATGGAGTTGTTCTTCCTGTTTCCTCAAGGGTTTTCTAATTTCCCTAGCATGGTAGGATGAATAATAGTCCCTCGGAAGATGTCCACATCCCATCCTAATCTCTAGAAGCTGTGAATGTGTTACCTTACATGACAAAAGGGACTTTGTAGATGTGATTAAGGATCTTGAAATCAGGGGATTATCTTGGATTCTCCAGGTGGGCCCAATATAATCACAGGAGTCTTTTAATAAGAGGTAGACAGGAGGGTCAGAGTCAGAGAAGGTGATGTGATGATGAGGGAAGGAAGGATGCAGGACAGTGGAGGCAGGTGTTGGAGGGATGCAGAGGTACGAGCCAAGCACTGTGGCAGCCTTGAGATGCTGGAAAGGCAGAAAAACAGATTCTCCCTAAGAGCATCCAGAATGGGCCCTGTCGACAACTTTATTTTAGCCTAATGAAACCCATTCCGACTTCTGATCTCCAGAACTATAAGACAATATATTTGCATTGTTCGAAGCCATTAGTTTTGTAGTAATCTGTTACAGCAGCAAAAGGAAACTAAACACCTAGCATTTGTATTTTGAAGCTTAACTCTCCAATTTTATCAGGTGATGACTCCAGTGAATCAGTATCTTCCCTAAATACATTACTCCATTGGGAGTCTCAAACAGGCAATCTATATATCCTTATTTTGGAAGGTTTGTTTATCCCAGGAAACTCTACACATTCATTTGCCTTCATAGAGTACATGCAATAAATTGGTTTTGTCTTGGCTTTCAACAGACTGAATCGCCACTTTTTTTTTAACCTTCACACTAATTAAAACTGGTGAATACAATCCAAAAAACAGTGGCTTTTGCTAGGAGACATGTGTCTAACACAATAATATTTGGACACTTTAGCAAATAATACAGACCTTTGGTCACTTTAACAAATCACATTTTCAACACATGCATAAGTATATGGGTTGGCAAATTGGGAGGGCACAGTCTTGAAGACCATGAGTAAAAATGTGAAACAATCATTTTGACAAAATTACTAAAAACTCTCTGGTAAATACAGTAGCAGATTAGAAATACCCGATCTTTTGTTTCCAGTGTTCCAATGAGATGTGTATGAAAATTCACAAAATGATAAAAACTGGAAATACTAGTAAAAAAGAAACTTCATGTTTGACTCTTCATTGACTGGATTCAACAGAGATGAATGTATTTAAAGGAACAGTTTTGGAATAACCACTCAAATCTCTACCGTCTCAAATAGAACATTACTGAGATCCTCCAAGAAGATGTGACAATCATGGACTCACTCTTTGTATGCTACTACTTCTATGAACCAGGGGGAGTGCTTACCAAAAAGGATGCTACCACCTCTGTGAATCAGGGGGAGTGCTTGCCAAAAAGGCAGGCAGCTGCCTTTTATGTGAACAAAAGCAGCATAAAATTGAGCCCTCACCCTTTGTCAAAAAAGAAACATATATATATATATATTTCTAAACCCATTTAGAGTTAAATTTCAGTACAGCATAGATGGGAAAAGAAAGAGATGGGTGGAAACACGTGGCGCCTTTGGATGTGTAGTTAACAATCAGTGTGATACACAGAGACAGAAGCTGTAAAGCTGTAACAGCAGAGAACTCACTGGATATGTTCTTTCAGTTACTGCATTGCATAAAACACATGGAAGGTCTCCTCCAGAGGACCCATACCTCTTAGCTGATGTCTTTCACAGATGAATGAATGCTTGGTATCAAAAAAGCTAATCTGTGATAATATTTTGGCTTAAAAATTAGGAGAATGTATTAGAAAACATTTGAGTGTTGTCCTTTAAAGAAGATGCAAGGATACATATGTTCTAAAATAGAGAAGCAAAGTATCAATTTGAGAACAGCCTGGAAGGAAGGCAGAGACAGTGGTCAAAATACAAAAACAATCAAGAAAGAAAAAAACACAAGAGAATCAAGATCCATGTTGGGGTGCATTAAAGAGTGAAAATGCGACTAGAGAAAACTTAAAGAAACAGATTGTGGTAGGATAAACCAGAGAAAAATAATCCAGCATAAAAAATAAAAGGCCAAAAAGAATAAAATTCTGAGACAGATGATTAAATTTCTGGAGTAGAGAGAATGAACATCAAATCAGAAGCGTACAGATGATCCCAAGGATGGAGGCAGAACAATAGAAGCAGACAGAATAAAACAGTAAGACACGTTTCCAAGGCCTAGATTGTTTGCATCTTCTGCCCCCATTCAAGACCCATGGGTTGCCCTATCTTGCATGTCTTCAGCTATAAATAGAGCTTCATTGATTGCTCTGCAATTTTTGCTCTGGCACAGCCATTTCCTCAACCAAGAGAAAATGAAAGAAAATTCTTTTCATTCTGGGTCATCATATTTTCTTTTCTTTTATTCTGGAAGTTGGTCATATACTTATGCCTGTCACCCACCACATGTGAGAATTCCTTCTAAAATAAACACCCTTCTATTTTCTGTGCTATTGTGTATGGTATTTGCTTGTCATACCACACCTACCCCTATAAAGCAGTGTTGCTAAAACTGTCAATCTGTTTCATGGCTGCTTAAACATGGGTTACATGTTGTATTAAGTTGAAATCTTCAAGCAGTTGCTTTCTACCCAATATATGGTGGGGGTAATAACATTCTTACTGGTAATCTTATTAGAAAATCATTATTATTAAATGGAAATTTAAAAAGACGAGGCCAATTATGTGATTAGGGAACTTTTATATGTGTGTCTTAATTACATTCCAGCATTGTCCTTATACTTGGCAAAAATTGTATTTGAATTTGAATACCAGAGTAAAGAGCTTTCTACTTTTATTGTTTCCAGCATTTATGTTACATTAATTGACATTCTCAAAAAAAGAGGACAGGAAAGCAAACAAATGCTCTGTTTAAGGTCAACAGTTACCACTTTTGTTGTTTGGTCAATAATATGTTTAGGGTGCTAATTGCAGTTAACGTTGTCATTACACATTAGTCTGAAGTATGTGTTTCTCCAATTTCCTGTAGACAAAAAAGCACGCTTCACTGAACTGGTTTATTTAAATTTCTGAAAATAATTTAACAAGTTTCACTGACCTAAATACAAGGACAAGGACTATCCTCTCCTGTCCAGTGCTACTTCTTTTTACTTAAATCCTACGAAATAAATGAAATGACTTAATGAACACTGAATTATGTATACCCCTTGTAAAATAATAAGGGCATTTGTTTATCATACTTCAAATAAGATTGTTTGAAATATGATATCTGAGCATAAGGCTCTATAGTTTCTTCATGAGATTCAGAAATAGATTTGGATTGATTTCTCCAATATCCAAAGTTTAAGTATAATGCTTGCTTTTTCTAACAGAGAAATAATTGGCTTATCCATTCAGTGTCTCCAAAATTTAGATTAAAAATTAACTGCTGCAATGAGTACCTAGATAGTATGTAATCAGAGCTAGAATATCTAGGCAAAATTAAAGATTCAAACCCTCAACAGTATTTTCTGCTTGGCCGTTCTGTTTAGCCACATGAATTCCACACATATTCCAAGAATCACCTGAGTAAAACAATAACGTTGTATTAGTAACATTCCACCAATATTTCTCTAAATGTATTTCAGTTTTCCTATAACTTTCTGCCTTCTGGTAATCTCTGGTCTCCCTGCAGCAGTGTCAGCATATTCATGGTAAAATATCATGAAATAAAGACTAAGGATGATAATACGAAGCCCAAGTTAGAGTGACTGTTGGAGTTTTGTGGGAAATGACATTGCAGCTACTCTTCTAGGTTCTGACAAGTATGCGATTAGCTCTTGTCACTAAAGTCTTTCCCATCCCTGGTGATTAAATGAGCACTTCCCATGGCAGGCTGTCCTCTGGAGAGTGTTAAACACACCTCTGAAAGAAAGAGCCCCAAATACCTCTTTATACCATTGATGGCACTAAAGCCAATGGCAAAACTTCCAGACTTGACTTTACAACTTGACAAACAAGTAAAAGAAACAACACTAGTGTTTCCTGAGGTTTCCAGAGGATTCCAGGACACTTCTCTTAAAAGCCCTGCTTTTTGTAGACACAACATTTGAAATATATTGCCAAACTTAATGCTATCTTGAAAAATAAAACAAGTAGACTGTTTACTGGAAGCTTGTAGCACCAAGTCCGCTTTTTGAATGAAAAGGTACAAAAAGTGTTTTTGTGTGGAAATGGAGGAACTGATAGCCAGTTTCCAAAATGACTTTGGTGAGATTCATTTCACTGTGACTCCATCACATCAAGTCTCCAAAGTGGCTGAGGTTCCAGAAAGAGAGTGACTTTTCTTTTGGGGTTCAGGAAGCTAAACTTCATTCAAACAGCAGCTCAATTGTTTCTATGTTTACAGTCTCATGTGTGGAGACATTGTCTTCAACCTCTAACTCCCATAGACATCAGCTCTAATGCAGTAAAGAAAGTCAAGGACAGCTTCCTGCTCACAGTGGCAAACAAAACAATCTGGGAAAAAGGTGCTGGGTACACGTTACAGAGACCCAAGGCACTATTTTTCCATTTCTTTTCTTATGTAAATGGAATAAACCAACAGACTAAGAATCTTGATTGAATTTGATAGGTAACTTCTTTAGACCTCTGATTTCCCTTTTTCAGATGTTCTCATCTCACTTTACCTTTTAAAATCTTTACTCATCAAGTATTCTTGGGCTTCTCTTTTTGTGAATTGTCATTTAGATGAGCTTTTGCAAGACCGAGTATTCTTTGGAATTTTTATACAGATGAACATATGTATTTGTGATTTGGTCTCATAATATCACTTCCTTGGGCTCTAAAAAATGTACTTGGCTTTTAGTTTTTTTATGCAGCTACTCTTCAACTATAGAGTCAAATAGAATTTTGTTTCCATGGCCATTCATGTTGCTCTTCAGAACTTAATATACGTGAAGGACGGGAATTAACACTGCCTCGTGGAGATAATTGTGTTGAATTTTTGGCAGTGACTTAGTTCTGCACTTTCAAGTGTTGGCCTTGCTGCTGCCTCTTTTCTTGTGTTTCTTTTTCTTTGACTTATTCTTTCAGCAGTTGTAAAAATGACAGAATATTAGCCACAAATAATTTTAAATGGTATGCAAAACTATAATTTTTAATAGTTTTGTTAGAAGGATGAAAGTTGTTAATATTTTCACATTCAAAAATTTAGTTGCCAGCAAATCACTTTACTTGATGTTTTAGGAGGACATTTCCAGAATTTTCAGTCTTTTTTTTCCACCTGAAAGGACTCAGCCCTAGAGGATTGATTCTAACAAAACCTATCCCCCCAAAATTCGGACAAATTCATAAGCTATCACCAGTAGAGAGGTAACATTGTGATAAACCATACAATTTTTTTTTTTCTCTAGGGAAGAGGTAACTTTAAAGTGCCGTTGCTATACAAACAGTAACCATAATAATTATTTACAAATTTGGGTATCAAAATTGTGGAATTTGAGCAGAAAAGTACTAAGGTTGGGGAGAATGCAGAGGAAAAAAAAAGGCACAAAGAAAATTTAAACTGATATGTTTTTCTGACCCAACTGGAAATATGTGATGGTTACACAAGGACGCACACATATGTAAAAATTCATTGAAAAAGAGGTAAAAAAATTCACCCAGCATGCAGCTCTGCAATATTTAGGAATACATGCTCAATATACAACTAAAAATATGCAAACTAATTTATGTAAAAAGGATGGTTTTATTGGTGACGTATAATGGCCAAATATTAGACACATCTCAAATGTCCATTATGAACATTTTTGAAGTTATGAAAATTAATTTTTGCTTATATACATAATGAAATTATGAAATTAATTTTTGCTTATATACATAATGGAATACTATGCAGCTATAAATTTATATAATTTCAGAGGAGAATATTCAGTGATATTTAAATGTTTTCACAGTACGTTAATTATTAAATGAAATTACAAAAGTATGTCTACAGTATAACCTAAGTTTTAAAATCAAATTTACGGGTATATTAGAAGCAGACAAATTTCCTAGAAGATATAGGTACCAACTTTTAATAATGCTAATAACTTTGATGAGATTACAGGTGACTAGTTTCTTCCTTGGGCTTTTGTGCATTTTCCCAATATACTATAATAAATAAATGATTCTGATAAAAAAATATAAAAGCAATATTATTTTGAAAGATAAGGAGACATCATTATTGCCCACTCCTCTGTCAGTGAAAGAATGTGTTTCTGGTCCTGCCTCTTCCACCTTTGAGGTCAGCTCCTTCCCAGCATATCTGGGTGGCTGCTGTTCTCCATCTGATCCAAGTGTGAATAAAATAGTACTTTTTGGTGAGATAAGGGAAACTGGTTTCAAAGGAAATATGAAAAAAAAGTGCTTTTTCACATTAGTATTAATATGCTTGACAGCGTGTTAGAATAGAATACAGAAGAAAAATAAAGAGTAGAGGAGACCTTCAAGATGGCAGAGGAGTAAGACATGGAGATCACCTTCTTCCCCACAAATCCATCAAAAATACATCTACATGTGGAACAACCCCTACAGAACACCTACTGAATGCTGGCAGAAGACCTCAGATTTCCCAAAAGGGTCTTGGTGCTCTGGCCAGGTGTCAGGCCTGTGCCTCTGAGATGGGAGAGCCGAGTTCAGGACACTGGTCCACCAGAGACCTCCTGGTTCCACATAATATCAAACGGTGAAGGCACTCCCAGAGATCTCCATCTCAATGCTAAGACCCAGCTCCACTCAACAACCAGCAAGCTGCAGTGCTGGACACTCTACGCCAAAGCACTAGCAAGAAAGGAACAAACCCCCACCCATTAGCAGAGAAGCTGCCTAAAATCATAATAAGGTCACAGACACCCCAAAACAAACTATCAGACGTGGTCCTGCCCACCAGAAAGACAAGATCCAGCCTCATCCACCAGAACACAGGCACCAGTCCCCTCCACCAGGAAGCCTACACAATCCACTGAACCAACCTTCCCCACTGGGGGAAGACACCAAAAACAACGGGAACTACAAACTTGCAGCCTGCGAAAAGGAGACCCCAAACACAGTAAGTTAAGCAAAATGAGAAGACAGAGAAACACACAGCAGATGAAGAAGCAGGGTAAAAACCCACCAGAGCAAACAAATGAAGAGGAAATAGGCAGTCTACCTGAAAAAGAATTCAAAGTAATGATAGAAAAGATGATCCAAAATCTTGGAAATAGAATGGAGAAAATACAATAAATGTTTAACAAGGACCTAGAAGAACTAAAGAGCAAACAAACAATGATGAACAACACAATAAATGAAATTTAAACTTCTCTGGAAGGAATCAAGAGGAGAATAACTGAGGCAGAAGAATGGATAAGTGACCTGGAAGATAAAATAGTGGAAATAACTACCACAGAGCAGAATAAAGAAAAAAGAATGAAAGGTATTGAGGAGTCTCAGAGACCTCTGAGACAACATTAAATGCACCAACATTCGAATTATAGGGGTCCCAGAAGAAGAAGCGAAAAAGAAAGGGACTGAGAAAATATCTGAAGAGATTATAGTTGAAAACTTCCCTAATATGGGTAAGGAAATAGTCAATCAAATCCATGAAACACAGAGAGTCCCATACAGGATAAATCCAAGGAGAAACACGCCAAGACACATATTAATCAAACTATCAAAAATTAAATACAAAGAAAAAAATATTAAGAGCAGCAAAGGAAAAGCAACAATTAACATACAAGGGAATCCCCATGAGGTTAACAGCTGATCTTTCAGCAGAAACTCTGCAAGCCAGAAGGGAGTGGCAGGACATATTTAAAGTGATGCAAGAGAAAAACCTACAATCAAGATTACTCTACCCAGCAAGGATCTCATTCAGATACGATGGAGAAATTAAAACCTTTACAGACAAGCAAAAGCTAAGAGAATTCAGCACCACCAAACCAGCTTTATAACAAATGCTAAAGGAACTTCTCTAGGCAGGAAACAAAAGAGAAGGAGAAGACCTACAATAACAAGCCCAAAACAATTAAGAAAATGGTAATAGGAACATACATGTCGATAACTACCTTAAATGTAAATGGATTAAATGCTCAAACCAATGGCTGAATGGATACAAAAACAAGACCGGTATATATGCTGTGTAAAAGAGACCCACTTCAGACCTAGGGACACATACAGACTGAAAGTGAGGGGATGGAAAAAGATATTCCACGCAAATGGAAATCAAAAGGAAGCTGCAGTAGCAGTTCTCATGTCAGACAAAATAGACTTTAAGGACACTATATAATGATCAAGGGATCAATCCAAGAAGAAGATATAACAATTGTAAATATTTATGCACCCAACATAGGAGCACCTCAATACATAAGGCAAATGCTAACAGCCATAAAAGGGGAAATCAACAGTAACACAGTCATAGTAGGGGACTTTAACACCCCATTTTCACCAATGAACAGATCATCAGAAATGAAAATAAATAAGGAAACACAAGCTTTAAATGATACATTAAACAAGATGGACTTAATTGATATTTATAGAACATTCCATCCAAAAACAACAGAATAGACTTTCTTCTCTAGTGCTCATGGAACATTCTCCAGGATAGATCATATCTTGGGGCACAAATCAAGCCTTGGTAAATTTAAGAAAATTGAAATAGTATCAAGTATCTTGTACAACCACAATGCTACGAGACTAGACAACAATTACAGGAAAAAATCTGTAAAAAATACAAACGCATGGAGGCTAAACAATACACTACTAAATAGCCAAGAGATCACTGAAGACATCAAAGAGGAAATCAAAAAATACCTAGAAACAAATGACAATGAAAATAAAACCACCCAAAATCTATGGGTTGCAGCAAAAGCAGTTCTAAGAAGGAAGTGTATAGCAATACAATCCTACCTCAAGAAACAAGAAACATCTCAAATAAACAACCTAACCTTACAACTAAAGCAATTACAGAAAGAAGAACAAAAGAACCCCAAAGTTAGCAGAAGGAAAGAAATCATAAAGATCAGATCAGAAATAAATGAAAAAGAAATGAAGGAAACAATAGCAAAGATCAATAAAACTAAAAGCTGGTTCTTTGAGGAGATAAAAAAATTGATAAACCATTAGCCAGACTCATCAAGAAAAAAAGGGAGAAGACTCAAATCAATAGAATTAGAAATGAAAAAGGAGAAGTAACAACTGACACTGCAGAAATACAAAGGATCATGAGAGAATACTACAAGCAACTATATGCCAATAAAATGGACAACCTGGAAGAAATGGACAAATTCTTAGAAAAGCACAACCTTCCGAGACTGAACCAGGAAGAAATAGAAAATATAAACAGACCAATCACAAGCACTGAAATTGACACTGTGATTAAAAATCTTCCAACAAACAAAAGCCCAGGACAAGATGGCTTCACAGGCAAATTCCCTCAAACATTTAGAGATGAGCTAACACCTATCCTTCTCAAACTCTTCCAAAATATAGCAGAGGGAGGAACTCTCTGGAACTCATTCTACGAGGCCACCATCACCGTGATCATCATACCAAAACCAGACAAAGAAGTCACAAAGAAAAAAAACTACAGGCCACTATCACTGATGAACATAGATGCAAAAATCCTCAACAAAATACTAGCAAACAGAATCCAACAGCACGTACAAAGGATCATACACCGTGATCAGGTGGGGTTTATCCCAGGAATGCAAAGATTCTTCAATATATGCAGTCAATCAATGTGATACACCATATTAACAAACTGAAGGACAAAAACCATATGATCATCTCAATAGATGTAGAAAAAGCATTCGACGAAATTCAACACTGATTTACGATAAAAACCCTCCAGAAAGGAGGCATAGAGGGAACTTACCTCAACATAATGAAGGCCATATATGACAAACCCACAGCCAACATCGTTGTCAATGGTGAAAAACTGAAACCATTTCCTCTAATATCAGAAACAAGACAAGGTTGTCCACTCTCACCACTATTTTCAACATAGTTTTGGAAGTTTTAGCCACAGCAATCAGAGAAGGAAAAGAAATAAAAGGAATCCAAATCCTAAAAAAAGTAAAGCTGTTACTGTTTGCAGATGACATGATACTATACATAGAGAATCCTAAAGATGCCACCAGAAAACTACTAGAGCTAATCAATGAATCTGGTAAAGTAGCAGGATACAAAATTAATGCACAGAAATCTCTTGCATTCCTATACACTAATGTTGAAAAATCTGAAAGAGAAATTAAGGAAACACTCCCATTTACCATTGCAGCAAAAAGAATAAAATACTTAGGAATAAACCTACCAAAGAAGACAAAAGACGTGTATGCAGAAAACTATAAGACACTGATGAAAGAAATTAAAGATGATACAAACAGATGGAGAGACATACCATGTTCTTGGATTGGAAGAATCAACATTGTGAAAATGACCATACTACCCAAAGCAATCTACAAATTCAGTGCAATCCCTATCAAAGTACCACCAGCATTATTCACAGAACTAGAACAAAAAATTTCACAATTTGTATGGAAACACAAAAGACCCCGAATAGCCAACACAATCTTGAGAAAGAAAAACAGAGCTGGAGGAATCAGGCTCCCTGACTTCAGACTATACTACAAAGCTACAATAATCAAGACAGTATGGTACTGGCACAATAACAGAAATATAGATCAATGGAACAGGATAGAAAGCCCAGAGATAAACCCACGCACATATGGTCACCTTATTTTTGATAAAGGAGGCAAGAATATACAATGGAGAAAAGACAGCCTCTTCAATAAGTGGTGCTGGGAAAACTGGACAGCTACATGTAAAAGAATGAAATTAGAACACTCCCTAACCCCATACACAAAAATAATCTCAAAATGGATTAAATACCTAAATTTAAGGCCAAACACTGTAAAACTCTTAGAGGAAAACATAGGCAGAACACTCTATGACATACATCACAGCAAGATCCTTTTTGACCCACCTCCTAAAGAAATGGAAATAAAAACAAAAACATATGGGACCTAATGAAACTTAAAAGCTTTTGCACAGCAAAGGAAACCATAAACAAGACAAAAAGACAACCCTCAGAATGCAAGAAAATATTTGCAAATGAAGCCACTGACAAAGGATTAATCTCCAAAATTTAGGAGCAGCTCTTGCAGCTCAATATCAAAAAACAAACAACCCAATCCAAAAATGGGCAGAAGACCTAAATAGACATTTCTCCAAAGAAGATATACAGATTGCCAACAAACACATGAAAGGATGCTCAACATCACTAATCATTAGAGAAATGCAAATCAAAACTATCACCTCACACCAGTCAGAATGGCCATCATCAAAAAATCTACAAGCAAATGCTGGAGAGGGTGTGGAGAAAAGGGAACCCTCTTGCACTGTTAGTGGGAAGGTAAATTGATACAGCCACTATGGAGAACAGTATGAAGGTTCCTTAAAAAACTAAAAATAGAACTACCATATGACCCAGCAATCCCACTACTGGGCACATACCCTGAGAAAACCATCATTCAAAAAGAGTCATGTACCACAATGTTCATTGCAGCTGTATTTACCATAGCCAGGACATGGAAGCAACCTAAGTGTCCATCGACAGATGAATGGATAAAGAAGATGTGGCACATATATACAATGGAATATTACTCAGCCATAAAAAGAAATGAAATTGAGTTCTTTGTAGTGAGGTGGATGGACCTAGAGTCTGTCATACAGAGTGAAGTAAGTCAGAAAGGGAAAAACAAATACCATATGCTAACACATATAGATGGAATCTAAAAAAAAAAAAAAAAAAAAAATGGTTCTGAAGTACCTAGGGGCAGGACAGGAATAAAGATGCAGACGTAGAGAATGGACTTGACTGGTCCATTCTGGGAGGGGGAATGGTAAGCTAGGACGAAGTGAGAGAGGGGCATGGACATGTATATACTACCAAATGTAAAATAGATAGCTAGTGGGAAGCAGCTGCATGGTGCAGGGAGCTCAGCTCTGTGCTTTGTGACCACCTAGAGGGGTGGGATAGGGAGGGTGAGAGGGAGGGAGATGCAAGAGGGAGAACATATGGACTTATATGTATATGTATAGCTGATTCACTTTGTTATAAAGCAGAAACTAACACACTATTGTAAAGCAATTATGCTCCAATAAAGATGTTAAAAAAAATAAAAATAAAGAGTAGAAATATGAAGTCAATAAATAATAGTTTAAGTAAACAGCACAATATAAGTAGCAGACCATTTATAAAGAGCAGAAGAATGAATTAAGACATCAGGTAACCCCTTAGGAAAACTCCCAGGTGGAAAGAGGAAAAAAGAAAGAAATAGAACATATAATAGAAAAGTTGATATACAGAATTAAAGTTTAAGTTTTGATATCTAGACATGAGTCCCTAAAGAGAGAGAAATGAAATTTCAGAAAAAGAAATAGTTCTTTTAAAGGAAGATAAATTTTCCAGAATTAGAAGGGAAGAAAATTAAACAATACTGGTTACTGTCGATTTCCTCTTTTATAGCTGTTAGCAGTTGCCTTATGTATTGAGGTGCTCCTATGTTGGGTGCATATATATTTATAATTGTTATATCTTCTTCTTGGATTGATCCCTTGATCATTATGTAGTGTCCTTCCTTGTCTCTTGTAACATTCTTTATTTTAAAGTCTATTTTATCTGATATGAGTATAGCTACTCCAGCTTTCTTTTGATTTCTATTTGCATGGAATATCTTTTTCCATCCCCTCACTTTCAGTCTGTATGTGTCCCTAGGTCTAAAGTGGGTCTCTTCTGGACAGCATATATATGGGTCTTGTTTTTGTATCCATTCAGCAAGCCTGTGTCTTTTGGTTGGAGCATTTAATCCATTCACGTTTAAGGTAATTATCAATATGTATGTTCCTATGACCATTTTCTTAATTGTTTTGGGTTTGTTTTTGTAGGTCCTTTTCTTCTCTTGTGTTTCCCACTTAGAGAAGTTCCTTTAGCATTTGTTTTAGAGCTGGTTTGGTGGTGCTGAATTCTCTTAGTTTTGCTTGTCTGTAAAGCTTTTGATTTCTCCATCGAATCTGAATGAGATCCTTGCCGGGTAGAGTAATCTTGGTTGTAGGTTCTTTCCTTTCATCACTTTAAGTATATCATGCCACTCCCTTCTGGCTTGTAGAGTTTCTGCTGAGAAATCAGCTGTTAACCTTATGGGAGTTCCCTTGTATGTTATTTGTCATTTTTCCCTTGCTGCTTTCAATAATTTTTCTTTGTCTTTAATTTTTGCCAATTTGATTACTATGTGTCTCGGTGTGTTTCTCCTTGGGTTTATCCTGTATGGGACTGTCTGCACTTCCTGGACTTGGGTGGCTATTTCCTTTCCCATGTTAGGGAAGTTTTCGACTATAATCTCTTCAAATATTTTCTCTGGTCCTTTCTCTCTCTCTTCTCCTTCTGGGACCCCTATAATGCAAATGTTGTTGCGTTTAATGTTGTCCCAGAGGTCTCTTAGGCTGTCTTCATTTCTTTTCATTCTTTTTTCTTTAGTCTGTTCCGCAGCAGTGAATTCCACCATTCTGTCTTCCAGGTCACTTATCCGTTCTTCTGCCTCAGTTATTCTTCTATTGATTCCTTCTAGTGTAGTTTTCATTTCAGTTATTGTATTGGTCATCTCTGTTTGTTTGTTCTTTAATTCTTCTAGGTCTTTGTTAATCATTTCTTGCATCTTCTCGATCATTGCCTCCATTCTTATTCCGAGGTCCTGGATCATCTTCACTATCATTATTCTGAATTCTTTTTCTGGAAGGTTGCCTATCTCCACTTCATTTAGTTGCTTTTCTGGGGTTTTATCTTGTTCCTTCATCTGGTACATAGCCCTCTGCCTTTTCATCTTGTCTATCTTTCTGTAAATGTGGTTTTTGTTCCACAGGCTGCAGGATTGTAGTTTTTCTTGCTTCTGCTGTCTGCCCTCTGGTGGTTGAGGCTATCTGAGAGGCTTGATGGGAGGCTCTGGTGGTGGGTCAAAACATACCTTTTCACCGAGTTTGTTGGCTCCAGCAAGACGCCCAGCTCCATTCCTCACCTCGCGAACTCCCGGCACCACCAACAATACAGGTTAGAAGGCCCCTTAGAGTGCCAAAGGAAACTAATAAGGGAAAAAAATGTGAAAAACAAACACCTAGTCAAATTACAGTAAAATTTTAAAATGTTAGATTATATTAGAAACAGAAAGCATATGCAGAGATTATTATTTCCACAGACCAAATATTAGTTTAATAACATATTTTTCAACAATTCTAGATGCAAGATGACTATGGGTTAGTATTTTCAAAGTACTAGAAAAAAATAATGTAGAACCTAGAATTTCATATTCAGTCAAGCTACCCATCGTTTATCATCATTATTTTTAAATAATTTAATGAAAATTACTTCTAGATATTCAAGGCCTGAGAAATTTTGCCACACAAAGACCAACATTGAAAACAGTTTTGGATAAAGTAATTTAAATAAGGGGAAAGAAAAATCCAGGAGATGCTTAAAGATTTAAAATAACAGACATAATTCCAAATACATCCATACTTACAATAAAACTATATTGACTCAACTCACTAGTTAAAAGACAAAGATTGAGAGTTTGATTTTAGAATTTCCAGATACAGGTTCTTATTTACCAGAAGACACCAAAAGCATAAGAGTACTAAAAATATTGAATGTAAAAAGTGTAAAAAGACGTATCAGGAAAGTACCAAACCAAAGAATGTTACTGTAATGTGTTAAAGCCAGGTAAAATAAACAAAAACAGAACATGAGGAGTAGGGAGACTCATCATCTAATGATAATACATTCTATTAACTAAGAGGATATAGCAATGTTAAAGATTATGCATCTAAAACAGCCTGGAAATAGATGAGGCAAAAGTTGGTGGAACTACAGGAGGAAATTCCTAAGAGCTCATAATTAAAACATTTTTCTTAATAATTATTGACAGGTAAACAAAAAATAGAATATCTAAAAAATACAGTTAACAAGAGTGACCCCCGGATACATAGAGTTCTACAGCCAATAATTTTTTAAATATATGTTTTCCCTCTAACTCTTAGAACATTTATAGAAATTGATCAATACTAAGCCAGAAAGAGTCTCAAATTTCACTGAATAGATTATCATATAGTATGTGATTTTACAAGTCAGAAGTTAATAATGAACAGAAAAATAGTTTTGCTTTTTCAGCTCTCAGAACTGAAGGAAAATGCTATGCAGCAATAACCGTCAGAGTCAGCTGCCTTATTTTTGTTTTCTTTGTTTTTTTTTAATTGCTGTTTTACTATTATCACATTTTCTTCATAAATGTTGAGAATTTTTGTCTGTCCTTCTGTCATTTGTGTATTGCTTGCTTTGTTACTTTACTACCCATTAACCCCCCCAAAGTCTCCCTCTTTCAGTCTCTTATTGATCTTCATTTTTAAATAGTAGAATAGGCATTTAGGAGTTTATATTATCATTAAAATGGTCTCATCTAGGTTTTGCGTTGCAAACCTCTGAGTTTGGACTTCTTATGTTTCTAACATCAAAACAAAGACAAGGAATAGAAAAATCAAACCAAACAAAGCAAAAACTTGAGTTAAAGCAATTACTTAAGAGAGTTAAGTAGCAATATACATAGAACGTCAGTGGATATTTATCATTGAAACCAATAATGGGGAAATGGGAAAATTTACAAAAATACATTTATAAAATCAATAAATATACAATTTCAATCTCAGATTCTACAGAGGTGACAAATTAGAACAAAAAATTTTGTGAGTATAATACACAATTTCCATGATAATTGCTAACGTATATTCTATGACTTGGTCAACAAAAGTTTTCTTTCCTGTGACAAAATAGTTTTTAAGCGGAACTCAAGAGGAATGATTAACACTGCTGATGCCTCCCTGTAATTACTCAAAATTACTCTTCTTTTCCTTTTTTCCTAACAGTTTTTACTTTACTTGTTCAATGCCAGCTGGAGGGTAAATGGGTCTGCAGCAAGAACTCTTAGAAGTAAATAAGAATTCATGGGGGACACTGAGCTTTTCTGGCTGGTCATTTGCTTGATTAGTTGCATAGAGCATATGTGTTCATGTTATTCTGAGATTTCTCTTGTGCATACTTTCAGATCATGTGTCCGTTTTTCCATATGTTTCTTATCCTTATTCTTTCTTCCCCTTGGAAGGAAAAAGTTGCCTGTGACAACTGAAGTTATATATTTAGTTCATTTATATTATTTGCTCAGACATTCTTTTTTTCTTCCGGAATGAGGTGGAATGTAACCAAAATATATTCCTGCATCAGCCAAACATCATCCTCGCTTCTCTCCGCTAGAAGTTGTGCTTCACTTTTTAAGACTCTGTGCCAGAGGCCAGAGAAGATTTAAGCTAGTCTCAGTTAAGATGATCCACTTCTTCGCAACCCCAAATCTCTCAATCAAGATTATGTTACTTTTCTAGATATGTACGGAAAACTCTTCTCACACACATACACACAGAGCATGTGCCCTTACCTGTGAACACACATATATTTACAAGAAAAATAATTTCAAACTCTCGCTTCATTTTTGAAATTAAGACTGTCTCAGAAAACAGAATATATGTGTTCACAAATGGCTCTTATTATAGTTTAAACCTACTTTGGCTCTTCTCTTTTTTTATTCAGTTTTTCATAATAAGAATAGATTTCCACTTGAAATTTAGGGACATGATTTCGAGTTTGTTTTATTTTGTCCACATTTAACTAAGTTAATAATATCCTTCACCAAATAAAATCCTACAGAGTGAACATCGAACCATCAATTCAACAGTTTATAGTCCAGTGTCTCATTTAGTAACATATGTAAGATCTTTGTGCTAGTTATTAAGCTATTTTCCTTTTTTTTAAATCTTTTTTTCAAAGGTTTATTTTTATTTATTTACTTATTTATTTATTTAGGCTGCGCCGGATCTTAGTTGCGGCCTGCACACGGGATCTAGCTCCCTGACCAGGGATGGAACCTGGGCCCCCCGCATTGGGAGCGCGGAACCCTACCCACTGGACTGCCAGGGAAGCCCCGAAGCTATTTTCTCTCCGTTTCAAATCCTGCCCCCTCTGCTCTGCTTGGCTCCCTGCAAACCACATTTCCCTTTTGCCAGATGGTTCCAGCTGTGCCAGGTGTCGAGAGACAGTGCTAGGCTGGAGAAGATGGGAACTCTTCATTCCTGTTTTCCCCTCTGTCCTGTCAGAGTCATCCGGCGATGCCCTATCCCCTGGCTATGGCTAATTGGCAGATTTCCCAACACTTTGAGAATCAACCTCAAGATGCTACTTAAGGAGCATCAGCCCCTGCTGGCTGGCTCGCCCTCCTCTTAGATCTAATCCCAGCTCCACAGGCCTCCTCCCTAAGCTTCTGAGGCACGAGCGCCAGCCCAGTGGTGACCACTGAGTCTTAGATCTGAGTCTAAGCTCCTGTAGGTTTCTAAGCTTCCAGACTCTTCCCTCTATTCTCCAGTCCTAGTGATGGCCGCTGGTAGCTGCTTCCTGAAGTTATTACCTCTGTGGTACTCTAGTATTCCCTTTATTGCCACTTCTCTTCTTCAATATCTGGTTAATAATCCTCTGTATTACATTATTCCTAGGAAAAGGCAATGCTGCCCTTTCTGTCCCTTGACTCAACACTGGCATGATGCATGGCGCTCTCATGTAACAGCAGAAACCCCACCACTTATTGAAGAGTAGCTATTGTAACACCTACATGTAACCTATATAATACCTACATATGACATACAACTGTCAGCAAATATTTTATATATTTTAAGGGAATGACGCTTGGGACAGAGGCTCCTAGACACATGATTTGAAAGTTATTTATAGTATATCTTTTAAGAGTATTAGCTAAAATTAAAAGGGTACTGTAGATAAGATGAGTTTGCTAACCAACTTACCCATCGAATCTATTAGGTATATGTATTATCAGAAATAAAAGTCACATTTAAATATACAATTGTAAACCCTACAAATCATTCTGTATATTTTGTCCATAAACATTGAGAAGCATTAGTCATTTATATAACGTTAATTATTTTCTTCTCTGTCAGCAACCAAGGCATATAAATAAATACATGTGAAGTTACAATGATCAAAAAATAACTATCTGAAATTCAGATGACTGTACTATCACACTTAATTTTTATCTTTTTTTAGAACAGTGTACACATATAAAGAAAAGCCAAACTAAAAAGTCAAAATTACACCATTTTCAGGGACACACTAACCATTGGGAATTAAGCCACAAATTAGTCCAGTGTACTTCCAATTTGCAAGGTATGTACCTTCCCTTTACCGTGAACATGTTCTTAGTCTTTAGCCACCCCACATCCCACCAGTGTCGGTAATTCATCACCTGCCTCGTCTCTGACCATGCCACCGACTTCAGGCACCTCCTGTGAATGGAAACTCAACATATTTTATGCAGTCAAGTCAGACAGTATTAGACTCACAAGAGAGCGTGGAGAGGGGCAGGTGGAAAAAGCAGCTTGGCACCAGGGCCGAAAGGGGAAGATGTGGTAGAGACTGGAGCTGCCTTAATATAACCATTTCCCCCCATCCTTACAAACAGGACCTAGAATGATAATGTTCTCAGTCATAGGACTATGTATTCCCCAGACACACTTGAAGCCACTTTTAACCATGTAACTAAGTGCAATTAATGAAGCGTAATCAGAAGTGTTATACGGTACTTTCAAAAAAATGGTACTGATGAACCTTGTGGCAGAGCAGGAATAAAGACGCAGACGTAGAGAATGGACTTGAGGACATGGGGAGGGGGAAGGGTAAGCTGGGACGAAGTGAGAGAGTGGCATAGACATATATACACTACCAAATGTAAAATAGATAGCTAGTGGGAAGCAGCCACATAGCACAGGGAGATCAGCTCGGTGCTTTGTGACCACCTAGAGGGGTGGGATAGGGAGGGTGGGAGGGAGGGAGATGCAAGAGGGAAGACATATGGGAACATATGTATATGTATAACTGATTTACTTTGTTATAAAGCAGAAACTAACACACCATTGTAAAGCAATTATACTCCAATAAAGATGTATTTTTTAAAAAAAGGCAGTGGATGGAAATTACACTTTGGATAGGATAGATTACATAGGAATAGAGCAGCACATCTGCAGAAAATAATTGAAATCCAGATAAAATACAGAAGCAAAATGTTTAATGGCAGTCGAGAGACAAGAAGGGAGGTAAGAGAGCTGAATGTGTTCCAGAGCTCAGCTGAGCTGGGGGGAGAGAGCTGGGCTGTCAGGGATCGCCCTGCTGATGAGAGCAACAAGCCCGAGAGGAAAGGGTTAGGCCCTTCATGGCTTCCTGAGGTGGTGTAAGCAAGAGACTAAAACCAGAGAAACACCACCTCCCCCGGTTCCATTTTCCCCCCTGGAATGGGCACCCGTTGAAGGTCGGTGGATCAACGCAGGTGTGGGCGTGTGCCACAGTGGAAGGACCCCGAAGGCTCCCGCAGTTGTGTGGACCATGGAGTTCGGAGTGGGGGGCTGTGAAACGGAAGGGCAGGAGTGGAATGTAGTGGGTGCTGAGTCAGGCTGGGGAAAAATAGCCCCCCTCCCTTCATAAGGAGACCTCGGCAAGGCCTCAGATAAAGAGATTTAGGAATGAAGGCACTGCGACTAGGTATTTAAATACATGAAATGCATGGCCCATCAGAGGGGCCCAAGTCCTGACTTGGCTGTCCACTGGCTGTGCCCCAAATTCGAGGTCTGTCAGGGAAAGCCTCGGTAATTGCCTATGGTCAGGCACAAGAAAGCACACAGAGGCTTTGAATCAGGAGCCAGACTCCTCAGAGGTGGAATAATTTCTGCATCGCCTTCTACCCTGGGGTGGACGGATCTGAGCAAGAGCAGGGGGCTCAGAATCTCAGCTCTGAGCCCCCAGAGGGTGCTGCCCGAGGACAGAGGAGACCCTGGGCTCCATGGGGCAGGAGATGTAAAAGCTAGGTGGGAAGCCTCTGAAAAGCATATCAGAGCTATCACCAGTCTTATAAGACAAAAATTACTGTTCAGCACCTCAAATGGGGAGGGGCCATGGAGAATACCCAGAGCTCTTGGTTGAGTCCGGATCAAACTCGAGTAGAGTAAGCATCAGTGGGGCTGCAGTGCAGCCGTGATTCAGAGCGGTTCTAACTAAGCCTCTGCTGTTTTAGCACAGCAGCAAAGATAAATACTGTCTGGAGGAATATATTATCACCTTAAGCCTCTTAATTGTTTTACTATAGAATAACTTGCCTTTAATAAAAATTGCTAAAGCACAAAACTAATATCAAGACCAAAAATAAAATAAAGTAAAATAAAATAAATAACATAGAAGCAGGCTCACAGATGATTGAGATATGGGTGCTACCTGACAAGGACTTCAGAATAATTATGATCACGACGTTGTTACTGTTTCCGGTGCGCTTTATTCCTTTGTGTAATTCCCTGTATCTACCTGGTATAATTTCCTTTAACATTTCTTCTAGTGAAGGGCCGTCAGTGACGAGTTCATTAAGTGTCTGTACGTGTGACCCTACAAAATGTGGAGCAACTGAAACTCCCATGTACTCCCAGAGGGAATGTAAACAGGTGCAGTCACAGTGGACAGCCAACAGTTTCTCAGAAAGTTCAACACATACCCCCGGTCCACCCATTGCACTCTTAGGTGTTTATCCAAGAGACGCAAAACTCCAGTCCAAAGATTTGTACACAAATATTCAGAGTAGCTGTATTTGTAAAATCCCAAACTGGAGATAACCCAAGTATATACTTATATTGGGGGAGTGGATAAACAAATTGTGGCATATCCACACCAAGGAATACTCACCAGCAATAAAAAGAAACGATTATTGATGTACACAATATGGATACATTTCAAAATCATTTTTCTGCATGAAAAAGTAAGGCAGAAAGAGTGCATTCTGTATGATTCCATATTTATATAAAGTTTCAGAAAATTCTAACTAACCTACAGTGACAGAAAGCAGATCAGGGGTGATTGCCTATGGTTAGGAGTTGAGAGAGAGATGGATTACAAAGGGGAAAAAGGAAATTTTCTAGTCTAATTAAAATGTTCAATATTTTGATTGTGATGATGGTTTTATAGGTATATATATGTCAAAAATGACCAAATTGTGCAACTTAAATATGTAAAGTTTATTGTATTTTATATTCCAATATAAATTATGATAAAATTATATCAATTTTCATATATAATATATAATTATATATCAATTATATCAATTTGGATAATCTGTATTCAGTATTTTTTTATACTATGTTAAATTTCAAAATGAAAATGTTAGCATTTAATACATTTTTCCTATACCTGCTCTTTGATACTTTCTACTTTTTCTCCTTAAAAAATTTAATTTTACATAAATGTTGGTAAATTAAAGTTTCTTATAATTGGGGCACACTGGAATTTTTCAATCTTTTTATAACCTCAGTTATACATATAAATTAGTTGTTCTCAGCCAAGAGTGGAGTGTGGCTTTGCCCCTTTCCTTCCAGGGGACACCTGGCAAGGTCTGCAGACATTTTGGGTTGTCATAGCTGGGAGGGTACTACTGGCATCTAATGGGTAGAGGCCAAAGTGCTACTAAATATCCAATGATACACAGCACAGACCCTCCCCCTGCCACCAACCAAGGAATTATCCAGTTCAAATGTCAGTAGTGCCAAAGATGAGAAACCCTGATGGAAATTATTAATTTATTTACTTGTTTGTTTGTTTGTTTATTTATTTTATTGTGTTGAATGGTAAAGAAACAAGTAGAAATGAACTAATGTAGAAAAAAATCTATTTTAAATGTAGAAAAAAAACCCCCAATAAATACTAAGTTAATTTTGTTCCTTAGTGATAGAATAAAGTGAAAATTCGCTATTTAAGCTACTCTAGGAAGTCCACTCATTTCATGTAATGCAATATTATAGCACCTTTTGAAGATAAAAAAGACTTTTTCATTCCAAATAACAGAGTAACTCCTAAGGAGACTTAGAATAACTCCTAAAAATGTTTCCAGTTAGCAGTTACATTTTTATAAAGCTAGGGGCCCTGATGACATTTTTTAGTAATTTAAATGATGATAGTGTCCTAAAATATTTAAAACAATGGAAATCTTAATGTGAAATGCCCCCTCTGGGTTCCCCAGCCCTTCTCTCAATTCGTATCTCTCAAACCCTATTGTTTTCATTATTAGTTTCTCAGCAAATTTTTCCATGGAAAGAACAAAGCAAGTCTCAGGAAAATTATAGCATAATAAATAGAATAAGAATTTACAGTGTATTATGTAATATTTTGGTATCTTTCTATTACTTTAAAAACTATATTGTTAGCATAAAAACCATTTCACAGGATCAATGTAGTAAATATTTTTATGAAGATGATAAATTCAGTTACAGTGGATAAATTCAGACATTATTTCTCATAGTAAATTTTTAAAATTTCTATTCTTAAGACAATCTGAACCTTCAGAAATGTCCTGTATTTAGTTCTGTTACTTTCAAAGTAAAAGTTATTTGCCATTTCATTATTTTGTTATCAATCTGGAATAGTCATTTAGGGGAATGTCATAGCTTTAACTCTGTTGATGAATTCTAAACCCACTCTAAAGTTTAGACACAAACATAGTAGCACAAGACTAATTTCAGATTAGATATGGGGTATCTTTCTTAATGTTGTTTTAGTTTGCCCAGTGGGAAAAGAGAAACTCTGAAGCTTAATCCTGTTAATTAGCTTTTGGCAAACATAGCTACAAACAGTTTAAAAATCCTATCTCACTCTAGTGTATGGAAGTTTAATAAAACATGCTGATAGCTGTAGCTTGCCCTTACTTTTCTAATTTTAATCACCCTTCCAACTCATTATTGCTGTGGCTCCCGTTCTGCAAAGCAGAGAATTAGAGGAAAGGTGGGGCTAAGGGTTATTTTTTTAAAGATTAAGTGTTTATTCAAAGCGCTAACCATATCACATTAGCTCTACAGCGTCTTCTGTCAATTCATGGTTTTAATATATTGTGGAATCTGAAGAGACTTTATGAAAATAATGTCCAAAGCTGACTCCCAGTCATGGCACCAGGAAGGGCTGAGAATCACTTCTAAGTATAATCAGGAAAGAAAATGAATTCACCGGACAACCAGGCAAGCATTGCTTACATTGAACCTAGTTCTTATAATCAACCTTGAAGAGCACTGTAGCTCAGTGTGTTTGACCCAGAGGAATAGCTGATAGAAAACACCACAATGAAAGAAATACAGGAAGAGACAAGCCAAGGAATTTTCTAGTAGTTGTGAAAAGAACATCAGAGAATGCAATTCCCGTGAGCTTTGTCTGTGTTCCCTAATTATTTTTAGGCGGCAAAAAAAAAGACTTTGCGCATTTGGATGAATATCCCTAAAGGAAGAATGTATAGACATGTTGTAAATAAAATCACTAGACCTCTGATTTTAGGCTTAATTGTCTTAAAATAATAGTAAGACAATTGCCAACATGTTGTAGGCAGCAGATTTTACATTACAGATTTTCCTCATTCATGTTTTTGTATCATTAAAGTATATTAAAAAATAACCCTGCATAGGAATTTCTGTAACCAGCTGTACCTCTCATCGTTCAGTCTTCCTCTTTTCTCTTCCTGATTTCTCTTTTATTAATTGTTTCCCAGTTTATTTTGGTCTCTTCTGGATTCTACTAACATTTATTGAGAACCTCGTATATACTAGGCATAGGGTTAAGTGCTTAAAAAATGTGTTTTTCCTTTAATTCCCCAATGATCTCATGTGCAGGCACTATTACACACCACATAGTTGTGAAAAATGAGGCTTAAACTTGTAAGTTTAAATAATTACTCAGTCACTCAGCTAGTCAGGGACAGAGTTAGAATTTAAAAGCACAAACTCTGCCTCCTACCAGTTTTTACTTACCCCTCACGTACTACTTCCTCTCCCAGTGCCTTTCTTTGGCCTGAGTGACAGCGATGTTACCCGAGTCTCAGGGCTCATGTGTGTATTTGTAAAACTCCCACACTGAACCTTCTCTCTGAGCCGCCTAGATTTCTTTGGTCTCAAAAGCAACTTGAAGAAGAAAGCAGAGAGTTTATTAGGAGTAGCTTTATAGCAAAACATGTTAAAGTATTACCACTATTTTTATTGTAAACTTGATTGAGATTACTTTTGCATAGCTTAAACTGCCTCAATTTTTAAATTTAAAAATGGTGATTTACATTGTTACCCCAAGGGGAAGCTGAGATTATTCCAGGAATGTTCTAAACTCTTGTTTATTTCATGGTAGCTTTCTCATCCAAGAGAAATGCCACTACTGAAATGAATGCAGATTCTAGCTGAAAAAAGAGAAAAGGATCATTTTAGTCTCCCCAAACTGAACATCTGTCAAATTCAGGGAAAGTAGAGTTACTGGGATCACATATGGCCACCATATTCATTCATGAGGATGCTAGAGAACTAGTAACTTAGAAACAGATGCGTGCATGTCTGAGGGAAACATCTTTGGTTCAACATACTTTTCTGAATGGCAGGTATTACGCGAGTTGTTCCCTTTCTAGGGAATTTTACCATCTATTGTGATTTATAAATAAATCAGCAGAGTGCGAGTCTCTGAATGATATTTATATATTTTAATAATATATTTTCATGTGTAATTATCATGAATATAATATACTCACCTGTTGGTTACCTCATCTTGCTGTTCTCTCATGCAAAAGTCACACACTAACTGCTGCCCTAACTCTATATTAAAATAGACTAACCTTCTAGTAGAAAAGAATCCTAACCATGCAAGGCCCTAGTGACTCTGTTCCAGAGTTTTATCTCTGAACTTTATTAATGGCTAAAACATCTTAAAATTTAGATAACTCAGAAAACTGTGATGCAACCAGGAATTGCTATCATAGCACATTGTTTGAGAACATCTGCTGTTAACCCTGTGTTTAAAAGAATGCTATCCTGGGTAAGTCAAAGCTGAAAGATAAATTCTGCTCTTCACATCCGTAGCACAAAAGATTTCAGTACTGTGTACCGTGGCTGAGTGTGATAGTCATATGTGACATTAGTGTGACAGCCAAGTAATCTGAAATAGTTCAGGTAAAAAGGAGGTATTGTTTGCAGGTTAAGATCACTCATGTGATTGAAGGGAGTGTAAACTTACAGCTGGATGTCAGGAGCTATGAGAACAAAGAAAAATTCTCTTATCATCTCTTAAATCGGCTTTATGCTTTGCTGCTGCAGTGCAGCTTCTAGAGAATGACAGGAAACATTGGTTCCACCACCTGTCAACCTCAGATCCATGAGGCCTCCACCGCAGAGCGATGGATTCATGCCCAGCAAACCCAAAGAAAGACTCATATGCACCAGCTTAGGTCACATGCCCATCCCTCAGTGAAGTAACCATGGCCATGAGAGCGTGTAGCCTGTGCTCTTAGCTAATTAGCACAGTGCCTCAGTGGGCATAACATCTGTCACTTACTTATATACCATTGCCAGGTGCACTTTTGAGTAATGTGCGTATATGGGAATGGACTTCATCTAACAATCCTATAGGACGGGCAATATTATAATCATACTCTTTTTACAGGTGAGAATTAACTGAGGCCCAGAGAGTTTAAGTAACTGGTTCAAAGTTTGTGTAACTTGCTTAACTAATAGTACAACAGAATTCGAACCCAGGCAATATTTGAGCTTTGGTCCCATTTGAAAGCAAATGGGGAAGAGGGCTTTCGAGATCCTTAGAATACTGTAGGCTATTAAACAGTGGTCCTGGCGGGCAGCGGGGAGGGGGGTGATGGGTAGAGTTTTTTCTTAGTTCATCATTTTACTGAATGCTGCCTTTTAGAGCCATGACTATTTAGAGCTTAATCAGACTTCAAACTTGTGCTGGCCCTAGGTTTTGTCTCCAGTCCTCTGTGTGTTTAAACTCAAAACCTCCAAGTTACAAGCAATGGGCAGATGTCCTCAGGGCAATTATTGGCTTCAGAGCGTGGTAGCTTTTGTAAATTATTCTTCCTTATAACTTTTGATCTCCTGTTTTCCAGTCTGTATGTACATTTAATGACATTTTATGATATTCTGTTCAGCCTAAAAGTTGACCTTTACCAGTATGAATTGCCAGAAAATGAAGCCCTATGATATTGGGTTGGCCAAAAAAGTTCGTTCGGTTTTAAGTAAAAATAAAAGACACGTTTTTCATTTCACGAAGAAATTTATTGAACAACATATTCACTAACCAAACAAACTTTTTGGCCAACCCAATATATTTTATATGTAAATAACAACAACAAATATTTTCATTAAGAGTGAACACTTAGTACAAGTTGATAAACCTATTGTGTTATACAAAGATATGTACAGGAAGTATCTAATTCTTAGCAGAACTGTGATTTGAGAAGAAATCAGTATCTGTAAAAACTCCATGTTGGTAGCATCCATCAGCTGGTAGATTTGCAGACTATTTAGTGCTTATAAATGACGGAAGCCTATTAGAAAAGCTAAATGTGGAGGTTGCATTTTTTTTTTTTTTACCTTAGTATAACATTGATCCGTAGTTTTAAATTGGCCAAGGGCATGCTTGTTTTTGGATGTATATTTTGTCCAAATGTATTGAGTATGAGTGGTTGTGTCTAATTTTCTTCAAGGTGGACAAACTGGGAGATGAAGAGGTTGGAGGAGTAAAGAGTTCTTCCAGTGCCTGGGAAATAAAGGCAAAAGTAGGAATTATTTGAGAAACTCTAAAAGTCAGTTCATGATGGGTGCCTCGTAAAATAGAAACAATTGTCTTTGAGGTACAGATTGGTTTACGGTTCCTTTGGCTATAATGCAACTGACATTAGCATCTAAGGGAAGTATGATCTGCTTCTGTTTTCGTAAATATGTGGAATGCACTGGTAAACTTATGCTTCTGGTAAAAGCAACTAAAAATTTTATATAAAATATGAAAAAGTATCTTTTTAATGTATCTGTATGTTGACAAAGTCAGGAGTACTAAGGCCAAGGCCTGAGTGAAAGTGGGAACGCTGAGAGGCTTTGAAATTATCTCTTTTTCTGATCCAAGTGAACTTGAACACAAGTTTTTACACACTTTGCAGAGTTTTATGATAGAAGTCATCAGACTCCCACACCTCAATAATTCTCAGACTCCAAAAGGGCCATAGCCTGAGGGTGAGGGAGAATTAGAGATAATTCCATTCTACCACAAAGGACGTCAAGGAAAATGCCTGCATTGTCATACGTCTCCTGAGCAAGGGGAAAAGAATGTTCCCTTGAGAACATGTAGTGATAAACCTGTCTTCTCAGAAGATGACGGCCTGAATTCACACCACCTAAGTGACACACACACAAACTAAAGCTATAAATTTGGCTTAGTGAGTCTGGACTGTACCTACAGAAGCAAATACCAGTCTGTTCTGGAGAAAAACATCCCAGGCTTCAAAGTGCTTCCACATATAAAGTTTCAAGGCAAATTGAGCACCTCACAGTAAAATAAAATCACAAAAACATATAAAGAAACAAGGCATTCTGAACACCAGAAGAAATAACAGCAGCAAAATCTAGGGCCTGCAAAGACACCATTCAAGGGAATTATAAGCACTTTATAAAAGCAGAAGGAACTTTAAAACAATCATAAAGAACCAGAGGATTGGGGGGAAGAATCAAAAGAATTCCTGGAAATTAAAATAAATAAATAAATAAAACACTTTAAGTTTTAAATTGGATTATCAAATAAAAGCTGAAGAAAATATCCAGAGTTTGGCCCAGAATAATAAAAGAATTAGAAAGTATAATGAAAAGATTAAAGACATAGAGAAATTAAAAAACCTAATAGTTCCCAATGGAAAGGAGGGAGAGAATAAGGCAGAAGTATTATCTAAGGGTATACTGGCTGAGAACTTCCCAGAATTTGAAAGACACCAAATTGTATTAATTCAAGAACCTCAGTGATTTATAAATGAAAATAAATATAATATAAAAGCAAATAACTAAAAAACAAATAAATAACTCTACCTAAAACACATAATAGTGAAACTAAAAACACCTAAAGCAAAGGCCAATCACTTAAAGCAGCTGAAGAGAAATTCTGATTATTGAAATAGAGCAATAATTAGACTGACATCTGACATTACATAAAAAATGAAAGCTGACATCTGACTGACATTACATAAAAAATGAAAGACAAAATGGAATAGTATCTTCAATATGCTAAATGAAGATAAATGTTGACCTAGCACTCTGTAGCCAATAAAAATAGTCATTTTTAGGAAAGAAGGGAAAATAAAGACAACTGCAAATAATCAAATAAATCCATATTAAATAAATTGTAGACAGAAAAAAATAATGTTTCCAGAAAGATGGGCTGAGATGTTAGATATTACAAAGCTAAGAAATGTAGGAATATGTGGGAAAATCAAAGCCAGCATTCACAGGCAGAGGCTCTAAAGAGTGATTATGAGCTTAGACTGTGAAGCCAACAGTGTGCATTGAAAAGCTGACTCTGTCATTTAATTGGTGTGATCATGCAAAAATTAATTAACCTCCATCCGCCCTTTTCTTCTCCTTTGTAAATTGGTGATAATAATACTACTTCCCTTATGGGTTGTTATCAGGAGGATATGAAAAGAGTATTTGGAAAAATACCTGAAACGCAGTCAGCATGTGTTATGATTATTATTACTACTGTATAAAACAGTAATGACAATGTTGTATGAGGTTTAAAAGATCTTAAATTAAATAAAATTATAGCCATAAAGCCAGGAGTGGTGAATATAATTATGTTGTTTGGAAAAGGGTAAAGATATTGATTTTTAATTTAGATAAGTATGCATGTTAAAATTTCTAGAGAAACCACTAAAAGCATAGAAATAGGGTTGAATACCTTCAAAAAAAGTAAAGAAAAAATAGAATGAGAATCTTTTCAAAAGCTGTCTTGTGGGTGGGTTCAGCCAGTGAGAGGCATTGCCAAGAGATTGGAAATGAAAGGAAGAGGGAACGTGGGTATTGTATTGTGGTTCCAGTTTTGGCCAGCTGACCCTGTAGGCTCTATAAACCAGCTTTCTCCTTTTGTCCCTCTCTAGTCTAAGAAAGGTAATAACTTCCCACTGTTGTTTACACTGCCAGTCTTTTCCACTACCTGTGTGATCATGCATTAGATTATATCTATTCGATAGAGTGGTTTCTATACCTTTGTTGGTCCTTTCCTAATACTATGGTGATAGAGGCATCAAGATATAATAGCATGGCTCTTTTTGAATTATGGTTTTCTCAGGGTATATGCCCAGTAGTGGGATTGCTGGGTCGTATGGTAGTTCTATTTTTAGTTTTTTAAGGAACCTCCATACTGTTCTCCATAGTGGCTGTAGGGGCATGATGGGAATAAAGACACAGACGTAGAGAATGGACTTGAGGACATGGGGACGGGGAAGGGTAAGCTGGGACGAAAT
Source organism: Eubalaena glacialis (assembly GCF_028564815.1). Lineage (NCBI taxonomy): Eukaryota > Metazoa > Chordata > Mammalia > Artiodactyla > Balaenidae > Eubalaena > Eubalaena glacialis. The sequence goes on along the minus strand of NC_083735.1, from coordinate 5,136,802 downwards.
GAGAGAGTGGCATGGACATATATACACTACCAAATGTAAAATAGATAGCTAGTGGGAAGCAGCCGCATAGCACAGGGAGATCAGCTTGGTGCTTTGTGACCACCTAGAGAGGTGGCATAGGGAGGGAGGGAGGGAGACGCAAGAGGGAAGAGATATGGGGATATATGTATACACATAGCTGATTCACTTTGTTATAAAGCAGAAACTAACACACCATTGTAAAGCAATTATACTCCAATAAAGATGTTAATTAAAAAAAAAAAAGCAAAAGACAGTATCTATTTAGTAATTCCTTAATTCCCCTTGCTCTTATTCTCTGCTCACTGAGTAACTTTCCAACCATGATGAGAGTTTTTCCAAATGGCTTCCTTGAAAGAGACAATGTACTAGTTATAGTTATGTTTGAGTATTTCATTCTTTTGGATAATCATATTCTTGAGTTCCTATAAGCTTTGAAAACAGATCTCTGCTCTAGAAGCAAATCTGCTATGAGTACTGATATTTAGATGTCTGGTTTTACAATGTTGAAGGCCAGATCCAGGAGAAGAGTTAATTCTGTAAGTGAGACATTTTACCTGATTGCCAATTGGTCTTTCCCAGTAAGCCAGCAACTAGTACCATTTATTCAGAGTTCTTTATGTAGATAGTATTTTTATTTTAAAGAGTGCTTCAAAGATAATATTCCTGGTAGAAAATTCAAGGAACACTCAATTTCTGATGCCAATGTAAGTATGGCTCTTGGAGATAATAAATGCTCTTTCTATCTCTATATAGTCTTTTACAGAAAAACAAAAGATTTTAAAGGTCTTAAAGGACAGGGCTTTAAATATTTTAGGAAGATCAACTCTTTTTTAAAAAAGCCCTTATCTTTTTATTAGGCAATCTAAAAATTTCCAACTCTAGCTGTTTTATTTATATAAACAGATGAAAAAGGCAATTTCTCAATTATAACTGAACTTTGTTAAGACATTTGCAACTCTTAATTAGTGTGCAAAACTTAGATGGCTGTGCTTTCCTTTGCTCAGTGTATTCTCAATGCATTATAGTCCACAGATGCTTACTGGTGGCAGTCAGCAAAGGCCAAGAGGCAACACCAAAGGAGAGGACATTGAAGGGAAAATCTTTGTGAGCTTCTTAAGTGACATATTCCTACCTCAATGGCCAAGAATTCTCAACACAAGACTATGTGAGAGTAATTCTAGTAAAATATTAAATTAAAAAGTTTGTCTTTGAGTTCAAAACTGCATTGTTTTTTAGGCACCTTGTGGAATGCCAGTTCCCGTTTAAAACAAGGACAAGATATTAGAGGACTATGTGGCAGATAAAAACGTTCAAAGTTTTATATTTTTATTGCAGAAAATTTGATGGAGTAGAAAAAAATGAGAATATAAAATTAGAGAACTCAAAAGACAATTTGTGTAGAATACATGAACTATTGGAAGAAGAAGATTATGAAATCACCTAATCATTAATTAAAAGATGGGTAAATCGGGGAAGCAGAGGAGCCATTAATTTAGAAAGCAAGATGGGGAACTATCTCATCTGCCTCTTCTGCTATTAAAGAATCTGGTCATGAATCTTGGAATGAGAAAATAAGTGTTGAAAGAGAAAAGAGAAAAAAACACACAGGATCAAAGTGTTAGAGCAGCAAGGAACATTAGAGATCTGTTTATTTTATGCATTAAACTCTTCCACATGTAATAGATGAAGTTTCAGGAGATGAAGTGACTAGCTCAACTGGCCAGTAGCACAGCCTAGTTCGGAGTGGGGGTGCAGGAGCCGGCAGCCTCCACCATCACCTGGGAAGTTGTTAAAAACGTGGAAACCCAGTTTCCACCCCAGATCTACTCAACCTGAGTCTGCATTTTAACAAGATCCCAAGGTGATTCTAACCACATTAACATCTTAGAAGCATTGCTCAATAGAGTCTTACGTTGCTCTTTAGTTGTTCAAGCAACAGCTATCGTGTTGCTTGAGAACGTCATGTCCCCAAGGGCAGAAATTTGTTCTCTGATTGTTTGTGTATCTTCCGGCAAGAAGTTATAGTAGGAGCAGGACAACATTTTTTATTCTTTTGTTATTTTCTTTTTAGCATACAATAATAAAATAATCGGTAAAAAAAAATATGGCCCTCAGCAAATATTAGTTGATTTGTGAGCAAGATTATTTTCTTAACTTACCTACTAGAACATTTGACATGTACTACATTCTTGGAGAACAAAGTCCTTTGAAAGAAAGGGAGCCACCAGTAGACTAACTTGACGGTATGGATTTCATAAGATCGTGATTAATTGTAATGGGTGGGAAAAGTCACTTCGAGTACCTTTTTGGAAATAGGCGAGACATAAATTTTTTAAAAACAAACTTTGTAAGCCTCGCACAAAATATGCTGTTATTAAATACTTGTTGAGTGGATAAAATTATCAAACATGCTTTTACTGGACATGTGTCTCTATAACATCAAAATATTAGCTAAGTTTTACAGGAAATGAACTCACTGATTGAATGTTTCTTTGATTTTCTGCCGCTGCTATCTGTCTTTCCTGACAAACTGAAGGATTTTAGTTTTCTTAAGAAAGTAAAGCTTGTCTGATTAATCTTCTCTCATTTCAGTGTCATATCTGTAAACTGGCAGGTTCATAGATGGTATTGATTGTCAAGTAGCCCCAACTCCATGAAGAAAACAGGGCTGTAGGATTGTGTTTATGCAGTTGTGGATTTCGTGAGAAATATGCTGGTTTCAGAAACCAAGAGTAAAAAGTAACTAATCAGAAGCAGAGCCGCGGCCATGGAAACTCACAGGGGTGGCCGTGAGGAGCCGCTGCTCCTGGCTCGCTGTCTCTAGGAGGGAGTTTTGGGGGGACATTCCTAGCAGCTGCCAAAGCCATTTGTTTTGGGGACCCTGCCTGTTTCTCCCCTGCTCACTACTGGCTGCCAACTTATGCTTATTTCTCGGTAGAACAGAAATATGCATCTGGACAAGCTGATGAGCTGCAAGACCGAGCTTTGTGACTTCACCTCTGGGGAATTATAATTTATGCCAAAGAGGTCGCATTTATCATATGGGTCATGGACACAAAAGTAAAAGTCAAGGCTGTCCCAGTGACTAAAAGACACCGTAGGAACAAGTAGGGATGCACCTCACAGAGACAGCGGCTTCCTTCTTCTTTGATGAACATCTGGAAGATTCCCAAAATAGTTGAAAACCGTGTGGCTGACAGGGTCTTGGTGCTCTGTCCAGGTGTCAGGCCTGAGCCTCTGAGGTGGGAGAGCTGAGTTCAGGACATTGGTCCACCAGAGACCTCCTGGTCCCATGTAATATCAAACGGTGAAAGCTCTCCCAGAGATCTCCACCTCAACGCTTAGACCCAGCTCCACTCAACGACCAGGAAACTACAGTGCTGGACACCCTATGCCAAACAACTAGCAAGACAGGAACACAAACCCACCCATCAGCAGAGAGGCTGCCTAAATTCATAATAAGTTCACAGACACCCCAAAACACACCACCAGATGCAGTCCTGCCCACGAGAAAGACAAGATCCAGCCTCATCCACCAGAACACAGACACCAGTCCCCCCCAACCAGGAAGCCTACACAATCCACTGAACCAACCTTCCCCACTGGGGGAAGACACCAAAAACAACGGGAACTACAAACCTGCAGCCTGTGAAACAGACCCCAAACACAGTAAGTTAAGCAAAATGAGAAGACAGAAAAACACACAGCAGATGAAGGAGCAAGGTAAAAACGCCCCAGAGCAAACAAATGAAGAGGAAATAGGCAGTCTACCTGAAAAAGAATTCAGAGTAATGATACTAAATAAGATCCAAAATCTTGGAAAAAGAAAGGAGAAAATACAATAAATGTTTAACAAGGACCTAGAAGAACTAAAGAGCAAACAAACAATGATGAACAACACAATAAATGAAATTTAAAATTCTCTGGAAGGAATCAAGAGGAGAATAACTGAGGCAGAAGAATGGATAAGTGACCTGGAAGATAAAATAGTGGAAGTAGCTACCACAGAGCAGAATAAAGCAAAAACAATGAAAAGAATTGAGGAGAGTCTCAGAGACCTCTGGGACAACATTAAACATACCAACATTTGAATTATAGGGGTCCCAGAGAAGAAGAGAAAAAGAAAGGGACTGAGAAAATATCTGAAGAGATTATAGTTGAAAACTTCCCTAATATGGGTAAGTAAATAGTCAATCAAATCCATGAAGCGCAGAGAGTCCCATACAGGATAAATCCAAGGAGAAACACGTCAAGACACGTATTAATCAAGCTATCAAAAATTAAATACAAAAAAAAAAAAAAAATTAAATACAAAGAAAAAATATTAAAAGCAGCAAAGGAAGAGCAACAATTAACATACAAGGAAATCCCCAAAAGGTTAACAGCTGATCTTTCAGCAGAAACTCTGCAAGACAGAGGGAGTGGCAGGACATATTTAAAGTGATAAAAGGGAAAAACCTACAACCATGATTACTGTACCAACAAGGATCTCATTCAGATTTGACGCAGAAATTAAAACCTTTACAGACAAGAAAAAGCTAAGAGAATTCAGCACCACCAAACCAGCTCTACAACAAATGCTAAAGGAACTTCTCTAGGCAGGAAACACAAAAGAAGGAAAAGACTTACAATAACAAACCCAAAACAATTAAGAAAATGGTAATAGGGACATACATATCGATAACTACCTTAAATGTAAATGGTTTAAATGCTCCAACCAAAGACAAAGACTGGCTGAATGGATACAAAAAAAAGACCCGTACATAGGCTGTCTACAAGAGACCCATTTCAGACTTAGGGACACATACAGACTGAAAGTGAGGGGATGGAAAAAAGATATTCCATGCAAATGGAAATCAAAAGAAAGCTGGAGTAGCAATTCTCATATCAGACAAAATAGACTTTAAAATAAAGACTATTACAAGAGACAAAGAAGGACACTACATAATGATCAAGGGATCAATCCAAGAAGAAGATAAAAAATTGTAAATATTTATGCACCCAACATAGGAGCACCTCAATACATAAGGCAAACACTAAGAGCCATAAAAGGGGAAATCAACAGTAACACAATCATAGTAGGGGACTTTAACACCCCACTTTCACCAATGGACCGATCATCCTAAATGAAAATAAATAAGGAAACACAAGCTTTAAGTGACACATTAAACAAGATGGACTTAATTGATATTTATAGGACACTCCATCCAAAAACAACAGAATACACTTTCTTCTCAAGTACTCATGGAACATTCTCCAGGATAGATCATACCTTGGGTCACAAATCAAGCTTTGGTATATATTAGAAAACTGAAATCGTATCAAGTATCTTTTCTGAACCCAATGCTATGAGACTAGATATCAATTATAGGAAAAAAATCTGTAAAAATACAAACACATGGAGACTAAACAATACACTAGTAAATAACCAAGAGATCACTGAAGAAATCAAAAAGAAATAAAAAAATACCTAGAAACAAATGACAATGAAACCATGATGACCAAAAACCTATGTGATGCAGCAAAAGCAGTTCTAAGAGGGAACTTCATAGCAACACAATCCTACCTCAAGTAACAAGAAACATCTCAAATAAACAACCTAACCTTACACCTAAAGCAATAAGAGAAAGAAGAACAAAAGAACCGCAAAGTTAGCAGAAGGAAAGAAATCATAAAGATCAGATCAGAAATAAATGAAAAAGAAATGAAGGAAACAGTAGCAAAGATCAATAAAACTAAAAGCTGGTTCTTTGAGAAGATAAACAAAATTGATAAACCATTAGCCAGACTCATCAAGAAAAACAGGGTGAAGACTCAAATCAATAGAATTAGAAATGAAAAAGGAGAAGTAACAACTGACACTGCAGAAATACAAAGGATCATGAGAGAATACTAAAAGCAACTATATGCCAATAAAATGGACAACCCGGAAGAAATGGACAAATTCTTAGAAAAGCACAACCTTCCGAGACTGAACCAGGAAGAAATAGAAGACATAAACAGACCACTCCCACGCCCTGAAATTGAAACTGTGATTAAAAATCATCCAACAAACAAAAGTCCAGGACCAGATGGCTTCACAGGTGAATTCTATCAAACATTTAGGCAAGAGCTAACACCTATCCTTCTCAAACTCTTCCAAAATTTAACAGAGGGACAAACACTCCCCAACTCATTCTACAAGGCCAACATCACCCTGATACCAAAATGAGACAAAGATGTCGCAAAGAAAGAAAACTACAGGCCAATATCACTGATGAACATAGATGCAAAAATCCTCAACAAAATGCTAGCAAACAGAATCCAACAGCACATTCAGAGGATCATACACAATGATCAAGTGGGGTTTATTCCGGGAATGCAAGAATTCTTCAGTATATGCAAAACAATAAATGTGATAAACCATATTAACAAATTGAAGGAGGAAAACCATATGATCATCTCACTAGATACAGAAAAAGCTTTTGATAAAATTCAGCACCCATTTATGATAAAAACCCTCCAGAAAATAGGCATAGAGGGAACTTATCTCAACATAATAAAGACCATATATGACAAACCCATAGCCAACATTGTTCTCAATGGTGAAAAACTGAAACCATTTCCACTAGGGTCAGGAACAAGACAAGGTTGTCCACTCTCACCACTGTTATTCAACATAGTTTTGGAAGTTTTAGCCACAGCAATGAGAGAAGAAAAAGAAATAAAAGGAATCCAAATTAGAAAAGAAGTAAAACTGTCACTGTTTGCAGATGACATGATAGTATACATAGAGAATCCTAAAGATGCTACCAGAAAACTACTAGAGCTAATCAATGAATTTGGTAAAGTAGCAGGATACAAAATTAATGCACAGAAATCTCTTGCATTCCTATACACTAATGATGAAAAATCTGAAAGAGAAATTAAGGAAACACTCCCATTTCCCACTGCAACAAAAAGAATAAAATACCTAGGAATAAACCTACCTAAGGAGACAAAAGATCTGTGTGCAAAATACTATAAGATACTGATGAAAGAAATTAAAGATGATACAAACAGATGGAGAGATATACCATGTTCTTGGATTGGAAGAATCAACATTGTGAAAATGACTATACTACCCAAAACAATCTACATATTCAGTGCAATCCCTATCAAACTACCAATGACATTTTTCACAGAAATAGAACAAAAAATTTCACAATTTGTGTGGAAACACAAAAGACCCCGAAGCCAAAGCAATCTTGAGGAAGAAAAATGGCGCTGGAAGAATCAGGCTCCCAGACTTCAGACTATACTACAAAGCTACAGTAATCAAGACAGTATGGTAGTAGCACAAAAACAGAACTATGGATCACTGTAACAGGATAGAAAGCCCAGAGATAAACCCACACACATATGGTCACCTTATCTTTGATAAAGGAGGTAAGAATATACAATGGAGAAAAGACAGCCTCTTCAATAAGTGGTGCTGGGAAAACTGGACAGCTACATGTTAAAGAATGAAATTAGAACACTCCCTAACAACATACACAAAAATAAACTCAAAATGGATTTAAGACCTAAATTTAAGGCCAGACACTCTAAAACTCTTAGAGGAAAACGTAGGCAGGACACTCTATGACATACATCACAGCAAGATCCTTTTTGACCCACCTCCTAGAGAAATGGAAATAAAAACAAAAATAAACAAATGGGACCTAATGAAACTTAAAAGCTTTTGCACAGCAAAGGAAACCGTAAACAAGACGAAAAGACAACCCTCAGAATGGGAGAAAATATTTGCAAATGAAGCAACTGACAAAGGATTAATCTCCAAAATATACAAGCAGCTCATGCAGCTCCATATCAGAAAAACAAACAACCCAATCCAAAAATGGGTAGAAGACCTAAATACACATTTCTCCAAAGAACATATACAGATTGCCAACAAACACATGAAAAGATGCTCAGCATCACTAATCATTAGAGAAATGCAAATCAAAACTTCAATGAGGTATCACCTCACACTCGTCAGAATGGCCATCATCAAAACATCTACAGACAATAAATGCTGGAGAGGGTGTGGAGAAAAGGCAACCCTCTTGCACTGTTGGTGGGAATGTAATTGATACAGCCACTATGGAGAACAGTATGGAGGTTCCTTAAAAAACTAAAAATAGAACTACCATACAACCCAGCAATCCCACTACTGGGCATATACCCTTAGAAAACCATAATTCAAAAAGAGTCGTGTACCACGATATTCATTGCTGCTCTATTTACAATAGCCAGGACATGGAAGCAACCTAAGTGTCCATCAACAGATGAATGGATAAAGAAGATGTGGCACATATATACAATGGAATATTACTCAGCCATAAAAAGAAATGAAATTGGGCTTCCCTGGTGGTGCAGTGGTTGAGAATCTACCTGCTAATGCAGGGGACACGGGTTTGAGCCCTGGTCTGGGAAGATCCCACATGCCACAGAGCAACTGGGCCCGTGAGCCACAATTACCGAGCCTGTGCGTCTGGAGCCTGTTCTCCGCAACAAGGGACGCCGCGATAGTGTAAGGCTCGCGCACCGCGCTGAAGAGTGGCCCCCGCTTGCCGCAACTAGAGAAAGCCCTCGCACAGAAACGAAGACCCAACACAGCCATAAATAAATAAATAAATAAAGAACTGATTGAAGGACTTTATTAAAAAAAAAAAAAAAGAAATGAAATTGAGTTATTTGTAGTGAGGTGGCTGGACTTAGAGTCTGTCATACAGAGTGAAGTAAGTCAGAAAGAGAAAAACAAATACTGTATGCTAACACATATGGAATCTTATTAAAAAAAAAAAAAAAAGGTCCTGAAGAACCTAGGGGCAGGAGAGGAATAAAGACGCAGATGTAGAGAATGGACTTGAGGACACGGGGAAGGGGAAGAGTAAGCTGGGACGAAGTGAGAGAGTGGCATGGACATATATACACTACCAAATGTAAAAAAGATAGCTAGTGGGAAGCAGCCGCATAGCACAGGACGATCAGCTCGGTGCTTTGTGTCCACCTAGAGGGGTGGGATAGGGAGAGTGGGAGGGAGACGTTAGAGGGAAGAGATATGGGGATGTATGTATACGTATAGCTGATTCACTTTGTTATACAGCAGAAACTAACACACCATTGTAAAGCAATTATACTCCAATAAGATGTTAAAAAAAAAAAAAAAAGGAAGTAATTAATCAGCTGTTTACAGTATAGGTAGGAACACCTATCCACTGTCTCCCAGCCGAGATGGTTTCTGTAGACGCTTCTCCATCTGATTCTTTGCTTGGTGTCCTTAAACTTAAACCCTTCTTCCTTGAGCTGGTTGGTTTTAATCTGTAATAATTCCCACATAACATTTTCATTTTTCATTTTCTCTTCCATTTTCCATTTTTCATCTGCAGTGTCTTGGGGAGGAGGAACACAGGGAGGACTGATGTTTCACAATCAAAAATTGTTATTAGGATGTTTTACTCAACATAGAGTTGTTCTTTTCCAAAGAAAAATTTTTCTTCATCGATTTAAGGAATAGAAATCATGATATATTTCTAAATGTCTTCATACAGAGAGTGCCAAGCTTGTGCTAGCTACAGTAAAAACTCGTACTGTGTGACAATCAGAAATGTACTATACAGGCTCTAAAACAATGAAATGGAAATAGTTTTAGCTAAACAAGACGTATGCAAGATATCCTACCGCCAAAGTCTAACAATGGTACAGTAGAGATAAGAAAGTTAATTGGGTAATGGGGGAAAAAATTAATACAGAATGGAGTAGTTGGTGAGGCTGAAGAAGGAAAATTTGAGGTCAACCTTGGTTTTGAACATTTGAGGTGAGGTCTAAGACATTGTAGATGGAGGTTAACATCATGAAGAAAGATAAGAAGGAATAAATTACCATGCGTGATTGTGGAACAGTTTGTAAACTTACAGTATTTTCAGTCTACAGTGATTAAGTTTCAGTATGAAGCACAAGATATATAAATTTTATATTCAGGTACATGTAGGTCATAAATACACTTCAATAATTTTAATTATTTAAAATGTTTCTTCTGTGGTCTCATTCACTTCTTTATAAATTGAACTTAGAATCTCTCACTTAGAAAAATTTTGTCCACAATATATTTACCCTGATGTATTAATACTAAAATATTTAGTGCTGCACTATTTCCTATGTTCCACTCTTGAGAACATTTTGACAGACTCTCCTGCTAAAGCTGATTTAGCATGGCTTCCAATCTGATATACTGTCTCATACTCTTGATTCCTATGTATATTTCTACATATATTATTTCAATTGAATATACAGTAACATTAGATGAATAGAAAAATAAAGACAAGAACAAAGAAACCTTTTCAAATGAAGAGTTACCATAGCCTATGAATAAGTTATTAAAATCTCACTGGTGGGCTAGGTGTAGTTTGTTACCCATCGAAGGCTGGACATTCTATTGAAGGAATGACAGAAAACAAACATTATTTTGACTAATCCTGAATACACTCTATTTTTCAAGGAATTAGAATCAGAGAAATCTTTACTCTATCAGAGCTATATAGGAGAAATCCTAAGATTGGAAACAATTGTTTCTGAAAAAAGATTTGTCTTATCTTAAATACTTTGATCACCTACTACAAAAGAACCTGAAGTGGTGACAGTTTTGGATAAAATCTTAAAGCTTTGATAACAAGACGGGAATGGATTCTGACAATCACCAGTTTGGTATTTTTACTAATAATGAAAATGGAAAAAAAAAAAGTAAAAACTGAAGACGTGCCTCTTAACTAGAAAAATTAAAAAGAAATTTTTTAAAATTAATTTAGCATAAGATTCCGAACTTGTGTTAACTTTTAAATTCATGCCTACTGCAATGGCACACATTTCCAAAACAAGTGCTCAGAAAATCTTTGAAGTCCACATAGTCTTTGGGGGAATTAGCTAGCAAAAATGGATTTTTAGAGATGTATCTTTAAAGTGTGCCTGTGAATAATCACTTTTTTAAAACTTTCCAAGATTTCAGAGGAGAGGAAATTTTTACTATTGGAAAACTATGTTTCTTATAGTTTGTTTTACTAAAAATAGTAATAAGTATTATTCAATCCATTTTCTAAGGAATTTTGGCAAAATTCTACAGATATGTTTATATGATTTAATGGTAGTACTCAGCTGAAGTGTTTTTCTTTTACTTCAATGCTTATGTTATTAAAATTCATTATAAATCCCACACAGTTTATTTTCATTGCAGAAACAAAATTGAGACTTCAAGCTTTATAGATACGTGTGTTGTAGCTATCAAATGACAACAATCAATGAAAGGTAAACATTTTACTAAAATGTGTTTTTAGTATTTCTTTATCTCTACCAGGACATATAAATGGTGTGAATTATTTTCATGCTTTTTTGGTTTCTGTTTCAAAAAACTAATTCCTGTATTTAATTATATGAGGACATTCAGCAACAAAGCTCCATTGACACATGGAGATTGCATTCTTACAGCTTGAGGGTCCTTCTTGCAGAGGGACACATATTTTGGTGTGACTTTGTGTGCTGAGAATGAGTAGGTTGGGACATAGGAAAGGGGAACAAAACACTTGGAAACGAAGATATTGAAACTGCAGTGCCACCATATCAACGTTTCCATCTGGCCCAATTTGACAACCATGTGAGTGTCTCTGTTTTGCCAAAATATGACAAAAAATTAAATATAAAATTTTCTGGAGCTAAATCTTGAGCAGACAGAAGTGATCTTAGAAGGAGGAGAACACAATATATTTCTAATTAATGTAAACTCACTTCTGGTTAAGATTTTTTCCAAAGCTTTATAAATTGGCTTGGCTGTTGCTAAGGGATTTGTAAATTCAACAATATCTACAATCATGAGCAAATATGTTGTTTATGATAAAATAATGTAAGACAGTATATTTCCCCCATGTGGTCATACTGTTGGCACATTAACGTTGAGGGGATGACTTTGTTCATTATTTCAGACAAAGGGATGCATATAAAAATTCTGTTAGCGTGAAACCATATTTGTAATCCACAAGCTGAAGAAAAACGTTCAGTTCTGTTATTTCTAAACAATATATTAGAACTGATTGGTTAAAGTTAAATAGTAACTCCTAATTAGGTTGCTATTTAATATTCTTCTACCTTGCATTATTTATACCTAGTAACATAAAACGTGATGATATTGGGGGCATTGATGGTCTTGAGAAGAGAGCTATAGCCGTCAATTTTTTATAGACTTAGGGTAAATTTCAGGAATTTTAATATCTGTAAAAGTTAAACCTTCTTTGCCTGCACTTCCATGTGGTGGCCATATAAATTAACTATAAGCTTATTAATATAGTGACCTAAATGAGTAGTAGAGAATTTATTCCTTGCTTAAATACCTTTTCATTAGTATAAGCGTCCATTATGCATGAGTTAACTAGCCCTCAATAAACCAAGTAACCATGGTTTCTAAAAAATATATACTAAACCTGTTTAAAATAAACAGATTTGGGCTTCCCTGGTGGCGCAGTGGTTGAGAATCTGCCTGCTAATGCAGGGGACACGGGTTCGAGCCCTGGTCTGGGAAGATCCCACATGCCGCAGAGCAACTAAGCCCGTGAGCCACAACTACTGAGCCTGCGCGTCTGGAGCCTGTGCTCCGCAACGGGAGAGGCCGCGACAGTGAGAGGCCCGCGCACCGCGATGAAGAGTGGCCCCCGCTCGCCGCAATTGGAGAAAGCCCTCGCACAGAAACGAAGACCCAACACAGCCAAAAATAAATAAATAAATAAATTTTTAAAAATAAATAAATAAACAGATTTAAGGGGAGAGGAAAATATTTCTGTCCCATTTTCTATCTTTATTTCTAAAAGTAAAAGACTCCAATGCGTCTTTCCTAGCCTCCTATTACTTATTCCCTCAAAGCAGGAGGGCTGCTGTTCTGATTCATCAGGACTGGAGTTATTAAGTCACAAATATTAGTACTCTGAATAAGTTTACACATACAAAGGAGCCTCCATAAAATTATCAGAGGATTTCTCAGCAGAAACTTTTCAAACCAGAAGGTATTGGGATGATATATTCGAAGTGTTGAAAGGAAAAAGCAAAAAACTGTCAACCAAGAATACTGTATAGGGCAAACTGTCCTTTAAAAATGAAGGAAAAATTAAGACTTTCTCAGAAAAACAAAAGCTGAGGGATTTCATTACCACTAGGCCTATTCTACAAGGAAAGCTAAAGTGATTTCATCAAATTAAAATAGAAAGGTGGTAGACAGCAACATGAAGCTGTACATAAATAGAAGGTTCTCCAGTAAAGGTAAATAGGGACAAATACAGCAACCCATACTATTGTAACTTTGATGCATAGAACTTAAATGATAAAAATTTTTTTAATATATAAATCCATGTTAATGATATATAATATATAAAGATAGAATTTGATATCAATACTATAAACTGTGCAGGTGGGTGGAACTGTAAAGGGATAGTTTTTGTGTGCAATTGAAGTTAATTTTTATTAGTCTAAAATAGAATGCTATATTAGGGAGTTCCCTGGTGGTCTAGTGGTTAGGATTCAGCACTTTTGTTGCTGCGGCCTGGGTTCAATCCTGGTCGGGGAACTGAGATCCTGCAAGTTGCGTGGACAAAAAAAAAAAAGAAGAGTGTTATAACTTTAAGATGTTTTATGTAGCTGCAATGTAACCACAAGGAAAGTATCTATAGAATATACACAACAGGAAATGAGAAAAAAATCAATGAAACACAAAGTAGGGCAGTAGTGTAGACAGGAGGGACCAAATAGCTACAAGAAATGCAGAAGACAATTACCAAATTGCCAATAGTAAGTCCTTCCTTATCAGTAATTACTTTAAGTGTAAATAGATTAACATACCAATCAAAAGACATGGATTGGCTGAGTGGATTTTTAAAAAAAAAAGGAATTCAACTATATATTATTTATAAGAGACTCACTTTAGATCTAGACAGAAAGTGGAGAGATGGAAGAAGATATTCCATACAAATGTTAACCAAAGGAGAGCAGGGGTGGCTATGCTAATATAAGACAAATTAGACCTTAAATCAAAAAATTTTATAAGAGACAAAGAAATGGAAAACTGGAAAATTTGCAAATATGTGGAAATTAAACAACCAGTAAGTCAAAGAAGTCACAAGGGAAATTAGAAAATACCTTGAGACAAAGTAATTGAAAACACAATATACTGAAACTTATGGGTTTCAGTGAAAGCATTGCTAAAAGGGAAATTTATAGCTGTGAATGCATACATTGAAAAAGAAGATCTGAAAACAAGACCCTAACTTTACATCTCAAGAAATTAGAAGAAAGAAAAAATTAAACTCAAAGTTAGCAGAAGGAAGGAAATAGTGAAGACTACAGCAGAGATAAATAAAATAGAGAACAGAAAAATTTTTTTAAAAACAGAAGTTTTTTTTTTTTAAGATAAACAAAATTGACAAACCCTTAGCTAGACCAACTAAGAAAAAAAGAGAGAAGACTCAACTAAAATCATAAATGAAAGATGGGAAACTACAAATGATGCCACAGAAATAAAAAGGATTATAAGAGAATATTATGAATAAATGTACTACAACAAATTGAATAACCTAGAAGAAATGGACAAATTCCTAAAAACACACAATCTACCAAGACTGACTCATGAAAAATTAGAAAATCTGAACAAATAACAAGTAAGAGATTGAATCAGTAATCAAAAGCCTACCCACAAAGAAAAGTCCTGAATCACATGGTTTCACTGGAGAATTCTGCTAAACACTTAAAGAAGAATTAACACCACTCCTCCTGAAACTTTTCCAAGAACTTGAAGAGGAAGGAACATTTCCAAACTCACTCTATGAGGCCAGTATTAGCCTATTACCAAAGCTAGACAAAGATACTACAGGAAAAGAAAACTACAGACGAATATTCCTGTTGAATATTAATGCGAAATTCTCAACAAAATACTAGCAAATAGAATTCAACAGACCATTAAAAGGATTATGCACCATTACCAAGTGGAATTTATTCCTGGAATTCAAGGATGGTTCAGCATATGAAAATCAATCAATGTGATATATAAATAGAGTGAAGAGAAAAATCATATGATCATCTCAATTGACAGAGAAAAAGCATTTGACAGGATCAACACCCTTTCATGATAAAAACACAAACTAGGAACAGAAGAAAAATACCTCAATATAATAACGACCATTTATGAAAAGCCCACAGCTAACATCATACTCAATGATGATAGACTGAAGGGTTTTCCTCAAAAATCAAGGCAAGGATGTCCACTTTTGCCACTTCTATTCAATATAATATTGAAAGTCCTTGCCAGAGCAGTAAGATAAGAAAAAGAAATTAAAAAAAAAAAAAAAAAAAAAAAAAAAAGAAAAAGAAATAAAAGGAATCCAAGTGGGAGATAAAGAAATAAAATTATCTGTGTTTTCAGATGACATTATATTATATGTAGAAAACCCTAAAGATTACATATATACACACATACAAAACCGTTAGAACTAATTAACAAATTCAGCAAAGAAGCAGGATACAAAATCAACACACAAAAAAGAGTTCTATTTCAATATGCTAACAACAAACTGTCCCAGAAAGAAATTAAGAAAACAATTCCATTTACAACAGCATCAACGAGAATAGAATACTTAGGAATAAAGTTAACCAAGGAAGTGAAAGACTTGTACTCTGAAAACTGCAAACATTGTTGAAAGAAATTTTAAAAGACACAATAAAT
Organism: Eubalaena glacialis; assembly: GCF_028564815.1. Lineage (NCBI taxonomy): Eukaryota > Metazoa > Chordata > Mammalia > Artiodactyla > Balaenidae > Eubalaena > Eubalaena glacialis. Next base: position 5,121,033 of record NC_083735.1, on the reverse strand, counting down.
GGGAAAAAAAATCCCATTTTCATGGATTGGAAGACTTAATGTGTTGTTGAAATGTCCATAGTACCCAAAACTATCTGCAGATTCAGCGCAATCCCTATCAGGATCCCAATAGTATTTTGGGGAGATTTGGAAAAATTCATCCTAAAATTCATATGGAATATCAAGGGATTTCAAATAGTCAAAACTATTTTTAAAAAGAGAAACAAATTTAGAGGACTCACACTTTCTGATCTCAACACATATTACAAAGCTAGTGATCAAAACAGTGTTGTATTGACATAAAGACAAATAGACTGATGCAAAGAATAGAAAGCCCAGAAATAAATCTTTGTGTAATGATTAAATGACATTTGACATGGGTGCCAAGAGCACTCAGTGAGGAAAGGAGAGTCTTCTCCACAAACTGTGTTGAGACAATGGGATATCCACATGCAAAAGACTGCAGTTAGACCCTTATCTTATACCATACACAACAATTAACTCCAAATGGATTAAAGGCTGAAATAGGAGACCTACAACTCTAAAATTCCTCAAAGAAAACATAGGGGAAAACCTTCATGACATTGGATTTGGCAATGATTTCTTGGATATGACATCAAAACCTCAGGCAACAAAAGCAAAAATAGAGTAACTGTTAAGAACTTTTGTGCATCAAAGGATATAATCCATAGAGTGAAAGGCAACCTATAGAATGGGAGAAAATATTTGCAAATCATATATCTGATAAGACATTACTATCCAGAATATGTAAAGAAGTCCTAAAACTCAAGAACAAAAAATCAAATAAACCAATTAAAAAATGGGCAAAGGACTTGAATGGACATTTCTCCAGTGATGGAAAATGAATGGCCAAGAAGCATATGAGAAGACATTCAACATCACTGATAATCAGAAATATACAAAGGGAAACCACAGTGAGATATCAGCTGGCACCCATTAGGACAGCTATTATAACACAAAACAAAAAACGAAACAACCAGAAAAACCCCCAGAAAATAACAGCTGTTTTTGAGGATGTCGGAGAAATTGGAATCCTTGTGCACTGTTGGTGTGCTTTTAAAATGGTCCAACAGCAATGGAAAATGGTACAAAGTTTCCTCAAAAAAATTTAAATAGAACTGTCATATGATCCAGCATTCTTACTTCTGTGTATATATCCAAAAGAATTCAAAGCAGGGTCCCCAAAAGGTAGCTGCACATCGGTGTTCATAGTAGCCAAGAGATGGAAGCAACTAAAATATCCAATGAAGGAGGAATGGATAAACAAATTGGAGTATATACATACAATGGAATATTTTTTTTAACATCTCTATTAGAGTATATTTGCCTTACAATGGTGTGTTAGTTTCTGCTGTATAACAAAGTGAATCAGCTATACATATACATATATCCCCATATCCCCTCCCTCTTGCGTCTCCCTCCCACCCTCCCTATCCCACCCCTCTAGGTGGTCACAAAGCACCGAGCTGATCTCCCTGTGCTATGCGGCTGCTTCCCACTAGCTATCTATTTTACATTTGGTAGTGTATATATGTCCATGCCACTCTCGCACTTCGTCCCAGCTTGCCCTTCCCCCTCCCCGTGTCCTCAAGTCCATTCTCTACGTCTGCGTCTTTATTCCTGTCCTGCCCCTAGGTTCTTCAGAGCCATATTTTTTTTTTTTAGATTCCATATATATGTGTTAGCATACAGTATTTGTTTTTCTCTTTCTGACTTACTTCACTCTGTATGACAGTCTCTAGGTCCATCCACCTCACTACAAATAACTCAATTTCGTTTCTTTTTATGGCTGAGTAATATTCCATTGTATATATGTGCCACATCTTCTTTACCCATTCATCTGTCGATGGACAATTAGGTTGCTTCCATGTCCTGGCTATTGTAAATAGAACTGCAGTGAACATTGTGGTACATGACTCTTTTTGAATTATGGTTTTCTCAGGGTATATGCCCAGTAGTGGGATGGCTGGGTCATATGGTAGTTCTGTTTTTAGTTTTTTAAGGAACCTCCATACTGTTCTCCGTAGTGGCTGTATCAATTTACATTCCTACCAACAGTGCAAGAGGGTTCCCTTTTCTTCACACCCTCTCCAGCATTTATTGTCTGTAGATGTTTTGATGATGGCCATTCTGACTAGTGTGAGGTGATACCTCATTGTAGTTTTGATTTGCATTTCTCTAATGATTAATGATGTTGAGCATCCTTTCATGTGTTTATTGGCAATCTGTATATGTTCTTTGGAGAAATGTGTATTTAGGTCTTCTGCCCATTTTTGGATTGCGTTGTTTGTTTTTTTGATATTGAGCTGCATGAGCTGCTTGTAAATTTTGGAGATTAATCCTTTGTCAGTTGCTTCATTTGCAAATATTTTCTCCCATTCTGAGGGTTGTCTTTTCATCTTGTTTATGGTTTCCTTTGCTGTGCAAAAGCTTTTAAGTTTCATTAGGTCCCATTTGTTTATTTTTGTTTTTTTTTCCATTTCTCTAGGAGGTGGGTCAAAAAGGACCTTGCTGTGATGTATGTCATAGAGTCTTCTGCCTGTGTTTTCCTCTAAGAGTTTGATGGCGTCTGGCCTTACATTTAGGTCTTAAATCCATTTTGAGTTTATTTTTGTGTATGCTGTTAGGGAGTGTTCTAATTTCACTCTTTTACATGTAGCTGTCCAGTTTTCCCAGCACCACTTATTGAAGAGGCTTTCTTTTCTCCTTTGCATATTCTTGCCTCCTTATCAAAAATAAGGTGACCATATGTGCGTGGGTTTATCTCTGGGCTTTCTATCCTGTTCCATTGATCTATATTTCTGTTTTTGTGCCAGTACCATACTGTCTTGATTACTGTAGCTTTGTAGTGTAGTCTGAAGGCCAGGAGCCTGATTCCTCCAGCTCCGTTTTTCTTCCTCAAAATTGCTTTGACTATTCAGGGTCTTTTGTGTTTCCACACAAATGATGCAATTTTTTGTTCTAGTTCCGTTAGAAATGCCATTGGTAGTTTGATAGGGATTGCATTGAATCTGTAGATTGCTTTGGGTAGTAGAGTCATTTTCACAGTGTTGATTCTTCCAATCCAAGAACATGGTATATCTCTCCATCTGTTTTATATCATCTTTTAATTTCTTTCATCAGTGTCTTATAGTTTTCTGCATACAGGTCTTTTGCCTCCTTATGTAGGTTTATTCCTAGGTATTTTATTCTTTTTGTTGCAATGGTAAATGGGAGTGTTTCCTTAATTTCTCTTTCAGATTTTTCATCATTAGTGTATAGGAATGCAAGAGATTTCTGTGCATTAATTTTGTATCGTGCTACTTTACCAGATTCATTAATTAGCTCTAGTAGTTTTCTGGTGGCATCTTTAGGATTCTCTATGTATAGTATCATGTCATCTGCAAACAGTGACAGCTTTACTTCTTCTTTTCCAATTTGGATTCCTTTTATTTATTTTTCTTCTCTGATTGCTGTGGCTAAAACTTCCAAAACTATGTTGAATAATAGTGGTGAGAGTGGACAACCTTGTCTTGTTCCTGATCTTAGAGGAAATGGTTTCAGTTTTTCACCATTGAGAACGATGTTGGCTGTGGGTTTGCCTACAATGGAATATCATTCAGCCTTAAGAAGGGAGGCAATCCTGTAACATGCTACAACATGGATGAATTTTGAACACATTATGCTAAGTAAAATAAATCAGTCACAGAAAGATAAATACTGTTTACTACTGAAGCCCACACACCTAGAGTCTGTGCTCCGCTAGAAGAGAAACCACTGCAATGAGAAGCCCACGCACCACACGAAGAGTAGCCCCCACTCGCCACAACTAGAGAAAGCCCACACACAGCAACGAAGACCCAACACAGCCAAAAATTAAAAAAAAAAAAAAAAAAGAGTGAAAAATAGGAAAAAAAAAGAAAGTGATGAATTGTGTGTAGGGATATCTGGGGAAGGTTTTTAATTGACATTATTGAAATAAAATCTGGGAGGCTTGAGAAAAAAAAAGATAAATACTGTGTGATTCCACTTACGTGAAATATCTAAAGTAGTCAAATTTATAGACACAGGGAGTGGAATGGTGGTTACCTGGGAGTGTGTAGAAGGGGTTGGCGGAGAGCAATTCTTTTTTAATGGGTGTAGTGTTTCAAATTTGCAGGATGAAAAAGTTCTGGAGATCTGTTTCATAATGACGTGAATGTACTTAACTCTGCTTAGCTGTACACTTAAAAATGGTTAAAATGACAAATTTCATGTGTGTTTTTTATCAAAATAACAAAGTAATTAAAAACCTAGAAATATGGAAATAGAGGGTGAAGAAAAGGAAAATAAAACTGTGCTTTTTTTAAAAAAATTTATTATTTTTTTTATTTTTGGCTGTGTTGGGTCTTCGTTTCTGTGTGAGGGCTTTCTCTAGTTGCGGCAAGCGGGGGCCATTCTTCATCGCGGTTCGCGGGCCTCTCACTATTGCGGCCTCTCTTGTTGCGGAGCACAGGCTCCAGACGCGCAGGCTCAGTAGTTGTGGCTCACGGGCCCAGTTGCTCCGCGGCATGTGGGATCTTCCCAGACCAGGGCTCGAACCCGTGTCGCCTGCATTGGCCGGCAGATTCTCAACCACTGCGCCACCAGGGAAGCCCAGAACTGTGCTGTTTTTTATTGTTACATGATTTCCTTCAGTACTTTAAGCAATATTTTGATTTGAATATTTCCACTGATCTATTATCATATGACTCATAGATGTGACAACTGGTATTTAGAGCCAAATCCACCTGTCTCCAAGCCTGTGTTCTCACTCCTAGGCTATGCATCTGGAAAATGACTTCAGAAAATATCTGTCAAAGATTTCAGATAATTTTATGATACATTATTTTGTCAAAGGATATAATCTAGCTGCATCTGTATATCACCATTCACCTTAAATGAAAATTTAATTTTCATTATATAAACACATTTATTGGGATTATTTTATACAATCTAGTGGATATTTTATATTTTTTCCAAAGATAAGATTCAAAATAATTCATACTGTAGGAAACAAACATTTGGGAAACAAAATTTGAATTCAGTTTTCTAGCAAAATGGCCACTATAAAGAGTAAGCAATTAGACTCATGTTAATAAACTTTAATTTATAAATACTGAAATCAAAAAAGATCTGTCTATGGATACTTTCTGTCAAATTTCTTGTGTTAAAATTCAGTAGCATAGAGACCAGACTTGAAAATTCCCCAACCAGACAAAACCAGTTAAGCCATGTAAGCCAAACTTAATTTAGCTTAGTTCATGAATGTAAGTAAAATTTAACTTAGGTAATTTCTTGTAAATGCTTCTAATGATCATAAACAAAACTTAAGTTGTCCTCCTAAAATGGTATAAGATAATCACTTTAAACCAATTCCTTGCTGTCTGGAAACTCCCATTATAGTAACCACCGATCGTTGTAAAAGTTAAACAAGTTTTCTCATTCTCTCTTCGTACACCGTTCTAGAACGTCCGCCTCTGAGCCTCACACCACTTTTGGGTTTGAAGTGTCTCTGTTTGAAAACAGGTTGTTTTTTGACCAAAATATTTATATCAAGTAAAGCTTTCTGATTTTTTTCTTTTGAAACAGATAGTAGTTACACACAATATTCGCATTATGGTGGCTCTTTCTCTTTTGCAGCTTTTTTTGGGAAAGCATTTAACAATAAAATTAAAATATACTCTAAGAGATAAATACGAAACAACTAACCGGTGCAGACAGAAAAAGGAAATAGTGAAAGTCTGGATGAGGGACACACAATTATTGAAAACGCGTGACGTTTTCCATGTGCCCTGGAACACTGAGGAAAATTACTGTTATTTGTTTTACGACTTAGAAAAGGGCATGGAACAACCAATAAGGCTCTTTTAATGCTGTATATCCATTCTGAGGTCATGCCATGCTTGCAGAAGGGGGAAATATCTTTTTAACATTACTCCCGTGTATTCTTCATTGTTTGTACTATAATATTCTAACTGATACGATAATGATTGTTTAAAAACATATACTACTTTATTCTCTTCATTATAATATCTGAAAGTTGCCCTCCATTCTTCGGACAAAGTCAATTAAATTTTTTTTTAAGTTGCATAAACTTAAAAAAAAAAAAAAAGAGGTCATTCTGTGTTCTCCTGCTGTGGATCTCTCTCACCTTTTCGAAGAAGTTGCTACTTATCTCTTTGCCTCTCTGCTTATCAGCATTAGTTACTCCTTATCTATTCTATCATTCTCATTCAAACTTATCCCATCTTAAAAACAAGAAAAACAGTCTTCCTTTCTTCTCACATACCACCCATATCTCCATTTCTTTCCTGGAGAGAAAGGAAATTTCTTTCATAAATAAATTTACTACTAAAAGCATTACTTACAAATGATGTTTCTACTTGTTTCTCTCCCAGTCATTCTTCCAATTAGTCTGGTTTGGTCAAAATATGCATAGAAACTAATATTGTCAAAATTGCCAGCAAAATTCAACGAATACCTATCCATTCTCATCCCATTCAAACCCTCCGCAACTGTTGGCCAATTCTAAGATGTGTTTAACGTTCCTCTTCTAACATCCTTTTTTTGAGCTTTCATGATGCCTTTCTCCTAGGTTGCCTTCTACCTCACTCACTACTCTTTCTCACTCAACTTCAGGCATCACCTTTTCTCCTTGACCAGAGATCAGACCTCAGACTTCTTTCTAATTGTGCCCACGTCCTGGGTGATGGCAGTCAGTCATGACATTCAAATACCACCGACGAAGTGAAGAATAACAAACTTACCATCCTGACCTCCCTTGAAATCCATAATTATTTATTTTACTACTTCTTGGTATTCCCACTTGGATATCTCCCAAGCACCTTACAATGACGTTTTCTTGCCCTTTTCCTATCTTCCAACTCTATTCCATTTCCACTTTTCCCTTATAAATAAGAGGTATTACCTTCCATTGAACCACTTGTTTTGGTTGGAATCATCCTGGATTTGTCCTCCTTTTTCTTAAATCCCACATCATATCTTTCAACAAATCCTGTGATTCTAACTCCAGAATACATCTCAAGTCAGTCTAATTCTATCTATCTTCACAACCACTCCCTTATATCATATCATCATTATCTCTTGCCTGAAATACTAAGATAGCCTCTGGATGCAGGTTCATCATTATCTCTTGCCTGAAATACTAAGATAGCCTCTGGATGCAGGTTCCTGGATAGAAACACATGGGACATCCGAGCTTAGTAATTGAAGGTTTTATGAAGGGGTTATTTCCAAAGCTACTGGCAGGGTTTATGCAAAGACAACGAGGGATAGTAGAGTACTCCAAGAATAGTCACAAGGGAGCAAAGGTTGAGAAAGGGTTGTCGGCAGCTGGGCAGAGAGCTGAGTGATGAGGACCATAGGGCAGTCGCTTCAGCTTCCAATAGCGGGACACAGCCAGGTGAGGCGACCTAGCAGGGAATGAGCCTGGTGAATAAATGCCTTGATCTTACTTTCTCCCTCTCCCTCATTTCCTGCCCATGATCCCCGCTGGCCAAGCAGAGCTGGAAGCCACCAGGAAAAAGTTGCTGCTGGGGTTCCAGTTCTTGTAGTCAGCATCCTGGGGTGGAGGTGGGGTGGAGAAGGAGAGTATAAAGAAAGGTGGAGAGTGGATCTGTCGGGGTCAATAAAAATATATCCACCACAATCCTCTATCTGACTTCCGATTTCTACTCTTAGCCCTCATTCTTGTAGCATCTACAGTGATCTACTTACAGGGCAAAATGGATTTTACCTGTCCTCTGCTTGAAAGCCATCACCATCTTCTTATTGAACTTAAAATAAAATCCAGAACTCTATCACCCTACAGTAATGATTTGCTGCCAAATAGCTGGCTCAGGTGGAGTCTAAATTTGTAAATTTGACCTCATTAGCACCACCCACCAAGTGATTGATTGAGATTCATGTTTTGGAGTTCCTACAAAACAAATGCTCTGGTAGCTTAGCTACAAAATCTCCCTTCTCCTCCTTGCTGTAGGAGTAAAAGAAGGGTGGAATAATGCAAGAGATGAAGGGTCAGATGCCTCAGAGATGCAGAAGATACAGTGATACATCTCGTAGGCTGATAGTTCATTTAACTCATCACCTCCTCCAGTTGAAAAAAGAGACATAGAAGGATTTGAAGTCTTTACAGCTGGCAAACCTTCTCCTCCTTCTTCAAACTATAGGCCCAAAAGAGCACCCATTTCCTTGTAGATTTATGGCTTATAATCTCCATCTTCTTCAGGCTGTGGGAGAATTGGCTATTCATAGTTTCTAGAGAATTTAAAGCCAATTCAATATTTGAGCAGTTCTCCACAATCCAGGGTCTTCTAGGGATTATCAAAGATGTGAAAGAAAAGTATTGTTTCATTATGAGCTTCCTAAGCTTACTCTATGACTGACAAATGGAATGCTGATGATGCAAGTAAGATGTATCTGCAATGGTGAGGTCACAGGACCCCAGATTTCAAGGGATACAATCAATCTTCTCTAGCAAGTAAAAGCACCTGTCATGGTGACTAAGTGTCTGCTTTGGGATAAAGCCTCTTATCATGATTGTGGAAGGTGATAATGCTTGCTTTCCAGAAAGTGTATATCTTCTCTTTTTCTTTCTGTCTCTCTCTCATTTTCCCTCTCTGTCTCTGTCTTTGTCTTCTGTTTCCCTACTTTCTTTCCTGCAGAATAGCATCTCCTGAAAAACAAACAAGCAACAAACAAAGCTGTTGTGACTACACAGGCTATGGAATATACCATACAACCTACACTGAACTATTAGGATGTTTTTCGACTTAGTTGACAAGTTGGAAATGTTTTTGTGTTTTCTTGTTCTTAAAAACTTCTCCAGACCATTATGTTGTAGAGATGCTATAGGACTCAGTAATGAACCATTCAGAAGGCGAAATCAAAGCAAACCAAAACAAAACGACTGGCCAGTTATATAACACTTTAGGATGTGTTACAGAGCAGACAGTTAAAGCCCTTCTCTGGCTTTTTAACGGTGTTAATTGGTTCCAGAGAAAGACCGGCTGTCTGTACACATACAGTCAGCTGACCACACAATACACTCTTAATTCAGTAAACAGGTCCAAAGCGATTATGTATACAGAGCCCTCAGCTTTGCTTTACACAGTCTATTTCTGACTTAGGAGTTTTTAAAATTTAAATGTAAAATAAAAGTTTCCATTTACAAAATTAGTTTATGGCTGAATGGAACTATTTAATAGAATAAAGTGCTTAAAGTCACAGTTTGTATCATAATTGTTCTCACTTTCATTAATGTTCTGCAACAACTTTCCTGCAGTAAATACTGAAGAAAATTAATAGTATTCTTGCAAGGAATTTGATAGAACATTTAGAAAGGAGAATTAATGAGAATATTTTGTTTCTATAATTAACCAAAAAAGGTACATTCTTAAAAAGTATTTCTTTTTCCACCCCCAAATTTTGGCAACTACAAATAAGTAAGCAAAGAACATTCCTTCATTATTATTTTTTTGTTGATAAAGGTAGGAGAAGTGATTGAAGCCAAATTCCCCAAGTGACTTAGGAAGATAATGTTTTGTTAAGGTTTTGAAGGTTATGAAAGAGTCCATTTTAATTTTTTTAAATGAATCACACATTTAGAAGTTGAGGTAGAAAAGTAATCTCATTACCTATTTTATACAAATCAGTGAGGAAAAATCCATTGGTTACTTTTTATCAAAACTCTGTTTTATAAAATAGGAAACACCTAGAGTGTGCCAGGAATCAGTTGTGTTTATAAGCTAATCAGGATCAAGAACTTTGAAGGATATGATTTTAAACTAATTGCAGCTAACCAGTTATTCTGGTTTCACTGATGCTAGCAGAAGACAGGAGACTCCTGGATTTGAGATGAAGTACTATTCACATTACAGAAAACAGCATGAACATGGCATATTTGTGTTGGTTCTCCTACTTCCCCAAGTTACACGGGTGTGATGTAGGCAGGTCCATGTGGATGCCACACATGCAGTAGGGATGCATCACAGCTGAGGAGTTACACACAGAACCTGAATCTTTTTCTAACGGGCAAAAGCAAACCTGGCCTTTCTTCTGGAAGAAGACATTGTCTTTATTACACTGAACGGAAAGAAAATCTGCCCTTTGCTCCAAATGGAGCAAACACGGTATTTTTCAAGGCTATTCACAATACACACATCTTTGAAAAGACGATCTGGGACAAAAGGGCAGTTAGTACCTTGCTTGTAAAATGTGCAGAAACACAAGAGGCTAATGGCTCCTGACAATCAGGAGTCATGGAAGCAATTATTTATGTAAATCACAATTGTATTAAATGTAACTTCCTAGATTTTACTGAGATGTTTTACCCTCTTTTAAATCATATATTCAGTGAATGATAAAGAAACAACCTCATTCTATAACAGTGCCAGAGGTTAACATAGAATTGCATATTTCTTATGAATTCACTGTATTTTATTATTTATTTAATTTTTATTTGGTTCTAGACGTTAAAGTAATTTATTGGTCAGTGAGTAAATAAATAGTTGCTATAATTAATCCGGTATTTAATACTGGGTCAATCTCCAGAATCTCTTGGTAGTCTATCATTAGAAGATCTTTGATGCTAATGTTTTGAGGCAAAAAGAACTAAATTATAACCTCCTAGCCTATTTTTTATAGGCCCTCCCCTGTAATCTCTCTATTAGAAAGTCAACTGATTTGGAAACAATTACACCTGTAGACTCCCTTCACAGCGGTACCTAGACTGATGTGTAAATAACAGGAAGAAGATGCACTCAGGGAGCTGGCAATTTGGGGGCCACCTTAGAAATCTGACCACCACACCAGCCTCACAGCTTTCTGAAAGCATCGGAGCTTCAACACACTTATGTGTATTATACTGTCTGCTAAGAAGTATTTCAAAATAAATTACAGCCATCTTATAACTGGTGTTGAGGGGCCTTGCAACCAGGTGGCTATAGCTACTTGTGTGACCCACTTGGGGCACTTGAATCTCTGAAAGGGCCCAAAGACCTACTGACCAGGGTCCAGTTCTCCTGGGTGCACCACACAGCCCTCTGCAATCATTTTTCCTTCTCCCATTTTCCATCTGCCACAGACCAATAGGTGAACCCTACTCACTTCAGACCTCTTCATGTCTGGGAGAAATCATCTCTTCACCTGTTTTCAAGGCTTTCTTCTTTCTATGCTTCTCTCTGGGAGACCCTATTTACACCCAGTGCAAGAACAGTGGCCTTGGAGTAGCTTTTGCAAATGCTTCTGAGATAAAGGAATAAAAGGATCTTAAATATTTGAATAGAATAGGGAAAGAAATAAAATGCAACAAAAAAAAATAAAAATATATCAGGGGATGGGATTAACAGATACAAACTACTTTACATAAAATAGAGAAGCAACAAGGATTTACTGTATAGCACAGGAAATTACATTCAATATCTTATAATAGTCTATAACAGAATATAATCAGAAAAAATAACTGAATCACTGTGCTGTACACCTGAAAATAACACAATATTATAAATCAACTATACTTCAATAAAAAAAGAAAAAATATATATCAAATTATCATGTCAAAAATAATTTTATATTGCTGAAAGAAGTTGAGCTTGATTCCTTTGGTTTTGGCAACTAAAAATGAACTGAACCATGGTCCAGGAAGAAGTAACAATCTGGGCTAGGCCTTCAGCTCTAAGCATCCATATATAGCAGAGCCCTATATGAACCTCCTCTGAGAACAAAAGGACTGCGAAGTAAAAATTTTTTAATGAATTTTAAAAATTGAAAAGTAACAATGTTTTGAGTACAACACATAGTTTAGAAGCAGAAGTTTCATACTAGCATTGGTATGGTTCTCGTAAGAACTCTTAGGAGGAGGCTCTGGGCTCACCCAGCAGAGCTGTCATCTCTCCATGTGCCTCTCTGTTGACTCATCACTGCTGTCTGCTCAAGTAAAGTTGGAAAATGTTTGATTTTTAAAAGCTAATCAGTTAATTTACTGCAGGACTTCTAGGGAAGGACACATGCAGCCTATTCTTGCCTGTCCGACAGGCAAATTCTTACTGACATTTTAAGTCTCAACTTATATATTGACTTCTTAAACCTTTCCCAACTTGCCCGGAACCTTTCTGCAGCCTGAGCTTCCACAGTACCTGATACGTCCTCCTCAGCATAGAAGCAACCAAAGTTCTTAAAATCAACTCTCCGCTTGTCTCTTGTCCATCTAAATGGTTTTCATCTTTGTATTCATAACCTCTGGTTTGATGTCTTGCACACAGTATGCACTGGAAATGGTTGTTTAATTAATAATAATAACTGCTTGACAAATGAGAAGGGTCCATGAGCAGGTGGCAGGAGATGAGTGCATAAGGGACAAACATTCCCTTTGGGGAAAAAAGGAGGAACATCTTTGCTTATAAAACTAATAATAAGAAAATAATACTGTAAAGCAGATATAAATACAGTTGTAGCTGGGGGCGTGGAAAGTTAAAGGGGTTCATTCCTGTTGGACTCCGCTTTTTATGGCAAAATCGGGGGGGACACAATGGTTGGAGGAGTGTCTTAGAAGTTAGTAGAAAGCTTTAGAAATGTAGTTTAGGTTTAAAATAGTTGTGCGATATGGAAGAAAGACATAGCTTAGAAGAACAGACAATAACTTCTCAGTGACATGAAGAACCTCTCTGCAGCTGGATGACAGTAATTTTTAAAATGACAATGCAACAGGACTCAGACCGCTTGGGGGAAGCATGAAGATTCTCACTGTTCAGGTAAATGAACACTGTCCCAAGAAGGTAGGAGGCCACGACCTACATGCTTGCAAATATACTCATCAAGGGACAAGTTCCGACATTGTCTTTTCACAGGTCACGGACACCTTACAAGAGGAGAATGTAAGCAATTAATCCTTAAGGGTTTTTCCACTAACAGACCTCTGGCATTCAGCCAGCTGCCATAATTTTTGAAAAATATACAGGGATAGGAAATTAGTGTGAGTCAGTTCTAATAGTAGGACAACAGACAATCTATAGTAATGAGGCGGGTCCAGCTCCTAGAAAAAGGATCTTCCAAAGAAGGGTATGTAAAATCGCTTTTAGTCTAAAAGTGTGACATGAGTTGAAATTTTATACCAAATACTAGATTTGGGCCATTGTTTATTCCATTGGCAAGTTAATATGTGTAGTAGGAGAGTCCTGAATAGTTATCACATTTACTTTTCATAAAATTGGAATAATTGCATAACTTTGGAATAATAATTTAGAAATGTGAAACTTTTATCAAAAAAATATTTTCCACACCTCTTCATGCTTGAAAAATGTGATTGATAAGAATTACTAAATATTTCCGTTTTCCTTTTTTACTTAAAGGGGAAGTAACTGAGGAGATTCATTTTTAGAATTGCAAACAGCTGGATAATCAACACCAAGTTCCTATCTCTTGCGTAGGTTGCAAGTTGAAAAATGAATGTTTGTTGTCTTTTTTGCACATCCCTAAAGAGGGTCTGAAAGTGATTTATAGTTTCATAACTAGATATTTATGAAAACTGATAAAATTCTACCAGAGACTTACAAAGATATTAGCAACTTCCAACGTAAAATAAGATCTTTCTTCCATTACCATGTTCCAAAAAATTTTAAGATATGCAATAATCCACGTGTTTCTGGAACATTCCTAATTGAAGAGGAAATCATTCAGTGAATTAAAATTATTTTCCATGACCTGTCCTCTATTTTTTTTTCCCACTTTTAGCCTCATATTATCTCCTACTGAGCTACATTTACAATATACGCACTAGAGGGTCTTTCATTCTGGTAAATGCGTAATATGTTTTAGTTTACTAAGAAATATATTAAGGAGAAAAAAATCTTCTTTGTTATTCATTACCATGGCCAAGGACTTAATAGAATGTGAAGTCCAAATCCATGTTTCTTTTTACTGTAGAAAGTGATTTCCTGACTTCTTAGCTTAACTGGTACAAAATAAAAAGAGAGTCTCCATTATATACTTCTACTTAACTCTGTGACTTTGGGGTTATGGATACATTTTTATCCACACAGAAATTTCTAATCCATCCATGCAATATGTAATAATTGCATGAAGGAAATAGGAGGAATTACTTCAAATTCGGATAAAAGAAGCATGGTACTTCCTAACCAGCCCCATATAAATATCCTTCCAAGTTGGAAAGCATTTCAGTGTAGAATTAGCGTCAGAATTCCTCAGCTCTCCACACTCAAGCTCTCTCATACCTGCACGTGAAAAGTATCTCCTTCCCAAATGTCCCCTGCAGTGAGACTACCCTTTCCCGTAGCCCTTCTTCACTCTTCCCCAGCCTGTGACAAAATACTTCCACTCCTCACGGAGTAAGTGCTCAGGGCCTCAAAGAGATAAACAGATGGGAAGGCCAGAGGGCTCTTCTCACACCCATCATTAGCTGTACCTCCAAGACTCTAAACTGGAGAGTGTGTCTCCTGACACGCCGAAGAGGAGGGTTGTGTGAGGGTTCAGCCTGCCAGCTTCACAACATTATGAGCCAACACAGAGCAGCAGAAAACAAAAACACTCTTAATCAACCCAATGGAACTTTGCAGTTGCTGTGACAGTGTGTCCAGTTCATTAAGGTAGATACATCTGCATAACAAGTGGATTTGGGTATTTCTGCACTTACTGTACACCACAATGAGTAGTAAGTTGGTAACCTGTCAGGCCAGAAGACCAGAAACAAAAACAGTGGGTTCTTCATATCAAAAGGAATGACCTTCCTCATAGGGAATTATAGTCTATTCTCAAGTAATTGTGGATACTTGTAGTCAGATAGCACAATAGTTGTAGGAAGATGATCTTAACAGGGCTATGGTGATAATTATAATAGTTGCCAACATTTATCAGAGGTCTTCTTTGTATTAAGTAATGTTCTAGACCCATACCCTTTATATTCATAATTCCCAATCAATAACTTGACCAAGGTTACTAGTCCAGTAAGTGACCAAGGTTACTTGTCAAGTATATGGCGTGAACCAAGATACAAAACTATGTCTTTATGATTCTAAAACCTGTGTACTTATCCCACTCACTAGTAGTTTTTAAAGTCTCAGGTCTCCATTACACTTTTAAAAATTATTGTGAAATCCAAAGAGCTTCTGTTTATGTGGGGTACATCTATCAAAATTATGTTAGGAATTAAAAATGAGAAGTTAAGAAGTATTTTGTGTATTAAATCATTTTAAAAGAAGAATATTAAACCCATGCATATTAACATAAATAAAATATTTTATGAAAAAACCTATATTTTCCAAAACAAAAAAAACACATAGAAGAATGGCATTGTTTTACATTTTTGCAAATGTCTGGCTTAATAGAAAACAGGTGTAATCTCAGATGTGTTTCTATATTCAATCTGTTGCAATCTGTTGTTTAAGTTGAGGTATATAAAGAAATTATGGCCTCACATGGTTATGTAGTAGGAAAAGGGAAGAGTATTTTAACAACATTTTCAGATAATTGTAAATATTCTTCTAGGATACTAGATCACACTCTACAAACGGTATATTCTAACAGTTGTGCTGTGATCTCTGAAATTACATCATTAAACTTTATGTACTCTACTACATCAAAATCCATTGGTCTGTCTTTCACTTTGATGAATGACTCTTTCACCCCATAAACACTTTATAAAATATTGTTCAATAGGCGTTACGAAAATATTACTTCAATGAATTATTCAGATAGATCCTGCAAATATTGGCACATTTCTTTATATAAATTTTTAAAGACACATTTAAAAATATTATTACCAATGACATCAGAAAAAGTCTTCGAACGTTAGGAAGCTGTCAAACTCAGGATGATAGTTACAAGTCTTCTAAAATTCTCATTTTCACCTGAAAGTTCAATTTTCCCTATTGACATATGCTATCTATTGTTTTTCATCACTGGCATTTTTCAAGAAAATATGTGTCTGATACTCAATTCTGAGTAGCATGTCTCTCAGTCATTTTTTCTAAGTAAAATGGTATTTCATGAAAACACTGAATAGTTCAGCTCACATCTCAATAATCATACAAGGGCTTTTCTAGAGACAAATACTGTACTTCAACATGCAGCAAAAGTGCTTTACATGTAATTCCACTTTGTCACATAGAATATTAAAAAAACACATATCACGAGTTGATTCAATAAAAATAACCATTTCTACTGCTTTCTAAAAGTGGACATCCTTAGGTGAAACTGGCTTTTCTTTCCCTTTGCTGTGTTTGGTAGTGGAGAATACAGCGATCAACTCACACACGTTAGTGCCACTGCCTTTATTTTGTACTAACGCACCAGCAGTTTTCCCTGCCATTTCTTCTGTACCATTTAGTGCAAATGTCAACACGGTGAAAAGTTTTTCTCCTTCTCCTCCTCCTTCTGATTGATTTTAAAAGCTTTGACTTCGCAGACCCCCTGCAAGGGTCTTGGGGACTCTGAGGGGGGTCTGTGGACCACACTTTGAGAATGAATGCAAAATACCATAATGGTGTGTTTTACAATTTCTTTCCTTCCTTCCTTCCTTCCTTCCTTTCTTCCTTCATCTTCTCCACATTCTTTTCATTTGCGTTAGACATGGCAAATTATTTATATTCCTGGAGGTGGCAGGTGGCAGGTCTCAGCTGTTTGTTAGCTGTGTAGTCTCAGTTGGCATAATAAAAGTGGTTATGAGCTGGTAGAGTTGGTGCTCTATTTTCTGAGGCATCAAGACTCACTGGTTTCCCAAGTCCCAGGTTTACACGAAGGGTCCACTTTTAGATCAACGTTGCCCAACATGGTAGTCACTAGATACACTTGAAACAAACATTTGAGCACTTGAAATGTGGCTAGTCTGAATTAAGACGTGCTGTAAGCGTAAAATACCCACCAGATTTTGAAGACACACAAAAAAGTATGTAAAATATCTCATCAACATTTTAATATTGATTATATGTTAAAGTGATTATGGTTTGGATATATTGGGGAAATTGGGATATATTATTAAATTAAATTCACTTCGTTTTTAAAGTTTTTTTTAATGTGGCTACTAGAATTTAAACTTTCGTATGTGGCTTGCATTATGTATCTACTGGATAGTGTTGCTATAGCCATTGGCAAGAATGAGACTAAACCAACCTTCATATAAGCTAGGGATCCTAATTAATTCAATCATTTTTATTAAATCATACTAAAGTCCTGTCAGTTAATTTTCTGTGGGAAACAACATTTTCTCTCAGTTTTAAACTCCATAATTAAAATACTCTCGATATCCATTGATAGACATAGATAGGTATGAGACTATAGCTACATTTTTTTCATTCATATGATTTACTTTTCTTAAGAAATACGTAAGCACACAGGCATGCACACATAAACACACACTCACCTTTCTAATAAATTATATTAAAGTGAGAGAAAAAGAAACACGCGTAGCATAATATAAGGACCAATGTCAGAGATTTCTGAGGCGTATTATTTGGTATTTTTTCCTTCATTCAACTTGTTCTCATGGTTATGGAATATTGATTTTATTTTACCCAAAGATGTAATTCTGACCTGAGCTTATTTTATAGAAAAGACTAGTAGAAATGAGATATTTGGAAAAATATGTTTTTCTTTATGATTTATTTTTCATTTTAAAATAACCTGTTTGAATCAGACACACATTCTAAATGTTTACCGTTTCTGAACAGTGAAAGTTAAAAAGATACTGGGAAATATATGTGTGGGTACTTATCTATATCTGTGTGGATATCTACTTTAGGAATTATATATATGTATTAGGAATTGATAAGATATAGGTAACTTTACAAGCCTAAAACATCTAAAATTCATTCACCCTGTAACAGTCGGACTGAATTAAATATATTCCCATTAGCCCCATTTCCATCAAGGGACTTACTTTATAGGAAGTGTGATGTGGAGGGGGAGGGAGGCGTGATCAAAGCCTGACTCTATCACTTGCCAGCAAGTCACAGCACAGCCTGTTTCCTTACCTCAAGAACGTATACAGTGTATCTACTTCACAGGGAGTTTTTGAGACTCTGGACAGGATGGAATCATCTACCTAAAGCATCTAGCTCAGTGCCAGAAGTGCTTGAAGGCACACCCGGCACTTGGAAAAAGTTAGTTCCTTTCCCCACTTCACTTTTCCAAAATTAATAAAATAGATATCTTTCCTGACAATGGTTTTCATTTCTACATTTGTCCCTATCTGTTCTTCTGACCGCAGGAGACTTCCTTCAGTTCTCTTTCCCTCACTCTGCTTTTTTTCTAATTAATGTTTTTTTTTCTCCTCTCTCTCACAAGGATGTGTAAGCACACATGTCGCTCTTTGTGATCAACAATCCCTTTTAATTCCAGTTCTCAGCTCAGGGTTGACTGTTCCTGTTCTCTGATGTGAATTGTCCCTTAACACTGTATTATAGGAACCAAGAATATTTGTGAAGTTAGCTTTTCAGAAGGAGCATAAAAATCAAAGATGAGCTAGAAACTCGGTTTTATTATGTTTTGTAATGGCTAGAAAATGTTGTTTGGATGGCTGCAAATGGCATGATAAACTTTAATCATTTTTAATTGTTTTAAATAAATATGCATGAAGCCTTAGAATTTTGTCATTTTTGAACAGGACATAAATTACATCAGCCACCTGAGCAAATAACCGTATGGTCAGGGCTTCAGAAGAATCAGACAGGAGCCAAAGAACTGCCTCCACGCCCCGGCCAGGCAGAGCAAGGATAAAGGAAATCAGAAGTTGAAAGTCTTGGAGAAATTTGATAACTTCAGTATCTTATTTATGTTGTGAACTTGGCAGGTTTGATGAGACCCACTGACTTTCTTACATACTTAAGAATTTAGGCCAGGCAGATGCATGTGTTCAGAGAAATACCCTAAGTGGATTGGAATCAGAAAATCTGGGTAGAGTTAAAACAAAGATCGAACTGGTGAAGGTGTTTATGAGAGTTGCAAATATTTTTGTTAATTGTTTGGGACTGCAATATATAATATGCCACCTTAAATTCTACTTTATTTGGTGTCTTTTAATTTTCTCAGAACATATTATATACCTCGCATGTTCAAATTAAAAATGATAGTGTGTGTATGTGTGTGTGTTTGTGATGTATTCCAAATCACACACATTCCCAGCTTTCTATACTAATCCTAGTTAGTGCTCAAAATAGTGCCAACCTGATATATTACTCTTTTCCCCAACCCTATACCATAAATATACACATTCTTATCTGCTCAATGCTATGGGAATTTCCTATGAGGACTCTATGCTGTAAAGTTTCTCAAAGAATTCCACTGATGAGAAACTGTCCATGTCAGTATTAGAAGCATAAATTTCAATCTAATTCATATTTACCAAATGCTCACAGGATGCCTACCTTTGTATGAGAACATATTGCAAATATATCCTGCTCTGCTGTGTATCCTGTATCTTTAAGAAGCTTTAGGCTCTATGTGCTAGATCAGCTACCTTAGAGATACCTCTTTATCCATTAGTAAAAGAGACAGTTAAGTCACTTTTGAGGTCTTTAGCTCCTTATGACTTGATTCTTGAAATGGCATGCCTTAAATCGAGAGTTATTTTTTCTTAAGATAATCCCTTAAATTTTCTCCAGACCATTTTCTGATATCCTTTCATGTGTTCCAAATTATATGCATTTATTTTTCTATTGAGCATTTTCAGTTCCTAAAATGATTTTTGTTATCATTTAGTTTCAAACATACCACAGTAAAAAGAGAAATATAATAATGTCAAGCACTAAAAACATAATGCGTAACTTTGCCAGAACAATTAAACCATGTTTTTCAAATATCTGTTAGCTACGTTCCTGGTGTGCCCTTATCTCATTTACATGCGGAAATATTTTCATTGTAGTCATATAGAAAAAAACACTTGTTTTATCTAACTTCATTAGGCATGCCTGTGATGTTTGAGCTGGTATTTAACATAAAACATTTCCCCGTAAGTATCCCTTGCAGAGAGGTTTAGAAAATTATTCAGTAATGCAATTTCACTTGACCTACAGAGATTTGTTTTAGTTACGTCCACCTTTACTCTGACCATTTAACAATTGCCCTTCCCGGGCATCACTCTTCTAACTGACCTTTCTGGTAAGAGGAGCAAACAATAGTTGATCACTAGCACGTCTCTGCATTTGTCCTCCCTCAGGACATTCATTCAGAGAAAATAACCCAAAAGTTATTTGGAAGGAATGGTAGAATATATTTCATACCTTACATCTTCATTGCTGAGTCCTCATTATGGTTTTAGATATATTATGTTAGTCTTTGAGAAAGTTATCATTTTGACTGTTAGCTTCTAAGGATTTGGAGAGATTATTGTGCAATTAGAAATATTTGGACCATGTGTTTTGGTTATATTCTGCCGTGTAACAAACCATCCCCATATTTGGTAAATTAAATCAAGAATATAGTTCGTTTTCCCCATGAATGCACATTTGGGACAGGGCTGCTAGGTGATTGCATACCTCTGCTCCACACAGCATCGCCTGAAGAGGCTCCTTGGCAGGAACAGAAGGACCCACCTCCAGGGTAGCTCTGCCACATGGCTAGCAAGTTGCTGCTGGCTGCATCCTTTGCTGTCTGGCAAAGGCATCATTGCCTTCCCCTGAGGCTTCCTTATCATCTTTCTCACAGCGTGGCAGGTGGGGTTCAGAAATGAGTGTTCCGAGAGGCCTGGGTAGAAGCCACAAGTCTTCTTATGACCTAGCTTCACATCCACTGCACTCTCATGGCCAAACAAATGACTGCAGCCAGCCTGGATGCCAGGGAAAAGGAATTAGACTCCCTCTCTTAACGAAAGGAGTAGTGAGGAATTTGTGGCCGTATTTAGTCTCCTCATCAACTGCTCTGATGCCATTTTTTCCCCTCATCTCACATCTGAAATCAAAGACATTTTTGGCAATGGTAGTCCTTGGATTCCATGATATTTTCTACTCTCCCCAGGTTGATCTCTTCTGTGTCTACCTGTTCTCCATCTTTTCAAGAGGGAAGGAGTTCAGCTCCTGGATGAGCTGGAGAGTAATGAGGGTGTAATACACAGAAATGGAGTTTCATTTAAAGCAGTTATAATTCATGTTGCTCTCTCCCAACATTCCTATATTCAGTAAGTGGAAGGAAGGATGTTATCCCAAGGAGTCCATACCAAGATATTCTCACGAGGAAAGCTTAGGAATAAGATAGAGAAGGCTGTCAAGGGAGTGTCAGCAGCCACCCATCTCAAGGGTGCTAGGAAGCCCTCAAACTAGTCTGAAAGGGAGATAGATTCAGACAATGAGAGTATTCATCACACAGCAAAGGTAAACACCTTGGAACCAAGCTTCCCCCAAATCCTTACTGACAGGCAGCCTTTCTTATAGGGTGGGAGTGTAGTCAGGTCATATCAGAGACCGTGCTGATGTATTTGAGGCCACAGAGCCTTGGAGGTTCATCGTGGGCAGATGATCCTGAAAGAATTGTCCTTTTCGTCTCAACCAGTTGACTTTGTGTACCTCCTGCCTTTAACAAGGAGACCTTTCAAATCATGTCCATCATGGGAACTTCCCCCATTACATCCAACATTCCGATTTTTCATCACACTCAAAAAATAATTCTACACTTGTTTACATAGCTACTACTGAAAACTGCCTTGGAGCATCGTTTTGAAGTCTCCATCCTATGAGGGTGTTGACAACTCCGAGGCTGTCGTGGGGTTTTCCCCACACGTTTGTTGCCTTCTCTTCATTCACTCAGCCGCTTAAAGATGAGAAGGTCGCAAGATTCTGGCTTCAGGCTTTTTTTCTCACATTCCATGCTTTCACTTTCAGTGAATGGGCCCATTTTTTCCAATAACTTCGACTATCACCTCTACATAGATAGATGGCTTGAAAATTTGTATCTCAAGCTCCATCCTTCTCTCATATCTTCCAGGACCATAATTTGAATTTGAATTTCCCTTATATAATGTTTGCTAGCGCCTCAAAATCAACAGGTCAAAAACTGGGCTTACTACTTGTTGCCCCTCGTGAAAAACTATTTTTGCTGTTGTACTGTTCCTAACAAGACGATTGCATACCTGCAACTTGGGGTTCCAAATGAGAGAGACAGTACCCTGTGGCTCCTCTTTCGCTCTGCACTAACAGTCAATTGTTACCTGAGTCTAGTAATTTACCTCAGGAATCCTCTCCGGCTCAGTAGTCCTGATTCGCCTAGAATTTCTGCTCAGCTCTGACCTCATCGCTCATGCTTGGCTCCTTCTAATACTCCTTGACTCCTTCCACTCTCTCCTGACCTTTCTAATCCATCCTCAACCCTGAAGGTAGCATTCTCTCACTAAGTGTACATCTGATGATATCAACCCTCTTTCTTAAACTTCTTTATAAGTCCAGTTACCATAACAAACTTATAAGTTCAGCCATGGTCTGGTCCCAGGACATGTTTTAGTTTCATTATCATTTTCTTTCTTTCATTTCCTGAACTCTGGCCAAAACAGACAACTCACAGTTCCCTTAAAGATGCCATAAACTTTCACAACTTGGACTTCACACACTTTATCTACCCTTTCACGAAATTCCTTTCCCCATGCCAACTCTGAAAAACCCCCTCTCTTCCCCAAAGACCAAACTCAAAATATTATAGGCTTTATGAACCATGACCTGTCAGTTAGAATTAATCATTTCTTCCTCTTGTTCCCATGGTACTAAATAGCTCGGCTGTGGCACTGAGTAATCGTTTCCATGTAAGTTTTCCCCACTAGATATGACAAGGCAGTGTTTTATTAATTTTTATATTCTTATTTCATTGGGCAAAATGTGACTATAGTAAGCACTAAACGTTCACTAAATGTCAATTGAATTAACTAAGAATCTGGATTAAATGATGGGAAAAAATAAATTTCTTTCATATATTTTTATAGGATTGTGAACTGGTATACCCCTTTAAGAAATCAAGAAACTTTACTGTGTTCATACTTTTTTTTTTTTCACATCTGGAAATCCATCCTAAGGCAATCATTCTAAACATGAAAAAGGCTTTATGACAAACAGTATAGCAAACTCCTTAAAACCAATTTTTATTTTTATTGGTCTTTGTAGATACAGTATTTAGCACAATGTTTAACATAAATTACTTATTAAGTCAGTCAACCAATTAAATAATATTAACCAAAATTGTTTATCATAACTTAAATAACCTAAATGTACACATCCTCAAGGACAGGGCTAATTTTCATATATATACTTTATAGTATATTATACAGTCATTAAGGAGAAACTGTTCACTCTATCCTTGGCCTTTAAGGAATGCCGGGTTCCCCATGAATCACTCTCCAGTGTAAAGCTCATGAAACGATGAAAACTCCAACCTCATTTTTACCCAGCCTAACTTGCAGCTTACCTTCTCACCATACTTGTCCTCATCGTCTTACTGTGCTGCCCTTGGATCTTTATGTGGCTCTCTATATCTATTCAAATCAGATTTCTTTTGATGACCACTTTTCTAATTGGTCTAATCTATTCTAATAAAATAAATATTCTAGTACTGGTACCAACACCACAACCCATAAGAGATAATGTGCATTGGGTGCTTTCTATATGCCAGATATTATGTAGATACTTAAAAATTATGTGGATTTGTTTTGAAACTTTCTATAAAGGATATGTAATCAGCATTGAGGTGAACGCCCTACTTAAGGTGTGGGAGATTGGAGTCATGCCTTTCTTGACAAATATTAATCTTTCTTCCATTGTTCTCCAGAATTAGGGACTCATAACTCTTCTTTATCTCCTAAATTATACCACCCAATAATAACTTGCAGTCCTGTTATCTGAAGTTTTGCCTTAATTATTTGCTTCCTTGATAGATAGGATTTATGTAATTTTGATATTTCCAGTTCTAATGATGCTGGAAATGAGTGGGACCCAACTCTGTGTGCCAAAGTGTTAAGAGTTCCTGCACTAAATATCTATAAACTCTGTAGAGCTCACGAAAAGATTGGTTCTGTGTGTTACAATATACCGAGAACTCACCAAAAGAAGATCGATTGTATCACTGCATGAGAGCAATTTGCACATACCTTACCAAATTTAGAGCCACAATTGCATTAGGTTGTTTATTTTTTAAAATTTGTTTACTTCCTGACACTGTGCTCACTGCTTATGTTAAATTTGTTACACCGTTAATGTTGGGAGAAACAGATTGTGAGATGCTGCAGTGGATATTAGGACTTTTTAAAAACTATGTTTACCTTTCATTTAAATTTTCTTTTTCATTTATATTCATTTTTATTTTTCGTGTTGTCCTTTATTTTTCATCTATATTTTCATTTAATGTAAGTGTCTGCTGCTCATTTCCTCACGTGCCGCATCCCTCAGGACCAGGACGTGAGGTGAGAAACACAGGTGTGCTTAGTAGTCTTCTCTCTCCCCGCTGCAGTTTTTGATCATTATCAATTCTTTTTTCAGATTAAGAACAAGCGTATTAACAAATTCCCAGTCCCCCCCCGAAATCTGTTCTTCTGCTGGCCTCCTATCTGTCTTTAATATCTTTTCCCTCATCTTACTATTTCCACTCACTGACTATAGCGGAAACTATATCCTTAAGGTCAGCCAGGTTTCACTTAGTGCCAAGAAGTGGACAGTAAACGTGGATGATGGAGAATTTGTTTACCATTGGATTTGGCGGGGGGCGTGGGGGGGGTTCTAGTGGGCAAAGGGAGAAAGTCTGGGTTAGAAGGGGGTGGAAGGGATTTGGGTCACACTGCAGTACAGAAATGAAAATAAAGGTAACCACAGGGACTTACATTTTTCGTATGAAAAAAAGATAATCTTGGATATCTTGATATCTTAAATGTTATGATGTAATTAGCTGTCTTTCAGGGTTTCTTTTACTCTAAATACATGGTTTGAATGGATTGAGTTTCCGAGATTAGATATAGCAGCAGCCCTTAGTGGATGAGGGCTGGTGGTGAGAAAGAAAGGCAGGGAGTTCTCTAGAGGAAGACAGTTAGAATCTGAATATATTACCCTTTAAGACAGCTGTTAAGCAGTAGAGAACGGATCCAAACCCATCTCATTTGAAAGCCACGTTATTTCCATTATGTTTCTCTGTATTGTCCTTTTGAAATTTTGAGGATGAGAAATATATATACCACCAGCCCTACCTTAGTGCAGAAGAAAAATATAATAAACTTAGTCAAGAGCAACAGGAAAGTGGAGATATCCAGGTAATAACAATCATAGAATGATCTGGCAACAGGGGCCAACAACCCAATTATGGGAGACCGAGGCACAGAAGGAGAAAAACCTAACTCACAAGGATGTCCTTTGGAGGAAATATTGGGTTTCAAAAATCTGAAAGTAAACACTGTTAATTTAACTTGAACTGTATCCTTGAGGTTAGAGGGACATTGGGGCAGGGAGCCAGACATGCCTTTAGTTATGGTGAAAAGAATATTTTACTTGGTGTCTAAAATTAAGGGTTCAACTTCCAGCTCTTCTTGTCACTAGCTGTGTGACTCTGGGTTGAGTGACCTTCTCTCTTTCAAGTTTCTCTGAGGTGCAGTTTCCTTATCTATAGATAAAGGTAATATCTGTTGGATAAATGTGTCATGAAGAATAAATTTTCTCATTACAAATATCAAATTTCTAATATTTGACAAATTGGAGGCTGTGCTATACAAGGATGTTTCCATCATCTTGTTCACGGTTAGTTCTCTTAGTTTGAACATAATCCTACCCTGATTCATTCCATCCAGAAAAACATCTTTTTCAGTCTGATTCTCAAGGAGTCTCTAGCCTAGTTGGAACCTACCTTTCCAGCATCAATTCTTACTATTTCTCAACATAAGTACTCTGTTCCAGCTAAGCTGGCTTATTTGCTATCAATTAAGCACACCTAAACTTTCATCTATAATTCTAATTTTCTCACATGATTATTTTGTAGCAGGTACAGATCTTAGCCCATAAACTCAGCTTTCAGGAATTTTTTGATTACACCAGATTTAATTTTGTTAAGTGGTTCTATTCAGGCAAAGAGTTAGAAACTTAATCTGTCAAATTGTCCTTCCCTCTCCTCCCAAAAGCTTCAAAATTGTTCCTCCTTCTCCCCACAAAAAAAAAATATATATATATATATATTTTTTTTAATCGAGGGTTCCATCTACTTTCCAGAGGAATTCATCTGGTTTGGGTAATCATCTATGCAAGCTAGAATTTTCTGACCTCTTGGTTGTCTACCCAGCACTGGGCCTGTTTGATTCTATTTCATGCCACTTGGGGAAAATTAGAACTTCATTCCTGCAGGGACACTGGGAATTCTGTGCAGCTTTCTCAGCCTCATCAGCCTTGACATTCCAAACCCTTTCTACTCTGGGATTTTGTTATTTTCCCAGGAAATCCCTATAAGTATAAGCACGCGATCTCTGTTTTCAGATACCTACACTTAAAAAGATTAGTGCACAGGACACTCCACTCCGTGTCTACTCACTGTTTGATTCTCACCTGCATACTTCACTTTCTCCAACTTAGAAGAACTTTATCGGGGCTGAAGATGGAAGTAAGGACTTGTTTGATGACTCCTTTCTATTTTCTCACACATCTGTTTTCTTGGATTCAAGCTCTACGTGTTCCTTTTAGGGGTAGGATTTTGAAACACTCTCTGTTTTTTTGTGTTATCTCTTCCAGGAGAAAATCTCTGTAAAATGGCTAAGTGTGAGGTTAGAAATATGGCTCAATATAGGATTGAGCTAGTCCGTGTAACAAGTCCTAGTGTGAGGATGTCCTTTGCTTGAAGAAGTAGGTGGAAAGCAGTGGGGTTCTAAACCCTACTGTGTGGTAGAGAAAGAAGCATTGGTAAACTGTGGTCCATGGGATGCCAGGGCTAAGCTCACATGCTTTTTAGCTATGGCATTAAGAGAATTGATGGGAAAAATAGAATTTTGGAGTGTTAGCTGTTTCTTTCGACTCCCAATAAAAAGACGGAAGAAAGGAAGAGGATTAATCTAAAACAGGTCAATCTGAAGGCATAGAAGGAAAAAAGTACACAGCTCTGCTTAAAAAAAAAAAAAGTGTACTCTGCTTTCAAACAATCATCTGTAGTGCCTTAAAGTATTTGTCATTTGAAATCTGGTAGAGTGTAAAAGCCAAACACTTTACCCCAAAATAGAGTCCCTGTGGGCAGTGGCGGAGAGGTTGGAATCATACAAAAAAGAAAATGTTGGGATAGATACCCCAGGGGTCTCTGGGTACCTTTTATGAAGTATTCTTTGACTGATAAAAGTGGAACTTAATCTCACCTTGAAGATGTGCCTAGGATGTAACATGGGGAAAAGTGGAAAATTACCAGCACCTCCATACAAGAGGCTATTTTTCCATTTGTTCTGAGGCAAATTACAGGATGAGCTTAAGTCTGTTGAAGGACTGCCAGGGGAAATGGGCTGTGCACAGATGCCTGTTACTACAGAGCATCCTCACAGAGAACAGAAATCGCAGGCTCACGCGCTGGTGGTCAACTCAATCTCTAGGGCGTGGACTTTACCAGAAGCAAACAGACCAAAGCTGGCTATGTTGTTAAGTGAGTTGGAGTCACCAAAGAAACCTCAAACTTGACTGAAACCAGTCAGCGATTTCTTCATCCTCCTAACCGATCTCCCGAGACCTGAAATAATTCCACTGGACTGCTGAGGTGGTGCGTTGCCTGGAAAGGACATTGTCCCCTGATGTGGCCACGTAAGACCATGGACAAGGAAGACCTTCCCAGAAAGTAGCTTCCTGAGTAGCTGTTGTCTCATCAAAAGACTGACTCCATTTCAAGGAAAGGGGAATCCTTGCTTTTTCTGGACAGCAGCCTATGTTCTGTGCTATGGAATATAGAATATGTTATTTCCCATTCTCTCCTTTTTCAAATGAGAATTTTCATTGACATTTCCTACTTTTTTCCCCATGATTATATATTTGGAAAACCAGGGATGGGTAAAATATCTCTTAGCCATAGGTCACTGGACCATAGAAAGTTTCAGCCAATGCAACCAAGAAGATGGCATGTCACCAAGAGATCTCGCATGCGGATCTGCATGCAGCAAACAAAAATGTCTGATGTTATCCTTTGGGAAGAGTTAAATATTTCCCTATAGTTGTACGGGTTTTCGAAAAGTGCATATAAGATGTTGTGTGTGTGTGTGTGTGTGTGTGTGTGTGTGAGTGAGAGAAAGAGAGAGAGAGGGACAGAGAGGGAGAATTGGAGAGACAAAAGAAGTAGGCATTGTGTTGGTTATTGCTGGACTATCCTCTCCATTGCAAATCCCCATGTGCTTTAGGGGTGGAGTGAGGCACAGGATTCAGCCTGCTCCTACCTCTAGGCTGATTGCAACCCCCTTGCCACAGAGATAAATTCAGGTAATCCACAGCTAAGTCAATCAATGCATGATATTACTCTGGGCAAAGTGATTGTCTCACAAGTAAAATTGACTTGATTCAGATCAGTGGTATGTGAGAGTCTTCTGGACTGGAATGTTCCTCATTCTTCCGGTCAAGCCTGCAGAAGCCATTGCTCTTTCTCCTTTGGGATGATGTGCTAAGCAGATGAGGCATCTGGCACTGCTGCAGCCTTCTTGCCACCATGAGGGGAGACCACCTTAGGAAGAAACTGACACCATGGATGGTGGAACACTAAGAAGGAAGGAGAAAGTGTCTTTGATTCTATCATTAAGCCATTGTAGCGCCAAAGCCTTACAACCCTCCAGTTACATAATACAATCAGTTAGCTTTATTGTTTAAACTAAATGGAGTTAGTTTTTGTGTTATTTGTAACGGGAAAATTCAAAAGTGTTATAATTGCTTATATTATTGTTAAATACATATCTTATTTAGCTTTTCATCTGTTTCTTCGTTTTCACCTAACTAAAGTGTACATTCTTTGAGAACAGAACCTATGTCTTATATTTCTATCAATATTTCTAGCATAGAACCTAACACATAATAATGGCTTATGAATACTTGTTAACTGGATCATCAAAGGGTCTGACATGACTAGATAAGTTTGACCATTGATACAGCTTGCTCCAAAAATGTTTTAGATGTTTCTGAGTTCTTCTAAAAACAATAAAATTGAAAACAATCCTTTATTTAAGTCAAAGAATGGTTTATACTTGACTCTAAAACTGGTATTTTTCAAATCATATGGTTTCCTGGCCAGTTCTTTAGGGTGATCCATTTCTCTCTAGACATTATCTTCAGGGAACGCTCTTGAGGTCTGACTCAGTACCCTGCTGAATCTCCACGATGACTAGTATTAATTTATTGACAGTGAATACACTATGTAATCTGGGCAATTAAATCAGTCATTGAAGGTAAAGGTTGTTTTTAATTCGATATGTTTCTGTAAAAGTATCTGAGGATTCATACATTTTCCTTCTATGATTGCAGAGCATAAAAAAGGCATTGAGTGGTCAAATTAACCATTGCAAAAACCCCAGATATTTAGGAAATTTTCTCTATGTGTAAATATTGATCTCAAACTTGTTTTGCTTCCTCCAGTGAAGCAAAGAGCACATAGGGTCATGGCCCAATTACAGACCATTTGATTTGCTGAGCTCAACCTCATAACTGCTCACCAGAAATCCCTGAAGTAAAATTTATCATCATTTTCATTAAGTTGTTTGAAAAGTAAATGTTAAGTGAAATAGTTTCATCATATCTTGCAGCTTGTACATTTTTTCTTGCCCTAAAATACAAATACTATAGCAGAGATCCAGCCAAGTGTCTCATGTGAAGCTTTAAAATAAGGTATTTATTGAGGTAATCAAATCTCTTGTTAAGTAAACTCATATTGGATTGACGTGTAAGTGATTATTGTTACTTAAAAAAAAAATTATGGAGTCTAAAGATTGCCAGTTTTCCTTAAACTCTTTCAAGTTTCTTTTGTTTTTCCTATTTTTAGTCTACAATTTCATGGGGAGTTACCATCTGTTATAATTCAATGCTGGATCATTATAGAGGTTTTCGTATCACCTGTTTTCTGCTGTTTATCATGAATCCCTTGTTAATTTTTGAGACAGTTGACTCTGCAATCTAGAAGCTCTTGTCTTATCTGTGTATCTGAAGGGCACCAAAAGGACGAGCATGAAAGAGCTCCAGTTTTTAGTTTTCCTGTTTCTTTTGTTCATTTTTAGTTTCTAAATACTACTGAGTTTTCTACAAAAGTTCATAAATGACCACAGTTTACTAACATCATAACGATAATGGTTTTAAAACAAAATATTTTCATAAATTCCTCTCTGAAACTTCTGATCCAGGGATTTCAAGCCAATAATAAGTATGTTTATATATTATAGTTTTTGTTAATATAAGGGACTTTGTACCCTAGCCTTCTGCTACCACAGAGATATGATCAACAATGAAAGACTGATTTTCCGAAGACATGATCTCTCTGAGCATATTACTTTATGGTTTTCTTCCTTTTCCCCTTTGTCTTTTTTTTTCCCACTCTCTCTTCTTTTCCACTTGTGGAAACAAATGAAGCGTAGCCCAGAAGTCTGTGGTGAAAAAAAAAAGGCATAATGTTATATGACTCACTTTGAAAAGTTGCAGACAGCCCACTAGAGAAATCAAGGAAGGCAGAGTGACACTGTGAGTGGAACCGAGCTGGGATTGTGCTATTAAACAAGTGTGTGATATCCACCCATTCTTTCTAACTTTACTAAATACTGGAATTAATGTGTGCCAGCTCTGCACCAAGTGCTGTGACTACGTGCAAGACAGAAGATGTCTGTGGTCAACTGGTTACAGTCTCGTGGGGGACCTGCTAGTACATAGTTACATGTGGTCAGTGCTATGGACAGGGAGCCCAAGGCCCTGTGAGAAATTATCGTAAGGGCAACACTCCCCATCTTAGGGCTCAGGGAAGGCGTTTTTAGGGAAAGGCATCCTGTACTTGGAAATTGAATAATAGGTATGAATTTTGCCAGATAAACATAGGCAGAGAAAGAATACTCTGAAAGCAAGAGGACAGAGAGTTGGGGGAACTGAATGAAGTTCCATATGGATATGTCACAGAGCAGGTGTTTAGCACGAGGTCAGGGGAGCAAGGGAGCAACATGGCGGGGGTTGGATACACACGGTAAGATGGGATAAGTAAGCATAAGCAAGAGGTGGCTGCTAGAAAGAAGGGGAGAGGAAACTGACCAGGAAAACGTAGAGGGGTTCTTGGTCAGGGCAGAGAACATGAAGACGGTGGGCGCCATGCTTGATCATTTGGATCAAGTAAAAGGATCTCATCCAAGAAAGCACGTGACCTCTTCCTTGTCTCTGTAGCAATCTTCATTTCTGTTTGATTTCACAAGTATAGGAAAGAGTCAGAAACAACCATTGAAAAACAAAAAAAAAGAAAGTGCAAGTTCCTTGAGACTAATAACTCAACTCTGTCAGCTTTGTCCTTGAATTTTGGTACTAAATTTTCCCCACTCGCAAAAACAGTGAGGTTTGTGCAAACCATGATAATTTAGTGCTTCTTGGAATCATGGAGTGACAGAATTGAAAAGATTGTGAGCAGATAGTTGAAATTGGGCATTTTTAGGTGCCTATTTTTTTCTCAATACTAAAACCATCATATGTAAACATGTTAATACATTTTGGTAGTCATGGAAAAGTGGGAGACAGAAAATATTCACGCTCTTCCACTATCATTTTGGATTATCCTCTGGAATACGTGTTTAATAAAATAGATATGCTTGTGCTTTAAATAAAAGCTTCTAAATTTATTTCTCTTAATGTTATGTCACAGTTTTCCATGGTATTACAAATCCTTTATAGCAGGTCCCCAGCCCCCTGGGCCCGGTCCGTGGCCTGTTGGGAGCTGGGCCGTACAGCAGGAGGTGAGCGGCAGGCAAGTGAGCGAAGCTTCATCTGCCGTTCCCCTTCGCTCCCCATTGCTCCCCATCGCTCCCCATCTCTCCCCATTGCTCCCCATCGCTCCCCATGGCTCCCCATCGCTCCCCATCTCTCCCCATCGCTCCCCATCGCTCCCCATGGCTCCCCGTCGCTCCCCATCGCTCCCCATCGCTCCCCATCGCTCCCCATTGCTCGCATTACTGCCTGAACCATCCCCCCAACCCCTCCACCCCGGTCCGTGGAAAAACTGTCTTCCATGAAACTGGTCCCTGGTGCCAAAAGGTTGGGGACCGCTGCTTTATAATATCTTAATGACAGTATAATATACTGTGAAGTGTGTGTGTATGTGTATATATGTATGTGTGTCTATATATGTTAACCGTTTCCCTACAGATTGTACATTTGGGTTTTTATACATTATGATAAACAATTACGGTTAACATTATTTAGTTGGTTGATTGATTTAACAAGTAATTTATGTTAAACATTGTGCCAAGTGCTGTGTATACAATGATGATAAGAAACAAAAATTGATTTTAAGGAGTTTGCTATCTTCTTTGTCAAAAAGCCCTTTCCATATTTAGGATGATTCCCTTAGGATGGATTTCCAAATGTGAAAAAAAAAAAGTATGAACATAGTAAAGGCTATGGATTTCTTAAAAGGGTCTACCAATTTGCAATCCTTCCAAAAATATATGAAGGAAATGCATTTGTTGTCATCATTTAATCCAGACTCTTTTCATTATGACTGACGTCAAACTAACTCAAACTGGGATAAGTGAAAAAATCAAAGTGGTGTTGGGGGGTTGGGGTCATTGATGTAAACTCGAGTAGCTGGATAATGATTGGATAACGTGGGCTTTGGATGTTAAGAGATCCAGTGGCTCAAACAAGGGCATCTGAGTTCATTATCTTTCCATTTCACCTCTGTTTTTTCTGCTGTGGCTTCACCCAGGCAGGCTCTGTCTGTTTGGGAACACAGATATTCCAGGCTTCCTCCTCTCCGTTTCAAGTGTAGCCATAAGAGAGCTATTCATACATTTCAGTAGTTTTACCAGATATCCCACAATCAACTTTTATTGGCTTGGGTTGGTCCTTGTTGATCTTGGAACAGATCCCTGTGCCATAAGAGATACATACTGAGCAACAAGGCTTGGATATCACGCCTCACTCAAAAAACGTGACTGAGCATCTGAGAGGAGTTGTGTCATCATGGAAATGAGGCTGCTCTCATCAGAAGAAGGAGTGGGTACTGGGCGTGCAGACCTGATATCCACTGACATTGGTAATACCGTGTATTTAGCAGATGAGAAAACCAAGCACAGGAGGTGAAATAACTCAATGCATCCTGCTGATTAGGTACAGAGCTGAGAACAGGGCCCAAATCCATGCACTCAGACTTCTGTGCTATTTGGACGATGCTGCATTTCCTCTTTTCATTACCAACAAATAACTACATACCTATCATATGTAAGGTTCTGCTTTTTAAAGTAGCTTAAAATTTAGCTGGAAAAGACAATAAGCTGCCTGCTAAATGACGAAAGTAAAGGAAATGATTCATTAGGCGGAGAGAAGTATAGGAAAGTCTTACAAATGAGGTGGCAGACTGGAGCAAACCAAAAATTATACTGTCTTCACTGTGATGAGCAAAATTTTGTGAGGGAGGCCCTATCATGCCTCCCAAATCCCTTTCTCTGAGAAGGTCTTGGTCCCCTTTCCCCCCCCATGACGAGTGTGGCCCCGGCAGCCATGTGTCTACCATGTCACTTGGAACACCAAGCTTAGGCTCTGCTATGAACTGAATGTTTGCATCCCCCTGCAAATTCATATGTGGAAGCCACAATCCCCAGTGTGATGGAATTTGGAGGTGGGGCCCTTGGGAGATGATTAGGTCATGACGGTAGAGCCCTCACGAATGAGATTAGTGCCCTTATGAGAAGAGGCACAAGAGAGATGGTCTCTCTCCCCACCATGAGAGGACACAGCAAGGAGGTGGCCATCTGAAAGCCAAGAGGAGATTGACTAGAACCCCACCATGCTGGATCCAGCCTCCAGACCTGTGGGAAACAAACGTCTACTGTTTAAGCCACCCAGTTTATGGCATTCTGTTCTAGCAGCCCAAGCAGACTAAGAGAGGTGTGTTTGGTCAGAGGTGGACACCTGATCCAAACTGAGCCAATTGGATCCTCTCCCATAAGAACCTAAACAGAGCTTATAAGAGACAGTTCTGCAATCTCAGCAAGAAACCAGGACTCCCCTGAGGGCTGGCCCTACGCACAGTCTGATGTTCAGAAAAGTAGCAGGGTCAAGAGATTACCTGGCTGTAGAGAGGTTCCTGAGTTTCTGTTGGCTTTTTAGTTTGAGGTTCTGGCTCTTGTGAGGCACAGTCATAGTTCTGTGTGTTCAGTACGTTACATCAATTCCCATCCTTTATTAGACTTTTCAGCTCAGTTTCTGATATTTGTTTCCAAGAAAAAATATTGAATGTGACTCTGGTCCTCACACTCATCTTTCTTTCAATTGCTGTGAGTTGAATCCTAATGTTTCCTTATTTTACTTCACTCATTTCAAAATCCTAGGACAAATCTTGTTTCTAAGAGGTTCTGTTGATGTAGATCTTTTTGCTTTCATTCTTCCATAAGCTCCAAACAATTTACAGTAAAAACAATTTTGTTTACAGTGTAGTCTTTTTAAAAAGAATAAATAAGTTTCAGCTAATATGTCCTAAGAGAAGGAATCCCTTTTTCAAGTCTGAGAAGGTTTTGCCTAAGTTCCTAAAAGAAGATAGTTTGTTGCTCATAAATAATAATGGACAATTCTATTTAGAAGGAACTTTGCATAAGTATTTTACATAAACACGTCTTCCGGAAACATAAATATCTGTAATTAAAGTACTCTTCTTTTATATAAAATTATGTGGTACAACCACACAAATATTACCTTTCCCAGGGAAAATCCGTGAGTAGTGGTGAATTTCTTAGCCAGAGGCAGGAAATTCATTGGAAGCACTGTATCTGTGTGTGGGGTACATGCAACTAGGAGAAGTCACATTCAGTATCCCCACCCTATTTCCACTAAACTTTGTTTAAAAATCAAGTTGATGTAAATAAACGTCAAGGTCAACCGTGGTGAACAAAAATCATAGAAGGGAAGCCACGAGGATGTAAGTGATGGGGGAAAACATCAGTAAGTCTTTACTTTGGCCAAGAAAATAAAGAGGGATTTTGTGATTGTTGCATGAATGGAGAAATAGTCACCTCTTTTCCCAAGGCCCACCTACCACTACTTCCCCAAATTTTTCCTGATAGAGACTAAATTGGACAAAAGAAAACTAGTATTTGTTTACTGATTCATGAAGCAAATATGTTTTGAGTAATGATTGTGTGCTAGCCACAGTACTAGCCAAATGGGATTGCAGTTGTGAAAAAGGACATGTGTTTCTCTGATTTCACAAATCTTTATTTTAGAGGAAGATGCAGATATTTGTATAGGGAAGAATGCTATGGTGGTGTGTGCAGTAGAAGGGAAAGATCATGTAGCCCAGGAAGCAGAGGTTTTCCTGCAGAAAGTCATATCTTTTCTGGGACTGTTCAAGCAAGAAAGGTGGAGAGGGGTGAAGAATGGCCCAAGCAAAGGAAGTGCATGACCGAAGGCCCAGAGACAAAGACATCTGAGAAGGCGATGAGTCTGAAAGTTATGCAATCTGGCCAGATTTGCTAAAGTGCGAGGTGCAGCATCCTAAGGAAGGGGGCTGTGGAGGAGAGCTGGGGACGAGGAGGGCTGTGAGCCCAGTTAACAAGCTGACTTTATAGGAGGGATTCAAGCAGTGACACAGTAAGTATGCATTTTAGAACGTTTATTCTCAGAGGAGTATAGGGAAGGTATTGGAGTTGGAAAAACCTCAGAGCAGAGAGACTGAAGACTAGGTAAGAGTTTATAGACATTAATCCAGGCTAAAATCTACAGCAGCCTGAACAGACCTGCAGCGAGGGGGGCACAGAGTAGATGGATTTGCCAGGGACTGTGTAGCACTTCCAGCGCCTGAAACGCCAGCCCTGTACACAGTCAGCCTAAAGGGTGTCACATGCCTCTTCCAGTGTCCCTACCTGTCACCCAAACACGCCACGAGGTCACAGCAGAGTCAGGTGTCCCTCTTCCTTGTTAGTTGCCCAACTGGAAAATAGATTTGTGACAATTTCCTGTCTCCCTTCTTTCTCCCTAAAAGAACATGATTTGTTCAGAGAGGCCAAGGGCCCACAAAGCTTCTTGCAGATTTCCTTGCACAGTGTGGCCCTGTGATGTATTTAGCCAATGAGAGGGCTGTCTAGTGGGTGGAGCCAAAAAGGGAAAAGGGTGGGGGGGGAAAAAGCCACACACTTCGTTTCCCTTGGAGCCACACGCTTTGTTTCCTTTGCTGTTGAGCCTCCTTGCTGTCTGTAAAGCACACACCTTATTACCATGGAAACAAACCCCCGATGATGATGATGCAGAAAGAAGAAAAGGGAAACTGAGTTACTGCTGACTTAATGGAACTGCCTCACTGGCCCTCTCTGTCTCCCTCCAGGGCTTCTCTTATGTGAGAAAAATCAACCTTTGTTGGATTAAGTCCCTGCAGTCGGTTTCTTTTATATTCAGCTGAAAACAGTCATAACTAAACCAGCCGTTTTCTTTGCCATTTGACGGAGCCCTCCGGTATTCCATTTTATTTTCCTTTTTTATTGAAGTAGTAAGATGAGCAACCTTTAAATAAATACATAAGCTATCCACCTCCGTTTCCCAGGCAGAGCTTTGTGAGGAAAACATTCAGGGTGACATCCTCAAGGTCTTCTATCTATCTACAAAAGAATTTGTAGAAATACTCGATTCCCTTTCAGAGCTCTGACCATCTACAATTTTCACAGTCACAAAGGGAGAGTCAAAGCAAATGTGGTTTATTCAGGTAAATAAACTCTCATTTCCGCAAAGTAATAGTGAAGAAAAGAGGAAGATAAGGCTTAATTCATCAATTAAACTTGACCTGTTGTTCAGTCGTGTAAATAGGCTGTCTGTTTCAGAGACCTTGTCTTATCCTTGGAGTGTTACAAGCCCTGCATGAAGCTTCTGGCCCCTCACCTACCCAATCCCAGTACAAAACAGTGTACTAATCACTCACTCACGTAGTTATTCTTTCACTAAACACCTACTAAGTGCCTGTACTAATTGCTCACATCGAACTGACTGTCAAAAATCAAAGGCAAAAAAAATCCCCATCCCTGACTTCAGGGAAGGGACAGTATGCCAGGAGGGGGGACATTTGACAAGCCACCTGTGATACAAACCCCTACCAAGTACAGTGGGGCAGGGAGGAGGGGTGCGCAGGTCTAATGGGAGATTAACAAAGTGCCCATAGAGGATGTGGCCCTTGAGTGAGTCTTGAGTCTGCAGCAGTATTTGCCAGGGGAACAGGGAAGAGCGTTCATGTCAGGCTCAGAAAACAGGGTCATTAGGGTCATTCCAGTCAGGAATGGAATATGGCACATGAGGTTGCAAAACTTTATAAAAGGAAAATGTCAGGAGCTGAGGCTGCTTGGATGGACATAAGGACCGTGGACACACAGGACACAGTGACATGATCAAATTCAAGTCTAGGTGTTAGAAGGATCATTCTAGAAGTGTTGAAATGGATAGTCATGAGGTCTCTCACTGGACAAAGAGAAATGATTTATTTTTGCCACCCAAGTTTGAGATCATGAGACCTTAAACTTCCAAGGGTAGAATTTATGTGTCTGAGGATGAGCAAATTTTTTAAATACGAAAAATATAAATGAAGAAACCTTAGCTAATGATGAGAAGCAGGAAATAAGAAACAGGCAGTTCCAGGGAAAATTCCCCAATTTCCTTTTGGGTGACTGGGTTGATTGTGATTCTCTTCTTTGAAATTGGAAATAGAGAGAAAGGAGTAGGTTTGAGGGAGGGAGGTTTTCGATCTGGTTTTAGCCTGGGCATTGGTTTGGTCCAGTGGAAATGTGCATTTAGAGGGAGACAGAGTTGAGTTCAAACTCAGCTCTCCAGTGCAGGAGGTCTGTGGCCTCGGTTCTCCCATTCACCTCCCTGAACCATGGTTCCATCTGTAAAATGAGCACCATCATTCCTTCCTTGAAGAAGCACCTTTTCTAAAACTGCATGTAAGAGGCTAACAGTGTCTCACTCAGTTGTGACCGTTATCATTATTACCTTGATGATGAAGTCCCTACGTGAAATCCAGGTGAAATTCTTCAGCGGTTGTTGGAGGGTAGAGACATATTAGTGCATAGGTGTTTGTGTACCGTTGGCACCAAATGAAAGTTTGTTAAATTTAAGTGAATCTAATAATAAGAGGGATGCGGTGAAGGTCAGGAAAGGATGGACGTCTTCGGCAAGGAAGGAAACATTTATTTAGAAATTGCTTTGTGCCGGGCAAGTTTATATGCATTTTCTTATTTCAGTCTCACCTGAACCCAGTGCTTTTGTCTCAGATTCAACTAATAAGAAAACTGACATTCAGGAATATTAAGTGTCTTTCCCGAGGTCATAGAGCCAGCAGGTCCTTAATAGGAATTGAGACCTTACTGACAACAAAGCCAAGCTGATGTCACCACACTGGTATGTGGGTTTTCCCCCTTCTCTATTCTTCCTTTCCCATTTGCTACAAAACCCTTTGATGGGAAAAGTTACGCAATCAAACTGATTTGTTGTGCACTGTGGCATGTGGTACAGGGAGAGGTAATAATACAGGCTTGCGACAGAGGTCCTGAAAGGGTCAGCACCCTGGTCATAGGCACGGTTGCAAGGGCAAGCCTAATTTTTAGAAGGTCTAGGAAGAGTGTAGTGTTTTTTTTCTGGAAAATAAATCAAATAACATTTTTTAAAAACATGGTGGTTCCTTCATCCAATAACAAGTGCCCTACAGGCAGTGCGTCCCTCCCTCCTGCTTAGGGGGTGGCATGGCAGATGCTGTTGGTCTTGGGCTCTAGCAGGAGCAGAGACAGTGATGCCCTCTGCCTTCTGCTGAGTGAGCTCGCAGCTGTGTGGGGAGCATTGATCAAGGGAGCGCTTGTTTATTTATTACGTGTCATTTCGTTATTGCCACATTTTTACCGCTGTGACATCACGGACTGGTCAGTGGCAGCAACCTTCAACCTTCCTTTAAAGATCCAGAAACCAAGACGGACATGCAGCGATTCAGTCGTACCAGAGCCAGTGTTCTGGCTCCTCTCTAGCGGCCTCTGGAAACGAGCCGTTTTCAGTGATTCCGAGGGGGTTTGGACAAAACCAGTCACCGCCAGTGACTCCCACTCTGTATGCGGTGAAGCCCTGAATCTGCATTTTTAACAGATATACACACATGCTGAGACAGCTCTTCCGCAGACCACGTTTTCACAAACGCTGACCTACACTCCTCTCGGATCTCCCTAAGTCTTTTTTTTTTTCTTTTTCTTTCTTTATTTTTTTAAACATCTTTATTGGAGTATAATTGCTTTACAATGGTGTGTTAGTTTCTGCTGTATAACAAAGTGAATCAGCTATACATATACATATATCCCCATATCTTCTCCCTCTTGCATCTCCCTCCCACCCTCCCTATCCCTCCCCTCTAGGTGGTCACAGAGCACCGAGCTGATCTCCCTGTGCTATGCGGCTGCTTCCCACTAGCTATCTATTTTACATTTGGTAGTGTATGTATGTCCGTGCCACTCTCTCACTTCGTCCCAGCTTACCCTTCCCCCTCCCCATATCCTCAAGTCCATTCTCTAGTAGGTGTGTGTCTTTATTCCCATCTTGCCCCTAGGTTCTTCATGAGCATTTTTTTTTTTTTTTTTTTTTTAGATTCCATATATATGTGTTAGCATACAGTATTTGTTTTTCTCTTTCTGACTTGCTTCATTCTGTATGACAGACTCTAGGTCCATCCACCTCACTACAAATAACTCAATTTCATTTCTTTTTATGGCTGAGTAATATTCCATTGTATATATGTGCCACATCTTCTTTATCCATTCATCTGTTGATGGACACTTAGGTTGCTTCCATGTCCTGGCTATTGTGAATAGAGCTGCAATGAACATTTTGGTACGTGACTCTTTTTGAATGATGGTTTTCTCAGGGTACGTGCCCAGTAGTGGGATTGCTGGGTCATATGGTAGTTCTACTTTTAGTTTTTTAAGGAACCTCCATACTGTTCTCCCTAGTGGCTGTATCAATTTACATTCCCACCAACAGTGCAAGAGGGTTCCCTTTTCTCCACACCCTCTCCAGCATTTATTGCTTGTAGATTTTTTGATGATGGCCATTCTGACTGGTGTGAGATGATCCCTCATTGTAGTTTTGATTTGCATTTCTCTAATGATTAATGATGTTGAGCATTTTTCATGTGTTTGTTGGCAATCTGAATATCTTCTTTGGAGAAATGTCTATTTAGGTCTTCTGCCCATTTTTGGATTGGGTTGTTTTTTTTTTGATATTGAGCTGCATGAGCTGCTTGTAAATTTTAGAGATTAATCCTTTGTCAGTTGCTTCATTTGCAAATATTTTCTCCCATTCTGAGGGTTGTCTTTTGGTCTTGTTTATGGTTTCCTTTGCTGTGCAAAAGCTTTTAAGTTTCATTAGGTCCCATTTGTTTATTTTTGTTTTTATTTCCACTTCTCTAGGAGGTGGGTCAAAAAGGATCTTGCTGTGATTTATGTCATAGAGTGTTCTGCCTATGTTTTCCTCTAAGAGTT
Source organism: Eubalaena glacialis (assembly GCF_028564815.1). Classification (NCBI taxonomy): domain Eukaryota; kingdom Metazoa; phylum Chordata; class Mammalia; order Artiodactyla; family Balaenidae; genus Eubalaena; species Eubalaena glacialis. The sequence continues at coordinate 5,080,397 of NC_083735.1, read as the reverse complement.
TGATAGTGTCTGACCTTACATTTAGGTCTTAAATCCATTTTGAGTTTATTTTTGTGTATGGTGTTAGGGAGTGTTCTAATTTCATTCTTTTACATGTAGCTGTCCAGTTTTCCCAGCACCACTTAATGAAGAGGCTCTTTTCTCCTTTGTATGTTCTTGCCTCCTTTATCAAAGATAAGGTGACCATATGTGCATGGGTTTATCTCTGGGCTTTCTATCCTGTTCCATTGATCTGTATTTCTGTTTTTCTGTCACTACCATACTGTCTTGATTACTGTAGCTTTGTAGTATAGTCTGAAGTCAGAGAGCCTGATTCCTCCAGCTCCGTTTTTCTTTCTCAAGATTGCTTTGGCTATTCGGGGTCTTTTGTGTTTCCATACAAATTGTGAAATTTTTTGTTCTAGTTCTGTGAAAAATGCCATTGGTAGTATGATAGGGATTACATTGAATCTGTAGATTGCTTTGGGTAGGAGAGTCATTTTCACAATGTTGATTCTTCCAATCCAAGAACATGGTATATCTCTCCATCTATTTGTATCATCTTTAATTTCTTTCATCAGTGTCTTATAATTTTCTGCATACAGGTCTTTTGTCTCCTTAGGTAGGTTTATTCCTAGATATTTTATTCTTTTTGTTACAGTGGTAAATGGGAGTGTTTTCTTAATTTCACTTTCAGATTTTTCATCATTAGTGTATAGGAATGCAAGAGATTTCTGTGCATTAATTTTGTATCCTGCTACTTTACCAAATTCATTGATTAGCTCTAGTAGTTTTCTGGTAGCATCTTTAGGATTCTCTATGTATAGTATCATGTCATCTGCAAACAGTGACAGCTTTACTTCTTCTTTTCCGATTTGGATTCCTTTTATTTCTTTTTCTTCTCTGATTGCTGTGGCTAACACTTCCAAAAGTATGTTGAATAATAGTGGTGAGAGTGGGCAAGCTTGTCTTGTTCCTGATCTTAGTGGAAATGGTTTCAGTTTTTCACCATTGAGGAGATGTTGGCTGTTGGTTTGTCATATATGGCCTTTATTATGTTGAGGTAAGTTCCCTCTATGCCTACTTTCTGGAGGGTTTTTATCATAAATCGGTATTGAATTTTGTCAAAAGCTTTGTCTGCATCTTTTGAGATGATCATTTGGTTTTTCTCCTTCAATTTGTTAATATGGTGTATCACATTGATTGATTTGCATGTATTGAAGAATCCTTGTATTCCTGGGATAAACTCCACTTGATCATGATGTATGATCCTTTTAATGTGCTGTTGGATTCTGTTTGCTAGTATTTTGCTGAAGATTTTTGTCTCTATGTTCATCAGTGATATTGGCCTGTAGTTTTCTTTCTTTGTGACATCCTTGTCTGGTTTTGGTATCAGGGTGATGGTGGCCTCGTAGAATGAGTTTTGGAGTGTTCCTCCCTCTAGTATATTTTGGAAGAGTTTGAGAAGGAGAGGTGTTAGCTCTTCTCTAAATGTTTTATAGAATTCGCCTGTGAAGCCATCTGGGACTAGTGAAGTAGACTTTTGTTTGTTGGAAGATTTTTAATCACAGTTTCAATTTCAGTGCTTGTGATTGTTCTGTTCATATTTTCTATTTCTTCCTGGTTCAGTCTCGGAAGGTTGTACATTTCTAAGAATTTGTCCATTTCTTCCAGGTTGTCCAGTTTATTGGCATATAGTTGCTTGTAGTAATCTCTCATGAGCCTTTGTATTTCTGCAGTGTCAGTTGTGACTTCTCCTTGTTCATTTCTAATTCTATTGATTTGAGTCTTCTCCCTTTTTTTATTGATGAGTCTGGCTAATGGTTTATTAATTTTGTTTATCTTCTCAAAGAACCAGCTTTTAGTTTTATTGATCTTTGCTATCGTTTCCTTCATTTCTTTTTCATTTATTTCTGATCTGATCTTTATGGTTTCTTTCTGTCTCTCCCTAAGTCTTATAGGAAGCTGATCTCCCCGGGAACTTGAGTTTTTAATTTCCTTTGCTCCTGTGTGACCCCAAGCAGTGGAGTCAGTCTCTTGAATCTCTGTCTCTCCATATGTAAACGCTAAGTGTTACCCACAGAAAATCCCACCCTTTGTTACTTCTCAAAGTTTACGAGCAAAAACATGCAGCACGTGTTGTGTACTGTATTTAGTTTATAATGCATCTCTGAAAGACCTCATTATTTTCTATCATAACCAAAAATAAGCAAACTGCCAGACAGGTCTTCTTTTCCAGAGGGCACACCTAGGAAAACAAGCCTTGGAGACTTAGTAACAGCTGGTAAGGGCAGGACCTCACTTATGCTGGGTCTTCTGACTTCAGATCCAGTTCTCACTTTGCTACATTCTCTGTCACCAGAAGCTTTTCTCCAAATTCTTACCCCATATGTTTTTAACTAAGAAGTAAAGGCGTGCTGAGTTCTCTCATTGCCCCACGAAGCTTTGGTCAATCTCGAGGGAAAACTCTGGAATGTTTTCTCTATTCTTCATAGTAAAGTGCTGAACTTCTACAGAATGTTCTGTAGACATTGTCAGGTTTATCATTGGGGCATCTCCGGGCCCAGAGTTTGACTAAAGTATAACTGCTGCTCTAATTCCAATCAGTCTCCACCCAAGACACATCTTGAATGTGGGCTCCCATGACAGCATAAATTTAAGAGTTTTCCTGGCTAGGAACATATTTGTTTTTAATTTGATATTGAATCCCAGAGGTTACATTTGACCAAAGCATCACCATGAGACTCTTTCCCCTGCCTTGTAAATCACAAAAATGTAAAGATTATCTCTATATGATTTATACTAAAATAAAGTTTTGAGGTGGTTTTACAGATATAGAAGTATTTATTAACAATTTGGTTCTTATACTTTATGTGTTGAAAAATCACATTCCCCAGTCCTTTTAACTTATATATCTCTGAACACTGAAGTAAGAAAGTCTGTTACGGGATGTGAATATAAAAGAGAACTGTGGCTTTATTTTAAGGATTTTATTGTCCCAAGCTTGTTCTTACACAACTGAAACAGAAAATAAAGGAGCGCTTTAAGAGAGAAGGGATATTCAGCTATAAGAAAAATAAGCAAATTAAATAAACTAGACATAGTTCCTCTGTTTGAAAAAAACCCAGAATCTTTCCTTACGGTATTACATTTTGTTTTATAAGACAGTAGACCAAAAGTTTAATTTCAAAGTTACTAAGTCCAACCAAGGAAAGAAAGAAACTATATCCAAGAAAAAATTACACTGTATCACTAGATTTTTCAAATCAAAATTTGGGCCAAAATGGAATTGCGGGCAGGCTTCTATTCTACAAGCTGTCTAAAATAAATTTAAAATGCCTTAAAACCTTCACAATGCAAGTCAGCAGGAAAAATGAGAGGTGGAGAGATGGAGGGCATTTTCTAAAAATTTAGTCTACAAATCATAGTGTAAAATTCAGAATAAAATAGTTGCCTCACTTAGGAATGATTAAATAAAACTCACACAAACATCCACAGGCACTCACACACTGTACACAGGCCTGATGAATGGATAAATCTATTTAAAAAGAAGATTGCTACACATATGTCTGACATAAGTTGTACCATAGCTTTCAATTCAATAAATTTCTAATAGCAAAAACAAAACAAAACAAAACCAAAGCCCTTTACTCAACTAATGCTTGATCGGAGAATACCTCTGTACACTCTAACCTCAAACTACATAATCTCTAACATAATACAAATTTGGTTTATTTATTTCTATTTAATTAATGTCAAGTTCATTAAAAAATAAATCATTTTCTGTCTCAGGAAATCCCACATCAATTGTCAACAGTAACAACGTATATTTAGTGTGATTTCTTTCTCCAATGAAACACCTCTTCTAGAAAATACGATTCTAGCTTTTTTCTTCAAAGGCAGGGATAAATACTTATGGAACTTTTGCTTATTCTTTTTCTCTTGCTCAACCCTTCCATTTTTTAAAAAAATTTATTTATTTATTTATTTATTTTTGACTGTGTTGGGTCTTCGTTGCTGCTCGCGGGCTTTCTCTAGTTGTGGCGAGCGGGGTCTACTCTTCATTGTGGTGCGCGGGCTTCTCATTGCAGTGGCTTCTCTTTGTTGCTGAGCACGGGCTCTAGGTGCACGGGCTTCAGTAGTTGTGGCGCGCGGGCTCCGTGGTTGTGGCGCGCGGGCTCTAGAGCGCAGGCTCAGTAGTTGTGGTGCACGGGCTTAGTTGTTCCGCGACATGTGGGATCTTCCTGGACCAGGGCTCAAACCCATGTCCCCTGCATTGGCAGGCGGATTCTTAACACTGCACTGCCAGGGAAGTGCAACCCTTCCATTTTCTATCACTCTTTACTTTCTTCTGTGCCCAGGGAGGCTAAGCCCTGTAGGTGGCGTGAACCAGGCTGCACTACTGGCTACTTGCGGTTGGCACACCCGGTGGGAGGCACCCCTGCAGGAGACCGGAGTGTGGGACTGGCTGCTCCCTCTGTGCTTTGTTCCCTGCCTACCTCTGGCCTCTACTGCGTGGTTCCAGTTTTTGTTAAAGACTCTGAGAAAATAATTCCTGCACTTCTCCCTTCAGCCCTGGAGTCATAAAAGCTTCCATTGTTTCTTGCTTCAAGACAACCCTTCCTCTTCTGATAAGGAGACAATATGGGAATTCTGCCAGGTGCTAAGTATAATATATCTCTTCTGACTCTGCGTTCAGAAACTGGAAAAGCACCGTATGATGTTTCCATGGGCTCACAGAACCCACCGTGTGTTGGCTTCTTCCCCAAACTACACTTGCTTCCTGACTTCCAAAGTTACCAGTCTGTACCCCAATCCTCACAACCGATGGATCTTGGTGATGCATCGAGTCGTCAGGGATTAATGTAAACTCAAAGCCAGTGTTGAGAAACTCCTGGAATATCTGGGTATTTACTGTTTCCTAGTTCACAGTTAACTCTGGTAAATGTCTGTTATCCCCTTAGTGAAGGCGTAGAAGAAAATTTAGAGCATATATTTGAGGTGTGTTGTGGGATCCCTCCTCAAAAGGAGACAGTTTATCCCCAGATCCCCTTTATCAGTGGGCTCTGGATCCGTGAACTGGCTCGATTCTAAGACGTGGGTGAAAGGTTGTGAAAAGAATAAGGTTGGTGACAAGGTGATCTTTTGAAGAGGTGTTGGGTTGTGTTTCTTGGAATGGGCACATAGTGTATAGGTGTCTGTGTAGTGTATGAGTATGGCAGTCCTGGTAGATTTCTGCCCACCGTGCTGGATTCTTTGTCAGTGATTTAGCTCAAGCAGTAACCTTCTAGGCTGATTACTGGGTATTATTCGATGCAGCAAATTATAAGGCTGAACACAAACATCAGTATTCCGTTCCTTGATGGGAATGCTCTATATGAGACAGTCCTAAGCAGGTCCAGAAAATTACATGAACAAGTGCCCCACACCCACTCTTGCTGCTCTGTGGTCTTTTCCTCAGCTCCCATCTGTGACTTAGTGGGAAATTCCTCATGACCAGTGTAACTAGTTATCTAAAGAGGAAAAAGTTCAGGCATAGTTTTTTTGTTGTCATTGTTGATCTGCATGATAAGTTGTGGTTGGGTAGAAGTGGATGTAATGTGTTATAGGCCATTCAAAAGTGTTCTTGATGGATGGCTGTGAAATGAAATTTTCCCAATAGTAATAATTATGGGCATATATCTGGTTGTCCTCATTGTTTTGTAGAGAAATAATTTGAGGTATGAATTTATACCATATAATGAACATTGGATAATGATTTGGCCAGTTGAAAAGAATAAAAGGTTGGTGACGAGGTGATCTTTTGAAGGGGTGTTGTGGATTGTGTCTCTTGGAATGGGCACATAGTGTATAGATATCTGTGTGGTATATGAATGCCCACAAGAGGCATCTACTGCAGAGGATGCTCTCAACAGTCAGATGACCAAGAGAGACTCATTTTCTAGATATTAGGTAACCTCTCTCTCTAGCCAGAACAGTGACGCTCAATGCAGGCTATAAATAGGCTCCCCTCTTTCATGACTGATATAGATATAGCAACTGCCCTGTAAATACCTGATACTTAGTGCCCTTCCTACCAACAGCAGATGTCAACATAGAGCCTCCAGCAGAGCACCAATTTTGGAGTGATCAGGAGAGGTCAGTTACTATCCAGCCATCTGGTGGCAGGTTGATTACTTTGGTTCCTTTCCACTATGAGGTGCAGCAATTTGTCCTCACGGGAATGGATGCATATCACAGATAGAGATTTGCTTTCCTTGTCCGCACAGCTTCTGCTAGCATCATGACCCCTTTAGAGATTTCTCTGTTGTGGTATTCTGTACAAAATTATTCTGCAAAGGAATTTACAAAATATTTGCTTCCTGCCCCTACATACAACCTTGGGCACACAACCCTTCCACAAGGGATAAAGCCATAGTTCCATTAATGTAGAAGCTAAGACTGCTTCCCAGCCATGTAAAACTCCTCTTACTGCTGAACAAATGGGCAGAAATTGATTTCTATTAGTAAAAGGAAGTTGGTTGCTGCTTCACAAATTGGGTAAGGAGTTCTATATCTAGAATCCAGGGTATTCTTTGAAATAACTCTTAATAGTCCCATGACCATTAATAAAGCTCATTGGAAGGCTGTGACAAAACAAAAATAGAGTCTACAAATTCGGGGACTTGTAGGGGTGCGAAAAAATTCCTTTGAGCAACAAAGGCTAATTAAAATTTAGCCTTGAAGCGAAGATCAAATCAAGGCTAAAGCTGTTTATTCCCATTATTAAAACCCCTTGAATGCATTAAGGTAGCACACAGTAAATCCTTTCAGTTGGATAAAATAGCTCAAGGGAAAAGAGATTAAAGGTGTGGATCGCCCACCTCAGCCTGATTGGCCTAAGGCCTGTAATTAAGTTGAGAAAAAGAAAGCATAAGGCAGAAAGCAAAGAAATATTGTAAATCTAAGAAATGTGTCTAGAAAGAATTCTGAACGTGGCTATTGGCATAAGTAACTAGCTAAGTCAAACATTTGAAAAACTATTAAGGTTTTAAGAGAATTTACTGCGCATGTGTGTGGGCATACACACACACAAATACATACAAGAATTAAAGTGACTCTTGGTCCCTAACTTTCTGGGAGGCTGGGGAGCCAGCTGGGAAAGCTGCTTAGCATCCAAAGAGGACATAGCATCCCGGTCTCATTTCCAGATGAGGATATTTTATTGTCCAAGGAGGGTAATAAAAAAGGAATAAACAATCAGAGGAATGGCCAAGAGCCATGGAGAAAAGGTAGAAGGAGGGGCCCTTCTAGGAACCAGAATTACAGTCTAAACAATGAAAACATGCTTCACTCTCCCAACATAAGGGCTCCTCCTGACATTTCTTTAGCATGATTTCAGAATTTCTACAGACCAGTGACTTCACTGTTTCCCATTTCTCACCTTTCCTGATAATGAAAGCCTGTTCCTTTCCTCTTTTCTTTCTTTTCATAACCAGTGAATTTTATGCAACCGTAAGTAGGAGCAGAAGATTTGTTCCAATACATGAAGAAATTACAAAAAGCTAGTAACTATGGACTTGATTTTCCTACTTCTTCAAGGACTAGGAAATGGAAGATTTTGGATCAAGGAGATGTCTTCTGCTGTTTTTAATAGATGGGGTGCTGGGGCAAATTTGGGGGAGTTCTTCAAATTTGTGCTTTTCGGCCCCTTCTGCATTACACAGGTACAAGGGACAACCAGAGTCACCTGTTGTAAGTCTGGACAACCAGCCAGAGAACTGCAGGAACCTAACTGCAACTAAAGCTGACTCTGGCCAGTCGTATCTGAAAAGACCAGTTAATAATTCTCTATACATCAGAGCCTTCTGGGGAACTTTTCAAATAAAGAGATTACTTGATCCCTTATTAGACTAGTCAAATAAGAATTCTTCTTATTAACAAGTTCTCTAGATGATTGTTAACAGGTCCCTAGTCTTTAGTAGACTCTAGAGTTCAGTGGTTTCTAACTTGGGAGTAGGTTCTAGATTGCCATATCCACATTACCCCAGCTTCCTCCTTTCCCTGCACATCTTGGAGACATACTTACGGCACATTTTCAAGGTGTCAGTATAAAGGACAATGCCAAAGCACCTGTAAACTCAATTTTCCATTTTGAAGTTCTGTTATGACCATGATGATCATTGAAGATACACAATTTATATAAATTACATTTAAACAGGCTTATAGTCATGGCAACTTTTTCTTTATTCAAGGTCGAGGAAGCATGTGCCCTCTGAAAGCCTCAGTTTCACTCTACAGTCTCAGACAATCTCTTCCAGGCATCACTTCCTTCCTTCCCATATGAGCCAGCAGGATCCTGTCATCACTATATTTTGTCCTTTAAACTGGCATTTGTTTTATGCTTCTATGGCGTTAATTAATATTCCTGTCTTTTGCACCCTGACATTAGCCTTTGATTTTCCTTGCCATTATCAGATGGAGAAGTAGTCCGCTGTTTTTACTTTAAAATTTTTCTCACTTTTCTAAAGACATTTCTGTAAGAGATGTTATTATTTTCAAATGGTTAACATTAATCCCAAGGACTTTAGCAGGATATGATTCTAGTCAAATTTAGGTTGGCTAATATACAAACACCTCTATGTGTTATGATCCTGTAATACTTTCCAACATTCAAGATATATTTAAAATCAGTTGTAGTTTTTATAATATCGCAAGGTTGACATTATTTTCATTCAACTTAAGTTTCTGAGGGAAGAAGAATCCATATAAGAATCATCCATAAACAGAATTATTTCCTTTTCTATAGTCTCACAGGGGTAGAACTGGAAAAATTTGAACTGAAACAAACTGAAGAAGTGAAGTAGGAGTATTTTGTCTTACTTTCCCTTTTCTCCAGTAATGCCCCACTCTCTCTGGCAGTTCACATTCCCATCAGCCTGGTGTGCAAGTGCCGACTCCGGTTGTGTTCTGTTAATGGATTAAGGTGTAAGCTCTCCCAGAGTTGTTTGTACTTTTAACAATGAATTCAAAGGATCACAGAGCTTTAAGAACTCAAAGCCTATAACCATCTGATGGGGTCGCAATCCCCTGCCCTTCCAGTTCCTCTCCAGCACAGTGGCCTTTCGCCTCTGTTTAACAGGCGGCTGTGATGGAGGTTGCCCGCTCGCCAGCCTCCCTGCAAGCCTGGTGCATTTTCTCCTTATGGATGCTTCCGCTTCAAACCTGAGCGGAAGGTTAAAGAGTCAGGTGATTATAGTGCATAAACCACCGAATGTAATTACCTGGCAGTGCCTATCAGAATAAAAGGCAGTCAAAAGACATTTATGCCACCCTTAAATATATTACATTGTTAAAGCATATAAAAATAATACTTCATCTAATATCACTCGCAGTGTCAGGATACAGATATATAGAGACAGTTCATATTTTACACTTAATTAACGTGCGATAGTAGGCTGGTTTCTCCATAATCGAATAACTGAGTCTTCCGATACGCTTTGGGTCATACGTTTGAATGGCCTTGTTCAGATTAGTTTAAAATATACCTGCTAATGCCCCCTTTTTTTCTTTTTGCACGGATATGGGTGGTTTAACAGAGTAGATAAATGTCAGGGAAGTCCTTTGGTTACGAACAATGAGTCACAAAATGGTATGGACATCAGAGGTCATTTATTGTGGTCCTAGGGCATCTTGAAACTGATCATTAACATACTACGGTTGTGAATCTGTCTGATTTCTACATGTGAGGAATTAAATGGGAAAAAAAGCCATCAAAGTACTTTTCACTTGCATGCTTGACCACATGAAGGAATCTTACGTGAAAGAAATCCAAATTTTATGACTTAAGTTCTGGGAGTAGTTGGTATTTTATGAAGATGCTTAGCCTCCATGATTACAAAGACAGGCTGAGATATACAACGAAAAATCAAGCCTCTGCTTTATCTTGAAGGATCCACGTTAAAAAGGTAACGCTGCTCACTATGAGTTTCCAAGCACGGCCGGTGTGCCAAGCGCTGTGCGTCCTTTATCTCATTTAATCCGTTTAAAACAAGCCACACTCAAGATATTCATATCCCCATTTAACAGTCGAAAACGTTGAGGCTCCTAAAGGCTAATTTGCCTGCGTTTAAGCTCAGGAGTTCCTAAATACAAAGCTGACACGTTCCCCTCAGTGCCACACTGCTGCTCCAACTATGGAAGCATTGTGGAAGGGACAGCATGAGTGCTTTAACTGGACTCATTCACAGACTGCTTTCCAGCTACTTACCAGCTCTTTACTAAAGCAGGCCAAGCTTGTCTTAAAGTAGTGTTTCTTGAGCAATTGGCTTCTGTTATCCGGGTTTCTAAGGGATATTGAACTCGACCAGTCTTTCCTGCTTATAACAAATAAAACAAATAAACAAGACCTGAGATAAAACCTCATAGGAAAAAATACACCATTTAAAAAAAAATTTCGATATAATTGACATATAATGTTACATTAGTTTTAGGTGTATTGTATGTTTGAAAGTTGCTAAGATAGTAGATCTTAAAGATTTTTTAAACTTGTAACTACATATGGTGATGAATGTTAGGTAGACTTAATTAGTTGATCATTTCACAATATATTCAAATGTCGAATCATTATGTTGTGCACCTAAAATACACCATTTTTATACTGATTGTTAAGAAGCATACGCAGGCTATTCATTAATACCATGCAAGTTGCATTTTCATAGAGAAAATGCAGTCAAAATTTCATGGGCACCCACCCCCAAAGCTTCTCTGAGACTAACACACATTTAAAACAAACGGTTTAGTGAGTGAGTGAAGCATTCTCCACAGTATTAGTACAGGTGTTGATACATTTTACAAACTAATTGTGTAACTTAGTGAGCTTATGCATAGATTAAATATAATATTTTACTCCCTCATGAAGATATTGGAAGAATACTTCTTAGGAAAACATTTTGCTTTGAGTTTCTTAGACCTAGAAAACTCAACAGGTAGAGTTGATTTTTACTTAAAAGGTTTTAAACACCGAATATCATGAGTCTCCCTATTTCTTTTAGAAAATAGTTATTTTATGAATTTTTTTAAGAATGTGCTTTGTCTAGAAACCTTAGATATAAGTGTGTGTGTATAATACATTCTCAGAAACCAAGCTTTAGCCATATAAAAACACATACAAGAAAGATGAAAATTGTTTTGCTGACTGACTTGTTTAATGTGTATTCAACACTGATAGAATGCTTTTTGAAAGTTTTTTTTTTTCATTTTTTAACACGTACGTCTGTGTTTTCAGAAGAAATTCAGAATGAGAGCATCTCACATCCTTAAATTCTGTAATTAGTCTAAACTGAATGGAGTGAAATTTAACAGAAGGTTTTATTATCTGGAAGGACCGTTGGCATTTCCTCTCATAAAAACCCCTTGTTCTAACTTTTATTTTCTTGGGAAGAACGTCTTCATGTTGATTTATCTATCAGTTGTTTAGACAGCTTCCAGTTTTACGTTCCAAATAAACAAGGTTACCTCTTGCCCTGATCTTACCTCTTCTCATCTTCATGCTGTCAACCTCCACCCTTGTCACCTACGTAACACAGTATAATCCATCACTCAGCCTTTTATGATGGGCTTCTTAATGACCTCGCATTCTCAAAGTGACCCTTTCTCTCAAACTAGTTTTGTTCCTTTTACAAGCAAAAATGTCCAACATTTTTGAGCCTGAAAATATGAGGGTAGCCTTATTTTGGATGGTATATATTAAAGCACACCAAATAATTTCTTTCTCTAACTTACCAAATGCACAGAAAGTGCCGTATAATTATTTTAAGTTTGAAGGGATACGGGTTATGCATTTCAGAAGCACTATTTGAAAGTTTTACTTTATTTGAAGGCTACAGTGATATAATTTAAATCATTAGATCTCTGCAGAGATCGTATATTATTAAATTTTACATACTTTACAAGTACAAATATTATGAAAATGGCTTTTACAGCTATAACTTTTAGAATTTACTAAAGACCAATAAATTTACAGCAACATGGAGACAGACATGAAAATAACATGAGTTCACATCTACTGCACACATATGTATATATATTATCATATATTGCACATATATATGCATATAATTATATTAAAGAACACTTATGTACCATGTGTTTGATTATATGTAAAATTTTTTCAAGATCTTTATAATAGAGGCAGAAGGATGTTGTTTTGTATTAAATTGAGTGCAATTTATATAAAGAGAGTTATGCTATGCATTTCAATGAGGTTTTACTGTTCTCAATCTGGAGAAATATTTAGACCTGGATTCTCTGCTTGACACTAACTTCAACAATATGGAAGTTTGGGTTTTTATGTAAATTGACATAATTTAATCACTACATATTTGTGTTTTACCTTGTTCTCCAAAAGAGTTGATGTAAAAATTACATGACTTTGTTATGAACAAAGGATCAATGAAATGTTATATGCAGATTGGGTCTTGTAGATCACCATGCTGTATCTTATACCCTCCACAATAGTCCTGCCAGAATATTCTGTGACTCCAAACGTAACCCACTGTCCTCCACACAATTCTCTCTTCATGTTATTTACTTGCATTTGAGTATATATGATAAGGACCAAATAAGTAGAATATAACTCCAAGTATTCAGGACAACGAGATTTGATGAAAATAAATATAAATCACCTGCACTAATTTAAAATTAAATTCAAAATAGGCTAAATGATGCTTGTGAAGAGAATTAATACGGCAAAACTCTCTCCTTTAAGTGTTTTCACAAAGGACAAAATATTTTGTATAACGTAGACCAAAATAGTGATGATATCTAAATTTTTTTCCTTTGATCTAGTTGGTATGCTCACTGTCAATAAAATAAACTCAAATAATGCCAAATGGCAAAATGTTAATATATGACATCAAATTTGAGTGTTTAACATATCTTAAGTCCTATGGTAATCCAGAAATCTTGTAAAGTTTTAACAGATTTTGCTTTGGTAATAGATGGTGGTGATTGTTTTTAAACAAGACGAAGCTCTTAGTTCATTGCTAGATATGGGGCAGTGTGAATGGGAATGGAGAAGAAGAAATTATACCAGCAGATTCTGAAAAAAGAGGTAGAATATCTCAGAATATAGCACTTAATGCAATTTTATGAGAATTACCATAGAGTTCAGTTTTCCGTCTCAACTAGCTCTCAGTTCAGGTCTTCTTAAAGAAATTCTTCTTCTCACTAAAATATGTTTAAAATGCTCCTGACTTTGCTGCAACACATAGAATGCTTATGGGAGAGGTGGTGTAGCATGTTTTTGCAGAAAGAGCACTTGAAATGGCAAGAAAGATCTCTGCAGCAATTCCCAAGTTAAGTATTAAAGCAGTCAACATTTTGCAGCATGTAATCAACAGACCATTCCACATTATAATAACAATGATATAAATTGAACTTTAATATTCACCATTTGCACAAAGATTTTTCTGCACCAAGAGTGACTGAAGCTAGGTTTAAAAATATATATGGGTATATATATACATACATATATGTATATAGACACACACGCGTGCAGAGACACACGCGTGCGCACAGACACACGCGTGCGCGTACAGACACACTTATACAGGTTTCCCCCACGATCCCGAAGTAGAGCATTCTCAAGCCAGGCTCTTCCACTTATTAGCTGTGAGCAAGCACTTACATTCCTGAGTTCGTTTCCTTCAAAATGTTATTTGAAATAGCAGCCTACCTCATTGTATTATTCTGAGCATAGCACCAATAGTTAGCCCTCAGGAGTATTAAGTATTTTTAATACAGCTACCACATGATCCAGCAATCCCATTTCTGGACATATATCCAAAGGAAGTGAAAGCAGGCTCTCAGAGAGATTTCTGCAGCCCCATGTTTATCACCGCATTATTCACTGTAGCCAGGATACGGAAACACACTTAGCGTCCATCAAACGCACACACACGGAATACTACTCAGCCATCAGACAGAAGGGAATCTTGCCGTTTGCAGCAACATGGATGGAACATGAGGGCGTTATGCTCAGTGAGATAAGCCAGACGAAGACAAAGATTGTATTATATTACATGTGGAATCTAAAAGCGCTAAACTTGTAGAAACAGAGAGCAGAACGGTGGCTAACAGCTGCTGGGGCATGGGGGAGTTGGGGAGATGTTGTCAAACGGTATAAACTCGCAGTTGGAAGATGGAGAAGTTGTGGAGATCTAATGCACAAAGTAGTGATTACAGTCAACAATACTACATTATAAACTTCAAAACTGCTGTGAGACTGGCTCAAATGTTTTCACAGCAAAAACGAAATGATAATTATGTGACGTGATAGAGAGTTAGCTAAAAGGTACGGCAGTAATCATATTACAATATGTAAATATATTGAATCAACATATCGTACACTTTAAACTTACACAATTGTTATATGTTGATTATATCTCACTTTAAAAATGATTGTACAGATTAAGTATTTTTATTCTTAGTAGGGCTTAATTACTTCTAAATATAATAACATTTTCAATACTTGGTGACTAAGGGATTTATTAAACTTAATATGTTGGTTAAACAGGGATATAACTTTAGCTTCATTTTCTGACACATATACACTAACATTTTGTTCAACCTTTCCCAGTGGCTAGAACATTACCTGTCACAGGTGGATCCACTTAATAAACATTTATTGAAACAATGAATACAATATATAATTTGCTACTATTTATTTGATTAAAAAACAACAATAAAGCACAATTACCCAATCTTCATTGATTTCTATGAAGCCAGGGTGGTCAGGTGTCTGGTGCTGAGGCACAGTAGGGAGGTGACACATTTTGTTCCATTTTTACATTCACCGTCCCCCAGAATTTTCCGCCTCCTCTTGCTTTTGCCATCCTGGTTGTGGGCTGGAAGAAAAAGAGGCACAGCTAAACAGAAGGGAAGAAGAGCAGTGTTGAGAATACGTTCACCCTAGAGTCACATTTCATCTTGCGTGTTTTAAATGTCGTAATGTTGAGTGTACGTTCACCCTAGAGTCACATTTCATCTTGTGTGTTATAAATGTCGTAAGCATGAGCATCTCTGGCCTGAGGTGCCTGTGACTCTTCATGGCCCCCAGGTGACAGTGACTTACCTAGACCAGCCCCTCAGCCACACAGGTTTGCGTAAAGGACATTGATGTGTTTCTATGTCCTGCAGAGAAGTCTCCTTGTTTAGAGTTATATTCCCTTTGAGCCCTCATCTGTCTGCTGTCTGAGTGTCAAATGGAACGCAGCTAATCAGAACAGTAGAAGAGGAGAGGTATGCGACATTATCCCATAGTTCCTCTCGGAATTAGAAGGAAGTGGGCAACTGAAATGAGACAGCTTGCAAAAGGGCCAGGAATGTGAAGAATTCAATCTTCTGGAAGATGCATAGGATCAGTGACAGGCAAACTGGAAAACTGAGTTAAGAAAGAAGGAAATAATTAGAGGAATACACTGGGGAGATTTAAGACTTGAGGGGAAACTAAAAAAGGTCAGGGGAAAAGTAAACTGGAATCCTAATGTTATGAGAAAAGTAAAGCAGAAAGTCAAAAAAGGATAAAAAGGAAGGAAGAAAAATAAAAGAACAAGGAAATGAAAAATTTAAAAATAGTAAGGAAATAAAAGAAATTAAAATCAGAAAACTTGCTTTCAGACTCCTAAACTGTATTTTATTTGATTTTTTTGTATGTGTGCAGAAGGGGAATCTATAAGGAAGCTCTTCTTTATGAAAACCAAAGGAGCATCAACATGCAGTGATTCATACGTGTGGTCATGGCATGCTGTGCTGACCTTCTCTCATCTTTGGAGGGAAGAGAATAAACAGCAAAAATACAAGCCAATAACAGACAATATACTCTGTCCTTCAATGTACACCTTCCAAGAAATTTTGACTTTTTTTTTTTTTTTGATGAGCTGGTGAGAAGAGGTATTTATATCTGATGAAACCATGGACAGCTTGTTGGAGATAAAGGAGCATCCAACACCCAGGGGGCAGTGGTGTGGCAGGAGAGGAACCAGAACTTGCTGACGGAGACATGATATGTCCTAAAGTCTGACCAACCAGTGAACAGGCACTCAGCCAGCCCAACCGATGGGCATCAGTCCTGAAAGCAGTGTGACCACGTCTGCTTCTCAAGGTGGTTTTCTATAGAGCAAAATTTTCACCCACAATTGTTCCAACAGCTGTTCACACTGAGCTTTCATACGCCCCCGGCTGGGAAGAGATATCATTGCCCCTTTGTCTTTGAGTG
This sequence comes from Eubalaena glacialis, assembly GCF_028564815.1. NCBI lineage: Eukaryota > Metazoa > Chordata > Mammalia > Artiodactyla > Balaenidae > Eubalaena > Eubalaena glacialis. The sequence continues at coordinate 5,064,160 of NC_083735.1, read as the reverse complement.
GAATAAACTTTCCGCATGAAAAACGAGATCACCAAAGTGATGGTTCAGCAGCAAGAAGGTCACTCTGATGGCAGGTGGTGCCATTGAAACCTGCAGGGGAGAAGGTCCGCTTAAGGCACATCTGAATTTGTGAGAGAACAACTTCCCAGGACTCTCATACTCTATGCTTCAACTCCCGAAGTACTTGGATTTCTTTATAGTAGGTTCCCATGTGTGTGACACCATTTTCACAGACAAACTGGATATTTTGTTTGACTTACAGTATGGACTCTCATAGTAAGAACATTTCATAGACCACGAAGAAAAGTTAAGGGGCAAAGATTTGAATCACCTAGTATATTATCATCAATTGTAGGAAGTGTGGTCTTGAGCCCACACATAACAACGGATTTCCAGGGCAAAGCCTAGCTAGGATAAGATGGAATGGTTAAAAAAGGATGGGTCGGTTGTGGGTATGACCCCAAGTGACGTCTACATCTAAACTGTTTAACGTATTTCATTCTTTTGCTTTTGAATACTGGTTTCCAGTTACCCACACAAGGGTCCTACAGCTAACCCTGGAGTCCTTCTTCTGCTTTCACATGCAGCGGATCATCAGCTCCACCTCTGAATATACCTTGTCCACGTCAACACTGCAATTGTGTGGTTCAAGCCATCATAATCTAACTTGAACCACTGCAGTAGCCTCCTTGCTGGTCTTCCTGACACTGGTCTTGCCTAAGGGATTTTAGTCACTCTAGTCTCCATGCTATTTATGCCTTTCATAAACTTCTATGAGAGCACACATAACTTGAAACGCTTATTACTCTTTTATCTGTTTCACCCACTCAGAATGTAATCTCCTTTAAAGAAGGAAACGGACTTTTGTGTCCTTCACTGAAGACTCTAGCATAGTACATGTCACAGAGTAATCCTCAATAAATACATGCTGAGTAAAAACCATAGATTTTACTTATATTATAAACTCTCCTACTATTTTCTAAAGTGAGAAGTGTATTCTCAATTTCTCACTTACTTATATAAAGACTTTGTATGTGTGCATACACTCTGTGATATTGAAGTGTAAGTTGTGTTCTAATTCATTTCAACACCTCTGAACCACTAAGAGGGCTTGATTCTGCTAGTAGTATAAGGCAGTGGTTACACATCTGATTATTTTATTATTGTTGATTGAATGGCTGCCATCTTCAGGATAAATTATAAATCACTCAGAATGAAATACGAATTCCTTTCAATTTCTCCAGCCTCATCTCCCACTAATTTCCCAAGAACACCCTCTTACTAAACACTCAACAGCTCCTTAAACCCTCCCTGGGTTCCCTTTTCTGTACCTTTACATACGTCATACCCTCTGACTTCTCTCCACAGCTTAGCTATCTCAATTCTCCTTGTGTTTCAAGCTTTGGTCCAGCTGTTGGTATCTATATGCACCTTGCCAACCCCATTCCCACAGCCTGAGGCTAAATAAAGTGCCCCTCATCAACCCTTCTTTGTAGCAGTTCTCACTATTAAAAACAAATCACTAGAATAACTACCATATATCAAATTCAAGTGTGTAATAATTCATACATCTATGTGATCATATATATATGATCTAATTGATCATATATATATATACACACATATATATGTGTGTATATATATATATATGATCTAATTTAATCCAAACAACAGACTATAATGTAACCCACACTTCATTGACAAGGAAATTTTTCCCCAAAGTCACATAACTAGTAATTGACGAATCAGAGAGGGATTGGAACCCTGTCATGTCCGTATGACTCCAGGGCTCCTGTTCTCATCTACCTGGATATTTGCTGTTTGATATTTAAACTCCCCAAATAGTGAATTCCTTTAGGGCAAGAACTGCATTTTGGATTTCTGTATCACTTGTACCTGGTATATAATTTGTCATTTAGCACATAGTCGATTCTTACTTTTTGAATGAATAAATGAAAGAATAATTGAATGCACCCATGGATGAATGTTAGTTCTGTGGTATGTAAAAGAGGAGGAATAAAAATCCATCAGAGGGACATCCTTGGCAGTCCAGTTGTTAAGACTCCACACTTCCACTGCATGGGGCACGGGTTCAATCCCTAGTCGGGGGACTAAGATCCCACATAAGAAGCAGCGTGGCCAAAAAAAAAAAAAAAAATCCATCAGTTGTCTGGCTTATCTTTCCATTTGAATAAAGTTATATAATTTAACTAGTACTCAAACAGAAAAAGAATGCCTTCTTGTGAATACCAGAGTCTACCTCTAAATGAAAACTTTTAACATTCAATAATCTGAAGGACAAATAGTACATAGTTCACATAGTAATCTTTAAACACTTCATTTCTCCATTAAATAGTCCATTTTTGAAACGTAGGCCTAAATCACAAAATCTATTTGAAATTCTTTTCTAGGATATTAATGGACTGTTGGAAAAATAACCATCAACAAGGGCTTAAAATATAGACAATATTAAATAGGGGAAGCTTCAGGCTGTGTCAATCTTCTTGGACTTCGTTGGTTTTACAGATAATTATTTCTCATTTCCACCCAAATAAAAAGGAATATTTATTTTCCAATAAACATTTTTGCTTAAATTCAAAACCTTTGAAATATGTGTAGTCCTCAAGTTAGCATAGTATTTTGCATTTCTTTCTTTTAAAAAGCATACAGATTAATAAATTCAACTGTCTTAAAAGTAAAACTTCAGTAAAATCTTTATACAATAAACTTTGAAATTATGAATTCTGCAGGATTTTCTCTTTTATGAGCTTTAGAAATAACTTATGTGGGGTATCTACATTACTTTCTTCCATTTTTATTTCTTCATATTTATTTTATAATTGTTACTTCTGATATAATGCTTAACATTCTATTCTCTAGAGACCAGTGACTATGTGTTTGACAGTTTCGTCTGAAGAGTCCATTTTAATTATTTATTAACAAATGCCAATGCTATTAAGCAGCAGGAAGAAAGGGAAGTAATAATATAGTATTACCAATAGTAAATAAGGGAATATTTAACATTAAATTACTGATATAGTAGTAACTTGTCAATGTCTGTGTTTTGGTTCTGCTATTAGGCACTTAGGTATATAGTAACATTTACCTACTGTCAGTCAATCAAAATTACAGCAGAATATTTCCTAAAGGATAAGAATATTTTCTCTCCTAAAAGTACTTACACTGACAATTTAGAAATAATAGAGCCCCACACAGTTTAGTTTACTGGATCAGTCAGAACAGGTCAGGGTGTGCCGCATTAACAGGCAACCCCCAAATATTAGTAGATTAAAATACCAAAGGTTTACTTTTATTTCTCAGGATATGTGTCTAACATAGGACACCAGAGGAAATCAATTTATCATGGACACTTAATAACATAAGATGACGGAGGCTCCGAATTTTTGTGTTTCCCTGATTGTGGTGGCAGGGAAAGAGTAATAACATAGGAGGCAATTCAGTACTACCGCCTGGACCTAATACATTTCACTAAAGAGTAATAACATAGGAGGCAATTCAGTACTACCGCCTGGACCTAATACTTTTCACTAAAGAGTAATAACATAGGAGGCAATTCAGTACTACCGCCTGGACCTAATACTTTTCACTAAAGAGTAATAACATAGGAGGCAATTCAGTACTACCGCCTGGACCTAATACATTTCACTAAAGAGTAATAACATAGGAGGCAATTCAGTACTACCTCCTGGACCTAATACTTTTCACTAAAGAGTAATAACATAGGAGGCAATTCAGTACTACCGCCTGGACCTAATACATTTCACTAAAGAGTAATAACATAGGAGGCAATTCAGTACTACCGCCTGGACCTAATACATTTCACTAAAGAGTAATAACATAGGAGGCAATTCAGTACTACCGCCTGGACCTAATACATTTCACTAAAGAGTAATAACATAGGAGGCAATTCAGTACTACCGCCTGGACCTAATACATTTCACTAAAGAGTAATAACATAGGAGGCAATTCAGTACTACCGCCTGGACCTAATACTTTTCACTAAAGAGTAATAACATAGGAGGCAATTCAGTACTACCGCCTGGACCTAATACATTTCACTAAAGAGTAATAACATAGGAGGCAATTCAGTACTACCGCCTGGACCTAATACATTTCACTAAAGAGTAATAACATAGGAGGCAATTCAGTACTACCGCCTGGACCTAATACATTTCACTAAAGAGTAATAACATAGGAGGCAATTCAGTACTACCGCCTGGACCTAATACATTTCACTAAAGAGTAATAACATAGGAGGCAATTCAGTACTACCGCCTGGACCTAATACATTTCACTAAAGAGTAATAACATAGGAGGCAATTCAGTACTACCGCCTGGACCTAATACATTTCACTAAAGAGTAATAACATAGGAGGCAATTCAGTACTACCGCCTGGACCTAATACATTTCACTAAAGAGTAATAACATAGGAGGCAATTCAGTACTACCGCCTGGACCTAATACATTTCACTAAAGAGTAATAACATAGGAGGCAATTCAGTACTACCGCCTGGACCTAATACATTTCACTAAAGAGTAATAACATAGGAGGCAATTCAGTACTACCGCCTGGACCTAATACATTTCACTAAAGAGTAATAACATAGGAGGCAATTCAGTACTACCGCCTGGACCTAATACATTTCACTAAAGAGTAATAACATAGGAGGCAATTCAGTACTACCGCCTGGACCTAATACTTTTCACTAAAGAGTAATAACATAGGAGGCAATTCAGTACTACCGCCTGGACCTAATACTTTTCACTAAAGAGTAATAACATAGGAGGCAATTCAGTACTACCGCCTGGACCTAATACATTTCACTAAAGAGTAATAACATAGGAGGCAATTCAGTACTACCGCCTGGACCTAATACATTTCACTAAAGAGTAATAACATAGGAGGCAATTCAGTACTACCGCCTGGACCTAATACATTTCACTAAAGAGTAATAACATAGGAGGCAATTCAGTACTACCGCCTGGACCTAATACATTTCACTAAAGAGTAATAACATAGGAGGCAATTCAGTACTACCGCCTGGACCTAATACATTTCACTAAAGAGTAATAACATAGGAGGCAATTCAGTACTACCGCCTGGACCTAATACATTTCACTAAAGAGTAATAACATAGGAGGCAATTCAGTACTACCGCCTGGACCTAATACATTTCACTAAAGAGTAATAACATAGGAGGCAATTCAGTACTACCGCCTGGACCTAATACTTTTCACTAAAGAGTAATAACATAGGAGGCAATTCAGTACTACCGCCTGGACCTAATACATTTCACTAAAGAGTAATAACATAGGAGGCAATTCAGTACTACCGCCTGGACCTAATACTTTTCACTAAAGAGTAATAACATAGGAGGCAATTCAGTACTACCGCCTGGACCTAATACTTTTCACTAAAGAGTAATAACATAGGAGGCAATTCAGTACTACCGCCTGGACCTAATACATTTCACTAAAGAGTAATAACATAGGAGGCAATTCAGTACTACCGCCTGGACCTAATACATTTCACTAAAGAGTAATAACATAGGAGGCAATTCAGTACTACCGCCTGGACCTAATACTTTTCACTAAAGAGTAATAACATAGGAGGCAATTCAGTACTACCGCCTGGACCTAATACTTTTCACTAAAGAGTAATAACATAGGAGGCAATTCAGTACTACCGCCTGGACCTAATACATTTCACTAAAGAGTAATAACATAGGAGGCAATTCAGTACTACCGCCTGGACCTAATACATTTCACTAAAGAGTAATAACATAGGAGGCAATTCAGTACTACCGCCTGGACCTAATACATTTCACTAAAGAGTAATAACATAGGAGGCAATTCAGTACTACCGCCTGGACCTAATACTTTTCACTAAAGAGTAATAACATAGGAGGCAATTCAGTACTACCGCCTGGACCTAATACTTTTCACTAAAGAGTAATAACATAGGAGGCAATTCAGTACTACCGCCTGGACCTAATACATTTCACTAAAGAGTAATAACATAGGAGGCAATTCAGTACTACCGCCTGGACCTAATACATTTCACTAAAGAGTAATAACATAGGAGGCAATTCAGTACTACCGCCTGGACCTAATACATTTCACTAAAGAGTAATAACATAGGAGGCAATTCAGTACTACCGCCTGGACCTAATACTTTTCACTAAAGAGTAATAACATAGGAGGCAATTCAGTACTACCGCCTGGACCTAATACTTTTCACTAAAGAGTAATAACATAGGAGGCAATTCAGTACTACCGCCTGGACCTAATACATTTCACTAAAGAGTAATAACATAGGAGGCAATTCAGTACTACCGCCTGGACCTAATACATTTCACTAAAGAGTAATAACATAGGAGGCAATTCAGTACTACCGCCTGGACCTAATACATTTCACTAAAGAGTAATAACATAGGAGGCAATTCAGTACTACCGCCTGGACCTAATACTTTTCACTAAAGAGTAATAACATAGGAGGCAATTCAGTACTACCGCCTGGACCTAATACTTTTCACTAAAGAGTAATAACATAGGAGGCAATTCAGTACTACCGCCTGGACCTAATACATTTCACTAAAGAGTAATAACATAGGAGGCAATTCAGTACTACCGCCTGGACCTAATACATTTCACTAAAGAGTAATAACATAGGAGGCAATTCAGTACTACCGCCTGGACCTAATACTTTTCACTAAAGAGTAATAACATAGGAGGCAATTCAGTACTACCGCCTGGACCTAATACTTTTCACTAAAGAGTAATAACATAGGAGGCAATTCAGTACTACCGCCTGGACCTAATACATTTCACTAAAGAGTAATAACATAGGAGGCAATTCAGTACTACCGCCTGGACCTAATACATTTCACTAAAGAGTAATAACATAGGAGGCAATTCAGTACTACCGCCTGGACCTAATACTTTTCACTAAAGAGTAATAACATAGGAGGCAATTCAGTACTACCGCCTGGACCTAATACATTTCACTAAAGAGTAATAACATAGGAGGCAATTCAGTACTACCGCCTGGACCTAATACATTTCACTAAAGAGTAATAACATAGGAGGCAATTCAGTACTACCGCCTGGACCTAATACTTTTCACTAAAGAGTAATAACATAGGAGGCAATTCAGTACTACCGCCTGGACCTAATACATTTCACTAAAGAGTAATAACATAGGAGGCAATTCAGTACTACCGCCTGGACCTAATACATTTCACTAAAGAGTAATAACATAGGAGGCAATTCAGTACTACCGCCTGGACCTAATACTTTTCACTAAAGAGTAATAACATAGGAGGCAATTCAGTACTACCGCCTGGACCTAATACTTTTCACTAAAGAGTAATAACATAGGAGGCAATTCAGTACTACCGCCTGGACCTAATACTTTTCACTTCTGCCCATGAACCATCACTTAGAACCCATAACAGATACTGCTCAACCTACAGAGATGGCTGAGAAAAGTGATTATTCCATATATCATGAAGGAGAGGAGGACCAAATATAGATGAACATTAGACGCTTTTATTTCATTTGCAAATGTCAACTTGAAGTCATTCTGTATTTATTTACAGATAAAAACTATGCTTTCCAATTTGCAAGTATTAGCTTTTCTTTCATTGGTTAGTCATCAAATTAGGCCTCAATCTACATTTATTTCAAGGTTTTTGAGCCCAATACCTATTCTTATTAATAAATAAATATTATGTTTTTTTTTTTTTTTAATATCCCAGGCTCTTTCTTGGCATAAAATGCTTTTCCTGTTAGTCTATATCATAAATAAAGTGTGAAATACTCCCGGGGACTATCTTTCTCAGGTTCCTGATTCCACATCAGTTTTGCATATGCAGGTTCTAGTACTTCCTGATAGCTACATAAGAATTTGTGTGTGTGTGGTTTCTTTTGGAATTTACCTTATTACTCGTAATTCACACAAGGTCCCTTAATTTCATAACCTCGATACGTATCTCTCTCCTTTCTTTATTCTTCTGCAGTGTAGAGGCTTCCTTGCTATTCCTCTAAGAGGTGATGGTGCTTATCAAACATACTGGGCCAACTGCTTTCCTGAACAAACCAGGATGCTCTCACCTCAAAACATCTGAACTAACAGTTCGCTGTGCCTGGAATGCTCTTCCTGGTACCGTATGCAAGACTTGCTCCCTTACCTCCTTAAGGTCTTCACCCCAAATTCACTATCCCAGTGAAGAATTCCTTTTACAGCTAAAATTGCAACTGGCACTGACTGAGACAGTGCTTCATATCTTTATTTCCTGTGTTTATCATTACTTAGCACGCCCATATATTTTATTTTATTTTTTGATTAATCTCTTTCCTATACCCACGTGTATGTTTCATGAGGGCAGGAATTTTTGTCTGTGTCATTCACTTGTAGCTCCAGTGCCTGGAATAGTGCCGGATACATGATTGGTATTTGATAAATCTCTGTTAAATTAATCCACGAATGCTGCTATTTTATATTTACCAAATTTAAACTTTGCCTATTGACTTTTTCATATAGTAGATGAAGCTTCAACTCTCTGACAGCCCTCTGCTTTCCCCCATTCTCCCACTATTATATATGTATATATATATAATACATATATATATATGTATTATATATATAAATTGCTGTTTGCTTTATTATGACTATGTAAATATTGGTCACTGCTAAACCAGTGGAGGACACTATGATTCAGCCTCTGAGATGGAAAGGAGAAAAAACAGAGGTAAAGGGACTTATGGTAGTTGACTGGCCTTCTGGGAGGTTTCCTCTCACAAGCGTCTCCCTGCCATCTGTCTCTGATGCCTGAATATTTGGCACTGACCTCTCACTTCTTGGCTTTATGTACTGCCTTTCCACCTGATCGCCTTTGGAAACATCACTGCACGTGTCCAGGGTAGTGACTCATTTATCCAAGAGTTCTTCGGTGTGAATTATTTTCCCAGGAGACACAAAGCAGTGATACCAGAATGGGAGAGTAGTTACTAAAATGCAGGAAACAGGTTCAGAATTGACAAGGAAGATCAGACAACAAATATTTGAATTTGTCCTTCTGTGGGGGGAGGTAGCAACCCCAGGATGAGCCCCAGTCATTAAATAGGATTCCCGTGTGTGTCCTAGAGCTGCATAACCATACGCTGTTAGAGGTGGGAGGTTCTTACAGAGCACAGAGACCCAGCACCACCTTCTACAGACGGGCAAACAGGCTTGAGGTCGCCCAGCACCACATAGCCGGTCAATAGCCTACTTGCTTCCAGAGCCTTGTTTTTCCTTCTTCCTGTTTCCTGTTTCTGAATGTTCAGTGCTGTCTCCTGTGCCCTTTCTTTAATGAATACTATTAATTTTTTGTGGGCAAATTCAGCCCTCCTCACTAATGTCAGTAAAACACACCCCTGCAGAGAGTCCATGCATCTCTCCAGTTTTCACCCTAAAGGCATAGGGAGGGAGGGAGGGAGACGCAAGAGGGAGGGGATATGGGGATATATGTATATGTATAGCTGATTCACTTTGTTATACAGCAGAAACTAACACACCATCGTAAAGCAATTCTACTCCAATAAAGATGTGAAAAAAAGAGAGAGAGATTAAATTGAGGTTGTTACCTTTCACATGTTGCTCTTACCAAACTCCAGGCACAAGCCACTCTCTGCCCCCCTACCCACTGCTATCTTCAACTACTTAGAAAGTTACATATTCTGTTATCATCCAGTAGATGAATAGTTGCCAACAAATAATTGTCTTTTCAGCTTCCAGTGCCTCAGTTTGCATTATCTGACAGGGATTTCTGTCCATCATTCTTGCTTTTCAGCTCTCTAATGGCTCTTAAGCCATTTATTCAATGCCTTGTAAATGTGTACATGGTTACCATCACAGATTAATCTTTTTACATATAATTCAGGGTTTTAATGAAAAGGGAATGTATATAGCGGTTAGAGATATTCTAAAAGGAAAGAGGAACCACGGTAAACATCCCGTCATCATTACTAGATGATACCAGCCAGAAGGTGATCCCCACAGTCAGACGGCGAGCCTCACAGCAAGAAGGAGAGCCAGTTCTACGTGTCAAACTGAACAGAAAGAACAAGAAATTGCAATAAAAAAGGGAAGAGAAAAGATATCTAAACTCCGAAAGGTTCAATGACTGGCATTTTTATTACTCAGAATCCTTTCAGTTGTTCAGTCTTGCATTTTCTAGTAAGAAATTACCCATGTAAAACAGTACTTAGAATAAAAAGCTATCCCCTTTCTCATTCCTTCCCAAATACCTGCCGCTCTTCATAGATAGCACTGCTAACAGTAACAGCTTGTAGGTTATTACATAAGATTGACTGGCATTGGATACATTATAAATAAATTTATATAAATTATATATAAATTATAAATTTATTATATATATATGTATATGTGTCTATATATATATATGTGTGTATATATATATATATATACATATATATATATACACACACACAGTGCTTTGAATGACCAGATACACAGAATATCAATTTTGGGAAAACAACCTAAGAATTTACATAGTCAACCTAATTAGCTGATTCTCCTAAGCCTAAGTTCTGCTTTATCATTTCCAATCATGTTATCCATTCTCTCTTGAATTACCTGCTAACATGTGACAGTTTTAAAAAATTCTATCTTTATATTGTTAAAGAATGGAGGGTATCTAGATGTCACTTATAGTTATAATTTATCTGATTAAAATTACACAGAAGTCTTTGAAATATATTTATCGAGCTAAAAGAACACTATTTTTGCTTTTGTTTGAAGAAGTGGTCTGATATCATATTCTGTTGTTGCTGTTATTGACATAAGGAAACCTTTAGTAAAATTGTTCACACTACGTATTATCTTCAAAATTCATATAAGTAAATTTTCTAAGAATACACTTTATTTTAGTGTCAAGGATTCTGGAGTAAGGGAATGGAAAATTACACATTACAGAAGATATAAGTGGTAGCAGTGCCCCAAGACTGACTTGAAATAGTTAAAGGATTTCCCTGAGAAACTAATACGCAACTTGGAGTCAAGCTTTGGGAATTTTAAATTCTGTTTTTGTCATAGCATGCAGTGGCTAAGCAGTGAATTGTGTCTAAGACGTTCATTAATAACAACCAAAATAGCTAGATTGACCTCCAAATGGCCTTCTGGTCAGCTGTGCAAGCAGGACTTTACATCTAGACAGTCATTTAGGATCTGCCTCATTAAATCACTAAGCAGTGGTTTTATGTATCCTATATAAAAACAGCCCAGGGCTCGGCTAGCCAAGACAGAATGTCGATTTTCTTAGTTCATATCAGTCCATCTAGGCCAGAGCCTTGTGTTAAGTAATGGTCATTCAGTGTTTGCTGGAAGAATGAATGAATCACTGATAAAAACAAAAATCATAGTCTGCTCTTGTTTGAATTATGAACATTTGGATTTTGTGCTTGACCAAAATGAACAAGTAAGGAATTATTCAGTATAACTCTCAAAGTCTAGTTTGATAACACACAAACCACTTTCTATTATTAGACTACGGGATTGTCAGGGTTGTAAAGGTGATGAAATAGCGTGAAGGATTATAAAGGAAAATATAAAAAATTAAAATCCTTCACATACATAAAAAAATGTGAACCAACTGAAAATTTTGTGTTCTGTTGTTTTGTAAAAATGAGCACAAAGTTAGAAATCAACATCAAAATCTCTAAGATCAAATGCTAGCATGTTGGTAACAATACTTGAGGTCATGCCTGACTTTATAGCCCTAGTTCTTTTTTTTGTTGGCCACACCATGCCACATGTGGGATCTTAGTTCCCTGACCAGGGATTGAATCCGTGCCCGCTACAGTGGAAGCAGCACAGAGTCTTAACCACTGGACCACCAGGGAAGTCCTATAGCAGTAGTTCTTAATTAGTTCAATACATATGGTGCTAATATCTGGGGCATTGTCTGAAAGGAAGATAGGCAGATTTTCTTTTTTCCAATTATGTTCCTAAAAATGTGTTTTTAATATATATTATACATTAATGGGATCATGTTTTGGTTAAACTCCACAGTTTTCTGAAGCATTAGGCTATCTATCCATCCCTTCACTAGTCACACTAGTTGAGCTTAAATTAGTTAACACATATCAACATTGAATAAAATGGACTCGCCGCTGAATACCCTTGAAATTGGAGATAGTACATGTATAAGACTAACCAATCTATGGTCTTAGAAATCAGGAATATGGTTATCCTTAAGGGGTTGGTGGGAGTGAAATGGCACACAAGCAGTTTCTGAAGTGAGGGTAATGTTTCGTTACTCGACCTGAGGGCTAATTACATGGGTGCATTTTTGCCAGAATTCTTCCTGCTATAGAGTTGTGATTCATGCATGTTTCTGTATGTAATATACTTCCATTAAAAGTTTTCTTAAAAATTAGTTGATGCACAGCTGTCTACATAAGCTCCTATGTATTTAGCTTTTGGAAACAGCAGTAATGAATGCTGTAATGTCTACACTTTAAATTCTGGAAATGCTGATCTTTCTAACCTTTTGGACCAGAACTAGTCACTGCCTTGTCCTGACTCCCCAACATCTGTTTCTGTACATGGAATTGATTTTTTTTTTCTTTTGAAGTTCCTGTTTATTCTGATGGCTGGACCTGTGATTGTGGTCAGTGGCCAAGGGTACTGGCATGTATCACAGGTAGCAAATCAAAAGGAGGAATGTCAGGGGCTTTTGACTAAACTATGTTTCACATCTTCTTCGTGAGTTAAATTTGGCTTTTGCCCAGCTGATGATTAAAGCTGAATGGGGGTTTAAATTCTGAAAGAGATGTCTCCAGCTAGGAAGTAGCTCTTAGTTACTAGGATAGGAGGGTAATACTAATAGTCACCCAGCTGCTAGACAGAAAACAAACACACATGTTTATCATTACATGAGTCACCCAACAGATAAAGCAAATAGTCACCCATTCCAATGTATATATTAAACACCTTTGCTACTGACAGAAAAAGCGTCTAAAATTAATTCATGAATGATACTTCTGGACCACCAACCCAGATAGTATCTCTTAAGAACAGAAAATTAATCTTTGCTTTCCCAGTGTTCACATTACTTCAGTGTGAAACCAACAGATTGGTTACAAAATCCAAATGGAAAACAGTGATGACCATGCTCAGTCCGCCACATTTATTATTGTGAATATTTATGTTTGGTCACTCAGCTGCACTCAGGCATAAGAAATCTCTGCTATTCTAATCATACTGGTATTTGATAAACAGACTGAGAAGTTTGGCTTCTAGGTATAAAGTCTGACTTCTTAACGGGTTTTCAGAGCATTAATAGTGTCATAGCTTCTTGGTCTTGAAGAAGCTGTAAAAGAAAGGTGTAAAATATAAAGATGTAAAAGCAAAACTTTTTAATGTAGAGGAAGTTAACAGCCTGTCACCGTACTCATCTCTTCCTTGTACCCCTGTCATTGGTCCTGTTACTTTTTAAAGGTCAGTGATGCCTAGTTTGTCACATGTGCTCTATGTAGGTAATTCAGTTATGGCCTGTTTACATATTTGGGCATGGATGCAATGACTGCAAAAAGCATGATTTTATAGCTATAAGTTAAGATAAAGTGAGAGGGATACTGTTACTTATGAATAGGTTAATGTGCCCGTGGAACTTCGCCCAGTCAGAGCGGAAACACAGCTTTAGACCGTCATTAAAAATTCAGCATAATAAACAAAACCTGAGAGTTATGAGTTAGTTTGTACTATATAATAGAATGAAATGTACTCTTTATTCTAGTAATAATGTAAATATACAAGAGTATCCAGAAATGCATTTTTCAATCTTTGAATCATAAATATATATCATATTATTATTACTATCACTATTTTTAAAGTAATTCCTAGAGGAGAGAAAGAAAAGTAATTCAAAATCAGAATTCATTGCTATTATTTTCAAACCTTTGGCAAGGAAATGAAGAATGATTCAAATCACTATCTTCAGTAAATACATTATCTGGCTTCTTTTACTGATTTGAAATTCTCTATACTTTTCCCAACAATATAATATTTTGATTAAATATGACCTATCCCTTAGACTTTACAGAGGATTGTGTACCAATCACAGTTATTCTTATAACATGTGCCAGTACGCTTTTGATTTTTGAGTCGTGGATAATAATCTTATATCCTGACAGATGAAAATAAAGAAGTAGTATTAAAATACTAAGTATGTATTTTAACACAATATGTAGTATTTCACATGTCTTTATATTAAGTTTTCATTCAGATTAACCTCTATAGCTAAATAAAAGTAGAAAACAGAGGCATGTGAATGATCTAAATTTTCCAAAATAATTAAAGAATTCGTGCACCAACAATGGATGTTTTGAATAAAGAAATTTGGATTTTTCTTTATCCGGGATTATGTCGATTTTGTTTGGCATGTTGTTTAAGGAGGACAAGGGTGAATTAGTCCTGTTTCATCACGTGGACCGTTAGGACCTGGATTGAGCAGTCTAATACGCTGTATGTCAGGTCAGTCAATACTAGTGCAGCAGAACCGATATCAGTAAATAGTAACCATTTTGGCTGAATTCTCTGGGTCAGCAATGTCAGTCAACCATGTAGAGCTCATGGTGTGATTAATCTCAGGGGCCCAGATATTAAATATTTACTGAAGACACCACTGCTGCCTCTAATGTCCTATAAACTTTGTTTGTATAAAAATTTCCAGAGGTGCCTAATTACACCTTACGGACCTAGCAGTTCTCTATCTTGCCAAACACTTAATTTCCACTGAGCAAACACTGTCAGTACTAACTGAAGCATTATCTACACACGATGAAATCTTCTGTCATGAACTTTTAGAATTGAAGTGTCCGAGGGGATGTTTTGACAGTAAATTCAAAAAAAGCCCTGTTAATTATAAATAACAATGCATCATACAATATAAATTGGTTCTGGAATTAGAATGTGAATTTCTCCTTGAACAGAGGCTGGTGCTTGCTACTTGTCGACTGTGATAAAGAGTAGGTGAATGAATTATTTCACAGAACATTTATAAGGAACCTAAATGAATTATCATATAGCTATATATCAATAGTTATGAAAAATCACATTTGTATCTATTCCAGTAACTATCACTCTTTTAGTTCATGCATTTCATTTGTGCGTCAGGTTTCTCATTCATAGGAAAACAATCATTTGACCAGCAGATTCAAAATATCTTTCCTTTTAGACCTCCTAAAATCATGCCACGAAGACATTTCTTTCTTGATTCCTCTATTTTTGTGCTGTCATTGATGCATTAAAATGACAACCTTATCTTAGATTTTTATTTATTGAGTAGGGAAATAAGTGTATGGCAAGTTACCAAATAAATGACATTCTTGAACTTTGGAAGCCTGCCAAACTTGCTTTTAATTCTAACTGTATTCAGAATGTGTGGGACACTAGTATTATATTTATATGATAGGAAAATGACCTCTTTCCTGATTTGTTCCATGCCCTATAAATCAGAGAAAGGTTGAAACATCATTTTCTTTCTTTTTTTTTTTTTTGGAAACATCATTTTCTAATAAGTAAGACTTCTTTTGTGTAAGTTTCCCAGGGTCATGGGTCATATGTGTATATGTGTGTATGGGTATATATCTTTATCTATCTATCTATCTATCTATCTATCTCTCTGTCTATGAGAGAGAGAAAGAGAGGAAGGAAGGAAGGAAGGAAGGAAGGAGGAAGGAAGGAAGGAAAGAAAGGCCCAACAGTGACCATGATAGGAAAGAGAATGTTGCAAAAATTAGAAATAGACATTAGTGGATAGATAATTTATTAGAGTAGGAGTCAAAGACCTGGAGTTTCTCCCAGAGTCCTTCTGGACACACTTTATGAACTCCAGGAAACAATCCTTATATGTTTACATTTTCATACACATAAGATGATAATATACTCTTTGTTCGAGGTTGTAGATTCTGTTTCCGAAGTGTCCTCATTAGGTTCTCTCGGAAATCACTATTTTTTATGAAAAATTCATTTTATACCTCTAAATTCATTATCAATCTTTTGGTTGAGGCTGATACTATCTTCTGTTCTACAAATTATATATTGACCTTAATTAGTAAGATATTAATTAGTAAAATTAGTAAAAAAAATCCTGAATTCATAAAGTCATTTACTATGTACTGTGTGCTCATCTTTACTTCTGAAGGTCGGAAAAACTTTATATAAGGAAGCAGGAATAGAATTCAAAAAAATTATCTCTACATAGATTTGTAGTGCACTACATTAGTAGCTAAAGAGGAAAAGGTAATTTTAGGTAATTTCTTATATAGTTAAAGCCAAAGAAATGAACAGAATATTGGAAAGTGTTGTTTTATATGCCAACTTTATTTCGGAAATTAAAATTACATGGTACTCACTCCCATTCACCAACACATACACATACATATTGTTTGCATGAAAAGCTATTACAAAATAGATGGCAAAATGAGGCCCTAAAATTTTGAATAATGTGAGAGTAAATTACAGTATGAGTTTCCCTAAGATAGGTAATATTTACATCTAAAATGATTAAAATAGTTCTTTGGGAAAAGGAATCATGAAACTGGAATGATAATAGAAGACTATGATAATAAGTCTTTCAGATTTAGCCAGAAAAACATGAACAGAACTATTTACCCCAAGATCAGATGGCAACCAAATGAAGCCTCCATGGAAAGTAAACACTAAGCCTTCTTTATTTGAGAAAATATTTGTGTCTCCAGAAAGCGGAACTATATTTACCTGTCTTTCTGTTAATATGAATTAATTTATTTCAATGATTTAATATTATAAAATCAGAAAGGTTATGTTTGCTATCAAATATGATATTGAATTATCGGGCTTTTGAATTGAATCATTCTTTTTGTCTTAAGGAACTTGCCTTCAAATCTAAGTTCATTCAGATTTATTCAGAACTTTTATGAGAGAAAAATGGTGAAATTTTCTGATTCTTTTTGAAACTAATTAAAGTGGTTCTGATTTTTCTCCCTTGGCCCACTATATGTAGTATTTGAGTAATGGGTACCCTAAGATTATACTTTTAAAGGGTGTTAAATAAGTCAGAGTGTATTTTTCTTAATTTCTGAAATGGCTTGAACAACATCCTATTGGGGGGATTTTGTATCGATTTTCATGTTATAATGGTCAGAAGTTTTCTTTTTTATGTTGATCTCAGTCTGGTTTTGTAATTGTCTTAGAGTGTTTCTGTAAATATCAGTGCACTGAGTGCCTGGTTTGTCTTCCCATTCATGTAATCCGTCTTTTTTCCTCACCAATCCTCGGAGCCATGGTGCAGGTCATCCACAATCTTCTCATCATCAAATAGAACCCATTCATCTTCCCTCCTACTTGAACTTTTATCTACTAGGCGGCATTTTTTTTCTTTTTTAAAGCAATCTCCATTTTAATTTTTATTTATTTATTTATTTATTTATGGCTATGTTGGGTCTTCGTTTCTGTGCGAGGGCTTTCTCTAGTTGCGGCGAGCGGGGGCCACTCTTCATCGCGGTGCGCGGGCCACTCACTGTCGTGGCCTCTCTTGTTGCCGAGCACAGGCTCCAGACGCGCAGGCTCAGTAGTTGTGGCTCACGGGCCTAGTTGCTCCGCGGCATGCGGGATCCTCCCAGACCAGGGCTCGAACCCGTGTCTCCTGCATTAGCAGGCAGATTCTCAACCACTGCGCCACCAGGGAAGCCCTAGGCGGCATTTTTTAAAACCCTTTACTTCTTGAAACTTGGTTTTGTCTAGACTTTCCCTCTTTGGTCTTTTTTTTTTTTTTAATTTACATTATGAAGTTTGCTTTGTCTGCCAGTCCCTTAAATATCAATTTCTACCAAAGCGTGGTCCACCGCTAATTCTAATTCTACTTGTACCCTGGACAACCTCATCCAATATCATAACTTCGATTCTTAATCACACGATGGTGTCTCTATATCTCCAGGATGCCTCTCCCCATTCCCATTCTGTATATCCAGCTTCCCAATGAATATATTCACTGGCATGTTCCAGAGCCTCCCAAACTCCAAGTGTTCTTCCCACATCTACTCCTCTATGTGCCTAATCTGTCATCCACTAGATTTTCCAAGGCAGACCCTAGAGGTGCCTTCCTTCATTTTGTTTATCTCAAATAAACACACCCAGCTGGTAACCAAACCATTTGATTTCTGTCTCATGAACATTTCTAACTTCTGTCATCTCCTCTCTGTGTCTACTACCACTTACCCTCTGAATTCCTTTTCTAATTCACTAGATTTTGCTATTTTCTATTAAGTCTTCTTTTCTCCAGTACTTTTGCCCCCAACCTATTTCTCTGGTTGTCACAACCATAATTGTTCTAAAATTCTAACATGATCATATCACCCACGAACATACAATACTTAACACCCTTAAAGAGTTCCCAGTAACCCATAAGAAAAATTAAAAGTCTAATTTGAAGTGGTTTACAAAATATATATACTGTCAGGGAAAACAAGTAGAGGTTATCATGTTACAAGTAAAATTTGAAAATTTGATAATGTAAGAGGTAAAATTAATTTATACATATGTGAAGATAGGATTCAAATCTGGCCGTAAGCTTCCCAGTAATGCAAAAAAAGAATAAGAATGTCATACATAAGATTGAGCCCTTTTCCATAAGACTGTTTTCCCTTAGAAGAAAATAGGTTCTTGTGATACTGTGTCTTAAGAGAAATTTCTCCCCTGGCTCCTCACAAAACCAAAGTTATGTTATGTAATGGTCAATGTCCTCAGACACAGCTGCATGATAAAATGCAGTAGTTTTTTATGACATTATGTAAAGGTAAAATTCTCTAGCAAAAAATGATTATGAGCTGAGTCAAAGCAGCAGTCTATTTGTTTCTCTGGTGAACCATTTTCATCCAAGGATAAAGTTTAATATTTTTTAAATACTCTGTAAGATATTTTACATACCCTGCAACCAATATTCCATCAGTATTATCAAACTTCTGTTAAGATGTAGGCAACATAAAGATGTGAAAGAAAAAAAAAAGATGTAGGCAACAGCAAGTTTCAGTTTATATTTTCTAGCAAGTGCCTGCAATACAGTTTTTTTTTTTTATGGTTTTAATTAAGGACAGATTGATTGTTCTTGATGTTGAACTTGAAGGGTGGTAAGATTTTAAAAGACATGAGTTCATTTTTTTTTTAATTAAGAAGACAAATTGACTTGTATCTGAACGGATTACTTTTTTTTTTTTTTACATTAAAACAAATTTATTTATTTATTTATTTATTTATTTTTGTCTGCATCAGGTCTTCGTTGCTGCGCGCGGGCTTTCTCTAGCTGCAGTGAGCGGGGGCTACTCTTCGTTGCAGTGCGCGGCCTTAGTTGCTCCATGGCATGTGGGATCTTCCCAGATCAGGGCTCAAACCCGCGTCTCCTGCATTGGCAGGCGGATTCTTAACCACTGCGCCACCAGGGAAGTCCAGATTACTTTTTAATTCCCTACAGACTTTGTCAAAGTGAGTACCTGCAGACAGGGTGAATCTTTCCCTCAGGAAACAGTTTGGGATTATTCCAACATTCTAACTGTAAGTAAATATGTAAATTACTTAGGCCATAATATACAAAATGTGAATAATGGAAACAAGAAACATATAAATAGAGTAACAATAACTATAATAGTGACTTAAGCATGAAAGATTGAAAATTTCTCATATATTCTCGATCAATTTCCTATTTTTCTGCAGAAGTATTTTCTCCTTTACTTCAAAACTTTGAAAATTCAACACACCTAGTGTATGTCTAGTCTTTTCTCTCTCATTCTCCCAATGACAAATATATTGACTTTATAACAATAGGTAGTCAAATTTACTGTATTCATAGTAGAAATGAAAACATCACATAGATTAAACCTAATATTCTGTGGTTCGCAAAAAAAAAGTTATTTCTGTCTTCTTAATAGACAGCTAATGGCAAAATAAATACACTGCTACTAAGCCAGTCTGAAGCACAATCAATAAATTTACTTGCATAAATTTTATAATAAAAACCAATATAGTGATAGCTAAGCCATTGGTACTTGCTTAGGTTGCCAAAAGGATATTGGGTAATTTTTAGTTTTGCGCCTTTTTGGAGAGAAAAAGGAAAAAACACTCCTTCAAAAAATCTACCTAAATCTTCAGCGTGGTCATCTGAATGATTTCTGACTTAGTATTTGTGCATACTGATTATGAAGATGGCCGAAATGTCAAATCAGCTTTGCTACTCTAAGCTAAAAATGATTTTCCTAAATGTAATTTAAAGATTATGTTAACACTCATGAAATGAAGGCTGGATATTAAATTTGAAAGAACACCCATAACTTACTACTGTACTTATTGGTGGCCAATTAGTTCTTCTAGTCTGTTTTAGACGGAAAACGTGTTTTAGACTGTGCTGAAAGGTCTCCAGCACACAGATTGAAAATATCACTGGCTTGTTTATTGGCCTAAATTACTCCGTTATCTCTATGTCAAAGACTTATTATGGCACTTACTATCTAAGTGTGCTTATTTCACCAATCATACCAACTGGAGTTTGTTAAAAAGCTGCTTACACTCTGAGTCTAGTGTTAAAATTTTTAAGAGTTACTCCACAGTCACACTCTGTGCTACTAGCGCTTTAAACAAAGTTCATGCCGTATGTCGGAAATAACTGATGGTTTGCAAATTACACCTGGCAATGGGTCTCCTGCATATTTGGCTTTGTGTCCTTGGAGTGACTTTCAGCATCATTAAGCAGAAAGCACATCATTTCCTAAGTAACAAGGAATGAAGCACACACAGAGATTGACTTGGCATCTCTTACATAAACTTTCTGTTTTAAATTTGCAGAATTTACATAATATTGGAACAAAGCAATACCCAAACATATTTGTGGTGTCAATTCAGTTTCCCCACAGTGCCATTCTGTGGTCAACCCTGCCAAAGGTTTGTCTGGCTGCTAAATTTGATGACATGATTCTTTTAATACAAAAATATCCTTCACTTTTAAAAAGCATTGATTATTTTTAGAGGGGTTTTTTTTCTATGTAATAGATGCCTATTTGAAATTTAGGATAATTGGAAATTATTTAACATATTGGAAAATATTTTTATAATTGCTTTGGTAATTAGTAATTTTTGAAAGATCCACAACTCTCCTACTACAAAATTAATCTCAACTAAAACTATATAAAGGAATTATGATTTATATATATAGGAGTTTTATATATATAAAGGTTTTATAGCTTTTCTTTTGCAAGTGCAAACTCAAAGCTATATTTGAATATTTCTTAAAGATTTTTTTTTTCTTTTGGAGCTCTAAAACTACATATCCATCTGCCATTTGGATGTCTTTACTGGGGCATCTGACCTTTAAAATAGGTCAGATGTATTACCTACCTACCTAATTAAACAAAATTCTACTACCTCTGTGGAGCATTTACCCATTACCTTTGCTACTATGGGAAATGTACTTTTACCAGGAAAGGGTATTATTTTATTTCACTTATTATTTTTGCAGACAATAGCAATATCTACTAAATATTTTATGATTAAAATTGTGATCCTTTTGACAATAAGAAAGGATATAATAAAATCCCTCTACTCCCCAGAAGGATTGCAAATAAGCTACAAACTTGCTTTGGTGAATGTCAGGAATCATCCTATTGAATGGTGATGTATGTACAACCAGTACCACTACTTAGTAACTTAGGTTGGTGTCCCTCAGAAGACCCAAAGACAAAATTTAGTTACAGGGCTCTATTTACAATAGCCAGGACATGGAAGCAACCTAAGTGTGCATCGACAGATGAATGGATAAAGAAGATGTGGCACATATATACAATGGAATATTACTCAGCCATAAAAAGAAACAAAATTGAGTTATTTGTAGTGAGGTGGGTGGACCTAGAAGACTGTCATACAGACTGAAGTAAGTCAGAAAAAGAAAAGCAAATACTGTATGCTAACATGTATATATGGAATCTTAAAAAAAAAAAAAAAAATTGGTTCTGAAGAACCTAGGGGCAGGACAGGAATAAAGACGCAGACATAGAGAATGGACTTGAGGACACGGAGAGGGGGAAGGGTAAGCTGGGATGAAGTGAGAGAGTGGCATGGACATATATACACTACCAAATGTAAAATAGATAGCTAGTGGGAAGCAGCCACATAGCACAGGGAGATCAGCTCGGTGCTTTGTGATGACCTAGAGGGGTGGGATAGGGAGGGTGGGAGGGAGGCTCAAGAGGGAGGGGATATGGGGACATGTGTATGCATATGGCTGATTCACTTTGTTATACAGCAGAAACTAACACACCATTGTAAAGCAATTATACTCCAATAAAGATGCTAAAAAAAAAAAAATTCAATTGCAGGGAGTTTATTTGGAAGCCAGTTTTTGGAAGCATCAGTAAGGGAGTGAGGCCGTGATAGTAAGAAGGGAAGGTGACTTATGTTGGTACCATAACTGGAGTGCAGGTCCACTGTGGTCTTCCAGGAGACTATAGGTTCTGTGACTTAAGAGTTGTCTCAATTGGAAGGCAAGGTATTTGGGGTATTTGTTCATTTTTAGAGGGTGCATTAACTCTTTGGCATGTCTAGCCTTTTCCACAGCAATTTTTGTGCATCCATGTTGGGAAACCAGAGGTAAGCAATGGGATAGACTTTCTGGTGGTCTCTCTCCAGTTCAGCCTGGGGCCCATGTGCGGGGTGCAGACTGCACAAATTTGTGCGTAAATTTGGCAGAACTGTTTCTCTCCGGCTTTGTGAGCGCATATCCTTTCTCTCTGCACCACATTTTCCAATCTTGGTGTAGCTGGTATTGAGCTAATGATCTGCTAGGCAGTTACTACTTCATGACACAGAGCAGCAGTTTTGGGTGGGAGTGAGAAGCTGGTGAAGCATTTGATGGCACCCTCAGATTTTTGGTATCTTATTTGGACATATGGAATTGGGTTACTAATCATATATAGTGGAAATGTTGTGCATAACATAATATTAATATTTTCTTCTTTCCATCCTTCTTTGGATTTACTGGAACATTCAACATGCTGTCAAGCAAGAAATATTTTTAAATAAAATTCTGAATTACATACGTTTTGCCATCAGAGTATTGAAGGATGCCCAGAACTGCCTTGACCTATCTGAAATCTCTCCCTCCATATAGAATTACTTTAGGTCTCTTGCAAATTTTTTAAAAAATTTCTGGCCACCTAGTATTCTGAGTGCAAATGTACCACGACAACCGTGCTGACACGTCAGTGACAGTCAATGAAATGATGAAACATCATGAGGAAGATTGTGTCCCCAATGGGGAAAAAAGGGAAAACATTGTCGAAAGCTTGGTGGTATTTACCCCGCTTTATGCAGATCAGTTTTTCCTTTGCAAAATTATTTAACAACACGTAGTTGAAATATACTGCTGAGAGGCCTGGACCTTTCCTATCCAGAGCTGACAGTCAAAGGAGATCAAGATAAAACCCAACTAGCCAGTGCAGGACAGAAGCTCCAGCCCCTCTGGGTTCTCCACTCCTGTGACTTCCCTGACTTACCTGGATGCCAGGGAACACACGTGGGATGTGCTGATTGACGCTGTCCTCCGCAGGATTAGAGCGAAGGCAACGGGTCATCTGCGGCAGCTGCTCACAGGATAGTACGGTGATCATTACCCAGCGTCCTTCACTCACCGGAGGGCCTCGGCTGAGAGTACCAGTTTTACCCAGTAGGATGCTAATTCTGACCTTATGCATATGCAGATTACTAACGCGAATCAAATCAGTGCTTTTCATAGACTGAAACTGTTGCCCACGGCCGCTCCCATCTATTTCCATAGAACAGCTGCTCCAGAGCTCTGCCATTTGACCCTGCACTCTGGACACCCAATCCTTGCCTTTAGTCCCACAGGCCAAGAAAGACACTGCAGGTTGAGCTGGACACTCTTGGTAGGGATTGTGAGATGTAGGGACAAAGCCAGAGTATCATATGGGGCTTTTTTTCGTAAGAATTTCTGGGATTTTTCTTCCCTTTCTGCCTGGCTTGCACGTATGGGTGGCCTTTCTTTCTGCGGTTGACAGCCAAAGGATGGTGGGATCCAACTGTGTCACATCTTATCCGAGTTGGCATTTGTGGCAGCAACAGCATGCTGTGTTCACTCAGCTCCCCACAGGCTATTATTAGTGAATTTCCAGAGGTTAGTGACTCAAAATAAACAACTCTCCTATTTTTCCTCCTCTGCTGCTAGGGAATCTCACAAGAAGTCAGAGTATCTTACTTTAGATTTTGGATCAGTTTCCACACCACCTGGAGGGTTTTTAAGGGATTTTATTGTATAATTTGCAAACCACTCATCTAGATTGTACTATTCTTTTATGGAAAGTTTGGTAAAATCAGTTATCGCTGGCAATCTGAGTCTCATCTGCTCACAACAAAAGATGCTCAGTGAGCTGTATTTGTGTCTAGAGTAGAAGATTAGACACATCTCTCTATATTGAAATGTGTCAGCATTGCACAAGAACATAATGCAATGAAAGTTGTGATCTTATTGTACTCCAATTTCTTATTAAAATCTTACACAATTCTCTCCAAAACTTACCTTCCTTGATTATGTTCAAAAGCATTCTTTGTTTTTATAAACATGTAGTTACCCAGGTTATAAAGAGCAGGGAATGTTAGTTAAGACAGTTTACTATCTAACTTCAAATGTTTGAAAATAAGTTAATGAATAATTCCATTAAAATTTTGAAAAGCTAAACCTTCATTAGTTCATAGTTGATTTTTAATTGGTCTTCATGGCCCAATGTACTTAAAATTAAGAAGAGTTTGAGGGAGTGTGTGGGGTTTGAGTTTACATAATTGGAGTCAGCATTATCAAGTTTATTTTGGTTTTATTTTGTTTCCTGATTTATCTTATGTGGGGATCCTGGTGGCTTGGGAAAACTCTAAGTACTATTTCAAATTCTTTGCAAAATGTTTCATGAAATAGTCCCAGTGTAATAACATTAGTATTAAAAACATAAAAACCGGGTCTTATTAGAAGGTAATCAAAGTTTATAACCACTTTAGGAAATCAGTGAAAGAGCATGTTTATCCCAAGTTGCCCATCTGCAAGTTACAACTAGAGTGTTAATTTTATAGTTTGAACCAAGTATAATTGTTCATGGAAATGTATGTTTCCATGGCAGTGACTTCTGTGACAAAAGATACTGCCTTCCAAATCCATCCCGTTTTCTCCTGAAGGAGCTTGTGAACAGTAAGGCCATTATTGGCATATGTTTGTTTGCCTGTGAGCCTGGGTCATGGATACCTGGATCATCAGGTAGTGTATTAGCATCCTGTGGGCACTGAGAGTGTGGACTGTGTGAACCTCCAGTACTCAGGCTGTATATTTAGGTACTGCTTTGTCTACAACTTGCAGGCCTTTCTGCCTTCAATTACAATCTTACCCTATTCCAGTTCATTCATTCACTTAACCAATACCTACGGAATGTGTTCCAGACACTGTCCTAGGTGCTAAGTATAAAGCAGTGAAGAAAGAGGGATGCAAACCCCATTTCTTTCTTTTTTTTTTTTGTCCTCTTTTATTTCCTCATGTGTGTTCCACCTTCTCAACTGAAGTCCTAAGGACCAAAGAGAACAGGATTCCCTTTAGTTCCTTTCAGTGTGAGCCTTAGTGGCTTCACTTCCATTTTCTCTAAATGGAATTATTTGCCTATATTTCAGAGGATAGCCTGTGGCTTAATTAGTATCTGTCTTTTTTTTCTTAATTTAATTTAATTTTTTATATAGTAGGTTCTTATTAGTATATCTATTTTATACGTATTAGTGTGTATATGTCAATCCCAATCTCCCGGTTCATCCCACTTTCCCTCCTTGGTGTCCATACAGCAAACCCCATTTCTTATGGAGCTTCCAATCTACCAAGAGGAGATGGACTAAAATTAAACACGTAAATAAATACAAAGTCTTAGGTGATCATAAGTGCATACGGGGTGGGTGCAGAGAGGCTGGAGGTGAGGCAAACAGAAGTTGATAACCAGGTCATGAAAAGTCTCTGAACCAGGCTGGAGCTGAGATGAACACTGACTGTAGGGGACAGGATTAGCCAAGTACAGACATGGAGAAGGGCTTTCCTGGCCATGGGAAAAGAAGGACAAAGGATGAGAGGGAAGAATGAGCTTGTCTAGAGATGGAAAGAGGGCAGTGGAGCTGGAGCCTGATGACAAGGGGGCAAAGCAAGACATGACGTTGAAGACAGGTGAGGACCAGCTTTGTAGGCCTTGTAGGAGTTCAGACTTAACTTCAGTTGAAATGGAAAGTGTTGGAGGGTTTCTGGTTCCAGAGGAAGGTGTTTTGATGTCACTGAGAGCAGTCACTATGTAATCCACCTTGCAGACTCTTCTACCTTTCCTAAGTACTGTTCCAAGCATCACACTGCCTGTTCAGAAGTCTTCAATGTCTCTTCAGTTCTGTCAGAATAAAATGACAATTTTCATAAATGATGTTGTTGGCCTTCCGCCACGTGGAATTTGTGGAGCTCCTCAGATCTTACGAAGCACAGCTTCCCTCCGTGCCCTCGGCACTGCATTCAAGCTCTCTGGTCAGGATCTTCTGAAATGTATCATTTCCTTTCTCACTTTCACAACCCTGCCCGTTGCACCTCCCCCGACACCCATTTCATCGCTCATTTCTTCTTCCCCAAACCCTTCCCGTTCTGTTCCCACTATCTGGACATCTGGATGACTGACGCAGATCATCCTTGGAGAGACCGTTCCTCCTTTACCACTCACTTGGCACCCAGTGAAGCCTGGCTTTGCACTATGGTTCATGAGACCAAATAAATCAACTGTGAGTTTGCCCATCAGTGACTGGGCTTTTATCTTTTTTTTTCCTTCTCCCATCACTAGCATGTAATTCTTAATATAATGGACACTCTTTAAGGCTTGAAAAAAGTGATGTAACTCATCCATGATCAACATATGCTTATCTGTCTAAGCTGTTGTGCTTGTTGTTATTGTTGTTAAACTTGAAGCAATAGGCACCCTTCTGAGATGGCTAGTTGGTCTGGGGTATAGTCCATGATCATGAAATAGAAAAAAAAATCAAACATGTAGAGGGAATGAGCCAATAGCCTTGAACTCACTGGCATTATTTTTAAGATTTCTAACAATTCTGGAATGTTCAGTGTTTTTCTTTAGGGAAATAAAGAACAACATCCATGAAGGGATCTATTAATTTGTCTGAGATAGTTTCACCTCAAGCCCAAGAATTTTATAAATGAGTGGAATGAGTTCATTTTCCTCCCAGATATCTATTTGGAACACAAAGCAACCACTTGCTAGAGTTTAAAAATAAATCAACATGGTCAGCTATGGCCTTTTCCAGCACTCTCCATCAACCTTAAGTCAATGAAATAGATTTAATTAGCTTGTTTTGCTTCAAAATAAACTACAGGAAAGTATTCAACATTAATGACTCTACTCCTTATGGAGTGCAAAGAAAAATCGATTTTGCTGGAATATACAACCAAGGAGTGAATACTTAGAATAGGCACAGATGTCAAAGAAATGTAAATGTCGAACTGCCAACAACTGAGTTTTTCATTTTCAATTTTAGGAAAATAGAACACTTGTTAGTGTGTAGACTGTTGCCCATTATTATACTATACAGCTGGGAAAAGTGTGCTATTTAGACATCGGATAATTATACATGCTAGTCACTGAAATACAGTTTTTATCAGTGATGTTTGGACTATGTAGAGCATAAGTCATCCCAGGAAATAAAAATACTTTGAGACTAATGATGTGATCTCATAGAAGGTCAGCACCTTTATATTTAGTACAAATGTTTCTGTTAGTGAATTTCAAAATCACTTGAAATATGTAACTGAGAAAGGATCCTGGGCCATGGAACAGAAGAAACACACATGCACATATGTACACATAAGGGGAAAAAATCTCATTTGATATCCTGCTTTGCTTTTTTTTAATATTTCTCAATCTCTGCTTTTATAACAAAGATTAAAAATAAATTTAAGTGAGAGAAAAAAGAATGGGCTATGATGCTGTGATTGGAATTTGTTATACATTCCACTAAACTGTTTCTGTGACATTAAGGTAAATGAAAGGAGAATCCCTTCCTCCACAAATAAGTGATCACTAACATTTTCTTCATGCACATCACCAGAAACAAGATGATGAAAAGGTCAAATTCAACTCAGCTTCTAAATATTTATTTAGTGCTCATCTTCCTTGGGTCTTCTAAAGAAACTTCTGCCAAATTAGAGGAACATTTTTCTTGCTGGAACTCAGGCTTCCCCAGCCAGATGTGAAATTGATGTTTATGAGAAGGCAAAGCCCAAATTATTCCATAAACAGTTTAATAACACAAATATTATTTTCTTTTTAAACGTCTATATTTACTGTCACTAGTATGGTATTTTAGGAGATGCAGATTTTAACCTAGAAATTAGTTTGGTTGTTCTTGTTTCCACAGTTAAAGCAGGCGGCTAGTACATGTCTAGCTATGTCAGGCTTCCTCCTGCCATACCTCTCTCTCATCTTATGCGTACTAATCTAATTCTTAGCAAGAGTGTGGAAGATTTCTGGAAGTTTTAAGCCCAGAAAATGTACCTGTAATTACCACAGCCAGTGAGCCCAGGGATGAATCAGGAAGTAAACTCCTAGCTGCACAGAACTAGCTTTCCTACATGGAGTTCCTCAAGCCAAGCAAAAACATTTCCTCCTCATATTCATAACTATTTGTCTTTTTTTTGTTTTCTGAAGACAAAAATTCTGCAGGAAGGTGTAAAATCTAGCTACTTTTTTAAAGGAGTTTTAGTCTCATACGATAACCTATCATTTGTGATCATTTGTATGCGTTTTGGTTAGCGTATTTCTTTTCAACTTCCATAGCCCAGACACAACCAAAAATAAAAACGTGACATTAAAGGGCAGAGGAAAAACCTCATCCTAGTGTTATTCAGACAGTTTCCTAATTAATTCCACACTGGGAAAGCCTGAGTAAAATCAAGTGCATTCTCATTTTGTATCGTCTAGAAGAGGACAACCTTGAAATGTTATCTGGCTTTTCTTCGCACAGGGTGATGTTCTTTGGAACCCTATTAAGTAAATCAAAATATCAGTGATAAATAGGGGAGTGACAGAGCATTCAGTATGGTACACAGCAAATAAAACATTTTTTCATATTATTACAAATATCTAAGTCATCTCAAGTAAATTTGAACCAAATTAATTTCTTCCATAAAAATTAAAAGTGCCTCAAAATTTTGTAATTTTGACAACTACATTGTTTTTCAATACTCCAATTTTTTTAAAAAAATAGTAAAAGATGGATATCTTTTTAAATGAGATTTTTATTGGAAAGGAAATTATAAGTAAATAGCTAAACATTTGATGATCAGTTAATTTTTTATTGAACTTTTGGATTTGCCTACCTTGGATAATGAAAAACATCTAGACCATTATTTTATTTTATGCTACCTTCTAAATTATTCTTCTTCTGTTTCTTTAGTGATAAGGATAAGGCCTTAGAGTTAATTGTTCTACAGCGTTCAGAGTATAAGTCCCTCTAAGGGTTTGGTAGCCACCAAATATTCTCAACAGGGTAAAACAGATCACGGAACAGAGAATTCACATGTGGAGTCTCACTGAAACCCAGTTGAACCAAAGAAACCACAAATGAATAGAGAGAAAGAGATGGCTCAGAGCAAAAGAGGACATGGGAGTGAGAGAACAGAAAACTGTGGTCAATCTAATAACTTTATCCAGGAAATAACTGATTATTCTTTTTGAAGCATGAAGCTGGCTAGAATCAAATACATAAGAAGTCAATCAGGTTTTTAAGAATATTTTATTGTCAAAACCACCACCATTCTGGACCAAAAGAGACTATTACTTTTTAAGACTTAGAGCTGTCATTGGGATCCCAACCATCTCTGAGCAGGACACAGGCAAATACAACTGCTTGATCTCAAGAGGGCTCATTCCCCAATGCTTATTAGGAAAATAAAGAAGGAAAAAGAAGATAATGGAAAAGAAAATTTCCCAGAAGTTGGAATCAGGAACCCTGGGGGACCGATGGACCAGGACACTACTTCCAGGGATTAGGGACTTCTCACAGGCTGGGGACTCTCAAAATGTCTCTCCTTGGGGATTTCAGAATGGTTAAGAGCCACTTTTTAAATCTGTGGTGAATCTCCCATTCTTCCACTTTCTGAATCAAATTGGTTACTCTATATCCTGTCTTGGTCCCTGTACCATGAAGGATGAGTGGGATACAGATCATTTGTCTTTTAAACCCATGTATCAGTGGATCAAGAGAAGCCCCATCCAGGGGTGTGAAGCTGAGGTGAAGATGCCATAGTGCATCACCCAGAGCCCCAGGACTTTGAACTTGACTCACAGCCTGGGTTTTCGTGTCTCCTTCAGGATAGGGTAGGTCATTTGCATGTGATAAGAAAAGTGAACAGAACATTTGGTGTTTAGCAGGGATGACTGTGGTTTACTAGTATCCTGATTCCCTTCTTTTTATAAGCAAATGTCAGGATGACCATTTCCCCTCTATAGAAAGCATGTTTGGGTGATTTGCTTTGACCAATGAAATGTGAACAGTAGAGACCTCAAAACGCTTCTGCAGAAAAGCCTTACCAGGTAGTGCCTGACTTACCATGTTTGCTCTTCCTGTCTCAGCTTCAGTCAAAATGTTGTCTCCCTCAGTCTGCGTTCCTGAGAGACTAGAGTGAGATAACCTCTCCCACTGACCTGACCTGTCAAATGAGTATGAAATAGTTTGTGTGAGGGGCAATCCTAGATAGCCAATCTAGTACATTCCAGGGGAAAATAATCATAATAATTAAAAAAAAGAACAGCATGGAGGTAGAAGAAAACAATGAAGATCAAAAAAATAAAGGAACCATAAAACTTATAGCTACTGCACCCAACAATGGGAGAATTCACATATATACATTTTTTTAAACACATGTAGAATGTTAACAAAAGTTGACCAGGTGATAAAACATAAAGACATCCTAGATATGTTTCAAATGGAATATAAGACAAGACTCATAAAATTATGAAGAATTAATATAATATACTTTCTCACAATGCAAATAATGTAGAAATCAATACCAAAGATTATCACTAGGAAAGCACTAAATATTTGGTAATTAAGAGGTTTATTTCTAAAGAAACTATGGATCAAGAAAAAAAATTATGAAAAGAATTTAGAAACTGTAACTCAAGAGCAACAAAGATGAAATACATAAAAACTTGTGGAATGCAGATAAAGCAGGACACATAGGCAAATTCATTATCTAACCTCCTTAAAATATTTTAATGTATGTTTCTATAATCATTTTGATCATTAAAATTTTTTCTAGCTTGATTATTTAGTTATGAATAAAAAAATAAAAATAATTTCTTAAGTTCATTTCCATAATGTTTATATTGGAATAGAAGAAAGGCTGAAAGTTAATGAGCCAATTAACATCTAAAGACATTATAAGAACAAAGCAAAGCAAGCTCAAATAAAGTAGAAGCAAGGAAATAATAAAGATAAGAGGAAAAACTGGTGGCATAGAAAATAAACATATAATAGGGAGGATACAAACATAAAAGTTGATTCTTTGAAAAGAAAAATTAAATTGACAAAACTCTGGCTTGACTGATTAATTTCAAAATGAAAGAAGGCACAAATAAACAGTATTAAGAAATGGGGACACAACTACTGGTGCTACAGACATTAAACAGATGATAAAAGGGTATTTTGAAATAGCTTTTTGCCAATAATATTGAAAATTTCAATTAAATGGACAAACTCCCTAAATTATATAACATATTAAAAAGAAGAACTATTTTTACATTATCAAGGAATTTGAAAAAGTAATTTATAATCTTCACACAATGAAAACTCCAGGCACAGACAACTTTTTTTTTATTGAAGTATAGCTGACTCACAATATTATATTAGTTTCAGGTGTACAAAATAGAGATTCAATATTTTTATAGATTACACTCCATTTAAAGTTATTATAAAATATCGACTATATTCCCTGTGCTGTACAATATATCTTTGTATCTTATTCATTTTATACATAATAGGTTGTACCTCTTAACCCCCTACCCCTGCCTTGTCCCTACTCCTTCCCTCTCCCCACTAGTAACCACTAGCTTGTTCTCTATATCTGTAAACCTGTTTCTGGTTTGTTGTATTCATGCGTTTCATTTTTTAGATTCCACATGTCAGTGATATCATATAGTATTTGTCTTTCTCTGACTCATCTCACTAAGCATAATACCCTCCAGGTCCATCCATGTTGCTGCAAACGGCAATATTTCATTCATTTTTATGGCTGAGCAGTAGCTGCATCGTGTATATGTATCACATCCTCTTTATCCATTCATCTGTTGATGGGCACTTAGGTTGCTTTCATATTTTGGCTGTTGTAAATAGTGCAACTGTGAACATTGGGGTGCATGTATCTTTCCAAATTAGTGTTTTCATTTTCTTTGAATATATATCCAGGAGTGAAATTGCAGATCATAAGGTAGTTCTATTTTTAGTTCTTTTGAGGAACCTCCATAGTGTTTTCCATAGTGGCTGCACCACTTTATATTCCCACCAACATCAACATTGGTTATTTGTGGTCTTTTTGATGATGGCCATTCTGACAGGTGTGAGGCGGTGTGTCATTGTGATTTTGATGTGCATTTCCCTGATGATTAGCAATGTTGAGCATCTTTTCACCAGACACAGCAATTTGATTGGCAAATTCTAACAACCAAGGAACACATAATTCTGATGAATCATAAACTATTCCAAAACACGAAAAAAGAGAACAATCTCCAGCTCACTTTATAAGGCAAGTGTAACCTTGATACAAAATTTCGCATGGATAAAGGGAGAAGGAAAATTATAGGTTGATCTCATCTCACTCATGAACATAGAAACAAACATCCTAAACTAGATATTAATTAAATAAATCTAATAACTCCCAGGAATGCAATTTTCTTTTAACTTTAGAAAATAAGTGCATGCAATTTGTCACACTAACAGATTTTTTAAAAAGCATACATATTATTATCATATTAAATTCAGAAATAGAAGTTGATAAATTCAAATATCCAATCATGTTTTTTTAATGTTTCAAAACTAGCAACATAAAAAACTTTTTAGTCTAATAAAGAGTATCTACAAAAATCCCTATAGTGGGCACCTTATTTAATTGTGAAACATTGAAATTATTCCTTTAAGATCTGGAACAAGACAAGGATGGCCCCTAAATCCAGTTCTATTCAACATTATACTTTAGGATCTATCCCCTATAGTAGAGCAATATAAAGAAATAATGTGAAAGCAAATTGTCATCTTCCATCATCTTCATGACATGATTATATTCATACAAAATGTATAAGAACCTATGGATAAATATAGAAAATATATATTGTATATATTTAGTTTGGCAAGTATGCTGCTATAAAATCAATATGGAATAATAAATCAAATATATCATTAAAAATTGTATATTACCATAAAATTTTTTAAAGAACATTTTCAAACATGTTTTCAAAAGTATCAAAAATAAAATACGTGTATAACCATCAATGAAATAATTACAAAACTTTATTGGAGAAGTCCTAGATAAATGGAAAAAATACCCCATTTTGGATGGAAGACTATATATTATAAAGATAATATTTCTCCCCAAATTGAATTATTGATACAAAGTAAGCCAATCAAAATCTCAGTAAAGTTTTCCTTGGGATACTTAACAAGCTTATTCTTAAATTTTTATGAAATCACAAAAGAATCCAAGAATATCAAAGAAATGAATAAAAACAAATATTAAGATGAGGACATTTGTCCAAATGGATATAAAGGTTTATTATGAATCTATAGTCACTAAATGGTATGGCATTTTGCTGGGATAGAAAAACTAATGAAACAGGATGAAAAACTGAGAAATAACCTCATGCAGATATGCATGCATTTGATTTATTACTGAGCAGACATGGTAGACACTGGACAATAAATTCTACTGGGGCATTTGGATAACATGAAAAAATGAATTAAACTGGGAAATTTAACTTTAAGTAGATTAAAGGCCTAAATGTAAAAGGCAAAACTGCAAAACATTTTCTAGAAGAAAATTCCTTTGTAATCTTACAGGTAAGGAGGGAATGATTTCTTAAACAAGATAGAAAAAGTACAAACCATAAAAGAAAGAATTGTTCAGTTTGACTACAGTAACATTAAGAACTTCTGTTTATTAAATGACACCATAAAGAAAGCGAAAAACATAAAACATGAATTACGCAAATTTGAAAAATATATGTGATTAATATATGTATTTTAAAACTCTATGAATCAATAAGAAAAACAACCCAATAGAAGAATATTTGAAAAATGTGGAACCTTATAAAGAGTCAGGGAAATGCAGGTTTCAACAAGATAGCTTTTCAGGCCCATCAGTTTGGGAAAAAAAATTAGTGTGAAATATAAAATTCTGTAGATCATGTGGAACAGAAGAAACGTTCAGTGACTTCTAGGCGGATGTAAATTGGTACAACTGAACTTTAAAATGACTTAGTATTTACCTATTTAAGTTGAACAAGAGCAAACTGGACATCAAAGCAGTTCCACTTCTGTATATAGACGTGTTACACCAGGAGACACGTACAAATACGTTCGCAGAAAAATCGCTCATAATTGCCCCAAACCAGAAGTGACACCACAATAGAATGGTAAATGCACTGTGGCATATTTATACCGTGGAATACTCTAGAGCAGGGAAAGTGAAAGAACCACAACTAAATGCATCAACAGTGATGAATTTGAAAAATATAATGTTAAGTGAAAGAAGCAAGTTGCCTGTGAATATACAGTTATAGGATAATTGGTTTATATAATATTGAAAAGCAGGCAAAACTAAGCAATGTATCATTTACAAATACGTTCATTGACTAAAGCATTTTGAAAAATCTGTGGAATGGTTACCACAGAATTCAGGATAGTAATTACATGTTTAGTGGCCAGGAGAGAAATGCAAATAGGGAGAGGCACTGAGAAAACTTATAAGATACAAGGGATTATCTATATTTTACTTTGAGTGAGAGATACAATTTAAAAAATAGTTAAATTTAACTAATTGGAATAATGCATCTATAAAGAATAACATAGTTTTAAGAAAATAGAAGTGACATAATATAAAAAATAAAAATCATAAAAAGAGTCTTGAATTTAAAATTCTAGAAGATGTCAGCAAACACTAGGGGTAGAGGGGAAATGGATCGAGTGCAGCAAAACTGTGCAGGGTCTCATTTTATTTGAGAGGAAGTCACAGATTTTTAATAATTCTCTACAATGATAGAAAATATAGATTAAATATACTTGGTAAAAATATAATGGTGACCATAAGAATAGAAATATGCTGTAGAACTTTCAAATGCCTAGATAATTAAAAGAAAGTCATAAATCTGGGGAAAAAGATGAAAAGGGAAAAGGAAATTAAATAGAAAACAAATAAGATGGAATGAATAAAGTCAAATATAACAACACAATGTGTATCAATGTACAGAGCATATCTATATAAAGAGTTAATTTTTAATACTAATCTTTGTTCTTGATTATACATTTTTGCAAAGGAGAATAACAGAGGAAACTTGTTCTAACAGAGATCAATATATAATATTTTAATAATTAAAACAGTGATATAACCCATGGTGAACTCACCTAGTGACTGACATTCACACCGCTTTACAGGAGACGGGCGTTGAAATCTTTCTTACACATCTTTTTTTAGCAGCAGTTCCGTGAAAGTGTGAAGCAAGACTAGAGGTGGAGGGGGTGGGGATGACAGAGCAGAACTCCCAGAACTTGGAAGTTCAAAGACAAAATTCCAAATGTGCCTAATACTGTCCCACATGATGCTGATTTGACAATGTGTGTGAATCCATATTTAGGAGGTTATAAAGAAAGTGGCGTTCATTTTGCCAGATCCTCTCAAAGCTGAAGTTCTGGATTGAGTTAATCTGGCAAATTTAGAAACCAATGATCTCTCTTCAGATTATGAAGTAAGAACCAACTTTAAAACACTGGGAAAATACGGCACTCTTTCCTGTGCCGACTTTTCACTTCTCCTTTCCTTTTCACTCTGCCATCTCTAACGACTCTTCGTAATGAAGAAACTCCCCTTTTCTGCAAACTTTCCCAACACCTCTTGGCCTTAATTGAAACATAACGTTTCCTTGAGGCACCATTCCTTCCGCTGCACCATCCAGAGGAAGATGTTCTTTCCTTCTCTCCACCCCTGTCCTCCTCTCCTCCAATAAAAGTTAGATGGGATCTGTGTGTTTCATGCTACTTTTAGATGATCAGGTCTCCACTCGTTATGAAAGCAGCTCTTTCTTTGAGGTTTCTCCTTGCTGACTGCTCCACTTTCTATTCCGTTTGTCTCTGTCCTTAATCCACTTCCTGGTCCTGCTCCCTCAGTACTGAAAATGCTCACACTTGGTTCAGAAGCTCCCTCTACCCCAGCCCCACCATAAATCTGTGCCACATCGAGATGTATGAAGACAATTCCTCCAGCATCCTGGTTTCTTTGTTACTTGTCAGTTATTGTATATATAGTCCATTCTAGCTACTCCTCTCATGGATACATCCCAGAATGTCTTATCATTAAGAAATGTACCACCTGTGTAATGAAATTCCAAATTTCCTATTACCTGATCATTAACTTCAATCCTTAAACACCACTTGCTTTATCATTCTCAATGAACTCACTCCTTAAAGCATTTCAGGACATCAGTTCATTGACCCACTCCTTTCTCCCTATCTATCCATACCTGATTGTGTGCTCTCTATATATAGATAGGAATGAAATAGTCAAGAACTTCATTTCCCTTTGACTAATAGTTTAAATGCCCTCAAGATAACTCTTTTTGTTTCATTCACTCAGCACAGCCCCAGCCTGTAATGAGCTTATCTGACTGTCTATTCCACTCCTGTCCCCAGGTTCTGAGCATTGCCAGAATAAACCACACAAGAAAACAATAAAAATTGATACCACTATAATATTCATGGTCTTCATGATCAACTGGGACCTCAACATGGACTTACAGTCTTATGATATTTCCCTAGACCAATGTATTTCTGGTTCTCCACTAGCATATTTTGCAATTTCTCCTCTCTTGAAATGTTCGTTTCTTCCTTCTTCCTTACTATCTTGCCCTCATAAGATGATGTTGCTTCCATTCATAAAGAAAATAAAAACTTCAGGAGGGAACTTCCTAAATCTCTTGCTTCTGTTAAAAAAGAAAGAAACTAATCCTTTTACCTCTGGTCCCAGTCGAGTGGTATTCCTTAACTTCTTCTCATTAACTTCTCTGTACTCTACTGATATCTTCCCATCAATGTCCAAACAAACCCAAACTTTTCTTATCTTAAAAAACAATGAGGTTTCTCT
This sequence comes from Eubalaena glacialis, assembly GCF_028564815.1. Lineage (NCBI taxonomy): Eukaryota > Metazoa > Chordata > Mammalia > Artiodactyla > Balaenidae > Eubalaena > Eubalaena glacialis. The sequence continues at coordinate 5,026,627 of NC_083735.1, read as the reverse complement.
GACATAACTTTCTTTTTTTTTTTAACATTAGTGGACTGACATCACTTTCTATACTTACCATCTTGCCTTCCTTACGATCACAAACAATTTTTAAAAAATATTTTCAGCATATCATAAAATAAATATACCTTTGTCAAAGTGATTTTACTGACAGTGTTACTCATGTCAATAAAGGTAACACAATTGATTCATTTGCCCAAGACACAAGATACAACATTTATCCTTTGTATCTTCCTCTTGTTAATTCCTACATATCAGTGACAAAGTCTGGTTACTTCTACATCCGAATAGTTGTTCAGTTTGTTAAATTCTTTCCATCCGTTATTTCTCACTTCAGTTTCTGCCCCAGCCTTCGAAGGTGGTCTCTCTGCCTCCAACCTTGCTCTCCAAGAAGCCATTCTGTGCACTCAGAGGTTGCCATTCCCACATCCCGTTGTCCCCACGTTAAAAGAGGTGGCCTTTTCTGCCTCTCTTTCCCTTCTAATTCAGAAATCTATATCCAAAGCCAACGTACTTAAATTCTTTGATTGTGCTTCTCTTTTTCTCATCTCCTTTCACCACATTTCTTTTAGGTGTATGCATTCCTTGTGAATTGGGTAAACATTTTGCTTGTTTGGCACGTAAAAACAAATAGCTACCTCCACCTGAAATATGTATCTTTTCTCTTCTTTTCCTCTTCAAATGATTACTCACCCTCCAATCTCAATCTGTCACATAAACAGGGGAGTTTTCCTTACGTCTTAAAATAAGGACCCCCTCCATCGGTTCCTGTAACACCTGCACTCCTCTAATATCACATTTTATTTATCATATTTTATTTACTCATTTTGATTATACCTGTCTTCCTTACATAATGGACAGCTCTCTGAGACCAGGGTCTGTAGGTATCTTATTTACAGTTATTTGCCCAACATCTAACATGGTACATATATGTAGTAAATAATATATGCCCAAATGAATGAATACATGATTAAATACTTGAATAAATTTCTTAGAACTTGAAAGAGATAATGATTTCTATCTTCTATGGTAAATCACAAAATTTGAAAATGGTATTTTCCTAAAATCTTACAGATAATAACAAATTAAACAAATGCTAGAGTAAAAATATAACTAAATTGAAAAAGAGGTATTTTTGTCATCTATTGTGCTAATTTAATAAAACTAAATGAAAACCTGTAGTTCATAAAGGGGGCTTTATTTGTGCTTCTCAACAGAGTGTTGGCATTATTTATTAATCATTTGTATTATTATTTCAATTACTCTTCTATTGTTACCTCTATTTAATAATGATGATCTTAGAAATTCTTAAAAGTGAGCTCTTCCTTTTAAAGTGTTTTTGTTTCCTTTGCATTGCCACTCTTGTACGTGACTCTACATAGTTATAAAGTTTTAATACCACTGGCGACTTTCTATATTTTAAAACAGCTATTAATTTACGAACAGTCTCATACCATAGTTTAAATTCTCTGTATCCTTTTTGTTGACAACATCAGGGAAAACATACCCTATTTTTCACTCACTAATTCACAAATAGTATCATTGTCTATTGTTTCTCAGTTTATTTTTAATTGTATATTTAAGATGTATAACATGATTTGATGTTCGTGTACGTCATGAAATAACTTCTACAATCAAGCTAACATCCACCCCCTCACATAGAAGAAGAAGCTTATTAATCCCCTATATCCTTACAGAAAATAAAAGATAGCTAATAACTCCTGAAAACCACTTTTTAAAATACTGTCTTCTCAGTATATTATTCCCTTCATTTATTAATTTAATGAATATTTATTGGCATTCTGGGCACTGTGCCCTATGTCTCATAAACAACACAGTGATAATGTTTTGTATGTATTACATCTGATGATTTAATTTTAAAAATAGAATCCATGTAATCTGCACATATTTAAGATGAACTATAAATATCCTACATGATGAAAAGAATTTAATAGCTAGAAACTTCTGTCTTGTATAATTGGAATATAAAATTATTTAGTGGAGAGACCCAAGGGAGGAACTACTTTGATTTAACACTGCTGGAACCTCCAGCATTTGGCTGATGACCAGTGGAACACAGTATTATAAACCTAGTCATTGAAAAGAACACTAAGACTCACTTGCCATTTTCCTTACATAAGCCACGAATCCATATGTTACACATGAATCCAGAAGAATAATTACGGTAAGGTGACCTCAAAACACATGCTGACATAATTTTCTCTAGCTGTAATCAAAGTTTCAACTAAAGATGGAAGTAATAGAAAATATGTGTCTTTGTAATCTGAGAAAGAGCTGGAAGGGACCATGACACTCAAATTTTTCTACCTCATTTTTTACGGACTTCGTTAGATATGAAGGATCTAATATGAGGAATTACTATCTATTACAATATAAGATCACATATAGTTTTATATATAATTATGTAAAACATAAGGGTAAGATAATTAGTCTCACACATGTCTTCAGAATGCTAACATTAACTCTAAGTCATTTTACTAAAAGTAAGAAATTCCCATTATTTTCCATTTAAGAAGAAATATAATGCTTCTCTACAACAGTTACGCATTTGGAAGATAGGTGAAGCCTAGCAGTTGCTTGGCTTTGGAAGGAATAAAACTTTGAAAGGGTTCAGATGAATATCTCTAAGTGTGGATTTTCATTGTTTTCTTCACTTTCCATGGCCTGTAGAATACTCAGAGGAGCTTGAAAACAAAATGTATTTCCTTTTTCACACTGCTCCTTGCCACTGGCAAAGTCTGCTTATTTCCACGTGTTTCAAATTAGCTGAATTAACATGACTGGATTTGTTTAGCAATGACTTCAAATAACTGGGCCTTTTATCAGGCATTTTTGTATACCAGCACTATTCCTAATATTATCAAAGAAGGAAAAACAATATTTTTGGTAAATGCTGAGCAAAATGGCAAAGGGGGTGATGGCAACAGTAACAAATTTATCATGAGATGCTGGTAAGGAAAGTTAAGAAAACCGAAAACTGAATGTTAAGACTAAATATGGGGGCTTTCCCTGGTGGTGCAGTGGTTAAGAATCCGCCTGCCAATGCAGGGGACACGGGTTCGAGCCCTGGTCCGGGAAGATCCCACATGCTGCGGAGCAACTAAGCCCGTGCGCCACAACTACTGAGCCCACGAGCCACAAATACTGAACCCCGCATGCCTAGAGCACGTGCTCCGCAACAAGAGAAGCCACCGCCATGAGAAGCCCGCGCACCGCAACGAAGAGTAGCCCCCTCTCCCCGCAACTAGAGAAAGCCCGCGCGCAGCAACAAAGACCCAACGCAGCCAAAAAATAAAAATAAATAAAATAAATAAATTTTTTTAAAAAGACTGAATATGGGCTTTCAAAGAAAATATTTTAAAGGCATGTGTGTGTGAATAAGTATTTTCAGAGCTAGTTTCTATTAATTAGTCATAGGTTAAACATTTTCTCTTCTACAACGTATTTAATACCTGCACATTATTCTGTCATAATTATGAAATGTAACTTATTTATCTAATCCACTGGCATTTTGTTGATCTTCAGTGTTCTCTCTGTGATCATGAATCACACATTTTTGCATGCATTTCTAATTATTCCCAGAGAGTACAGTCATTGAGTTGTAATTGCTGGGTCATAGGGCATCGCCATGTCATTTGTAATTTTGGGAGCAGGTTCCACATTGTAATGCCCATCAGTCCCAAATAGGACCCCCCTGCCACCTAAAGGTGGCATCATGTAAGCTCCCCACTAAGGTCGACCAGATGTTGTTTACCACTCAACCGTCTCTGAGCCCAGAAAGACTGATTTTATAGAGCTTCCTAATCATACACATCATTTAGTAGTTGACCCACTTCTCCAGCTTCTTCAATAAAGAGGGTAGTTAGTTAAAAATTAATATTAAAAATAACTAATATAAGGATTTTCTACTTGCTTCACAAAGGAAAAATAATTTTGACCTCACGAAGGATTTAAGTCTTATTTGAATTCATTTACACTAGATAGAATAATTTCATATTCTTGAGGAAGTATATTGAATTATTTATTTAGCAATTTGTGTTTTCAGATCCTGAGTAGTAATATTGATTTCCATTTGAATGAATGTGACATTTGATTAGATTGTAGTTTTGCCTACTTTGTCTGAAAAATTCCTTTCCATGGATAAATTGAGAAATTAATTAGAATATAGGTTAATGGTTTGGCTTAACAAATCACTATTAAATTAAAATAAAAAAATAACTGCTTCCACTTCTAGATAATAGAATAAACACATACATTTGCCTTACCTCCCTCCTGAAAACATATTAAGTTGACTATTAAAAATGTACAAATAGGGGGGACTTCCCTGGTGGTCCAGTGGTTAGGACTTCATCTTTCCATTGCAGGGGGCATGGGTTTGATCCCTGGTCAGGGAACTAAGATCCCACAAGCCGTGCAGTGCGGCAAAAAAAAAAAAAAAAAAAAACCTGTACAAATAGCTAAGAAAAAAAGAGCAAATGTAGAGATGCTGTGGGAGTTCCCACATTTCCTTTTGCAGAGCCAATGCCCTCATCCTCAAGCTGCCACAAATATCTGCTGCTGATTGGCTCATGGCTGTGTTTCTCACAAGGAAACAGATTGTAGAATGAGATTTTGGATATGAATCAATCACCAGAAATCTGGCATTAAGGACTCCATTACCAGTGGTGGATGGAGAACAGATAGCCCATGACTGCTGTAATAACGCAGTTGTTAAAACATTTATCATTAGTGAACCGGGATGGAATAATGGTGGGATGGAGTACGTCAGCCAGGGCAATATTTCTGCACTTGAGAAGTAGGAGAGAATAGATTACTGAATGGCGCGGCTGTGATGGGAGTGCCGTTAATCCAGTGAAGGGAGATAATCACAAACCCAGGATGATTAATCACCAATTAAGGACAAAATCTGAAAGTCAAAGGGCTGCCTTGCCAGATTTTAAGGAAGCCTATCTCCTGCAAAAGGAGAGCAGACAGAATGGAGCATTGGGCTCAAGATTAAATCATAGGAATAGAGAAGATTCAGAGAAGGTTTAAATACTGCGACAGTTACAACAGGGTCAGATAAGTAAAAGGACTCACAAGATTCCACAGAGCACATTCATTTAAAGCTTTTAATAAAGGCAAAGGGTACAGTACAGAAGGAATAAGAGGGTGTAAGGAAGCATCAGGGCCCAAGAGACTTCCAAGCGTAGCTACTTCGGGTTCATCTTATTCACACAGGGCTTGCTTTGCCTCTGGACTGAGCCTCTGAGATTTGTGCAAACTTGGTTCCTAGAATTTTCAGCAGGGTCCTCCATTCCCTTGTAGTCACCTAGCCAAACTGGTTATGCCAGATATAAGCCATTAATAAAAAAACCAGCCTGTGTCTCACCAGGGAGTTCCAAACTTTGAACCTCATGTCATAAATCATTAGTTAGCCTACTACCTTATCTGGCCAAGAGTCAATGCTGTACTTCCTGGTGTCCCCAGAGATAAGCACGTAACTGACACAGTCCATCTGTAAAATAACTGTCCTACAAAATACCTAGCTCCAACCAGTCTCCCATACCAAAGTCAAATCCCTCATAGAGGAACTTTGCAGCATCACTCCTTCCCCCATAGCTTAGAGCTATGGAGGCCAGTGAGTGAATGCCCGGCTTCCCCGGCGGCGCACAATTAGAAAGAACAGAAAAATCAAAAACCATATAAGGAGATCATAGTACAAATATAAAGCTAATTAACACCTGTCATAATTTCAATAATAATTGAAGGAATGTAAGAAAATATAATTATTTTGACCTTGATCTAGGAACAGATTCTTTGAGGCAACCCAGCAGTGGTGATGTTGGACTCAAAATGAAGAAAATGTAATCCTGGCCATCCCTTAGCTCTAAAGAGAGCCACATTGACCAAGCCACAGCCATTGCGATGCTATTTTATTGGTTTTCCACTTTTAAAATCCATCTATAGATAAAGCATGAAGAAAGTATAGCTACAAACAATACTACCAAGTTGGTAATGTAAAAATAAAAGAATAACTGACAGAATCTAGGAGGTATTTTTGGAAGAAGAGGGAAGATTAGAAGGGTATGGTTAGAATGGAGAAATAGGGAGACATGACTTAAATCAATTGGAATAAAATTTAGAGGTTTAAATATATTTTTTAAATTATATGATAAAGTACAAAGAATAACTGTCAAATATATCTGCAGGAAGGGGAAGGGAAATGATGGTAGTGTGAAAGGAGACAGATCCTTCTTTCATGGAGCAGGGAATCAGATGTCTTAGAAAGTGTGTGAGCATTAAATGACCACATAAACTCATTCTTGGAATTTTTAAATAATTATATAAAATTCTTTAAATAACTTCTAACAGCTTGTATTTAAAATATTTTAATGCATCAACAAATCTGAGCAAACATTTTGAGTACAGATAATTAATTGCACTGTAGATGTCAGATTGAGACACAGTTCGAGCTGCAAAAAAAAAGTAATTATTTTGTGATTGCATTTTATTTTTAATATTGCCAAACTATGTGATGTCAGTTATGTTAAAAAAAAAGTTATGATGAAAACGTGGATATTCCTAGCAAGGAGATAAAACGCCTGAGGTATTACCTGATCCATAGCTTACATTTTTATTATTTAATTTTTAAAATTTTTTTAACGTCTTTATTGGAGTATAATTGCTTTACAATGGTGTGTTAGTTTCTGCTTTATAACAAAGTGAATCAGCTACACATATACATATATCCCCATATCTCCTACCTCTTGTGTCTCCCTCACACCCTCCTTATCCCACCCCTCTACATGGACACAAAGCACCGAGCTGATCTCCCTGTGCAATGCGGCTGCTTCCCACTAGCTATCTATTTTACATTTGGTAGTGTATATATTTTCATGCCACTCTCTCACTTCATCCCAGCTTACCCTTCCCCCTCCCCGTGTGCTCAAGTGCATTCTCTATGTCTGCACTTTATTCCTGTCCTGTCCCTAGGTTCTTCAGAACCATTTTTTTTAGATTCCATATATATGTGTTAGCCTACGGTATTTGTTTTTCACTTTCTGACTTACTTCACTCTGTATGACAGACTCTAGGTCCATCCACCTCACTACAAATAACTTAATTTCGTTTCTTTTTATGGCTGAGTAATATTCCATTGTATATATGTGCCACATCTTTATCCATTCATCTGTCGATGGACAATTAGGTTGCTTCCATGTCCTGGCTGTTGTAAATAGAGCTGCAATGCACATTGTGATACGTGACTCTTTTTGAATGATGGTTTTCTCAGGGTATATGCCCAGTAGTGGGATTGCTGGGTCGTATGGTAGTTCTATTTTTAGTTTTTTAAGGAACGTCCATACTGTTCTCCATAGTGGCTGTATCAATTTACATTCCCACCAACAGTGCAAGAGGGTTTCCTTTCCTCCACACCCTCTCCAGCATTTATTGTTTGTAGATTTTTTTGATCATGGCCATTCTGACTGGTGTGAGGTGATACCTCATTGTAGTTTTGATTTCCATTTCTCTAATGATTAGTGATGTTGAGCATCCTTTCATGTGTTTGTTAGCAATCTGTATATCTTCTCTGAAGAAATGTCTATTTAGGTCTTCTGCCCATTTTTGGATTGGGTTGTTTGTTTTTTTGTTATGGAGCTGCATGAGCTGCTTGTATATTTTGGAGATTAATCCTTTGTCAGTTGCTTCATTTGCAAATATTTTCTCCCATTCTGAGGGTTGTCTTTTGGTCTTGTTTATGGTTTCCTTTGCTGTGCAAAAGCTTTTAAGTTTCATTAGGTCCCATATGTTTATTTTTCTTTTTATTTCCATTTCTCTAGGAGGTGGGTCGAAAAGGATCTTGCTGTGATTTATGTCATAGAGTGTTCTGCCTATGTTTTCCTCTAAGAGTTTTATGGTGTCTGGCCTTACATTTAGGTCTTAAATCCATTTTGAGTTTATTTTTGTGTATGGTGTTAGGGAGTGTTCTAATTTCATTCTTTTACCCATAGCTGTCCAGTGTTCCCAGCACCACTTATTGAAGAGGCTCCCTTTTCTCCTTTGTATATTCTTGCCTCCTTTACCAAAGATAAGGTGACCATATGTGCATGGGTTTATCTCTGGGCTTTCTGTCCTGTTCTATTGATCTGTTGTTCTGTTTTTATGCCAGTACCATACTGTCTTGATTACTGTAGCTTTGTAGTATAGTCTGAAGTCAGGGAGCCTGATTCCTCCAGCTCCGTTTTTCTTTCTCAAGATTGCTTTGGCTATTCGGTGTCTTTTGTGTTTCCATACAAATTGTGAAATTTTTTGTTCTAGTTCTGTGAGAAATGCCATTGGTAGTTTGATAGGGATTGCATTGAATCTGTAGATTGCTTTGGGTAGTATAGTCATTTTCACAATGTTGATTCTTCCAGTCTAAGAACATGGTATATCTCTCCATCTGTTTGTATCATCTTTAATTTCTTTCATCAGTGTCTTATAGTTTTCTGCATACAGATCTTTTGTCTCCTTAGGTAGGTTTATTCCTAGGTAATTTATTCTTTTGTTGCAATGGTAAATGGGAGTGTTTCCTTAATTTCTCTTTCAGGTTTTTCATCATTAGTTTATAAGAATGCAAGAGATTTCTGTGCATTAATTTTGTACCCTGCTACTTTACCGAATTCATTGATTAGCTCTAGTAGTTTTCTGGTAGCATCTTTAGGATTCTCTGTGTATAGTATCATGTCATCTGCAAACAGTGACAGCTTTACTTCTTCTTTTCCTATTTGGATTCCTTTTATTTCTTTTTCTTCTCTGATTGCTGTGGCTAAAACTTCCAAAACGATGTTGAATAATAGGTGAGAGTGGACAACCTTGTCTTGTTCCTGATATTAGAGGAAATTGTTTCAGTTTTTCACCAATGACAATGATGTTGGCTGTGGGTTTGTCATATATGGCCTTTATTATGTTGAGGTAAGTTCCCTCTGTGCCTACTTTCTGGAGGGTTTTTATCATAAATGGGTGTTGAAGTTTGTCAAAAGCTTTTTCTGCGTCTATTGAGATGATCATATGGTTTTTCTCCTTCAATTTGTTAATATGGTGTATCACATTGATTGATTTGCGTATATTGAAGAATCCTTGCATTCTTGGGATAAACCCCACTTGATCATGGTGTATGATCCTTTTAATGTGCTGTTGGATTCTGTTTGCTAGTATTTTGTTGAGGATTTTTGCATCTATGTTCATCAGTGATATTGGCCTGTAGTTTTCTTTCCTTGTGACATCTTTGTCTGGCTTTGGTATCAGGGTGATGGTGGCCTCGTAGAATGAGTTTCAGAGTGTTCCTCCCTCTGCTATATTTTGGAAGAGTTTGAGAAGGATAGGAGTTAGCTCTTCTCTAAATGTTTGATAGAATTTGCCTGTGAAGCCATTTGGTCCTGGGCTTTTGTGTGTTGGGAATTTTTAATCACAGTGTCAATTTCAGTGCTTGTGAATGGTCTGTTTCTATTTTCTATTTCTTCCTGGTTCAGTCTAGGAAGGTTGTGCTTTTCTAAGAATTTGTCCATTTCTTCCAGGTTGTCCATTTTATTGGCATATAGTTGCTTGTAATAATCTCTCATGATCCTTTGTATTTCTGCAGTGTCAGTTGTTACTTCTCCCTTTTCATTTCTAATTCTATTGATTTGAGTCTTCTCCCTTTTTTTCTTGATGAGTCTGGCTGATGGTTTATCAATTTTGTTTATCTTCTCAAAGAACCAGCTTTTAGTGTTATTGATCTTTGCTATTGTTTCCTTCATTTCTTTTTCATTTATTTCTGATCTGATCTTTATGATTCCTCTCCTTCTGCTAACTTTGGGGTTTTTTTGTTCCTCTTTCTCTAATTGCTTTAGGTGCATAGCTTAAAATCCTACCTTGGGATCAAGGAGATTAAAAGTTATCCTATGTGTTTATATGATATGTGGGTAGCCTGAAGTCTATTCAAAGCAGAGTTGAGTGGTTCTTTGAGGTTGCATCCTGGCTCTGTCCCTTAACAGCTGTGTGATCTTGTACTTAATCTCTTTGATCTCAATTTCCTCACCTATAAAAACAGAATAATATCAGCTCTTACCTAACTGATTGTGACAGTAAAATGAGTTAATTATCATAAAATGAGTTAATTAACATAAAATTACTCAAAGATTTCTTCATACATAATTAGTTATTATCATCATCCTAAAGAAGGAATGAGGCTTTATGAGTTTAACTTAGGAACAAAGTAAATATATGGAGGGCAGTAGTCTGTGTCATGGCTACAACTGTAGCTATGTCAACCAGCTGGAAAACTAGCCCTCTGGATGCAAATATGTATCAGGAAGGGAGAGAGAGAGGCTCATTTAAAAATTGAGAGTAATTTTTCTAAACTTTTAAAATCAAGGGATACAAATAATACTGACTTGTGTCATAGACAAGGAGGAAAAAGTCAGTCTCCATCCCTGCAGACCCACCAATTCTCCAGTTTTACCTTGCACTATATAAAGATTGGCACAGTGCAGCCTCTAGATAATGGCAGTGAACTTCTGTGGTCAGTGGAGTGGCAAGAGAAGTTACGATGCCTGACAGGTCAGTCTGAAGTGAAGTGATGCCCAGCAAGCAGGACAGCACATGAAGTAGGGTATTGAGAGCACCAGAGGCTAGACATCCCCCTTCTCCTTCTCACCCCATATACTCTGCCCCCATGGTGATCTCTCCAAAGCATATATACTCTTTCCAGCCATACTCTCTGTGGAAATGATGGCCCAAAATATAATCATTGCTCCAGAAACTAAATGTTAGAATTTCTTCCATATTGACAGCTCTCAAAGTCCCCAGAGTAGTTGAGGAGAGTTAGACGGTAAAAATGTTGTTTTCTTTCATCATGAAAATGCCCTCTCTAACACATCCATGAGTTAAAATCCATGGTATCCAACATAACTTATGTTCTCAAATCAGACAAGTCCAAAGAAGAAATCTGTACTTCAGGGAGAAAGAATTTGTTAGAAGATTCCCCTGTATGACAGTTCTGTAGATTTAATCCTGGAAGATGAATAGGTACTTCTAAACATTTTATAACTATTAGAAACCCCAGCTTGCTGCTGTGTCACAATTAATTAAAATGATACACTTTCTTTCAATACAGAGCTTCAAATAAAATATAGTGATCAACTCAAATGTATTTCCCACATCAAGAAAACTAAGGTTAAACTAGCTTGGACTCGGGTCACTCTCTGAGATAGTTTTGTATTTGTGAAAAATGCACACATTTCAGATAAAATCCCGAATTTCCCTTTACAATTAAGTCCTGCCTAAAAGACAAAGCTTTTAAGCATAGGAACCAAAAATGTCTTCGTCTTACCTTCCTTCAGAATTTCAGTGTAAATATTTCTTGGATTCATAAAACCGTTGGGAATTTTTATTGATTACCTTCAAAATTAAAAGGAAATAATGTGTTTAAGAAATTTCAGTGCCAATTACTTTACTCCATTTCTTTCTACTCCAAACCCCATCTGATTGCATCTACCAATTTCCTATTTACCAATTTCTAGACGATATAGATAAACGTTATGTTATGAAAAAATACTTAGGTAGTAAACTTTGATTAATATCTAAAGAAAATTCTAATTATACCTCTAAACAAGGAGCCCACTTTCTTGTTTAGATACAAATCATCATATTTTTATCTTTGAGATAAATATTTTCGAGTAGGCTGAGAGTGATCATTTCTTTTTAAGTTTTCTCACCATATTACCAAGTCTGACCTACACATGAGTAGAACAGTGATATCATAGAAATTAAATTTAAATGGAACAGGATTCTCTCTTAGTTCATCTGTAATCTTTGGAGAGTTTAAGAACCTGTAGCATTTTGTTCATGCAATCTTTTGGGTAAGCTTCCTGTCCTAGTTAAGTTTCAACAGACTGTGGTCATAGCAGAAACAAGTTTTGACTCCCCTGTCACTGAGCAAACAAAGAACTGACCATCTGGACTCCTGGTTTGATAAAAAAACTTTTAGGAAACCAGAAAAATCCTGGCAAGTAAAGGAACATAGCTCCAGTGGAACTCAGAAAAATTCTCAAAGACATTACATTCAAACATTGTTTTATGAAAAACCGGACTTTTCACAACAAACACACACATACACACACCTTAAAATTCCAATAGAAGGCTTTGGACTCGACAATTAAGGATGATGATTTGGGTGACCATATAATTTATTGTTTTAATCAGGACATTTTTTTTAAGTGTGAAAGGAAGTACTATTAATTATTACACTGAGAGCACTGTAAACCCGGAAAATCCCTGACCCTAAAGATAATGAAAGGAGAATTGGGTGATGTTCTCTTTGCTAAACAAATCCATGAAAAGATAAAAAGTATTTCTGGCTGACAAATGAATTCAGTCATAGTGACATTTTTATGTTACCTTAAAAGTAACACATTCCATGTTCACCCTAGCTATGGTCTCATAATTTCATCTACTATAAATTTTGACCAATTTTCCAAACCTGAAAATGGCCTCAAGAGAATAGTCACTTGCCAGTAGATTTATCTGGACCCTGCTTGATGTGGTAGGACCAAATCCTTGCTAAATGAGTAATCAATCACAACGGTAACTGCTACAGCATGAATGCCAATTTTTGAAAGGGATGTATTATCTCCACACAGTTGAAAATTTATTAAAGCTCAATATCCCTTGGGAACAAATTAATCCTGAGAAATCTTTCAAAAGTATTGTTGTTGATTTGGAATTTGGTCTCACTGCTATACAAAACTTGGAGGAATAAAAAAGTGATTTTCCAGTCTTCCACCAAAAAGAATCCGTGCAAGAAGGAAGCTGAAATGGTCCAAGAAATGAGTGAGATGAGCTCTTTGCTTTGTGAAGAATGTGGAAGAGGCCTGACCCGGAAAGAGAATGCATCTTCAGAGAGAGAAAGAGGAGGGGTGACAGGATCCAAGGGTGCTTGACCTCAGTTGCCCTCTTGAAGGTCATGATCAGAAGGAATAACCTCCTTGAAAGGACAGGGCAGCAATAATGTCTGATATCTAAGGAATAATTACCATGGGATTACAATCCTTGGAAAACTTCCCAGTGGCCAAGTTCTCATAGAGGAATTGGTAGCCATAGCTTTCCTTATGAGAACAGACGGTCTAGGCTGAGATATCTTGTGTCCAACCACACACTTCTAAGTCTATACTTCACTCCAATCATTACTGCAGAAATAGAGTCTACCACTTTACTTTGGTCCCATTGGGACCTGCTGCTCTTTGCTCTGGGACGTGGACCATGTTGGCACTCATGCATGTACAGTTATGGAAGTACGAGCAAGTTAGGAACTGAGGAAGCAACCTTGACCAATGGGAGACAGAAGTCAGTGGATAAATAATCCACCTTTCATATCTCAAGTTGATAATTCTAAAGTGCATTCTACAAAGCTCCTCAGAAACACAAGACTGAATTCCATTTACCCACTCAAAATGAACCCTAGAATTGGCTTCCCCTCCTTCTCCACTTCACTCTTCCCCACTCTTCTTCACTCTTCTTCCAATTCACTTGCCCTTACTTTTCTTCTGGAATAACTTCTCCTTGTTCCTGCCTCTCCCCAAAAGAAAACCTTATGCAAAGGATAAAAGCAGTTAGAATGATAGCAATTTGTCATCAGATAGATTTCCTCCATCTAACCATGGAGGCAAGAAGGAAGTGGCACACCATTTTTTAAGTGCTAAAAGAAAAGAACCATCAACCCAGAATTCTGTATGTAGCAAAAATATCTTTCAAGAGTGAAGGGGAACCGGAGACATTCGCACAGGGAGGAAAACTAACAGAATTTGTTACCAGCAGGACCAACCCTAAAAGAATGGCTAAAGAATTTCTTAAAAACAGAAAGTAAATGATAAGGGAAGAAATCTTGGGACATCTGGAATTTTAAAAGGACAATAGAAAGAGTAAAAACATGAGTAAACACAATAGACTTTCCTTTTCCTCTTGAGTTTTTAACTTACGTTTGATGGTTGAAACAAAAATTATAACAATGTCTGATGTGGTTCTCAATAACATGTAGGAAATATTTAAGACGTTTATACGATAAATGGGGGAAAGACAAAGGACGTAAAGGGAGGTAAGATTTCCATACTTCACTCAAACTGGTACATCCACTCTGGGAAATAAATTGGTAGTTTCTTAAAACATTAAACATGCAGAGCAAATTATGCAGCAGTCACACTCCTGGGCATGTATTCTAGAGAAATGAAAATTATGTCCACATAAAAACAGCTTTATCTGTAATAGCAGCTTTATCTGTAATAGCCAAAACCAGAATCAACAAAAATAGCATACGATAGATGAATATTACACACACTGAGGCACATCCATAGCATGGAATGCCTCTTAGCAGTAAAAAAGAATGAGATATTGATATCTGCAACAACTTATGTAGATCTCAAAGGCATTATGCTGAGTGGGGAAAGAAAGCCAATCTCAGAAGATCATATACTGTGTTATTCTACTTACATAACATTCTCAGAATGACAAAATAATAGATAGGGAGAAATAAGTTGGTAGTTGCCAGAGGTCAGGAGCGGTGGTGGGAGGAGGGAAGGGGCTAAGTGTTGTCTTCCTATGAAGAGGTTGCACCAGGGAGACCTTGGCCTTGCAACATTTGTGTGTCTTTATTGAGGTGGTGGTCACACAAATCTACATATGACATAGAACTGTACGCACACATTGGACCGATATCAATCTCCTGGCTGTCATATTGCACTGTAGGTACACAAAATGTACCCATCAGGAGAAAACATGCCCTCTCTGCACTATCCTTGCAGCTTTCTATGAATTTATAATTATTTCAAAATAAAAATTTACTATTGTTAAAAGAATTCAAAAAGAGGGCTCATTAGGGCAACTTCTTGTTAAACTTTATCTCAGAGTAAGAACTCATAAGTGCGCACTTTTTGTCCGTTATTGATTTCTTCTACATGCTTTGGTATCTTTCACAGTGATCCTATTTCTCCCCAAACTGCTTCTCGATACAATTTATCTTTCTTTTTGCTGCTTCACTCATATCTGCAATAAGGTGGGGTTTTTTTCTAACTTTTGTTTTTAGGAGATGAACATTCTGCTTATTTCTATCTTCCAGTATAGAACATGTATTTTTCCAGAGTTTCAGTTACTATAGAACAGCTTCTGGGACCAATTTTTATAACATTACTAAGCCACTAGTTCCTTTTCGGTATTGCCTTAATAAAATTATTTAAAAAGAACTGTATATTGAAATAAATTCGAAGAGCATAAAAAATTTTTAACATTAAATTTTATATATATATATATACTCTATATACCCATAAATTAACCAATAGTGTATGCACACACACACACACACACACATATATATATATATATACCTACACATATATACAAATTAATGCAAATGTGGCCTATAGAGAAAATAAGTTCATTAACACTGAGGAAATACAAAGCACAAGTGTTATCAGAATAATTATGTTAATCAAAAATTTACTTTATTTGAGAGGTACACTGAGATGCATGCCAGCATCTAAGACAGAGTCAAGCTAATGGTCGAGGGAAGAAAATAAGATAAATTATTAGTTATCATTCTAACATGTCAAAATCTTACTTCAAGAAAACCAACTCCACAATTAGTTCTACATTTAACTCCTTACCAAAGAAAAGATCAAATTCTTTAAAAATTAAAGCTCTAAAGCCCCTAACCTTTCTCATATGGCATCGTTTTTTAATTGTCAGAAGTCCACTGAAAATGTTACTCTTGGGGGGATGATCCCAGGTGCACTGAACGGGAATCCATACATCACTCTTCATTGTCTACAACTTTAGTAACAATAGGGAAGTTCTAATGCAGTCATCCCAAAACACTCTTCTCTCCTTTTCAGTTTTTTCCACAACTGTTTTATCAGTAAAGATAAATGGGATTAATTTTACATTTTTGGAATGATATATTGTCTCTAGGATTGCTTTGGAAGTCTCTTTGCCCCTAAATATTAAAGATGATTTGGAGGTAATTGGAGGTAACTTGACTAATCTAAAATATTATTACATTCAAGAAAAAAAAAACCAAACCTTGAAAATATATCTCACCTGAATAGTACAAATCTTTCAACAATGAGAATAGAGTAACTGAATTATGAAAATAAATACAGTCATGAAGGAAAAATGCAGAGGAATGGGAAACCAAACACCATCTTAATAAAAACAAATGAAGACAGATTGGGGCACAATACCTCATGGAAATTTATTTGGTTAATCATCACTATGAAAATGGATATACCTCTGTCGAAAAAAGAGGGGTGAATTCAACACGGAAAAATTATCTACAAAATATGTTTTTTAAAATGGTGTTTTAGAGCATAAAAACACGTCAATTCTTCCTATTACAAACTCCCCAATCAAAAGAAAATAAAATAGATTGGAGTCTAAACAGCATGATATTAACTAGAAGTTTAAATTCACATAAATAGTTTGCTATATGCAAAGATACGAAGATGAGTAGGAATCTTGTTTCTACATACAAATTGGCAAGTACCCAGTTACCTGATTAACGAAGAAAAGAAACACAGATAATTGAAGAGCCAATATAATTTCCCTGACCTTTACACCACTCATACCCACCAAGTGAATAGTTTTTCTCTATATATTGTTATGTGACCAAATCTCAAGTTCACTTCTCTTTGAAATGTGCACTAGAATGTTGGTTACTTGCAGCACATCCTGAACACGTAGATGATATAGTTACAAAATATTACTCATTTCATTCAAATTATCCCTGTAGTACATAAGGTTTTTTTCAACTAGTATGAAAGGCACAGTTTTAAAATCAATTTGCTTTTGCATTTCTCAGCCTCTTTCAAAATGTGTGTGTTTTGGGCTCTGCCCCGTTGACTCTGACCTCTTCTCTTACCATCTCCGTTTTCCTCACTCCAGCCGCACTGCCCCTCTGGATGTTTCTCCAACATGCCAAACAAGATCACACCTTAGGGTCTTTGCATAGCCTCCTCTCTCTGCTTGGAACTCTCTTCCCCAGGAAGCATCTCTTTTAAGTACCTGTTAAAATGTCACAGACTCAATAGAATGTGCCTGTCGCCCTATTTAACAGTGCAGCCATCCTTCTCACAACACCAAATTCTTCATTCTCTCTGACCTTTCTTT
Source organism: Eubalaena glacialis (assembly GCF_028564815.1). Classification (NCBI taxonomy): domain Eukaryota; kingdom Metazoa; phylum Chordata; class Mammalia; order Artiodactyla; family Balaenidae; genus Eubalaena; species Eubalaena glacialis. Next base: position 5,009,452 of record NC_083735.1, on the reverse strand, counting down.
TTTTCCTTTTTCCATTTCACTCGTCATTTACTTATATACCTTATAATCATCTCATTCGTTAGAGCTGTTTTTCATCTTTTTCACCTGTTTTTCATCTCCTCCGAGTGTAAACTCCATGTGAAAGGTGTCTTTATCTCTTTTATGCACTAATATATCTCAATTTTCCAGAAATTCTTGGTGCAGAATAAGCGCCGTAAAGGTTTGCTGAATCAATGAATGAGTGAATGGATGCGTGAATCTCTCGCTCATCCTGAATCTTACTCAATATATTGGTAGGGTTTACCAAGGGGAATCACTCTCAATAGGAAACAAATCCTCTGAAATTCAAGTTGTTACAATTCATTATTTTGAATAAAACTAAAGAATATTTAATTTATTTATTTTTATAAATTTATTTATTTATTTATTTTGGCTGCGTTGGGTCTTCGTTGCTGCGCAGGCTTTCTCTAGTTGCAGCGAGCGGGGGTTACTCTTCCTTACGGTGCACGGGCTTCTTATTGTGGTGGCTTCTCTTGTTGCGGAGCATGGGTTCTAGGCACGCAGGCTTCAGTAGTTGTGGCACGTGGGCTCAGTAGTTGTGGCTTGCGGGCTCTAGAGCGCAGGCTCAGTAGTTGTGGCGCACGGGCTTAGTTGCTCCACGGCATTTGGGATCTTTCTGGACCAGGGGGCTCAAACCTGTGTCCCCTGCATTGGCAGGCAGATTCTTAACCGCTGCACCACCAGAGAAGTCCTAAAGAACATTAGAAAAAAAAAACACTTTAGAGGACCACCTAAAGAAGTACATGGGAACATAGAGGTTTTCCAAATCATTTTAGATTAAAAAGACCCCTGGCACAGGAAAGATCGTAGAAGGAAACTGTGGAGGATACTCACAAACTGCTTATGAAATCCATTTGCTCTTTTTTTCTAAGAACGAGCTTGTTACGGTGACCGTGTTACTGAGTCCCAGCCAGTAGCATGTGGGAGAAACCGATGTGCATTGCTTCCAGAACTAGCTCTTTAAAAGCTCCACCCTTGTGATTTCTATGCCCGTTCTTCTTCAAAGGCTTGACGCAGATAAGCATGGTAAACCAGGAAGCCACCTGGTCAACAGTGTGGTGCTACAAGCTGAAAGAAGCCTGGGCCATAGAATCACTGCTTGGAGAGAGGCACCTGCCACTGTGAATACCCATTTGGATGTTACATCAACATGAAGTATACATACATCTCTTATTTTAAATTACTGAGAATTTGCAGTTCAAGTATTATGGTAGTTAACGTTACTTTCAGTGATACAGGAATAGTCCCACCGTGTTAAATAGGAAAATTTTTTCTTTCAGAGACTAACATTCTAGCATAGTTAAACATGCAGAATCCAGATGTAGGTCTGAGAACCCAGAAGACATAAAAAATGCTTTTTCTTGCAATGCAAGATCACATCTGGTGAAGGCTTCAATAAATGTTTCTAATAGGCCTCCTCTCATCTTTAGAACTCAGCCAACATTTTTGTGATAGTACAGAGAACAGCTGGATTGTTTGAAAAACTTACCTCTGAAAGGGATGAGACAGGAAGCTAGTAGGGTAATTGCAAACATGTTCATTGTACCATCATGGGACTGCTTTTAAAAGGCTCTATGTTTTTTGGAAAATTTCTTCTTGAATCAGATTTGATTTTTATGAATTGCTTGCCTAAGCTCAACCTCTAGAATTTAAGATTCTAGTCATTATATAAATCCACTACATAAAGAAGCCCTCGATAATTATTTTTTCATTTACAGTAAATTTTAGCAAGACAAGTGACTAATAAGTCTTCAATTTAGTAAAGGGAAATTTTGAAAATAGTAGACTCCAAAAATAATACATTAATAAATCTGGCTCATTGGGAACTTCAGAAGAGTTTTAAACATATGAATCTTCCTCTAAAAAGTCATAAATTCACATATCCTCGAATAAAACCATCTGTGAAATACAATTATTTCCTTCATATTTGCTAGTGTAAAACTAGGAAATGGTCAAGCGGCTTAAATTACCAGCTGCTTATGAGGACGTTAAAATGATATTCTTAATTGACACCTCTATCTGGAGACATTGTATATTTTTGTCACCTAAAATAACTATAACCTCTTCAGAAAAATAAGGATGAATATTTTAAATAGCGGCATACAAGGTTATGAAATTTCTCTGTTATTTTCCCATATTATATGTCCTCATGACAATTTTTTATATCATGTGAAAGGATAATTGGTTCCCTAAAGAAGCAATGATTTATACCAGCAAAAGCAATAACAAAAAAGAATATCTCTAAATCTACGGGAACAGATGCTACCGCTGCCTCTAGTGTACCTCTTCCCTTCTATTCACTGTCAGAACCTCAAATACTGCCACTTGTAATTATTCTTTCTCCCTCTTTACACATAATCACTCCTTCTTTTGTACTCCCTGAGAAGTTAGTTTGTACATTGATTTTAGCATTTAGGTTACTGTTTTATAATTACTTACATTTCTGACTTGTCTCACCAACTGTAAATTCACATTTTCTTCTTCCTTGTGTCTTGGTATTTTACATACTGGCATATAGTAGTTTCTCAGTGGATATATGTTAAAGCAGGGATTTTTGGTTCCTCAGTAAAACCATTTTATGCCACTGGACAAATTCAGGTATGAAATTAGAGACTTCAAAATTGTATTCTCCCATGTAACCAAAGGTATTCCTGAAAAACAAATATTTCTTCATGAAAAAGTGTGTGTATAACATTTAAAAACAGATGACTGGGGTTTAATAGCTGCAGAATAAGAGCGGGCTAGAGAATTGTACTGCATGTATCAAAGAATGAGTCTGTAGTTGTGACCAGAGCCAAGTCAAAGGACCTAGACAGTGGAGGCCATAATAAGGTGCCTTGAGATTGTGGAATCCATAGCAGACACTATGCATATCCATGTATCATGAAATTAAGCAGAAACAATGAGAGGAGTAAGGTACTCACTAGAGGCAAGGTCACTGAAAACATAGGGAGAGAAAAATGGAGTCATCACAAAAGTGGAACAACAGTGGAATGGCACTAAACAGAAGAGTGTAGACATGATTTTGAAAAAAATGAGAGGCTGGTTGCTTATGTGGCAAGTCTACACTCTTCCCTGGCTTTGGACTCTGCAGTGTCCCGTGGAGAACACTGAATTAGACAATTACCCACGGAGGAGAGAGCCTTTGTGGGAGTCCAGGTTTCCAAAGAACGAGTTCCAGACTGGAGCAAAATTTGTGCGTTTAGATGCATTGAAGTTGTTAGTAAAAACTGGAAGAGTTGTTTGCTACTTCAAATACAAAGACAACAACACAAAAGTTTAAAGAACGTGAATAATCAAGATAACATGACACCACAAAGGATCACAATAATCTTCCAGTAACCAAACCCAAACATATGATGATCTGTGATTTACCAGATAAGAATTCAAAAGATCTGTTTTAAGGAAACTTAATGAGCCACAGGAAAACACAACATAAAATAGAAAAGGGAGTCAAAGCATACCAGTATTAAAAAAAACCATCAATTCAAAAAGGAAGGCAGCAAGAGAGTAGGAAAAGAACAAGAGAACCCCAAAACGTCCAGGAAACAATTAATAATATGGCATTAGTAAGTCTTACATCTCAATAATTACTCTAAATGGAAATAAATTGAATTCTCCAATCAAAAGACACAGAATGGCTGGATGGATGTAAAAACAAAAAACAACAAAACAAAACCAAAAAAAAGAAAAACCCAAAAAGCCAAGACCCAACTATATGCTGCCTATAAGAGGCTCACTTCAGCTTTAAGGATACACATAGGCTCAAAGTAAAGGTGTGGCAAAAGGTATTTCATGCAAATGAAAACCAAAGGAAATCAGAGTTAGCTACACCTATATCAAACAAAAAATCTTTGAGTTGAAAATTGTAATGAGACAAAATGCTCTCTATATAACAATAAAGGGTCAGTTAATCAAGAATATACAATGTTCATAAATACATTTTCACCCAATATTGTAGCACTTAAGTATATTAAGCAAATACTAACAAATCTGAAGGGATTAATGACAATGCAACAATAATAGAGGACCTCCATGGATAGAACATCCAGATAGAAAATCAACAAGGAAACATTAAACTCAGACCATACATTAAACCAAATTGACCTGACAGACATTTATAAAACGTTCATCCAAGAGCAGAAGAGTACATATTTTTCTCAAATGAGCATGGAACCTTCTCCAGGATAGACTATATGATAGGACACAAAACAAGTCTTAGAAAATTTAAGAAGACTGAAATCATACCAATTATCTTTTCAAATCACAATGGTATGAAGCTAGAAATCAACAAAAAGAAGAAAGCTATAAATTCTACAAATATGTAGAAATTAAACAACACTCCTGAATAACCAATGAGTCAAAGAAGAAATCAGAAAGGAAATAAAAGAATATTTCAAAACAAATGAAAATGAACATCAAAACTGATGGGATGCTACAAAAGTAGTTCTGAAAGGAAAGTTCATAGAGTTAAGTGCATATATTAAGAAATAGAAAGATATCAAATAAACAACCCAACTTTACACTTCAAGGAACTAGAAAAAGAAGAACAAACTAAGCTGAAAATTGGCAGAAGGAAGGAAATAAAGACCAGAGCAAAAATAAATAAAATATAGACTAGAAAGACAATAGAAAAGATTAAGAAAACTAAGAGCTATTTTTGTGAAAAGATAAATAGACAAACCTTTAGCTCAACTGAGAAAAAATAGAGAAGATTCTTAAATAAAATAAGAAATGAAAGAGGAGACATTACAATTGCTACCACAGATAGACAAAGAATCCTAACAGATTAATATAAACAATTATATGCCAACATTTGGATAACCTAGAAGTGGCCAAGACTGAATCATTAAGAAATAAATAATCTGAGTAGACCAATAATGAGTAAGGAGTTTGCATCATTAATCCAAAACCTTCCAACAGAAGAGAACCCAGGACCAGATGGTTTCACTGGTACATTCACCCAAACATTTAAAGAAGAATGAATGCCAATCCTTCTCAAACTCTTCCCAAAAAATTGAAAAGTAGCAAACACACCCAAACTCATATTATGAGGCCAACATTACCCTAATACCAAAGCCAGATGTGGACACCACAAGAAAAGAAAACTACAGACCAATATCCCTGAAGAATATAGATGTAAAAATTCTCAGCAAAATACTACCAAACAGAATTCAACAGCACATACACTATGGTCAAGCAGGATTTATCCCTGGGAAGCAAGGATGGTTCAATATACTTCAAGTAGTAAATATAATACACCACCATTAATAAATGAAAGATAGTTATGAACATCAAAACAGAAGCATAAAAGGCTTTGACAAAATACAACATCCTTTTAAGATTAAAAAACCCTCAACAAAATGGTTATAGAAGGAATATACTTCAATGTAATAAAGGCCATATATGATAAGCCCACAGCTAACATTATACTCAATGGTGAAAGGCTGAAAGCTTTTCCTCTAAGATCATGAATAAGACAAGGGTGCCCACTCTTACCACTCCATAGTCCTGGAGGTTCTAGCCAGAGCAGTCAGGCAAGAAAAAGAAATAAAAGGCATCTGAATCAGAAAGGAAGAATTTAAACTGTCTCTGTTTGCAGATGATATGATCTTGTATATAGAAAATCCTAAAGACTTTACCAAAAAACCTGTTAAATCTAATCAACAAATTCAGTGAAGTTGTAGGATAAAAAAATAGACATATAGAAGTCAGTAATAGATACAAAATATAGATAATCAGGAAGAATATAGAAAATATTTTTAAACTGGGCTTCATCAAAATCAAAAACACTGTTAAGAGAATGAAAAGACAAGCTATAGTCTGAGAGAAAATAATTGCAAATCATGTACCTAACAGAAGATTTGCATCCAGAATATACAAATAAAACTTTCAAAAGTCAGTAGTAAGAAAACAACCCAATTTTTAAAAATGGTCAAATGGGTTGACAGATACTTCACAAATAACATTTAAATATCAAATAAGTACATGGAAAGATGCTCAACATCATTTGTCACAATGATTAACTGTAATAAGCATTGTAATAGGTCTCAAAAATGAAATAATATTCAGTTGGCTAAACTGTTTAAATACTAGAATAACAAAATAGCAAAATACCAGAAGCTCAATGTCTTACAATAAAATATATACTATTTTCCTTTCAGTTTATGTTGTAAAAAGATAGAAATAATAGGAATACCTTATAGTACAAAGTTTTAAAGTGAAAGTATGTGGAATATTATATTTTGTGATTTCTCCTATTTTTATATATGTTTGTTGCTAATATATCATTACCACCTCCAAATCGAGTAGCAAATAAAGTCAAAGTTGCATTTTTCTCTATGCTATTGACTCAGAAACTATACTTAATATAACACAGAGTCTATGAAATCTAAAGTTGGAGAACTCTAATAATTTCCAAATATTTCTGCTATTTGGATACACAGAACTTTTTTGTTATGAAGAATTCTTTCTCAAAGTCTAACTTAGTTTAGATGTTAGCAAATAATTATTTTTTCAGTTTTAATACCCTGTACTAGTATATTATGCAGAAAAAAACGCTCTTATATACTTCTGGATGGAATGTATAAAAAATTACAGAAGGAAATCTTTAATATTTAAACTAATTCTAAAATTAAAGATCACTTTTACTTTAGAACATAATTTTAACAATTATTAACTAATATTGAGCACATAAGCTATCCTAGGCACTTTGGCAAATAAATGAAATTCATTGTCTTCATGAATCATTTCAACAAATATATAAAGTAGACAATATTTTTGTTATATTCATTTTATCTATGAGAAAATGGAGCTTGAAAAGTCTTATCCAAAGTCATACAATTAGTAGAAATAGAGTCATGAGCCGCTAAATATATATAAAATACTTAGCATCATGCCTCTCCAATAGTGAATGCTTAGTACATGCTTTTTAAAAATAATTTTAGATGATGGTTCTTATACTCATTTTTTAAAAATCACTACTAAAATCTCATTTATTTGGATAAAATTTGGAAAAATGATCGCAGGTATCTCTTGACAGCATTGTTTGCAAGGGCAAATGTAACAAAAGAATATTATTTAATGGTGAATACTTTGTAGTGAATCTGCTGGTTGACCTCAAAAGACCTATGGGGAAAGCAGGAGCATTTCCAGAGGCCAAGGAAGGAAACAGGCTTTGATTAGAAGGGAGGGAATTAAATTTCTTAGCCCTGGCAAGAATAGAGATTGGGAAGTGTCACTGCTGTGGTTACAGGATCACTTGATCCTGTGTTAAAGGTGAAGAAGTGAATTATATATTTCCTCTTCTGCATGCTTTTCTGCTATGCTTCTATTCTTTTTTTTTTTTTCTGAGTTAAAAACTACTAACTGAAACATGTTTACTGATAAACTGTTTTATTGTCTTAACATCTATACTGCCTTCTTCTCTGAATTTCCAATGTAAATGTCATTCTAATCCCTAAATTTGTACCTCCATATAACGGGAGACAGAGAAAACACTTCCTAATCTTTTCCATAATAATTTTTTTTTAAATATAAACAGCCCACTCTGGACTTTCACTGTTATAAATGAGCTTAATGGAAGAAGAGCTGGTTGGCTAATATCCAATTATAGTGGCATCGGTAGTCTCATTAGCATCACCTCTGCTTTCTTGCCCTGTTGCTCACCAGGTAGCCTCTATGACCTCTTGTCCACAGACCCTAGGTCATTGATCTCTAGTAACTGCCATTAATTTAAAAGATTGGAGCTTTGCTTCTTAATCTTCCTTAGAAGAAGGTCCTAATGTTAATTGCCTTATTTTTTTTTTTTTTTGCACTAGGTTGATTTTCCTTTTCTTTCAAAATATGGCAAAAGTAAAGTTACATCTTAACCAGAAAAAGTTCATCTTCAGCAGAAATTACTGGCTTGAGCAGTAGAATATTTCTTAAACCTATCTTATTCTGGTTAGTTTGCCACTAATCATTAAGTTTATGGAAAATATCAACAAAATATGAAAAAACCCTACTTTTTAAAAGTATATGACATGTTAAATATGGTTTCAGTGATTCCCTTCTTTATTATGCTTTTCAATTTCTATGCCAAATAGGAAAATAGATCTCCCTCTGGGTTTTGAGTTGTCAATTATTAACGTCTCTAGATTTTCTCCTCCCACAAATCTAGTATTCTTTCCTTGAAATGCATACTCCTCATGAAAAAAAAAAGAAACCCTACTTTTCATTTGAAAAGTCTGACTAAAAGCTTGTTATGCAGCATCAACCTACTCTCTGCCTTCCATATCCTCCAGAAATCTAGAAAGACATTTTTTATCACGTCCACACTTGCTTTTGAGGCAGCCAGAGTACTTGCTTAATCCCAGGAAGCAAAAGAACTGAGAGTGAGAGAGGGGAAGAGCAAAGGAAAATGCTGATCACAAAATGCAGATTGAGGAACATAACCCTCCCCAGCCATGCAAGTCACGAGGGCAGAGTTTAATACAGGAAGAAAACTCTGGACACTTAGCTTACCGCGTATTCCTTATACCCAGAATCACTGAATGGATGTCTAGGAGAAATGTCCTTAAATCTGTCCATAGGAACCATTCTTTCTCTTTATATCTAAGAGAGGCATTTCAGCAAGACTTGCAGAGCCAGTGAACAATCTAAAGAACAATCTATACTACCCGTCTCCTCTAAATACCTCACCTAACTGAATGACTCTTAGATCAGAAATTAATGAATAACAATAAAATTATTTAAAGGGCACCATGCAAAAATATTTCAGATCAAGGGAAAGATGAGTTTCGTTTCAAAAACAGTGTGGAATTAATTAATAGGATGGTGGGGTATTTTTAATTGACTTGGTAATAAAGCCAAGTATTTAATGTTTTTTTAAGACCATGAAATAGGTGTGATCACTAAAATAGCCATGACATCCAATTGGCCATTTCAAAATACTCTATATATGGAATTTCAGGTTATGGCTCGAAGTGTCAGGTCACTATAGCCCATTCCTTCTGCGACACACAAGCAAAACTGCAGACAAAATTCAAAGAACAACCACCTAAGCACTCTGAAAATTAGTCGAGTGGATTGTGGAGAGTAATCAAAGCTTGGAGAAGCAAACACGTGGAGTGGATTTTCCATTTTCCCTCTCTCTCAACTTTGCTCCCATTTCTCTGGCACCAAGAATAAATTCTGTTATTAGGTGTATCTATGATTATGAAATGTTTCTTTTCATCTCTGGTTTTAATCTTATCTTGAGGTCTATTTTATCTTATATTAAAATTGCCATTCTAACTTATTTTCCCTGCTGTTTCTTCCATACATTTATTCTCAATCCATCATTGACTTTATCTGTAAATCAACTTTCAGAATTAATAAGTTTAGCAAGTTTGCTTATTACAAGGTACATATAAAAATCAATTCTTTCTATTTATTAGCAACATATAACAGAAAGTGAAATATATAAAATAATACCATTAACAGTAACATCAGAAAAGTCAAATACATAAAAATCAATCTAACAAAATATATGGAAGACCTCTAACAGAAAACTTACGGAGGGAAAATTTTAAAGACCTAAATAAATGGAGGTCTAGATCAAGTTGATGATTAAGAAGATTCAGTATTTCAAAATGTCAGTTCTCTTCTAATATTCCTTAGAGTTTATGTATTTACAATCAAAATCCTGATGTGTATTCTATGATAAACTGATTTTAAAATTTATATGGAGAGTCAAGGAGCCAAGAATGACTGTCACTCTTGAAGATGAACAAAGTTAGATTTCCCTACCTGATATCAAGACTTAGAAAACTACAGTAAGAATACAATGTGGGATTAGGACAAGATTTAAGTGAAATACACACCTGGAACAGAAGAGGAAGTTCAGAAACACATCCACACGTATATGGTCACCTGACTTATGATCCAGGTGGAACTGCAGGGAAGACTTTTTTTCAATAAATGGTGCTAGATAAGTTGGATATTCATCTGGGAGGAAAAAAAAAATGTAACCGTGACCCCTATTTTGCATCATACTCCAAAAAACCAGCTCCAGGTGATTTCTAAGTTTAAATGTGCGAGGTAAAACATCAAAGTTTTAGAGGAAAATATACAACATCTTCATGACTTTGGGGGCTTGGAAAGATTTTTAAATAGGACACAAAAACTACTAACCATAAAATTTTAAAATGGCTTTTTTTAAAATTAATTAAAAAAAAAAAAAAGGGAGACATGCTGTATTTTTTGTTTTGTTTTGTTTTGGTTTGGTTTTTTTGGCCACACTGCACGGCATGCGGGATCTTAGTTCCCTGACCAGGGATCAAACCCGCGCCCCCCTCATTGGCAGTGCGGAGTCTTAACCACTGGACCGCCAGGGAAGTCCCTTAAATTAATTTTTATTGGAGTATAGTTGATTTACAATGTTGTGCTATTTTCTGCTGTACAGCAAAGTGAATCAGTTATACATATACATATATCCACTCTTTTTTAGATTCTTTTCCCATATAGGGGACCTATTGGATTTTATTAAAATTATGACCCTCTAGGCTCACCAAAAGACACCATTAAGAGAGTGGAAAGGTATAAAGGGATACACATATTTTATACATATACAGTATGCATATACACACTTATACATATGCATATCCAGAACATACAACGAAAATCTACCAAAGACTGTCTAATAGACACATGGACAAAAGATATGATGAACGGCTCTCCACAAAGGAATATACTCGAGTGGCTCAGTGTGCTCTATATCATTAATCACCAAGGAAATGCAAATTAAAACCACAATTAAATACCACTCTGTGCTCCTGAGAACACTAATGTGAAACACATACATGTGATAACAAGTGTGAGTGAGGATCTGGAGCAGCTAAAAATCATGTGTATTGCTATTGGGAGTCTGAGATGATAAAATGTCTTGGGAAGTGATTTTGGTTATCTACTAGCTCCAAACTGTGATGCGGCAATTTTGCTCTTAGTACTATCTCTACCCAAAAGACGTGTGTATATACTCATGGCAACTTTATTTATGATAGCCACTGAAGTAAGTGTCAAAGCTAGAAAAATACTCGTGGTTGATGGACATCAGAATAGTGGTTACTTTGGGGAGGGAGTTGGAAATGATAAGAAGGGGCACGAGGAGAGTTTCTGTGGCGCTGGTAACGTTCTGTATGTTGTGCTGAGTGATGGTTATGCAAAAGGGCATTTACTTAATTCATTTTAGATCCATGCATGTTATGCAGTTATACTTCAGTAATAAAGTTTGCTTAAAAAGATGACACAACTTAACAACTATCCTTAAAGAATTGTATTTTAACTTAACAATATTTAATTTAGAATCCCACCCGGTTCTGAACTCCAGGCCCTATGTGGCTGCACATGAAAGAGATCTAATTTTAAAAATAGTTTATAAGCTAGTTAGTAAAGTATATAAATTCCAATGAATATTTTTGAAAATCAGTTTCGTCATTCTGTGTTGTATCTCACTAACATGAAAAATACAGCATTTTCATGGTTACTTTTATTAATTTTCATAGTTAATTTTTATTATTTTATTAACTTTTATTAAGCCTCTCACGTCCGTACTGTGAACATATTCATATGTACACATTACATTCATAAATATCTATATGCCATTAACACCTAATAGAATCCAGAGGAGTTTGATATTTTAAAAAATTAGAATTAGTGAGAATAAATTATAGAAAAATTCCATTTTCATCACTATCCAGCTGTTGAACTGGAAATCTTTATTCTTACTAGGTGGCAGATACAAAAGTGGCTTGAGCCACTCTTGTAACCCAATAGTGGCTTGAGCTCAGGCCAGTCAGTCTCTCTGCGGTATAGGTGAGCCATCAGTAATCAACAGGCTACCTTAGATGGTCACTGAGGTTGATTCTATATCTAACACACTGTGATTCCAATTTAATAGGATTTCCTGAAAGAAAGTATCTCAACCAGTCTTTTTATTACTGTCTGATATAGGGAATGCCTCATTTCCTCCATAATTTGCTTGAATGATCAAATTATGAATTAATTGAAAACAAATGACTATTTCTGGCTTGCCCAGAATCAAATGTATTGACTTTCCTTTGTTTGGTTAAGTTTTACTTAGTACTCGCTAAGCCATAATTAATAAAGCATGACTTAAATTTTCCCAGACATATTAATCACATGACAGATGTTTGCTGCATAAAGGGACACTGTCTTATAAAGGACAGCTGTAAATGGATTAAGGACCTAAATGTAAGGCCAGACACTATCAAACTCTTAGAGGAAAACATAGGCAGAACACTCTGTGACATAAATCACAGCAAGATCCTTTTTGACCCAGCTCCTAGAGAAATGGAAATAAAAACAAAAATAAACAAATGGGACCTAATGAAACTTAAAAGCTTTTGCACAGCAAAGGAAACCATAAACAAGACCAAAAGACAACCCTCAGAATGGGAGAAATATTTGCAAATGAAGCAACTGACAAAGGATTAATCTCCAATATTTACAAGCAGCTCATGCAGCTCAATAACAAAAAAACAAACAACCCAATCCAAAAATGGGCAGAAGACCTAAATAGACATTTCTCCAAAGAAGATACACAGATTGCCAACAAACACATGAAAGAATGCTCAACATCATTAATCATTAGAGAAATGCAAATCAAAACTACAATGAGATATCATCTCACACCGGTCAGAATGGCCATCATCAAAAAATCGACAAACAATAAATGCTGGAGAGGGTGTGGAGAAAAGGGAACCCTCTTGCACTGTTGGTGGGAATGTAAATTGATACAGCCACTATGGAGAACAGTATGAAGGTTCCTTAAAAAACTAAAAATAGAACTACTATATGACCCAGCAATCCCACTACTGGGCATATACCCTGAGAAAACCATAATTCAAAAAGAGTCATGTACCACAATGTTCATTGCAGCTCTGTTTACAATAGCCAGGACATGGAAGCAACCTAGGTGTCCATCATCGGATGAATGGATAAAGAAGATGTGGCACATATATACAATGGAATATTACTCAGCCATAAAAAGAAACAAAATTGAGTTATTTGTAGTGAGGTGGATGGAGTTAGAGTCTGTCATACAGAGTGAAGTAAGTTAGAAAGAGAAAAACAAATACAGTATGCTAACACATATATGGAATCTCAGGGAAAAAAAAAAAAGGTCATGAAGAACCTAGTGGCAAGACAGGAATAAAGACACAGACCTACTAGAGAATGGACTTGAGGATATGGGGAGGGGGAAGGGTAAGCTGTGACAAAGTGAAAGAGTGGCATGGACGTATATACACTACCAAACGTAAAATAGCTAGCTAGTGGGAAGCAACCGCATAGCACAGGGAGATCAGCTCGGTGCTTTGTGACCACCTAGAGGGGTGGGATAGGGAGGGTGGGAGGGAGGGAAATGCAAGAGGGAAGAGATATGGGAACATATGTATATGTATACCTGATTTACTTTGTTGTAAAGCAGAAACTAACACACCATTGTAAAGCAATTATACTCCAATAAAGATGTTAAAAAAAAAAAAAGGACAGCTGTAAATAGAAGAGTTAATTAAGCCTAAAATCCACTTGTTAGAGTTATATGAAAATGTGGACTCAATACTACAGTCTAGCAGGACTTGTGCTTTGACCATATTTTATTAAGGAAAGTTTTAAAATCTTCCTTTGAAAAGGCAAATAATCTGTTTTATATTTAAATGATTTTCATTATATTTTTCAGATCTCTTTTAGAGTTATTCTCGGATTACAGTTTGACATAAATCAACAAAACATGTCACTATCAAATGCAGCATGAATTTAAGCAAAGGGAATATGTAATTTTATAGAGAAGGGGACAAAAGAATTCTAAGCAAATCAAACAATATGCACAAAATCACAGGGACTCTGCAAAAGTCAAATTTCACTAAAACAGACCAAGAGAGGTATATAATGGGAGATAAAGCTGAAATGACAGAGTTTGATGACATCATAAGAGACTTTTATGGTACATGCAGGCAAGTTTACCTTCCTAGCAATGGGTATCACCCAGGATCAGGAGAGGAGTGACAGATCGAAACGGTACTTTAGGAAAATTTAATCTGGTAGAATATTTAAAATGTAGCCATAGAAGGATTTTCTGAATTCCCCAGTTCTAATTACCACTGTGCGTACTTTGATCATTCCCAAATATTTATTGCTAACCCTTTAATTCTCACTAAATGTGCAAAAATGAAAGTACAAATGAACGGTTATCTGATAGGACTCTCAAATGCACATATGCAAAACTCAAATTTTACACTCAAACTCATCTTCTGACCGTATTTTCTATTCTTCATACTAACACTACCATCCACATTGCCATAAATCTAGATGCCTCATCCCACATCTAATGAATGTCCAATTTGGCTTTGCTGCCTTTTATTGATAAATCCTTCTCAAGTCTGGCTGCTATGGCCCCCGTTTCCACCGCACTGCCTTAGGTCAAGGCTACATCCTTACAACTGACCTCTAGCTGACGTTTCTTCTTCCAATACTTTCCATTTTTAATTTATGCTACATCCTGCCACCCCATAATTTTGAAAATAAAAAATAAGTGAACAATCTAGTAAATAAGTAAATAAACAAAAGTTTGAGGTAGCCAGTTCGCTCATGTCATCGTTCAAGTCCTTCAAGTCTCTCGAATCTAAAGGGCAAAGTTCATGCACTTTAATCTATCACACAAGAGGGTGATAGAAAACTTAACTAGTACAAGATGGACACAGCGCCATCTGCAGACTGCAAGTCGATTCACAAGACAGGATGCCTCTAAATAGCCAGTGTGGAGTAAGGACATGAGCCAGCTTTACGCGAGCCCTGAATGCAAGGTCCTTCATGATCTTACTCCTGCCCTCCCCTCGGCCGGTGCGTGGCAGCTCCCGCGGACACACTTTGTGCTCCAACCATGTGGAGTCGGTCTTGGTTTTGTTCCTGGGAAGTTCAGACCTTCATAACTCACCTTATGGCCCAACTTTGGTAATTACATGGCGTATCAGAGCATGCATTTCAAAGCACAGGTTTTCTTCTTCATAATATCTTATTATGCTACTTCTCTCCATTTGTCCTTAGTCATAAATAGTCGTCATAAAATATATACACATATTTCTATTGTGTATGACTCTATATATTTTATGATATATACATGATATATAAGTGTTTAGGATATAAACATATACACATATACATATACACGTGTGTGTGTGTGTGTGTGTGTGTGATGCTGGGACGCCTCAGAGCTCTTCTTCATTTACACTCACTCTCCTGGAAATCTCAACCTGTCCCATGGCTTTAAATGCCATCTCTATGCTGATGACTTCCAAATCTGTGTCCCCAACCCAGATTTCTCCCCTGAACATCAGTGATGTATCTACCATCTAGTTGACATTTTCACTTGCATGACTAATAGATGTGTTATACCTAGTCTGTGCATAACCAATCTCCTGATAAGCCTCCAAACTGTTCTCCAACACAGCCTTGCCCATCTCAGTTGATAGCAACTGCACCGTCTCATTTGTTCAAGCCAGAAATCCTAGAGTCATACTGGATTCCTCTCTCTCTCACACCCGCATCCAACCCAACGGGAATTCATGCCAGGTCTATCTTCAAATTAAATCAAGAATTGGACCACTTCTCAACATCTTCACTGCTAGGACCTTAGTTCCCTGCTTCTGACTTTGCCTCTCTGCAGTTTATTTACAACACAGCAGCGGAATTATCCTTTCCAAATCTGTCTGTAATGTCACTATTTGCTCAAAAACCCAGCAGCCACTGATAACTTTACTTAGATGAAAATCTGAAGTCCTCCTAATGGCCTGTTGGGCTGGACAGGACCCTATGTGATCTTCCTCGTGGCTAGCCTCTCTCCTTACCTCTGCCCTGTCATACTGTTCTCTCCAGGGCTTGTTCTGCACCCAACACCTGCTTTCTCTCCCCTCAGCCTGGAAGATTCTAGCCCTCTGCACCTCTTTACAGCCTTCACTGTGTCCCTTCTATGCCTTCACTTCCTTCAGGTCTTTGATCAAATTGTATCTTATCCGTGAAGCATACCTTGACTGTCCAATTTAGAATTGCCGTATTCCCATCCTCTCCTATCTTGACTGTCCAACTACCCACTACACTGTTCTCCAGAGCACCTATCACTTTCAACATACTGTACAGTTGACTGATTTGTTGGGCTTATTGCTATTGTGGCATCTCTCCAGCTAGAAATTAAGTTCCATGAGGAAAAGGATTTTTGTTTTGTTGACTAATGTGAACAGATGCACAAGTGTCCATAATAATGCCCAGTATATATTAGGAGCCCAATAGCTGTTTATTAAATATTGCCTATACAAGTACTGTGAAAGTCACTTCAAGTATCCTTTTTGTGAATGAAGAGTGAAACTTCTGTGTTATGAAAACACCCCAGATCTCGTGGGCTGCCCGCTTCTCTGCCTAGAACGCCTTCACCCACTCAAACTCCTCACCACTATGCACACCGACAAACACACCACACACATAAAACCGTGCAGACACAGGTCAGGTATTACCTTTTATTTGAGGCTTTTCAGGCTTCCAGAAAGAGGAAATTGCTGTTTCTTCTCTAGTAACACTTTAAGCTGTACATATTTTAATAGTGCTTTTAATGTATTTTATTTTTGTGTTCTATTTAAATGCCTGTCTGTAGGATATTTCTATTTAAACATGTATCCTCAGACCATGAGTTCCTAGAGGGCAGAGTCCGTGTCTTATTCACCTTTGAATGTCCAGACCTAAAACAGTATAGATATTACTTAAATGTTCATTGAATTAGGAATTAATAAAGCACTGGGAGAGAGAAGAAAACTAAGAGTCACATTCAGAGTCAGTTTATAACTTGGTATTCTGCCAGTACTGCCCTGTCAGCCTCTTAAATAGGAGCCTAGCTTTCTGGAAGGCATACTCAGCATATCAAGGACCAGCGTCCCGAAATTATGACCCAGCTGAAGCACAGCCTTCAGCTGAGTGTTTCTCTGGGTCCGTATCTGGGGACAGCTTCCATCTTCCGTTGTCAGTACACAGGACCAGCCGTTCACGGTTGTCTGTGACGGTCACACAGCTCTGGGCTGTCAGAAGTGCCATCCGTGGGCGATGTTTTAAAAATTCCCAATACATTGAGGATGTCCCAGGTTTTAGGAAAGGCCTACAAGTAAGCAAATAAGAAAAGCTGCTTTGAGACACGGTCCTCAAACGATGTTGGTGAGTTGGTTAATATGCGTGAAAGGCAAACTAATTATTTTAACGAAAAATTTTTAATGATAGATTGTGTTCCTTCTCTGGTTGTCATTCTGTGATATGCTTGCATTTCATTAACGCGGTAGAGTTTTCATAAACCAGCAGATCTACACTGGGTGAAATCTGCCATGAAGCCAAGAAACACACGATGGGATGCATCTTTTTGAGCCTGTCTAGAAGGCCCTTTGTTAACTTTCATTCTTAGTGGCATGCTTGGTCTAGATTCCAAGGATTTAAAATAAACATTTTAAAGGAAACCTTGAATAAAATACTCCATTTTCCGAGTTTAACAACAACATCAACAAAACAGCATCAACTTGACGCAGAAAAATCCCTGAAAAGGGGATTTAAAAAAAAATCTATGTAGTACCGCATTTTGATAAGGTCCATATTAAGTGACTATTGCTTGAGGTACTCAAATTTCACATATCCAATAAACTACAATGTTTGCATTGCTTTAAAAAAGTGTTCATTTTAAACATAATATCATTTCATTCCATAGCGCATTTATGCACACATATGACAAATATATTTTAAAGAATGCATTTTGTTGGATGGTAAGCACCGCTTTTTTTAAACGAATGCTCATGATAATGACTCTTTTCTCAACAATTAAACCCAAACTTTGGTTCAAAAATACAGTAAGTAAACTACATGTCTTACACGTGACAAATATATCAAACTCTGTTTACTCTTTTTTTACAGAATTGTTATTTCCCCCAAGAAGTAAACAAATAACTTTGGTTTAAATGTATAGCTTTTTTTAAATAAAACGTTGGCTTTTAAAAAGCAACTATCAGTCAGGGTTCAGTTGCTGAAGCAGAACCTCTGGGAGGTACGGGGGAGGGATCAAGCAGAAAAATTAGACCTTACACAAGTGCAGGAGAATCTGGGGAAGCAGGCTCCAGCAGGGGAGTGGTAAGATCAAGTATATAGTCACCAGCCAGAACTCTGAAAAGTCAGAACACACGCTCACCAAAACGGGAGTGAGGAAACAGGCAAGCTGGGAGGGAGGTCTGTGGAGACCGTGCTTCTGCATTGCTACCACTCCTGGGGGGGCAGCTGCGGAGCATCTGGTGGTGGGCCTGGTGCTGGTGGTGTTCAGTGTGACCAGCAGTCAGGAAGAAGAGCTGCACGTGGGCTGGAGAAAGCAGGAACAAGCTGGAACCTCTGAGTCTGTCACCACACCCAGCCACAACGAATTTACTGGAGATTAACTATCTCCTCTTCACTTGAGCCCTCTCAGTCTCACACAAACCCTGCTTTGGGCCTACTCTGATCCAGAACCACAGTGAAGGACCGTCCCTCCCCTTCCAATCAAGCTCTCCCTCCTTTTTTCTCCTGAAATATCAATAATAGCAACCATTTCCCCTAGCACCTGACTATACTTAATGTGAATACGTGCATCCAGTCTTACTACCAGATTTCCTTTCCAGCCATTCTGCTGCTGGTCATCCATGTTTTTGATAACCAGACTCTCTTCATCCAGCACTTTCCATATGACTTCCTTACCTCCTGCTCACCTCTTCTTGTGTTACATCCTATGGAGATTGCACCATGATATTTAGATAACAATAGGTCTCCTTCCTCTTCACCTAAAAAATTCCTATTGTTGAAGCCAACCAACTGTCTGCATTCTGTAGGCTGAGAGTTGGCAGACAAAGCTAGAAAATCAGTTTGGTGTCCCAGCTTCAAGTAGGGTCCCAGTACTTTCATAAGGTCTCCTGATTTTTCTCTTGTTAGCTCTCACTTACAGGACTAACAAGGACCTAAAAAAGACTAAGAACTTTCTTAGTAATGGCCCAGCAGGCAGCATGGGTTTCACATGTGCATCAGTTGCTCTTTGCCCCCAGATCCCATGGGGGCAAAACAGAGGCAAATCTCGGTGGAAGCTGTACATACAGTAGGTTTGCATCACAGGTGACATTAGGCAACCACAGTCATTTTTAATGGAATGCAAGCAAACCAGCCCAATATTTGCACTGGAGGGAGACGTTACTCTTACTAATTTGCAAGCAAACCAGCTCTCGGCTTCAGAGGAAGACACTGTCTGTCCTCTAAGGCTGTTTGCTCTACAAATACCACCGCAAAGGTAACTTGGAACCAGAGCTCTTAGAGACATCACATTAAAAGAATACAGAGGTATACTTAAGCCAATAATACAAATAAAATGGAATCCTAAACAAAATAATCAATCATTCTAAAAGAAGGTTTAGAAGGAAGAAAAAGGAACAAAGAAAAAATGGACTAAATATAAAACAACCTTTAACATGGTAGGCCTAAGTCCAATCATATATATAATTCTATTGCCTAAATGGAATTATTGGTGTCTAAATACACCAATTTAAAAAGATATTAAAGAAGCAAAATGCAGCTATATGCTGTCTACAGGGAATCCACATTCATAAGATACAGATACAATAAAATAAAATCAGTGAAAGAGCTATACCACACAAATCTAAGCATAAGAAAGAATGGCTATACTAAAATCAGACAAAGTCAGGACATTTTATAATGATAAAGGGCCCAGTTCTAAATGCATATGCTTCCAATATCAGAGCTTCAAAATACAGGAAGCACAAAATGACAAGACTAAAATTAATCCTGTATGTAGAAATCCCAGCAAGTCTACCAAAAGCTACGAGAACGTGAAAAATTGAATTTAGCAAGTTTGTAGAATATAAGGTTAGTACAAAAATCGATTGCATTCTGATACACTAGCACTTATTGTAAAGCTATCATAGTATAGACAACATGATATTTTTGTGTGGATAGAAATACAAATTAATGGAACAGATGAGACACTCATAAATTGCAAACTGATTTTTGGCAAAAGTGCTAAGGTACTTCAAGAGGAAGTGCTTTTCAACAAATGGAGCTAGAACAACTAGGTCACCATTTGGGAAAATAAAATGAACTACTATTGTCTCATACTTTATACAAAATTACCTTGAAATTAACCGTAGACATTAACATAAAATCTAAAACTTGCATAACGAAACATAGAGAACATTTTCACCATCTATTATTTCTTAGATGAGACACCAAAAGTCCAAAACAAAAGGAAAAAATTGATAAATTGGACTTGGTAAATTAAAATTTTCTATTCCTCAAATAAGGTATTGACAAAATGAAGAAAGTTCCTACCACATGTAGGAAGAAAATGTTTACTAAACATATATCTCACAAAGGAATGAAACCAAATAAAGAAGTTTTACACATAAACAATAGGGGAAAAAATCTCATGAATAATTTTATAGATGCATATGCCAAAAATAGGTATATGAATGGTCAGTAACGGGTTACATGCAAAGATGTGTAACATCTTTAGTTGTTAGGGAAATGCAAAGTAAACCATAATGTGATAACAAAATACAAACATGAGAATGGTTAAAAATAATAAAACGTTATTAGACAGAGGTCTCCAGAGAAACACAAATGAATATAAAAAATATGCTGAGTGAAAAAAAAGCCAGTTCCATGAGAGTATATACCATAGAATTCCATTTATGTGAATCTCTAGAAAGACAAATATTATCTATAGTGACAGAAAACAGCAATGGTTGCCTTTGTGTGGTACTGAAATGGGAAAATTATTTGGAAAAGCCTCAGGGAATGTGATTGGAGTCATGGAAATGTCCTGTGTTTTAATTGTTGTAGTGGTTACCAAGGTGTGTATAAATCTGTCAAAATTTACACTTAAAATAGATGCATTTTATTGTATGTAAATTATATTCCAATAAAGTTGATTTAGGTTAAATAGAAGGCACAAAAATTTCTGAATTTACGACTGATAAAGTATTAAATTGCTTTAAATGGAGACAAGGTCTGGGGACAGAGAATGATTGGCAGTAACAAAGAAGAACTCCTACAATTTATTGAGTACTTCCTAGGTGCATTCTGCTAAGCCCTTGAAGGCATTGTTTTATTTTATGTTTTTAAATGAACCCAGAGGGTATTGCCATTAATCCCACTTTGCAGGTGAGGAAACTAATACCTGGACAGTTTACACTTCTAGACAACATGCCTGTTATTACACCCAGCAAAGCGGCAGTGCTAGACCCTGACTGCAGCCGTGTGTGACTCTAAACGACTCTACGATCTTCATTACAGGGATAGAACCATCGAGAAAAAAATCTTAGAAGGATTTTATATTTAGAAATAAGAGTGTGCAGTTGAGAAACTAAGATTACATTCCACATACTTTTAGCATTGCTTAAGTATTGCTAAGAGTTTGGAATCCTTTGTTAAACATTTGCGCTCTGTCTCAGCTGACACAAACAGATGAGACATACAAAATACAAAGAAGTGTTGTACAAATTACAGACCTCAGAGTTTCAAAGGGAAGTGATTTACCAAATAGCCCAGAACGTTGCCCACAGTAGAAGAGAAAGCATGTTGTTGAATGGTTTCCATGCCACAGATGCTCCCTTGGTTTCAGGGCATCAATCTGAACCACAGTGAACTTGGACGGCAGCCTCAATTGAGTCCGAGGTATTCTTTGGGGGCTTTATGGGGTCATGAACTGAACTAAACCCAAAGGCCTGAATTCCTTTGTTAACCGTGAAGCTACCCCAACTTCCTCAAATTCCTTCAGATCAGTGAATGACCTAGAACAAAGTTTGACCTTCAAAGTTGTTTGGAACAAACCTGAATCTAAAATTAATGTTTGTTTAATTTTAACCTTATCTTTTTGCTGTTTTTTATCTAACGTCTAATCTCTTGTTACTATTCAGAAGACAAATATATATATATATATAAACTTTTCTTCTCCCAATTTCATTGCCATATTCTAAATAAAAGGCTTCATAATTCATAGTTAATCTGATGAATTATCTCCCTGAGGAAATAATGCTAGAATCTTTTTAAGGATAAAATCATATTCCATGAAGAACATATATTGTATGCCATAAATTTAAGTATCATTAAGTGAGTCTTAACAAAAGACTTTAGGCCTCTGTTACCAGACAATACTTGTTTATAAAAACAGTATGGAGGATTTTATGGATTTTTAAAATATTTCTACAGGGAAAAATCATTGCCCCTTCAGAAAAATTCTGGCTGATATTAAAGTGAAAAAACACCAATTTTAAAACAGATTTAGGATATTGGATCCAGCATTAGCTATGCAGAAAATTCTTCCTTCAGATCTCCTAACACTGAAGCACCCAGTGGCTCAGACCTTGGTCCTTTTCTCTGTCTATACCCACTGCATGGTGATATCACCTGTTCTCCTGCCTTTAAATATCATCTGTAGGTTGACCCCTCCCACATGCATCATCCTCTCATGTAGCCTTGCTCAATCATATGTCCTGCCCCTCGTTTAACCTCTCTGCTGGCATCTCCAAATAAACATGATCTCACCAGCTCCACCCAAACACATTCATCTGCCCTCCTCACTCTCTGACTTGATTGCAACTCCATCCTTCCAGTTAAGCAAGGCGAAATCCTCGGAGTTATCTTTAACTCCTTACTTCCTTTCAGACTCCCATCCAATGCAACAGCAAAACCTGTTGGCTCTAACTTCAAAATGCATCCAGAATCCAACAGTTTTTTCCCACCTCCACTGCTGTATTCTGATTCAAGTGACCATCTTCTCTTGCCTGAATTCTTCAGAAGCCTTCTCTCTGGTCTCCCTGCTCCCACCCATGGCTGACTACAATCCATTCTACACAGAGCAGCCACCTTGATCCACGGAAGGCAAAAGTAAGGTGTGTCACTCTTCTGCTGAAACCATTTGATGGATCACCCAGCTCAGTCATTATACACACCAAAGTAATGACAGTGGTCAAAAAAAGCCTACATTATCTGACTTGTTCTAGCTGTTTCTTTTGGCAGGAAAATTCTTTCTCTAGATATCCGAATAGCTAACACCACTTGCTTCACTTGCTTCAATTCTCTCCCCAAATGTAACCTATTCAATAAGGCCTAAACTGATCATTTATTAAAATGGCAAATCACATTCCTCTGGTACACCTCATTTTGTTTTCCCGCTCCAGTTTTGTTCTTTACCACACTTCTCCCTCTAAAACACTATGTAATTTATAATATTTGTTGTTTATTATTGGTTTTCCTATACTAGGAGGAAAGCTCCACAAGAGCAGGGTTTTTTGTTTCTTTTTGTCTCTTTGTCTCTTTTGTATCCAATGAGCTGAAGACAGTGCTTTACACAAGATACATATCTTATTGAATAACTGAACTAATAAACTGTGAGATATGGAATTTCCATTCATTCATTCAACAAGTATATTAAATGCCTACTATCTGCCAGTGTCTGTACTAGCCATTAGGATACAGTAGGAAGCAAAAGATTCATGGTCGCTACTCTCGTGGGGCTCACAGCCTATTAAGAAAACCGTCACTATAGAGATATCCGCACAAACAACAAGTGCCTAAATAGAAACTGAGGAAACCGCTGTGAGGGAAAATTACAATACACTGTAAAATAGGGTAATAGAACTACCTTAAATCCGAGATTCAGAGAAAACCTCATTAAAAAAGTAACATATCAGATGAAAATGAAAGGCTAAATAGCAATTGAGATGTTAAAGAATACATATGAAAGAAATATATGTGCAAAGGTCAAAAGTTAAGAAAGATGGAAAGATGGTCAGGGCTGTTAGAACATAATTTATAGAAGCAGAACAGCATAGATGTAGCTAATGAAGTCACCATGGACCAGACATGCCAAGCTTTGTTGGCTGTGAAAGAATTTTGATTTTATCCTAGATGGGAAGAGAAGACTTTGAAGAGAATTAAACAGGGTAACAATGTAATGAGACTTTGTGATGTGCACTATCATTCTGCCTGTTGTGTGTTCCAGAATGACTTAGAAAAGAATAGAAGTGGAATCAGGAAGGCCAGCCAGAATGCAGTGATATTAGTACCAGTGAGAGATGACAGTGTGATATACAAATGTGACCTGGGTGGTGACTGTTGAAAAGGAAATAATGAGATGGATATAAAGTATATTTTTATTAGAATGTCAAGGATTAGATATAGAAACAGATATGACTTCGTGGTTACTATCATAAGCAAATGAATGGATACAGGTAGATGCAAATGTTAGGATAAGAAACAGATAATAATACAGTGAATCACTAACTGCCTTTGCAGGGACATTGGGTTTAGGAATCAGGTGGTAGAAAAATATTAGGACCATTGTTCAAATTTATTTAGGTTCAGTTTATGATCACCCTATATTTTGTCTCAAATTGTCCCAGAAGGCTCTGGAAGAATGCCTGAGTCCCACAATTTTGCACAGAATGAACAACGGGATGGATATTTTGTGCACAAAAAAACTGTCAGATGACATGTAATGTGCATAATGCTGAATATCAACTCTTTTGGTCTTTAGACCAATGCATGTGTAGAGTCAGTCTTCTTCCTCAATTCTCATATCCAGGATCCCATTTGGGAAAAATCTCAATCTGCTTCTCTTTCCTTTATTTTGGCAGTTAGTTGTGATCTTCCTTGGGCCTGGATAGAGCAGGTGAGATCAGGTGAGGAACAAGAATTTGGCCTGCAGCAAAACCTGGGAAGAAATGCAGCTGACTTGAGTCCTAAGAGAACAAAACCAAGAGCAAAATGTCAATGTACATGAATTATCAATATGACAAGCCTGGGTATATGACAGGAGTAAGCATTCTAGAGATCCAAACCTGGCAGATGACCCCATCAGAAACACAGTGGAGGTATACAGCTATGAGACGTACACATACAACAGAAAAGCCACAGGCAGAAGTGATGCTGAGATGTTCAGATAAAAGTTGTGACCTTTAAGCCAATTTTGGAAAAATGGATTGAGAAGAACATGCAGGTTGGGAAACCGGTATTGTGAAGAGGTCTGTACAATGAAACGATCAGAGTATCATTGCAGAGCAAATACGTCTGCCCTAGTTTTCAGTATCCTTCCTGGACTATTGTGGGAGAATTGGGAGGTGTGGACCAGATGAAGCCAATCTAAACCAGAGGCAGTGGAAGATACAAACTGGTGATTATAGCACAAAATGGTTCCTTTGATGAGCCTTCACTTATATCCGCTCCTCGGCTGAGAAGCTTTTTGTTGCCTAAACTTGACAACCCATAGACTGGTCGTCTTATCACTATCTTTTAGAGTTTTAAGACTCACCAAATGAATAGGTAACGTCCTCCTTGCTTTTTTCTTACTTTTAAGAGTCACCTAAGAGCCACCTAAAAGAATGACTACTGTATTCAAGCCTTAAAAGAGTCATTAGTGAGAAATTGATATAAATATAAAAAATCTTCCTATTGAGAAAGAATAGCAAAACTGTAGGTTTCCATTTCAGATTCTAAATATCTATTTCTTATTGACTTTGCATGCTATGAAATCACCATGTCTAAGGCATGACAGTACCATTTAAGAAATTATCATGTCTCACATAAGCTGGGATGTATTAAAACACTGCATTATCACTGTGCTAAATTAGATAAGATTTTTCTTCTCGTATCTCAAGCTAGAAGCAGTCAAATTCTTCTATAAATTCCAAAGAACATTGCACAATAACAGATAGCATGGGTATGCACCAAAGCCAAGAGCAAATGATATCTGGAATTTAGGGTCCTGCCAGTTTTACACATCTTGAAGAAATACAGTTCATAGCAACGTAGAGAGAGATTAGCTCTCTTCAAGTGGCAATTCAGTACACGCAGGAATGTTGTTTTCACACATACTCCATTCCATCCTTGGTGTCTTGTCCTTATATATGCTAGAAATATTGTCAATACATTTTCCTGTTTTTCAGACATTTCTTCTAAGGTAGCAACACATATCTTTTAATATAATAGTATCCACGGTTTTGCTTAATTATTTATAAGACTTTTTGTTCCAAGGGTACAAAATAATATTAAAATTAAGCAAAAAAATAAAGCAAAGGAATATAAATTAAAGGATTAAGATAAAACTAGGATTGAGGGAAGCACAAAATGCAATACCCTAGAGCCCAATGCTCTAAAAGCCACAAACTTGGCATTGGCTTTTCTGGAAGCCAAGGAGAAGATGAGAGTGTAATCAGTTGCATTATTTCTAAATATCTCCTTAGAGTTTATAAGGTAAATCCTCGCAAGATAAATATCTATTACGTGTTTATAAGATAAAAACAAATAGTAACTCAGGTTAGGCCCAGCTATTTCCAGTACTGAGTGAGTCAGGAGGGACAGTTTTTCTTTCCATCCTCATTGGCAAGGTGCTGTGTAATGTAGCAGACAAGCTTCTCAACGCTATCCCCACGAGGACCACATTCTCAAGCCCAAGAACTAGTCTCTCCCCACCTCGGCCCGTTCCGATCTCTTCTCCGTTCCTCAGGCAGAAAACCATCTTTCAAAACTAAAATCTAATGATGTTGTCTTGTTGCTTAAATTCCTTAAAAGGTTTTCCATTGCTTTTAGAAAAAAAAAAATCAAAATCCTTATGGCCACATTGAAGGTCCTAGGTGTTCTGGCCCTGTCTGCCTCTCTAACCTGCATCTCAATTGAGTCCTGCGTTAAAGGCATGTTCCTTTTCTTGGATGAGTCCTCAGAGAACCAGGCATGTTTGCTCCAGGACAGTCATCTCTGTTCTTAACTCTACATTATTCATGTAATGGCTTGATTATTGTCTGTCTCTACACTGTAAGCTTCAGAAGACTGGGTTCCTTGTTTGGCTATTTTCCCTGTGCCAATCATATTTCTGTCTCAATGAAAATCTGAATTTCAATGGATAGATGGACGGATAAATGAATGAATTAGCAAACAAAGAGTGAGTGTTTTGTCCTTCAGTGATGTTGTAACTGAAGGATAGATTTGAATACTGACAGGAAAGGAAAGGCAATCTTCTGAAACTATTTTGATCTCACCAAAGTTTTAACAAGTATTGAACATCTGTGAATTAGAATATAATTTCAAACATGTTTTAAGTGTATAAACATAAAAACATTACAATGTTTTACCATGTATTAAATATCAAATTTTAAGTTCTATCAGTCACCTGACCTTGGTGATTACCTATTACTCATTGAGAAACACCTCTATGTGAAGCCACTTTGATTTAAATATCCCATCTGCATTATTGGGGGGGAGTGGAGGGGGACCAAGCTTACCTGGAAAGGATTCTATGAGATTATGTCTCCAGAGTGGGACTTATAATTTTAGAGGACACCATGTAAAGGGCAGTAATGAGTAATAATTATAAGAATGACAGAAGTCCACTTTCACTACATTGGTGCAATGACCTTTAAAAGTAGGATTTTATCCCGTGAATAATCTCAACTTGTGTTAACAGAAGTATCTATTATAGTGGCCTGAGGGCAAATTTAACTTGAATAGTATTTCACTGACTGAAAATTTACCAAAACAATGTATAGTTTCATTTTTGGTTTCAGCCTCAAAGTGCCTTTTCCTGGAAAGCTTATCAACTTTTCTCAACTGTTTATGAATTATTATTATAAGAAAAAAATGTTGACATTGGTAACATTTGCCAGTCTTGGTGGCTTGAGAAATGTCCAAAAACAGCTGAAACCATTTCCAGTTAACTTAAAAAGTCAAGGGAAGGCTCAAAAAGAAGAAGAAGAAGGTACTTCATGCATTGTACACAGTAGGGATTTGGTGAAAGAATTCTGAGTTTAGTTGAACTCGTTTGTGCTCTTTGTGCATGTGATATTGTAGAGAAGTTGAAGATGTCTTAGCAGTTGAAGCCTGATGGGGTTAGTGAAATGTTAGTACGTGACCCGTCCTAGATGGCTTACTGAGGCAGTACTACATCAACTACATTAGAGGGAGAAATGTATCTAGAAACTGTAGCTTTGTTCTAGGTTATCGAGGCTTCTGCATGAGCCTGTAAAACAAGAGGAAAGCTTATTTTACATTATCTTAACCTTTCTGGTGAAAAGTGAAGTATAGAGAAGGAATACAAATATTTAAAAGAAGAAACTAGAAGGCAGTAGGGAAACTATCAAGATGAATCTGACTTTCGCCAAAACTAAAATAGGAAACACGCACTTTCAGTGTTCTTTTTGTCCTTTTGTTTACAAACAACAGAGCCACTTTAAGAAACTATTTACTTGTCTTTGTTCCCTTCTTGCTTACTCTCTGTACTCTTGCAGCCTGTCTCTGGTCAGTATTCCTGAGAACTAGGACCATGTTCCCTGAGGCTAATGGATGCTGAATGGGGACGGAGAGCCCAGAGATGCAGCCCTTGTTATCTGTGGGTCAGAAACTGGGATCTTTCCCTACTTGCAAGCTAGGCTATTACTATTTCACAGACACTGGCGGAAGGTACAAGACTCCAGCGTCAGTGACAAAAACCTTTGTTACTCACAGCGAAAGCATTAGCCAGAGCTTCATGTTGGTGTGTGTTGGTTCTCGTGATTCCACAAGGACGATGCAAAGGCCTCATCACAGAGCCTGCGCGCCCAGTGAGCTGTGATGCAGGACAGGAGCGCTGAGCCTGGGGGATTCACTGCTTTTAGGGTAAGAGCAACAGGCCTGCTCTGTGTCTGGGGGGAGACAGTCTCTCATCTCTCAAAGTTGTTCACTACAAAGACAACCGTAGGGATGGCCCAGCTAGAGGGTAGTCTGGACCCTGCATTCCTTACACATCCAAGGAGCACATTCAGGGCCACTCAAGCCAATGGCAGACTGCCTCTCCCAGCTCTGTGAGGGAGACCCAGCCCAGCCCTCACAAGTCTCAGCTGCTCCTCAGATCCCACCTCAGGCTCCAAATCCATACTGCCTGGGTGTGAATCCCAGCTTCACCGCTTATTAACTTCCACCAAGTAACTTAACCACTTGTGCCTCAGTTTCCCCATCAATAACTGGGACAATAATAAAGCCACTTCATAGGATTAAATGAGTTAATACACACATTGCATTTAGAATAGTCCCTGACACATAGTAAGCACTATTTCTGTCTTAGTTTGTGTTTTGACTTTCACATTCCAGTTACCTTTTGGACAATTTCAGATTTTCTCATTCATATTACTCAATGGGGATTTCGTGAGAAAATTAAGCCCTAATACCCGACAACCTACATTGTCTGCAATGGCTGAACATCTCTCCATTGCATCTAAAATGGTACTAGCTATGTACTGATACCTTCCTTGGAAGAACTGAGAAAACAGTGACCTGAAAAGCTTTTGAGGTTTTATGTACTTCAGATTAGGAATCCCAGTTTAACAAGGTAATTACCTTTGCTTTCAATGAACAGAGCATTTCACTCTAGGCTACGTCCTGTATCGCTGGCCAGCCTGTGGGACCCAGGCCTTGTCTGATCAATGGCCACCCTCGGCTCAGGGAGCAGTCCTGTGCCATTTGCCTCTGCCGTCTGTCTTGTTCACCAGTGTGTAGCCAGAGTCTAGCACCAAGTCTGACACCAGCAGACACATCAGAAAGATTTATTTATTCAATCAGTGAAGGGTGTATCACAGATTTGTAGAACAAACTTATGGTTACCAAAGTGGAAATGTGAGGAGGAGGGATAAATTAGGAGCTTGGGATTAACATACACACACTACTATATATAAAATAGATAACCAACAAGGACCTACTGTATAGCACAGGGAGCTCTACTCAATATTCTGTAATAACCTACATGGGAAAAGAATCTGAAAAAGAATGAATATATGTATAGGTATAACTGAATCACTTTGCTGTACACCTGAAACTAACACAACAGTGGAAAAAAAAAAGGACCATGAT
The DNA here is from genome assembly GCF_028564815.1 of Eubalaena glacialis. Classification (NCBI taxonomy): domain Eukaryota; kingdom Metazoa; phylum Chordata; class Mammalia; order Artiodactyla; family Balaenidae; genus Eubalaena; species Eubalaena glacialis. Next base: position 4,979,449 of record NC_083735.1, on the reverse strand, counting down.
TGACAGTTTATCCCCACTTGCCCAACCTGATCTTTTTCTTGGACTTGACTCATTATAGTATGAATGATTTTAAAAGGACAGCTCTTTTATCTCTTTTGCTTGGTTCTGTAAAAAGTAAAATAGAGAACTTGGGAAATTCTGTGAAGGTAAATACTTTCCCTAAAACAAAATTTTTATAATACCCTTAGCTAATTCTTGCACGTGGCTGACTTAAGATAGTTTATACATATCTGTGAGATCATGGAAAATATGTTCAGGTGTATTGCTTTCTGATGATGAAGATTAGAAAATCTAGGGAAACAGACAGTCGAGAGATCCTAGATAATTTCCTTCCAATATCATGTATCTCAAATAGGCTTTCAGGAAGTCCTAGATCATATTCAATGTATATTTGAATGTTCTGACATGAGACCCATATGCTTTAAATATCAGGCTGTCAGAAAGCAGAATTCCATTCCTTTGTACAGGTTTTGGCACTTGACAAATTACTGGTCCCAGGAGGTATCTCACTTCCACCTGAGGATGGCCACAGCCTGTCTGAAAATAATTTAAAATATTTTTTCAAAAAGGATCTTTTAAAGATACTTGAACACTGATAAATTCCAGTTGAGACCCCAGAATTCTGATTCATATAAAGAGGAATTAATTTCATCTTGAAAAGTTTTAGGACATTTTATTCTGTATCAACAACAATTATTGCAGATTATATATCTAAATTCCTAAGCAAATCAATACAAAAATAATTTAAAGAGCGTTTCTGAGCTCAGGGCTGATTAGTGAGCACATGGGAAGTTCAGCCCTATCTGCCCGCCTTCAAGGAACTTAACTCGGAACTCTTCCCCCTGCAACCATTTGACTAGAAAATCTGCCTCTTCCAAAAGAGGATTTACTTTGATTGTAGACCATATTGTTTTTTTAAAAAGGCAAACTCATTCAGCAAACTAACTAATCAGATGTTTCAAAATAACCAAGATACCCCTTAGAATTATTTAAGAATATTGTTGAATTCCTGCCTAATTTAATTGTAAACTCAAACTCTGCTTCTTCATTACATTCTGAAATCAGTTATGATAATTATATGATCTTTTCTTCAGGTGAGTTTTAATTCTCCAAGTCTCTATGAAATCCAGAACTGTTTTAGCTTTCTTGTCATCATTTAAGTTCATATACATTGCAAACTAAAACTGCACTGCTATAAAATTGAACCTTACTTTCTCCTACCTCAAAATGCCTCCTGACCAAAAAGCATTGACCAGTATGTATATATGTATTTTTAATTTCTCCAACTACTAGATCCATTAAAAACAGAGTTACTTGTTTTTTGTTTTTAATTTTCATGAGCCACAGCAATGAAATCCATTCCCCAAAGCTCTCGTTATCTTGCACTGAAGGAAAGAAACTGGACTAATCAACTATTGTTCACACAGGGCTTCTTAAAAAGAACAATGCAAGTTTCTTTTTTTTTTTTAAGCTTCTCATTGGTGATTTTTTTATTGTCTGTTTCCATTTTTTTTACACATATATATATATTCTTTCTCATATTCTTTTCCATTCTTATTTATCACAGGATATTGAATATAGTTCCCTGTGCTATACAGTAGGACTTTGTTGTTTATCCATTCTATAGATACTAGTTTGCATCTGCTAATCCCAAGTTCCCACTCCATCCCTCCAAACCCCATCTCCCTTGGCAACCACAAGTCTGCTCTCTATGTCTGTGAGTCTGTTTCTGTTTCATAGATATGTTCATTTGTGTTGTATTGTAGATTCCACATGTAAGTGATAACATATGGTGTTTGTCTTTCTCTTTCTGACTTCGCTTAGTATGATAATCTCTAGGTCCATCCCTGGTGCTGCAAATGGCATTATTTCATTCTTTTTTATTGCTGAATAATAGTCCAAGGAACAGTGTAAGTTTCTAAATGCTATATAGGTAGGAGCTTCCCTGCAGGGTCCTCTGTGTATGTGGTAAATTAAAAGGTTTGTCCCTGGCCCAACTGCCATCATTCCTGCCGTCGCTACCATGGTCACTGGCTGGGCAGGAGTCAGGAGAACACATAGTGTTACGTTATCTGTTACTAAACGTTCCCAGAGGCTCCTTTCTGTGCAACCATCAAACATGGAGAAGGCAATCTGCATTCCCTTATCTGCCTCCTTTTCTACAGAATAATAAACATTTGAGCAAGGCTAAAATCTAGAGATTATTTATTCCATTGTCATTCACATAAGGAAATTTAACCTAACAAATGTTGTAACGTGTGCAAGATTAAAACTAGAAATGACTTCTATGGATTAAAATGCATTTGTTAAATTAATTTTTAGAAGGGCATTAACTAGTTTTTACAACTGGTTAATGTACCAGTATGTACATTAATGTACATACTGGTACATTAACCAGTTTTTCCTATTATTTAAATATAGTGAACTTCAAAGTACATTTCCTTGACACTTGCTCATATATATGTAGAACTTTCCAGAATTTCCTAATTGAGTCAGATTGTCTGACATAAATTTGTTCCTTCCTTCCTTCCTCCCTCCCTCCCTCCCTCCCTCCCTTCCTTCCTTCCTTCCTTCCTCCCTTCCTTCCTTCCACAAACGATGAGCTGTAAGAATGTTCCAGGAACTGCATTTGTCACTAGAAATTTGCCAAGGAAAGAAAAAGAATGAGAAATAATTTTTGCCCTCAAAAAATCAGGCAGATATCCAAAGTGCTAAGGTTTTCTGCCATAAAAGGTAAAGTTGCAATTAATTTTCTCTTACACAGAAATTTTATAGGTTCTTTGGTTCAAAAGGAAATTACACATCAGGTTAGGTGCTTTTCTTTTGCTATATATGGCAGTTAGTTTTTACAGCAAAAAAATTAACGTGAAGGTAGAAAAGTAATGGAAAACACTTTTTATAGCTGACTCTGTAGAGCATTACATCACAATTTGATTAATACACCTAGTTAACATTTAAGTGTCTTAAGAGAAATATTATTCTTGTTTATAGCCCACATGTCTTCCTTCCCCCAAGCTTAATTTAATGCAGAACTCCCACTGATATAATTGTTAGTGCTCGAGAATTTTTGTTTCTGTTCACAAAGCATGAGATAGATTTTTATGTGCAGTGTACTGTATGTGTTGAAGCAGCAATTACATTTCTCATAGCCTTGCAAAAACAAAACTAAACTACTGTGGTGATTTCAACAGCAAAAATCCTAGAGTTAATTAATAACAAAGGGCTATTCTTCCAAAGATTAAGTGAAGATTTTATTTAAGTCCAACTCAGCAAAGAAAATTGGGTTCTTAACTGTTATCTGGTATCTGTCATATAGATTCTTAATGACTTCATTTTGTTATCTGGTAGCGAAATTTTACTGAAAGTCATTTTCTGATTGACTTGCATTCTATGACATATGAACTTAAAAAATAAAGGTTAATTAATCAGACTTTATTGTATGTAACCAACACTGTGCATATTCCAATCTCTAGCAGCAACGCATATGTGAAAAGATGGTTCCTGCAGACTGTTTCAAACAAGGTACCTGGATTCACCTTGTGTTTTATGTGTATGAGAAGTACACTACTTCGTAAAAAATAAAGATTTTTTGTAGTGGAAACAGAAGGTTAGCCTGTTTGAAGGTTTTTGACAGACTCAAATTTATAAATGATAATAATTGCCAATAAAAGGTTCATTTCTTGTGAAAGAGTTGGATGCAGACTTTATCTTCCTGACAAAGAACATTAATTCATTTTAAAAATTCATACCTGCAGTCAACTGAAATTAACTAATATTTACTAAGCACCTACTCTATATAAGGTTTTTTTTTTCTGTCTTCAGAATTCCTAAAATGTGTTCATTAAGAAGAGTGTTTGAAAATAGTCAGGACAGCATTCTTACCTTTAAATAGTAATGCTCTGATTAGATGAAACAAAGAAATAAAATATTTAAATGTAAAAAAATAATAATAAAATGAGGACTAGCAGTTTTTTGAATTTTTGTAAAAAGATATTCATTTAACTTTTTACATTTGAAAATTCTCTAGTCTCTCTTTTATGGATCAGCACCCCATATGTGGGTTTTAATTTTAAAAAATTTAAAATGGGAAAAAGACCAAGTAAGCTAAAGTCACTCTTCCACTGATAGGGTAGGTTCTCACTATTAGGTTAATATCATTCATTAATGTAGATATCTGCACTGAGATGTCTAGCATGTTGTAGTCTTCATTTTATTTCTTCAAGGAGAGAGCAGTAGTCAGGGAAGCTTATTTATACAATGTATAAACAAATATAAATACTCATTTAAGAATACACACACACACGATACTCATTCCATACTTCTGTTTAGGGAATATCATTTTTGCATACTCAAGTACTCATCATGATCTGGGTACTGTGCTGGGTGTTTTACATATATTATTTTGCTTTTTCTTCACAAGTAAAGTATATAATAAATAGTTATCCTCACTTAATAGACAGAAAAATAATGCATGCTAAGAGGTATGTGTTTAGAAATACAGTCATGATGTCTGCAAGTGGTTCAGATTTGTGTTTGTTTGCACATGCGTGTGTGTATATGTGTGTGTGTTTATGTGTGTGGATTAATTGTGAGGATACAAGTGTTTGTTATAATAGTATCAGTAGTTTGAAATTTTTCATAATGAAGATTTGGAGAAAAAATGACAGATGTGAACACCGCCTGAATCCTATTCCCTTTCTTTCCCACCAGCAATGTATGAAAGTTCACATTTGTAAATATAACGAGTATTGAGACATGTCTCCTTGTGGCTGTGATCGCACATTCCTACTCACAGTGCATTTGAGCGTATGTTTATGTTTCTTGGAGAAATAAATTAGAATAGTCAGTCACGTTTGAGGACAATTTGTCAATTATATATGAAAATTTCGAATTTTCGTATCCTATGGCTGAGCAATTTCCCCTCTCAGTATTTCCCTAGGAAGAAAATTAATTAATGTCCATACAGAGGTATGAATCTGGATGCTCATGGCAGTATGGTTTGCAATAGAGGAAAACTGGAACTACTATTGCGTGCATCAACAATGACATGGCAGAACAGCAACACCCGTACTGTGAATTCGTGTGTACAAGCATGTTCCATTATTGTAGTAAAGGCTGAGAGCTGATGACAAAATATACTAAATACTCCACATTTTAAAGAAAGTCTAAGCAGGTGAAGCCAACCGTCTCTCTTCAAGACTTCTGGAGAAGGGTCAGAAACTGCCCTAATGCCTCTTCTACCGGGGCCATACCTCTCTCTCCATACTATTCTAGGAATATCCCTAGTAGATATAAGTGATGCCTAAGCAAATGCACGTCGTTCCTTTATCAGGAGTACAGTGTTTCAGTCATCAGCTTTTGCTCACCAAGGTGATGAAAAGATAGGGATTCCAGAAGAAGCATATTTAAAGACAGAACCTGCTTGTAAGGAGAGAGAACTGGAATTTTGTTCCCTAGCCGGAATTTCCTTAGTCAGAAAATATGTTAAACTACCCATAAACTTTGAAGAAAGGAAAGGAGAACTGGAGAGAAGTGGCTTGGTAGAAGACCAGCAAGGACAGAGGAAGCCCAGACAGTCCCCTTGAGTTCCCAGTTGCTGAGGGATACAGAAGATGGATGCACAGGCACAGTACCTGAGCTGGCCGTGATGATGCATTAGGAGTGACAGCTTTGCCAGGACTGGCACAGTGTGGGAGGGAAAGAGGCAGTCCCAGTAGAAGGATGCTTGTGAATGCCACCAGCAGGACAGGTAGAAGTGGTGAGCAAATCTCACCTGCAAACAAACAGCAATACCTAGAGGAGGCACACAGACCTCTCAAGAGCACAACACCGGCAGGAGGTCCGTATACAAAGATCATAAAGCAGTGCAGCCCACCAATAAGAGAATCGCAACTTCAGAGAGTTAAGTAAAGAGATGTTTGCTCGTTTCCCTTTTTCTTCTCCCCACTCAAAAACACAAGAGGAGCTAGCACACAGTAAAAGTGGAAAAACCGAGCAAAGTTCAAACCATAATGTCTCCAGCTTTGGGATATTAGGAAGGCTGTAGTATTGGGGTCAAATGATTCTCCTGACTATCTCTGAATTTTATATTTGGCAGTGGCTTTAGACCAGTACACTCAACTGGCTTCACAGCAAACTGCATCAGTTGCACTGATGCCACATAAACCACCAGGACCTGAAGAGACCCAGGCCCAGTATCTCAATCTCACCTCCCCATCTTCGTCTTTAAAATCATGAAAGTAAAAGTCATCCATCTTAAAAGAGGATACAAAGTATAATTGCTTCCTATATTTAATTCCAGAAAAATTTAACTTTTCTGATTTTTCTGTCACAATAATATTTGTTTTGGAAAATTGGCAGCAGCACGAATAAAAACCTCTTAACTGGGAGCAAGAAATTCTAGCTTTTAATTCTAGTTATACAGTTTTGGGGGAAAAAGTACTTTAAGCTTCTTGGCCTCATAATCCATATATTCAAAGATTCAGATTTGTCTAAATCAGTTATTCTTAAATATTTTGAGTCATGAACTGCAATGAAAATCATTTGAGCCTTTATCACTACATTCTTGGAAAACTGTGGACCTTCACACAAGATTTATGCTCAGACATACAAACTGAAAAGCATTGTATGATGTTTGAGTAGGTTATGGACTCTCTGAAGCTGATCAGATTAAGAGCCTTTAGACAATCTGCTTGGTTTTTCTCATCTCCAATTCTTCACAAAATTTATAACTTTTGAATCAATCAGAGAGTTTTCTTGGAGAAAAAAAAATAGTTTTCCATATAACGTAGAAACTGAATAATAAATCATTGAATAAAAGGATATGATCAGCCCTAATCTTGAGTTGTAAGATTTCCATGGCTTAAGAATTATTGTAAATTATTGTATCATTTGTTTCCAATGATCTTTTAGATCAGGAGTCGGTGAACTTTTGCTACAGAGTGTAAATATTTTAGGTTTTCCAGCCATATAATCTTCGCTGAAGTTACTCAGCTCTGCCACTGTAGCATGAAAGCAGTCATTTTCAATACGTAAACAAGTGAGCATGGCTATGTTCCAGTAAAAGTCTATTTACAAAAACACGCAGTGGGTGAGAATTGGCCCATAGATTGCTGGCCTGGTTTTTGGTGATCAAAGTTGTTTTTAATCCTCTCATTCCATTTTACCTAACATTCTTTTTAATATTTTGCCCTAAAACTAAGGCATAACAACATCAATAGTCTATTTTTCTCCTAATATTGAGGTCTGACAATATCTACCATCTAAATTCCTTATTTTCACTCTACAAGTGTAGAGTTGGGAAAAACTGCCAGAAGAATACATTTTTACTTAAAAATACTTGTTAGATATGTTAGAGCTACAGATTCCAAGAATTTAATGATTTAATTTGTTAAGATTGCATCCCAATTTCCTTTATTCTTTGCTTCATGAAAGTATGTCAGAATAGACCTTTACGGCAAGACATGGCTGTCAATTTAACTCATCAAAATTCATAATTAAAAAAAAGCACAAATGGGTAGTCACTGCAAATTTTACAGCCAGATGTATTAGTAGTTAAGGGATTTGTTCTATTGCTTAGGCCTTTAAAAGTGGTAAGGAGACTTTCAGCAGCTTAGAGGAGAAAATAATCATTCGGGTAACTTCTCTATGTTTGAAATATTTTCCTTGGGTAAAGGATGGAGGATAAATGGAAGCAATATTTTAAATACACAGCATTAAAAATCTTGCCAGATGTCACTGTACCTGCACTGGACCCTGTACCATCAATCCAAGGAGTTATTTATTCTGTTTCTGTGCCTTATTTTTAATAAGGTAGTTTAGTCACACATCTCTCCATTGTGTGTACAAGTTTAATTTTTCATGATTCTGTCCTTAAGAAACACTGCATTCTTCTGAGAGTAAAGATTAATAACATAAATTAGATTATTTCGGTTTTCAGGGGATTTCACAGATTTAACACTCTGGTCCATGAAAAATCCAAGATTTATTTCTTGGGGTTAGGAGTTGATGTCTTTTTTATATAGCACTTTTATAATGTCAATTAATTATTTTTATTTCATACTTTAACCTGAGATAAATGTTTTGAATGCTAAATGAAACTCAGCTCTGGTTACTGCCAAGGAAAGCTTAAACCTTAAATCTTCGTTTTCTTGTATATAGTTTTTTGTAGTAGCAGTTTAAATAATGTCTTATGTAAAGTGTCTTGGATGAGAAAAAATACCCTTGGTCTGCAGAAATTTTATACTCAATATTATTTTTCCAGATCTCACAAATCTGCTCAGTACTTTCCACTAACATTTTTTCCTTTTCTCCCTTCAAGAATTTAAACTGTAATTTCTCTGGGATCTTTCCCCAAAGCCCTAAATTTTATGATAAATCATCTCTCTTCCTGTTACTTTCAAGTTCCTAATTTTTATTTTTCCTTTTGTTACATTTTGCACCTCTGTTGCTCTCTGCAATATTGATTAGAAACAGAAAGTAAACAAAAACCAATACAGCTACTAGAGAAATTTATTGGCCTCCAATCTTTTGACTTTTCTGTTTGCTTTATTATCTTTTTTGTTAACGATCCTAATATTTCTTCTTCCTGTTTAGGTTTAACTAATTCAACATTTCTTATTTCTCCAGTCTGTGAAAGCTCATTACTAGGTTTCTGAGATTAGCATTTTCTCTGTCTTCTACTAAAAAGTGCTTCTTACTGACTGGTTGGTATTTGATTGCTCTGTCTGTTTCAAATTTGGGTTGCCTCACACTTGTCTTTGTCGCAATAGAACAACTTATATCTAGCTAGACACTCAAGGTAGCAATAAATGGCAATGCTCTCACGTATTTCAGGTGCAAAAATACTGAATCATTATGCTGTACACCCGAAACTTAACACAATATTATAGAGCAACTATACTTCAATTTAAAAAAATTATATGACTCCACAGTGGCGTGGAAGATTAAACTTCTATTTTTTCTATTCTTCTATTCTTTCAATCCTTCTACTGATTGTTCAAAAGAGTGGGCCCAGCAAGTCATGCAACAAATTTCATTCCACTTCTACCTTCTTCTTTTAGAAGAGCTCCTCTACCAAAACAGGAAGAGAATGCACATCTGTGTGCCTGTACATATATCAGGTGATTTCATACATAGTCTAATTTTATATTTCCATATTACTTTCCCCATTTTACAGATAATAATGTCGAAGCTGAGTAGTTATTTTCCCAAGGTCATAAGTATAGTAAGTAGTGGATCCATGATTTAAGCCCTCATAGGTCTGCCTTTAAAATACCACACTGTTGCTAATATGTCTCTGTCTCCTTAAAGAGAAAGGTATTGCCTCAACCCTCTTATAACCATTTAAGAGAAAGGTCTAAATGCCTTCTTTATTATAAAGCTTGGGGACTTCTAAATGAATATGGCTCATATTATCTCTTTCACTGTTTTCTGACTTCCTCCCCCCCCCCAAAAAAAGGCCAACATAATAAATTTATAGATAGCGATTTACTTATTTGTTAATCTGAGAAGCATTTATTGTACATCTACCTGCTAATGACACCATGGAAGATGCTGAGGAAACATAAAGATGAAATATGGGCTCTGACTTGAAAACATTGTTTTCCTTTGCCACTTCCCCCCAATTAAGAGTCTGTTTCCTCCTGTGTTAAATGAGCAAAATTGAAATACTTACCTCATTTACTTTTTCTCAGGTAGTTATTACTATTATCCCCAATTTTACTGATGAGAAAACTAAGGCACAGAGAAGTTAAGTGACTTTCCCAAGGTCATGCAGCTAATCAGTGGTGGAACTGAGATTTGAACCCAGGCAGTTTGGCTTCGCTGTGGGTTCTCAGCCACTGTGCTGTGCTGCCTGCGTGAACATCCACACGCACTACACTGGAAAGTGGGGTGACTCTGGCTTCCTTCAGTTCTGATGCAGATGGGGTACCAGCTCCCTTGTTACTCTATTAGTGAGTCTTGGAGTTTTTGGTGCCACTCTTAAGAAAACAGGTGAAATGTCTTATTTAGTCAAAGAAAACACAAGGACCTGGGAAAGTCGTCTTTCTCTCCAACCAGGTTTAAAGTGAAATAAATTTACCTACTTTTTAAAAAAATTTACAGTGGTAACAATAAATAACTCTGATCTCACAGAGCTGTTTTGAGAATCAAATTAGATAATATAACCCCACAATGGCTTTAGCACAGAATAGATGCTTAGTAAATATTATATGCTTTATAAAAAGGAAACTGCAGAGACATTTTTTACCTTTCCTGCTAGGAAAGAGATGTTTGTGTCTTCCAAGAATGAGGGAGAAAATAGACTCCTTGTTCTACATTGGAAATGGTGTGCTAAACCTCATTAAACCTGAAACTTACCCTGCACTAAGATAGTAAGATGTGTCTCTGGGCTACTGCTTAGCCCCCAGGCAGAATGCAGTGCCTAGATCATTATACACGACTGAGTATAAAAGGGCAAGAAATGCAGTTGTGGTACTGAACGAAATTAGAACTCAGCCAATATTTTTATTCACTGAGTTTATTTGTAATTTTGTTCGGGGATGCAAAAGTCGAAAAGCACATTCCAGTAAAAGGTATAAAAGTTTATACCTTTGAACTCCTAATATGTGCTGTGTAATCAGCGAGGCATTTTCTCATGTGTAATGTTATTTATTCTTTCTATAACAGCCCTTATAAATGTTGTCAGTGGACACTAAGTCAAGCTTTTTCTAGGACTTGGAAATAAGGAAAACTGCATTGCCCTTGACAAATAAACTACGAAACCAGCACATAAAGGATGACAGTAGAACTGCTCACCGTCACCAGCCAGGCCCCAGGACTAACCCAATGCAGAGAGGACACGTGACTTAGCGTGAGGGTTGGGCAGAAGTGGAGACGACAGTAGTGACTTCTACTTAATGAGCACCTCCTGTGTGCCAAGCAGCGTACGAAGCACTTTTCACTGTTTTCGCAACACGGTAAGAAAGGGGCAGACTCGGAACTTACTTGATACCAGGCCTGCGTAACGGCGATGTCTATACCAGGCCTGCGTGACAGCGATGTCTATACCAGGCCTGCGTGACGGCGATGTCTGTACCGGGCCTGCGTGACGGCGATGTCTATACCGGGCCTGCGTGACGGCGATGTCTATACCGGGCCTGCGTGACGGCGATGTCTATACCAGGCCTGCGTGACAGTGATACCACTGTATCAGGCCTGCATGACACTGCATGACAGTGATACCACTGTATCAGGCCTGCATGATACCAGCCTGCATCTGTACCACTGGGATACCAGTTCCTGTCCCACCGCTGTCTGCGGGGAGAGGATGCCTACTGTGGCCGTAAGGAGTTCTGATGAATATTTACCCCCCCCCTCCTTTTTTTTGGCTGCCCTATACCCCACTCTATTTCTGTGCTTGGGGCGTTCATACAGTATGTGTCTTGGTGGGAGGCCCAGCTAAGCCGAGGCACCCACCAGGCCTGGAACGCAAAGGTAAAGAAGCAGAGAAGCCGAAGCAGTGGGGACGCTGTCCTGGGCACAGAGCAGCTAGAGCTCGTCGAGTTTTCAGGGGCCTCAGTGTCGGAGGCGCACTGCTGGCCCCAGTGCCCAGAGCCAGCTGCAGCCACGGGCAGGATAGAGCTGCACCCCGAGTCCCCTAGCGTGGCTTTGACGCAGACTTATTCATTCCTGCTCATCTTCGGATCCTGGCTCCCCATCCTTTCCATGACCCTGTGAGCTAACCAGCAGCCTTTCCATAAGTTCTTCTCCTTCTGTCGTAACACTGACCGGCACAAGCATCACAGTCAACGTGACGCGGGAATCTCCGGGCGGATGGTCGAGCGGTCTCTGCTGCATCCGTTAAAAACTTGGCTGTATGATTCCCTCTCCTTGCTCTTCTCGCCCAGCACTCTTCTGATCATGATCTGGCTTCAGTTGAAAAACACTGAGCTAGCTGTGCTGACACGAGGATTCCCGTTCACCAGCGCGGTGCTGCTTCTCACGTTGACACGTTCATCTCCTGGTTTTCTGACAGTGTCGGGAGTTTGGTTAATGTGAACCCACTTTTGAAAGCTAGATTCATTCTAATGTGCTAACAACTCATAGGCCAAGGGCTGCAACGAAAGGATTTTGGTGAATTCACCAAATGTCCACCCATGGAAAGACTTTGGTTTTTGGGGTTTGTGTTTTTTTTTTAATAAATTTATTTATTTTATTTTATTTATTTTATTTTTGGCTGCCTTGAGTCTTCGTTGCTGCGCGCGGGCTTTTCTCTGGTTGCGGCGAGCGGGGGCTACTCTTCGTTGCGGTGTGCGGACTTCTCACTGCGGTGGCTTCTCCTGTTGCGGAGCACGGGCTCTAGGCACGCAGGCTCAGTAGTTGTGACTCGTGGGCTCAGTAGTTGTGGCTCGCGGGCTCTAGAGCGCAGGCTCAGTAGTTGTGGCGCACGGGCTTAGCTGCTCCGCGGCATGTGGGATCTTCCCGGACCAGGGCTCGAACCCGTGTCCCCTGCACTGGCAGGTGGATTCTTAACCACTGTGCCACCAGGGAAACCCACCAATGGAAAGACTTTGGGGAAAGACTCTTTGAGGAAAGACTGCCCATTTCCCAACATTGCTATTAGCTCAGCCTTGTCTTTCTCTAAACTTTTCTGCTATGGGGATGAATACAAATTAGTGTAGAAAAATGTCTGGCAATATAACTGTCAAAAAAAATGACAATCAAAAGTTTCAGAATTCATAATTTGCGTATCACCCAAGGGTTGGAAATTTACCAAATTGTTAAAAGTATCAGAAAATTTCAACATCAAAAGTTAATTTTTTTAAAATGGGGGAAGATCGGTTGGAGAGATAATCTCTGAATTCCATCTGAAGGTGTAGGGAGCCAGAGATAAACTATAAAATCATGTCTCAATGTCCATGGTTAGAACTAGAGAGGACTCCTTTAGGAGATTATAAGGCAAGAATGATCTGAGGGGAAATTTGGAGAGAAAGAGTTCAGCTGAAGGTTTTCAAAGAGCCACAAATAGAGAAAAAGGAACTTCAACTCACATGAGTGGATAAAGGAGATAATCTGAGGCAAATATCCTAGCTAAACTTTTATCAGTTCCTGGAAACATGTAACGTATGTGCACAGAATCGAACTAATGCACCTGAGAGTGAGTGGACAACTACGATGGAAATTGCGCGTCAGGAAGCTCTGGAGATGAGGGGCCAAGCTTGGGGCTGTGGACCAAAACTATTAGGCAGGACTTCCCTGGTGGCGTGGTGGTTAAGAATCCACCTGCCAATGCAGGCGACACGGGTTCAATCCCTGGTCCGGGAAGATCCCACATGCCACCGAGCAACTAAGCCTGTGCGCCACAACTACTGAGCCTGCGCTCTAGAGCCCACGAGCCACAACTACTGAGCCCACATGCTGCAACTACTGAAGCCCACGTGGCTAGACCCCGTGCTCTGCAACGAGAGAAGTCACCGCAATGAGAAGCCCACGCACCACAATGAAGAGCAGCCCCCGCTCGCTGCAACTAGAGAAAGCCCGTGCGCAACAACGAAGACCCAATGCAGCCAAAAAAACAAAACAAAAAACAACAGCAACAACAAAAAAAACTATTAGGCAATGGGTTTTAAGCAAAAGGGAAAGTGAGTTTTGTAGCTTCCATCAATCTCAATCACAGTGTTTGTAAAATTTGAGACTGTTTCATACCATGTATAGTACCAATGCCTCTCAATGCCTCAAATCACTCTTAGAAATATGTTTTAAAATCCCTCAATCAGGAAAAAAAGTCCTTTGATATGGGTCATGGCATGATTTCATGAATATGACACCAAAAGTACAAGCAACAAAAGCAAAAACAAAAAAATGAGACTACATCAAATTAAAAAGCTTCTGCAGTGCAGGACAAAAGATCAACAAAATGAAAAGGCAACCTACAGAATGGGAGAAAATATTTGTAAACCACACATCTGGTAAGGGGTTAATCTTCAAAAAAATGTAAGGAACTCTCACAACTCAATAACAAAAAAAGCAAATACTCCAGTTTAAAAATGGGCAAAGGACCTGAATAGACATTTTTTTCCAAAGAAGATATTCAAATGGCCAACAGGTACATGAAAAGTGTTCAACATCACTAATCATCAGGGAAATGCAAACCAAAATCACAATAGATATCATCTCACACCCATCAGAATGGCTGTGATCAAAAAGACAAAGGATAAGTACTGATGAGGATGTAGAGAAAAGCGAACTCTTGTACATTGTTGGTGGGAATGTAAACTAGTAGAAGCACTATGGAAAACGGTATGGAGTTTCCTCAAAAAGTTAAAAATAGCACTACCGTATGATCCAACAATCCCCCTTCTGGGTATATATCTGAAGGAAATGATATCATTATCTCAAAGATATATCTCCACTCTCATGTTCATGGCAATATATACAATAGCCAAGACAGGGAAATAACCTAAGTGATCCGTCATCATTGAAGATGAATAGATAAAGTAAATGTGTCATATGTACAATGAGATATTATTTAGATGTAAAAAAGAAGGAAATATTGCCATGAACGGACCTTGAGGGTATTATGCTAAGTGAAATAAGTTAGACAGAGAAAGATAAATACCGTGCGATCTCATTTATATGTGGAATCTTGAAAAATGCACTCATAGAAGCAGAGAACAGGTTGGTGGTTGCCAAGGGTGGGAGATAGGGTGGAAGGAAATAGATCGAAGGTCATCAAAGGGTACAAACTTTCCATTATAAGATGAATAAGTTCTGGGGATGTAATGTACAGCATGGCGACTGTAATTACCAATGCAGTATTGTATATTTGAAATTTGCTAAGATAGTAGACCTTAAGAGTTCTCACCACAGCACCAAAAAAAAAGTAAATATATTCGGTGTTGGATGTTAATGAACCTTATTGTGATAATCATTTAGCAGCATATACATATATCAAATCATTGTTTTACACCTTAAACTTACACAATGCTGTACGTCAATAATTCCTCAATGAAGCTGGGGGGAAATGAATTGCAACAACAGCAACAAAATAAAGAAATAAGACCCCCTAAGATTTTTGTTCAGATTTACCGAAAATACATGGTACTTGGACTGTGTCTGTTTAAAGAATCTTGAAATTTGAGGTACATTAAAAAAATCTCAGTTTATTCAAACTTTGAGTGAAAATAATCAAACTGGTAGTCTGAATTCTCAGGTCCCCAAATAAGATTTCATGCATTCAGCTGTCCAACGATGAACACTAATATAAAAACATTTTTTATAGGTTCTCTTTTGTCTATGTTAAAGATATCAAGCCCTTCATTTTTTGACTAAATTGCCACTGAGAAATTAGTGGTTTTTTATCCATCTCAGAATCAAGAAAACTCGTAGATTCAGCCCAAGGCTTATCTTGTCTGTTGTGTTTTGTTATTTAAAACAGCTCACCAAGACAGCCCAATATTTTATACCAGTGCTTTTAAAAATGTGTGAGAATGTGCTCGTATAGTATTGTCACAAATTTTAAGACATCATCCATCTTTAAGAATCATTCTGCTAAATCTGCACCAATGCTCTCAGGTCACTGTAAAACACGCATTTTCAGATTCACAGAACCTTAAAAGCTTCCAAAGAGTTTAAGCTTTGAAAGCTTTTAAAATGGTTTGTTGATCTAAAGCGCCTGTTGGGAAGGTCTAATTTATGTTTCCCAGTTATGAGTGCATTGTGTGTAGTAATCTCTATTCTTTTGAAGTTAGACAACTTTATTTTCCACCATACTTAGTACCTTCGTTTATTCCATCATTTCAGACATATTCTATCAAAGCTAAAAACCAAAAAAATAAATAAATAAAAGGGGAAGAGAGACACATTGTATACAAAAGTATAAGTATTTCTTTTATTCTTGATTTTAACTAAGGTATATGGTATAAACTTTCTATCAAACATGGAGTCAATGAGAAACTTCATTGACTACAACTAATCAAGTTTTTCTAAAATCTCAATAGATAATTGACACTGAGTTTGGCTTCAGATAAAGAACTGGACTGAGTTTGAATAAGTTACTTTATTTCAAGAAAATCAACAAATGAAAACTAATTATACCCCATTTCTCCTAGGAGGTAAAGAACTATCATCAAGATACAACTTAGTGTCAATGGATTCTACCCCAAGAGTAATGTTAGCTGTTATGGTTTTATTTCTCAATGTTTCAGTTACTTTATATGCATTTGAAATTATTTACACACTCTTATGTCATTAAATAAAACATAACTTGACAATAGGTAATACCTCTGGAATTAACTGTCCCATCCATGTAAATTAGATAAAGATAAAAATCAGTGACAACACAGACCTTGCAATACAATAATAAATATGACTTCAAAATTAATTATTTTTCTTTATCCAGGCTATATTTGTTAGAGATTCACTAGAACACTGTTCTAGAATCTCTAATGGTTCAATGCATTGAACAGCATTAAGAACTTTATCTTTAAGAAATGTCTGTCACCTGTGTGATGAAACTCACATAATATACTCATGGAGTGTATGAAATATAAGGCCCAAGTATATGTGTTAAAATGTTGATTACAGATATGAGATTTTATGCCTTTCTCTGTCATATTTATAACATGTATCACAATTTACGTTTATTTTGTTTCTGTTTTTGTAGTGGTGGTTTGTCTTTCTTTTCATTGGACTGTTAGCTCCATGAGATCACAATGATTTTGCTCCCCATTATGGCTCCTAGGGTTACATGGTAGCTGACATAGACTGGGTTCCATTAATACCTTTTGAATGAATAATAAAAAGGATCAGATGTTTGTCAGACACGTTTCTCATAAGTCAGTTGTGAAGCCAGCCCATTAGAACAACACCTCTGAGATATACCAAGAAAGAAAACGTATGAGAAAACCAAGGATTAGGGTTTGTTCTTTTGTGATGCTGCACAGCTGTATGGTAATTTCACTACACTGTTCCCAAACTTCCTCCCAAGCAATGGTTACTATCTCTACCATTTTCACATGTACCCAAGAAATAAGTGGAGCTGGAGATGCTGCAAGAGTCACTCTGTTGTTGATACAAGCGGTAAAATGAGAATAACTAGGCTACAACCAGACCATGGCCACATGGTTTGCTTTATGATCAAATTGCATCAATATGCTAAGAAAATGAATTGTTTAGCATTCGAATCTCCTCCCTCGGAATTAGTAGATTTTAACTGCTGTTATTTAATAAAACACTAATTATTGACTAGTCGTTTCCAGTTAAACTCCATGACACGACACCATGTCTGGGGAGCAGCCTTGCACTAGCCCTGGATGTGGCTTCCAAACTGTCTTTAGCAAGGAAATCCCGGCTGGCACTATCTGATCAGAGTTAGCACTGGAGTTGAATCTATTTATCATCTTTGTATTGGTCACTCTCCATCTTATAATTTTATTGTCAGAGTTGGGGAAACGTGTTCTTTCCACTACAGTAAAATAGCTGGAATGATTCACAGATACAGTACAGCAGTAAACTAAAATCCATTTCAAATACTGGTGGAAAGCATATAGAAAGTGTGTCAGGAATGTGACAGAAGCAAATTTTAGAACATTTTTTATAAGGTGGA
The DNA here is from genome assembly GCF_028564815.1 of Eubalaena glacialis. Classification (NCBI taxonomy): domain Eukaryota; kingdom Metazoa; phylum Chordata; class Mammalia; order Artiodactyla; family Balaenidae; genus Eubalaena; species Eubalaena glacialis. Next base: position 4,961,859 of record NC_083735.1, on the reverse strand, counting down.
AATTGGATCAAAATGTTAATGTTTATAAAATGTCTAGACTAACATGTAATGTATATTAATCTTGAAATGCATGAAGAAATATTTTGGGAGGGATTATAAAAAGAATACACCAGAAAAAATATATCTCAGTGGTAATGACTATTTAGTAAACTAATATTTTAGTGGGAAAAAAACGTCAGTGTGACCACAGATGAGTCGATATCCTTACCTGGAATTTTAACAGGATTCCAGGGTAAGTATACAGAAAAAGTACCACAGGGAAAATGCATTTATGGCCCAATTTTTTAAAAAAGCAATTCCAATCAACTAATTAAAAGCTGAAATTTTCAGGATGTCATTCATGTGGTTAGGTGGTTTTTTTTTTTTTTTGTAATCTATAAATTAATCACAAAACTTTGTAATAATATGGAGAGGAACCATGAAACAATTTTGCACGACACAGACTGGAACATTACCTTTCTGTAAATGCAAAACATGCAACTTACTTTAAGCTCTTCAGATGTCACGAATTCAATAAATATATGCTAGAAGAATGAATGGTCCAGTTAATCAGTGGATTATTCATTCTTCCAGCATATATTTACAGAAAGGTAATGTTCCAAATCTGAAACAATTTCAGTAATAGTAACTATCAGTAGTAAGATACTAAGCAGTGCCTTTTGAAAAAAATAAATCACATTTAATTAAACTTTTCAAAGAAAAAAATGACACTTCACAATAAGAATGTAACTGACTATTTTTAGAATAATATATATATATTTTTAAAAAGGTTCTATCATTAAGTATTCCTTTTTGTTGAAAACAGTATGTCACCACTTATGTCCCGTGATTATGTAATTTGTAAGCATCAGGGAAAGGTGAGTGAGGAATATGTGAGAACTCTGCACAATATGCGATTTCTCTCTAAGTTTAAAAGTTTGTTTAAGGGTGCGCATCGCTTGTTTACCACTTACAGCCGATCTATATGAAGAAAATGTATCATGATGAAAATCAATTTTGTTAAATACTGTGCAAAGAACAGATAAATGAAGAACATTTCAAAAAGTGACTTAGCAATGCACTGAATAATGCAGACTGTATATGGGAGTCAACAGCTGAAGTACTTCTAGAATGATCTCAACAGAAGAATAAATGTTGACCATTTTATTGGAAGAGTAGACATGAAACCAGCCGTGTGTACCTAAAAATGAAATAATTAATAAAGATAGCTAATGTTTATATTGACTCTTATTTGCCAGGCACATTAAATCTCCCAGAAATCTCGTGAGTTAAATATCCGATTTGACCTCTACAGTCAAATCACTTCCACAAGGTTACACAGCTAAGAGGCCGAACTGTGATTTCTTTTTTTTTTTTTTAAATCCTGAACTGTGATTTCAAAACAGGGTGATGAAGCTCCAAGCCGTGCACTTGACCACAAGGCTGTGGGATATACCTTTAATCTCTGAGCTTTAAGTTTTATTCTGTAGCGGAATTGGTAGGTTTGCCTTTTATCACTTTCTACGGCTAGGAATGAAGGGCAGCAGGCATCTGTGAGTGGAGAAAGGCCTCCAGTTAATGGTTGCAGAGTAGTTTTTCTCTCTGAGAAGCCAGGAGTGATTGCAACCTTGAGCTCATGGTCACCATACGTTAACCCACTCAGCTAAATTGGTCAGAGGACTCTGATGTCACAGGTGTGCAGTGACAGCAACTCAACCTGTCTGAGCAGGGGGGCCCTCTCAGGAAGTCGTAAACTCCATCCAGTATTAGAGGGCGCCATACTGAACCCCATTAATACAAGCAGGGTAGCAGTCGTTCAGCAGACCATGTTTTGTGTTTCATAACTGCGTTATCTGGAGCTTTGTTTCATGTGTATAAAAACCTCAGTTAGCCCTAATTTCCAGTCCCTGCAATTTCTGAACTAGCGTGTGAAGGTTTCTATAAATGTGGCCTATAATTATCATCTTAGGTTGTGCTTCAATGCACTTATTCATTATTCATTAATGAGGAATTTGGGGGAAAGAAATACCTGGCTCTCATCACTACAGAAACACAACGTTTAAAAATAGAAGAAAAACAGAACAAAGCTGAATATGAAATAACTGTATCTTGTTCTACTACTTTAGCAACTTTAGCTTTCTTATAGGTAAGATTTGCTGAATGTGCCATTACAGTGTTGAATAATAACTTTTTAAATCTAAACTTTTGGCATTTGTTTCATATTCATAAAATGAAAAGTGAGAGGGGGTTTCCAGCCCATAAAATGAGGGGGAAGGAAGAAGTTAACACGGGTACTTAGCCAAAAGGGATCTGAACATTCCTGACCCATGGAACTAGAAAATCTTAAAAGGACTAGGATAAATGGTACCTAGTGGTGACAGCCAGCCTGGAGAAGTCATAAGAGTACTAAGCCAAATGTTAATTTCCCAATATTCCCACAGTTTAAATCTCTGATTGAGGGAGTGAAAGGGTCATTTCTGACTGTGGAGGGACTTTTTTCCTAGCAGTTTCTGCCAAAACTTCAAATAACCGTCACATGATTTCTGGTCAACATAATGAACTTCTGTGAACCTCAAAAAAACGTTGCAAGTTTACTTCAGTTTGTGATTTTACTGAAAGTGATTTTTAAATAAGAAAGTACTTTAGAGCCTATGGAAATACACTATACACATCACCGTTTCATTTTCTTTTATAAAAAGTAGGATATTTGAAGAACTGAGAATCTGAGTTACTTTGACCACAGTCTCCTTTCTTCAGCTTTTATTAGATCATTTGTGAAGAGCACCGTCCCCTCTCCCCACTCCCATCACACCCCCAAGCCCACCTCCACCCCAGTGACTCCAGAATCTCTGATTCAATGCCAATTAGCTCAGTGCCTGCGGGCGAGTCACTAAACACCTTTGGCCTCTGATGTGTTATCTGTAAAATGAGCGTTTGTGAGTAGATAGATTCTAATGCACAATTCAGTTTTGAAAAAAATGATTGTGAATTTAAATTTCATGTTTACAGACAACAGGCATGGACATTTTAGGGTTTATGGGACTGTATTCCCTTACAATGTTTTATAAGTTTTGAACCTCAGCTTCATTTTTTGTTATCTGAAATGGTTCAAAAAGAATTCTACAGGTAACGTGAGAGTGGTGTTAATCAGTTTACCCACATCAAGAATTGCTGACAGAAAAATAAGTGTGAATATTAAGCCGAAAATTGGAAGTGCCAGGTGATATTGATCACTTTATGTGTGTCTAGCTGCCCAGTTTTATACCGTTCTGTATGTTTAGGAAGACCTTTTCCTAAGGCCCTTTTGTGGGCGCTAAACACATAATTGATTAAGCTTTGTCATAAGACAAGAAAAAAGAAGCGGAGGAAGTATTTTATTTATAATTGAATCACAAAGCGTTATTTATTAGCTACGCCTTTTAATGGCTCATGACATTTCATCAAACTAGGCCGCATACAAGACTCGTTGTCCTTCCTCCCTACCCCTTTCCATTTTTCTACAATCCTTTATCCTAACTGGCTATGAAAACACAATCATATGACTGGACATAGATCTCAGAATAAAAGGCAAAGGCATTGAAAGGAGGATGAAGGCTGTCACAGAGAGTGTTGGGCTCCTGTTTTGCAAAAGGCTGTGCTTTTCCTCTTTTTTCAGGGTTAGGGCTTTGGGCCAGGGCTGTGAAGTTATTCGGTAAATGTCGTTTCCAGTATGTTTTACAACAGGCTTAGATTTTCAAATCTGATGAGGTGTGTCCAAGTCCTGATTCATGTGTCTGAGGTTTCCTTGGCCCCGAACCATTTTCACAGTCAGTCTCCTGAACGGTAGAATAGCAGGAGCCCGCTACGGCTCAGTGAACACTTCCTGTGTTTCTTCATGTAAATATACGAGAACCTCCTTGATATCCTTTAGCATTTTCTCTTTCGCAAGAGAGCAAAACTTTACTTTTACCGATGGTGATTCTTTCATTTCTGAGTGAGAATGAAGGACTGATTTTACCATCTGTGAACAGTGACATATATACGTAGTACCACGATGGCAGCCAAAGTTCACCGTAGTCATCTTTGGTCCTGGAAATTCTATCAGTGCGATGGCCTTTCCCACTTAGATACCTAAATGTACTCTCAGATTTAATCTGTGCCTCCCCTGCAAAATAACTCATGTCTTTTAACTCTCTTAGTGGCATTGATCCCACCGGCACTCTTTAAATCACTCGGGTGGTCAGCATGGAGTCATGTTGAATGTCTGTCTTTCCTCAGTGGTTCGTACCATTGCTCATCAAGCCCTGACACCTTTCCTCAGGATGCCTTCATGTCGTCTCCAGATTTCTTTTCCGGCTACCATGTGAGTTCAAACCCTAGAATCACCACTGAGGTCCCAGCACACCAGTTTATTCATCTATTGATGAAATATTGCTAGTAAAATTTAACAGAGCTAAGCAGGGGAAAAGGTAAAGAATATGTTAGTTTGAGAGATTTAAAGAGAAAGGGGAAAGGATGGAGACAGCAAAAGATGGAAAGAGAAATAAAAATAGAGATGGGGTAGATTAGGGACACAGGTATGGTACAGATACAGATTGGGTAGAGGGTTTTTCAACAGCTTGGTACCTACAAAGTTGTAACAGTATAGCTGATAAGAGAGAACTTTATTCTTTCAAAGAGAGCATTGATAATGAAAGCTTGAAGGTGACTGAGGAAGGAATAGGTTTGAAAAGGACCCCAAAACCTTCTGGAAGAGATCGAAACTGTCTTCTCAAAGACAGTTTTCATGTAAGTTGGGATGGATGGAGAGGGCCCTCTCCAACACCTAGAGGTAAAGAAGCAAGAAGGACAGTGAAGGGCAACAGATTCCTAAGATAAAAGCCCTGTGAGCATCAGAGTCAGGGCGAGAGTGATGGCCCTGAGCCTAGAATGAGGTGGTGACAGACGCCGTCTCTGGGTTAGTGGCACAATAGACTCTGGCCCACACTCAGACCTCTGAGCTGCAGGTTTTGAACCACAGAAAGTGGTCGTGCTCGTGAGCAAACTCAGATCACATAAGAATGAATACTGGGAACCCCAGTCTCTTTGGCAAGGAGAGACAATACAGGCAAATTAACACCAGGAAAGAGACATTCTTCTTCCCCTGCTGAGAACCCGTAGCCAGGCCTTCAGTAGAAGGCAGCTCCTCACCTGTCTGCAGGAACATTCATTTCAGGGCCACACAGCCTCACCTGCCACAGGGTCCATGTCAGACCTGTGAGTCCTGGCAGCAGGGACAGCAGCCATCGCACTGGGAGTAGCCCATTCAGTGGACAGATCTTTCTTTCTCCTTTCTTCCTTTCTTTCTTTCTTTCTTCCTCTCTTTCTTTGTTTGTTTGTTTGTTTGTTTGTTTCTTTCTTTCTTTCTTTCTTTTTCTTTCCTTCCTCCCTTCCTTCCTTCCTTCCTTCCTTCCTTCCTTCCTTCCTTCCTTCCCTCCTTCCTAACTGTGTAAGACAATAGTAATCAGGACTGATTACCTAGGAATCAGAGGAAGCATTAGGTTAGGAAGTTCACAGACTGCCTGCTCACAGAGTAGATCTTAAAGAACCTCGGCTGTGTATTTCAGGACCTACCTGTGCCAATATTCACACCCAAGCTGTTAAAATGGACCATTTTACTTACAAAGAAAATGCTAAAACCCAGCAGGGAAACTGTCTCCTGAAACAATGGGCACTTTGCAAATCCCCTAACTTTTTAAAGCTGTCAAAAATGTTCAAGTGGGAGGACCTGAGTCTCTTCTTACCTATGAAAACTCCAACGATGGGTGGCCTGAAAGTTTGTGTCTGCAAGGGAGGGACTCTAAGCCGTGACTCTGATTTTGTTAAGTCATTACCAGATAATAAACCAGACTTTCTCTTTTCTTTACATCCCCCTGATCCAGAAGAATTAGATATTTTCGGAAAACCTCCAAAGAAGCAAGATATTCCCAGCAGTTTACTTGAACAAATGGCTTTGGTTGAGCGTAGTAGTCCCTTAAACATCACCTTTAAATCCTTGTCAGAGAGCAAGTCAGCTGCATTCAGACTTGCCCGAGCTGTATGCGGCTCAGCTGCTACTGCTTAACCAAAGTCAGAGGCCAGTGTGATGAATCTGTGGGGACCACAGGGCAGAAAGAGAGATCAACTTGGCTGGCAAAGCTGGCAGGCTGAAACTGTCTGCTTTTTGTGCTTTAAAAAAGTCTGTGTTGCCCATCGACAGACGAATGGATAAAGAAGACGTGGCACATATATGCAATGGAATACTACTAAGCCATAAAAAGGAATGAAATTGGGTCATTTGTAGAGACGTGGATGGATCTAGAGACTGTCATACAGAGTGAAGTAAGTCAGAAAGAGAAAAACAAATATCGTATATTAACGCATATACGTGCAACCTAGAAAAATGGTACAGATGAACCGGTTTGCAGGGTAGAAGTTGAGACACAGATGTAGAGAACAAACGTATGGACACCAAGGGGGGAAAGCGGCAGAGGGGTGGGTGGGATGAACTGGGAGATTGGGATTGACATATATACACTAATATGTATAAAATAGGTAACTAATAAGAACCTGCTGTATAAAAAATAAATTTAAAAAAAAAAGTCTATGTAAAAAATGTTTTGCTCATCATTCTCTCCTAGCCATTTATGATGCACATTTATATGCCTTAAATTCTCTTTTTAAAAAATTATAACTAATCTATTCTATAAGTTAATCAAATATGAAATTGAAGCCAACACAGTATGTAGGAGGAACAGAAAGTCAAGTTTTATAAAAGTTGTGACAGGAGTGAACTATAGCCAAACAAAAATACGATTTTTAGAAGAAATGGCATGAGAAACAAGAACATAACACACATCTATGAAGGGTATTTCTTTTTCATTATTGAGACTCCTATTTGCAGTTCTTTCTCAATGTCAATACCAATAATACTTATTATATTATTGCAAAATTAAAGTCACCTCTTTTATAAAATAAAGTCAAAAATTGCGACCTTAAAGTTTGATGTGTCACAAGATGTGTGACAAAACACATTCAACAATAACCAGTAAAGTGCTGGAAATCCAAAGGATGTGAGTTGTATTATATGGCACTGAGTCTGGGATTTGGAAGTTATTTTGTGATTATTTGTTGTTGGTCTCCAGAGGGTATGTTTCATGTATTTCTTCCTTTTTACCCAGAATATAGTTTTGCTTGGGTGGTGACCATGAGAGAATAATGGCACTGTGGGAAGAGTGCTTGTGTGGTTTTCACTGTAATTTGATCAATATCAGTAAACAGTTTGTCTGAAAGCTATTCATATAAAAATAAACAACTCTTCAGTAGCTGTTCTTCCAATGCTCAGAGAAGTGAACACTTTATACTCAGGGGAGAAAGTGTATTGACTACAAAAAAATGCATCGACTAATAACAAATTTTCTCCCAAAACATTGTCTTTCCGGGATTCCCTCCGCCCCCATCATTTGAAGCATCAGAAAAAAACTGACAGTGAAACAATTATCACCAATGATTTGAATAAAAATAAAAAAACTTGTGTTCATCATGTGGGAAAACAGGTGAAGATTAAAGCAGGATTGTACTTGGCTTTAGGTTGGCAGGATAATCCAGGCTGTAATTATGTGTCGGTCATTGACGAGTAGTCCTGGGGTGCTTACTCTGTTTGCCCCTAGACTCACCTTTATCATTCTCAGCCCTTGATATTAGAAACTGGGGTTTCATATTTGACTCTTGGTTTTTTTTCTCTCTACCTCATTCAACCATCAATTCTAATTTCACCTCTCAACTGTTTCTCACATGTGTTTCGTCTTTTCTGTATCTCCTAGTGCTAGTTCAGGTCCCACCATCATTTACCTGATCTACTTCAGTGGCCTCTTTTACATCTATTCCCATCTAGAATCTTATCACCCTCTAATTCATCTTCCAAACAGGCACTAGATGACAAATAAAATGCAAATGCCACGGTGTCCAAGTACCCTTGTTTGAGACACCAGAATGACACATGGTGTAGAAAACTTTGGTGATCTAGCCCATGTCTTTGTGTCTTGCTTACTCTAGGTTTCAAACGTGAATCAGTTTGAAAGTATTTAGCATTGTGCCATTCATTATAGTAGCTCCAGAATTTAACATAGTGCCTTCAGCATAAGAGGAACTTAATAAATACTGTGTGTCCTAAATATTTCTTGAATAAATTGACCACTGACACCATTCAGCCCAAGTCAGGATCTTGTCTGGATGCTGTAACAGCTTCCTAACTCTTCTTCCAGCACCTAGCTCTTCTTCCTTGCCTTGTTAAATGCTACTGATTGCTCAGGTCTCAGTTTAAACATTGATTTCTTAGTGTGGCAGTCCCTGACCCTCTTGACTGGGTTAAATTATTTTTCCCTGCATCACCATAGCATTGCTCTATAGCACTCATCACACTTGTAATTACGTGTTTAATGTCTGTCTGTAACTTCCTCAGCGAGGCTCTCCCTAATCCCCTCGACAAGGGGAAGTATCGGTATTAAACGTTCTCCTAGGTCATCGTACTTCTCCTTAACATGCATCACAGTTCGATAAGTATTTGTTGAGTTGAATTGAAAATATATCTCTAGTCCTCAAGGAATGTTGAGGTTTGGCTCTAGCAGTTCCTGTATATTCCTAGCTAACTCTTTCTCATTGTAAAGTCTCAACTGTCAGCAACTCAAGGAGTCTTTGCTAATCAAAGTTTACACCACTCCCGCTGGATTAGATCTCTGTTGTCAGTGCTCACGTAATGCATCATGCACATTTCCGTCATTGCACTTCCTAGAATGTATTACAGAGATTTATTTATGGTTTCGTCTTATTAGACAGTAGTTTCTTTGAGATTGGATTAGATGCCTTGTTCATGTTTTATATTCCAAGGGTACAGGGACCAACACACATATGCACTCAATGACTATTGAATGGATGGATGGATGAATAAATGGAAAATAGGAACTATATAAACTCTTGCTTCTAAGTAATATATCTTCTCTAATGGGAATGCAGGATATCTCAGTGGCAAACCTGTATGGACTGAAGAACTAGGGCCCTCTTGGGCACTCCTCACATACCCACACCCTAGACCTTGACATTTTAGGGACACAATCCCGGCTGAAATTGTGTTTAAGACCTTTATAAAATCAGTGATCAAAAGATAATTTAAACTGAATTGTAAAGAATACGTAAAATTATTCTAATCCTAAATTTGTAGGCTGAGAATTATATCCATTAGATATATACGTAGGTGTATAGGTGTATATTCTACCTGTGGCAGGTAGAATAATGGTCCTCCAAAGATGCTGACATACTAATTCCCAGTGAATATGGTACTTTATATAGCAAAAGGGATTTTGCAGATGTGGTTAAGGTAAGGATCTTGAGATGGGAGATTATCCTGGATTATGTGGGTGGACCCAGTGGAATCACAAGGATCCTTATGTAAGGGAGTTGAGAGTGTCAGTCAGAGGGAGATGGGCAGATGCTACACAGCTGGCTTTGAAGATGGGGGAAGGGCCAGGGGCCAATGAAAGCAAGAGCCTCTATAAGCTTGAAAAGACTAGGAAATAAGTCCTCCCTGAGAGCCTCCAGAGAGAACACAGCCTGGCTAACACGTCGATTCTAGCCCAGTGAGACTTCTGACCTATAGAGCTATAAATCTGTGTTGTTTTAACAGGTAAATTTTAGATAATTTGCTACTGCAGCAATAAAAAGGTATATGTATTTTACATGTATATGATATGGATTTGTATCTCTAATGTATTTGCCAGTGCTGCAGTACTGTTGCCTGTCCTTTGAGTTAGAGTCTAGAGGGAGAGACAGACAATAACAAACATACACAAATCATCACACATTTACAACTGTGGCAGGTGCCGAGGAGAAATACAGCCACCTGTACGTTAACTCCCAGGCTTCCCTTGTCAAGAGGACTGGAGACTAAATTTACACATACACACACACACACACACACACACACACACTTTTTCCAATGGTCCAAAGTTATAGATACAGAGTTGGTCATCTGTTTATATTTCAAGAGGATTTGTATCATGTATATAAATCCAAAAAATCATTGTCTAGAACAGGAGGAAGAGCATGGGAATTTTTGCATATGCCACTTTATTTGTCACTATACCTTGCTCATGTCTATATTGTCAATGTAGAACTGGAGAGGATTTAAACATGTTTTCCCCCAAAAAAATTAGTAATAGAAATTTCAAAACTAAATTTTCTGGACCTAGGAGAATCATGTGAGATCTTAGCAAGTTGGAATATTTTCATATTTTATATGAAACATCCCCCAAATCCTCATATAGTGCCCCCCATGTCAGAATACTTTGCTAATGAATACGGTCAATCTCCTTTCCATCTAAGATATTTTATTTTTAAATCATCAAAATGTTTCTGATTATGTCTTTTATAAGACTTAAAAATACATTTCTTTACCTTCTTTACTCGTTTTAAGGTAACACTGTTTCAAAAACAGCAATAATTACCTTATTAACAGGTATTTCCGTTATATCTAAACTATCATGATTGCTTTTATTGTAAGAAATAAAACTGTCTTCCTCCCTGACAGCCAGTCACATTTTTCCAGAAAAAGATTACCCCAAATTCTGCATAATTATATGGTATAGATTAAAGATAACAAAGATAAAACTCAGACTGTTTACATAGTTGTTAGTTGGATGTGCAAATAAAAATGAAATATACTTAAAATCACAACCACTTCATCATGGGTTGTGGGTTACTGTTGTTTTTATTGGCATAATTGATTCCTTGTTGTGTAACAAGAAGTGTGCAGAAAATTTGTTTGAACCATTTATCATAACTTGCATCACATGTTATTTTTAATATGCTCTTTCAGGAGTGTGGTGAAGGCCACAGAAGACAAATATTAGAAGTGGGTTTTTTCATAGCTTTCTCAAAAAGGAAATTAGTATTTGAAATATTAGTCTTTTAAAATATGTTGGTATCTTAGGTCAGAAAGTCTAAGGTTAATCTTATTTTCCCCCCATGGGTTTATGATAAAAAGAGAGATAACTATCTTGATAGTTTTTTTGGTTTTATAACAATTGGATTTATATTCCGAAATTAAATTAAGGGAGAAACAGCCTGTAAAGGATTTAATCTAGAGAAATGAATGAAAGAACTGAAATTCAACTTAAATAGTTGAATATCTAAGTCTAATAGTTGAGTATCTAAGTCTAGTCATCCTTCTAACATGGATCTCTTAAGGATAGGACCACATAAATGATTCTCACAATATTCGTTTGTAATGACTATATTCAGTAGGGTTAGTAAGATTTAAGATATTCCCATGGTATTCTAAACAAATTATTAAAAAATATAACATTCCAGAGATGAAGAATATATCAGCATTCCCTAACAGTGTTATATCTTATTAAATATTTTCATTAAGTATTGATAGATGATATGAAAAATATATCGTGTCAAATATGTCTGAGAAATTCTTGATATAAAATATTGATTAGATGTTTTTACTACAGGACTTATTGGAGCCTTAAAGTGTTAATTAGTGCAGTGAATTTCCAAAAACTAGAAGAGATAATAACCTGCAGTGCTTCATCAGCTAAGAAAATCAGTCCCGGTTCTCTTCACTCTGTAATCCTGACCTGCTTCAGGTAAGGGGTTCTAAATTGAAATGGTGTCATTCTCAAGTTCTCTGGGAAGATCTGTTAGTTTTATTCTCTCTTCCTACCAGGAGTTCTAGGTGCAGAGAACATGCGTGGACTTGTGGATCAAAACTAAAATTAACTTTAGTGACTTGTGAACCTACCCTCAGCATTCATTCATCCTTATGCGCGAGTAACCCCTGATTTTTTTTTTTTTAATTTTTATTTATTTATTATTATTTATTTATTATTTATTTTTGGCTGTGTTGGGTCTTCGTTTCTGTGCGAGGGCTTTCTCTAGTTGTGGCAAGTGGGGGCCACTCTTCATCGCGGTGTGCGGGTCTCTCACGATCGCGGCCTCTCTTGTTGCGGAGCACAGGCTCCAGACGCGCAGGCTCAGTAGTTGTGGCTCACGGGCTTAGTTGCTCCGCGGCATGTGGGATCTTCCCAGACCAGGGCTCGAACCCGTGTCCCCTGCATTGGCAGGCGGACTCTCAACCACTGCGCCACCAGGGAAGCCCCGTAACCCCTGATTTTTAGGGGAATCTTCCTGTTTTAATTGCCTCTTATTCACATTGGTGAGGGAGGATTCCCTTATGGGGATGGCCAAACACAGGACACCCGACACTGGTCAGAGGAGGTCGACAACAGTTTCTTAGTCACGTATACACACAGCCAGCGGGAGGAGGGCACTGCAGGCCACACAGGACCACGTGGAGGCTGCACCTGGGAACAGAGTGAACAACCAGGGACTGTGCAAGGCGGGCTTTGTGGCTTTGTAGGATCAAGAGGGCGGAGTGCCCCTCACTCCCGCAGAAGGATGTGATTAGCTTGTTTGAATAATTCCACAGGCTGGCAGGGAACTGAAATCCATGACTCAGGGATAAGCAGGAACTGTACCTGGTCCTCTTGAGAGGAGGGCTGTTTGGCTAGGTGACCTTCTCCGCAGAGCAGAATGTTGTCGGGACCTTGTGGTCCAGCTATTCAAGGCCCACCTGGCTTCAGACGTCAAGGCAGCACATTATATTGGGTATAATTTAGACCTTGCACCTCACCCCCTTCCATCCATACTCAGTGCACATGGTTTAGGTAAGGCTTATCCAGCCCCTGGAACCAGACAAGAGCATGTGACCAAGTTTAAATTTATCACAGCCCCCATCCCCAGAGATTAATTCAGGAATGAGTTTATCACCCAACTCAGGCCAATGACAGTCAAGCTAAGGATTTTTTAATGGGACTTTGGAGAGAGAAATGTGCTATTTTTGAATGCAATTGCTACCAGTAAGAGTGATGGGAGCTGGGTGCTCCCAGAGACCCTGATGCAGAGCCTGAGAATGAAGCCAGCACAGACAAAGCAGGGCCTAGAAATGGGAATGGAATAGTCTGCTGACCTCACCTGATCTGCATCCAGTCACGCTGGACACCTCTCTACTGCTGGCCTTTCTAGGCACGTGAAACATTCCTTTTCCATTTTTGATTAAGCAGGTTTGAGTTGAATTTTGTCACTTATAATTTTAATAGCTCTGATTGATATATGAACTAATTTGAATGAATGCCTGTCCAGCTGTACTGAATGGTTTTGTTAAGAACCACTTTACAGTGTTACCCTTGGCAATATTTTAGAACCCTGCAATGTCCTCACTCATGACCCAGACTCAACCACGGCTCCCTTTCAAAGTGACCTCATTGGATAGCTCTTCTTGCAATGTTACCGTTAAATGAGATTGATCAGCATTTCCACTCCGGTGCAATAAACGATCTTTGATGACCGTGTGCACAAAAACAAGAACACAATGAAAAAGAAAGAAAGGATAATCACTATCATGTCATGATCTATATTAGAGGACAGAAATTGATTTGGTCAATTCAGAGTCAATTAGTAGATCTCAATATATTTATAATTTGAGCAAATATTACAAAACATTTTAAAGAACCCTCATCTTAATAGTATGAAATTAGAAATTAATTTATGTTGGCACTTTCTGTTAATAAAGAAGGACATGTAAAAGTGAAGAGCAAATAAATGTGATAACTATTGCTGGACGAATAACTTGGAAACATAAGTAAATCAAACATTAGAACTTGTAACTTCCAATGTTTTCTCAAGGAAAACATTCAAGGAAATATCAACAACATTTACACACTCTTTCATATTTTCATCCAGATAAATCCTGCAGCTCATAGCCACTCAGCAGTGATTTGAAGCAGCAGGGTTGCTCTTAACATTTACACTTGCTTGATGAGAAAATGTTGAAATACTCACAAGTACACTTATTAAGTAAAAGAAATGACAGTGCACACTGGCTGTCTCCAAATGTTGACAAGGGACACAGAGGTAAAGGAGGCAAACACTTTCAAAATGCTAAGTCGTACGTGAAAAAAAAAAAAAATGAAGCCAGGTTTCTGGTATCTTGTCATACATCCTCCTAATCTACATTTGTTTATCTATCACAAATATATTTCATAAATATAAAAGGAAAATATGCTATCAGAAAGCAGTTGAGATTAATTTGAATTTAGAGACTCACATTATCCGTCATGGGGTGATAAGAAGCCCCAGGGCATGAATTAGTCATTCATGACCATTTGCCTCTGGTGACTTGAGCACAGAGGCAGTAACAACGTATGTAATGTATTTATCTGCTAATTTAGTCATTTACTTGATGGATATGAGAGAATTCCAAAGGAAGATTATAACGATACTGGCATACACTTTTCCAGTGTACCAGAAGATTTGCAATAAACACAGCACATAAAACTTTCAAAATACATTTAAAGTACCAGAAGGCTAATTCATTAATAACACTATAAAAGTGTATCAAGGAGGAGAGGAATGTTAATTTCTTCAACATGCCCTGTATAGGTGCAAGCAACATACCTAAGGTCATCCACAGAGCTACGGTAATAAGGAGATAACTTTGAAATATTCAAAATGAGCTTCTTTTGTTGGACCTGTATCTTCATTTCTTTCACTTCAGGCATTTGAGCCCCAGAAGTTGGAGGTTTAAATAGGCTGAGGGTGAAGAGTTGTGATGGTAAGGAATTCCTTATACCCCATAAAATCGATTTACAATCAACCAATCTTTGAATTTTTTTTTTTTCTTTCCAGAATGGGATTTTCACAAAACATATGAGACCTTTTTATCTTTTTTCTTTGAGCTGAAATGTGAATCTATGGTGTAATATCCAGTAGGCATGTTTTAGAAAATCCTCTGGTTTCATGAACTTTAAACCAGTATTTATAAGATAATAAGTAAAGTAAAAATGTCCCTGCTGCATGAAGGTTAACTGGATTGTTTCAAGTATAGAGCTGATGAGAAGGTATGCTTGGATCACTATATTTTTATTAAAACTTATATACAATAGAAAAGAGTCAGCATCTTAATAGTAATACTGCATTCCTTCAATTGCTCTGAAAAGAATTTAACTTTATATTTTTATTATCGATAAGATTTACACACTTAATTCTCTTGGATTAACTATTATATTTTTCACAAGTAAAGCTATTGTCAACCTGGAATCAGAGCCAAGAGTCTTTCTGTATTTAAATGTAGAACAGTATTACTACAGTACAAATGAATGGCTTCCACCCAGCTTAATTATGTTCAAGCTGCAAAAAAATGCATATGTTGTATCTATGGATTTGCAAATACGAAGCAGGGGCTCCCTCTACATAACTGTCTGTGCATTGCTTTTGTCTTTTAGTTTTTATAGCACGGATACTAAAGCCAAATTCTCTTTAAACTCAGGAGTTGATCACTGGAACATGAGGCTGATTACATGTAATAACATGATATTTCCTAACCACTTAGTAAATTTGAAATGACAGTAGTCGCCATAGTACATGTATTTTGTAGAAAATAATCTACTGTTAGGCCACAATGAAAAAGATGTATGAAAATATTAAAATCGTAATTGCAAATGAAAAAAATATAGCCAAGTTACTAAGCTGAAGACACATTGGAAGTATCACCAGCTATGCAGTCTTCATGTTGCATTTTGGACCATTGAAGAGACAGAATGCAAAAAGATTCTGAATGTGTTCTAAGAATAAGAAAGGTACATTAGTTACATCATGTGCCTAATGTCACCACCAAATGGGTGACTTCTGTGGATGAATTACCCCATAGTGTAGCTCTCCTTGTGCTCACTGTCAACCCCAAAGGCAGATGTTTTGTTTTCACTTCTACAACCCACCCCAATCCCACTTCAAGACCACAGCATCCAATCCTGCTTGTGCGTCTGGCCTGCCTTCCTGCCCTGTGAAATTCAAACTCAACACTACGACACCAACTTTCTCCTTAGTGTCCAGCCCACTGTCCTGAACTACATAGTTCACACTTGCAAGACCTACAGTTGCATGAGCCAATTCCTTCAACACCCTCCCACACCCATACACACACACACACACACACACACACACGCTCTCAACTCCCTCTCTCTGTCTACTCGGGCAACCATAACAAAACACCAGAGGCTGTGGCTTAAACAACAGAAATTTATTTCTCACAGTTCTGGAGGCTGGAAGTCCAAGATCCAGGTCCTAGCAGGGTTTGGTTCCTGGTGACGACTCTCTTCCTGGCTTGCAGATGGTGCCTGCTTGCTCTGTCCTCCCATGATGGAGAGGAAGAGAGCAAGCTCTCTGGAGTTGCTTCTAATAAGGGCACTAATCCCATCATGAGGGCCCTACCCTCGTGACCTCATTTAAATTTAATCACCTCCCAAAAGCCCCATTTCTAAATATCATAACATTGGAGGTTAGGGCTTCAACATATGAATTTGGGGAAGGGACACAATTCAGTCCATGTGTCTGCTCTCTTCTTATCTATCTATCAATCAGGTACATACAGATCTATATCCTATTATTCTCTGGAGAACACTCACTAATACATCTTATCATCCCTGGAAAATCTAAACTACAAAATGGCTCCTTCCCTCTGACCCAGTCATATTTCCAGAGCACTCACTTTCTAACTGTTGCTTCGGCTGTTATTCACCTACAGTGAGACTTTCAATCCCTGGGCCACTTTATTCTTGCAAACCATCAACTGCCTTCTAGCTTCAGTTTCGATTCTCAGCTGAGCACTCAATGCTGCCACTGTAATTTCCTCAGAAGTTATTCCATCGTTTCACCTCATCCTTCAAATCACGAAGGTTATCAATAAATTTTATTTGCCCAACCAATCAATTTGCCCAACCAGAAAAGTAGAACTTTTCTGTTCTACTTTACTTAAGATCTTTATGTCTTTTAACTCTATCAATTCTCTTGATTACTCTGTGTTTCTAGACATTATATTTGCTGCAAACGTAAAGAATATGTAAGGATCGCTTTTACTACAGGATGTATCCTGCATGAAGGTCATAGGTCTTCATTTTATTTCACTGGACACTCCAGTGCCTAGCACAGTTTCTGTTTAGTAGTAAATAGTTGCTTAATAAAATCTCATTAAGTGAATAAGCCCTCTCACGAAGAAAAATTCTACATCAGTTGATGACAACAGTCATAATCGGTCATAATAATGGTTATTATCGTTAAAGTAGAAAGTGGGGAAATGTTGAGGACAAGGTATTTAGTTCATGATAATACTTCTTCCTTTCATCTTTGATAAGTGACAGCAAAGAGTTCATTTAGCCCATAGGAATAATGATGTAGAAATGCCATACACTCCATTCTATCCTACAAGTTAAGCCAAAGATACATGAACTTTCCTGTAGAATGAATCTTGTAGTAAAAGTATCAACTCATAGTCTTTAAAATACATTCTCAACAAACATGATGTCTAAAGACACAGCCTGGTTTAGTGGAAAGCATACCTGACAGGGAACTGCAGACCTCACTTGTAGCTCTGGTTCTGGTTAATGTGCTGTGTTTTCTAAGAGAAGTTAGTTAACTTCCTTAACATTCCATGTCATTACAAGTGAAGGGATTGGACTTGATTATTTCTAAGGTCTCTTTGAGGTCTAAATTTCTATTCTAGACTAATGAGATTTAAATTTTTTAAGGTTTTACTTCTTACTCCCTTTATTTTTAAATGTAAAAATCACCATGCAGCACTTTTCCTTGCCTAAAAAAAGTTCCTTTGTCAGCATATCAGGATGCTTAGACATAAACCTTTATACACTCTAACACCAAAAAATGCTAATTTTTCAGTCATCTTAATGTTTTTAGACTCCATAGAGTCTGTCATATTATTAATTTTTTTAGTGGGACTAGTAATAAATAATATAAACTAAGTCTTTAAAGTTGGTATGTATTTTGCCTGTTTTTTCACTTAAATTGGACATTACAATATTTTATGACAGATTATCATATCCAATGAAAATATGAATGCAGGTATGTAATAGCTACTAGCACCTTGTATTTATAAGATCACTTTAAACTTATGTTGAGAATGATGTCTATCTACTTTACTATTTGGATATTTTCAAATGAGGATTAAAATACTACCACCATTAATATATGGTACAATTAAGCACTTCTTATCAGATTTATAGAATAACATACCATAAAAATTTCTCAATACAAAAAAGAATATTTCTAATCCTTAATCAATATACAGTTATTATGGGCAATATTTAGTGTAGTCTTGGTATACAAGAATGTTGAAATTAACTTTTCAAAAGCCAGGACAGAGTATGAAATGTCACATAAAACTAATTAAATTTAATAATCCTGATTTAACTCACTTAGTCTATTTTTCCCCTTCTGTCAAATAAAGGGCTTAGATTAGATGATTTGAGATAGAATATTTTGTGACTCTGTGAGGAAAGGAGGGTAAGTACTGAATGATAATGGGATTTAAGGTAGACCTGGAAATGTATAGGATTGTCATAGCAGAAGAGAGACAGGACTCCCAGGCAGAGAGTACAGCTTAGGTATGTCTTGACTCACCTTTTGTTTAAATGATGGAGATAAAACGATAATTAAAACTCTACCTGCATAGTCTGATATTTTAGCTACTAGTCAAATGTAGCTCTTAAAACATAATTTTAAATTAATTTAAATTAAAAATTCATTTCCTCAGTCACACTAAACACATTTCAGGTGCTCAGCAGCCACATGTGACTACCCCACTGGACAGTTCAGACATTTCTATCATAACGGAAATTTCTACTGGTCAGCAATGCATCTAGATAATAATAACCAAATGGAAACAGGGAAATCCAATGTCTATTTGACTATAATATGGTCTGTGTCTTGCTTAAGAGAAGGTAGAAATAACTTTAGACTTTATTTTAAACTATATAATTAAGTATGTTTGCTGACAAAAATAAGATCTATATTCTTCTCCATGCGTGCAGAGAAAAAGAAGGGAGTGTAGAAAATTATCAACCCCAAAGAAGTCACGGAAGGAGAAAAATTACAGCGGAAAGGATAGATTTCTTAAGATTGGATTCAGCTACGAGAAACACACACACACACAGATGTAGATTTAAATATGGAAGATGTTTATTTTGTGCTCACATTAATCACATAAATGTCCAGAGATAAGAAGTCCAGAGCTGCTATGGTCACACAGTTCAATGCTGTCCTGAAAGACTATTCAAGTCACCATTCAGCCATCCCTGGGATGTGGTCCTGGTCCACATGGTCTAAGGAAGCATCCATGTACCAGGCACAATAATGCTGGAAAGGACCAAAAAAAAAAAAAAAGAAGAAGAAGAAGAAGAAGAAAGCAAGAACATCTTCCTTTGTCTCCTAATAAAGACTCTGGAAGGCTGTATGCTTTTTTTTTTTTTTTTTTTTTAAATTTGGCATTGTTATTTTATTTTACAGTGGGCCACTGTGTACTACAAAGGGTAGCATTCTACAGAAATGCCCTTTTAGTTGTCCTTAAATATAGAAGCTGGGCATCTGTCTAGTTGATATTTGTACTATGTCTGTATTGTGAGTCATCTGTCCAGTCTTCTTTCTTGCCTCATGGCTTTCCTTACCTTTCACAAGTCTTTTATATTCCTAGTTGTGGCTGTATGCTTTATATCCCATTGGCCAAAATGTAGTTACATACTCACACTTAACTCCAGGGTGGCTGGAACATGTAAAATTTATTGCAGTCAGCCATGTGCCCAGCTAAGAGGTCTGTTCATTCAGAAGAAAGGGAGAATGTATATTGTGGAACACTGCCAAAGATAAAAACACAAAATAAAATATTTTTATAGCTATGATATATCAGTAATTATAATAAATATTAACAGATTAAACTTTTATATGAAAAGATAAAAATTGTGACTACTATCTAATCCATCTATAAACTTCTTGCTAGAAATATATATAAAACAAAAAACATACAGAAAGGAAGAAAATAAAAGAATTGGAAAAGTATACTGTGCTAATAATAATTAAAGATATTTCTAGTAATATTAAAATTAGATGAAATAATATTAAAGGCAAAAGGCATTAATAGGGATAAAAGGAACACAGAATCTCCATGAAATAGAAAAACTATGAGCTTGTATGCACCTAACCACACAGCTTCAAAATACATAAAGCAAAACCAGAAAGAATTATTAGCAGAAACTAATAACTCCACAGTCATAGTGGGGAATTTTAATACAACTATAACAGAAACCGATTAAACCAAATAATCAAAGATTTAATGTTCAAAAGTACATGTTTGTTCTAGTACGTATATAGAAATCCTGCATACAAACAATATAAAATATGTACATTTTGGTTAAATTTTTATCTTCAAATAATTTTAAACTTACAGAAATATTGCAGAAATAGCACAAATAACACAGTTTCATACGCCCCCCTCCGACTTGCTTTTATGTTAACATCTGACATAAACGTAATTATTAAACTAAGAAATTAGCATTAGTACAACACAATTAAAGACTTTATTTGGTCCTCTCCAATCTGTGACAGTTTCTCAGTCTTTCCTTGTCATTCACCAGCATCACACTTTTGGAGACTACGGGTCAGTTATTTTGTGTCTCTCAATTTGGATTTGTCTGATGTTTTCTCATGATCAGATAGAGTTTATGCATTTGGGGCAAGAATACCACAATTATGCTGTGCGCTTTTCAGTACATCTTGTCAGGGAGCACATAATGCACATATGTCTTATTATTGGACATGTCACTTGCTTAAGCCGGTGTCTGCCATAATTTTTCACTCTGAAGTTATAATTTTCCCCCTTTTAATCAAATATCTTAAGGGAGACTTCTTAAGACTAGGCAAATATCCTGTTTCCCTTCTAATTTTTGCCTAGGAATTTGAGCATGCATTGGCAACTCTTGCCTGAAATAATGATTCCCATGGCGTTCTAACAGCAATCCACTGTTTCCCTCTCTCATATATTTATTCATTGGAATTTTTCTGTAAGAGAGCCATTCTTTCTTCCCACCTGTTTACTTATTTGTTCATATTAGTATGGACTCATAGATTTTTAAATTCTATAGGTTAAAAATTCTATAGGTTCATTATTTATTTTGTTCCTGCAATCGCTGCACCTTTGGGCATCAGGACCTCCTCAGGTTGTCTCCTTTGCCCTTGCGATCTGCCCCATTGCTTTTTGAGAACTTCCTTACTTTTTGACATCAATGCTCCAGGCTCATCTCTTATTTTCCCTGCTTCAGCCCTGGAATATACCACTTCTCCAAGGAACCTTGAAAATGGTTAAAGGCTTGTTCTCAAAATCATTTTTAAAATTTCATAATGCAGGAAATATTATTTCTCCATAATTTCAGCTGTTGAGTTGTTTGTACAGCCACTACACAGAACAGCTGCACCATTAAATGGGCATTCGTTTTCAATTATAGTTTCTTAGGGAGAAAAATGCCTTAAAGTTAGTTAAATAGCTAAAAATTAGAGTTCTTAGTTTCCTTCATTTAAATTCTTGAGTACTGTACACTGAACAACTGCACAAAGATTAGATTTATTATGTAATCTCCAACATTCTGCCTTGTATTGCTTAAATTGTGTAAACATTTGTTGGTTCAGAAAGTATTGAATATTCCATCTTAAGTAGCTGACATACTCTTTGTTAATATGCTAATTTCATTCTCAAAGTCTAACTTAATCCTCAAATTTATTGTCCTACATATTTAACCATTTGAAAGTTTATAGTAGTTTTCTTCATGGTATTAATATTTATAGTCATTATTAGTTACTATAGCATTGTGCTTTTGCAATAATAAATAGACACTTTTGTTTCAAAATAGATTTTCGTCACGAAAACAACATAAGGAGAATTTTCTTTCTGAGTACCATCTAGATTATTTACATATATTTGTAAATGAATATTCAGATACTCACAGAAAATCCAAATAACATGTTTTATTTGTATTACTGATGTTGTAACCATATTTAAATATGAAAGAAACCTTTGAGATCACAGAATTATTGATCATACTCAAGTTCAGGGATGCCAGAAATTATATTGAAGTTGGCTTGCAGCTGTTTAGTCTATTAAGAACCAAGGTTGAAGTTCCACTTAATAGCTGGTTTTGGCCAAGTATCAAAGCCAAACAAAATCTCCATGCAACTCTAATAACTAGGAATAAATCTAACATAAATTATAATAACATGTTGAATAATATTAATAAGGACTTGCATAAATGGAAATAAATCATGCTTATGGTTGAAAAGCCATGATATTATAAAAATATAATTCTCTCCAAATGAATGATTAATTTCAACTCAATTCCAAGCAAAATTCCAGTGGGGTTTTTTATAGAACTTGACAATCTTATCCCAAATTCACATAGGAGAACAATGAGACAAAAATAAGTTAAAAAAAAATAGGGGGTCTCCAAGGGGTTTCCAAGGACATCTTGAGGAAGAGGAGTGATTTTCTAATTTGAACAACGGTGCCACATGAGTTTGCATGGCTCAGTGGGTCTTGTCCTAACAAATGACAAGCCTTGGTATAAAGGTATAAATTAGACATATGCAATAGAATTCAGAGGACAAAAACAGACCCGTGAATATTTAGAAAATTGATACATGACAGAAAGGGCATTAGAAATAAATGAAAAGTTTGTTTTTCAATAAATGTTACAGTGAGAACAGATTTTATTATACATAATAAAAATAAAATAAGAGATATACTTTACAATCCATTCTAAGTGAATGAAAGATCTACTCTGTAAAATTTTTGAAAGAAAACATAGTAGATATCTTTATATCTACAAGGTAGAGAAAGGCTTCTTAAACATAATTCAAAAGCTCAAAACATAAAAGAGAGAGTTGATCAATTTGAATACATTAAATTTTTAACTCTTCAACTAGAAACCATAAACAAGTGAAAAGATCAGATGCCAATTGGGAGAGGCTATTTACAATTCATGTAATTGACTAAGAATTAGGTATAAGAACACACAAAGAGCTCTTACTAGTTAATAAGAAAATAGGCCAACAACCAAAAAAGTGAGAAAAAAAATGAATAGTTAATCCAATGACAAGCCAATGTCCAATAAATGTATGGAAATATACTCAAGCTCATTTCTAAGTAGGGAAATGAAAAAAAACAGCAAAATATTATTTCATATCCATCAGATTGACAACATTGAAAGTGCTTGATGATATTAACCATTGGTAAGGTTGTGGAAAAATAGGGAACTTTTATACACTGCCAAAAGTGTAAAGTGTATACACATGCCCTGGAGGGCAATACGGCACCATCCTGGTAAAGTTGTAGATACACACATTGGAACATTTAAGTAGGTACTCTTCTAGAGAAATCCTAGCACGTGTGGCAAGCAGACATATGGTGTGACATACATGTTTATAGCAGTGAAAGATAGGGCACAGGCCTAACTGCTCATTGAATAAATTGTGATGCACTCCATCAAGAGCAGAATGTACAGTACCTAAAAATGAATCATTCAGGGATGTATATGTATTAACACGGTGAAAACTCAGAATACTGAAAGCTAATGGCAAGTTAAATGATGATATTCACAGTCTCAGGCTATTTGTATAAAGACTGAAAATATACAAAACATGACATAGCGTGGATGGATAGATCCTTGTGCAGTAACAGTATAAATGCATACACGAAACTGACAAACATTCTAGTGAACAAGATATGAATGGAGGGCAGAGAGACAGTCTGGGAAAGGTAGCCAGGTACTGCAATTCTTTCTGTGATCTTTCATTTCTTTAAAAAATCTGAATGTATCAAATTGTTAAAGATTTGATAAAGCTTCGTGTTGTTCTCTTGGTGTGATGATTGTAGTGTTTCCATACTTTTCTGTATGCTTAAAAAAATTTGCTGATAAAAATGGAGGTTTTACCATGTACATTGAATAAAGAATGATAATAGAGCCAAAAGTAACATAATTACCATAGTAAACACAGATACAGGACAAAACACATAAGTCAAAAAAATAAAATAAAATAGTAAAATAAAATAAAAAGTTACAGCAAGCACTGCACAACTTTCCTGCTGTGTGTCTGTAAAATGCCACCTTTGATTAATAAGGAAGTTTGCATGGGAGTGAACGCAGCTGCCTTATAAATCAATCAGCAAAAGAGGAGTTAAAGACAATCATTTCCATTGTGTGCTCAGGAAATAAATTTCCTGTCAAAAATAAAAGCTTCTTGTCCAACACTAAATAGCATGGCCATAATGTGACTAATGGCTGAATGACTCTAACAGCAAAGATCAGAGATTCCTCTGAAATTTATGAATTACCAAAATTATGTATGATGATGTAAAGTTATGTTTAGGTAGGAAACATAGACTTTATTTTTTAAGACTGAAAATTTAAAGTTAAAATTGAGTTACCCTATGAAGAGCATGATACTTTAAATAAATCATCTTTAGACACTTAAATAACTGATCGCCATGATTTTAATTTAACAAAGTCATTTATTTCACAGGGAACTGATTATTTTCCCTAGATTTCCAATTGCACTTTCAACCACATAAGTTCTGACATTAGCTAGCGCCCACATTCCACCTATTTATAAAATTCCCTGTACCCTGTTGCCATTTAGCACAGTGAATACCCATTTGTAAACAAAATGGTGATACATTATGATAGCCAAAGGGCAGAGCTTTACCTGGACAGAGATTCATCATTTTTTAATGTAGCACAGCTTGGTGTTTGCACTGTCATCAAGCACTCTGAAAGGTGCTTGGAGAGATTGATGACCTAAACGATTACTGGAACTTAATAATAGCATCAGCAACTGTGGGTTGATACTGCACACAACGGAAATAGTACCTTCATTCTCGTCCATGCTTATTGTTGGCCAAGTTATATTAATATTTTGACCAGATAAAGTGTTAGAGAAAACTGAAATCTTATTCTATAATAGTAATTATATGATATTTTGATATGGTCTTAGCAAGTGCCATACAAAAATAATTCCCTTGCATATATACCCAGAAGTGGGATTGCTGGAGCATATGGTACTCCTATTTTTAATTTTTTGAGGAACCGCAATACTGTTTTCCATAGCAGCTGCACTACTTAACATTCCCACCAAAAGTGTGCAAGGGTTCCAATCTCTCCACATCCTCAAATTGAAATCGGGATCTCAACACGATATCTGCATCTCCACGTTTATTGCAGCATTATTCACGATAGCCAAGATATGGAAACAACCTAAATATCCATCAACAGATGAATGGATGAAGAAAATATGTATATACATAGAATGGAATATTATTTAGTCTTCAAAAAGAAGGAAAGCCTGCCACGTGCAACATGTATGAGCCCAGAGCGCATGATGCTAAGTGAAATAAGCCAGTCGCAGAAGGACAAAGACTACGTGATTCCAGTTATATAAGGAATCTAAAGTAGTCAGACTCCATGGAAGCAGAGAGTAGAACGGTGGTCACCAGGAGCCGGGGGAGAGGGGAAGTGGGGAGTTGCTGTTCTACAGGTACAAAGTTTCATTTATACAAAGTCAATAAGTCCTAGAGATCTGCTGTACAACATAGTGCCTATAGGTGACAACACCATATTGTGCTCTTAAAATTTTCTTAAGAGGGTATATTTCATGTTAAGTGTTCTTAACAGAATTTCAAAAATTAATCACTTGCAAATCAACTGTAAACATTATGCAACAAAATATAAATGGGTTCATCAAGACAGCCTTTTACTGACTACATGACACATGGGAAGCACCGAATGGAATCTAGAAAGAAAATAACATCATCCTGTTCACAAATGTATTTAATGTCAAACATATCCCCAAAGAGCCCATCCCACATTTTATGTATGCCACCTGCAATATACATCTATGAGATAAACGTATCAAAGAAGATGATTTTTTTGGCTTTCTTCTTTTTTTCCAGAAAATGCTTTACTTCCTATTATTGATTTGAGAGTTTGATGAAAGTATATTTTGCCTGAAAGTACCTCTACTTGGACCAAAGAAGATTTTTCTATGTATATAATTTACCCAACTTCAATAATTTCACTGAGAAGTATCAGAAATTATGGCATGATCTCTGTGAACAAAGCGTTACAAGGTAAAGATACAGCTTCTGTAATATTCCAAAAGGAGCTAAGTTGTCCATTTTAACACCACAGCTGATTCACACTCATTTCATAGCTTACTATTTATATCCTTTTTAGAGCTCTTTGCATGTATATAAAATTCAAGAATACAGTTCAATAAAATACAAATCAGGGAGTGAATTTATAATTTAAATTTTGTTGTGAGCATTATCAACAAAGGCAGGCCATTAAAAAGGCTGTTTCTTCACCAGTGAATTAATGCTAGAAGGACAAGTAGTGTAAACTATTCTGCCGACAGGCCAATAATGAAAACATAGTTAAAGCAGTAAAGCTTGCCAACTACTGATGAGACTCAGGAGAAATTCCTTAACAGATGTTTCCCTGAGCAAATATATACTCTGCCTACTCTGATTATGATGGTCTTGAGAATTCGTGATTTGATTCAACATTCAGCTACTCTTCAGCAGGCTCGTACAAATATGATTCTTACAAAGAGGATATTCTACATTTTCCTTTCCTAAGAACCAATATAGAACATATTTATTGTACTCAGTCCCATATGGTGAAGTCCAGCAGCACTTTTCATAGCACTATAATTAAAGTTGTGTCAGCATTTTATTATGAACAAGAGGAGGCAAAGCCTTTTTGGGTTTTTTTCGGTTTTTTTTTTTTTTCATTTTATAAGCTTCCTTTCGCTGAGTGCCCACTGACTGCAGTAATCTGCTCTGACCTCCCATCTGTCTCCTGCTAAGAATTTCTGATGTCTTGCTCTTGGCTGAATGATTTGTGTACAAACAGTTTAAAAGAGCTTGTTTTTGAAAACCAGGAGATTCTTCCTGACGGACAGTTCCACCTTTCAGCTTCATGTCTAATCATTATAATATTCTGAAGCCTTCTTTCTGGAATGAGCGTTAGCAGGAAATGGTTGGTGGTTTGTAAGAGCAGTAGAACAAAATACACAGAGGGTGGTGCCTCACAGTTACTGATGCCTGACATTGGCATCTCTGTGGTTTTACTAGTATCTATTTGTGTGTATTGAAGCCCTAATTATTTAAATTATTTCTTTCTAAAAATCTTCCACTTTCTAGATTTTTAATTGGGTGAGAAATACTAAAATATATACTTAGTAGTTGTGTGACATTGGGCAGTTGATTCAATTGCAGCTCAACCTCAAACTCCCTGAGTATTGGGAGGATCGTAAGAACACCTACTTCATCGGACAATGTGAGGATCAAACTGGATAATCCACTCCAGGGGCTGAACGCCGGCCCACGACAATGATCCACTTCATCTCCATCCTTACCTAGAATGGCTCCATCCTAGTCGTTACTACAGGCTACTTACTCTGCCCTTGCCTGAAATAAACCTCAGGTATCTAACCTTCTACCCAAAGCCAATCTTTTTAAACATTCTAAACTCTCTTAAAAATGCAAATGCAAGCAACAAATTAACCACATCAATGGCTGCTGTAAGATTAATAATTATCCTCTAGGTCCCGTGAAGGAGAAAGTCCGTGTCTGTTTTACTACCATAGTGCCTATGTGCAGAGGCATGTGCTTCGTAAAATATTAGTCTTTAGAGCTTTCTAAGGTTGTGATCTTATGTCTAGTTACATAAGTACTTAAGTGAAAATAATTCATTTTTGAGGCTGTGGATTCAATTTCTGCTGTGGTTGGAAAGTGAAATAGACAGCCTTGCTCTGGCATTACTTGATTATCACATGAATGTAGTATTAGAACCAATTTTAACTCACACTTCCAACAAGAGGCTTTAAGCTAAAACCGGAAGACGTGCCATGGTGTTATCAAGGTGCACTAAGCAAGCTGCCCCGACACAGTGATTGGCAGGGAACCAAAAACCCATAGAAATCCTGGGCAAAGAAGGGTCCAATACACCTCTTTACACCCCCTTGCCATGGCCTGAAAATGTTCATTGCTATTTTATGTCTCTTGTTGATAAACCACAGTTGTCCCCTGCACCCCTGATTTACATTTGCAGAATTTCCAGTGCTTCAGGAGCATCTCTTCTCCAACCCCATTTAAAAGAATAATTGCATCTGTGCGTAATTAAAAAGAATAGGGATCTGGCTAATAATATTTCCCACTTATCTTTTGAGTATTCTGTATTTTTAGGTCACCTTAAAATATGAAGGAACAATCTCCTGTCCAATGGTGAGAGCCCAATGATAATTTGGCTGTATCAAAAATTTATCAGCAGTAAATTAACCACCAGGACAGCCTTTGACGGTAACAGCAGTCATGAGCACACGTTCTGGGCTGTATTCATAGGCTTCTCTTCGTTTGCATTCTCAAAGTTGACAGGTGGCAGATTCAATAATATATCCTTTTTAAAAAACTGGCCTTAATGCTTTATTATCACAAGCAAAATATTTCCACGTGTCCTGATAGGCAAGAACATTCAAATCTTGTGAAGGATTTCCCTGACTGTTATCAAGAGGTAATTCACCTGCGCCACCTTCCCTTACCGGTTGTAACATTCTCAGCGGTTAGAATCATCAACCGACTGCATTACGCCGTTTCTCTTGCTGTCTGTCCTGTCACCTTCCAGCTCTCCGCGGTCTTTCCTTGCCTGTAGCGCCTCCTTCTCAGAAATGCCCATCAGCATCACGGGTTCCTTGCTTTCCTCCTGCGGCCTGACGGGCTGCGACTTTGCCATCGTCCTCCAGGGGGCGCTGCGGGACCGTGAGCCCGCGCTGCTTATTAAGAGCGGAGTTTCTGCCAATCTCCTACCAGCTCAGGTAAAGAACTACTCTTTGTTAGAGCAATAGCTCCTGCTTTTAACCAGTGCTATAGGCCACGGTTTTTGCTTCTGATTCCAAAAGACAACTTGTGTATGTGAATGAGATACAAACACCCAGCACCCTAAAGGTAGCTACGTTCTTTTTCTAAGTGGTGGTTTTGCAAAAAACATGCACTGCCTGTACAAACCTGTTAGTCTTACCAGTTCCTTATACAGGCCAGAATAGGCATTCTTTTTACCGAATTCTACTGAAATGCTGGCATTTTTTTGCCTTTTAACTTATTATATTTAAACTATGAGTTAAATAGTAAACCTGAGTCTGTTTATTATAATATTATATATTATAGAATTATGTGTTGATAATAGTTTATTATATCATTATAATTACATTATAATTGTGTATTGCTACATCAGTATTCTTTATAGCAAATATTGTCTAAATATTTTAATACACTAACGTTAACATGCACCTAACCTACAAGAACTGTTTAGCCACATTGTAACTTTTATCAACAACACTGTGAAACACTTAATAATATTTAAGTCACATATCTTCTATTTCATAGTAACATGTACAGATCTTCTAAATTTGCTTTTTATACATATCAGATTTATTTATGTTAAAACCCATCTTCATTCAGAAACAGTTTTAAAGATGGTTTCTGTGTTTAAAAGCATCTTTCATATGGTGTCTGTGCTACAAGTGAACTAGCTGAAATCATGAAGAAAACATCTGTTAAAAGGGATAAATACTCTGTCAAAAATGTGCTATTAATCATCACGACAGGGCTTCCCTGGTGGCGCAGTGGTTAAGAATCTGCCTGCCAGTGCAGGGGACACGGGTTCGAGCCCTGATCTGGGAAGATCCCACGTGCTGCAGACCAACTAAGCCCGTGCGCCACAACTACTGAGCCTGTGCTCTGGAGCCCGCGAGCCACAACTACTGAGCCCACGAGCCACAACTACTGAGCCCGCACGCCACAACTACTGAAGCCCACACGCCTAGAGCCCGTGCTCCGCAACAAGAGAAGCCACCGCAATGAGAAGCCCGTGCACCGCAACGAAGAGTAGCCCCCGCTCGCCACAACTAGAGAAAGCCCACGCACAGCAACAGAGAACCAACACAGCCAAGTTTTTTTAAATAATTAACTAATTACTTTTAAAAAATCATCATGACATTTATTGCTATAAAAGTATAAAAAGCAGACTGATATTTGTAAAACATAAATAGGATCATGTCACATCCCTGCTAAAATCTTAGAGTGACTTCCAGTTGAAATAAAAATGGTTAAACAGTCGCCAAAGCCCGACATGATCTCCTTCCCCCTCCCTGCCCTGCTCGCAGCTCCTAAGGTCACATCACCCTTCTCTCAGCTACCTCTTCTGTTTCCTTATAGTGATATTTTTGTATGTGTCATCTTCCATATCTGTAGTTGGGGTCAGAATTTTGATTTTTGTGATATAATTGAAAATACTTTCAGTAAATTTAAAAATACCATATGAAGTAATGTTTAAAACTTTGCACCATATATCTGTTAACATTATCTCTTCCAAAGATCAATCTACATTGTTCAGAGAGATTTGGAGAATGGAGTGAATCTTCTAGACACTCAATCAGAAGTGAAGATGTGGTTTTTCCCTGTGACAACATTGGTATTTGATTGCTACAAAGCAGTCAGAGGGCTTTGCCTTGGAAAGGTATTCTTAAGGGTCAACTACTCCTACACAAAAGACCAGATAATAACTGAAACTTGACTCTAATATATACCCACCTTAGTTTATTATATAAAGGAGATTCTTTTCACAACAGAGCTTGGGGAATAAATATTCTTAGGCAAGAATTACAAAGGTTAACGTGTTAACTAGTAAACATTTGCAAGTATAAGTTAAAATGTAAAATGCAACAAAATAATTTACCACAAAATGAAAACCTTCAAATAAGATATTAGAAAGACACTTTTTAAAGTTTCTTCTCTTAGTCTTTTTTCCCTTTCAATGAATTCTTTTTCAAATAATAAGTCCTTGCTTTGAAGAAATAAACAAGTATAAATAAAACAAACACAATAAAAGTTAGTTTATGTCTGTGCACCTCTGCATCAGACAGCTTCACAAGCCAACTGAGCTTTCTCCTGTGGTTTCCGTGTGGTCGATACTTTTTCATGCTGTGTATGTGCATTTATCTTTCAGTTGAATCTTCCATAATAAAATGAATCCCCCAGAGCTTCAAAGCCAATTAGCCTACAGTTGTGTTTTTCCTTTTTTCCCTGTGAATTTCTACTTCAGTTAAAAATGCAGTTACTGATAAAAGCAACAACATAAAAGATATGTTTACATCGGACCTATATCAACAGATATATCAAGTTAGCCAATCTGTTAGTTAACAGTCAAGAGGATGTCGTATGGTCAGCACACTCAGATTAGCCCAGCTACCTCTGTGAGGAGATAAGACTCTTCCTTACTGAGGGTTGGACTGGATCTTCCATACCATGTTGTTGAAAGATCGGCTGGGTCTTGCTGTGCCTGAAGTGCAAATATATTCATTGTAATTTATATTAATTAATTAATTGCAAATATATTAATTGCAATTTATATTAATTGCAATATAATAATTGCAATAAATGTAATTATTGGTTGATTAACTTTAACATACCAAGGCTTTGTTAGAAAAGAAAAATGCATTACCATTAAGTATAAAACGAAATATCAAAATCCCTTTAGCCATGAGCTGGGTGCCATTTACTTTTATGATTTAAGAATATTAAACAAAAGATGTGGTCATCCATGTACAATGCTTGGTGTCAGTCTATTTATCTCTTGTAAAAATAAAATACAGTGTGTGTGAAAAAAAAAAAAAAAAAAAGAATATTAAACAAAAGAGGAAAAGAGGTGTCATACACTTAAGCCTGGGGGAGTCGGAATCATCTGTTTTATGAATTTCGTGAGTATGGTTTATACGTACACACTATGAGCATTGAATCAAGTATTTGCTGCTTACAACTCCCATTAAAAATAGGTAAATGGGTTTTGATTGTGAGTCCAAGTGTGGCAGTTCTCGATGGTGGACCGTGCTAAATACTGTGGTTGGCTTGTTCAGCCTAGATTTCTACCCTACCTCTGACTGAGATTTGGGAAAACTGAAAACAACGTTTATCCATGGCAACTAGGGTTCTGGATGAAAATTAGTTTCCTTAGATTGAATGCACTGGAGTGAGACTTGTAAAGTGAAAATGAGTTCGAAACCATTTCTTGTCCCTTTTGATGTTTTCCTAACAAACAAGGTCATGGAAATTTGAAGATTTTCTGCCTTCTTAACTGTCCTTTTTCCTGCTTCTTTTGTTTCGATAGGAGTTGTGTCAGAGGCAGTATGGCGTTAGCTTCGTGAGACCGGATCCGTGGTCCCTGCACCACGGCCACTCAGTTCCAGAGCTTGTCCCAGTGGAATCGGTCCCTTGGGGATCTGCCCTTGATTGTGGAAGTCATTTCTGGTGCCTCAACTACAATCTGCCCTTCCAGTCTTCCTTAACGTAAGCCTATAGTTCTCTGCATTTCATCTTTTCCTCTTTAAGATATTTGGAGTGGATCCTGTTTTTACATTGCGTTAGGAAGAGGAGGAACGCACTCTCTGAGTTTTAAATTCTCAGCCCAAGACATGGTTAGAAAATTAAGGAACATTTATCATGATCTCTTGCAGCCTCGAAACTGACATAGCCAGAAATCAGACAGAGTCAGTTCCTCTAATTTGCTAAATCACAACATAAATTGACTGCAAAGCCTTGCCATGGTTTGTATGTCAAAGCTTGAGGATTTATTAAGAGAAAGTGGAGTCCTGACTGAGGACATTTTGGTGGATTCAAACGGACTTGACCACTCTGTATCCCCAAAGACCAGTGAAAATACCTCAGCCAACAGTTCTTCCCTCTCTGATGAAACAAGCCTTGACTCATGTGGAGACACTGTGATACCTTCACCTCTCAAAGGGATGACAATTCCTTTCCCTCAACTCTGCCTCTACTGCACCCTGTAGCTATGACCGAGAGTGAGGTCCCAGCTTGTCCCAACGAGACAAATACAGTCTGACATGGAAGAAGGTACATCACGTATCAAGATGGATCCATGACTCTGCTAATATATATTGGCAGAAAGCTGAGGGCTATGTGTGAGAATGGTTCCAAGAGGGCTAGACAAAGGATAAAGAAATATAACTATTGATCAGGCCAAATATAGCAAGATGGGTGTGCCTACCAGGGATTATATGCCCACTGTGCTAACATAAACTTCCAATATGGTATTAAGTGTTGGCTTGGTTGGTCAACTGGGATATGGACTCAGTGGGTGGCCTGCACTAAATGAAGGTGAGATGCCTAAAATTTTTAGGATAATATGGAAGAAGGAATTTTAAAACTTAGAAAGATAAGAATGGAATGGATTTATTTG
This sequence comes from Eubalaena glacialis, assembly GCF_028564815.1. NCBI lineage: Eukaryota > Metazoa > Chordata > Mammalia > Artiodactyla > Balaenidae > Eubalaena > Eubalaena glacialis. The sequence continues at coordinate 4,928,626 of NC_083735.1, read as the reverse complement.
ATGTGCTCCTAAATCACTCAATCTATTATGCAAGAATTTCCCTTGAGGGGGATTTAGCATTAGATATCTAGCATTTAGAAATAAATTGGTTATAAGCCACTGGGGTAAAAAAATGGGAAACTGTGAGTCCACACTAAAATATATTAAGTATATATATATATTCACCTTCATATATATGTTTACTTGTATATTTTGGTATAGACTTATACAGAAAATATATATGGTTATATATATATATATAAGATATGTACTTATATAGAGGAGAAAGAAAGAAAGAAAGAGAGAGCGAGAGAAAGAAAGAAAGGAAAGAGGAGAGGGGCTCTTGCTTTAGAAGAATGCCAAATGTTGATTGGTAAGTGTGAAGGGAATTGTGGAATTATAGTAATATAGTAAATATTGGTACAGGCAAGAATCATCAATTGATGCTAAAATCAGGGGGACAAATTTTGATAAGGAGCAAAATATTTGTATGATCTTAAATTGTCCCTCTAGATTGTTTAGTCACTGCAAGGCAAGGTGAAGAAATCAGACACATTCACAGGGTGATAAAGATGTAGATTGACATTGTATGCCTCTTGATTTGATACCCTGAGAAGGACATCAAATCACAATGTCCTTTATGTAGTGTTCTGCCTAGGAATACATAATCTAAATTTAATCATGAGGAAACATGAAACAAACTCAAAACGAGGAACATTCTCTTCTGTTTTTTGAAAGGTAGGGGAGGATTGTATTCTGCACAAATGTTAATAATAGTAATAAATAGTAAAAATAGTGATAAAAGAAAAAGAAAGGCTTTAGAAGTGTTCCAAATTAAATGAGTCTCAAAAAAACATGACAACTGAGTGCAATACCTAACCCTAGACTACATTTTATACTGGAGGCCAAGCAAATTCAACAGAACATTATTGGGCCAATGGACCAAATTGGAAAATAGATGATAGATAAACAAAAGTATGAAATTTATGCTAAATTTACTGAAGATGATAACTGCACAGTTGTTACATGAGAATATATCTTTTTGCTTAGGAAATAAGTTTTTAGTGGCAAAAGACCCAGAGGTATGCAACTTACTCCCAAATGTTGAGCGGGAGAGTCCATTGATAAAGCAAACGGAGCAAACTGTTAAAAATAAGTGAACCAGGGTAAAGGGCATTTGTTGTTCTTCGTATAGGCTTATTTTTGCACCTTTGCTGTAAGTTTGAAATTATTTCCAAATAAAAATGTTTAATATATATTTTTATTAAAAAAAACCATACAGCACCTTGGAAGACGTCCCCAGTAGGCCTTATGTAAGGTGGAAATGCAGCTGTTGATATAGGCTCACTGATTTCCATGAAGAGGATTGGATCCCAGAGAGGAAAAGACTAAGTGGCAGCAATGAACTGCTAGAAACAAGGTGCTCATGATTACAAAGATAGGCAGCAGGGACAGAAAGATAACTGGAATAATTAGCCCCATAAGGATTTTTAGTAGCTTCTGATTTACCGTGGTATCTCTTGGACTAAAATGGTTGGGCAGATGACTTAGAGTCTAGCTTGGTCTGAGTCAACTTACAGATCTCGGGTGTTGTAAGCAAAAGCCTGTCTTTGACACCTGAAAAGAGTAGAAGGCCACCTCATCTAATTCTTAGGTGTAAATCACTTCTCAAGACAAAGAGTGAGAGTAAATAAAGAGTACAACAGATTCCCTTAAGGGAGGACCTGTGACTGCTGAATCTTCTTTCCAGTCTTTCCCAAAAGGACATAGGGCCACTTACCAAGGGACTGGAATGGGAAATTCCCAGGCCTTTCAGGTCTCAGCTTGGACTAATTACTGAACTTGGATAAATACATGGGTTTTTCAGGATCCCAGTATGCTGCACCTCTATCTTCCCTGCCTGAGTTCAGAATCATTTGAGATTTAAACAAAGGAAATTTATATTTTTAATACTAATGAATATATTGGAAAATCTTGTCAGATATGGTCAAGTAGCTTAGGTAATACACCAGTCACCCCAGTTCCCCAGCCATGGACCTATCCAGACCCTTATGTTGGAACACAATACAACCTCCACTCTCACACATATGTTATGACACAAGTTGCCTAATTAACAGCCTCATTGGAGGCTATTACTTCAGTTGTCAAAGCTTGAGACTAAACTGAATTGACTATTTTATGACCTGCTTGGCCATTTGACCCTTTATCTACAAGCCACTGAGTGGATAAATTGTAAGGACATGGCATCTTAATCATTTGAATGGTTCACTGAGTTAAAAAAAAAAAAAAAAGGTATAGAATTGCTATTAAGGCAACAAATAAGCAACACTTACCTATGGAAGTTTTCAAATTCTCTTTCATTTTCAGACTAGGGAATACATAAGGAGCTATGAAGCATGTCAAAGATATAAAGGGATTACTGATAATGCAAATTTTTTTTCATCCTAACAGCTGTGCAGAAAAATTTTCATAATAATGATTGCATTTAATTACATAAAGAGCGGTAAAGTCTCTTTCATTTTATCTCAATAATGAAGCTTTGATTCTGAAGATAATCCTGGCTTTTCTCTGTCAAGGCCAGCATGTGAGCAACAGTGAATTCAATTCCATCTTAACTATCCTGAGAGGATAAAACAAGAATAATTTTTCACATACGTTATAAAGATGAAAACTATTCATACCACAGGGCATATTTTCTTTAATATGCTTTAAAATATACATATAGATAAATAGACAGATGTCCAGAAAGAAAAAGAATTAGCCCCTGAGTCATTTCTAGAGTTAACTCTAACACCATTCAACAAAAATTAAATAATATGAGAGTCTTTAAAAAACAAACAGTAGTTTGTTACGTTTTCTAGTACATTTGCCTATTTGTGTGAGATTTAGCAGTGGCTCTGATGGCTTGCATCTTCTCTCACGCTTTGTTTCTGGGAATATCACTAGTTTTATGAAAATAATTAGGAAACCCAGTTCTGCCACATAAACTAGAATCTTGAGGTTAATTAAAATGGAATGACACTGAACATATGTGGACCACCAGGAAAACCTGACGGGCAGGTACACAGAATTCTGTCATCTACTGAGAGTACAAGTGAAAAAAGATAGCATGGCAAATTAACTGGGGACTTTCATGTTTACACTTTTTATTACAATCTCCCATTGACATTGACAATCTGACACATTACACCCATAGAATTTATAGTTGTATACTACACTGATTTTACATACTGTGTTCACACATTTCCAAAATATTTCTACATATTCCTCATGAGGGATGAACATTTTTCCTACATGTTTTTAAAAGAGAAATGGATGGAGAAATTTTTAAATAGGCTCCCTGATTTCAGTGAAAATGTCAGATGTCGGTCAGCCTAATTAATTGGCCACCTCTGACAAAAATTGTTTCAAAAATTAATCATTTCCAAAAGTCATTCAAAAAGATGGTGGCAATACCATCATCAAAAAATCAGTTCAGGGCTTCCCTGGTGGTGCAGTGGTTAAGAATCCACCTGCCAATGCAGGGGACACGTGTTCGATCCCTGCTCCAGGAAGATCCCACATACCGCGGAGCCACTAAGCCCGTGGGCCACAACTGCTGAGCCCATGTGCCACAACTACTGAAGCCCATGTGCCTAGAGCCCATGCTCCACAACAAGAGAAGCCACTCCAGTGAGAAGCCTGTGCACCGCAATGAAGAGTAGCCGCTGCTCACTGCAACTAGAGAAAGCCCGCACGCAGCAACGAAGACCCAATGCAGGCAAAAATAAGTAAATTAAATAAATAAATTAAAAAAAAAAAAAACAGTTCAAATGCCCTACTTCTGTTAGAGGTTAGAATTAGGAGACATGGATTCAGAGCTAGAATCTGTTTCTTCAAAGGAGAGTGACTTGAGCAAGTCTCAAACTTTCTGAGCATTGGCTTTTTCAATACGAAACATACAGAAAGCCACACCTGTTGACTTTACGGAGTTCTTATGAGGATAAAATAATAAATATGAATGCACTTTATACTGTAAAGCACTATGTACATGTTAGAATTTCACTATAGAAATGTACCCCTTTTTTCTTGAGATAAAGAAATTTTCTCTCCTTAATTTGTTCTGTGAGAGCAGTTTGGTGGGGGGCAAGGAGTTGTCTCTTCACAAATTTAGGAAGTATGGACCCCTGCCAGGTAGTTAAAAGTTCACAAGAATGTACAGGAACAAAATAATGCATAAAATTTCATAGATAAACCAATAATAAAAAGTAATACAAGTCAGAGATGGATGAGAATGTTGACTGTCCATCCAAATTGTTATTTGTGCCAATCATAAAATGACTTGAAAGCTTTCAGAAAATATGCAATCCAACTAAAATGAATGTTAGTATGTAGCAGGGTTTGCAATCGTTAACAAAGCTAATGAAGAGTTAATAGAAGTCTGAAGAGTGTTACTCCTGTGAGCCCTGGGAAGTTGCCTATGTGGCAGCGAAAATGCAACTTACAAAGTTGGAATGTCAAAATAAAGAAACAGGGTAAAATAGCATCAAGATAGCATTGCATTTTTTTTTAACATCTTTATTGGAGTATAATTGCTTTACAGTGTTGTGTTACTTTCTGCTATATAACAAAGTGAATCAGCTATATGCATATGTATATACCCATATCCCCTCACTCTTGCGTCTCCCTCCCACCCTCCTTATCCCACCCCTCTAGGTGGTCGCAAAGCACCGAGCTGATCTCCCTGTGCCATGCAGCTGCTTCCCACTAGCTATCTATTTTACATTTGGTAGTGTATATATGTCACTGCTACTCTCTTACTTCATCCCAGCTTACCCTTCCCCCTCCCCGTGTCCTCATGTCCATTCTCTACGTCTGCGTCTTTATTCCTGTCCTGCCCCTAGGTTCTTCAGAACCATATATTTTTTTTTAGATTCCATATATGTGTGTTAGTATACGGTATTTGTTTTTCTCTTTCTGACTTACTTCACTCTGTACGACAGACTCTAGGTCCATCCACCTCACTACAAATAACTCAATTTCGTGTCTTTTTATGGCTGAGCAATATTCCATTGTATATATGTGCCACATCTTCTTTATCCATTCATCTGTCGATGGACACTTAGGTTGCTTCCATGTCCTGGCTATGGTAAATAGAGCTGCAATGTACATTGTGGTACATGACTCTTTTTGATTTATGGTTTTCTCAGGGTATATGTCCAGTAGTGGGATTGCTGGGTCATATGGTAGTTCTATTTTTAGTTTTTTAAGAAACCTCCATACTGTTCTCCATAGTGGCTGTATCAATTTACATTCCCACCAACAGTGCAAGAGGGTTCCCTTTTCTCCACACCCTCTCTAGCATTTGTTTGTAGATTTTTTGTTGATGGCTATTCTGACTGGTGTGAGGTGATAGCTTAGATTTGCATTTCTCTAATGATTAGTGATGTTGAGCGTCTTTTCATGTGTTTGTTGGCAATCTGTATATCTTCTTTGGAGAAATGTCTATTTAGGTCTTCTGCCCATTTTTGGATTGGGTTGTTTATTTTTTTGATATTGAGCTGCATGAGCTGCTTGTATATTTTGGAGATTAATCCTTTCTCAGTTGCTTCATTTGCAAATATTTTCTCCCATTTTGAGGGTTGTCTTTTCGTCTTGTTTAAGGTTTCCTTTGCTGTGCAAAAGCTTTTAAGTTTCATAAGGTCCCATTTGTTTACTTTTGTTTTTATTTCCATTTCTCTAGGAGGTGGGTCAAAAAGGATCTTCCTGTGGTTTATGTCATAGAGTGTTCTGCCTATGTTTTCCTCTAAGAGTTTTATAGTGTCTGGCCTTACATTTAGGTCTTTAATCCATTTTGAGTTTATTTTTGTGTATGGTGTTAGGAAGTATTCTAATTTCATTCTTTTACATGTAGCTGTCCAGTTTTCCTAGCACCACTTGTTGAAGTGGCTTTCTTTTCTCCTTTGTATATTCTTGCCTCCTTTATCAAAGATAAGGTGACCATATGTGCATGGGTTTAACTCTGGGCTTTCTATCCTGTTCCATTGATCTATATTTGTGTTTTTGTGCTAGTACCATACTGTCTTGATTACTGTAGCTTTGTAGTATAGTCTGAAGTCCGGGAGCCTGATTCCTGCAGCTCCGTTTTTCTTTCTCAAGATTGTTTGGGCTATTCAAGGTCTTTTGTGTTTCCATACAAATTATGCAATTTTTTGTTCTAGTTCTGTGAAAAATGCCATTGGTAGTTTGATAGGGATTTCACTGAATCTGTAGATTGCTTTGGGTAGTATAGTCATTTTCACAATGTTGATTCTTCCAATTCAAGAACATAATATATCTCTCCATCTGTTTGTATCATCTTTAATTTCTTTCATCAGTGTCTTATAGATTTCTGCATACAGGTCTTTTGTCTCCTTAGGTAGGTTTATTCCTAGGTATTTTATTCTTTTTGTTGCAGTGGTAAATGGGAGTGTTGCCTTAATTTTTCTTTCAGATTTTTCATCATTAGTGTATAGAAATGCAAGAGATTTGTGTGCATTAATTTTGTATCCTGCTACTCTACCAAATTCAGTGATTAGCTCTAATAGTTTTCTGGTAGCATCTTTAGGATTTTCTATGTATAGTATCATATCATCTGCAAACAGTGACAGTTTCACTTCTTTTCTGATTTGGATTCCTTTTATTTTTTTTTCTTCTCAGATTGCTGTGGCTAAAATTTCCAAAACTGTGTTGAATAATAGTGGTGAGGGTGGGCAACCTTGTCTTGTTCCTGATCTTAGAGGAAATGGTTTCAGTTTTTCACCATTGAAAACGATGTTGGCTGTGGGTTTGTCATATATGGCCTTTATTATGTTGAGGTAGGTTCCCTCTGTGCCCACTTTCTGGAGAGTTTTTATCATAAATGGGTGTTGAATTTTTTCAAGAGCTTTTTCTGCATCTATTGAGATGATCATATGGTTTTTCTCCTTCATTTTGTTAATATGGTGTATCACATTGATTGATTTGTGTATATTGAAGAATCCTTGCATTCCTGGGATAAACCCCACTTGAACATGGTGTATGATCCTTTTATTTTAATGTGCTGTTGGATTCTATTTGCTAGAATTTTGCTGAGGATTTTTGCATCTATGTTCATCAGTGATATTGGCCTGTAGTTTTCTTTTTTTGTGACATCTTTGTCTGGTTTTGGTATCAGGGTGATGGTGGCCTCGTAGAATGAGTTTAGGAGTGTTCCTCCCTCTGCTATATTTTGGAAGAGTTTGAGAAGGATAGGTGTTAGCTCTTCTCTAAATGTTTGATAGAATTCACCTGTAAAGCCATCTGGTCCTGGGCTTTTGTTTGTTGGAAGATTTTTAATCACAATTTCAATTTCAGTGCTTGTGAGTGGTCTGTTTATGTTTTCTATTTCTTCCTGGTTCAGTCTTGGAAGGTTGTACTTTTCTAAGAATTTGTCCATTTCTTCCAGGTTGTCCATTTTATTGGCATATAGTTGCTTGTAGTAATCGCTCATGATCCTTTGTATTTCTGCAGTGTCAGTTGTTACTTCTCCTTTTTCATTTCCAATTCTGTTGATTTGAGTGTTCTCCCTTTTTTTCTTGATGAGTCTGGCTAATGGTTTATCAATTTTGTTTATCTTCTCAAAGAAACAGCTTTTAGTTTTATTGATCTTTGCTATTGTTTCTTTCATTTCTTTTTCATTTATTTCTTATCTGATCTTTATGATTTCTTTCCTTCTGCTAAGTTTGGGTTTTTTTGTTGTTCTTTCTCTAATTGCTTTAGGTGTAAGGTTAGGTTGTTTATTTGAGATTTTTGTTGTTTCTTGAGGTAGGATTGTATTGCTATAAACTTCCCTCTTAGAACTGCTTTTGCTGCATCCCATAGGTTTTGGGTCATCTTGTTTTCATTGTCATTTGTTTCTAGGTATTTTTTGATTTCCTCTTTGATTTCTTCAGTGATCTCTTGGTTATTTAGTAGCATATTGTTTAGCCTCCATGTGTTTGTAATTTTTACAGTTTTTTTCCTGTAATTGATATCTTGTCTTATAGCGTTGTGGTTGGAAAAGATACTTGATACGATGTCAATTTTCTTAAAGTTACCAAAGCTTGATTTGTAACACAAAATATGGTCTATCCTGGAGAATGTTCCATGAGCACTTGAGAAGAACGTGTATTCTGTTGTTTTTGGATGGAATGTCCTATAAATATCAATTAATTCCATCTTGTTTAATGTGTCATTTAAAGCTTGTGTTTCCTTATTTATTTTCATTTTGGATGATCTGTCCATTGGTGAAAGTGAGGTGTTAAAGTCCCCTACTATTATTGTGTTACTGTCAATTTCCCCTTTTATGGCTCTTAGTATTTGCCTTATATATTGAGGTGCTCCTATGTTGGGTGCATAAATATTTACAATTGTCATATCTTCTTCTTGGATTGATCCCTTGATCATTATGTAGTGTCCTTCTCTGTCTCTTGTAATAGTCTTTATTTTAAATTCTATTTTGTCTGATGTGAGAATTGCTACTCCAGCTTTCTTTTGATTTCCATTTGCATGGAATATCTTTTTCCATCCCCTCACTTTCAGTCTGTATGCGTCCCTAGGTCTGAAGTGGGTCTCTTGTAGAGAGCATATATATGGGTCTTGTTTTTGTATCCATTCAGCCATTCTATGTGTTTTGGTTGGAGCATTTAATCCATTTACATTTAAGGTAATTATCGATATGTATGTTCCTATTACCATTTTCTTAATTGTTTTGGGTTTGTTTCTGTAGGTCTTTTCCTTCTCTTGTGTTTCCTGCCTAGAGGAGTTCCTTTAGCATTTCTTGTAAAGCTGGTTTGGTGGTGCTGAGTTCTCTTAACTTTTGCTTATCTGTAAAGGTGTTAATTTCTCCATTGAACCTGAATGAGATCCTTGCTCGGTAATCTTGGTTGTAGGTTTTTCCCTTTCATCACTGTAAATATGTCCTGCCACTCCCTTCTGGCTTGCAGAGTTTCTCCTGAAAAATCAGCTGTTACCCTTATGGGGATTCCCTTGTATGTTATTTGTTGCTTTTCCCTTGCTACTTTCAATATTTTTTCTTTGTATTTAATTTGTAATAGTTTGATTAATATGTGTCTCAGTGTGTTTCTCTTTGAGGTTATTCTGTATGGTACTCTCTGTGCTTCCTGGACTTGATTATTTCCTTTCCCATGTTAAGGAAGTTTTTGACTATAATCTCTTCAAATATTTTCTCAGACCCTTTCTTTCCTCTTCTTCTTCTGGGACCCCTATAATTAGAATGTTGGTGTGTTTAATGTTTTCCCAGAGGTCTCTGAGACTGTCCTCAATTCTTTTCATTCTTTTTTCTTTATTCTGCTCCCTGGCAGTTATTTCCACCATTTTATCTTCCAGCTCACTTATCCATTCTTCTGCCTCAGTTATTCTGTTATTGATTCCTTCTAGAGTATTTTTAATTTCAGTAATTGTGTTCTTCATCACTGTTTGCTTTCTCTTTAGTTCTTCTAGATCCTTGTTACATGTTTCTTGTATTTTCTCCATTCTATTTCTGAGATATTGGATTATCTTTACTATCATTACTCTGAATTCTTTTTCAGGTAGGTTTCCTATTTCATCTTCATTTATTTGGTCTTGTAAGTTTTTACCTTGCTCCTTCGTCTGTAACAAATTTTTTTGTCATTTCATTTTTTTTTTTTTTTTGATGGGTGGTGCTGTATTCCTGTCTTGCTGGTTGTTTGGCTTGAGGCGCCCAGCACTGGAGTTTGCAGGCAGTTGGATAGAGCTGGGTCTTGGTGCTGAGATGAGGACCTCCGAGAGGCCTCACTCCGATTGATATTCCCTGGGATCTGAGGTTCTCTGTTAGTCCAGTGGTTTGGACTCGGAGCTCCCACTACAGGAGCTTGGGCCTGACCTCTGGCCTGGGAACCACGATCCTGCAAGCTTCGTGGCACTGTAGAAAAAAAAAAAAAGGAAGGAAGAAAGAAAAAAAGGAGCAGTGCAATATCAAGAATAAAAAACAAAATAAAATTAGAAAGATAAAAAAAAATTAGGCAAAATAAAACTATAATTGAAACAACTGCAACAAGGTAAAATAAAACCACAAGAGAAAAAAGAAAAAAAAAGGGGTGGGGGGAACAAGCCGAAAGGAGAGATCACTAACGGAGTATAAAGAATAAAATAAAATTAGAAGAATAAAAGATTTATTAGGAAAAATAAAAATATAAAAGAATCAACAACAATGAATCAACAAGGTAAAATAGAACCCCAATCTAAAAGAGGAAAAAGACAAAAAAAAAAAAAAGTCTTGGCTATGGGGAGCGGAGTTCAGGCGTGGGTGGAGTTTAGGTAGGGGCGGGGTTTAGGGTGGAGCAGGGCCTAGGCGGGTGGAGGGTGACGTTTGAGCGTGGGGTGGGGCCTGGGCGGGGTGACGTTCAAGCGTGGGGCGGGGCCTCTGCTTAGGACCTGCTTGAAGGGGAGGGGCAGCATGTGGAAAGGAAGGCCTCGGGAGTGTGGAGTTACGGAGTTTGGGGGTAGGGCCCTGGGTGAGGGTGTGTGGGTGGGGCTTAGGCCCAGTGTGTTGGAGGGGGTCTCAGAGGGGGTCTCCGAGTGTAGAGGTGGGGCCCCGGGTGGGGGTGTAGGAGCAGGGCTTGGGCTCTGCACGCAGGAGGGAGGCTCCGAGGGCAGAGGATTAGGTCCCAGCAGCCTCCCCCCTGCCTGAGTGGACAGGGAAAGAGCTGGCCACGTGCCCTTCCGTTCCTTCGCGCCCCTCCCCCACCGTCTCCCCCGTCCCCGCTGCACCCCTAACCATGGGTGGGTCCCGCTGGGTGTAGGAACCCGTCCCCTCCCCCAACCACCCCTCAGGGGTGCAGGTCCCGGAGGTCCGGCCTTTACTTTTGCTCCTCTTCCCTCCCTCCCACTCCCGCAGGACCCCGTGGCGGGAGGGGGCCTCCATGGGCAGAGCATCAGGCCCAGGATCTCAGCAGGCTCCTGGGCAGGGGAAGCCTGGCCACGCTCCCTTTTGATCCTCTGCCCTCCCAATGGCCCCCCAATTTCCCCCTTCGGGCGTGGGATCCCTTCCCCTCCCCCAGCTGCCCCTCTGGCCGCCAGTCCTGTCCCGCCTCCACTTCTCCTCCCCCCTCAGTCCCGCCACGCCCCACATCCTACCCGCTCGCTGGGGGTTCCTCCCGTCCCCTTAGGTGTCCGCGGTCCCCGACCGGGCCCTGGTAGGTGCCCTAGTTGTGTGGAGACGAGAATTCTGCGTCCTCCTGGTCCTCCATCTTGACTCCTAGCATTGCGTTTTTATTCATTCAGGAAGCAAGCTTTGAGGGAGGAACTTGGGGTTCTTAATGAAATTCAGAAGCCTGAACTTTAGAGCATGGATTTGTAACGTCTTTATTGAGAGGTCAAAGGTGTTTTCCTCCTTAATTCCTAGCCTGGTATGTTCTGAACAATCTCTAGTTAGGTGTAATCCATGCATTCCGTGTTCCTACAGAACCTGCACCCACATACACCCACACACACACTTACTTCTTAATCAGATAGGAAAATTAAATTGATTTCATGGTGGAATTCACTCTGCTCTCCAAGTGGCTACTTCTTATACAAATTTAAGCCCAAATGGTTATGTCCAAGATAATGCAATACCAGGTTATATTAATCCCTGTCTATAATCCCTCTTATACTACAATTTCACTCACGATTCTAAGTCATTTGAGAAAGCTCCTCATTCCAAACAAACTTTTAATAATTCACTGTAGCTCATTAATAGAACAGATTTACAACCTGAATGAATCCGGATATTTTTGCAGCAAGTATGAGAACACACAATTAATGGCCTAAACTGAAAAGCCGTGCTGTTTACCAAATAACAAGGAAACTGGAGGTGGGTGGTGCTGAGGTCAAGGAGCCCAACAGTGACACAGTGTGAGGCCAGCATCACTGTGAATTGTTTGGTCTTTCATTCATGGTTAAAAGATGACGGCTAAGGATCTGAAACACATCGGCACATAACTGTGTCCCAAGAAAGACGGAACAAAGTGGGAGCAAACATGTATATTTCTTTCTCTCTGTTTGCTTCCAAAAGAAGAGTAAGATCCTTCCCAGATGTCTCCCTGAACATTTCCCCTTCTGTTTCATCTTCCAGGACTGAGTCACACGTCTACCCCAGACAAATCCCTAGTAGAGACGACTGGGGTTGCCCAGACTGGCTTTGACCTACTGCATTTCATCCCGAGAGGTGAGTACACAGTAGGAGTTCTGTTAATAAGAGAGGAAGGATGACTTTGAATAGGCAATACTAGGGTCTCCCACCCCGGATAACCTTACTCGGCAAATTGGTCTGAGTTCTGGCTAAAGTATGTCTAAAAAATAGGTGTATATTTAAGAGTAAAGATTTTAAACGTGGCAAATGTTCTTCTGTAAAAGGCCAGGTGGTAAATATTTTAGACTTTGTGGGCCGTGTAGTCTCTGTCACATATTCTTCCTCGTTATTTTAAAAACCCTTTAAAAATATAAAAACCTTCTTAGCTTGCAGGACATATCAAAACAGGCCATGGGCCAGATTGGACCCTAGTGTGCTGACCCCTGGGTCAACACATGGTGTGTATAGTTTAATGATCCTCCAGTCAACAAAGCTTTATTGAATGTTTAATATAATCAGTCATCCGACTAAGTGCTGAGGATACAGCCATGATGATATAGAAAAGCTCATAATCTGGTAGGATGCTCACGATAAACAAACCCCAAATTTAAGCCCATCCTTCATTTTCCCAAAATGATTATCCTGAAAAGACTTTTTTGCAACTTTAGAGTATAAATTTTACAGATAAAAGTAGTCACAACGTTACTTATAAACTTTTAATTAAACTGGGAAAATCATATCGTTTCTAAGGGATTACACATATTTGAACCACGTATGTCTTACCTACGAGGAATATAGGAGAGATGTAGAGCTGATGCAGGGTCACAGAACAGGACACCCCAAAGTCCCCACTTTGGTGTATTGATTACTGGGAGCTGTAGGCACTTGGAAAACAGCAATGCAGGGAGAGGCTTTCCCTGAACGCCTGTATCTGCCTCAAGACAGATCCTCCAAAAGGAACTAATTGTCATAAATCCCATCCCAGGAGTTTCATCAACCAGGGGAGATGGACTCTTGTCACAGGAGAGGAAACTAGAAGTGGACACCACACCTAGACACACTTTGTCACAAACTAGCACACTTCCCACCTGCTCTTCTAAGGGCCCATTCATCTTCCTAAAAATCATTTCCTCCCCTAAGAGGGCACAGTTCCCCTCCCTTTTCCCTATTAAGATGGTATTTAAGCCTGAGTTTTAAGCCACTCGGGGAGTCACTCATTTTTCCCTGGGCATCTCCCATGTATACATTGAGGTCTGCATGTTAATCAAACGCCTGTGTGTTTTATTCTGGTTAATCTGTCTTTTATTACAGGGGTTTCAGCTGAGAACTCAGAAGGGTAAAGGAAAATTATTTTCCTTCCCTACATAGCCAAAACTGTATATAAATGTCCTAAAATATTGACGCCATTGTTGGTCCTGGTGCCAAATTCTTATTAATTTCTTGTCTAAAAATAAATAAATACACATACATATACTAAGGCCTAATAGCACAAATTTAGAAAGCAGGGAGTCAGTAATCTTAATCATAGTAGTTGTCAAAAGAAAAAAATACGTATGCCAAACATAATAAAACCCAAGAATGGCCACTGTAAGGAAATGTAATCCAATTCTTAATGTAAGAGATTAACATCTTATTACTGAGGTCTCAGTATTTTTAAGGGGATTTCTTAAAAACACTGTGGAAAACAGACATTCTCAAGGGAAAAAGAAAACATTTAATCTGAATCAATCTGACTGGGTCAGAGTTGGAAGAGTATTTTAGCCCGATTTGAAAAGTCTTTACCAGCAACCGGAGAGTACCTGTTTGGGTTTAAAAAGGAGAGTACCTGTTTGGGTTTAAAAAGGAGAGTACCTGTTTGGGTTTAAAAACCGGTGTCCTCCATCCCTTGAGGCCCTCAGGGGATACTTGGGTTGCTTGTTCTATTCCTTTGTCATGTTGACTAAGGAGGCACACTAAGCAGCCCTTTTAAGCAAAACAAAACAAAACAGCAAAAAATAATCACCCAGGCATTTCTGAAAAAGAGTAAAACTGTTCTTTGGAAACTGAAATTGCATTTGGGAACCGCATGTTCTGTCTTTAAACGTAGTCAACAGAATTGTTGCTGTCTTAGAAATGGTTTGTTTGTGATCAGTGAGCTTGCTTTCTACAGAGGCCCCTGGAGAAAGTTTCCATCACCAATGTTTTCTTTCCTTGGACCTGGGAAATTAGAGCCTGCAGATGCCATACTTGCCTAAGTGACACAAAAATGTTCCTAACGTCACGGAACTTCTGGACAGCTTTGGGGAACAGTATCCCACAGAACTCCTGGGGAGTGCCCCGGAATGCTTATGGGGACCCTAATGCTCTACAGACGCCCATTAAAAGTTTGTGGCAAAGTTTCTCAACCGGCCTTCCTGGTGCTCTTGTGCTGAGGAAGTTTAAGGCTGTTTTATGATTCCAAACACCATAAAAGTGCTAGAGACAAAAGTTTGACGTGTTCATGATACAATCTGCTGAAAAATAACGTGACTTGATAGGTCTGGTTTAAAAACTTGTACAGCTTTAATGATTTGCCAGGAGAAGCAGCCTGGAGTCATTGAAAAGATAATGGCTCCCAAGTCAGAAGGTCAGGTTTAAGGCTTAGTGCTATCACTTATCATCTCTGTGACCCTGATCTAGTCCCTAATTACCCTGCCTGATCCATTCTTTCCTCATCTGTCTAATGGGGATAACGTCATGAGTGTCAAACGTGACGATGCTTTCATTCGCTCTCTCATTCGGAGGATATTTATTTGAGTCAGGGATTATGTGTCAGGCTCTAAGCTAGTGGCTGGGAACACACAGGACGACAGCCGCAGTCCTGCCTTATGGCGGGAGAAGATCTTGGAACATGGTAAAGCGGTCTGCACAAGTTGGTGAGCCTCCTAAGAAGAAAGATGCAGTGTGTCGGAGGAGGATAGCCATGACCAATCCCTTTCCTGGTAATCAATAACAAAAATCATTACTCAACGCTGGGCTGATTAAAAGAAAAACATGTATACACACCAGATTACAGTTTTCTTTCATTGTATGAGGGCCCTCAGATAAAGCACATTTCTAGGAGGTGAGAGAGCAATTACCTTGGTTCCTCCTGCCAGAGCCAGATGGGTCCTTTCAGTTTTGGCTGCTGACTACATCAGTGTAAAGCCCCAGGTAAGACACTGGTCTTATGGGCAGTGAAATTTGAATGTGGTTTAAAGAGCCCAATGCTGAATTTCAAGGATGCATCAAGTTAGGATGCTGATGGGATATATTAAAAAAAAAAAAAACTCAAGGAAACAGTTTAACAAAACTTAGTATTCCTATACCAAATATGTTTTTTTACATATTTCTATCAAACAATAAAAGGACACTGTTTATCTCCTAAAGCCGTGTAGAGCTGAGATATTTTTAAGTCCTGATTTAAATCTTCTTTATTGAAGTATAGTTGATTTACAATGTTGTGTTAATTTCTGCTGTACAGCAAAGTGACTCAGTTATACACATATATACATTCTTTTTTATATTCTTTTCCATTATGGTTTATCCCAGGATATTGAATATATATAGTTCCCTGTGCTATACAGTAGGACTTTGCTGTTTATCCTTTCTATATGTGATAATTTGCATCTACTAACCCCAAACTCCCACTGCATCCCTCCCCCACCCACCCTTGGCAACCACAAGTCTGTTCTCTATGTCAGTCTGTTTCTGTTTCGTAGATAGGTTCATTTGTGCCATATTTTAGATTCCACATGTAAGTGATATCATATGGTATTTTGTCTTTCTCTTTCTGACTGACTTCACTTAGCATGATAATCTCTAGTTGCATCCATGTTGCTGCAAATGGCATTATTTCATTCCTTTTTATGGTTGAGTAGTATTCCATTGTATATATGTGCCACATCTTCTTTATCCACTCATCTGTTGATGGACATTTAGGTTGTTTCCATGTCTTGGCTATTGTGAATAGTGCTGCTGTGACCATAGGGGTGCATGTATCTTCTTGAATTATAGTTTTGTCCAGCTATGTGCCCAGGAGTAGGATTGCTGGATCTTATGGTAGCTCTATTTTTAGCTTTCTGAGGAACCTCCATACTGTTCTCCATATTGGCTGCACCAACTTACATTCTCACCAACAGTGCAAGAGGGTTCCCTTTTCTCCACACCCTCTCCAGCATTTGTTATTTGTAGGCTTTTTGATGATGGCCATGCAGATTGGTGTGGGGTGGTACCTCGTAGCTTTGATTTGCATTTCTCTACCTAATTTAAATCTTATAGGTTATTTTTCAAAATATAAATAATACAGAATCTATTATCAAAAGTAAACCTTATGCTTTGAAAAGTATCATAGAATTTCAGAATTGAATTTGATCTTAAAGATAACTTTCAGATAAGGAAATAAAAGAAAGAACAGAGAAGTGAACTTTTTTGCTTAAGTCCTCATAGCTTTTTTAAAATTTTATTTATTTTATTTATGGCTGTGTTGGGTCTTCGTTTCTGTGCGAGGGCTTTCTCTAGTTGCAGCGAGCGGGGGCCACTCTTCATCACGGTGCGCGGGCCTCTCACTATCGCGGCCTCTCTTGTTGCGGAGCACAGGCTCCAGACGCGCAGGCTCAGTAGTTGTGGCTCACGGGCCCAGTTGTTCCGCGGCATGTGGGATCTTCCCAGACCAGGGCTCGAACCCGTGTCCCCTGCATTGGCAGGCAGATTCTCAACCACTGCGCCACCAGGGAAGCCCCCCATAGATTTTTAATGGCAAACTTGGGACCTGAACATGACTGCATGTTAATCTATGTGTTCTTTCTATAAAAGGTTACTTTTAGTTTATAAATAAATAACATAATATAAAAAAGAATATGAAAATAGTGAATGCATGAAATAAATGCCTGAAGAGCACTGTCTTTAGTGAGGAAAAATAATAAAATACTATTTCATTTATGTAGTGATCTTCATTCATCCATTACTTAATTCAGTACTTTCTTCTGAATGACTACTCAGTAGTCATCTCTGTCCACACAAAAATAAATAAGACACACCTGCCGTTTCAGGATCACCCACTGTGGAAGGAGGGTAGGCACATAGTCAGGTCACGTCAAAGGTCATATTTAAGGACTTTAATACCTTTAAAGGCAGTTTCAAGGTCTGAGGAGGGGCAAAACCCATGAAGCGTGCTCTCTGCCGGCAGGTACTCTGGAGAAGGAAGAACTGGGATTAGCTGGTGAGCGACTGCCCGGAACTGGTGAGGTTGGATGAGCTGAGCGTGGATGGTGGGAGAAGCTGAACTGGGTAAACTCCAGGATGGCAGCCTTGACTCCCTGGCCTATACAATGGTATCAGTGCCTAGCTCATAAGGTGGTTATAAAGAATAAAATAGAGGGTGTCATGATGGCAGTGTTACTAGAGTACTTACTGTAATTCTAACAGTGAAGTCCCTCAACAAGAACGCAGGTAGCAGGTGACTGGTGATGGGCAGGTGTCCTCCACAGCAGGCTCCCCAAGTTTGTCACATTAGCTTCACTTCCAGAAGAGCAACTCCAGTCCTTGTCCTCAGGCCCCTGCCACCCCTCCCAGTCTTATTTCACATGGTTGAATCATTTGATCCATTTATAGCATTATGGTGGTTTTTCTATTTTACTACTAAAAACTATTTACTAATGGTTTACAGTATTTCAGGCACTCCCTTCATTTAATCCTTATAAATCTAGGAAGGGGGCGAACTCTTATCCTGTCTTAGAGGGTTTAGAGAGGTTAAATAACTTGCCCAAAGTCACAAGGCTCAGTAAGTATTGGGAGTCCAACTCCAGAGGCCCTACAGTCTAAGTCAGAGGTTGGCAAACAAAGGCCCACAGGCCAGATCCTGCCTGCTGCCTGTATTTGTTCAGCCCACAAGCTGAGAATGGCTTTTCTACTTTTAAGTGGTTGGAAGTACTAACCTCAACTACTATTATCAAACTCTGGATGGTTGGAAATTAGCTTTTAGTGCCGACTGGATAACATTTCTTAATGAATTTGAAGTAAAATTACAAGGTAAAAGAGTGCTTATATGCAAAACTTATTCTGCAGTAAAGTCATTTCTATGATGACTAATGCTGCTTGAAACAAAATAAAGTAAAGCTTCCTTATATATGTCATGTTCTATTAAAAGTTAAAACAAAAAACAAGATCTCTATTTCCACACAAATTTGCAGAAGTAGATATAGCTTCCAAGTTCAAATTATATAGTTCTAGCAGCATTTTTCAGACCTTAATCCAAATGCAAGAAAAAAAGTCCATATTTAAAAATCCAATTAATGGTGCAACGGAGGAGCTTTCATGTAGTCTTCCTTTGGAAATTACTAATATGTAATATAACGGCATGCTAAAATCAAACATCAAGAGAAAAATATAATAGAATTCTATATGCCTTCCGATCGATAAATATGCTCAATTAAAATCATATGTTCCGGGACTTCCCTGGTGGCGCAGTGGTTAAGAATCCTCCTGCCAATGCAGGGGACACGGGTTCGAGCCCTGGTCCGGAAAGATCCCACATGCCGCATAGTAACTAAGCCCGTGCGCCGCAACTACTGAGCCTGCGCTCTAGAGCCCGCGAGCCACAGCTACTGAGCCCGTGTGCCGCAACTACTGAAGCCCACGCGCCTAGAGCCCGTGCTCCACAACAAGAGAGGCCACTGCAGTGAGAAGCCCGCGCACCGCAATGAAGAGTAGCCCCTGCTCGCCACAACTAGAGAAAGCCCGCATGCAGCAACGAGGACCCAGTGCAGCCAAAAATTTTTTAAAAATTAAAAAATCATACATTCCTCTACTGACATGTGTTTGGTGATACCTGTAAGTGTGAAAAGATATTTTTGAAGATGAAATACTTAACATCTCATTTTGGATCAACATTAACAGATAAATCTGCAATTGATTCTGACTGTAGTGAAAACTAAGTTTGAACTTCAATTAAGCAAAATGCCATCCCCTCAAAAGAGAATTCCGTTCTTCTCATTAGTAGGCCTGTATTTTTAAAAACGAACTTAAGTATCATCATTATATTTTGAAGGTCATCCATAAAATCTTTGTGCAAATTTGTCTTCTCTTCTGCCATATAAATTCCTGCATAATATCTTCAGTGTTGCCTCATAGTGGGCAAAGTCTAAAGTATTTACCCTCTGACCCTTTGTAGCAAAATCTTACTGACCCCTATTCTAATGCCAGCAAACGCTGGCTTCATATAATTTCCCTTTCAGAGCTGCCTGCTAGCTACCTTTACCTAGCCGGGAATTCCCACTCCTAGTTCCCTTGCTTCCGAAAGCTTTAGATCAGAATTGCAGGGTGTACAGAAACGTTTATGAACTTTCTGTCTCTTCTTAAAAACGCTTCATCCCGCTGACCAAGCCCCTCCATCCCCGCCCCCGACTTGGCCTTACAGATGCCAGCAGGTTGACACGTGTACTCACTGTTGGGTGTCCTCCTCCCTACCAAGGCCTTTCCTTGGACTCCAGAGTTTCCATTCTCCTTTCCTGGCTCTGTCACAAATCTTATTTTTGAGTGCTTAGCGGTCCTCAAGTCTTCACCAGTCTGTGGAGGCCGGGTTTGGGATCCCCGGGGAGTGAGGGTCTTGGCTTCCCCTAACTGGTCTGCTCTCCAAAGGAAGCTCTCAGGCTGGGTGAGTGAACAAATATCGGACTATATTTTACTCAAAGCCTAAGAAACAACTATTCATGAGCAAGTGAGCCGTGAACAACTAGCTCCCAAGGTCTGAGGAGGGGAGGCCTTGGATGGAGGCATTGTGTAAGGCAAAGAGTATGAAAAGGGTCCACAAAGCACACTGCGACACCTGTGGGTGAGGCAAGCCGCTGAGAGGCAGCGATGGGCACCCAGGAGAGTGGCGGGCACTGAGGCGGTTTCTCTCGGAGCGACTCCTGCCATGTGTCCGCTCAGGCTAGCTTCAGAGGGTCGTTATCCCTCTGGTCACCTGGTGTCATGACTCGGGGCACGGCAGGAAGAAAACTGGGAGAGGGGAGGGCCAGTAATATGCCGATGAAAGAAATTGACCCTGAGTGCCAAAATAAACAAATCTTCCTAGACTTATTTTTTAAGGGAAATATTTATGCACAGATGGATGTCTAATTGGTAGCCCTTCACAAGGCCACTATTTGACATGTAAAATCCTTGTCTACAGAGAGACTTTTTTTTTAGAAGTTACTAAAAGGGGGCTTAAAGAATCAAAATGTGAGAGGAGTAGGAAATTTAATTGTCACTGAGTGCTTATGTAGTACAATGAAAAGAAGTGACTAGACCTTCTTATTAATGGAGAATTAGTACAAAAATAGATAAGCTTAAATCACGCAAGAAAATGACATAAAATAAAAAACTCAGCTTTCCTATTGTCAAGGCAAGGATTTCCAAACTTTCAAAAGTAATATAGATTGATTGTCTTCACTTGACTATTTTGACCCCTGAACTATTTTCTCTGCAGCCTTCCATTAGTGTATGCATCACATACATGCTAACTGATAATAATAGCATGTGATATAATGCAGTTTACGACTACGTGCTTTATGAATTTCCTATGATCAGAATCAGTTGCAAATGGAACAGGTCTGCCTTACCCCAGAATATCTTAAGTGCTCAGATTTGCACACTTATAGCCAACCTAAGCCCCTCTTGTGTCCTCTCTTGACTCAAAAGTTTTGCTCACCAGGCTGGGTCCCTAGTGCTACTGTCTTCCGTGCCCAGCTCAGGCTGGCACACCTGGACCCTTGTCTGCCCCAGCGTTTTGATGTGGGCAGGTCGAATGTCAGGCTGCCTTGTTCAGTATCTACTCGGCCATTTACTGTGGGTAATTCTAATGCTTGCTGGTTTTCTTTCAAATGGGTTAAAAACTGTATCATGATTCTATGAGGTAAAATATGCCAAGAACCTGATGTTTAATTTTCATGTATTTTATAGACAGCTGTTGCTGTTTTACTATTCCTTTACATTTAGTCCCAGGGTTCTTTGTGTTCTTTTCTTGGTTCTTATGCAAGCCTTCTTTCCTTCAATTGGTCTATTTATTTCAAAACTATATTTAGATCTGCTATTATATTTTAGTCTCTATCAGAATATATTATATAGCTAATCATTTTTTTTCTAACCATGTAATCATAGGGAAGTACATGGGCCAGAATATTACATTGTTAAATAATCGTGCTTGTCAAAGGCCATGCCTGAATATCAAGACAGTATGAGGCTAATGAGAAATTCTTTGAAAAGCTACAAACATGGTGTATCTCATGTTATCAGATGGGAGATGGGGGTTAAAGGCCAGAGAGTGTGGCATAAGAAACAGGAGAGATTAATGCTACAACTCTGGGCTTTAGTCTCTAGTATAAACACTTTTCATTACTGAGAACGATTACAGGAAAGAGCAGCCTCTGTACAGCAAAATCTGTAGAGAAGGAAACATGCAAAAAAAGATCTTCAAGATGCCTTTTTAAAGTTATAGTACAGTTTAAAATCGTTACAGATGGAATTATTAGAAATAAGGAAAATCATGACACCTATGAAATAGGCACAATCAGGTTCAATAGCTGTCATAACCGCAGACGTGCAGGTTCTTACTGAGTCGTTGCGTGAGCGGAGCCTCAAGCTCTGACAAGTGGAGACTCTGAGAAAGTAAGAATGCTGCAGAAAAGCCATCTGCAATTGTAAAATACAGAGGGGAGAGGGAGGATTCTAAAACATACTCAGGAAATAAATGTGCAGTTAGTACCACTCAGAAATAATGCAGGAGGAGATTGAGGCTGATGTGAGTGAGGATGAAAATTACGAAAGCACTCGAACAAAAGCAAGAGAGCACGAATCAAATATAGCATCGCTAGGAACTGCTACTCAATGAAAGAAGAGTTAAGAGCAAGGATAAACTATTAGGAAAATTATCACTATGATGGAGGACTCATAAAGCCAGTAAGCAGAATGAAAATGTAACTATGTACGGGGGAAATAAAGCACAATAAACAAGGATAGAGTGTAATTTTAGTTCTGCTACGTTAAATGTACATAGTACATAACATACCTTGAAGAAAATAATATGCCTTATTCCTGAATTCCGTTAGACTTCCTAAGTCCCTTCACTTACTTTGTGAAAGCACCTATTCTTCCTCATGGGGTAACCACTGATGTCAATGAGAGGTGAGGGTCCTTCAGTTTAGGTTAAACCCAATTCGCTAATGAGGGTTGGGTTTTGTGACCTCCTGGTGAAATATTATGACACTTCTTAAAGGACAGTGTACTGTAGCTGAAAGATAATTAAATTAGGACCCAGGTTCAAGTTCAGCTCTGATCTTTTACCAGCTTATGTGACTTTGGACAACTCATCTAAACTCTTCTAGCAGCTGCTTCATCTACAAAATGTGTGTACTGATTACACCTTCAGAGAGATAATTCGAGAATGAAATATAAAGCATTTATCTTTATTTAAAAAAAATTTTTATTGGTGTATAGTTGATTTACAATGTTGTGTTAGTTTCAGGTGTACAGCAAAGTGATTCAGTTATACGTATACATATATCCGCGCTTTTTTAGATTCTTTTCCCATAGAGGCCATTACACAGTATTGAGTAGAGTTCCCTGTGCTCTACAGCAGGTCCTTATTAGTTATCTATTTTATACATAGTAGTGTGTAAGACTGTCCCCAGGACTGATAAATATTAGCTCTTTTTCCTCCAAATCCAGAAGGTTCTGGCCAACCTTGAAGTCAGCGATGCCATTGCTGAGCTCCGTAAATCAAGAAAATAGTACCTGCTAATAGGCTCGTTGAGAAAATCCATTAATGATGAAGAAACTTAGCTAAAAGGTGGTAGTGTCACTGTTTCATCAGATTCCTTCCGGGAACGTCTGCAGCATGGAAAGCGTTAACTTTAGGTGGCTGACGGCAGCGGACAGTGTTGCTTGCGGTCTGAGCTGAGCTCCGTGTGAGCACAGCATCTAAGGATCCGGAAGCAGGAACAGGACAGTAAGCACTTCGCACCGTGCAGTGCCACGCCCCCCATGGCACCCAAAAATCTAACCCGCGGCGATTAAGACAATGGTGAGCCATCAGCGTCTAGAGCCGTTAGTAAACAGCCCCCAGGCACTCAGGCGGGGACGGCTGCTGCCTCTGAGGCCTCGACCAAGTCTGTCTCCACGCGCCGGTTACAGGGCGGGGATTTAAGAAGTGTAGGGCTTCGCAAAGACAGGAAATGGCCTGTTTTGTGACCCAAATAAAATGCTGACAGTCCGTCAGGAAACATTTTTTGCCCCGAAACCCTTATCTACATTTTTTTTCCCCCTTAAAGGTTCTATCTTAGGGTTACTAAATTCTCCCGGGGGGGGGGGGGGGAATGTTATTTGTATCAGAAAGCTATCACTTAAGGATATAGCCTCAACGTCGCTTTAACTCTCTGAGGTAAGGCCACGAAAATCTCTATTTTTCAAATAAGGTATGGATCAGGAGACAGAAGGAGAAAGGCTTAACAAAGGAATAAATAAATGGAACGAAAAGAATGGAGAAATGCCTCTTCGTTTTTTTCTAACTTTTCTGCAGTAGGCATACGGCAGAAACTGCTTGTCGCTTACTACGATCTAGTCTCCCCTTCTTCCTTGCTAACAGAACTCCAGTTTTGTTGGAGATGATCATCAAGGTTTCCAGCTTACTATGTAAATATCTTCACTTCCCCCAAATAACTCTGCAGCTAGGGAAAGCTATGTTACCTAGTTCTAGCCAGTAAGGTATAGGCAGACATGTCTGGGGAAAGGATCCCTTCTCAAGACAAGACAAAGCCTTATGGTAAAGGCTTCTGGATCTTTCCCTTTCTTCCTGCCTGGGATCAGAATGTGATGGCTGGAGGGGCAGCAGCCATTGTGCAAACATGAGTGCAAAGGCCACATGCTGAGGAAGGCAGAATAGGAAATAGGAGTTTGAAGCCTTGATGACCTTGCAGGGCTTCAGCTACAGCAGCCTTGGACTCCCTATCTACACAGTGTCTTGTATGTGAGAAAAAGAAGCCCTTTCTGTGTTTAAGCCACTGTTTTTCAGATTTTTTTCTAGCTCAAAGCCAAACATGATGTTATGTAGAGCATGTGTTATTGGTGGAATTGTTTTTAAATACATAACTTTTATATGGACTGGGAAACCAAAAAATTGGTGTGGCTCTTTTTCCCATGGTGTGGCTCTTTTTCCCATGGTGTGGAATCAAACAGGCAATGTCTCTGAGGTATGCTAATATTTATCAATGTGTACACATGCACACACATTTGTATATTTTATATACACACACACATATATATACCCATGTACATATGTAAATATAGTGATGTACCCATATATCTGGATGTTTGCTAGGTACTTGCATACACATAGAAACACCTAGGTATATTTACTTGATTTGTTCTCACCATCAAGAGATATTTTTTAATGGATAAGAAAAGAATACAATACTATGAGAAGTACAAATCTGAAATCTTAAATATAAGTGTCAGGAAGTTATAGATCCCCAGGTAATGTATGAGTCATAGGGTTAGGGGGGTTGATACTTTCAGGCCAAAAGTTGACCAAAGGAGTTAGTTCCTCGTGTCTTTAACTTCATGCTCTTAATTCCATTATATAAAATAAGTTAAGCCTCTGTTTTTTAAACCTCTTTAGTTCATGGACATGGACCCTTAAAATCATAGAGTTGGAAGGGACTTGAGAGATCACCTTGTCCAAATCCTCTGATTTTATGGATAATGAAGCTGAGATCCCAAAACACAGGTGATTTGTCTTGTGCTGGGAATATATCAGTAGCTGAGCTAACACCCAAACCCTTTTTCCTGACTTTCATTCAGGCTCCACGTCAGCAGACACACAAGTCAGTGTGTTCTCCAGACTCAGGACCCCTCTCCTGTAATGCAGGTCCCTGCATGTGTCAGCATCTATTTGGGTCCTTTGTGTCACTTCCGTGGGACTTGAGAACAAGGGGAACAGCCACAAGCATGATGGCACTCATGTTGCTTTGGTGCCTGTGAGTAACAAAGTCCTTTGTCTCCCACACAAGAGTCTCACATCTTCTGAATCTATGAAACAGGAATAGGCTAATTTATTAACCTGTAAGTCAGATAAGATCAATTGCAAGGCTGGATATAAGCCTCATAGAAAAAGTTGGGGATTAACTCCTTTTCTATTTTATGTGAAATTATCTGCAGGATTTGCGTTATTTCCTTTTTTAAAGTTTGATAGAATTCACCAGTAAAGCCATTTGAGACTCAAGTTCTACTTGTGGTTAAGATTCTTTTTTTTTTTTTAATTTTTACTGGAGTATAGCTGCTTTACAATGTTGTGTTAGTTTCTACTGTACAGCAAAGTGAATCAGCTATATGTATATATATATATCCCCTCTTTTTTGGATTTCCTTCCCATTTAGGTCACCACAGAGCATTGAGTAGAGTTCCCTTTGATTCAACTCCATTATTATGGGGCTACTCAGATTTTCTATTTTGTTAGTTTTGGTAACTTGCTTTTAAAGGAATTTGTCCACCTCATCTAAATTGTCATATATGTTGGTATATGGTTGTTCAAAATATTCCCTTATTATTCCTTTAATATCTATAATATATGGAAAAAACCAAACTCTCATTTAGTCCTGAAAGAAATAGTTTTGGTTTTCTTTTTAACTTTCTTGTCTTTATCAAAAGAAATATTCTATGAATCTTTTCAGAGGACTTACTTTTGGTATTGTGAATTTCCTCCATTGTTTGTTTTATATTACTTGATCTCCACTCTTATGTTTATTATTTTTGTCCTTTTATATATTTGGGTTGAAATTGCTTGTCATTTTCTAGATTCTTAAGGTGGAAATTTAGAGTGATCTTAAGTCTTTTTTTCTTTCCTAATTTAAGAATTTCCCTTTAAGTACTGCTTTAGCAACATCCCGCAGCTTCCCGTAACATTTCATAGGCTATATTTTCATTATAATTTTTCTCAAATCAAGTTTTCATTTTCTTTGTGATTTTTTCCCCTTGACTTCTTTGATATTTAGAAGGGAGTTCTTTAATTTCCAAACGTCTAGGCTTATCTAGATGTGTTATTGATTTCTAATTTGAGTCTGTTACTGTCAGTTAACATGCTTTAAAAATCAAGCCTTTTAAGTTTATTGAATATGTTTCTTTCCCAGCATAGAGGTTCTCTTGGAGATTTTACTATATGCACTTGACAAGGGCTGTTAAAATCTCCATTAGGTTTATCACCAGTGTTTGCTTTGGGCTTTTTGTTATCCACGCGGTTTATCCTTGAAGTTTCAGCTCTCAGCGCCGCCCCACGTGAAGCATGACGCCAGACTTGCTTGGGGCTTCGCATCCGGGCTGGCAGTCGGACGTACCCGGGCAGCCTCTCCGCGTGGACGCGTGGACGGGTCGTGGGCGGTCATCACAGCTGTTGTTTGCGAGCCTGTGGGGGAGGGGGCTCTGGAGCAGCAAACTCTCAGAACGTCGTTTCTCCCCGAGAACTTCAGCTCTGTGCACCAGAGCTACGTTGAACAAAATCTACTTCCAGTCAAGCACAAGAGGGCACAATGTACAAAGCAGCGGTGGGAACGTCACGGCAGTGGCAGCTCAGAACGGGCGCTGGTGAGCATGCCGCACGTGCGGTTCAGCATGCTGCTTGCCTGCCCGGGAGCCACGCTCTCCTTTGTTTCTACTGAAAACACCCTTGTTCTCAGCTTTCATTGGCAATGCAGCCAAAAAACACACAAACAAAAAAACCAAAACAAACCGACCCTACCACTTCTCAGACTCTATTACAGCAAAGGCTGACCGTAATGGCAAAGGAGCCATGCTCCCCATCAGAAAACAGAAGGCAGTGATGCCAAATGCCAAAGAAGCAGACATGGCTTCGTCGGTGAGATTAGCTGGAACCTAACCAGGAATTCCTGTGTAGTTTTGCTTTCCTGACATAGGTGCCAGTCTTCCTCCTCATAGCTTTCTTATTCTTCCTGCTTGGAGTACAGAAGCGGGGGGGGGGGGGGGGGGGGGGCGGGGGGGGCGGGGGGCGGGGGGGGAGGTCAGAGGTATCTCGCAACCGTGAAGTAACCGTGCGAATGAAGGAACGGAAAGACCAAATAAATCCAGGATGTTGATGATATTACAAGGCTGCTACACCACCTGGCCTGCCTATGTCCAGACTTACTGTATAAGAACAAGAAACCCCTATTTGGTTAAGCTGCCATAATTGTGTTTCTGTTATATGCAGCTGAACTTTAAAAAGATAAAGTATTGAGAGACTCATTACTCTATCAGAAGCCAAATTCAAACTTCTGCCTGAGTTATACTTTCACACTTTCTACTCTTCTAGAACAATTTCTTTAAAAAATAAACTTCAAAACTTTCTGCGTTATCATGCAAAGAACTCAGTGCAGACTTTCACCCATTTGGCATCATTTTGGTAATCAGAAGTCCTCCAAGCAGTGGTTTTCTCTTTGAAATATCACTCCTTTTTCTAAAATGAAACATTAAGTCCAGGCTATACAGAGGAAGACTGTTGACGGCCCTTCTGTAAAACAATTCGACTTCCTGCACAGTTTGAAAGACATTACAAGGTGAAGTTTGTACAAAATTATTTTCTTATCTGGTATCTCGGCAAATGTGTTTCTGTAACTGCCTTGGCCTTTTCTCTCTGAGTTGACGTCAGGCTTAACCGTTTTCTCTTGGGGAGTTTTGAATTCCCAAAGTGCAGTGCGAATCCCTTCCGCATTAGCACTGAACCTCAGAAGCAAATTCCCACATGCATGTGCTGGGGAATTAATGAGCCCGTTCACAATCAAGCTTTCACATGAATATCTACTGATGTAAACTTCCACATCTAGGACAGACAGCAGTTCCACTCGGCATTTAGGATATGGCTCTGGATGCCCTAATTGAGAGTTAGCAGAGGAATAGAATGCAGTGTTTCTCAGCTCTGCTAACTTAAATTTGAATATTTTGTGAAGGTGAGTGCTTATCCCTGAAAGATTATAAAACTTCTACTTGTGTGTGCACAGGCACACACACACACACACACACACACGCTCGCATTTTCCAGTTGCTTCACGAATGAAAATAGTGGAACGGAAAAAAAACTAGGAGTCAATATGTAGCAAGTAAGCAAAAAGTACAGAATTTGAAATATCTAATAGCTTTGGGTCTGATAAACTTTTCAAGTCTTAAGAGATTAATAATGGAAAATAGAGCCTGTTGTGAATTAATCACTAGTCCAGATTGGGTCCAAGCCAATAATAATTAGATCAGAAATGCCAAAGAATCCTTCTTGAGGTTTAACAGATAAACTTTGAGCCCTGTCTGCATAATACGAACAATGTCAAAATATTATTCTTGTTTTTTTAATGGGTTTCAAGACATCTACACATTACTTAAGACTAAGTTTTTCTGTTGACTTGGGTAGCTGATTAAAATTATATATGCTAAATTATATATGCTATCACTTTGGCAAGAAGTGATCTTATATTTGTCTGCTGAACTGGGCCCTTCTGTTCTGCTAGGAATATAAATCTATTTTACTACATTATGCCCATTGTGTTCTCAATAAGACATCAAATACAATAGATTGGACTCAACCATCTCTTGAGATTTTTGTTTGTTCTGTTACATAGTTAGAGAGGGATACACATATAGCTGACAGGTTATCTCCCAGGTAGATAAATGTGATTGAGAAGGCTAGAACATGCCCAACTGTCTCAAACAAGCTCACTGTATTTATATCTGACCTTTAGTTAATGATGTAAGCTGCTTCTATATGGTCTGTCAAGCTCAGGATTGAGGATTTTTCCTTAAACTGTGCACACCTTTGGTTGCTTCATGCTAGCAACGTCCATCTGTTGCTGTCATTTCGCAGCTATCACAGCTACCTAACTTCACATCAGGCCCCAGTGCAATCCAGCCAAACTTGGAATGTCCACAAAGTATAGATAGCGTGGCATAATGACAGAATCCAAGCATTTCTGTTTTAAACTTCAGGTCTTTTCTCAGGCTCAGGACAATTTCCTGTGCTCTTTTTCTTCCTTGTAGTGGCTCAGTCTTTGCTTGTCTTGTTTGCTGTCACCTCCCTCTCTGTTTTGCTTCCACTTCTCCAAATGCCTTGCTGTTCCTAAAAGAGCACACAGCCTGCTAAGGTCTTCAGAGTTTTCCAGTAACTCATTACATGACACTGGCAGTCATTTAAAATAACAACAATGAATCGGCAATTAAGAAGATTGCAAGCCTCTTAGAGTCTTGATCCTTGGTCTAAAATGACCAAGTCCCTGCCTAAGGTGCTACCTGAAAGCTATTAAGATTTCTGTTCTCAGCTTTTACTTCTTAAGGAGGGCACCTCACTAAACCCTTCCCCACATTCTGACCCAATCAAGGCAAATAATGGTTGCCTTTTTTTTTGCCTTAAGTGGCAACGCCGCATTTTAAAAATATATTTCAAGTGTACAACATGATGATTTTTTCTTTCTTTTTTTTTAGTTGGAGTATAGTTGATTTACAATGTTGTGTTAGTTTCAGGTGTACAGCAAAGTGACTCAGTTTCATATATATATATATTCTTTTTCAGATTCTTTTCTCTCACAGTTATTACAAAATACTGAGTATAATTTCCTGTGCAATGCCACATTTTTGAAGAAGGATATCCTTGATGTAACTTCTCACTAGAACAAATGTGGTCCTCACCAGAAATCTAATGTTTATAGTAATTGCCTTCTGAGACCTGATTCCTTTCCGTCTTTCAGTTTGCTCAATAAAACTTAGTTTATGTTGATGTAGTTATTTTAATTCTTTTCATTAGTAATCTGACAGGAATTGTGGGGAAACACCCTACAAAAATGGTTGGCAACCAAATGACAGTGCCATGAAGCAAATATACAAAAGCGCTAATGTTCTTTATCTTTTCCAAAATTGCCAAATACTACATATTTCAAAATTCTACTATGAAGCTTTAAAGCTCACTTATCTTATGATGAATTGCAGAACATATTTAACTGACTAAATAAGATATCTCTAGAAAATGCCATAGTACAGTTTTGGTATCCTTCTTTTTCTTCTTAGGTAACTAAATACCTCGGAGTTAGTTGAAATAAGGTCCTTTAGAGGTTAAGTGAAACTTTAAAAGGCAGATAATTTTATCATATAAAAGCTTTTCCAGAAAAAACAAAAACTGCACAAGTCATTTTATGAGCTTAATATCTTGATATTAAAACTATATAAGGACAGTACAAATGAAAAAGAAAAATAGTCCACTTCTAAACACAGATAAGAAAATACTAAATAAAATATTAGCCAAGTAAACATTGTCTGTTAAGAACAATACAGTGTGAATTTGTAGGAATTATCTCAGGAATGGTACCATGGCTTACCGATCAAAACTTTATCAATGTAATTCATCATGACAGTGGACTAAAAAAAAGAAATGTATCACCTCAGTAGATACAGAAAAAGCATTTCATAAATTTTACACTTATTTAATGAGAAAACAAAAGAAACTAAGAAAACTGGGAGCAAATATGATGTCTTTAACTTAATAAAGGTCTTCATTGAAAAGACTCAGCTAGATAGTGTTTATTGAAGAAATTTTGAACTCAACAAAGCAAGGATATATTTTATCACCACTGCTATTCAGTATAGTGCTGAAGGCCCTAACCAACACAATGAGACAAGGAAAATAATTGCAATGATAAGAATTGGGAAGGAAGACATAAAACTGTCATTATTTGTAAATGATAAGATTATGTAGAAAACCCAACAGAATGAACAAATTAGTGTATCTAATAAAAGAGTTAAGTAAAATTGCCAGATACAAGATAAACTTTAAAGATTAATAGCATTTTTCTACACCACTAGTCTCAAAATATTGGTTCCTTTAAAATTTGATAGATAAAACTTTAAAAAACATATAATTCTTATCTTCAAAAAGCAAACCAACTCATTTTATGAACCCAGTATGATCCCAGCGTTTATTTATAAACTGCAGTTATGTACTTTACAAACAACATAGTGTAGAGATTGAAAGCAAGATTGCCTTGGGTTCAAATCTTGGTTCAGTCATTTACACCTGTGTGAACTTAGACAAGTTACATAACCACTCTCTGCCTCATTTTTCTTGCCTATAAAATGAGAAGAAAAAAATTACCACTTAGGATATTGTGAGGATTAAGTGAATTAATACTTGGAAAGCATTTGAATAGCACAAAGTTGGTGTCTCATAAAAATTAGCTATTATTATAAAAATAATTATTATTTATAGAACTAATGTATTAATACATTAGGTACTATTTGCCTAAAAATTAAAATGTTAAAAGAAAATAAAATAAAAAATAAGTATTTATAGAAGCACTAATATTTTCTTCTCTTCCTCAGTTAGGTATACTTTACACTGGAGTCCAGCACCTTACATAGTAAAAACCAACTTAAAAATATAAGAGAAGATAATATGCCACTCAAAATATCAACCCAAACTATGAAATCCTAGGAATTAGACCAACGAAGAAAGCATGACATCTTCACAGAGACATTTATAAGATTTCTAAAGTTAATCAAATGAGACCTTAATAAAAGAAGGCATGTTAACATTGTAAAGCTATTAACGGTTTCCCAAGTTTATCTATAAACTAAATATATATATATAATCAGTATCTCAGAATTTGCAAGAGAACATGAAACTGATTTTAAATATAATAAAGTTTACACATTCATACAAAGCTAATATAATTTTGAGAAGGAAGAGTAAAAGTGGAAACTCATGAAATATTAAGACACATTATAATATCACAGGACTAAAAATAGTGTTGAATTGGTACCCGAACAGATAGATCAATGACACAGAATAGAAAGACCAAACAGACTTATGTACAAAGGATAACTGCATGTAACAATGATGGCATCATAGATGAAGGGCCTAAATGTAAACATAAATGTTTTAGTCAAATTTCTCGAGGGTAAGCTGCATGACGAACCATCCCCAGGTCTCAGTGGCTTCCAACAATAGTCATTTTATTTCTCCCTCACAAGTTTATGATCAGATAAAAGAACTTGCATTCAATCAGCCAAAGGTAGTCCTGACAATGGTGTGGTAATGGTGTGGTGAAGTCTCTTCCTTTATAGGGACACGTGGTAGGAACGGGTTAATAATAGTGATATGAAGAAGTGAGTGGGTAATTAGGAATAATAATCTATCATAATAAAACTATAAACAAAGTTAGTAGAAAAATGTAGGAAGGTATTTTTATGACATTAAAATACCTTGGGCTAGAGGGGGGAAGCACAAATCGTAATGTAAAATACTGATAAATTCGAACAAATCAAAAGTAAAACTCTCAAGTTTTAGAGAAAGTTAGCTGATGTATGATGGACTGGGAAAGGAAGTTAGCATTATACAGACATTATTTCCCGGACTATAAAAAGAACTCGCACATACAAAAAAAAAAAAACTATAGGTTTCAAGAGAGTAGAACTTTTTTTCCTGCCTCAATCACTGTTGTATCTCCAGTGCTCAGATAAGTGCCTGGCAATATTGACACCTGCTTACTGTTTATTCTGCATCAAGATTCACTTCCCATCTGTCCTGTTCTCCAAGACAGATACATTAATTTCCTATTGCTGCTCTAAGTAACTTTCATGTTTAGCAGCTTAAAATAACACAAATTTACTCTCTAACTTTTCTGAAGGGCAAAAGTCCAACATCAGTCTTACTGGCCTGGAGTCAAGGTGTCAGCAGCGCTGCTCCTTTTGGAGGTCGCCTGCGTTCCTAGGCTCCTTGTTCCCTCCTCCATCTTCAGAAGCATCATCCATCTCCTTCACTGACTGGGTCTGTCCTCACATTACCTTTTCTGTCTTTGACCCTCGTGCCCCCTCTTATCAGACCCTTGTGATTACACTGGGTGCACTCAGATAATTCAGGATCATCTCCTCATTTCACAATCCTTAATTTAATCACATCTGTCAAATCCCTTTTGCCATTTAAGGAAACGTGTTCACAAATTCCATGGATTAGGTCATGAACACGTTAGGGCTGGGGGGAGCCTTATTCAGCCTACCGCACCAGGCTTTCTCAGCCTTGGTACTGGTAACACTTTCTCGACTGGGTAATTAACGATCTGCTGTGGTGGCTTGTCCTGCGCGTTGTTAGATATTTAGTAGCATCCCTGCCCTCGACCCATGAGATGCTGGTAGTACCTCTCCCCCTAGTTGTGACCAGATGTCACCGGTTGAGACCCACTGCTTCACACCATTCTGGGGATCATTTAATAAAGCAAAGCTAAGCATGTCCATCTCCTGCATAGAATTCTCTATTTGCTCCCCTATTACTTTCAACAGAATACCCATACTTCTTAGCACACCATTCAGGTTTTCCATCGTCTGGCTTTGCTGACTTCTCTTGGCCCCATCTGCCCTCACTCCCTATCCTCTTGTCCTCCAGATATTCTTGTGGTTCCCCCAAATATGAGGTTCTCTCACACCTCCTGGCTTTGTAAAATCTGTTTCCCCCTATCTGCCTAAAAATCCCCTTCTCCTATCCTTTATGCAACAAACTTTTATTTACATCTCCTCAAAATTTAGCTGAGATGCTGGAAAACCGAGGTCTCCTCCCTGTGTCTGCCGGCAGCACCCTGAGGTTACCTGTCGGCACGCTAGTGTTTATTTCCTCTTCTCGCTGCACTGTTGGTGGGCTGTTTAGATCTCTGACTTATATCTGTATCCATGGATCTAGCACTCTTCCTGCAACAAATTAGGTGCCCAAGAATTGCATTGCTTTCTGAATGAATGAATAAATGGCGGATTTCATGCCTCAACTTGAATACGCTCTCCAGTGCCTGAGACCGACGAAGAATATTGCTCCAAGATATTGACAAAAAATAACCTGCTTTTCTATTTCAAGATAGAACATGAATTAGTTCTCCTATCCTCTCTCATGGAGAGAACCCGTCACAAAGAGATTATCTGGGCTCTTTTATGAGTGTTTAATAACTATTTAGTTATTATTTTCCCCCAAATTAGTTCATGCTCGGAAACTACCTTTGCTTACTAAATATGCTTAAACTAAGAAATAAATTAGAAAAATCCCTTCCATGGAGAATCTGGCAAAATCAAAGCACCCAATCCTAGATTTCACATCACTGTGAAAAGGCTAGGTATGTCAGGGCGGTTTCGTGAGTTACCCAGAAGCCCATGGTTGATTCTGCAATTTAGATTTTGACTTTGCAAGCAGAAAACTGTCACCTGGCACTTCCAGCCTTCACAATGGAACAAAATCCACTGTTTTGCAAAGTACCAGCATTTGGTATATGCTTCAAACAATGAAAGTGTCAAAAATGGTTTCTGCTGCTGTGCATTTTATTCTTCTTGTAATCTAACGTTAAAAGTTTCTCTTAATGGGTATAAACTGGAGACTCTTTAGTAAATACCACTGAAAACACCTGCACATAATGTTCACTAACGACTGTTTCCTCTATTCAGAGCTAAAATTAAGAGGGTGTTCAGAGAGGATGGATGTTATCTCTCTACCTGTTAAATATATTCAGGTAATTTATGTAAAACACAGAAATTAATGAAATTTCCCCCATGCTACATTTTTATCATTCCGACTCCAACTAAAAATCTGCACACAGACCTTGTAAGGAGAAGGGTAAAAACAAAGTTTCATTATCCAGAATATGTTAAAACTTAATATGCTAAAGGAAGGTTTTGAGATTGCCCTTAATTCCCATATAAGGCTGACTAAAAGGTGCTTTTCCTCTAAACCACCATTTCATAAGTTGTTCCTAAAAATATTTGATTGAGGGCTAGTGTCATGTAAGTGATGTTGGTGAAAACATTTGGCTAAGACCTTGGCTTGCCTGGTTGAATCCCAACTCTGTGACCTTGAGCATGTTACCTAACCTCTCCGTGCCCCTCTCCGTTCCTTCATTT
The DNA here is from genome assembly GCF_028564815.1 of Eubalaena glacialis. Taxonomy (NCBI): domain Eukaryota; kingdom Metazoa; phylum Chordata; class Mammalia; order Artiodactyla; family Balaenidae; genus Eubalaena; species Eubalaena glacialis. Next base: position 4,893,618 of record NC_083735.1, on the reverse strand, counting down.
GTAAAGTGTACCTGGAAGGTTTCTTAGAGGATATGCATTCAATTAGGACTTAAAAATTGGGAGAATTTCAGTAAACTGGGATGAAGACAAGGTTACAAAAAGGTGAGAATAACAGCATGAGCCAAGAAACAGAAAGTACAGAGCATATTCTGGGCAGAGCAAATAGAATTTATCTTAATTCCTTGAATTTGTGGTGTGTGTTTTCAAAGTGCTTTCATATATGTTATGCTACTTGGGAATTAAAACAAAAAAAATCATGTGGAGGTTTATAGGAAAGGTATATTTTATTTTACATAAGAAAAAAGTGTGTTTTAGAGAAAATGAATGACTTTTATAAAGTCATCAAGTAATAAATAACGCTTAGGAAGAAATCGAGTCTATACGAGGGAAGGTTTGCTTGCAATGGTGGGATGACTGTCTATAAACACTGCAGATGCAGACTGCATGCGATTTCGCTCTTAATTGCACGTAAGGAAGGATAAAAAAGAGAAGTATCCAAAGACTCAGAGTCTCGTCACAGATAAACAAAATCTGGCTTGGCCTTGCAGGGGCACATCAGTGATGTCTCTCAGTGTCTTCAGTGTTACTCCCCAGCTCTTACTCAGCTCTCTGGAGAATGGTAAACCTAATTCAAGTTAAAGATTTTATTTGATCCAAATGTGCCCCAGTACACAACAGCTAAAGAGAATAAGTTCATGATGAATCAATCAGATGAATGAAGATTGTGATGGCGTTAAAATATGTTCACAAGTTATTTGATACTCCTCCCTTCCAGGGATAAAGCTTAATTCCCCTCCTTTACCCGTTGTGGGCTGTACCGAATGACTGGATTCTAATGAACTGAAGGAGTGAAGGTGTGGGCGCGCCACTTCAGAGACTAGGTAGTAAAGGCCATTACAGTACAGCTTCCTCCTTGCCTTCCCGCTTGGATCACACACGGTGGGGATGGCGCCTGCCATGTCAGGAAAACAGCCAAGCAACCCTATGGAGAGACCCATAAAATGAGAAACCAAAGCCTTCTGCCAAGAGCTATGCAAGAGAGCCATCTCAGAAGTGGATCTTCCAGCTATAATCAAACCTTTAGACGACTGCAGCCCTGGCCAATGTCTTGGCTGCACCTGCTTGACAAGCACTGAGCCAGCACCACTGAGCCAGACCCCTGCCAAATTTTTGACCTGCAGAAACTTTGAAATAACAAATGGGATAATTTGTTAGGTAGCAAAAAATAATGAATAAAAAGGTAAATGTGAATAAGGTGTATGAGGATTGTCTTCCGTCAAAGGGCAGAGATTATGACTGAATCTGGGTTGTAGGGAATAGGATTCTTCCTTGATTAGTTAGTAACTTGACCTAGAAGAGTAAACAACAGTTAAACAAGAAGGGCTTCCCTAGTGGCGCAGTGGTTAAGAATCTGCCTGCCCATGCAGACGACACGGGTTCAAGCCCTGGTCCGGGAAGATCCCACATGCCTCAGAGCAACTAAGCCCGTGGGCCACAACTACTGAGGCTGCACTCTAGAGCCTGCGAGCCACAACTGCTGAAGCCCATGTGCCTAGAGTCCCTGCTCTGCAACAAGAAAGCCACCGCAATGAGAAACCCGCACACCTCACTGCAACTAGAGAAAGCCCGCATGCAGCAATGAAGACCCAACGCAACCAAAAATAAATAAAATAAATTTATTAAAAAAACAAAAAACAATTAAGCAAGGAAGTACAAAGAATTCTGAACCTGATCCAGCTAACTTTTGACCACTGATCTCTCCCTACAGAAAGACTTATTAGTCTTCAAATTTTTGAATTCAAGTCTTTAGTAATATATTCTTTTTTTTCTTTATTAATTAATTAATTTATTTTTTTGGCTGTGTTGGGTCTTCGTTGCTGTGCGAGGGCTTTCTCCAGTTGCGGCAAGCGGGGGCCACTCTTCATCGCGGTGCGCGGGCCTCTCACTATCGCGGCCTCTCTTGTTGCGGAGCACAGGCTCCAGACGCGCAGGCTCAGTAGTTGTGGCTCACGGGCCTAGTTGCTCCGCGGCATGTGGGCTCTTCCCAGACCAGGGCTCGAACCCGTATCCCCTGCATTGGCAGGCAGATTCTCAACCACTGCGGCACCAGGGAAGCCCAGTAATATATTCTAATTCAAGTCTCTACTACATATATTTTTCTGGTTAACGACAGCAGTGGTATGCTTATTAAATCACTTATAAATTGACACTTTTAATTTTCAAAAATGATTAGATTTTTTCATTTTCTAAAAAATTGTATGGAGTCCTTATCTTTATGTGTTTGAGAGTACAGCCCGGATAAGAGTACTTATCCTTGAGTAAATTTGAAAAGCTATGCATTGCCCTCAAATTTATACAGAGCCCTGACTTTTACAAAGCAATTTCAAATAGCGTTCATCCCCAAATAGAATGGTTGCATCAATTTGGGTAGGGTCTCGCTTAGTTCAGCTATCAAAAAATGAAGAGGATTTTAATATACACACTAAAATATATTTGGCATATGAGGCCACGTTTTCTAAGACATGCTAAACCTATAAGAGAAAAAGCAAAAGCTGCTTGCTCTAAAACCCTCCTCTGACTCCCTCTGCGCCCACCCACGTCCAAAGAGGGCAAGCAAAGGCCTGCCAGGCAACCTCGGATTTTAGGACAGAATAAGAAGATAAGGCCCAAAATGGTGTACGGAGCAGCTCAAAGACAAAGGCAAAACCTCAAAGCAAAGAGCAAGTTGGAGCTTCTGAGGTTCCAATTGCCTCCGCTTTTACGATTCGGCCCGGGTGGGTGGTAGATGGGCTGCGCCAGATCTCGCGTTTCGCTGCCGGTAATCCCGCGTCGCGGCCCGGGGCGCTGAGCTACTGCGCCTGCGCCCGGGAGCCCGGCCCGCGGACGGGGGCGGGGCTTCCGGGGCGGGGCCGGACGCGCGCGAGATTTGAATCTCCTCGGGGCCGAGGTACGTGCCTGCGCAGAGGTGAGGTTGCGCGGCAGTTTTTTCGGTAGGGCCGTGCAGCCTAGTGGGGCACAGGGCGGCCCGAGAGATGGTGGAAGGACCGGGCTGTACTCTCAATGGAGAGAAGATTCGGGCGCGAGTGCGCCCGGGCCAGGCGGTGACGGACATGCGGGGCCGAGCGCTGCAGAGCCCGGGGGGGCCCGGCTCGCCGCCCTCGGCCTCTGGGGCTGCAGGCTCCTCACAGGTGAGACGCTCCTATATCTTGCGAGGGTACCAGCAGGGCGAAGTGGAATAAAAACCCCATCGGGTTTCCAGGGTCCAAAGTGTCATCTCTTTGCTCTGGTCCAGGCTCCCTGGGGGCCCGCGTTCTCGAAAGCTGACCTTGACTTCACGGGAGGGAGGAAGGCCGTGCTATTGCGCCTGCGCAGTTGAGAGCTGCTGGGCCGCTGGGCTAAGGGTGCGGTGGAGACGCCCGGGCGGGGAGTGAGGGAAGGTGTTTTATTCCAGGTCACGTCACTTCTTTACAGCCCAGCGAAAGGTGGTTCCTTCTGTCTAGAGCTGCATTTTCTGCTGTTAATGTTCTCAGATCTCCGCACCCCCTGACGTGTTTTTTCCTTCACATTTTTAAGACAATAAGCTTTGTAGGATAAAATTCTAGCTTCTCGCTTGCCTAATACTGTGCAATTGAAAATTATCACAACTAATATATAATTCTGAAATTTCACATAGAAGATTTAGCACCAACCTTCCCACTCAAATTAATATTGCCGTCTAATGAAGGGGCAGTGACACCCATTCTGGTTCCCTTAAGTGAATTTATTGCTTTTTAAAGGAAATTGTAGCACAGCTTCTTGCCACTCAGGCATGCATTCCAGATGGTGTGGTAGTCATTTGGTAAGAATTTAGAACTTAGAACTAAATGAGAATTTAGAATTTAGAACTAAAAATATTCTGATTAAGCCATCGTGCCTTAAAAGCCCTTTAGATGTACGGATGATTGTATTTCATGGATGCATGCAGTATTGCGATGTACTTCAGTTTCTCCTGCAAAGCTTCATCATAGCCTTTGGTCCTGGAAGAAAAAGTTGCCTGCTATGAAATTAGCATATGCTTACAACTTGAAAGAAATGAGGTTCTAAGTCTGAGAAAATAAATTTTCAAACTTGGAAGAAGAGTAAGTTTTGCATCTCCTTCCAGTTGCCCTTGTATTTAATTTATTTTTGACTTTATATGTCAGTTAGTACTCTGCACCTATTCTTTTATTGTAGAGTTTCTCTCAAAATCATTTCAGGGTACCGCGGAGATGGATCCTGAGTGGTCTCTTAAGAATATTAATGTTTAGAAAAATCACTCATTCAACAAAATTTTGAATACTCAAGGAACCTGGGGAACAAAAACTAACACTTCATCTTGTGGAGTCTATTCTTTAGTTGGGAAGATACACAGACATTCATTAAGTAAGAAGAGAAAGAAATATAAATTGATAACTTCTCTAAAGAAGAGATACACGGTTCCATAAGAACTTACAGGAAGTTCAGGGAAAGCTTTGCTGAGAAAGTAACAATTAAGCTGAGGTATGAAGGGTGAGGAGATATGCAGACCTGAACTGAAGGTTGGCGGGCGAAACGCTTCAGGCAGAAGAATAGCAAAGGAAGAGAGCTTCGAATGTATGAGGGATCGAAAGAAACCTGGTGTGGCTGGAAAAGGGAGGATGAGATAGAAGGAAGGTGGTTTGAAATAAGACAGGATTGGGATGGGTGGGTTGGAGTCAGACGCTGCGGATCTTTGTAGACCTGGGTAGGGACTCTATTCATTTTAGGAGTAATGGGGGTCTTTGAAGGGTGATAAGATCCATTGACACTTTGAAAAGGTCACTCTACCTTGCAAAGGTAAAATAAAGAGTGGAGGAAAGGCAGGGTAGATGCAGCTCCCTCGGTTACACGAGGGCTGTAGGAATCCAGGGCGGCACGCCTGGACCTTGGAGGAGGGTGCTGGTGGCGGAGGTGAAGAGAAGGGAACAGAGTCGGTATTTCGGAAGTAAAGGCAGCAGGGCTTGGTAACTGTGGCATGAATATGTTACAGATATCATCATTGACATCATTCAACAATAATACATTTTGTATTAGGTCTTAAGCTTGCTCCCGAGGATACAAAGATGAGTTAGATAAACTTCCTTCTGTGAGAATCCCACTTAGTGTTTTAACTAGACATCACCTCATTGGTATTTAGGCCCAAACAGCATGCACATTCCCTTTAGTTTGTGATTGTCTTCAGTAGCAAGGCGTAAAGTGCTTTTGAAGAACTGTTCCATTTCATTTACAAGAGAAAATACAAGAGATGATAACCCCATGATAAAGGATTAACCTGATTCTACAGATGAGGAATGTGAAGCTCAGAGTGAGTTTAAATAATTAAGTTAATAATTTAAATAATTAAGATCACATGACTAGGAAGGGGTGAACCAGGGTTTGGCCTCCCTGCTTTCAGACTCCAAAGCCTGCACTCCTAACCGCAGGTCGCCTCAGTTCTAAACGGTTCAGTAGGAAAACGGCTAATTCATTGTCAGGAGCACCATATAGCTCAGCAGGTAGTGGTGATTACTGATGAACCAGAGAAGTGAGACCTTAGCTTTTTGGCTGTGTCTGCCACCATTTTTAGTTTTGTTCAGTGTGGTTGATTCTCTTACCTAATCTGATAATCCCAATGGCTTCCATTCCCATGTTCACAGTGCAGCCTGATAATATAATACAAATGCTTAGTCAATGGTTGGGCAATTGTTAATATCACTTGGAAGCATTACTAAATGAGCTCTATACCCCTTAAATAAAAAGCCTTGAACATAAAGCTGTTATGCTTAATACCTTGACGTAAAGAGGTATTAAAAGTTAGAAGAGGTCTTTATGATTGGGATCAGGAATCTGGTCCTGTGGGAACTGGCTTTGAAAATCAATGTGGAATGAATAATCCCTTTGTGGTTATTGGGAATATTCTAAATATTTTGCCATGGCTTCACTTTCTGGGCCTTTGATCTAAAAAAATAATAATCTTTATCAACATGAAGGGTTCTTTGCATTTTAGAGGGTTGTTAGATCCATAGTAAATTGCATCAAAACATGGTAGGTTGTCACAGATCTCTGGCATGATCATTACTGTAATGATCCCATGTTTTCTAGGCCTTTATGCCAGAGTTAAAGCTATTTAAAGTTGTCTGCTACTGGCTTGAAGTCATTAGTTTTCACAAGGCAGCAGTTGAAAAATAACTGCGTACAATCTTCTTTATATTGCAGTAAACAGGAAAAAATACGAAGGAGAGTTAAAGAAATATTAATTGGCTATTTAAAATAAATGATTTAAACTCCAGATAATCATTGTACCAAAAAAAAAACCAAAAAAAAAAAAAACCCACCTCCGTAGCTACCGCCGTAATGAACCAGTTACTGTGGCATATAGCCTTCCTCTTTGCTGCGGTTTGAAGTTCATAGAGAACACGTTTTAAGGCATGTCTCCCTGTGACAAGTGATCCTCATTTTGAAGAAGAAAGGCTCGCCATAGAAGGTCCCGGCATTTGCTAGTCCTGCATGCACTATATTATTTCTCTGAGTTTTGATCCACTGTCTTGTCAGCATAAAATTATGCAACTATGTAAGCACACTGCATAAAACTCTGTTGGAGCTTTGGAACCTTATGGTACGAAACAACACTGGAATATAAATGAACATGTCTGGTTAATGAGCTGTGAAGAGTCAATCCTCCGGTTTTAATTGTTGGGTGGATACAATATTTTAGTGAAATTGGTGTGTAATCTGCATGAGTTTTCAATCTCCTTTCACAAAACAGGATATGAAACAGTTTATTTATAAGTATTCGTTTCATGTGAAACACCATCCTCTGGCTACTCCATCACTCCTTAAGCGTTGATACATGTAGCGAGCTCTTCCTCATCTTGATCTGCCCTTGACTGTGCCTTGAACAGAGTAGGTGTTTAGTAGACATTTGGATGGATGGAGAAGAGCAAGGTTTTGAATAGTGCAAAAGTAGTTTTGATGAAGGATTTAAAAATCAATTCAGTTCAGAATCTTTCTTTATGAGTATGTATTTTGTTATGTATGTTAAATAGAAATTCCTATGACAAGAAACTCGTGAAGCCACATAGTAAAGGTTTTCCTCCCTCCTCTCCCTTCTTCATAGTGGGGGGAAAGAATCATAGCTGATTTTTATTGCCATTATGTAAAGGAAGGAGCTAATCCACAGAGATTCGTTTTCCAGCTAAATGAAGCTTACTTGTTTAAATCCAAAAAGGGGTTTTAAAATTGCATTATAGAACTTGCTTACCTTCTTCAGTGGATACTGATAATGGTTTCACCTTAATGACTCAGGATCATTATTATCAGCACTCAGCTTTATATGGAGTCATGGAACAAGGGTCAACAGAGAACAGATAACAGTCTTAGGGATGAGGAAACTCAGGGAGATGACTTTCCATGGCCGTTGGAGCTTTCACCAAACAACAAAGTATTGGGGGTGATGTAGAGAAAAGAACATATGATTATCTTGATTTTGAATTCCAGCTCCTTTGTTACTTCCTCAGCTGGAGGTGCTTATACTTACATCTTTGCTTATTTGGTCAGGATTAGATTAGAAGACATATAAAACTCTGAGCTTAGTGCCTAGCAATGTAAAGTAAACGTCCTGGTAATTGTTTGTTCCTTTTTCTCCCACATCAGGGCTGTCTCACCAGACCCATTTATCAGAGGCATGACCTATTCCCTTATGAAAGGGTGTAATCTTTTGGTGCCCTCATATTGTGTATAAAGCATTTAGCCTCTGAGTAAGCGCTTATAGCCTCTGCTCTTACAAAATTGTAGAATATATTTTGATGAAAGGACCTAAAGACCTCTGTTTGGGAGCTTAGAGACCATTTTAAAATTAGATTCTTTGATGGTTTAAATTGGTAGAGAAGTGACTTCTGATTACTGAAAGTGTCGTCGTATTAGGAAAGTAAAGCATGTGGGAGACAAAAAGGAGGACAGACTATGAATGTAAATATGGTATTATTTTTTCCCTCTCTGGGGAAAATATGTAACTGCACTAGAGCTGAAACATTTATCTATGGAAAAGCCTTATTCTGTTCTGAAAAGTTCATCTTCCTTGTTCACCCATGAATAGGCAGGATAAATGGTAATCAGCACAATAAATCATGCGCTGTCTCCGAAGATATATGTTGTTTTGACGATTTCATATTAAGCCACTTGAAAATGGGAAGGTGAACCCTTCTCAATCATACTTAAAATTGTGGCAAAGGAGATTTTCCTATTTCAGGGAAAAAAAAAAAAGGATGAAATGTTCAAATAATACTGTAATAGGATTATAAGGGCCAAAATGAGAAAGTCAAGTATATATTGGGCCATTGTGTATAGTTACAGCAAAAATAAGGCTTGTGGAAATTAATTTTTGAATTTGTCTGGACAGCTGAAGCTTATACAAAGAGGTGATAACCCCAGATTCCACAGTAGGACAAGTGAATATCTTGTAAATCTATGGTTTATTGCAAAAGCCTTTCCCAGTTTGTACACAGGCGCTCTCAAAATAAATGGAACAAACCATCACTGGTACACCAGAATTTCCCCTAAATGGAGTTTTTAAAAAACAGTTAAAAATATATGCAGGTGCTTGAGATGGGCAATTATAAGTTGAAATTTTTATTTTGCCCTGAGTATATTATCTAAAGCTGATTATTTTAGAAAAGATAGTGTACTGGGAATCAGGTGATTTGGTCAAGTGCTCACATGATAGACAACTGGATAAAAAGATCTTTTTGTATCACCTCTCTCAAAACCCAAATAAGGTATTGGAATAGATGTTTTCAAAGCAGCCATTTAAATGCTAAGTAAACATCTTAAATAAAAACCAGGACAGGCTGGGACTGGTCGCTGAAAATACATTAATCTCTTCCTAAACCTTCCCATAAAGTTCTTTTTACTTTATGGGAAACTCTGGTAAATATAGTATTTTACATCCATCTGGCTTTTGGTAGTCATGAGAATTTGGTCCTCCTATATTTAAGCCTCACTCCATTGAAGATAATTAGAAAATAAGAGACTAAGGTGTTAATAATTTTCAAAGGAGATAAAACAGGTGGTAGAGTAGAAGTTTTTGCCAAGACACCTTGGGAAAGGTAAAGCAAGATGAGGATGATGGGTGGGGAAGACAGCAACCCTGTATTTTAAAGCCACACTCATTTTTAAGAGGGAAAGAAGGAGGGATCTGATTAATCCCACAGATGTTTCCTGAATTCCAGGCATTGTGTGAGGCTCCCAGGGATATTAAACACCAGAGTTACTTTTCCCCAGGAGCTTATGGACAAATAAGAGAGAAACACAAGTCACAGACAGATCATCATTCAGTTTGTTCAGTCCCATCATAGTGGTTGGTGAAAACACTGTGCTGGGTTTGGCAGGTTGAAAACCTCAAGATGATTCCTCTTTCCAGTGGGGAAATTCCAGTACCAGAGAGAGGGACACACAGTACATGTGAGCAAGGAAGAGGTTATACTAACATGTCATTTTAAACCCAAGCACCTCATCAAGTATTAAAAAACGAATTCTGGGACTTCCCTGGTGGTCCAGTGGATTGGCACTAGAGTTCATCCAAGAAAGAGAAGAGAAATCGGAGGCAAATGTTCTGAGGACATGGTGGCACGTGTCTGTAGTTCCTGATGCTAGAATCTCCCACAGGGTTTTTGTTGTTGTTTTTTGTTTGTTTGTTTGTTTTTTGGTTCGTGCAGAACTGCAAGGCTGTCACTGTTAATTACTCCTGTGCATTCGTTCATTGGTCTCTCTAAGTCTGTGATTGATTCCGCAGTTCTTATTTTGCAAAGGAGAGATGTAAAGCCAGTTCTCTGAACTTCAGGCAGTTGGGAAAGTTTGGCATTGGCTGTAGCCATTACAACTGTGAATGGATTTAGTGGAAGAATAGTGTCTGTTCATGCCTTCATCTGCTTGGGCTGCTATGACAAAATACCACAGACTGTGTGGCTTAGACAACAGAAATTAATTTCCTTACAGTTCTGGAGGCTAGAAGTTTAAGACCAGGGTTCCAGCCAGTTGTTTCTGGTGAAGCTGTCTTCCTGGTTTGCTGATACCACTTTCTTTTCACATGGCCTTTCCTCTGAGTATACAGGAGGAAGAGAGTGTGTTCTCTGGTGTCTCTTCTTATAAAGATACTAATCCTGTTGGATCAGGGTCCCACCCTTATGACCCGATTAAACCTTAATTACCTCTTAAAGGCCCTGTTTTCAAATACAGTCACAATGGGGGTAAGAATTTCAACGTAAAGAGTGTTGGAGGGGACACAATTTAGTCCCTAGCAACTTGCAATCTTTTTTTCTTCTTTTTAACATCTCTTATCCCTTTATCCCTTTGAGCTAAATACTACAGTTGTGTCTTTTTTTTTTTTTTTTAAACAAGGACCAATTTAGTCAAATAAAGAATAGAATGAACATATCATCTTAAATACATAGGATGACAGATGTCTAAACCAAAAGTCTGAGAATCACTGAATGGTAACATCCTAACATAAGTGGAAGGAAAGTTGTGATTTGCTCACAGACAGTATCTAAAACTGTTTTATAGTTTTATGATACCAGTATACGTACTGCCCAGGTTAAGAAAAAGAGCATTATCTATGTCATCATTTTCTATGTCATTGTTACTTGGAAGTCTAGTCAATTGATTTCTTTAAAAAAAAAAAATGATAGGTTGGCAGGGCTTCTCAAGGGATATCTAAACTCAACCCATTCCTTTCTTTCACCCACAGAAGGACTGAGATTTTATGTTTATAATTTCCTTGATCTTCTTGATAATGTTCAGTTCATATGTTGTAATTCTAACAATATGTTGTTTGGTTTTGCATGCTGATAGGGGGAAGGAGTAGTGGGTTTCTTTTTCCTTTATTCTGAACACTGCAGTTGGGGAGGGAGAGAGGCGCAGACCTCAAATCAGATTCCCCTCCTCAGGGGGACCCCAGGCTTTATCTCTGATCCCCCGTATCCCACAAGACCGTGAAATTGAAGCTCTCATTCCTTATGTCTGGTAAAATGCCTTTCTGATAAAAGCTGGCTTCTTACCTTTGGGGTTCTCTCTCACTTTTGCTTAGCTTGTGACCTCTTATTCTTCCTTACTGGCTTACAAGTCAAAATGTCTTGTTTTCATATTTTATCCACCATTTTTAGCTGTTTGTATCTGAATGCTCTTCCGAGGACCTTGGCTGCACGTTGGAAATGAAAGACTCTGTGCCCTAGTTTTTAGCTTTAAAACATTCACATCATTTTTCTGTGCTTTTCATATGCACAGAGTGATATGGTCCTGGAAGAAAGTTCATTTTGATTGTGTGCCAGTGACTTTTTCCACTTAATTTTTATTTGGCCTCTATCTTTTTAAATGACTGCCTAGTAATTTGACAAAATGTATGTAAACAGCTGATTACGTTACTTGACTTATTGGAGATTATTCTTCTCATTGGATGTACCTGGGCATGAAGTAATATAAAAAGATTAAGAATTAAATTATGCTTTTTGTTTTGAGTTCGTGTGTGTTTACATATGTGTATGTATTTTCTCCTAGGCTGCTGCACTGAATAATAATAAAGACTCCAGCCAGAATTTCTTGAGACTGTTTAATGGACACATTTACAGTGGCGTGGAAACTTTGGGGAAGGAGCTCTTTATGTACTTTGGGCCAAAAGCTTTACGGTAAGGTAAATCTGTATAGTACGTCGTATCTCTCTGTGTTTCTGTGTTTAAAGATGTGTAGAAGGCTTTTCTTGCAGTTTGCTGCATGTCACGTTGAAATACGTAGAAAGTACTCCATTTTTAAGAGAGCTCTAATACAAGAGGTTGAGATTCTATCATGGAAAGCAATAAGCAGAAGAAGAATAGATTGTGATGTCATCATTCCTTGGAGGGTTAGTCAATTTATTTCTCTTAAAAAAAGATGATAGTCTGGCTGGGGCCTCCCAGGGGATGCTAGAGCACTACAGCTCTGTTTTGCTCCTCCTCAAACTCCCTAGGGCGCTCTTTTCCCCTCTCATTTTCACCAAATATTTATTGCATTTAGCGACATTATTCTCTTTATATTTATGACAGCTCCTCGTTTGGTGTGAATGTCTCTAGATTTTTACATTTTTCTCTCTTCCTTCTTTCTCTGAAGCCTCGTACAGAAATGAAAACTTATTTATAGATTTCAAAATTTTCCACAGAAGTAACCGGTTCTCTGCTGTTTCACAGTGCTTATGGAAATTCATTGCTAACACATTGGTTGACTTAATGATAAAAATGTCAAAATGTATGTAATCACCTATCTAATTTTTGCAAAAAATACAAAAAAAGGCCTGTGGATTAATATGTCTGTCAAATCTGTCTTCTCGGAGTGTAGCCTAATCTATTGCAAACTGTAAATTTGAATCTTTTTTAATGTTTCCTTAAGATATTAAACAGTTTTCCCCTTCTTAAAAGTTCTGTTACTGGACCCCATGCTTCTAAGTGAAGGTGAATAATGGTTGCAAAGAGATAATATGACTCTATGATTGTTATTTATTGCATCTCATCTATTGCATGTTTAGAGTACTTCAGACTTTACGTGATTGCTTTTCCTTTGACGTGGTCTCTTCATTGTCAGCAGCTGCTGCCCTTGGACAGCGTTGTCCCTTCGTGGTTTTTCTTAGTCTGGAATGGGTAGCATCAGCACACGCCTCCCGGTTCAGGCAGCAGTGATGTACTGCAGGCTACATTATTGTGGTAATAGATTGATTGATGTGATGGAAAATTCTTTGCTCCAAACAGAGTAGGACACAATGGGATCCATGTAAGATAGTTGAAAACATTGATATGTTATTGATTCTCTGTTGTGAGGTGCAGATTTATTTCTGTAGCACGAGAGGGAGGTTTTTATCAAGTGTTCTCCACCAGACTGATAAGGGGGGAATCATTTCTCAGTGCAGAGCTGTCAGCAGGTGTTGCATGAAGTTCTAAACAAAGGCAGTTGTTTCCTCAAACTAAGCGAACTAGTACCGCCCCTGGCGAGCACGTGTCTCCGCATATGGCTGGGGAGCAGTGCGATTCCTACCGCCTTGACCACTGTATGACGGAACGGTTCAAGGTCATTGGCAGGTCAGCTGTTCGAATATGAAGTGAACCACCTAAAGTCACCTGTATGCCCTTTCACAATTTAGCATAAGTTGCGAAAATGCTCTCCTAACCTGTGCTTCTTGGGAGGATGGGTGACAGTGTCAGAGAAATGGGGTCCTGTGTAAGGCTGCAGGTCTGTGAGCGTGAGATAGAAATGTAGTCTTCATTTCTGACCTCTGTTTCCTCCCCACCAGGCTGGTCTGCTCTTTAGAAAGCCGATAGCAGGAAACATGCTTAATGATCACAGTTTTCCCTCAATAGGTAGCTTCTTACAACTGAAATTGCCCATGGATTTAGTACATCTTATCGGCCAGGCCATGAATCTTCCTGGGATTCATTTGTTATGAAAGTAGAATACAGGCCTAGCCCTCTGGAAGAGAATCTGCCATGTAAAATCCACACTTCAGAAAGATACAAATTAGACAGTGACTATTTCTGTTGCTAAAAGATGTATCAAAGTGCTCAAAGTGCTCTGGAATAGTGCTAGAAAACAATAAAAATGACTTGATATACTACGTTTATTTTAGGAGCGCAGATGTGGTGTTAGTTGTGATTAATACCTATACTCTTTCTGAACACTTTACAGAAGCTCTTCATCTGTAACAAAAAGAAAAAGAGTCATGTTTAATTTTTTGTTAAATATGTATCAAATACTCATTAGAGCAAACTGAGAAACAATGAACAAACAAGAATAAATTTATACCTTCACAATCCCACTACTGAATAGAATCTCTATTAACCATGAGTGCATGTATTGCCGGTACTATGTGTGCATATATTTGTAACTCTATTGACCCAGACATGCCCATCCTACAAGCTGCTATTTTCAATCAAAATGAACGCAGCTTATATCGTGAACTTATATATATATATTTTAAATGAATATCTTTTCTAAAACACTTTGGTGTTTCCAACTATGGTGTATGTGACTCCAATTGTTTGCAATTACGTGCATACTCAGAGACCAGCAACTGTATCTGAAATATTTTGGAGGCTTTGCCATTTTAGTGAAGCATTATACATAATCAATTTTGTAATTTATTGGAGCTTGAGTGATATGATCCTCTAAAGAGAAATGCAAGAGATAATGTGACAGTTCTTTCTGGTTTGCTGAAAAGTCTTTAAGGAATCCGTGATAACGCTACTTACAAGAGGGTTTTAGAGCTTAAACATAGTTTTGTAATCTGTCACATAACATGTTAGGAAAAGTTGGAGTGTGATAAGGACTCTAAATGAAGTTTTATACTTTAGAGTAGTGAATACCTACTGTTTGTCCAACATGCCCACTTATCTTTTGGGGACAGCATTTCCTCTGGAAACTGATCATCTGGTCACAGTAACCAAAGAATTCAAGTTGAATTTCGCATAATCTTACTTAACTTTCTCTCCTACGTAGTCGATTGGGTCAACCCGAGTTCTTCTGTGAACTTTCTCAGCTGGAGCTGAGGCAGGTTAGGCTCTCTGTGATGGAGGAAAGCTGGGGATGTGAGGCCTTAAGACTTGTAGGTGGCCATTGGCTTGTCCAGAAAGACAAGGTGATGGAAAATACAACCAGCCTCCATAAAGCAGAGAGAATCCCAGAGGCATTTTAGCCCCTAATGCCCTCTGTTCCTAAGATCCAGCCACATTCTTGCCTTTCCTGCAGTGTGATTCTTCAGCCTTCCTAAGACTCCATAAGCTACCAAATATCCCTTAATGCCTAAACTTTTTGAGTTGGGTCTCTGCCACCTGCAATTTAAGAAAACTGACCATTAAAGTAATCTACAGGTAGAAAAATACATATTTTTAATTTTTTAAATAGTAGCTTTTATTTTGTATTTCAATTACCATAATGCTTTCATGTGTAACTGGAGAAAATATGGAAATCTTTACCGCAGTCATTTACATTCCCTTCTGCACCTGACAGCCTACAGGGTCACTAGTTCTGCCGCTTTCCTTTTCTTGCTTCTTTTCATAGTACACATCATTTTATTGCAGTTTTTCCCATATTTTAAAGTCATATATAAGCCAATTGTAAAACCTTAAGATAGTTCCAAAGTATCTAAAGGAAAAAGTAAATACCACCTATAATTACTACTGTTAAAAAAAAAACAC
Source organism: Eubalaena glacialis (assembly GCF_028564815.1). Taxonomy (NCBI): domain Eukaryota; kingdom Metazoa; phylum Chordata; class Mammalia; order Artiodactyla; family Balaenidae; genus Eubalaena; species Eubalaena glacialis. The sequence goes on along the minus strand of NC_083735.1, from coordinate 4,878,397 downwards.
TCAACAGTTTTTGTAAATGTCATAGATAAAATATAAATTGTATATATACCATATATAGTTTATATTACATATGCATGAATTATAATATGATATTGCATGTTATGATTTTTATATAAACAGGAATTTTAATTTATATTTTTCCCTTTTACATAACATGCGTATTGTATTGGTCAGTGTCAAAATGTACATTATTATTTTTAATGTGCACAAAGTGTTCTACTCTATGGATGTATCATCATTTTTTTAGTCAGCTACCTACTGACTACCTACCCTGCATATTCCTGTCCTAAGGGAGTCTCCACACTCAGGTCCCCCAGCCCACGCCCCCCGCCCCCGGTGGCAGACTGCTGTTGCCTGTTACTCAGTGAGAGGTTCGTGATGGGGAGACAGAGGTTCTGGTTTCTTCCAGACCAGCTTTAATTTTGGGCAGGCCCTGAGCATGTGGGCCTCAGGGTTGCAGTTTTCTCAAGGCTGCTGCCCCTCTCCTCCCTAAGGCAGCCATGCTTCCTTCGCTGTGTAGGTGGCCTTAGGTGAGAGAGAGTTTCCTTGCTCTCTCCCGTGGGACCGGTGCCTCGTTGTGTCACTGTGGGAGTCTGCGCCGAAGCTGACTCCCTGCCTCATGCCTAGAGGCAGATGGCTTTGGCTTCCGCGCGTTCTTAACAGCAGTGCACTTGGCCTGGGCCTGGAGGCAGAAGGGTTTCCTTCCCTCCCCAGTGGCAGACTGCTTGCTTATCCTTGTTACCTGGCACAAGACTTCCTCTGCCTGCAGGAAGTTTCCTGTTACTCCTTCAGGGACAGACGGCTTTTTCTTTGTACCTCTCTATTGGCTAGAGCATCTTAAAACTTTCTAAGACTTCTGCTTCATATAAGAGGCACGTTCAAGAAGCAAGGAGACAGGGTTTCATGCAGGCAGGTCCCATGTCACCAAGGGTGGTTCTTTCAGGTCCCCTGCCATGACTCACATCTTACTTGTGGGCAGCTAACTTGTGGATGCCCGTGGGAAAGAGCTTACAAGTGAGGGCACACTCTCCTTGTGTCTGGGGCTCCAGAGATTCTAAACCGTCATACTAGCCACACTATTTAAAAGTTTGTTGAAAATATTAGCTGTTTTCTTCTTATCCGTTTCTACAGTAGCTGTCTCTTTCTCCCGTACTCTTCCCCAGATGGAATAATTTGTGTGTCTGTCTTTCCACAGAGGGGCTTGTCACTCTTTGGAATTTATTTCACCTGGCTGCTTGCAATGTCCTGTCTCTGATGGGCTCAGGAAAATGTAGGATTTTGTAAATACTGTGATTTTTCTCTCCTTGTTAGGGTAGGATCCATATTCACTTTTAGCTTCCATATCCTAAGTAGAAGCAGAACTCCCTTTTTCCTTTTCAACGTGGTTAAGACCATATCTTTCTTTTTATAACCTCTTTCTTTGAATTCCCAGCATAAGTTTTACAATCTTCATATTCAACTATTTTACACGCTAGTATCCATATGACACTTTTGACCACTTGATAATTTTCATAAGCAACTGCCTCGTCTGCATGTGTAGTTGTCATTAGTCTGAACCTGTGACAGTACTGTTGTTGATGCTATTTATGTTTGGTTAAGGATGTTCAGATTATTCTGCTAGTGATAACCAGGAAGAATGTGGCTGGTGGTCAAAATAGTATTGGGTCTTATTTATTGATTTGTTTCAGGCAGTTATTTCTAACTAGAGGAATTTTCTTACTATCACTTCAATTTTTAGTTTGAACATAATTTTTATATTAGAATTTTGGTTGCAAGCGACAGAAGCCCAACTTAAACAAGTTTACTAATTATTTATTATAAGAATATGGGTGTCTTTTGATAGCGGAAGATAATGCAGTCAGGCTTCAGGTAGAACTGGGAGCAAAGACTAAGCGCCATGAGGACTGTCTGCATTTCTTGACTCTGTTCCCTGCTGAAATCTACTGTCGTCTGTGTCTCTGCAGACAGGCCTCTCGGCTTTTCTGGTGCCCACGTCAGGACACATTACCATAGACAGCTCCCATGATCGATCTCCCAATCCTAACGAGAAACTGATCTCTCTGTGTCCCAGATAAATTCCTCAGGAAAACGCTGATGAATCCAGCTTGATCCAGGTGTCCATTCCCGAATCAGCTGTGTGAAAGGCATGGGATCAGAGGGAGGGACAGAGACCACTCCCGGTTGGGCCTAAAGCCCCCCGTGGGCAGGCAGTCATGTTATGCAGAGTGAATGGTCTCAGGTAACCAGTTGGATTCTGAGTGGACGGAGCTTGAGAGGATCAAGAGATAGAAATAAGGATCTAATAAAATTCTCCTAAACTGGCTTGATAATAATGAGGAATCTTGGAAAGCAAATCTGACTCTGGAATGCAAATGTTAATAGGGGCATATGTCCGAGTTTATAAAACATCAGTATGAAAATTGTTATAACAGTACAGGTATTTACTGTGCCTTGAAAATTTTCATGGTACTGATACGTTTTTCTTAGTTTAAGATAAAGGGTACTTAATAATAAACACAAAATTTATTGGTTTATTGGGGCTCAGTTATCATAACATTTTTCTATTTCATAAAAATTCATAAAAATAAAATTTATTTATTATAAAAATAGTTATTTTTATGCACATTTCCCCCTAAATAGATTTATAAGACCAAAAAAAGGCATACTTATTTGATTTGGGGTTCTTACTGGGGCTACTCCTGCATTTGAATTGGGTCTTAACCTTTGAGATTTTATATGTAGATGCAGTTTCATTATAGAAAGGGATTTAGAGTCCACTTTAGGAGCCATGCAGCTGAAAAGATTTTAGGTATGATGGCTTCTGGGCATGACAGTTGTACACCTTTCACTGGCGTTGAACCTCCATAAGCTAAATTATGGAGTACTTACAGGCACACATTTTTCCTGTCAAGAACTATGGGGCATGTAAAATGCATTTATGATTGATAGTAGGGCACACAGAGTTTAAAACCCACATCTTTAAAGTTAGACTGGTTAACCTTGTACAATACTATAACATGGTGCTTTGGAATTAGAAGCACAGAGCAGTAACATTTGCTGCCAAAAGAGCCATATTTATTAACTCAACAAAGCTATAAGGAGAAGGATTTGAAAGGCAGAAAACAATATTTCATCTTGAGAATCATTTCTGATCTTCATCATCAGAAGTCTCATAAAACCACTTTTTTTTTCCCTCTCTTTTAAACTGGACATGCTAATCAATCCTATAAAAACTGAAAGGCTATGAATTTTTCATCACTGCATTGTGGCTTTCAAGTTAACCGTAAATATTTATAAATCCCCTCTTCCCAATACATATAAAGGTAGAAGGAAACTAAAAGAATTGAAGACAATAGCATTTTGACTTGTTCTCTTTTCTTTTAATATGAAAGATTTTGCAAAAAATTGTTTCACTGTGTTATCCCAAAGCAGGGGGGTAGAAAAGAGTAAGTGTCTTAAACTATAGATCTCATTTTGGAATAGGTAAACATTTCCAATCTACTGTGGCTAGAAATAAGGAAAGTGAATGTTGGTGGCTTTGTAGAATTCATAAAAACACCAACTATAGGCAGTTTAAATTTAGCCTTATCTCACCCCAAGCCTTTGAATCAGAGAAAAAGCTGAGAGACAGTAGACTGTTGTGTGAATAAAAGATACCTCATCTGACAAGAAAAGAGAACCAGGGGTGTGTTTTCTTGGGCTTATTGTCAGGGCCTTATTATTTCTCTAGGAACTTATTTTCTTTGTGAGTTGAAAAAATGATTGCCATATCTAGTTTTATACGGATACAAAGCCATTAACAGAAAAATATGATATTAGCTATCATTTTGTGCCCTTGAAGTGTCTATTGTGACTAACATTTGTTTGCTTATATTCCAAAAAGTGAAGGAACAAAGACTTCATGCATGATATACTTACTGCCGCTCAAAGATGGGTTTGCTTTTGTTCTAGGATTCATTTTGGAATGAAAGGCTCCCTCGTGATTAATCCAGTTAAGTCTAAAAATAAAAATGGACTTTCTCCTGTTTTTGAAGTACAGCTCACCAAAGATCTGATTTGTTTCTTTGACTCATCAGTAGAAATCAGGTAAAAGATTGAATTAAAAATTGCTTCAGCTGCAAAACTGCAAAGTTGGCTCTGCAGTTGGGTTTGGGATGTCACATGTGAAAATAAATAAATAAACATTTTAAAAGTAGTTTATAACTGATAAAACGTCATGTTAAAAGATTCTTCAAGTAACATGTTTTGTTAGGGTCGTCATTGTTTGGCTATATAACTCTCATAAGCTGGTTAACATGAAGTGTTTATGTTTATATCAAAGATCATTTTAAATGACACTTTGTGACTTGTAACCAGGCACATGATTAACGTGTTTTCTATTCCTTTCTATAGAAACTCAGCAGAAAGCCAACAGAGAATAAGAATGATGGAAGAATTAGATGTATGTTCACCTAACTTTAGTTTCTCAAGAGCAGAAAGTGAAGTGAAAAAGCAGAGAGGACGGATGCTATGTGACGTGTTAATGGATCAGAAAGTGTTGCCCGGGGTGGGAAACATCATCAAAAATGAAGCTCTCTTTGACAGTGGTCTCCATCCTGCTGTTAAAGTAGGTTTTAAGTAGTTTTTAAATGATTTCTGTATTTTTAAATACTGTGAAGGGACCAGCGTGGAACACTTAAATCGGCATGGCAGTAACACATGCTCCCCAGACAGACTTCCGGGGTCTTCGCTCACGTCAGCTTCTCCGTGAGGCCAACCCTGGCCTCTCTTTTTAAAATTGCTGTGTGCATCCCTGCCACCCACTTCTTCCTCCCAGGCTTCCATAACTTGCTTTCTTTTTATTTTTCTCCACACCACTGATCACCTTCAGATGTAGCCTGATCCTTACCTGTTATATATATTGTTTAGGATCTGACTTCTGCTGGAACACAGTCCCTTAGGAGGAAGGTGTCTATTTGGCTCGTTGATGCATCCAAGTATCTAGAATACAGTGTCTGGCATTTGGAAGGCATTAAAGAAATATTTCTTGAATGTATGAATGAGCTAAGCTCACAACTTTCTTTTACTATCTGGCATATTAAATTCACACTCTACACACACTCATATATTCCTGTTTGTACCATGAATATGACATTAGAAGATGCTGTTTTGGTGCAATGGTAAGAATGGAAGTCAGGTAGCAGAGAATAAGGAATAAGTGATTGGTGAGGAAATGGAAACAAAACTTACAGTAATTGTTAAAATAGCTTAGATTAGAGCGAAGGGAAAATATTAGACTGCTGGATGGAGAAGTTGGGACAAGAACTGGATTTTTAGGGTTTTTTTTTTCTTGTTCTTCAACTGGAGTGACATGAACTTATTCATATGTTGGGAGAAAAAAAACAAACTGGCCGAGAGGGAGAGGTTAAAATTGTTAAAAAAAAAAAAAAAAAAAAAAGGGATGGTGATTAATAATAGGACCAAGTTGTAAGAAGGTCAGAGCAGTTAGAACTCAAACCCAGGTGGAAGGATACATATATTTTAGTTTACAGGGAAGAAAGCTACATCAGGGCTTTTATCCAGACCCAAATAGTCTCTATTAACTAAACCATCTTTTACGTGATTCCAAAGGTACCTATTTATTTTGTGTAACTGCTTCCCAGAGAGTTTTTATAAAATTCAGATCAGTAGGAAATAAGTTTTCAAAGAAACCAGTTAATAATTGTTGTAGATTTGGTTCTGTTTTTTGACACTTGGAACAAGCTAGTCAAATTTCTGTAATATGGGAATAATGAAACAGAATTTTAACACGAATGAGCTTATGAGCTTTTTAAAATCATCTAGAACTCTATGGAAAATGTTTTTGAAAAAAGTACCCAGAGTGTTGTTGACCAGAACATTGTTATTATCTTTGATAAACTGACAATTTACTTTTTATCAGTACGTCCAGCCGGCCATTCATCTAGTAAAGATCGTTTGGCCGTAATGCGTGAGGGGGTTAAAAATTAGTATTTCTGAAGCTTAGCTATTAGCCCCCTAAAAGCACACGGACAATGATTGAAAAAGTATAATCTAGCCTTTTAAGATGTGACTGAACGTACTACATAAGATGTGGTAAGAAATAAATGAATTTGAGAAGTACATATGTTTTAAACTTTAAATAAATGAAAAAATAGATAATACTTTTAGAAGGATTATGTTGATTAGATGTTTTAGATTTTATAGGCACTGATAAATTTGTTTCTGTTGTATAAAGATATACATGTGTATTCATATACACACAACAAAGGTTGAGTCTTTAGAATTTCTTCTGGAATTACTATTGAAACTACATGTGCCAAATGATAATGAATTCTGCAAAGGGTGACCCTGAGGTTTATGCTAGGCTGTGTCACAAAAAAATTCTTCAGTAAGGTCTGTTTCTGAGTTCTTCCATGTGTTAACAAGTACTTTAATATTAAAGCATGTCTATAAGTTCATATCTTTTTAAAGCTTGATAGTGACCTTGGTGATCATCTGCTCCTGTACCTGGTTTGTCCCTTCTTTCAGGTCTTTTTTTTTTTTTTTTTTTTCCTTTCCTTTTTCTCCTGCAAGACTTTTCAAGGTGGCTGATAGGCAATGCTGGGACTTTGAAGATGTCCAGTACAGAATAGATATTCAAGAAATATTTGAATTTAGAATTAAAGTTTATAAGAATGGTATTTTTCCTTTTTTGAATTTTTCTAAAATTGAGGTATAGTTAATTGGCAATGTTGTGTTAGTTTCAACTGTACAGCAGAGTGATTCAGTTATACACATATATGTATTCTTTTTCAGAATCTTTTCCATTATAGGTTATTAAAAGATACTGAGGGGACTTCGTGGCGGTCCAGTGGTTAAGACTAAGCCTTCCAATGCAGGGGGTGCGGGTTCGATCCCTGGTTGGAGAGCTAAGATCCCACATGCCTCGTGGCCAAAAAACCAAAACATCAAACAGAAGCAATATTGTAAAAAATTCAATGAAGACTATAAAAATGGTCCACATCAAAAAAAAATAAATCTTAAAAAAAATAAAGATACTGAGTATAGTTCCCTGTGCTATACAGTAGGTCCTTGTTGTTTATCTATTTTCTATATAGTCGTGTGTACCCATTAATCCCAAAGTCCTAATTTATCTCCCACCCCACCCCCGGCTCGCCCCTTTGGTAACCATAAGTTTGTTTTCTGTGTCTGTGGGTCTAGTTCTGTTTTGTAAATAAGTTGGAGAATGGTATTTTTTATCTGTAGTACCATCACTTAAAAATATACACTGTTAATAACACTGAATAGATACATGAGTTTTAGAAGAGATGCATATATTTCAAATCTATTTCAAGTTCTCTTAGGTAGAACTGGCAAGTGGTATTGTTTGTCTACAATAATGAACAAATTATGAAACTCTCCTGAGTTGTTTTTCTATTTTAAGGTTTGTCAGTTAACACATGAACAGACTCATCATCTTGTGAAAATGATACGTGATTTCAGCCTTCTTTTTTACAGGGTAAGAGCAAAAATTTTTCAACCATGTAAAATGTCAGTTATTTCCCTTTGATTGCACCAGCAATGTCAAGGCTGTGTGTAGCCATCTAGTGGTAAGAGCATAGCGGTGCATTAGGGGAGAGTGACATGTTATGGGCATAATTAATGCCTTGAAATTTTAGGTCACAGGTCGGTCCAAACTTGTCTAACTCTAATTATATTAAATTATCTTTACACTAAGTTGGGGGACAGCTGTGTTAGCATTTTACTTACTCAGACTCTTGTTCTAATTTTGGATATATAAAAGTAACGTATAGGTAGCCTAGGGAGAGATTCAATACTTTGGGATAAATATAGACTTCAGTTCAATCAGATTTTGCCACTTACCAACAGTGTGGTTGATATTATTTAGGTAACTTAATTTAGATTTAGTTTCTTTATCTGTAAAATGGGATGATAATACTTCTCTATCTACCACAGAGACTGTTTTGAGAATAAGTCCTCACTAAACTGTAAATTTTGAAAGTTGTATATATATACATATATTTGCATATATAGAGTTAAGTAAACACATTTTGTCTTTAAATGAAGTATCATAAATATGTCTTCTTTTCTCTACAGTCCATTTCCTGTATTCAAAATGTTTGTTTTTACTACTGTTAGAAAGTCAGGTATTGTAGGCTTCTTCATTAATTGGCCTAAAGTGTTAATGAGCCTCTTGCTTTACATACCTGTCCTGAGTATCGATGGCTATTTTAATATTACATATGCTCACTTATTCTTCTAGGGAAAGACGATTACAGATACCTAGCCATGTTCTGCTCAGATTAAGATGGGTATTTAAATATTTGCTTAAATTAATATGAGTTGTTCCTGTAATTTTCAGCTTGTAATATGATCCACCATATTTCTGGGCTTTTAAATTTTCACACTGCTGATGTAAATCCCTAACATTCTCTTTGTAGGAGCTTTAACTGTATGTGAGTAGAATAAAACCGTGACAGAGAATATCAGTGTCTTTTGAAATAGAACTTATGCCAAAACAGAACATGTTCGCTGCTAAGATGGCATTTAAATTTTTCTTTTTCAGTGAATCTGTAAGATTAAAAACAAAAAACTGTCCCTTTTCAGGTCAACAAAGAAGATGATCTTGTTAAGTGTTTCTCCCCAGGAGTAAATTTTTTGACTTGAAACAAAGTGAGCAGCTTCAGTGTTCTAAAAATAATCAGATTTAAAGCTAATCTAGTCTTTTTCATATAACCACATAATTATGTTTAATTATAAAAACCTTAAAAGCATGAAAGACATTTTAAATTATAGAACTTTTTTATCCCATTTAGATAGGAGGGTAAAGCCATGCAAAGAACAATTTTGAATACTAATAAGTTATAAAATAATGACTTAATTATTTCACACAAATCTTATTTGACAAATGTTGCTGAATCTTGTCAATACCTTTTTCTCAGATGAAAGAAAAGATTATGAGGACATATGTATAAACATATGTACATTTTTAACAAATTATTTTTAGAAATGACTTTTAAGAATATATCTTTCAATACTATTTTGTAGATAACATTGTAATGTTTGTTTGTTTGTTTGTTTTTAGTGCCACAAAGCAGGATCTGCTGTCTCTAACCACTATAAGGTTTACAAGCGTCCTAACTGTGGTCAGTGCTGCTGCAAAATAACTGTGTGTCGCTTAGGGGAGAATAAGAGAATGACATATTTCTGTCCTCACTGTCAGAAGGAAAATCCTCAACATGCTGACATATGGTGAGAAATCTAATTTAAAGTGTACTGTTTGCCCTAATTCTCTAACAAAAACGCTATTAATAAGAGAACATAGTTGAATAGCTATCAGGCTATTAAGAACAGAACATAACTCACAAGTATTTGAACCCTTGGAAGGAAATAGTAAATAATATCATCCAAAAACCAGAATGAGCTGAAGATGATTTATGAGCCTCTTCTGAATTCAGTAGAAAATCTCTAACTTTGATGTTAATATCCAGGCTTTGACTTTCATCTTATTTGTAAAGTGATTACCAGGAGGTGTAGTTTTGTCAGTAATTGGAAAAATGCAAGTATTTTCAAAAGTTCTTGCTTTTGAAATAATATTATAAAACATTAGCAAGCTCTCTGTACAAAATTGCAGTCTTCTTGGTGAAACAGCCGACTACTTACTAAGCACTTGTGTGGTGATTCAGCCAGTGGCTGAGTAAGGCTGTTCCCATTCTGCATTCCAGAGCTGGGGAAGTAACCACAGGATGGGCTCAGGGCCCCACTGGACCCGCTGTGGGATGAACTTGAACTAAAACCCCATTGATCACCTGACCTCCACAAGCCCCTGCTCTGACTGGCAGAGCGCAGTGGCGCTCCTGGGTCTCCTGGAATTAGTGTCAGTGCAGAACCAGTGTCCAGTAGTCCTCAACGCTTTGACAGTTTCCTTTTCCGCAGTGTACACTTACCCCGGTAAGAGGCCGTACGTCCCTTTGGGGAAGGCTGGCTAATATTAACAATATAAAGGAGCTGAACTATATGTGATCACAAGCCAAAATAACCAGTACAGACATGAAGCACATAAAGTGCTACAAAAGTTTGGGGGATGTTAGAAGTTTATAGGTATACAAAAGGTTGGGAAAATCTCATAGAAAAAGTGTAATTTGAAGTTTATTTTAAAGAGATAGGGGGACGGGGTCAAGATGGCGTACTACGAGGATGCGGAATTTGCGGCCCCGCACAGCTAGGGCACCTACCAGGCACCGGTGGGAGACCACAGACACCTAAGGGGATGGGAGGAACCCCCAGTGACTGGTTGTTTCAATTATACTTTTATTTCTCTTAATGTATTTTTTATCATTCTAATTTTATTTTGCTTTTTATTCTTTGATATTGTACTGCTCCTTTTTTCTTTCTCTTTTTTTTTTTTTTTTTTTTTTTTTTAACCACACCACGAAGCTTGCAAGATGTTGGTTCTCAGGCCAGAGGTCGGGACCAAGCTCCTATGGTGGAAGCTCCAAGTCCAAACCACTGGACTGACAGAGAACCTCAGACCCCAGGGAATATTAATCAGAGTAAGGCCTCCTGGAGGTCCTCATCTCAGCACCAAGACCTGGATCTATCCAACTGCCTGCAAACTCCAGTGCTGGACGTCTCAGGCCAAACAACCAGTAAGACAGGAATACAGCACCACCTATCAAAAAGAGGAAACAAACAAACAAAAAAGAGGAAACCACGGAAAAATATGTTACAGATGAAGGAGCAAGGTAAAAACCTACAAGACCAAATAAATGAAGACGAAATAGGCAACCTAACTGAAAAAGAGTTCAGAGTATTGATAGTAAAGATGATCCGAAATCTGGGAGATAGAATAGAGAAAATGCAAGAAACACTTACCAAGGATCTAGAAGAACTAAAGAGCAAACAAACAGAGATGAACAACACAATTACTGAAATTAAAAATATTCTAGAAGGAACCAGTAGCAGAATAACTGAGGCAGAAGAACAGATAAGTAAGCTGGAAGATAAAACAGTGGAAATAACTGCCAGAGAGCAGAAAAGAAAAAACAATGAAAAGAATTGAGGACAGTCTCAAGAGACCTCTGGGACAACATTAAACGAACCAACATTCGAAGTATAGCAGTCCCAGAAGAAGAAGAGAAAAAAAAGGGGGGTTGAGAAAATATTTGAAGAGATTATAGTCGAAAACTTCCCTAACGTGGGAAAGGAAATAGTCAATCAAGTCCAGGAAACACAGAGAGTACCATACAGGATAAACCCAAAGAGAAACACACTGAGACACATATTAATGAAACTATCAAAAATTAAATACGACGAAAAAATATTGAAAGCAGCAAGGGAAAAGCAGCAAATAACATACAAACTATTAGAGCTAATCAATGAATTTGGTAGAGTAGCGGGATACAAAATTAATGCACAGAAATCTCTTGCATTCCTATACACTAATGATGAAAAATCTGAAAGAGAAATTAAGGCAACACTCCCATTTACCACTGCAACAAAAAGAATAAAATACCTAGGAATAAACCTACCTAAGCAGACAAAAGACCTGTATGCAGAAATCTACAAGACACTGATGAAAGTAATTAAAGATGATACAAACAGATGGAGAGATATACCATGTTCTTGGATTGGAAGAATCAGCACTGTGAAAATGACTGTACTACCCAAAGCAATCTACAGAGTCAATGCAATCCCTATCAAATTACCAATGGCATTTTTCACAGAACTAGAACAAAAAATTTCACAATTTGCATGGAAACACAAAAGACCCTGAATAGCCAAAGCAATCTTGAAAAAGAAAGATAAACGGAGCTGGAGGAATCAGGCTCCCAGACTCAGACTATACTACAAAGCGACAGTAATCAAGACAGTATGGTACTGGCATAAAAACAGAAATATAGATCAATGGAACAGGATAGAAAGCCCAGAGATAAGCCCACACACATATGGTCATCTTACCTTTGATAAAGGAGGCAAGAATACACAATGGAGAAAAGACAGCCTCTTCAATAAGTGATGCTGGGAAAACTGGACAGCTACATGTAAAAGAATGAAATTAGAACACCTCCTAACACCATACACAAAAATAAACTCAAAATGGATTTAAGACCTAAATGTAAGGCCAGACCCTATAAAACTCTTAGAGGAAAACATAGGCAGACACTCTATGACATACATCACAGCAAGATCCTTTTTGACCCACCTCCTAGAGAAATGGAAATAAAAACAAAAATAAACAAATGGGACCTAATGAAACTTAAAAGCTTTCGCACAACAAAGGAAACCATCAACAAGACGAAAAGACAACCCTTAGAATGGGAGAAAATATGTGCAAACAAAGCAACTGAGAAAGGATTAATCTCCAAAATTTACAAGCAACTCATGCAGCTCAATATCAAAAAACAAACAACCCAATCCAAAAATGGACAGAAGACCTAAATAGACATTTCTCCAAAGAAGATATACAGATTACCAACAAACACATGAAAGGATGCTCAACAACACTAATCATTAGAGAAATGCAAATCAAAACTACAATGAGGTATCACCTCACACCAGTCAGAATGGCCATCATCAAAAAATCTAGAAACATTAAATGCTGGAGAGGGTGTGGAGAAAAGGGAAACCTCTTGCACTGTTGGTGGGAATGTAAATTGATACAGCCACTATGGAGAACAGTATGGAGGTTCCTTAACTAAAAATAGAACTACCATATGTCCCAGCAATCCCACTACTGGGCATATACCCTGAGAAAATCATAATCAAAAAGAGTCATGTACCACAATGTTCATTGCAGCTCTATTTACACTAGCCAGGACGGAAGTAACCTAAGTGTCCATTGACAGATGAATGGATAAAGAAGATGTGGCACGTATATACAATGGAATATTACTTGGCCATAAAAAGAAACGAAATTGAGTTATTTGTAGTGAGGTGGATGGACCTAGAGTCTGTCATACAGGGTGAAGTAAGTCAAAAAGAGAAAAACAGATACTGTATGCTAACACATATATATGGAATCTAAAAAAAAAAAAAAAGCATGGTTCTGATGAACTTAGCGGCAGGACAGGAATAAAGATGCAGATGTAGAGAATGGACTTGAGGACACGGGGACGGGGAAGGGTAAGCTGGGACGAAGTGAGAGAGTAACATTGACATATACACAGTACCAAATGTAAAATGGATGGCTAGTGGGAAGCAGCCACATAGCACAGGGAGATCAACTCCGTGCTTTGTGACCACCTAGAGGGGTGGGATAGGGAGGGTGGGAGGGAGATGCAAGAGGGAGGGGATATGGGGATATATGTATGCGTATAGCTGATTCACTTTGTTATACAGCAGAAACTAACAAGTTTGTAAAGCAATTATACTCCAATAAAGATGTTTAAAAAAAAAAAGAATTTTGGCTAAATAAATGAGCAAACAGACATTATTTACTTGGAAAGAAGGAGCATTGCCACAAACCTTGAATCATTGATGATAACAGTGCTGGAGCCAAACGAAGTCTCCAAGTTTGTTAAATAGCAAAAGCTAGTTTTGCAGGTAGGATGGGATCAACTAGTAGGAATCAGTAGTAGTTCTGGAGATGGCTAATGTCTTACCTGAACCAGTAGATTAAGGACTTTTTAACTGATTATAGCATAATTAGGATGGGAAATGAAGAAACAGGTGTGAAAGTTGTGTAGTGTAATGGGCGAGAGATGGTTTCCAGTCCTGAGGTCAAGACACTGGAAGTGGAGGAAAAAATAGGTACTTGAAGAAAATTTTAATGCCAGCAAGTATTGTGAGAGGTTTGCTATGGAGGATAAAGCAAAAAGTTCCAGGCCCAAAAACAGAAATTTTCACTGTATAGACGTGGGAAAGATGGGTAGAATGGAAGAGAGAAATTAAGTTTTGGGTATGTGGACTAGATAGTCCACATAGGGTGGGAAGAGGGTGGGAGATGATGGCTTGAGTGTTACTACCCGTGTTCTTAGTTGAAGTATTAAAGCAGGATCAGTTCACTGAAAAAGTATATAGAAAAGAACAAAGGAGGAGTGAGGTGCCATCTTGTCTGTGGAGAGCTCAGGGCCCTGGGATGGAGATGATGTGGTCCAGATCCCCATTATGTCTTCATAAATATATTTGCAGCTATCTTTTTTTTTTCTCCTTGTTCCTGTGTTTCATTTTCTTCATCACCTTTCATTATCGATTACTTTTCTCTAAGCCACACCATATCCCCTTTTTCTCAGCTTTCTCATCCCACTTTACTATCATAGAGATCTGAAATATGTTTAAATAATATGTTATATTACACAGATTTGTGGGTTTCTTATTTTTAATGTTATAGGTGTACATTTATTTGATCAAAAGTATAACACTGGATCTGGAAGATAGAGTACATTCAGTATATATTTGTCTACTGAATAAGTGATTAATGTTCCATATGTATTTGTTTTCTGTGAATTGATAGCTTTTGAATTTTTAAAAAATTCTTCCAGATTATCAAGTAAACATGTTATTTATCATATAAATAAGATCATTGTCAATTCCAAAGGTTTTTTGAAACTAGGATTCAAAGCCTCAAGGGTTCCCTGAAAGAGACTTGGGAGTTACTATGAGTTAGGGAGGCCGTGCTGTACTGGAAATGTCCTGGGCCCTGCATTCCCTCCTCCCTCCTGACCTAGTTCTGTTCTCTATATTGGCATCCAGCTCAAGACTCATTGCAAAATAAGTGTATACAAAATAAAACATTTGAAAACCAGTAATATTTGCCCCACTCTTAGAGATTTCTGTAATTAAGTATATTCAATTCATTTTCTGGATGAGCATTTGAGCACTTTTTATATTGACTAAATTTTTTCACTTTAAAGTCATTTCAAATTAAATTGAAATATGAGAAGCCCAGTAGTAATGATATAAATTCTTGTGTTCCTTCAGTCACTAAAAGTTTACTTCACCCCTTCCCGAAGTCCTCCCCAGATTTTCCAGTTTTCATTGATCACACCACACTTTGAATACCTATACTAGTTATTGTTGGCTCTCCTTTATATACTAGCTAGCGTAATTTACATGTGTGAGTATTGTTTCCTTAAGGGGAAACTACATGTTTCTTTGTTTTTTACTAGAGTCTTTATAATTTCTGTTTCACTTTTTCATTTCTGTACTATTTACTTTCTTAGGGTCTACTATATGCCAGGTACTGGGAAAACAAAGAGAAAATAGCATACAGTCACTCGAAGTGCTCAGGGTCTAATGTGGGGAGTGAATAGATCATTAGGACCCTGTGATGGAAGTGCTGCAAAAGGGCACATTTGTGCTAACGGCAATGGAGCTATAGTATGGATGAGGAAACCCTGAAATCCACCTGGGAAGAACAAAGAAACCTCTCTGAGGAGGTGAAGTTTGAGCTTAGCGTGGGAAGAAATAGGAACTCATCAAAGACAAGAGGCGGGCAAGGGACTTCCTGGAAGAGAAGACAGCCCCTGACAAGGTGCCCGGGGAAGCGCCCTGTGCATTCGGGGAGCTGCCGGAGAGGGGGATGTTTTGCTCCTGTACGAAGAAGTATTTACGTCTCTAGAAACCGTCTAGTTTGGAAACGTGTTGAGGGTTGGTTGCCAGTTAATGATAATTGAGTGTTGTCTGCAAACCAGTCCTTAAGGCCGACTTGACCTGGCAGAGAGTCTTCAGGGGGATGGAGCAATTACAGGGCATTTGGGAGACGTGAAGAAAATCGTGACAGGATAGCCCTGTTTGGGGAAGAGTTTGATTACATAGTTGTTAAGTTTAAAACCATAATTTACAAAGGATTCTTTTGACTACAACGAAAGATACCCAGTGCAAATTATCTTAAATTAAAATGGGGATTTATGGGTCATGGAGCCAAAATAAATATTGGGGTAATTTCATAGCATCAATGGAAAAACTATAAAAACCCACGTCTCAGGGACTGGAGCGCCTGAAGGTGACCTTGCCTGGGCTGTCCATAGATGGAACAAGTGGAAAGAATACAGGCAGGTCTAAGCTGCTTCCCGCTTAACCCTCTCATTTCAAGTCTCATGGTAGCAGATTCTCTCTGGCTTCAGCAGGAGAAACACATTCTGGGGGGCTTCCAAGAAGTACTGTGGCTCCCCGACTAAGGGATCAGAGTGGACTGTAGCAATTGATTCAGTTGAAGTAGAATTTGGACAGATTGCTGGGCTTTACCCCCAGAGTGTGCGATTCACAGGTCTGGGGAGAGGCCTGGGCTGTATGACTAACAAGTTCCCACGTGGTGCTGGCGCTGTGAGCCCAGGGACCTTTCTCTGAGAACCACCAGCGTTTGGGTCTCCCTCAGCTGTCTCTGACTTGCGCCTCTGCCAGGCTGTTCGTGGGTCAGTGGCGGGTGGCGCCTGTGCTGAGTGGGCTTGCAGCCCGGGTCATAGCGTCCCCTAAGTGAGGAATGGAGCAGCACCTCTCGTCCTGGAAGTTTAAGGCAGGCTGCCTGCTCCCTGACGTCGCCAGGGCCCACTGCCCCTGGGCACTGAGCAGGTGTGCACTGGTGCTGGCAGCACGAGGGCCTTGCCCGGAAAGAACCCCAGCACTGGCACCAGCGGCAGTGTCCTCAACGTCCGTGCAGCTGGCGTGGCTGCTCCCACTCTGCACGCTCCCTCTCCGATCCACAGAGGACAGCGCAGCAAGCCGTGGAAGCTTCGTGAGCTTCTAGTAGATTTGCCTCTGCAGCAGAGCCTGCAGGATTGGCTGGTGGACCAGGTGTGAGGGTAAGAAGTGTTAAGGACGGTTCACAGGCTTCTGGCCTGATGAACTGAGTGATGGTGATGCCATTTACTGAGATGTGACAAACTGGCGGAGTCGCGGATGGGGGCAGGGGGTCCTGACTTATTTGTACTAGTTTCCCATGGCTGCCATAACACATTACCACTAACCTGATAGCTTAAAGCAACAGATGTTTATTCTCTCACGGTTCTGGATGCCAGAAGCGCAGCATCAGTTTCATTGGGCCAAAGTCAAGGTGTGGGCAGGTCTGTGCTCCCCCGGAGGCTCTAGGGGAGAATCCATTTCTTGCCTTTGCAAGCTTCCGGTGGCTGCCAGTGTTCTTCCTTTGTGGCTACACGACTCCTCACATCTCTGCCTGTGTGGTCACATTGCCTTCTCCCCTTCTGTGTGTATCATATCTCCCTCTGCCTCTCTCTCATAAGGATACTTGTGTTTGGATTAAGAGATCACCCTGATAATCCAGAATCATCTCCCCATGTCAAGATCCTTAATGACATCTGCAAAGATCCTCTTTATAAAGTAACATTTACAGGTTCCTGGTTTTGTGACCTGCTATCTTTAGGAGGCCATCATTTAGCCTACTACAGACAGGTTAAGGTTGAAATTCCTGTTAAACGTCCAACTGGAGATTGGAAAGAATTTATTAGTAGGCGATTAAGAAATGGAGCAGTAAGGAGAGAATGCTTCCAAAGCTTCTCTATGTAACAATAAATATCCCCTCATGGTTAATGAAATTTATAGGATAGAAGATGAAAGTGGTTAAAAGTTGGAGCACATTGAAAATCTGAAGGTTATTTAAATGGTGTTTACTTAATTATGAGTCAATGTATGATGCTGCCTCTCAGAGTAAGTTATTAGAGGGCAGGGATTAGGTCAGGTAAATTCTTTAGAAGGTCTGGTGTTCCATAGGAATAAGAAATATTTTTTAAAATTTATTTTATCGAAGTATAGTTGATTTACAGGGATAAGAAATATTGAATAGCATTAAAAGTCAAGGTAAGTAAAGATAAAAAAACCATAATGAGATGTGTCTTACTTTCAGATTTTCTTATGCTATTTATGATTTTTCCAGACAAGTCTGAATTTTAAACCTGTTATAATTATGCGTAGGAGCAAAATGTTACAGAAGACAAGGCTACCTTTGAAAGTCAAAGAACTCATGTTCTGAAACGTAAGGTACAAAGCCTTTCCTGAAAGAACTCTTTTTCAGTATTAATGTTTGGAATCATGAAAGGAATCCATGACACTGCGTTGGCTGCTGAGCCATGTGATGTGCTCTGTAGGCCCAGAGCCACGTGCTGAAGAGCAGGACTGTATCAGAGCTTTAGAAAGGCATTTCCTGTAAGAGTAAAGAGTCAATTAGGAATTCCGTCGTTATAGATTATAGATCAGGTGATTTAGTGCCCAGTAGACACTGAGGAATTCCAGAGGCACACGAAGTAAGTGTGAAACTTTTCTCATCTTACATTCAGTGCTCTCATTTCTACATGACTTTTTTCCTCCCTAATTTGAATAAAGATATTTTAGTTTTGCTTTGGGAAGAGTCCCACTTACTTAAAAAACTAGTTGAGAAATGCTCCCTAGTGGTTATGTCAAATATTTTTAGTTAGTTTAAAAAACACACACACACAACTCTTTGACTCTAAAACTTTTGTTATTTCTGTCTTTAAAAGCAATCAGCAGGGCCCAAGTAAAAACATTTTATTCCCAGAGAGATAGAACTTCTAAGCAATGGTAAACATGTAGCATTTGGGTATTAATGGTTCTGTAATTGTTTCTAAGATACCCAGAATGTATAAGAACAAGACAATAATGAAAGTGTTAATGATTAACTTTAGAAGTTCTCTTATAGCAGGCTGCCAGCTAGAAATACTACAGTCAGTTGGCCATCTAGCAGAGGGGGTCATCTTACAGACTCGGTGGCCCGGAAGTCTGAAGAGCAATGGACATGTGAGGTCTGTACGCTAATAAATCAGCCGTCTTCTAGAGCATGTGATGCTTGCCTGACTTCAAGGCCTGCGGGTAAGACTGAATTTTGATTCCGAGTTCCTTCCATTTCAAAGAGGGTTAATTATACAAAGTCAGGTACATATCTTGTTCCGTCTTGGTATTTCGTAATGAAGTAAAATGCTCTCTTTCTGGAAGGTTTAAAGGAATTGCCAGCCTTTGCATGTAAACCGTGCTGACATTCTGTGGAGCACTTTTTTTTTTTAACGGGGGGAAAACACGCTTGTGCTAAAAGAGTATGTGCCATTGTATCTCAAAAAACTGAGATGATCGCATCTGTTCTCTACTGTTTCTAATGAATTATTCAATAAAGCTTTGTTTTATGCAGATTTCAGCAACTTTTGAGTTTGTTATTCAGTCCAAGTGTTTCAAAAATTGAAAGGGAGGATTTCTGTAAGAATATCTTTGCAGGTGGAAGAGAAAAATGCTGAATTTTTTCTCTTCTTTATCCCTCCTACCCCTTGTTATTAAAATCTTTACCCAGACAATTGTACTGATTTCATTGAAATCCTTCAGAATAACTCTTTATAGCTCACAATTTCATGCGTTCAGAGGATGTAGAACCTCAGAGGAAACCTGTGATTAAGAACCATCTCATTGATGCAGCTTCTATTGTGTTCTCAAAGTGTTCTTTCTTTCTTCAATTAGAGAGGAGAAAGTTCATTCTTGACTTCTGGACCCCCCATTGTGTGAGCTGTCATATTGTGTTTTGTTCACTGGGCCAGAAATGCAGGCATCACCCCTTATACAGCTTTGCTGGTAGCAGAAGGGACTGTGTCTCCTATTTCTGTCCCTCCCTCTGCAGTATCATTCAACAGAGAGCCCTCAGAAAACCCCAGTCTTAGGTTTCCACATTTATTCTGACATTCTGAAATGCCTTTACACATCTTAATTATTTTCTTGTTATTTTTTTCTGAGTATGAAAGGCAGATAACTGCAATTTATAATAAATTACAGATTTCAGAATCCTAGGACGCTTTTTTGAATCATATTTAATAAATGTAAATCTTCGTAATTCATCTTTACTTAATTTTAATAGGCCTTTCACTTGGTCTTGTCATTCACAGAAGCATTCCTGATAATCTAGATATAGGCTCTAACTGCTGATCTAAAGCTTTGTGGGGTGTCACCCCTTATTTACACTGCTTTAATATTTGGCCTAATAGCAACAAAACTGATAGCTCAGTAACCTTTAAATGCTTAAACATAACATAAAGCACAACAAGTAGAAATCTTTATTAAACCCATCTCTGAGTCCCTGGAAATTTTGCACTTCATATGGTACTTTATTTCCTAATCTGAAGGTGGTTAATTCTGAATTGCTCAAGCTAACTCTGTATTATTAGTTCTATACATGAGGTCACTGTAATAAATGAACTAAATGTTTTAATCAAATGAAAAGATGTTTCAGTCAATGTATTTATAGGAATAATGCGGAATTACTGGTCTCTCCTTCCAGATTCGGTACCCAAGAATGAAGAAAATCCTATTGCCTTTAACAGTTTAGTGAAATACCCTTGTAATAGCTTTGGAAAGCCAAGGACGGAAGTGAAGATCAACAGGAAAACTGCATTTGGAACTGCAACCCTTGTTTTGACGGATTTCAGCAATAAATCCAGTGCTTTGGAAAGAGAAGAAAGCCAAAACCAGATACTAGATGGGGAATTTCTAAACCCTCCTACTAACGTTTGTTTTAGTGATACAGTGCACCCCTCCAAGGAGAGAACAAACTCTAGAACTCAACTATCTAACAAAGTAAACATGTCATCTGTGGTCTGCTCTCCGTCTAAATTATTTAGTCCAGCATATAAAAAATTTAAAACAACCCACTACTCATCACGGGATCTCAAAAGTGGCAACCCTGGATTTTTTAACAGGTATGATGCTTCTAACCTTGCTCTTTAAGGTATTTGCTTAAGTTTTAAGAATGCAGAAAGATCATCCATTGCTGAGGAAGCTGAATTGATCTTGGAAATGTCAGTCAAACCCTGAAAGACTATTACAGTAATTTGCATCCCTTGCCTCCTCTAGCTTATAATATTAGAGAAGGGAAGGGAATGAAAAACAGAATTTCCTCCATCTGTAGAAAGTTTTGTTTTGCTTTTCTGTGACTGTAACCATATACATGCTTAATACAGAATGTTTGGAAAATATTGGAAAGTATAAAGAATAATGATTAAATCCCCCATAATCTTACCGGTTAGCAGTCTCCACTGTTAGCAGTTTTGTTTAAGCTTTTCTTCCAATGAAAGATAGTTCTTCTAGAAGGGAAACTATCATTCATAACGTTTAGTAAATGTCTTCTGTTCTAAAGAGAGGGATCTGAGATATTTTTAGTGACATTTCTGCTAAAGAAAGTGACTGTATTTCAAACAGCCAGGGGGCAGGGAGGGTGGTCTTTGTTTCAACCAAAAAGGCTCAAAGAGCGTGAGTACTACTTTTGGACCTGAAATTAAGAAGTTGGAATTCCAATTAATGAATGCTATCAGATCAGATATGTTTTATGAGACTACCAGCTACACATTCAGGAGAAGGACCCCACCCCACCCCCCCCCCCCGCCAGTTGCTGTCACCAGAGATAGAGAAATTTTCATAAACAATGTCATTCTTGTTCCTTAATGATTATTGGCAGATCCTGGAACTATTCTTCCCCAACCTTGTTTAATTTCTTTATCTGGGGCTCCTATCACACCTGATATTATGCCTCCGTCAGGGAGACAGATCTCTCCACAATTTTCTTTTCCTTCAGAAAGCAGACACTGTATATCCAGCATCTTTAAATGAAGGGAAGACTATTTTAAATGGAGTGAAGGTGAGTTTTCTTCCCCTGTGCCTTTTCTTGCCAACGGGGCATGAGAAGAGGAAGAGTTGCTGTGGATGGGATCTAAAATAATCTCAGGAGGGATTCTGACTTCCAACTTCTCATCTGATGAGCTATGTCTTTGCTGATGGAAAGATTTCTTTGGGCAGTGAGATCAAGGACCACCATTGCACAAACCTAGACCGACCTCTGGGAATCCTTTAATAACAGAATTCTGAGACGGTTTTTGGTCAATAGATGCTTTAATCTCGAGTTTCTTGTACTGACTCTAATTTTACCATCAGTTAATCTTGATCATTTATCCTTGGCTGATTTTTGTTGTTGTTGTTGTTCATAATCATTTATAATAACTGGTTTGACTTTTGTCCATAATACTCACAAAATATAGACATTTGAGTTAAGCTATGGAGGGCAAACTTTTAACTGACTTGATCAGTACACCACCTTTTCACTGAACACTAATGAATGTGTCATGACGAAAGTTCATGAAGAAGCTAGTTAAGAGTGTCTGAGTTGGGAGGCTATGATGTAGGAAAATCATTTTTGAACAGCCTTTTCTGTTGTGTAGCTTAAGTGGAAAGAAGCAGATGTGATCATTTAAAAATATTGTGGCTTTTGTTGTACTCAA
This sequence comes from Eubalaena glacialis, assembly GCF_028564815.1. Taxonomy (NCBI): domain Eukaryota; kingdom Metazoa; phylum Chordata; class Mammalia; order Artiodactyla; family Balaenidae; genus Eubalaena; species Eubalaena glacialis. The sequence continues at coordinate 4,856,183 of NC_083735.1, read as the reverse complement.
ATGAAGTATCTTGGCATATTTTTATTTCCTTAGTGCTTTGTAGAAAATCTCAGACAATTTAACTAATGAATTATGGATTTAAAAAAACATTAATGTAACCTTAAATTTTAAAGATTTCTTCATAAGCCATTAGTAATAGGGTCATATGATTAATCACAGCACACAGCTTTACTTAGAAACACTGCAGCGTGCCTATGTGTTGAATATAACCCCAGGAATGAGACTCCAAAATCAATCAACATCATCTAGCAGAATAAATGTCAAGTGATGAAATACATTCACCCAGCAGCCCTTCTGCACCCAGCTACTTTACAAGGAATAAATTGCAAATTACTGTCATTTATTTCATTTTTCTCCTTGTCTGGCAGCTACAGTGTCCATCTTGCGGACAAGATGTCGAGCAGAAGCTCACAACATAATAGGGTTAAAGCAGGTGGTCCACTCAGAGAATTCAAAGCCAGCTCATTGTTTCTTTAATAATAGTATGGTAATTAATTTGCCTTTTGTTCTCTTAATTACTGCTCTCATCACCACATGATACGTGCTATGTTGATGGGGCATATTTTCAGATCGGTCTTTAGATAGACTTGAATTTTATCCAGCTACTGGATTATAAATCAGATCGTTGAACCAATTTTTAAGCAGTTAAGAATGACTGTTAGACAGTTTTAAGTCTTTGATCCAATTTTTGTAAATGCAGAGCAAAACACAGTGATACCGCTTCAAAGAAGCATAACGTGTTTTGGGTTGAAGTTTTTCCTGAGCTGATGCAAAGGCTCACGTAGATGAGTGAAATGAAACAAATAAAATCACTAACATTTTCTCAGGTCTGCCGCCATCAGGGTTGCCAAATTCTACCTCTAATCACCAGTGAAGCCCTCACCTCTCATTCATGCTTCTGGTTCACCTTTTGGTGTTTTCAGTCCCCAAGGATGTCAGAACCACCTGGGACCATCCAGGATGAGTCATTTAACCTCTGTTTGTTCGTTACGATCCTTGAAATACTGCTAAACTACAAAATCTACATTCAGTGAGACTGATCAGTTCAATGTTTTTATTATAATGAATCACCCTATCTGTAAAATAAGTTAAACCATGATAAATTGATCACTGAAAAAATACCCGTTTTAAAAATTACAAACCTGTGCTTGGTAATGTCTTCCTTCCTGATAATAGTTTTCATCTGATCTCTGTTCAGTGTTACTTGAACAATGCTTATTGAACATGTTCAGTGTTTATTTATTAATAAGTATTTATTAAGAACCTATTATACATTAAGCATTACTCTTGGTTCTAACGACGACCTTTACCTCAGCAAACTACAGCCAGCAGGGCCAAAGTCAGCCCACCCCCTGTTTTTATAAATAAAGTTTTATTGGGACACATCCCATTCCCATTGGTTTACATATTCCCTCTGGCTGCTTTTCATGCTAAAACAGCAGATTTGAGTATTTTGCAACAGAGACCATAAGACCCACAAGCCTAAACATATGTCCCTTCTGAAAAAGATTTTCCAACCCTGATCTATTATATTGACCATTTATAATCCAGTATTAGTATTCAAAATGATGGTCCTAGTTATCAAAATAAGTTAAACTATCCCATATGCTAAGTTTACCCAAGAAGATGCTCTGCTACATTTTCGAAAGTTTTTAAGGTAATGATTGAAACGAAGAGGAACCAAGATGTCCTCAATTAATCAGAACATTTAATTACCCTGGATAATGTTTGCTATCATAAAATTAAGATTCCCTGTACATCTTTAGAGCTGATGTGTTCACAGATGGCATCAGTGTCTTGGTTACATTAACTCAGTGCTTCAGTACTTAATGTGTATACGAATCACCTGGGAGTCCTGTTAACATGCAGATTCTGACTCTGCCAGCGAGCTGGAGTAGGGGAGGATAATTCTGTGCTTGTGAGGAGCTGCCCGGTGACGCTGCTGCTGGCTGCTCAGATGGACCGCACTCTGAGGGCCGGGATAAGACAGCAGGTGGCTCTTTCCTCCTTCCACTCTGTACCAAGGAAGAAACAGATTGCAGACAGAAATGAGGAACCTGTAGGAAACACTGGGATCTTTCCTTTCTGCCTTCATCCTGCCTTCCACCGTGCTCCTCTCCAGAAAAGCTTTACTAGTAAGAAAATGTAAACATCTCCCTGGATTTGTGAAACTCTGGAGATTTCTGGTTTGAAGCAAGTGGGTTTGAAAATGTTTCACTAATTGTTGCCTCAGACAGCCTTCCAAATAATATATAAAACTGTTTGCATGGGTGTACTTTTTTTTTTACGAAAGCATCAGTTTCTTTCTCTCCGTTAAGATTCTTAACCTTCTGTGTTCCTCCTCTAAATTTTTTTTAAGCACTGTTTATGACCCACTTGCTTCAATTTTGAAATCACTCAACTTCTCTACAACCACCCAGATGTTCAGCTTCTCTTGAAGTTAACGTTTTAATATTGCCCCTTTTGGGGAGGGGGGCTGTTGAAGTGAAGGGGGTTTGGAAAAGAGAAGTCTGTTGCCCCTCACCCTCCCTATTTCTGGTTAGCATCCCCCGTGATGCTAAAATGTAAGCCACTATCCCCTACCCTGAAAATGCTACCAACAAAGTAGCTGCTGGAGAAATATTATAACAGTTTCCTTAGCAGTGCCCACAGCTGCTTTCATCTTGCAGACGCCCGCTGCCCAAGCAGCTTCAGAAACTTCAGGATGTTTGAGTCCATCCCAGATATCAGGATGCTTGAGTCCATTTAAAGAAATATATTTAAGCATCTATATTATAAACGAGTGTAAACCAATTTCACCACAAATAAAAGATCCCTTGTATGTCAATTCTATCTCAATAAAACTGGAAAAAATATCTCACACTCTGAACATTTCGATTAGATACGACGCCTCAAGGCATCATTATAGGAACAAGTATGGGAAGAATGTGGTTTAGGAAGCAAGGAAGAGGGAACCAACCTCTGATTTATAAGTGTTTTTAAAAAATCATTTAAGAATGGTATTTTGTTCTTTAGAAGTTAACAAAAAAAGAAAGGAAGAACTTTATCATTAAAAAGTTAAAAATGGGGCTATTAAGGGGAAGGACGTCTGGTTTTAATAAGAGCTCTTTTTCTCTTCAATTGGTTTATTAAAAAGACTTTTATAAAGGCATTATTAAAATATGCAAAATATAAAAAAATTAAAAATAATCATGAAGCTCCTTTTCAAAGAAAACATTCCACCTAGACAGCTACAGTGGAAGCCCGGCTTCTGGCCTTTATACACTGTGTTCAGGGGTAACCTCCTGAATAGACACTCTTGATCTAATCATGGGGGGAGACTAAAGCTTCCTCGCTAGCTTTACAAAATATACATTTCTGCTCTGCCAGGCAGCCTGTTACTTGCTGAAATATGATTGCAACTATTATGGTAGACTTGATCAAAGAAAAGCATAGAAAATTGTCTTTAAATTGGACAGTAGATCTCTTTGGCCTTGTCAGAACCATTGATGAGAGTTTGCTACCGATGAGAAAATAATTGGAGAAGACTGTGACTCTAGTTCCTTTGGGAGTCAGGGGACAGCTGGACTTGAGAATATTTTAGGGGAAATAAAAGTGGCCACCCTGTCATGTTGGGTAAGAAAAGAACCAAATGTCACAAATGAAAACTAAGAAGATTGGATGTGCAATTCAGCTGTTTTTATTCTTGGGAAATTTAAATGATATGTCTAATTTAAATTTAATTTACATAAATAGGTAGCTTTGGAAGGAAATTACCTGGAAAAACCAAGAATTAAAAAGATGTAGGAGTCTATGCATTGGGTTGGCCTAAAAGATCGTTCAGTTAGTGAATACATTGTTCAATAAAATTCTTGGTGAAAATGAAAGATGTCTTTTATTTTTACTTAAAACCGAACGAACTTTTTGGCCTACCCAGTAATTGCGGGAAGTTGACCGTGGTCACTTTCTGGTACCATTTCTTTGTACAGGCGGGATTCCGATGCAGGGGTGAGGTGGTGTGAATGACCCCTTTTAGCACTATCATGCTGCAGTTATTTTGTAACTTGTCATTACAGGGAACTTCAAAGTAACACGACAGATGGTCCTCGTTCATTAAATGCCCGCAGTCCCCGCTGCGGTAAACATGACCGCCCCTGCGTTCTCCGAGTGGTGAGGAAGGATGGAGAAAACAAGGGCAGGCACTTTTATGCTTGTCCTCTACCGAAAGAAGCACAATGTGGATTTTTCGAAGTACGTGTACGACCTCAAGCTTAATGGTAGTGTCCTTGAATACTTCAGTTATTAAAATGTCACAAATAGCAGTCCGTTTCTGGTTTTACCTTTAAATTTAAAAGCCATGCTGACTGACATTTAGTCTAAAACCTGAATGTTGAATAACTGAAAATTCAAAGAGGTTCAGCCCAAAAAGAAAAATTAATCAAATGACAGCTATTCCATTATTAGAGTATATCATATTTGTAACCACAGGGTAGAAGTGTTGCCCCCTTGGTTTACAAAGAGAGAGGTATTGAGTCACCCAGGTGACTGATAATCCAAGATAGATACTTGCTCTTCCTGACTTCAGTGTGACATCCAAACCTTTGGTTTATGCACTGGATAGAAGAACCCAGGGAAATAATTTACATGCCCTGGATTTACAGTAAACTTAGCAAATCCTACTGCACAGGCTTAACCAAAAAAAGTGATGGCACAATAACAGTTTAGATGTAGGTGATTCCCCAACCTTTCAATCTATGAGTTTGTCCCTGCAAATGAGTGTGAGATACAAGACAGGAATCTGGGCGCTTTTGGTCAGTCTTTCTGCCTTCCACAGAACGAGAGCCTCTCACTTCTGACTGTGATCCTAAGGTTTAAAGACACATATTTTTCCCAGCTGCTTCATCTGGGGCCTAACTAGAGAAAGAAAATATGGATCTGTTTCGGCACTGGAGCAAAAGTTTTCTGGTTGGGCTTGCTGAGAGAGAAATGATCTGTCTTCAGTGTGATACCTTCCTAAGGAATTCCCCAGGGAAAATTTGATCATGATCTTAGAGCATAACCCCTGCCCGAGATGTGGCTCCATCCTACTCAACTTCCTGATCTCCTCCCCTCAAAGCTTGTATAGATGTAATGGAGAAAATATTATTAGCAATATTAACAATATCACAGCCTTCTTGGTAGCTCTCTTGAGGCCAAAATTAATAAGGATAAGAATAATACAATGGAATTTGCGTGAATTAGTCCTGGTAATTCTGTATTGGATCCTTTCTTTTCCTAGGAGACTAAGGAAGTTTAATATTAAAATCATAACAAATCTTTGACTTTAATAGCTTAAACAGAGCTATAGCAGGAACACTGGTGATTTGCTTTACAGAGAGATTTTCAATAAAGTGAAGGAACTTCTTCTGTAAGTATGCCTTTGGACAGAGGGAACTCAGAATTATGACAATTTTCTGTGTGATTCAAGCGAATTTGTTAGAGATGCTTCTTATAGGATATAAGGTATTTTAGGGGCAACAACTAATGACTTACATGTATCTTACAATGTCAAATTAATAGGAACAGCAGTGAAGACAGTACAGTACTAATCAAATGCGTCGAGGCTCAGCCTGTCTGTCATTCTACCTTCCATCTAAACTTTACAATCTGTTTTTCCCCCCCAGTGGGCAGATTTGTCCTTCCCATTCTGCAGCCATGGCAAACGCTCCATCATGAGAACAGTGTTGAAGATTGGACCTAATAATGGAAAGAATTTTTTTGTGTGCCCTCTTGGGAAGGAAAAACAGTGCAATTTTTTCCAATGGGCAGAAAATGGGCCAGGAATAAACATTATTCCAGGATGCTAAAGTTATTGCAATATTTGAGAACTCTTCATTTTATTTGTGTGCCATCTTTTCATTCAATGTTGTTTTTTTTTGCCTTGGTGAATGCTATATGTGTTTTATCAAATATTCAATATACTCCATTTAGAATGTATATTTAATGCATTTAGTTATGACAATAAAGTATTTTTAGTATGCTCTTGGTCTCTTTTAACTTCTTTGGGGAAGCAGTGATTTTTTTTTTAGGAGTGGAGTATGCAGTACAATAAAATAATAAGGTATTTTGTCTGAAATGAATAATTTCTCAGGTATCACCACTATTCATAACATATGATTAAAGAAACTTGTTTTCGTAAATGAAATGTAAGAAATGGGACCTTCGTTATAGAAAATCATATTTTCTTCTTTTTTTCTATTTAACAAACATCAAGTTCCTCTAGGGCTTCCCTGGTGGCACAGTGGTTAAGAATCCGCCTGCCAGTGCAGGGGACACAGGTTTGAGCCCTGGTCTGGGAAGATCCCACATGCCGCGGAGCAACTAAGCCCGTGCGCCACAACTACTGAGCCTGCGCTCTAGAGCCCGCGAGCCATAACTACTGAGCTCACGCACCACAACTACCGAAGCCTGTGCACCTAGAGCCCGTGCTCTGCAACAAGAGAAGCCACCGCAATGAGAAGCCTGTGCACCACAACGAAGAGCAGCCCCGGCTTGCCGCAACTAGAGGAAGCCCGTGTGCAGCAACGAAGACCCAACGCAGCCAAAGATAATAAACAAATTAAATAAACAAATAAATAAAAACATCAAGTTCCTCTAGATGCTAGAGACATGCCAAACACTTGTATAACTTCAAATGCATTTTTGTGAAAAGCTGTGGGGATTCAGAATATAAAAGTAACATTTAAGAAAAGAAGTCATCTGTATATCTTTAAAAGAGAAGTTGGTTTAAACTTTTCTGATCTTGATTTTAATACCTATTAATTAATTTTTAAAAGTAAGTTCATTTCAAAAGCTTAATGTGATATTATTTTTTTATTTCTAGTTTTATTTTAACTCCTCTCCTTTTTTTAAAAATTTAGTTCAGGCATTATTTCCCAAAAGAAAAGAAAAACGTTAATCAATGCATTTCTGCATGTTGGTGGAAAATTCCATTCAGAGCTGGTTCAATCTATTTAAAAAAAAAAAAAAAAAAGGACAGCATGGAAGATGGCTGGAACCCTTCCCCCTTCTAAAACTAAATGGCCCATGCAGAGCTCTAGAAGTTAACAGCATACGAAATTACCAGCAGGGACAGAGCATATTTCATCGTCCTGTGTTTGAACTCTACCCTGGAGAGACACAATTAGGACCAACCTAAGATCAGTGGTCTTCACCTAAATTGCTCAACAGGGTAATAACTACAGAGCAAACCAGGAATGAGACTGGCCATTGATGGTCTTAGTGACATGATGTGAAGTACACATAGTGTGTATTCAGAAGACAACTACAAATTAACTGTACAACAACAAAGGAGAGGGCCTACTGCAAATCAAGCTTCCATAAACTCCAGTCTCCAAACATTAACAAATTAATTTCAAGGAAATATAGGCAAGTGAAACACAATAGATTTCAATATAATAAGTTTAGAGATTTATCTACTAAGAAACAAAATTTTACTGACAAACATCAAAGAATCAGATGGATAGACAAAGCAGGATCTTGACTGGAAAGAATGGATGTTTAAAAAATGTCATTCTTCCAAACTTAATTTTGAGTTTTAAGGAAACTTCCCATCAAAATCTTAAGGAGGTTTCTGCTTCCATTGTGGAGTAAGCTCCAACTGAACCCAGCTTCAGATTCTGGACAAAAAAACAATACTGGAGAGTGAACAAAAGCAGGCAGATTCTGGAGGCGTGTAAAATGTGGAAGGGACTGCCTGGAGGTAATTTCCCAGGTTTTACAGTTTTTATCCTGAGGGCAGCACAAAGTCGGTTTCAACCCAGAGTCAGTCTGGGCTGTAGAGCCAGCAGACAGTCTGGCCAACCACAGCCACCGGGAAGGGGGAAATCTCAGAAGAGATTCCAAGATGGGGAGACCAAGTTCTGTGTCTAAACTGCCCATGACCTTGAATGACCCCCGGACCACACAGGCGTGGGGCAGACAACACAGAGCAGCTGAAAGAACTGGATAGATAAAAGAACTGAACCAAGAGAATTTGCACTTTGAATCCACTTGCCTTAGACAAAAGTCGATCAACATTCCTCTAGGAAAAAAGGATCAACATTCCTCTAGACAAAAGGATCAACATTCCTCTAGACAGGATCATATTCCTGTCTAGAGGAATATGCCAAATCCAGAGTCTCCACCACATCATATTCACATGTTCAGGGTTCCGTCGGGAATTATGCAACATAAGAAGATCCAGAGTAATGTGACCCAGATTCAGAGAAAAGACTAACACCCAAGACCGACTCCAAGATGACCACGATGTTGGAATCTACCAAGGATCTTAAAGCAGCCATTATAACTGTGCTCACTGAAGTAAATGCTAAATGGAGATGATACCAAATGGAAATTCAAATCTTCAAGAAACAATACAGAAACTCTTAAATGGCAAATATCTAAATAAATATAAAATATTATTTTTGCCTCTTAGTTTCATTATAATACATGGGACTGTTCAAAGCAAAAAAAAGTTATAACATAGTCTTGTGAGATTTATAATGCATGTAGATATGAGAACTGTAGAATAAAGAGGTCAAAGGAGCTATACAGTTGCAAGATTTCTACATTTTGTGTGAAGCGGTTCTATATTAACTCTAATTGTAAAAAGTTAAGTGTCTATATGTGATATCTATTACCAGACTTGGGAAGTTTTCAACCACTATTTCTTTGAGTACTTTTTTAGTTCCACACGCTTCCTCCTCTCTGAGATTCCAGTGATACAAATATTAGATCATTATATCGTTATTATCCCACAGATTTCTGGGCTCTATTTATTTTTCCCTGTCTATTTTTCCCACTCTCATTCAAATTGAGTAAATTTTATTGATCTGTCTTCAAGTTCAGACTCTGTTGTTTGTCGTCGTCACTCTACTATTGAGATCATGCAGCTAATTTTTTATTTCAATAATTGTATTTTTCATACCTATAACTTCCACCTGGTCCTTTTTTTTTATAATTTCTATTTCTTTAGTGAGATTTTCCACTTTTTCCATTGGTTTCAAGATAATTTGTAATTGATTCCAGAAGCACTTTTATGATGTCGGCTTTAAAATCCTTACTGGATAATTCTAATATCTGATTTATCTCAGTATCTTCATCAGTTGAGTGTCTTTTCCCCTTCAGATGTGGTTTGTTCAGTTTGGGGCAGGACAGGTGATTTTTTGATTGTATCCTGGATGTTTGTTATTATGTTAGGAGGCTCTAGGTCCTATGTAAATATTATATTTTAGCATGCAGTCATCCAGATTAGTTAAGTGTGTAGGCTCTGACTTACATTGTGGGCTTTATTTCCAGTGACAGCTTAGTTTTCAGAGCCTTTGCAATCCAGTTCTGGTCTGCTTTTTTCTGGTTTTGCTGTGGGTCCTCATCAAGCCCTCTGGTGCTGTCTGCAGACACAGTAGTTGATTCCCTGGGCTGCCTGGTGCTTCTAGGACATCTTCTGCAGAGGGGTGTGGGCAAAAGCCACTGTGCCTGTGTCTCCTTATGCCACCTGGTGGGGAAACTGGTATTGTTACCTTCCGCATCTACAACATTGGTTCCCACCGAAGCAGAACCAGGACCGGGCTGTCAGCCTTCAGAGCTGCATCTGTTCATCCCTGTCTGAACCTTTGGAAGCTGCTGTGTGGTCTGCTGGTATTTATCTCTCTGGAGTTTACCTGCCTATTTCTTGGTACTTCAAACCATAGCATATGAATATAAAGGCTTTTCATGATCGGGGGAAAACAATGAGAGAGAGGGTAAAAATGAGGAAGATGATTTTAAGAGCCACTGTTTCTGAGCCCTTATTTGGTGACAGCTGCTGTCACTTTCCATAGGTTCTTTCATTTCATCCTCTTGACTGCCCTGTGACATCTATTACTGTTATTTCTCATTTTACACTTTAAGAAAGCTGGCTTGCTGTAGGTTAAGTCAGAAATATGTGTCACGCAGGCTGTGGTTTGAATGAAGTTTGCATGCTCTGAATAAGCTTCTCCCCTCTCCATGTATTAAAGAAAATTGGCTGTACCCAGAATTGCGTGTTGTTGACATGTACAAATATCTAACGTACACAAACGAAAATAATTGTCAGATGACAATAAGATCGTGGTCATTTTTTTTCCTCTAAAATTTGTCATGTTAAAATTTCTATAAATTTATTTGAAATCTCCATTACTTTCCATTGCTTTTATTTATTTAATTTCTATTAAAATTCTTTTTAAAAATCTGTTATTTTCATGTACTTTCTAAAGGTACCTGCCATCGCATATTCTAGACCACCATTATTAGCAAGTTGGGGTGTGGGATGAAGGAACAAATGTTCCAATGAGTTTCCAAAAAATTTAACCGCCTTTTTCTTGGTATATCTTTCCAGCGCTTATATCTCTTCTGGAGCTTATGCTAGTGTTTGCCTTGTGTTGTATTACTTGTCCTGTCTGCGTTTCCTGATGTTCACCTAAGGGATTGTATGTAACCTTTCTTTGTTCTTCACAGACTCTTACCAAAGATTGTGCCTTGTACACAGTAGAAACTTGGTAAACATTTGATGAATCTAATAGATGAAGGTTTAATATCATGTCAGTCTTTTGAACATTGTTAACCTTGTTACCACTATTCAAACATGAAGTCACTTAAATGTCATTGAAAAGAGTGTCACTGGTTTATTATAAAAGAGAAAGAAATTCCTCAGTGTCTAAAAGCTGTTAAATCTTCCTGGTAATTTAAATGAAAGTCTTCACGGACAGGCCCAAACTAATCAGATCAAAGGGTATGCATTCACTGGAAAGGAAAGAAAGCATAAGGCTGCCTTAGTGCTACCCTGTGTTTCATAACATATAGAGATGAAAAAAAATGTGAGTACCCCTTACAACGCCCATGAGTTTTAACCTCTTCATTTTGTAGGAAACCAAGTCAACTGGTTTAAATTACTTCTTAGTGTTTAATTCAAGTAATCTCTATTGAGCACCTACTATGTGAAAAATTCAATGATACGTATTTTTAAAGTAGATCTTGCCAATGCCTAAATGAGGGAGAGATAATAAGGGATAGCAGCTCTATAAGCAGAGTATGGAAGGAGAGCCCACGCCTGATTCAGGAGCTGGAGGAGCCTCAGGAGAGACAGCAGCTGGAATTTCACCTTGGTGAAGATTTGCATATGTGCAAGGGCATTTCAGAGTGTAGGTGCAGCATAAGCAAAGAAGCTCAGAGCACAGGGAATGTGTGGGGAATAGCAAAGAGTCCTGTTTGGCTAGATCATAGGGAATATGAAGGAGAATACAGGGGGAAAATCTGTAAAGGAAGAATTCATTCCATTTCGCTGCTACAAATGGAGTTCCTAAGATGGGCCAGTTCTTTGTTCCCAGGGTATAAAAATAAAAAGTCACCCTTTCCCCTTAGGGAGCCCATGGCAGAGAAGCAAGCCAGTGCACACCGGGACCTGTGCTAGGTTAATGATGCAACCAGTGGGCCTTCTGAACAAATGAAAAAAGGAATTATTCTGCCAATGCTGTGCAAGATGGTATGTATAGTGTTTAATTACTTAGATTCTAGAAAACAATTGAGTTCTGGAGTCAGACTGCTAGTTCAAAGCCTGCCCCACCCCTGTCCCTGACCTTGACCCTGTGACCTTGAACGTGATATTTTATTAGGTTTGGGATGCTGTGTGCTGAGTCTTAGGTACCTCACCTGTTAGGTGGCGATGGTACCATCTCCAACGCTGTTTTGAGGATAAAGTGCTGTATCTGTTTAAAGGGCTGAGCACAATCCCTGGCTGTCAAAACACAAGAGTTCATTTTTTTATCTTCATTATTCCTACTCCTCCTCCTCCCCTTACAACGGTTATCGTGGGAGGTTTCAGAGAGGAAATAGCACTGGTGGTGGCCTTAAAAAAGGACGTGGATTTCACCAGACAGAGAAGGACTCGGGATGGAAGGGAGCAATAGGAGGAAAGCGTGGGGGCAGGAGAAAGTGCAGTTGTGTTTGGGGAACGGAGAGCCTGGAACTTTATAAGGAAGGTATTAGGAAGAAGATGGTGGACTCAGTTTTAAGTTTCCAGTGACGCATCAGAAATTTAGGAATACAAAACATGAAAGAACTATGAAAAGCCTTCATTCATGAAGAATTGAGAGATCCAAAGGTTCATAGTAATCCAGGCATCCATTATTCTAGATAGAAATCATATATCCCAACAATGAGTATAAATCTTTATCAACCGCAATCACTCGCATCCCCTTCTCTCCCTATTTCTTTGACTGCAGAAGAGATTCTGGCTTTGAGCGCATGGAAGCACTGCATATAGCGTTTCTGGGAAAGCAGGTCATTGGGTCGCACAGTTTCACCCAGAGTGATGGGCCCCAGCAGTGCATAGAGTCCCATTCACTGAAATCTATTTTTAAAGGGGTAAATCCAGTGCTTGACAAGGCAGAGCAAGGCCCCCAAACACATGGAGAGTGGATGAACGCTACTGTTCTTGGAAGTTGCAGAATAAAAGCCAAGGGTTTGGGGCTTGAAATACTTTCTATTTAGTATTCAAATCGTATTTGCTTCTCTAATGAAAGAGTAGTGAAGGAGGGGAAAGCACAGGAAATTAAAAGAGATGAAGAAGTGAAAAAGTGATGGTAGGAAAAAAGAGATCTTATGAACAGAAAGGAAAAGACAAAGAGAAATGTCTAAAGCATCTATACGGACACTATGCCTCCATTTTTAGCAATCAGAAACACAAATATATGGATAGTCAACAAAAGAACAGCCTTGTAAATTTTTAAAACTAAGCACTAGCTTTTGGACTAAATGCTATCATAAAATGCAAAACTGCAAAGCAAATGAGCAGTCTCATTACAACAATTCCACACCTACTGTCCGTGTGCACATCTCTGTATCACTCCCAATCGCTCACCTTGGCATCTTGGTTTACATATTAATAAATATTCATCTGCTTTTAATATGCATATATCTTTCTCATTATATTATTATACTCAGAGTGTTTAGCTCCATTTAAAAAAGAATTTATTTTGCTGTCAATGGCAGAAAACAATTTAGGAAACTGAACAGAGCAGGAAAAATGTTAAATCTAACTATCTGAGTTGGTTATGGACTCATTAGTTTAATAACTCGTTTTCTCCAAACTTGAATAATTTGAATGCATTAGGAATGACCAGCACTAAAAAAAAGAAAAGTGTGTTCTTAAAACGGTAAACACTAGATCTAGGATCTGAGTTTGTAGTTATTACTTATTTAAATAAACAAGCAAATTCCATTGAGTTATGGTCTCGTTTTTAGGAATGGTCTATTAGCAGGCAGCAGTGAGCACAACAATTAACCGTATCAGCGCATTAAAACCTAATGTGTAAACTCCGCATAGCAGCAAACACACATCCTACCATGGCCTATTAAGTAATCAGAAGTGATTGCAGATAATTAGCTCGTGAACAGCTGCATAAACTCAAGTATCTCATTTTTTAACAGACATGGAGACTTCAAGTGGAAGGGAGGTGTATCAGCTATGTCTTGAACTGGGTGGGAGTGTCACCATGAAATAAAATCAAGGACGATTCTAAGGCTGGATGGCAGATGGCCACTTTACATTTTCTTCTGATGATAATGCTCCTAATGTTCATGTGGATATAATTCTACAAATGAGAAATATGGAAGCAAGGATACTACCAATGACCAAAAAGCTCCTGTAAAATTGGAAATTGAAATAGGATAAGACAGAAGTCAATTTGTAAAGCTCTCTTAATGAGTGCATATCATTCCCATATATCCCTTCTGAATGAGATTATATTCAGATATGTATCTGAATGATGATATATACAGTAAATATATAGTTGCATTTGAATTAATAAATGTACTTGATAAGTATTTCTTAAATTAAAAAATGCAAAAAACACAGTTTCATTGTTTTCTATCCCTTTTTAACTAAAGGAAATATGCTGGATGGGCCATGATAACAATCTAGAAATCTGAGGGACTGACGGGAAAAAGAATCATGTTCATTCCGTACAAGTCCAGAAAAACATGAGATGATAGATTTAATAACAAGACAAAATTCCAAACATTTTCAGAGTTCTTAAAATGGAAATGAGTATACTGGAAGGTGCTTAGGTCCTGCCAGGAATGTCATCAACTAAATTCAGTGCCTGACTTCCTGCAAGGCTGGATGTGGTTAGAAGGACCTCAGGTTCTATCAAAGGTTTTTTTTCCCACTGTAATCTCAGACCCTAGAGGAGAAGGTACATTGTAAAATCCCATCTCTAGAGGAGATAGTACAGCAATAAATGAATGTATTATCATCAATGGTGCTAAACTTTTGGATGGTACTTTCTGAATACTTGCATTAAAGATTTGATATCACGTGAAATGACATTTACACATGTTCACATGCTTATTGTTTTTTGACAGAAGTTTTCATTTTCTTTATAGGCCTACTAAGGATAAAATGGATGCATAGATGGATAGACAGATACATAGATAAATAAAAGGTAATAAACATACAACTAAGAACCATGCATTTCACTCACAGAATTAGTTCTATCATATGTATTTTATATTTGTTTTCTCTCGAGTTATCCTCATTTATAAAAGCATTCATTCAACAGATGTTATTTCTGTGCCTGTTGCTGGGCGAGGCTGAAAGTGTAGATGAAGAATAGTGCCTCAAGGAGTTTAAAGTCTTCGCAGGGAAGTGAGCATTCAAAGCGGCAATCGCAGTCTCAGTTCAGAGTGACAGAGATACGGGGTTCGAAGAGAAAATAGGGGAGAGAACTCCCATGACAACCTGCAAGACACCAGGAGGCAAGGCTGGGGATGAGGAGTGTGCCAGGTGGAATGCAGGAGGCGGCTGTAGGCAGAGAGAAAGGTTTGTGAAAGGCGCTTTGGTCTGGAAAGAGGCTATTGATGACGCCTCTCTGATCGATGGCTAGAGCTAACCAAGTAACTCTGGCGCTGGTCATTTTTCCCGTGTTGTTCACTCATTGCAAGTTGTTGATTGTTCTCATCCAGATTTCCAAGAACGGTTTACTGTAACTACTGTCTGTGCCCTAGGGCCAGTGCTAGGAAACGTGCCGATGAAAATGTGAACCCGCCACATCAGCGTCGCCTTCGAGCTTGGTAAACGCTCCAGGATGGAGGCCCAGGCAGGCCCGCTTCAACAAGCTCCCCAGGTAACCCCTCTACAAGCTCAAGTTTGTGAACCGCTGTTCTGGAGCAGAGTATCTGCATGTGTTTTAGACAACATTTAATCTAATATACTAGAATAAACATGTGACAATTTTTTTTTTAAGTGTGCTCTAACAGGTAAATTAATCTGACGTGAAATGGGGATGTGAGGTTGGAGAAAACAGTGAATGCGCTGGGAGTCAGGCCGCCTAGTTTCTAACTCCAGCCCTGCCTCTAAATGGTAACAATAAATGCCGCTAAATAAAGTCTCACTCCGCCAAGATACTGAACTTCTCTTGGACCTCAGGGTCTTCAGCCATTAAACGAAGAGGTTATATTGGAAGATTTCTAAAATCCCTTTCCAAGTCTAAAATACTGTGGTTCTGAAGGGGTTTTAACATTAATTATTTGCATAATTAAATAATTTATACATGCCAGTCTCTTTGCAGGTGATCTTCAGTTGTGTTCTCCTCTTGTGTCTTTTGAAAGCCGTCCAGCCCTTGCTCTCTGCTGTGTTTCCCGTCCATCATTTTTAAACCTCCTTTTCTTTCTACCTTCCCGCTTTGGGGTCAGTGATTGGTTCACTACATAGTTATTTAAAATGGGATCCCCTTACTTTGATACATATTAAAACTCCCCTGAAGGCTCCTTGGTTAAAACTCCCCAATAGACTTTTAGAAGAAAACAAAACAAATAGTCTTTATCTTGGAGTGTGAAATAGTCTGTCTTGAATGGCAAGTGAACAATTCACAGGGGATGGGAACTAAGAAGAAAACAATGTTTCACTAAAGTTAAGATTTCAGAAGCTAGAGACCTAGAGAAAAAACTTAACCCTTCCCTTTGTACACAGTCCATTAGAATTTCCCTTCCTTCCTTCCTTCCATCCATCTTCTCTTGTACTGATTTGCTTTCTGTTGAGCTGCTTTGGCACCAAATCTTGCATATGTGAAACTGTAAACTTCTAAAAGGCAGGATTTGGTAAACCCCCCATAACATTTAGCATAACACTCTAAACAAATAATTTCTCAATAAAAGTTTAAGGGATACAGACTTAAAGAATCAATGCTTAATGCCTTATAATCTTAGCCCCAGTAAGTTTGGTTCCCTTTACAATCCTTGGAGCATCTCTCCAAAATATTTTCTCTGTGTTTTTGCAAGATTCACCTATTTGCTACTTCATCTGCTCCTGCTGCCTTTCTGATGTGATCTCTGACTGGGGAGCTGACACATGCGGACTCTCTCCTCTCTCTTGCACAGCGCAGGATGTTAGCACTCCATATTTTATGTCCCGGCACCCCACTCCTAACACGTTCCTGGGTAATGCAGCTTCTGCTCGAGCGCCCTTGAGACACACTTAGAGCATGTGCTTGGTTGATCTAAAACTTTTCAGTAACCCTTCTCTGCCTCGAATAGGAAAGTACAGGAGAATGCTCTATTTCAGCATCACTTTGCAGTCATTCCACCTTTACGTCTTCCGATCTTGCATCCCCAAATTGGTCTTGTCCGCTGTAGCTGATTGTCCAGCGCTCTACAAAGGGGCTGCGTGCGTCCAGAACACGTCTTCAGAACTCTTCATTTTGTTTCGGGAGCGAGCATAGGTAATTCTGATCCCTGGTCAACTCCAGGGGTGTAAAATCTTCAAAGCTGTTGTCTGGTCTAAATATTTCGGAAGGCGTTCGTTTCTGAAGAGTACATCATCTCCGGAATGTGGATCACTCTGTAAGCCTCTCTTGGAGTCACTCTTAGAGGAATATTAGCAATAGTCCTCTAAGTAGTCTCTCTGTGGATAATTGTTTTGTCACAGGTCATTTTTGAGCTACTTACTCTCACCACTATATGCACAGTATTAATCTAATTTTATTCCCTCAACTTGTGTTTATTCTCATCTTCCTCCATCCCTTTCCCCTTTGTAAGACAAGCGTAAATCAACCAAAGGGATCCTCATAAAAGCTTTCTCTAAACCTCAGATCAGTTCAGGGGCCTCTGCGGGTTTTTTGTTTTTTGTTTTTTTCTGTTCAAGTAAATCCTGTGTATTTTCTTCCTAGAAATAATCACAATTGTAAGAAAATAATGTACTGGATAATTAACTGTTTAATGTCTGTCTTCCTCCACGGAACCCTCCACGCAGGCACGGGTTTTCTCTTATTCAACACGGGATTCCCAGCTCCTAGGCCAGCGGCTTCAATATGGTAGGTGTTCCATAGTGGCTGTTGAATTAACGTTATCCTCTTACTTTACTAGATTTACTGACTGCTCTTTGGCTGTTATTTTAATTCTAAGAATGCAATCCTTTGGCCTCCAAACTGATAGGGAAGTCTGCTTTGCTGATAAGCTCGCTCTCCCTACATTTGTAGGCAAATCTACATGTGAATTAAGCCTTTGAAATACAAATTGCTATGGAAACAGCCCCGGGTTCAGTTTTGGAAGTGGAGGTTGAGGCTGCCTTTCTCATGCTGGAGGGAGCTGGTCACAGGCAAATCCTGGCTTCCTGGGCTCTCCACGCCCCCAGCATCCACTAGTACATTCGTTCTTCAGGTGGGTTACAGTACAATTCATTGTGATTAGAGCACTTAATCTATTCACTATAACAGATTAGGTTCCTGCTTGATTGTGTTACAGCTTCATCCATTTACTTTGATTCGATTGTTGCTGGAAATATACGGATACAATCAAGTTTCTGCCATTGTCAAATTCCTCAGGGTGTTTCTAAATTTCTCCACATAATCTTTCTGGCTATTCCTTAGGGTATGTCATTTCCACAGATAACTAATCTCATCCATTACCTTTTTGAATCTTCCTGATTTTATTCTTGGAGGACAACTTTATCTCAGACTCCCTGGGGTGACTCTCCTGCCCTCCCCTGGACTAACCACACCTGGCAAATAACTGGGGGTGGGGTGGGGGGCGGGGGCGGCTTGTGGAGACCACAAACCACTCTCCTCTTTCTTCCTTGCCTACTGTCTGTCCCTAAATTATTATTCTCTTCACCTAAAGGAGTGGCCATGGCACATGCATTTTAGAGGTGAATAAATTTTTAGCATACCCTTAGCTACCTCACTAACAGATTTAATGACATCTGTATTTTGAACCTGTGTATCCAACAGTCATACAGAAGTAGAACACCATGGAATAAGCAAAACATGCTTTTGAGGAGACAAAGTGCAGCTCCCCAAGTCTAGGCACTAAATTTCCAAAACTTATTTTCGGGGTGAACTCCTACCATCTTAAAAATGAGGACCAGCTTCTCAGCCTATTACTCTTTGTGCATTATTTTCATTATAAATATCTATTATTCCAGACTTTGGGAGACAAAAGCAGAAATAAGAGTTAGGGAGAGAGGTTGCTTCTTGGTATCCACACTGATAAAAGCAAGAAAACACAGAGAAATGCAGGAAACCACAAAAAGCAGAGATCAAGAATTCAAAATGTAAGGGGCCTTACTGTCTCATTCAGTTGTAAAGTCAACCCTTTATTATAGCCTCCAATAGGAATCTAAGTTCATAAAGATGACACTGAGGAATCAATTCAGTAGACACGTAATGACAGATGCCCTATATACAGCATAACGTTTTATATTCAGTGCCCTACACGTTTTCTAGCACAGACTATAGGAATTCAACTGCTATATGTTGAATGATACTGTGAAAATAAACTTCACAGAAACACAATGGAGATTAGGTACATTGTATTGGGATTTTTTTTTTTTATGGGACCATTTCAAGAGTAGAGTATAAGAAAGTTTAAAAGATATCAAGAATAAACCAAGTGAGCTGGTAACTAAGAGTTTAGAAAAAAAAAAAGGATGAAAAAGCCTTGAGGTATAATCTTTAATGATTATAGGAAAAGGTCGAGAATATAGAGCTTTGAAAAATGCAGAGGTAACATAGTGTAGCAGCAGAATCCTAGATCTTCTGAAACTCACAGATTAAAGATTTAAGAAGGCTGTAAATGAGGTAGAGGTAGTATTTGATATAGAAAATGATTAAGATATAAATAAGAATTTCAGCATAGGCAAGGCTCTGGTAAGGGCATGTATTAGAAATGTTCAAGGGTGCATGACAGGTGAAAAGGCAGAGGAGGAAATGGTAGGTTCAAGTCAAGGGTAACTTAACTATCTGGGGCCTTGGGAGCAATATAAAAGGAGAACTTTTGGAGGAAAAAGAGCACAAGCAAACTGCTGTCTCGTATAACAAGGAAGTAGACTGCATTCTTTAAAGAATGAAGAGTGAATAGACATAAAAGTTCAGGAAGATAACAGAGTCAAACTAAAGAATAAAAGATGTAGATAGGTTAGGTCTGAGACAAGTATAATTGTGATTTTTTTTTTTTTTAAGATTTCCCCTGAGCTTTATTGAGGTATAATTGACAAATAAAAATTTTACATATTTGAGGTATACAATATGATATTTGATATAATATACATATACAAATAGATTTTATTATGATTACTCCACAGATGAGAAAACAAGTTCAAGAATAATGTGTATATAAAGAATGTTAAAATGGGGCATTTCCAAAGTGAGTTATTTGAACACCATGGCTGAGAACTACTTGGGTGACTCTCCTACATCTAAGGTTATGATATGAGTACTGGGTAGCTGGAGATTAGGAGAGATTTGGGGAGACCAGTATAATTGTTAAATACTGTCATCAGAATTACACTGGGAGATCCAAATTCAGGCTTAATTGCCCTCATGAAGGAAGTATTTAATGAGCTAAGACTGAGGAAGTATTTCGAAAATTATAGAAAAATGCACCAAAAAAGAGAGTTGTGCATTGAAAAGAAGGGCATTCGTAAGATGGCCAAGCAGCATCTTGTTTTTGGTGGCTCATCACAACGTTAAAGTGTCGGTGACTGAGCTTTTAGTAAGTACACTCCCTTTGCTCTTCTAGTTAAAGTGTGTTCACGAAAGGGCATGATACTTCAGAACTTTGACAGCATTTTGAGAATACGTTGCAGTCACTCTTGCCTTCCCAACCAGAATTATTTTCCCAGATCTTTTCATTAATTATAAAAATGGAAATTATTGTCTTGGTGCTTTACAATAAATGTTCAAGCAACCAAAGCTGTAAAATATAACCTGGCAATTTAAGTGATTTATGACAACAGCATAATGCTTGAGACATTTCTGTTAACTGAAAACTTGAAATATTTCAAGTAAAATATTTAAAGAAATGAAGATGTTTTAGACTAAAGAAAACCAAAGCACTTATCGTTGAGAAGGACAGATTCTTCTCCTTCCCTTCTTCACACAAATATCATCAAAATGTTACCGAACTCAGGTTTGGCTACTGGCCACTCAAAAGCCAATAATTCGAGAAGCAAGTGTCAGTAGAAAGGAAAGGTGCTTTAATCAGAAAAGCTGGCAACCTGAGGAGAAGGCGGTGGATTCATGTCCCGAGACCAACTCCAAAGTCTTAATTGATGATCAGAAAATCTCTTATAAGCAATAAGTTGGAAAAGAAACCTTTATTTTGATCAGATCTTTTCATAAAATTTTATTATTTCACGATAATGCTATTAATTCAGATATTCAAGACCACTGGTAAATACATTCATTAAACATCATGCTATATTACAAAGTTAAAGTGTTAGTAGCTTTTTGGGTCCATGATATTGCCTTCAGCATTGCCTTTCTCAGAAAAATATTTGATGGACAATATTGACCTCTTGGAACTTGATATATTTCCAATATCTGAGGCCAGTTTGAAATTATTTTCCCCCAAATGGGGTTACAGAATGAAGAAGTCCGTGTCAGTTAGCAAATTTCTTGATAGCTGACTTTTTATATCTGTCCCTCAGGAACTGGAGTGAATGTCCTTTTCCTAGAGGCCATAAAGGCAGCCTCCACACATCCAACGCCAGGTGACAATGATGCATGAATATGACTAGCACAAAAGGGTCGGAAGCAAAGCTATAAATGAGAAGTCGGGGAGATGTCGCCTTCGTTCTGAGATTATAGGAGAACTCTTCAGCTGTGCCTGAGAATGTGAGTACTCCCGCTGAATAAAGACGTGTTTAGTCAAGGAGAGAGGGCTGTGTGTGTGTGTTTCCTGCTCTACTCAGCTCTTTTATTTTTCAAGAGTAGCCTCTGATAACTTACTTTGGCATTCTCTCCATGAGAGCACAATTTCAGTGTCAATATCAAGCTGGTTGCTTTTTGCTCTTCTGTGAATAGCAGCCCTGACCAATCTATTTCAAAGGACAACACTCCAGGCATAACACACAATGCAAATGTAACATGGCAGTTTGATTCTCAAGGAGCACTTCATAGGAAGCATGGTTAAGCAAGCAGCAAGCCAGTCAGCTCTTGAAAATGTATTGTATCAAACCCAGGGCAGAATCCCAGAGTAAAGCAGCACTCTCAACCTTCTGCAAAACCGATCGTATCCCAAAGATCGGAACTTGTCTTATTCTCCGTAATCTTTAGCTCACCTCCCGAAGTCTTTGCCCTTCCTGAAGCATGGTTTGATGCTCTGAGACCCCAGGTTGAGGGGGCCTCAAACTCCACTCAAGAGGTCCGTGGCCAGTTTCTCTTTCCCGCTCCCAGAGATGTCAAACCCGTGAACATACATCATATAACACATTCAAGACCGACGCAATAAATAGAACTGAATGGATGTATTCAGAGAGCCTCATACAGAGAGTAAAATCCTAAAAATGAGACAGGCTATTTAAAATTATCACAAAGAATTTGGGGGCAGGAAGAACCTCACCAGAGCAAAGCAGGACTTAATTTCTAATGCTCTTCCTCCAGGCCTCCCAACCCCTTAAACAACCATGGGGTGCATGTATCAGTAGCAGTCACCCCAAGACAAACTCTTAGAGTGAATTCTGACTCCTTGCCTGAAAAATCAGAATAATTTCTTCCAGAGCAGTCAGAATGTTTGCACCTTCCTTTCCACAGATCCGAATCAAAGCTCGGGTTCAGGTCTCACTCTTCTCGTGCCTGAATCGCTGTCATTTTCTCCACCACGAAAGCCATCTCTCTGGTCTGTCACTTTCCCTTGACAACGTCACGTGGTTCCTCAACGCTCTCCTGGCTTCTCTGGGATTTTAGCGTCAGATTCCGCGTCAGCTTGCTCAGTTTGCTTCTGTTTAGCCAGAGCAGCCGTCTGAGCAGGCTTTGGTACCTGCCTCTGGTTTAGGGCGGCAGCTCTCAAATATTTTGTTCTCAGGACCCCTTACACACTGTTAAAAATGCCTGAGAACCACAATGTAGGTGCGTGTTACATCTGTCAATATTTACAGTATGAAAACTTAAAATGGAGACATTAGAAATATCTATTTATTAAGTAAAAAATAATAAACCCATTACATGTTAACATAAAATATTTTGTGAAAAATAACTAGATTTTTCAAAACAAACACACATTTAGTGAGAAGAGTGATGTATCACTTTACATTTTTGCA
The DNA here is from genome assembly GCF_028564815.1 of Eubalaena glacialis. Lineage (NCBI taxonomy): Eukaryota > Metazoa > Chordata > Mammalia > Artiodactyla > Balaenidae > Eubalaena > Eubalaena glacialis. The sequence goes on along the minus strand of NC_083735.1, from coordinate 4,833,634 downwards.
AAGCTCTTTAATGGCTGGCTTAGAGAAAGAGTGCTGGATGCTTGTTTCTCTTTCTGAATTCCGTGTTGCAATGTAGTCTTTTAATTGAAGTTCCAAAAGAAACTGTGGCCTCACACAGCTGTGTCCTTGGAAAAGGGAAGAGTATTTTAATTGTCTCATCAGCTAATTTGGGATTTTCTTCTTTGATACAACACCAAATCTTGACAAGTGGTAATTTCTTAAATGCTATATGCAACGTAGAAATTGATACCATATCAATGAACTTCTTTTACTCTATTACATTGCAATCCATTGGCTTATCTTGTACTTGAAAGCATCTTTTACCCATGCATGCTATTGTAACATCATGCATTGGTCATCTGGAAAATATTGAGTAACTGATTTATGCAGCTCTTACAAATATTTATGATTTCATTATACAATATCAAAAAGTAATATTTATTATTATAACTACCGATCTCATAAGAAAAGTCAAGTACTCGTGAGATGCTGTTAAATCTCATTGTTGTGAATGTAAGTATTCCAAAATGTAATTTTCACGTAAAAATTCAAACTTTATCACTGATAACACATACTGACAGTTGTTTTCCTTTGATGTACCAGGCTTACTTTATTCATTTTCAATATAATGTCTGCCAAATACCCAAATCTGTATAACTATAGTTTACCTATTAATCATTTGTTCAAATAAAACATCTTTTACAAAAACATTGGCTAATTTTAGCTCACAATTCAAAGAATCACAATGTTTTCCTCATAACAACATCATACTTCACTATGGAGCTGACATACTTTATGTGTAATCCCCATTTTGTCACACAGAACGTTAAAAAAACATATATTCAAGGGTCGACATTTAATAAAAATTAATACTATTTTCTGCCTCATCAAGGACATTCTTAAGAGAAACTGGCTTTTTTTTAACCTCAAGTTTGTGATTGTGAAAAATAGGTTGACAGCTAGCATAGTTTGGTGCCACTGTCTTGATTCATGCTAGTATGCTAGCCGTTTTATCCATCATTGCCTTTACACCATCATTGCCAGTGTCAACACAGTGGAAAAGGCAAATGATGCCTGAATATTATTATGAAAAGTGTTATGACTTCATGGACCATGCGGGAATGTCTCAGGAACCTTCAGGGCCCATGCACCACACCTGAAGTGCTGGCCTAATACAGGGCATGCCCAACACTGGTTGCATATTAAAAGAAGGGAAAGCTTTTAAAAATACCTATGCTCAGGTCCAAAGTCAGACCAATTAAATCGGAACCATTGAGAGTGGGGCTCAGGCATCAGTATGTTTTCAAAGCTTCCCAGGTGTTTCTACTGTCAGCAGAGTTGAGAAACTTCAGTCTGGCCTCAGTGGTATTTGAACCTGTTTTCAAGTCTATGTTTCTTCTTTTCTCCTTTATTATTCTGACTTTTCCCACATTCTTTGATGTGCCAAGAATACTTACCAATCACTCTTCCAACTCATTCAAATCTTGTATTCTGTAAAAAAAACTTTTCAGACTTTAAGTAAAGAAGGTGATAAAAATAAAACATTAATGAACTATCACCTAGCTTGTGCAATTAATAGATGATTTTTTTTTACTGTATTTCATTGCTTTTTATTAAAAGACAAATATCAAAATAAAAAGCTTACCTCCACTTTTTTCTTTTAAAAAAAGTCAGGGGACTAGTTTAGAGTAAGTATCGATTTAACTCATTCTCTTATAATTACTCCCATGACGGGAATGATGGTCAAAAGGCTGTTCTCCCAGAATAAAAGTATCTGAATCACAAAGAAGGGTACATTCCCCTCTCTGTACTATACCCAGAGAAGTACTAGGACAATTTTAAAACACATCTAACAATGGATACATTTTTAAATGTTTTCTTCTTAGTTCATCACAACACTTTATCTTGAAGCCATTTGGTTTATTGAGAATGTATTCTATTCTTTGGGTTTTCAGATGATTATTGATTACTACATGAACTTGTTCTTGGGAAAGAATCCAGTTTTGTTTTGTTTTGTATTTTCTAATAAACAAATAAAGAAAATCATATTGCAATTTATTAAATTCCTTCATATACATAACACTTTACTCGATTTTGAATTTCACTGGATAGACTACTCTGGCATCAGTGGTTGAAGAGTTGAGCTTGTTGATATAAATTACATGATAGCTCTCTATAAGTGACAGAATTTCCTGATAAATATTAGGCCATAAATCAAAGGTTAACAGTATTATAAAAATAAATTTTCTGCTTATGACATCTTCTCCTATGAAAAAATATAAAACCCTTTTAAAGATAACTTATCGTTTTTTATGCTAACCCTCCCACATCTGAGCACACTTTTTTCCTCCTTCCTTAAAAAAATAAAAAAGGCCAAGAGAGTCTCAGATGACCAATGACACCAAGGGAGCTAACGGCAAAAATCCATGCATCCAGCTTGTGGGCCACAGGGCACTAGCCCTCTAGCATGGTTGATAAAACTATTCACAAAATGTCATTTGAACACTTTACTAGATGGAAATTAAGATGGGAATTGGAGGGAAAAAATTATTTTTCTCCCTTCATACGGACTGTAGCTCTGAACGGTTATCAAATTGTCTGATGTAACAGCCAAGAGCGGCTGATACGCAGAGTCTGGAAGAGAAGGAGAGAAGTCCTCCAGGTCAGAAGAAGAGGATAATGCTTTCTAAGAGTCTATCAAGAGATTGATGAAATGAAGAGGAATTTCAGGCAGGCACAGGAAATGGCTAGAAATAAACGTCTCAACCTTTGCGTCTTCCGCCATTGCATTTCAGAGCTGCCACGGGGAACAGCTTCACAGCCTGAATGACCACGAAGCAGTTAACGTTTCCATTAAAATCTGCTAAATTAACTCTCTGGATGCTTGTGGACAAATCGCAGAAGGTCAGGCCTGAGGTTTCACTGACTTAATATTCAATTTTCTTTTATTGTTATTTTCACTCTCTTTTAAATTATCATTGTTTCAAATAAATTATTTATTTAAACTATCAGTACATCACATTTCTATGAAATAGGGAAGTAACATTAAACAAATCCAATCATGGTGCTTCCTTCATGGGCCACATTTACCTTGAATTGAGGTCCTCTCTTCTCCTACTGGACCACTGAGATGGGACTTCAAAGCAGTGTGCATGTGAGCTCCCTACGCTTTTATCTGTGACAGCGCCTAGTACCATTTGGGGACTATCCTGGGGGAAAAAAAAGTTACATCTGCATACAATTTTGTATCTTGTCTTTTCTTCCTTGCAGAGGGTTACCTAATGGATTCATTAACTTGTCAGATTATTTGGTTACTGTCTGTTTCAATCATTTCTACTAATTTTTCATCTCCACTTTTCCTGTTAACTGAGAAATTTTGATGTTTAGTTTGTTTGGCTTTCCTCACTACATATTTATTTGAAATATCCCGGCTTATTTCCATTTTTACAATCCCTTTTTCCCCTCCCTTCCCCTTCCTCTCCTGCTCCGTGGTTCTCATCGTTATTTCAAAATTATTGGGAAGGTCCATAGATTTCTAACTATTTTTCAACATTTACCATGTCCTAGGCATGGAGATATATAGATATAGACATAGATATAGATATCTTTTTCATTTTCACAATCATACTCTGAGGTAGGAATTATCATTTCCCCCAGTTTGCAGATATCAACCTCAAGTTTAGAAAGAACAGGTGAATTGACCAAGATAGTAGGTGGCAGAGTCATAGGTGGAATCAAGCTACATTGCCTTTCCCTATAGAATGAGACTCTTAACTGCTCTGCCTATGATTCTGTCTCTAACCATAGCCACAGAGTGTCCTTTAAAAAAGGAAGTTAATATTAGTTATTAACTAATATAGATGATGTTAACTTCAAAAGAATTAAAATGTATTCCAAATAACAGAAGCTTCCCTTAATGATTCTTTACAAGGCTATTATCTGTAGATTTATCCAAAGCCGTCTTTAAGTCATTCATGTTTTTTATACTTAGCGTCTCACAGAGTAGAATTTTCAGAAGTTTATTATTCATCCTATTAATCTGCTCTTCCTTTTAGACCTTTAAAAGTTCTCCACTCATCACTCCTTTGAGCTTCATGGCATTTCTCTGACTTGCTGCCTTATCTGTGTTCACTCCCTTCCTTTCTTCTTATATTATTGGCATCTGTCATATCTCGTCTAAGCTTTGACTTTTCAGAGTCGTAATTCAGTCAGTCTGTTACTACACTGTTGTCTCTACTTCTTCTTGATGTCTCTAATTGCCCTCCTTTGGATCCTTTTCCCATCGACTATATTCTTCTGAAAGTACAGATCAAACAGATGTCACAAATTATTTCTGATATGAAAGCTTTGCTTGGGAACTACTGTGAAGGATGGGTTGAAAAAGGGAGACGCATCTAAAAGTCACAAAGCTCTTGCAATAATTAAGAGGTGATGAGGCCTTGCTGGGGGGGACGGGGATGGGTTATAAGAAAAGGAACTCAAGTTAGTGAAAGGAATTTTGGTTAAGACACAGCTCTTGGCATTTGCCCACTAAATGGCCTTGGGCAAACACTGTAGGTCTTTGGGCCTTAATTCTTTTACTTCTAGGAAGAGAGCTGTAATGTCTACCTTACCTATTGTTTTGAGCATTAGAGGAAATATATTCATACAGATTTATAGGAAGTACTCCAGAAGTTGTACTTATTACAATCTAGATTTGGGGCAATTAGGTTAAAAAGGGAGATATAGTGAATGAAGGAGAAAAAGAATGAAAAAGAACTCCAAGATGTTCATTCTGAGAGACTGGGATAATATTAATACACCTTGAATTTTTTCTGGCCTTCGAGAGTTCTAGTTTGTTCCTAATCTGCCACAATATATGGGATTTTGATTCTCATTTGGAAAAATAACCATCTTTGAAAAGATATATTTTTGATAATACTGGCTTATTATTTGCCAGGTAACTGTGCTACCTGTGAGTTTCTATGTGTAAGAAGTTGGGAAAGTGTGGCAGTAACCGGTGGGAGAAAAAGAGTCAGAGTTAGGCAAAGGGGTAGGAGGAAGGAAGATGGGAGGCGGTTCTTTCTGATGCATAGCTTACACTTTTCCTGGGTTTGCTCCAGAGTGTTTTTAAACAGTGTACAGATTTCCTGTTGATTATTGATTCTGCCTTACAGTACCTGTATTTTATCATGGTTTGTTTCCTAAAGCTGAGTAACCAAGTGATAGATTTTTTAAAAGTGTTTGCTCTCCAAGAAGACATTGATTCCTATTATATTGTGGCTTAATTCACAAATACTTCCAGCGAGGACTTCTGTTTACTGCTCAGATTCAAGGCTGTAGCCATTTATCCTTCCCTAAATTATTCTTGCCCAATGGAGAAATTTCACCAATAGAGTAGTAGGGTAGTCTTACATTATAAACAATCACTGTGTTTTAAAATTTGCATTTCTCCCTGTTAGTACTCATACTCCTAGCTTAGAATGATTTATCCTTGTCAAATTTCTGTCATATATTCCATTGCCATTTAAAAAAAATAGTAGATGGCCTAACACCAAGTACATACTTTCCACAGTAAGATTTCAATACCGTGATGCTTTCTGCTTTTCCCCGTGAAATGCTATTCCTCCTCCCATCTTTTGGTAGCCTTCCTAGTGATTTTGTAATCGGCATGCTCTCTATCCCCTTTCATCTTCCAAGCATCTGACATTCAAATTTTATGCAGGCTTTCCTTTCACTTGCTAATGTGTTTTCATTAGGGCTTTTAACACAGGTGTTGAAGAATTTACACAGCCCAGTTGGGCTTTTCTATTTCCTCCCACAGTTCAATTGGCCAATGTAATAAACAATTTAGTCCTTCCTATTTTCCTTAAATACTCTATAAAATACTCTATAAAATTCCTGCATTACTCTCAACTGAGCCTTGGAAGCTAAAAATCTTACATCTCACATTTTTTTAAAAGTTGGCTTTCAGGAATTTTTAATTCAAGAATTATTTCCCTATATTTAATTGATTTTATCAGAAGCTAATTTGGACCTTGTTTCAGGCAAAGTTCATCTTTCCTTAATTAGTACAGCAAGCACATATTTTTCCTGAATACGCTTGCCATTCATGCATTAAAACTTTTGGTTGCATTTATTTGGGTTGCATTTATTAAATGTTGTCTTAAGAAATACCATTCAGAAGTCTTGGATTTGATTCTTCAATCTATTAACCAGAATGGACCATCAGCCTCTCCAGTGGCAGGGCACCTTCTCTGTGCCACTGAAATTCCTTCATTCAAATGGCTACTGTTCCCTGTGTCTCCTCTATGGTTGTCTGATACATTTGGTATCTGGTAGGGAAATCACATCCTTCAGATTTTACAATTATTGTAATTTTAATCATTTGTGATTCCACAATTCCTTCTACTACATAACTTTATTTCAAAGTTCCCTTCCTTAACTAACCCTGAAGCAATAGCTAGAAGGTAAGCTACATCAAAAATACCTGTGTTCTTCCTTGTCATCTGGAGGTCACCCTCACTATCCTATTTCCCCTGCAACCCTGAGAGATTATTGCATGCGCTTCCGATTCTCTCAATCAATCTCAGATTAAAAAAAAAAAAAAAAGCCTATCATGTCGTTCTGAGATAAATATGTAAAATTCTGTAATGAAAAACTATTCAGGTATTCCTAAGTTTAAGACCATAGACCATAACCAACGTAAAGCTTGATTTTTATAACTGAACTGTTTTTGCTGCTATCAGAACAAAAGTACCTTTGATGAGCATTCATGATTGTTGAAAATGGGGAAAGAGGAGACGGGGGCAGCAACAGAGGACCTCTGAGAGACAAAGGTCACCAAAACTACCCCCACAGGAGCTGCCTGCAGAGATCTGGTTAAGTACAGGTAGGTGGACTTGAGGCTGTGCTTTTCGGTTTGTTTCTCCTTTCCTCTCCAGCCACTCCTCTGATCTACTTGGACAACTTGTTCTGAAAGGTCTGAGTTGGATGTAGAGAAATATTAAAATTCATCAGATATCTGAACTAATCATCTTTTCATGTTCACTGTATAGATACATCCTGGGAGTAATTACTCATCTCTCACAGTATACAGAATATTTTATTTTAATGAAACAATTAGAAATCAATGTAAAGAATTATTTAATATGAACACAGACCGTTACCAGAAATGCTGTAGGAATTCAGAAAAAGAAGACATTGCTCTGAGTTGGAATTTTGCAAATAATTTTCATACACCAGTTAGGATGCTAGTGAGACACAAAGAAATGTGAGTTTAGTAAGGTAGTTGTTCTAGGCATGGGAAAACCACTCAAGCAAAGGCACAGAGATGGGGTCTCCACGGCACATATGCAGAGGGCTGGAAGGAAGCCCACTTGATTGGATGAAGGCCGTAATTTGAGGACAGTAAGAAATTATATAGTGGAAGGCAGATTGATGTAAGATCTTGAATATGAAACGACGTGAGATGAGACCCGGTCATTCAAGGAACTAGATCTAACCCTACAGAAAAGTACTGAAGAGTTTTAGTAGAGATGAGTTTTATAAAGTATAGTCTATGAGCAATATACTGTACAGAGTGAAATGGGAAAAAAATGAGAGCATTTGCAATAATTTGGTCATGAGGTTGATGGTAAAGGTCTAGGCTAGAGTGGCTATTCTGGTAATAAAAATAAAGAGATGTGAAGCACAGTGCAAGAGAAAAAGTCGACTATACTTGGTGTCTGCAGGGGAGCCAAGAAGTTTGGGAAAAGAGAATGCTAAGGAAATAAGAGTTCCCAATATATTGTTTAATACAATTTTTTTCCTTCATTCTCATTATAAATTTTATAGTTGGGGTAAAAATGAAATGAAAAAAATTACACTAGATCCTCCTGGAGAACTGAATGTGATTAAAGGGTCAACGGTTTTTAGACATGGATCTGTTTTGATATTGTAACTCAAGATCTAACTGGTAAAACTTGATCAATGATCCTGTTATATACTGAGTAGAATTTTTTGTGATTTGTATGTAAAGACAAAACACAATAAACTTTAACAAGTGGGATTTCAAAATGTCATTAGTGTTAGTTCATTAGTTCTAGTAAATGTTTTTTTACTTCAACGAAAAACAAAAGCAGTATTCTATTTTGCCTTTGCTGCATTAGTTTAGGACAGAGTCCTAGTTTTCTAATTTTTTTCCTCTAATGTTAAAACACAGGATCTGATTCCTTTTTCCACAACATTTGCTGTGATTGACTTTCTAACAAGGACCTCTGTGACTCTACTACTCCTGGAATGGGAGGTGTTTCCTTGGCTTGAGGAGGAATTATCTTGTTGCACAAAAGATTGGATCTCCTCAGAAAAAAAATTTTTTTCTCTAAAATACTTTCCTGTTACTCAGTATCAGATACTTACCTCACTGGGCAAGAGGGGTTAATAGCCACCTGCTTGCTGTCTTATTATTTCCTGTCAATTTAAATATAGGCTGGAAACATATCCCTAGATCCATTGCTACCATCTTAACCAGCAGTAAGGAGGACATTACAAATAATACTTCTATTCTGATTCTCCCCAAATCATGCATGAGTGCAGAGCTGCTTTAAAAACTGCTGTTTCTTTCTATTTATTCTTCTAAGCTTAATTGAACAAAGTATACATTTAGGTATTGAAAATATTACGTATAAACACATTCTATATAGAGAGATTTCAAAACGTACGGATCTGCTTCACTACCTTCGAACTCTAGGAACTATCTTATTTGGATGATGATAATATCAATAGTTAGCACTTACCATGTACCGGGGACCATTCTAAATATTTTTAACATGTTAACTCCTTTAATCCTCACAATAACCCAATTTTATTATCCCCATTTTCCAGATGAGGAAACTGAAGCTTGTAGAAGTTAAATAACTTTTCCAAGCAAAGTGGCAGAAGCAAGATTTTAAAGCCTGGCCTTTGTTTCCAAGAATCCTGAGCCCCTGGAGAAATTTATACCAGGGCAGGAGACCAGCGCCTCTGAGCATGAAGGAAAGAGCTGCAGAGATACCCGACTGTAATCACAGAGTCCGCAACCTTGTCAAAGGTGCTGAGTGGCTCCGAAGCATTGAAGCTGACCCTCGGGGACCATGTGGGGCTGGAACATGAACGTGTTTGAGGCATCCAAAATCGGTGACTAGTGGAGCATCCCCATGTGGTCAGCTCTGGGTGAGTCTCCACACACCCAAGGAACTTTGAGGACCTTGGAACAGAAGGACACCAATAGTTATTGAAATGGAATTCACCACCAGACTGTCAGAATGGGGCTCAGAGACTAATTTTGTCTTCAAGTAAACAACACTGCTTAGCACACAGGGGTTTGTGGATTCAGACGTATCCTCATTTGAGTAGAAACAACTTTAGAGCCACATACAATCCGCTTTTCCACCACCTGCTTGTAAAAGATCACCAAAATTATCAAGTAGAGCAAAAGTCACATAGTTATTTAGGAAGCAGTGCATGTCTTATACCTTCCCAGCTTTTCCACATCATCATTTTCCTCAAAAGCTAGACTTTGAGGAATCAATCAGATTTATTTTTAAGTTGAAAATACCATATATTAACAACATTAAAAAGCAACAGAATATCTCCCAAGGGCACTAACTACCACAATGATAACTATATTTTCATATTATCTTTCACTTGCATAATTTCACATATTTGCAGTCATATCTTGTTGACTGTCCCATTTCTTTCTCAAAGCCCACGAATGTTAATGTAGCAAATTACCTTCTAAACTTGAGAATAACAGAAAAGATATGATTTGCATGTTCTTCAATTCTTAGACTGATGCTCCCCTCCCCCCCTTTTTTTTTACCACTACATGTTTTCTTTCCTGAAATACCTTGGGTTTTCCAAATAACCTGGGCTTTTGAAATAGCTCAGACCTATTCTGGCCAAATAACAAAACCAGCAGACTCCCCTTTCCCATTGTCACGATGGCGCCTCCTCTGTTAGTAATTTGATGGAAAGCGTACTGGGGGAATCAGGCCTCAGTTCTAGTCCTCTCTTCATCTACTTTCAGGAGTTTGTGTGCACATTTACCAACCTCATATAGTTAGCATTAAAATGGGACTGCAAATGGTGATTCTGTCTACCTTCCAAGGTTGTTGTGAGGATCATATTATCAAAATCTGATCGAAAATGTTTCAAAACTTTGACACAGAACATAGACGTAAACTGTTGCATAGGATAAAATTATTATCTTAAATGTAATTGCAATGGCTTTTCCCACCTATCATTTCTAAGCAGTCAACTGAGTTTAAGAAATAATTGATACATGGAGTGGCCTGTCGTGTGTGGGTACCATTGTCTGAAAGATGTTGAACCAGCTACAGAGCATCCTGAGATAAGCAATATTACCATTCACTGCAGAGCACCATTAGTTAGAGGGAATGCTTTAAATCCAACTAGGGGAGCTACTTTCTTTCTACTCAGTTTTAGAAAAAGGTACTGAACTGTCATTAAGAAAAAACTGATAACGATTATATAAACTTCACAGATGTTTACTCCATTATCCTTTTTGTCATTTATGCAGAGGTCATGTTTCACTCACAAAAAAGCTCTGAGCTGACCACAGAGCAATAGGAGTTACTGAGAGCAAGCTTTGTGGTCCTGCTTTTTTCTTCTTTTTGAAATTATCACTTTCTTCTGTACTTAGTCTTTGTAGAGCTGACTGATTTTAGAATGTCCTCCTCTTAATCAAAATTAAGAACATGAAACATAAAACATTGAACATAAAAGCAAATTAAGCAGGTCTCTTACCTTAAAATTACTTGATAAAAATCACCTAGAATTTATCTTACCTCTAAAGGAATGAATTGGATTAGTGGGGTTTTTTGTTTTTTGTTTTTATTAGAAATTTTATCATAAACTTATGTGAGAGATATTTAGCTCAAATGAAATCAGAGGGTTGTACATCAACTATATTTCAATAAAAATTAAAAAAAATTTTTTTCTCTTTAATGAAATCAGAGGGGAAAAGTGACCTTAGAGACAGTAGTGGTTAAAAATAAAAGGCCACAAATTATTTAACACTCCTGACATTGGAAAGAGCTTGGGACTGCTTTAATGAATAGAGTATAGTAGAAGAGGTGCCATGATTTCCTAAGCTACATCATAAAAGGTTATGCCTTCTGCCTCATGCTTTTTCGAGGTGCTATTTTTGAGGGAAGTCGGACATCATGGAAGAGGTCCTGCTACACTGAGACAACACACATTGGAGGGGCATCTTTGGGGGGATCCAGAGAGAGAGCCCCAGCTCAATTCCCAGCCAACAGCCAGTCTCCAGCGCAGCTACTTGAGTGACCCTCTGGGACATCTTTACCAGCTGAGCCCCCAGAGGACCGCCGCCCTGGCTGACCTCCAGACCATGACTGCATCAGAGTCCCAGGTGAGATATGCCTACCCCAGCCCTGCCCAGACCCCTGACACACAAAGTCATGACAAAATAAAATGAAACGCCTCTAAGTTCGGGGATCATTTTTTACACAATAAGATTTACTAGAATGGTAGCCTTAAAATTAATTTATGTGACTCTTAGGTAGTTGGTAAGGCTAATGTACAATTTTCAAACAACCGAAGTTCCTACTCCCGGTTTTATCATTCATTAACCCTGTGAGCTAGCCAAAGTGTCATTTTAATGCCTTGGTTCCTTTGTCTATAAAATGGGAATATTTCCTTGGAGTTATTTTAAAGTTTAAGTGAGAATACATGTAAAAATCTTTTCAGAAGGGAGCATGTATAAAGCATTATCTTCATACTAAACTTAGCTAATAAGTAAAAATTATAATACAAATGTCTTATAATAGAAATGCGATATTAGTTTTTCTTACAGATCAAATTTTCAGAGATATTTAAGATATTTTTCTTATTTTCCATAATAATGTTTATTGTTGGACTGAGGGAGTGAAAGAATACAAATTCAATCAAAGTACATAAAAGCATATGCCTATTTAGAGTTTCATTTTCTTCTCCCTTCTTATTGTGATACTACTCTGCATGATGCATTATGGGTTTTAGGGGTCATTTGTATTCATCATAAAAATCTCCTTTGGTATTATTAGAGCTCATTGTGGGATGCTTAGGACTGTCTGAAAGTCATTCATCATTCAGAATTTATGATAAAACCACTGTTAGGCAGCTCCTAGACACTGTCATATTTACACTTCTGGAAAACAACATAGAGAAAGAACATTTAGGAAGTGACCTTGATGCTTTCATATTGTGCTATTGTGATAAATATCATCAATGCTAGAACTTTTTTTTTTTTTTATAAATTTATTTATTTATTTATTTTTGGCTGTGTTGGGTCTTCGTTTCTGTGCGAGGGCTCTCTCCAGTTGCGGCGAGCGGGGGCCACCCTTCATCGCGGTGCGGGGGCCTCTCACTGCCACGGCCCCTGTTGTTGCGGAGCACAGGCTCCAGACGCACAGGCTCAGTAGTTGTGGCTCACGGGCCCAGTTGCTCCGCGGCATGTGGGATCCTCCCAGACCAGGGCTCGAACCCATGTCCCCTGCATTGGCAGGCAGATTCTCAACCGCTGTGCCACCAGGGAAGCCCAATGCTAGAACTTTTTAACATCAATTCTATCAAGAATCAACTGCTAAGATATCTGAAAAGCTACATTCCCACATTTTATTTCTGACTATTTCCCTCTGAGTGTAAATGAGCTGTTTCTAGCAAGCATGGTCCTTGATGTGACGTTGGAGCATACTTTCAAATCATTGACATTTACTAAGGTCTTTCAAGAGATGAAGGCTGCAATCTTCAGACTGTATTTCTGGGAATTATATATATATATATATATATATATATGTATATTTAGCCAGACTACCTTTTCTGTAGAAGGAAGAAACTTGCTGTGCAAAGAAACTGAGTTGTCCCCTTGAATAAGCCTCATGGGTCTGAAAATCTGCTTCGAAAGTGTGCGCAACTCACAGTGAGACCAAACAAACCTAAATGTCGGAGTTTGGAGCAAAGAAAGGTTTATAGCAGGGCCAAGCAAGGAGAATGGGTGGCTCGTGGACCCCCAGAAAAGCTCAAACTCCCCGAAGTGTTTCAGCAAAGCATTTTTAAAGGCCAGGCGAAGGAAGGGCATCCCAGAGTATGTGATCACCTCGTGTGCAATTCTCTGATTGGTTGATGTTGAGGTCATAAGGTGGTTAACATTATCAATCCTAAGGCACCAGAAGGTCTAGGGGCTATGCGCTCATGACCATCAGGTAGTTAATTTCTTCCATTTGGTTGTGTTTTTTAGCATCTGAAAAACTCAAGAAATATGCATGAGATACTATTATCTGGGTACTTCTGGGTACTTCAAAGAGTAGTGACAGCAGATATGGGGGAGGGGTCTGTCCCAGAAAGGCCCCGTAGGGCCATAGAGTCCTGCTGGTTACAAGGGAAGTTGTGCTTCTCTGTCTCGATAGGTATCTACCATTTCCTGGAGTCATAGATTACACAGGAAAAGGAGGAGACGCCCTGATTTCTCATCACCCTGGTGATACTACCTATCTTACCTTTGCGAGGGTGGTGAACTGTGCAGTTTATCTACAGTGCTTGTGTGCATGCCTTCTCTTTCTGAAAGCAGTAAAGAAAAAAAAATCACCCTTTGTTTAGAATACTGAAGACAATGCCAACCCTCATTTTGGAAGAGTAGAAATTGTCTTATTAAGTGTTATTGTTTTCCAGTACCGAAGCCAGTTCTTCAATGCAAAGTACAAAGTGTGAAACTTTCTTGTAAAAAAAAAAATCCTCCGTGATTCTAATGAAGAAGAAAAGCAAAAATTACACAGAATTCAGAGTTTGGATGCTTATTTTTTTCCAGGCTTATTTCTCCTTATTCTCTCCCGATGGCCCTACTCCCACTGTAACCAGTCTCGTGTTGGCAAACATGCTCTTAGACTTTACACAAACTATTCCCACTGCTAGGAATGCACTTCCCTGTTATTCCAACGGTTGAAAAAGCCCTACCCTTCCCTAAGTGCTCCACTGAATTCTAATTTCTAAAACTTTCCGTATGTTCTCCAGCCAGAATTATCTGTCCCTCAGACATACCTTCAGGGGAATCTGTTTATACTTCTATCAGTGGTCTATTGTCAACTGTATTTTATCATTCATTATATACCATGTTTGAAATTAAAGATGCTTAACATGTTGGTTGTCAAGAATTGTGGAGGGTCTAAGACTTTATCTGAATACAAGTTAACGAGTGTGCCTAACAGATTAATGAATGCTGGAAGAAGACATGAAACTCCCAGGTCAGAAGCAAAGGACTTCACTACCCACAGATGCAGCAGTGGCCAGAGTATCTGTATTTGCACCATTTCTCTGAACCCTGAATCCCGCCAGGTGCCATGAAGAAGGCAGGTGTTGCCTGCATAGGTAGTCAGTTGCATAATGGAAAGGAACCCAAATCCTTTATAATGAGCAGTAAGCCTGCCTGACCTTTGCCCAGAGGAAGACATTACCTTTATTACGCTGGACAGTACTCAGACCTGCCTTTGCTGCAGAGAGAGCTCTCTGCTGTCTTCCAAGTCTGTTCACTGCGCACACATCCTTGGAAAGACAGCCCGAAGCCAAGCCAGGAAGCACCCCTGCTCTTAAGACGTGAAGAGATGTCATTACAGGGAAATTTGCCAATATGTAAATAGTCAGGAGCAGAAATGTAGCATTTTGGTTATCACGTAAGATGTAGCTCTGCTACTTGAAAGCGGGTACGAAATAACAGATAGTTTTGAATCACAGGCAAAAAAAATACTTGTTCCTGCCAAGACAAACATTTAGTATAATCTTTTTCGAAAGAAAACTTTCTACATAGCCCAAACATGTTTTTGTTTTTTTCAAATTAACATTGAGAGCGCCAACATTGAAAGGAGCCGTAATTAATACTGGAAGACCAAAAGGGAAGATGATTATTAACAGGAGACATATGCCTGAGTATGAGAGGGAACTGGATGGATTTTATTTTTAAAAAGTCAAAGAATGACTAGGGCATATACTGCATTATATTTAATGCAACATCTACATGGAAGTTGCCAGAACTCTCAGAAATGCTTTTAGTAGGATGTCATTTTGCAACTCTGTATGTATTAGAGATGACCAGGATAATTATGGGCCAATTTTGGTAACTAATATTCACTGCAAAATATCAAACCCCATATCTTCCATGCCTGGCTCCACCCAACATTCAGACCTTGCTTCAAAGTTACCACCTCAGGGAAGACCTGTGATCAACCAACCTAAATCCGCACCCAGACCCTACCAGTCAGTCTGAGAGGATCTCATTGTTGGGTTTGTTTATTGATAACTCCTCCCTCTCCAATCCTCCCCAACACCCTGGCCTACATGAGATTCCCTGGGGAGGATCCTTGTCTGTTTCTTCATAGCTCTATCTCCTGGGCACAGAATAGTGTCTGAGACAGAAAAATCAAGAAATAACCAAAGGACGAGTGGATCCATTGTTTTACTCTCTCAGGGTTCCAACCGGGTGCTGTGCCGTTCAGATCTCTCTCCATCCGTAGGGTTCTTGGTAGTTGTCAACTCTTCTCAGCAGTGTGCTGGCAAAGTTCGTTTTCTCGAAACTCATAGATCACAGGTAAAATCATGGCTTGGCTCAAGAGGAAGAAAGCCCTCTCATCCTTCCACTCAAAGTTACTCTGGTTTCCTCTTTCTCATTATATTGCTTCTCTTCATTCGTTCCTTGGTTTTCATTTTTTTCCCGAGTATAGCGTCATTCCTGGCCGCTCTTGGATATCTTAGCAGTTCACCCCGTTCATAAACCATCTTCCTTTCAGCCTCCCCTCCTGCTAATCACTCAGCTTCCAGCAACTTGTGCGTGATGTTTGCGTGCAGCCATGTACCACAAATGTACACACATATGTTGATGTATTTTGGTCTGATAAATACACAGAAAGAATGATAAGGGCATAGAGTGAATGCAGGAATATGGAGTCTCCCTTTTCAAAGCAAATATTAATTTATAAGGGCAATTTTGGAAAATAAATCAAAATTTTCTATTTCATGTTTGGGTTAGGTCCCGTAAAATGTGAGTTGTATCAAATTTCAGATTATTTGAGTCACATCAAGTTTTGGATTGGTCAATCTTTCTGAACCAGGGCAGAATTCTAGTAAATGTTCCCAGGAAAAATATCAACTCTTCAACTCCAAAAGAATACATGTATCTTTTTGTTTCTGGGATTATTTCTAATACAAATCATACTCCCATTCATCCGCCTGCCTCCACCCTTCCTAAATTCTTGCTCTTTTCACATATTCTGCAGAAGTAGATTTCCCGAAGGAAAAATCAGGGAGCAAGCAAGTGCTATTAGCACAGGAGTTGACCTAGGATGGAGCCATGCATTTTCAAGTTGGATGGGTAATTCATCTCCCTGTAGATTACCATCTGTTTCCCTCTGTGTCCCTAGGGTTTTCCTAATTCATCTTGCAGATCAAACCTGGTTACTCAGAGCCTGAGGTGTGCTGTGAAGGACAGAAAAGGGTGTATTTAAGGGGAGATGTCAGCTACCACATACAGAAAAAGTTACTTAGCATTGGCAAGTCTTTCTTCATTGCTGGCCAAGCTTTCCTTCTTTTCCCTATTTATCTATGTTATTTTTTTTTTCAGGTATGTTTCTAATGCTAACAGAAATACCATTGGTTTCCTTCTCATCCAGTTTCAGTTCATTAAATCTAAGGCAATAAAATTACTATCCGGTCTCTTCTTGGCTCCAGTAAAGGCCCTGCTGATTGCTCATTAGTTTGAAGAGACTGGTTTGCAAATAGGGAGACTTCTTGAGAATGATTAGGGGAGTTTTCTTTATCTGGCAATGCTTAAGTGCTGAGTTGAAGGAAGCTGAGGCCCGGAGGTAATTGTAACAGATCACGTAAATACCAAGAGGAAGGCAAGACAGGAACTCTCAACTGCCAAGGTTGCATTTGTACTGAAGTGCCAGTAATTGACTAAATGAGAGTTAGGACCCAAGTCTGTTTATATTTGCAGGAATTCTTCTGTCAATAAAGGGAAAAATATATTCAATACGGTGCTGAAAATGATTCAGAAGTTTTAATTTTTGATGGAAAAAAGATGAACAAATCTAGCAATCAGCAGTCCTAACTAGTAAAAGTCATGATCCACTGTAGCAGTTCAGAAACATTTATTGTCTTTAGTCTCTGTTCTGTGAAGAGTTAAAAGAGTCCAGCTTAAACCACAACACCTTGTTTCATGGTTTTATTTCACACTGATTTCCTGATATCATCCCAAGACACAGTGATATAATCCATAAGGCAAAGAACTCAAATTTAACACCCAGCCATCACTTTCTGCTTAGTCCTTAGGCATAATCACCGAGTTTCCTTTTTAATCTTACCTCTGTAAGCAGTTCCTTCATCCTTACAAAGTTTTGAGGGATGTATCCTTGCCTCAAAAATATGGATAGCATAAAGGAAGAAACTGAATGTTTATTTAAAAAAATAATAAATAGTTATGTTTGACCATGAAAAAAAAATGGATAGCATTTTACATTTTTTTACATTTTTATTTTTTTATTGAAGTATAGTTGAGCATTTTATTTTATTATTTTTTAAAATTAATTAATTTATTTATTTTTGGTTGCATTGGGTCTTCATTGCTGCGCACGGGCTTTCTCTAGTTGCGGTGCGCGGGCTTCTCATTGTGGTGGCTTCTCTCGTTGTGGAGCACGGGCTCTAGGCACGTGGGCTTCACTAGTTGTGGCTCACGGGCTCAGTAGTTGTGGCACGTGGGCTCAGTAGTTGTGGCTCACGGGCTCTAGAGCGCAGGCTCAGCAGCTGTGGCGCACGGGCTTAGTTGCTCCATGGCATGTGAGATCTTCCCGGACCAGGGCTCAAACCCATGTCCCCTGCATTGGCAGGCGGATTCTTAACCACTGTGCCACCAGGGAAGCCTGAGTATTTTATATTTTAACTGTGATTCAAATTCTCTCAGTGTGGTAAAAAGATAAAGGTGATTTATCAGGAAAAACAGGAAACCTTGTACACTTAAAAAATAATAATGAGCTATTATGAAATAAATACTGAATTAAAAGAAAACTGAACTCAACTTCACAAGATGGCCAGAAACTGCAGGCAGTTCTCTGTAGTCAAAAGGCTTTGAAAGTGTCACGGTACTTAAGCCTTCGTTCACCAATTCACAACACAAAACATGTAAACATGAAGACTACATTGTCACCAGATATTATCCCGTCATTGTCTCAAATCTCTCTCCGTGTGTCAGTGAGAACCTGGTCTTTCTGAGATGTGATCTACTGTATGACAATAAGAAAAAACAGAGAAGGATTCAAGTGCTATGAAGAACACCTTCCAATAACTCTCAGTGTGGAATGAAATCAAGTAGAATATTACACTGACCTTCTCAATTTATGTCTCTTTTAAAAACAAAAGTTGGCATTTGCATGGTAATCTCTCAGGCAATTTGGCAGAAAAAAAAATCCAATTCAAACATTTCAAAAGAATTCTACCTGTCCTTAAAAAACATTTCTTGGAGACCCATCAATGACAAGAAATATCTTTCAAGGCCTCCCTCAAACACTGTCGCATTTATCAGGTGACATTTTCTTCTACTTCACATAACTTATCTGACACAGTAGCGTACCAGCAGTATACTACAGGGAAGATCATTGGAATCAAGAAAGCTAATCCACCTTTCTGCTTCAACTGTCAGAGGGGAGAAAAAACTGAAGTCACAGCAAATACTTTTAAAACCACAACAGTGGAATGTCAATTTCCTGACTCAGCAACCCAAACAAAAATGGCAAACCTGTTCACAAAGCCGTAAGAACCTGCCACATCTGGTGTTCAGTGGCATAACGTGCTTTCATAGCTAACGTGAATGGAACTTGTAGGAAAGAAAGATGTGACAGACCCCTCGCCCCAATCTGCAAGTAAGACACTGCACGCTCGCCTACTGTCCAATAAATTCAGCTGAGTTAAGGCATAAATCTAGTACTTTGGTCTAAAAGAGCAAAAGTTGCAGAAAAGTGATTTCAACTCTAAGAAAGGACAGTGATTTCCAAATAAATCTAGTAGAAAGCAATGTCACTTGGCCACAAAGTTAATCAGGGAGCAAAATGGACCCAGGCAAAATCTTAACACCGTGATATTCACACACCCTCATCTTCCTTATGCCGTGAAGCAAAGATTCCTACATATTAGAACAAAACAAGCATGCTGATTACAGAAATTTCCCTGCATGGAAGACAAAAAAACATCTGACTTGATGAATATATTGTTCCTATTTATGTCATATCAAAAAAGTGAATCTTTGAAGATATAATTATTTTTCCAAGGACAAGCCCCATAAGATACTTTGACTTCCTCTGTTTGTCTGCCTGTCTCTTTCTGGACAGGAAGTCCCTGACTTAAGAACATCTAACCACCTTACCAAGATGCTGGATATGCTGTTCCAAAAGTTGAAGGGTATTCTCTCATGGGAGAGAAAATTTCTAAATATCCACTGGGCTAGCAGCCATCGTATGAAGAAATGCCCCTCTTGGGACTTCCCTGGTGGTCCAGTGGTAAAGAATCAGCCTTACAATGCAGGGGACACGGGTTCTATCCCTGGTCAGGGAACTAAGATACCACATGCCACTGGGCAACTAAGCTCGTGCGCCATCACTACTGAGCTCGCGTGCCTCAACGAGAGAGCCCGCGTGCTGCAAACAACAGAGCCCACGCGCTCTGGAGCCCGTGTACCACAACTAGAGAGAAAACCCGCATGCCACAACTAGAGAAGCCTGCGTGCTGCAACTAAAGATTCCGCATGCCTCAACAAAGATCCCACATGCTGCAACTAAGACCTGATGCAGCCAAAAATAAAATAAATAAATAAATAAATAATAAAAATAAATCTTAAAAAAAAAAAAAGAAATGCCCTTCTTGAAAGGTGGCAGAAAGCAGCAGTGGGCACTTTCACTCCATCCCACCTTTGCTGCTTCTGACCTGGCCGAGTAAGGAGGGATATAGTTAGATCCTAAAATTGGTTCATCAAAGTCCAGAAGTTAAATTTTTTTTTAATGTTCAAATTCCTTTATTTTGTTTTCTACTTTGATACTAAAGCACTTAAAGGGAAAGAATCTAGGAAAAAGATTTTCACAGGAAAATTTGCAATTTAATATTTTGTAGACTGGGTTCAGGATCCTACCTACTGTCAAGATGACACCCTGTTATCACACTTGTGCAAAACACACAAACATGGCTTATTGCAGACTCAGTCACAGCCTGTCACATCTTACTACTTAATTGTCATGTACCAATATCAACAGAGACCATTTTTTGTCACTAATAAATGTTGTTATTGTGGAAGTTTTCATGTAATTAATTCTACCTCTAACTTCAAGCTTAAGAGAGCAAGATCTATGTGCCTACAGGTACCACCACGAGTAGCTAAGAAGCCTGCCTTCCCCTACCCTTCAAACTTTAAACCACCCTCATTGGCCACCTTAGCTACTGTAGCATCCTATACTTTTACAAAATTCCCTTATGACCAATTCCAACATTGTTCCATGGAAGAGTTTTATTGCTTCCTTCCTTCTTTCTTTTATATGAAAATATCTATTGATTTCCTACTCAGGTTAAAACATTACGCTTGAAACTGGGGAGAGAATACTTAACGCAGAAATAGTTCTGTCATCATTCAGGAAGGACAGTTATAGGCAATAACAATTTCATGTGATAAATGTTATGATGGGGAGGGTGAGCCCTTAAGAGGGACACTAAAATAGTGAGGGAAAGCACCCTGTAAGAAGTGATGACCTTTACAGTAGAAGGAGGAAAGGCAGAGGAGTTATCCTGCTGAAGAAGGGGGTCTGGTTGGAGACAGAGTGTGAGGAGTGGGGACTTGTGAAAAATGGGCTTGATGATGTCAGCAGGGACCATATCATAACACGTTTGTTTGATTTTTTAAATTAATTAATTAATTAATTTATTTATTTATGGCCGCGTTGGGTCTTTGTTGCTGTGTGCAGGCTTTTCTCTAGTTGTGGCGAGCGGGGGCTACTCTTCGTTGCGGTGCGCGGGCTTCTCATTGCGGTGGCTTCTCTTGTTGTGGAGCACAGGCTCTAGGCGCGCGGGCTTCAGTAGTTGCGGCACGCGGGCTTCTCATTGCGGTGGCTTCTCTTGTTGTGGAGCACAGGCTCTAGGCACGCGGGCTTCAGTAGTTGCGGCACGCAGGCTCAGTAGTTGTGGCTCGCAGGCTCTAGAGCACAGGCTCAGTAGTTGTGGTGTGTGGGCTTAGTTGCTCCACGGCATGTGGGATCTTCCCTTACCAGGGCTCGAACCCGTGTCCCCTGCATTGGCAGGCAGACTCTTAACCACTGCGCCACCAGGGAAGCCCCTTATAACATGTTTTTAAACCATGTTAAAGATTAGCCCTCTATGCTAGCACCAGTGTAATTACCTGAGAATTACGTGTGTCATCACATTTGAGTTATCAGAAGATTGCTGTGGAGTTTAGAGAATGGATCAGAGAAGAGCCATGAACTGAGGTTAGAAGATCAGTTAGGTGCCTGGTTAGAATAGTCGCCATGAGAGAAAGCGGTGGCCAAGCTGAGGAACTGCTGGTGAGGATGGCGAGAAATATATGGATTTGAAACATTCAGGAGGTAAATGTGATTGACTCTATGTGTGGTGACAGACAAGAGTGTCGAGGTCTTGAACGACTGCATGGATGGTGTTGTCAACCCCTGAGATGGGAAACGTGGTAGGAGGAACATGTTTGGTCCTCTGAGACGGGAAACGTGGTAGGAGGAACATGTTTGGTCCTCTGAGATGGGAAACGTGGTAGGAGGAACATGTTTGGTCAGAAGAAGGAGTTCCATTTGTACCTGAGGAGTTTGACACGGTTGTAGGGCATCCCAGTGGAGCTTTCCAGGAGGCACGTCAATCCATGAGTCCAAGTTAGAGAGGGTGGGGGGGGTTGGAGTTGTAGGGCATCCCAGTGGAGCTTTCCAGGAGGCACGTCAATCCATGAGTCCAAGTTAGAGAGGGGGGAGGTTGGAGGAGGGGAGAGAGAGGGAGAGGGAGAGGGTCGGGGGGAGGTGAGATGCCGGGAGAAACAGATTTGGGAGTCATCATGTTGTAGCCAAGACTTGGAGCCACGGGCGTGGATGAGACAGCAGGACAGCAGCCGAGGAAGAGCGTGGAAGAGGGTGACAGGACCCATAACCGAGCTCGGAGGAAGGCAGACATTCAAGGTAGAGAAACAAGAAGAGAAAGCTGAGAAGTGTCCAGGGGCGCCAAGAGCAGAACCAGGCGAGTGTCACCAGCGGAGCATTCTGGGCTCGGCACCTTCTCTTTC
The DNA here is from genome assembly GCF_028564815.1 of Eubalaena glacialis. NCBI lineage: Eukaryota > Metazoa > Chordata > Mammalia > Artiodactyla > Balaenidae > Eubalaena > Eubalaena glacialis. The sequence goes on along the minus strand of NC_083735.1, from coordinate 4,811,301 downwards.
CTGTGTTTTAACGATCCCTCATCCGCGGGTGTGTCAAGAGGAGACAGATACAAAATTCAAGACAATTCAAGGTTCAAGATGTAATGAGAATTCGGATCCTCAACTTTCCACCTCCTCTTCCTGTTCTCGACTCAGCTCTGAGGCCTGGGAGGCTGACCCCTTCCTTGATCTCGGGTGCGTCCTGTCCTGCCCACAGGAAGCCGCGGCGGGAGCTGGGAGGGCAGGAGGAGAGACTCAGGTGTTCCTCGGCTTCCTTCCCTGCCTCGGTGCCCGTGTGTCCTGCTGTGGCTGTTTGGGCAGGTTTAAAGCTCCCTGCAGGGCCCTCCTCCACTGTCAGATCTGAGCCTGGTGTCCTTGGGCTCTGGAAAGCTCCTCCTTCCCCTGGGATACCAGCTTGCTGCCTCTCTGCCTGGCCTCACACTTCTGTAAGTACAGTTGTTCCTCTGTGACCGTCTCTCCCTTGCACTCATATGGGGTTAAATGCTGTTTTCTCCAGAACTAATCTGCCTTCAAACAAAAATATAACAAAATCTGTATCTCTTTACAAAGTTGTTCATCAAAATTCTAACTGCTTTCTAGAATTTAGAGCTGTCTCCGTGTACCCAAACTCTCCTCATTTGCCAAGCTTTCAATCCTTCTACCCTAGATTTGAATCCTATCCTCCCTTATTCCTCCCCAGGAATCTCACGCCGTGAATTATTGCTTCTCTACCCTGAGTTTCCCCTTTTCCCTTTCTACTAGAGCCTCCTCGTTGGCTTTCAACCTGCTCAGGCACCTTCCATCTGAAGGAAAAGCAGCAGCCTCTGACTTGCCTGACTCCCCTCCAGGTATGGCTTCCCTCCCTCTCCTCACAGGCAGCTTCATTAAATTGAAGCTTATTTTTCTTACTCTTTCTATCCCCTCACCTACAGTCATCTTTAACTCACTCCATCTGGCTTCTGCTCTAAGGACATCCTAGTAACCGTCTTCGTGGAAGTCACCAATGACTTCTGTGACCCTAAATTTAATGGAAGGTATTCATTTCTCAACACTCCATGCTTTCTGAAATACTTTCTATCTTCCCTTGGACAGGTGTAAGGGGAAAAACAAATTAAGAGGCTTAATTCTCCCTGTTGAAAAGAGATATTTTTTTTCCTCCTTTTTCTCAGAGCATTTACTTTAGGAAAATTCTAAGTACTTTCTCCTCTCTTTGAAATGTATATACATTTTCTTGAAGACTTGGTAGAACTTTTGTCAGCTTAATGACCCAGAAATGTTTTTCCCAAGGACCTGGCAACCGTCTCTTTGAAACTTAACATCTAGAGAGAGAGCACCCCTGACCCCCAGTCTGTGTGGGAGGGTAGGAGCCTAAGTTTGTGGGCATCTTGCTTCAAGTTGCAAAACCACCTCCAGTCAAAAAAGATATGAGAAGTTTGTTTTTCCTCTGGTTAAAGCCAATTTGCTAGCGTAAATGGTCACCCCACCCCAGTTACCAGGTAAAGTTGGGGTGAACGTGTGTGACCAATGGTGCTGTCAAGTCCTCCTACTTGAGGACTAGTTGTTTATCTCAAGAGCCTGTATGTGACGTTGGGAAGTTGGCTGGCTACTGTTGGGAAAGCTGGTCTCGTGCACAACTTTACAGGCTTCCCTCAGCAGCATAGGAGCGGCCTTGGGCTTGGAACACTTTCTTATCAAGAGATAAGGAGCCCACACAAATCATGCTGGGCTTGTCACCTTGTGTGGGAATATCTTTCCTTGTTTCAGGTTCAGTAAGTGCTCCTTGGTCTTCACCTGAAGCGAGTGTGTCATGTGGCACCTGGCCAACTCTGCTGTTATGTCTGTCCTCCACGGGGAGGGGACGGCATCCTCCACTGCATCAGGACAGAGGTGCATGTAGGCGAATTGCCCTGCTTCGGCACCACCAAGAGGCAGCAGGCAGAGCGTTTGCTCTTCTGTTCCTGGTGACCAGCATTGTGACTATCTTTGCCATCTTCCATGTAGTGGGAATCTCCCCCTGGGATTGGTTAGCTGTGCAGGGCTTCCTGTTCTCCCGGGATTGATGGCTGGTGCACAGAACTGCTCCACAGCTCTGCACAGGGGGAGATCTCTTTCCGTCTCTGCAACCTCTTAGCGGGTTGCCTGAGATGCAAATCATGTTCTGGTTTAATGCTTATTCAACAAGAAAAGGATTTTATTTCTCTGCCACCTTTGTGAAGATGATTTCTGGGATGCAAGAAGGTTTTTTTAATTTTTATTTCCCCAACGTTTGTTATCACCAGCCCTTTTCCTTTTTCATTCTGTATAACGCCATCCTGCTTTCCAGCAATCATTTGTTCCACGCTGCAAAATGATTTTTCAAAATGTGAATCAGATAACATTAAAGCCAAGACCCTTCTCTGTTCCCATGCCACTTGCTCATAATACTTCAGTGACTCTTTTTTTTTTTTAATTTATTTATGTATTTAGTTAGTTATTTTTGGCTGCGTTGGGTCTTTGTTGCTGCACGCGGGCTTTCTTTTTTCTAGTTGCGGTGAGCGGGGGCTACTCTTCCTTGCAGTGCGCAGGCCTCTCATTGCGGTGGCTTCTCTTGTTGCGGAGCACGGGCTCTAGGCACGGGGGCTTCATTAGTTGTGGCACGTGGGCTCAGTAGTTGTGGCTCATGGACTCTAGAGCGCAGGCTCAGTAGTTGTGGCGCATGGGCTTAGTTGCTCTGCGGCATGTGGGATCTTCCCGGACCAGGGCTCGAACCCGTGTCCCCTGCATTGGCAGGCGGATTCTTAACCATTGTGCCACCAGGGAAGCCCTCAGTGACTCTTAAGATAAAAATTTAAAAGCAGTAAGACAGTTTACCAAGCTCTGTGATCTCAGGCTGCATCTTGCACCATTGTCTCTGTCTCCAGCTCCTCAAATGTACCGTACACACCAAGTCTGCAGAATTCTGTGCTCAGCATGCCCACCCCATGTTGCCTAATTAACTCTGACTCACCATTATGATATTAACTTAAGTATCACGTTTTTGGGGGACACTTAGCTGTCGTCAAGGCTAGGTCAGATCTTCCTGCTATAGTTATCAGAGCACTATATGTAATTACTGTGATACACCTATTACAAATTGTCTAGTGGAATTATTTGATTGCTGTCTTTCTTCTCCATTTGACAGTAAGCTCCAAGAGGGCAGGGTCATGATCTGTTTTGACTAACCATTGCATGTCCTTGGCCTAGGACAGTGTCTGGTGGATGGTAGGAGTTCAGGAAAGGTTACATTCATCCTGTTCCCCGTGGGAATAAAATATTGCCATTTGTATGCAATAAATGAGAAAAGATTTAGCAAGCTCAATGTTAATTTTTCTTCAGTTAACTTCCTTTAAAATTTTAACTTTAAAGTTACGTGGCTAAGAAATTAACTGTTGTACACCCATTTATGATAAAACCCTCAAGAAAGTAGGCATAGAGGGAACTTACCTCAACATAATAAAGGCCATATATGACAAACCCACAGCCAACATCGTTCTCAATGGTGAAAAACTGAAACCATTTCCTCTAAGATCAGGAACAAGACAAGGCTGTCCACTCTCACCACTATTATTCAACATAGTTTTGGAAGTTTTAACCACAGCAATGAGAGAAGAAAAAGAAATAAAAGGAATCCAAATTGGCAAAGAAGAAGTAAAGCTGTTACTGTTTGCAGATGACATGATGCTATACATAGAGAATCATAAAGATGCTACCAGAAAACTACTAGAGCTAATCAATGAATTTCGTAAAGTAGCAGGATACAAAATTAATGCACAGAAATCTCTTGCATTCCTATACACTAATGATGAAAAATCTGAAAGAGAAATTAAGGAAACGCTCCCATTTACCATTGCAACAAAAAGAATAAAATACCTAGGAATAAACCTACCCAAGGAGACAAAAGACCTGTATGCAGAAAACTATAAGACACTGTTGAAAGAAATTAAAGATGATACAAACAGATGGAGAGATATACCATGTTCTTGGATTGGAAGAATCAACATTGTGAAAATGACTATACTACCCAAAGCAATCTACAGAGTCAATGCAATCCCTATCATACTACCACTGGCATTTTTCACAGAACTAGAACAAAAAGTTTCACAATTTGTATGGAAACACAAAAGACCCTGAATAGCCAAAGCAATCTTGAGAAAGAAAAACAGAGCTGGAGGAATCAGGCTCCCTGACTTCAGACTATACTACAAAGCTACAGTAATCAAGACAGTATGGTACTGGCACAAAAACAGAAATATAGATCAATGGAACAGGATAGAAAGCCCAGAGATAAACCCATGCACATATGGTCACCTTATTTTTGATAAAGGAGACAAGAGTATACAATGGAGAAAAGAAAGCCTCTTCAATAAGTGGTGCTGGGAAAACTGGACAGCTACATGTAAAAGAATGAAATTAGAGCACTCCCTAACACCATACACAAAAATAAACTCAAAATGGATTTAAGACCTAAATGTAAGGCCAGACACTATAAAACTCTTAGAGGAAAACGTAGGCAGACAGTCTATGACATACATCACAGCAAGATCCTTTTTGACCCACCTCCTAGAGAAATGGAAATAAAAACAAAAATAAACAAATGGGACCTAATGAAACTTAAAAGCTTTTGCACAGCAAAGGAAACCATAAACAAGACGAAAAGACAACCCTTAGAATGGGAGAAAATATTTGCAAATGAAGCAACTGACAAAGAATTAATCTCCAAAATTTACAAGCAGCTCATGCAGCTCCATATCAAAAAAACAAACAACCCAATCCAAAAATGGACAGAAGACCTAGATAGACATTTCTCCAAAGAAGATATACAGATTGCCAACAAACACGTGAAAGGATGCTCAACATCACTAATCATTAGAGAAATGCAAATCAAAACTACAATGAGGTATCACCTCACACCAGTCACAATGGCCATCATCAAAAAATCTAGAAACAATACATGCCGGAGAGGGTGTGGAGAAAAGGGAACCCTCTTGCACTGTTGGTGGGAATGTAAATTGATACAGCCACTATGGAGAACAGTATGGAGGTTCCTTAAAAAACTAAAAATAGAACTACCATACAACCCAGCAATCCCACTACTGGGCATATACCCTGAGAAAACCATAATTCAAAAAGATACATGTACCACAATGTTCATTGCAGCTCTATTTACAATAGCCAGGAGATGGAAGCAACCGAAGTGTCCATTGATAGATGAATGGATAAAGATGTGGCACATATACAGAATGGAATATTACTCAGCCATAAAAAGAAACGAAATTGAGTTATTTGTAGTGAGGTGGATGGACCTAGAGTCTGTCATACAGAGTAAAATAAGTCAGAAAGAGAAAAGCAAATACCATATGCTAACACATATATATGGAATCTAAAAAAAAAAAGTTCTGAAGAACCTAGGGGCAGGACAGGAATAAAGACGCAGACGTAGAGAATGGACTTGAGGACACAGGGAAGGGGAAGGGTAAGCTGGGACGAAGTGAGAGAGTGGCATGGACATATATACACTACCAAATGCAAAATAGATAGCTAGTGGGAAGCAGCTGCATAGCACAGGGAGATCAGCTCAGTGCTTTGTGACCACCTAGTGGGGTGAGATAGGGAGGGTGGGAGGGAGATGCAAGAGGGAGGAGATATGGGGATATATGTATACATATAGCTGATTCACTTTGTTATAAAGCAGAAACTAACACACTATTGTAAAGCAATTATACTCCAATAAAGATGTTAAAAAAAAAAGAAATCAATTGTTGTATTAAGATGTGTTTCTTAGGTATTCCATTCGCAAGATCTTGTCTTTTGACTTAGATGACAGTTGCTTATCTATTGCCGTGTAAGAAATCAACACAAAACTTAGTGGTTTAAAACAGAAGTTAAACTTTTTCTGTAAAGGATCAAGTAGTAAATTAGAAATCTCTGTTGCAGTTACTCCACTCTGCCCTTGTAGTGCGGAAGCAGCTGTCGACAGCACACAAGTGGAGTGTGGCTGTCCTTCCGTGCCACTCTACTGATGGACACCGACATTTGAACATCATCGAATTTTCCTGTGTCAAAAAATATTATTTTGAGTTTCTTCCGCCATTTAATAATGTAAGATCCCTTCTTAGCTCACAGACTGTACAAAAACAGGCAGTGGGCTGGATTTGGCCCATGGGCCAACAACAACATTTATATTACCTTAACTATTTGGGGATGTTGAACAATAGTCAGTATCGACCCTGTAAGAACAAGGAGCTTTATTTGGGGTCTTCACAATTGCAATTTGGGAGACACAGATTCAGGTAAAACCAAAAGAGGGTTCCAGAGGAGGGAAAGAGTCAGGGTCTTATAAAGACAAATAGCCACATGGTTGTGAAAGTTGCCTGGTGAGAATTATGATTGACATGTCAGGGAATATTTGTCTTTAAGGAATCAGGAGTTATTTTAGGGTAGGGGTCCGAGAAGTATCTTGAGTTTCTGGCAGATGTTCTAGATGCCTTCGTTAGGAGAATAAATGGTCAAAAGGTCAGATCCCATCCAGGCTGAAGTGTGCATAAGTCACAGTCGCTCAGTGACCGCCCAGCTCTGTTTCGGAGAGCTCCCTTAGCAGTACTGGCTCCGTTTTAATCTTCCATCCGCAGAACTAATTGGGGTGATTCTCCTGATCATCTTGATGTTGACAAATTGGGGTGATTCTCCTGCTTATCTTGATGTTGACTAATTGGGGTGATTCTCCTGCTTATCTTGATGTTGGTAGCACTTGGCTTTGGATGTGCTGGCCCGGAGGGTCTAAGACAGCTTTATTCAGGAGCCTTGCACCTTGGTGGGAATGCTTGCGAGGCTGGGCTCAGCTGGGATCGTGTCTGCAATCACTCAACTGGCTTTCAGCGAGGTTCAGGATGACCCATATACATTCTGGCAGGGGGTAAGACATTTTCCATATGTAAAGTGAGTCAGGTCTTGAGAGGAGGGATGATGCTTATCAGCAGGAACAGAGTACCACAGTGCATGCTTCTTAGTTCCCTCCTAAGAAAGCTCTTATGCTAATACACACGGTCAGGTTTTGTACAACTGTTCACTTTTCATCTGATCATTTGCTTTTTTTCTTCATCCTTTCAATTGCCTTTCCTTTTCAGTTCAAAACAAGCCTGCAGAGTAAATGCTGAGGCATAATCCTGTATTAATTTATGGGCCGTGGCGTGGCTTACTAGAAATGAAACTCTCCGGTCCCATGAAATCCTAATCACTTTCACAGCCAGCAGGTGCCCGGGTTAAAGCATTTCCAGTGAAGTGAACAAGAACATTTAATAAAACCAGGGCTGGGGACTGGATGCATTTGAGTCAGGAAGAGGGAAGTACTGAACTACTGATCAAAGCTTAGCCGGGGGAGGCAGCTCTGTTTGGCTTTAACTCAGCGGGAAAGGCAGCAGCTTCAAATCCATGGTCAGTTCAATTCAATTTATGAGAGACTTACCCCGTTATTTCTGTATTGCATACCAAGCAGAGAGGTTCTGAGCAGGCTTATGAAAAATCTCCCAGGTGAAAGAGATAATATAAAAATTGTCCCCTGTGCAAGTTCTTTCAACTACCCCTGACCCTTTGAGCCCTTCTCCCAAAGCAGATCAGAATCTCAAAAGAAGGGAAGGGACTCCCAGCAAGGCATCTGTGTTTGGAGTGGACAGCTCTGGTCCCTTTCCCTGCAGAAAATTTCTCTCTGGTGCAGGATGAGTGGTGGGAAAGCCCTTCCTATTAACTGCCGACCGGGAGTTGCCAAAATGAAAGCAGGTTTTGGGAAAACACAACTCTGCATGTGCTGGGATTCATGAATTTCCTGAATATACAAATGGCTGTGAATGATTTTTCTAAAATCTAAGAACAGTGGACATAAGGACATCTTGAAATGCATTGCAAATCCAAAATAAGGTATATTAAGGCATAAAGACTAATATAATTTAGTTTTGATTATCAATTATGCCAATCCAAAACAACTTCTCAAAGCTGGCAAAAATTTTACATGTCTCCTAAAAGCAGAGGGAAGTTATACCCAATAGAATGTAAGCCAAAAGTAATAATCAAACATTTGCTGATGTAGTATTAGGTCTGGAATGCCTGCTATGAAGACCTTGGCAGGAAATGTATCTTCTTAATGATGTTTAACTTATAGTAACAGTAGAATCAGCTTGTTTTCCCTGAGTTCAACTTATGGTGTCAGGCAGAATATTGCACATGTTTTCATTTTTAGTTTAATCTTGGTTTTGAATGCTAATTTTATTTATTTTTTTTTACATTTTTTTCATATTCTTTTCCATTAAAGTTTATCACAGGATATTGAATATAGTTCCCTATGCTCTACAGTAGGACCTTGTTGTTTATCCGTTCTCTATATAATAGTTTGCATCTGCCAACCCCAAGCTCCCAGTCCATCCCTCTCCCTCCCACCACACCCCGTCCAGGCAACCACAAGTCTGTTCTCTATGTCTATGAGTCTGTTTCTCTTTTGTAGATACGTTCATTTGTGTCATATTTTAGATTCCACGTATAAATGATATCATATGGTATTTGTTTTTCTCTTTCTGACTTACTTCACTTAGTATTATAATCTCTAGGTGCATCCATGTTGCTGCAAGTGGCATTATTTTGTTCTTTTTTATGGCTGAGTAGTGTTCCATTGTACATATGTACCACATCTTCTTTATCCATTCATCTGTCAACGGACACTTAGGTTGTTTCCATGTTTTGGCCATTGTGATCATGCTGCTATGAACATAGGGGTGCATGTATCTTTTTAAACTATAGTTTTGTCCAGGTATATTCCCAGGAGTGGGATTGCCGAATCATATGGTAATTCTGTTTTTAGTTTTCTGAGGCACCTCCGTACTGTTTTCCACAGTGGCTGCACCAACTTACATGCTCGACCCTCTCTCCAGCATTTGTTATTTGTAGACCTTTTAATGATGGCCATTCTGACTGGCGTGAGGTGGTACCTCATTGTGGTTTTGAGTTGCATTTCTCTAATGATTAGTGATCCAGTTTTATTTTTAAATGATTTAAAAAGTGATGTAAAATAGCTCAGTTAATGCATAAGTATGATAGCATAGAAAATTTAGAATTAAACATACTAACATTGACTGTAGTACCACTTCTAAGTTTAATACAGTATTTATTTATTTATTTATTTAATTTACTTATTATGTTTTGTTTTTGTTTTCTGGCCGTGCCTTGAGGCATGCGAGATCTTAGTTCCCTGACCCGGGCTCGAACCCGGGCCCCCTGAAGTGGAAGCACAGAGTCTTAACCACTGGACCGCCAGGGAAGTTCCAAATACAGTATTTAGAAATACGTTTAATTACAAATGTAGTAATAGTCATCTTAGTTAGTGGGGCTCTCCAAAGATGTACACAGAAAAGCCTAGGAGACATTTGTGCATGTTGTGATATGAATAGGGAAAAGATTGGGAAGATGTTTCACAAATTTCAGGTAAGAAAGGAAGGAAGAAGGTGAGGGAAGATTTTGAACTGGGCCAATACATAGTCAAGCATGAATTCTCTGGGGTAGACAATAACTTAACAGGGAAAAAAATAAAGGAAATGGTGTCCATGTGGCAGGTGGATGTCTGTGTGTGTTTATGTTTATTCCTTCACACCGGATAATGAAATTGCTGTCTAGATTTGTAAGATGACAGAAGGAAACCCTTCAGAGGCTTTTGCATTTGATACCTTCTGTTGGTCTACCATGAAAGAATAGCTACAAGGATATTTTATAAGCAAAGGCCTACAATGCCCTTCCTTCTTTCAGTTTTGTCAGAATCATAGCACAAACTATTCAGTTTTAAAAAGCAAAGCTGTTCAAGAATATGACTGCTAATGGAGCACTTGAAAGCCCTCCTTGTTTTGACAAGCCAGGTTCAAATAGTATTTGTGGGCAAAGAGCACGGTTTGTTTTTATCTGCATCCAGACAACTTATCCCAGGCAAAGTTTTGTGCATGATTTTTTTAAAAAGAAATACTGTCTAGAGTTTTGACAGTGTTCTCGGCTGATAATCCTTAACCAATTAAAGAGGACCCACCGGAGACCTTGCTCATAAAAGATTTACAGAAAAGTCACAGTGTAGTTGAATTCAAAATGAAGAGTGTAAAGATAAGTGAGCATTTCTGAATAATAACCTATTCAGTAAAAGACAAAACAAAGCACCTCAAAATACAATGGAACAGCATTTAAAAAGATATCTTGGGAGACATTTCCCTCCCCTAACAACTCTTTAGAATAAACAGATTTCTTCAGGGTTACTTTGAAAGACTAAAAACTCTTAATAGGTAATTGGGTTGACAGTTGCCCTGTTTTGAGACAGCACTCCAGGGATATGCACATCTTGCCCCCAAGCAACAGCATCACCTTGATAATCTGAAAAACAGAAATGTTAGCTTGATTGTTTCTAGCTGAACTGACACTAGGAGAGGAAGATGCCAGTTTGTTTATTTCTAAGGGATATTGCATATCAAAGCCTGGATTAATTCCATTTGCTGCCACTGAGAGCTATTAGTTCTTAGTATATGATGTTACTTTTGCAAGATTTGATCACTTATGTTTATTTTCTTAAGTTGGGGGCAATGGCGGTAGGAAGTGAGGTCTATGACAGGAATTGAGATCCGTAGAATCACAGAATATTGGTTCTGCAGGAGAGAGCAGGCAAGGGAGGGGAATTAAAAGATACTCATTCCTATTGTATGCCAGGCACTGTGGTAGGCGCTTCATAATTTATAAAAAGCACATGTATTAAGAGACCCAATATGACAGATGTGAAAAAGGCTCAGACAAGTCAAGGAATTTCTCCAATGGCACATAGATAATGTGGTGGCAGAAAAAAATTCCAGTTTAGGGCTACCAAATGCCAGCGTTGTGTTCTTTCTGATTCACCAGGCTGGCTCCTCTGGAAGGAGACTTGGCGCCCTCTGGCTCGGTGCTGCTAAATCCCAAAGTCATACGTGTCAGTGAGGGTCTTGTGAAAATGCGGATTCTGCATTAGTAGGTCTGGGGTGGGGCCTGAGAACCTGCATTTTTAATTAGCTCCCAGATCCTGCTGATGGTGTTGGTTTGGGGACTAAACGTAGCCAGTCTCCAGTTTACCCTCTTGGGTTCTGTTGTGGAAACCCACGGTTCAGAGATGAAGACCCTAAGAACCCAGGGCTGAGTGTGAGCCAGGGTCAATACCCAAGGGTGAGTTTGGGAGGAAGCCCCCTCCTGTTCTCCAGCAGCCCGCAGAGGAGACCCACATTAAAACAAAGACGCATGTGCTCGCTATGCAAACTCAGTTACAGGAAGGGCCTGAGCCTCCGTTCTCCAGTGGATTGCTGTCCCTCCTTCTAAGTGGGGTTCCGGAGTCGCCTCCGCCGGGAACTTCTGTGTCCCCACTCCAGCTGATGCGCTTTCCAGTGTAGCTCAGGTGTAGCCTCTCAAAGTTGCCAACTAAAGAATGTGGCTCACCAGCGGGCTCTACAAGGATTGAGTCATTCACCACTGCAGCTGCTGGCCTTTAACACACCTTGAAAGGAGTTCAGGGCGGAGGTCAGGAATGAGGCCCTCTGTGCTCTGGGAAAACTGGTAGATCAGGCCTTCAGAAAGTTAGATATTTTTAGGAGAAATATTTTACAAACCTGGATTCTTCCCATGCTTAGAAAAGCACTAAAACCGTTAACTAAGATATCCGTTCCTCGTGACCAGCAGCAACCTTCCACCAAGATGTGTGCTGGGTTGCACGCACCCCCTTTACCGAAATCACATATATACTGGCTCCCCACTTCGTAGCTGAGAGGCTGTCTCCCGGGCTATTGGCCTCAGTAAGACAATGAATAAACACACAGCCTTCACGTAGTACATTTTTTGGTTTTTTTTTTTTAAGTCGATGAAGGGTAATGTACAAGCAAGTCATGGAAAGAAGCCGTTACAATTCTTCTACAACAGGGATCAGAGGCTCAAATGTCTGTGGCCGGACAAGTAGTGGAAAGGTCTCCGCAGGCCTGGCAGGGTGCTAACAAGCGTGAACACGTGTGTGCATCCCAAGAAGGCAGCCCAAACACAGCTCCCAGGGAGGACAAGGAAGGAGGCAGGACTGGGGGCGATGCAGAATCTGCAAAGGCCTCAACCAACCTTACGGAGACCTCACAAGCTGGGACCACCCTGGCAGAGTTGGTTGGTCTCCAAGCCAAACAATTAGAGATTCAAATTAATTCAGAAAGGCTAGTTAGGCCTAAACTCTGCTACAGCTAGTTAGGATCTCACTGCACAGCCCTGTTTGCATCTTCTTTCAGTGACTGTTTTCTCTGAGAACACTGAGGATCCTCCAGGGGAGGCCTGGGGGCGGGGGGGGGGGGGGTGTGGGCATCTCCATGCAGTTGTAGATGATCAGATAACTCTGTGTTTCTGCCCTTCCTGCTGTTTATACCCGCGATATCAGGGACTTCCTTTCCCTCTATTTTATAAGTCTGCCGCAGGAACTCTAGTTGACTTGTGTGGTTTGGCTTCAAAATGCTCCGCTGAGCAGGGGGTCATCTTGTTGGCAGTGGACTGCTAGAGAATCTTACTGAATGATGTCAGCTAGTGGTTCCTTTCCAACACCAACATCTGGTTGAATGAGGCAACTGGATAAGCTACATCCACTGAAATGTTTTTATAAAATGAACCAAATCTAGGGGAAGAGGTAGGTACTATCATGTTTTTGCATATTATTTTAACTGTCAAGGGTATCAGATAATTCAAACAAATTGTCTTACAAGATACATATATTTTAAAAATATTACCCTGTGTATAATGATCCTTACTAAATGCCCTTAGGTTCGGTAGCCACAACTCAAAATATGGGATTTGTCCTCTGTGCCTCAGAATATCAGAATTCGGTGAATTTATATCAGATATATATATCTGATATATATATATATATATATATATATATCAGCTATAATTTATATCAGAATTCGGTGAATTTATATCAGATATATCAGATATAATTTATATCAGAATTTATATCAGAATTTATATCAGAATTTATATCAGATTATATCAGATTTATATCAGATTTATATCAGATTCGGTGAATTTATCCCCCATATCTGAAATTTTGTGTACAAGTTAAATTTTTAGAAGCCTAGTGTTGTGGACTGAATGTTTGTCTCCCCACTATTTCCAAATTCACCTATTGAAATCCAGTTCCCAATTTGGTGGTATTAGGAGGTAGGACCTCTGGAAGGTGATTAGGGTTAGATGAGGTCATAAAGGTGGAGCCCTTCTAAGAGTGAGACGCCCTTGTAAGAGTTGTCTGTCTGCCAGGTGAGGACACAACAAGGGGACAGCCGTCTGCAAACCAGGAAGAGGCCCTCACCAGGTATGTGACCTGCCAGCATCCTCATCTTGGTCTTCCAGCCTCCAGAACTGTGAGAAATAAATGTTTGTCGTTTAGGCCACCCAGCCTAGGGTTATTCATTCCAGCAGCCCAAACTAAGACACCTAGTAATTTAAAAAGGACATGGAGTGTTGGACAAAACGTATTTCGTTAAGGCATATAGATACTTGAGATTATCATTTACACATGATCTAGTTTCTTTAGAATTACATGAATATATTTGAGGTTATTGAGCATGATGTCTGATCTAGGATTTGAGAACCTTCCAGACTGCTCTTGCTGAAGAAGGAAAAAAAATTAAACAGCAGCTTCTTGAAGAACAGAATTAACTGTAGTGGTTGCACCCTTGTTTGGATAAACCTGATTGACAGAGGCAGAGACAAGTGACATGTTCTTGACACTAACTAGTTATTTGGCCTTCTCTCTAAGTTATGAGTCACCTCTCTCTCAGTCTCAGCTTACTCAGCTACAAAATACAAAGTTAGACTCAGGGATCTCAAATGTGGATTTCACTTATGAAACTCAGATCCTATGAACCATGTTTTATATTAATAAAGTGAGTTTTAACAAGCTTTGATGTATTATATATATATATAAATTTTTTAAAATTCTAGAAGAGAAAGGCTTATCATGGAAGCATCAGTGACCTTCTTAGCTCCCGTCTCCTCTCCTCATAAGAAATCGCGCAGTGATCTCTCCTGCTGATAACCTCCACATCTTTAAGGGTGAGTGATGCTCTTGCTTCTTCCCTGATTAATCAAGTTTAGATGATAAAGATTTTACTTATCCCTCTCACTGTAGTTAAATCACTATAGTGATATATTTTGTTTCTTGCTTACCTGTAAACATCTATACCTTTGTTTCTCGTTTCATTTCCTGATTTTGCACTTTGTAAGATGAAAATATTACAAAATATTACAAATATCTCCCTCTCCTTTATGTGATCTTTCTTCCCATTTCCGCCTCCCGCCTTCTATCATTTATATTTAAACTTTACTGTTACACGTGTCTACAGGTATACAGTTACAGTCTGGTCTTTAACCAGATTAAGTTTTGTGTTGGATTCCAGTACTTGAAGTGATGATTGCAACCTTAACACTAGCTTCTCTAGCTCTGCCCACAAGTTCTTTCAAGGTGTGTTTGTGTGTGTGTGTGTGTGTGTGTGTGTGTGTGTGTGTTGTGGAAGAGCTAAAGCTTAAACCGTGATTCTAATAGTTGAAAATCTTTAACAGTGCTTACCTTGTTCTATTGATATAGTTATGTGGGGATGCAGTGAAATAGGAAGGAGACGTGCTGCTTAAGGCATTTGGGCAGTGATTCTGCTTTTTACCACATTCAGAGATGTGGCATTTCTTCCTAAATGGTAATATAAATCCTGAGTATGAAAGGGCTTCAGCAGAGAACAAAATTAAGCTTCTCGCATCAGACACAATCTTGCTTTGTGTGGAGAGTGCCGCTGGCAGCTGCCTGCCCGTTAGTGATGAAAGGAAGCGGCATCAGTCACCCACTTGAGCTCAACTTCTAGATCCTTGACAAAATCAGTCGAGAACTTGGAGGGCACAAAGCAAATGTCTCTTTTTTCACCTACCCATAGCCTATCTGAAGGCTCCAATTATTATTACCTGTAGAGCCAGGAAATATTCTCTATGTATTATGATACTGCCAGGTATTTTTTCTCCTTAAGTTTTTCTTTCTCTTAATTTCCTCCCTTCCTCCCTCCCTCTCTCCCTCTTCCACATCCTTCCTTCTTTATTCTCCACCTGCTTTTCTCTCTCTCATTTCTTTCACTTTCTCCTCCTTCTCTCCCCTCCTCCTCTCTTGCTTTTTATCTCACTTTTTCTAATCAACTTTATTCTAGCCTCATATTTTTTTCAAATGCAGTCAGCATGCCAGGCCTGCTGTACAACTACCATCACTAAGCTCTCAAACTGGAAACCGCTGTTTCCTTGGACCCACATCTCCCTCCCAAATGTTACACTCACTCTGTTGGAGAATATCCTGACGTAACTTCGTAAGACAGGATGGGTGGAAAGTAAACTTTATGAATCTTACATGTTTATAGAGATCTTTATTTTAGCCCTTACTCTTGGTTGATAATTGTTTAATGTTGATCATTTTAATTTTTCCTGAAAAAAAAAAAAAAAGGAAGGCGTTGGTTGCTTCATCGTTTTCCAGCATCCAGTGTTTTGTAGATGAAAGGTCTGGCACTAGTCTGATTCTCATTCCCTGTATGTCAACATGTTCCTTCTATTTGAGAGCTTTTAGAAACTTATCCAACAGTTTAGAAATTTCACAATGTCTGAACATGTGTCTTTTTTATTTCTCTCTGAAGCAAAATCAGTGAACACTTTAAACTGTGGGAAATGTATTTATATTGAGAAATTCATTTGCCCTATTTTTTTTTTTTTTGATCTTTTTTGTTGAAGATTTTCTTTCCTCTACCTTGCACCGTTTTCATACTATCCTGTTCTTGTTTGAAGGATATTATATTTTAAAATCTCACTGAAAATACTTCTTGCACTTTCTCTTTTACTGTTGTCTTGTGTCCCCAAGTTGTTTCTCTTTCCTCCTGCTTCATTCTGGGATGTAGGATTCCTCCTACATTAAGAAAATGGCTTTCATTTTGTAAACTTGTTTCAATTATCCAGCAATCCTAGATTACCATATAATATTTAAGAATAAGGCAACTGTCAGAAAGTCCACTCTGTGCCCCATGAACATGGGCAGGGCTTGGCAACTGGCAGTCCTTACTTTAGGATGAGCTAGCTAGGAGCTGACGGTCTCAATCGCTGCATGCAGAGTGCCTTGTCTGGGAAAAGGAACTCTTTGAGCTAGCTTCCCTAGCTCCTTCTCCAAGTTTATCCAAAGTGTGCAACCTCTGTGTGTGTGTGCGTGTGGCAGAGAGTCGGGGGGATTCCTATATATATTTTCTTGTTTTTAACTCTATATTTCACTAGTTTACTGTATTATTACTGACAGCTGAACTCTTAATCTTCCCAGAGTTGTATGAGCAGATCTTCTTCACCAGTTCTCAGTATAATCTCCTTCACTCTTTTTTGACATTTTTCTTCCATCTTCTGAATTTTTTGGAAGTCTTCCACTGATCCCCTTGCATTCCCTTTGATATTGTGGACTTATTTCATCTTTATTCTTCTTCTTTTTAAACATAATTTTAGAGCAGTAGAGGGAGAGGAAATAAGCACGTGTTTATCATCTTGACTTGTATTATTATACGTTAGGAGGGTTGTGAGAAGCCATTCTTTGAGTAACAGACAGTGATTAAGGAATAATCACCCACAAGCAACATTTCACACATAACTAAGTAGGCTCAGGAACACGTTTCACTGATGCTCTTCCTGCCTTGGGTTTTTTCCTTGCAGGGAAGATGCAGTGGGAAAAGGAAGGCGAGTGTGTAGGTGTGTATAAATGCCACCTTTGTGGTCCCAGGCAGAGAATAATGGGCACAAGTAACTGCATATTCACGCGTGGTTTTCCAGTAGCAGTACTGAGTAAATGCAGTGAGTCAGAGGCCAAGGGGCTCGACACGATGCAAATGGTGGCCAGTAAGATACGTGATGTATCAGGTACAATTGCTCAAAGTATTATTTAAAGTCTGATTTCTTGCTTCAGGCTAGATAACAGCAATGATATTAGCCACCATTTACTGAGCACCTCTGTGTGGGGCCCTGTTCTAAATACTTTAGGCAGATCTCCGCAACAATCTGGTAAAGTAGGTACTGTTATGATCCGCATTCCCATTTTGTAGAAGAGAAAACTCAGGCACAAAGAAGACAAGTTAATTGCTCAAGGGCATACAGCTAGTAAGTGATGGAGCCAGGGTGGGAATTAAGTTCCAGAGTTCCTCTAAGACAGTGTGTGTATGCATATGTGTGTGTGTGTGATATATATGCTACAGTACCTCAAAACACTTTTGGCCAATGGTATGCTGGTAAACTGTCTTTCTAGGGGGAAAACAAGCCTTAATTAGTAATATTTGCTGACATATGTGGTATAAATACTCCCAACATGGCTGATTTCAGGACATTAACAATTTAACCATTGGTTCCCTGGTTAAAGGGTCTCCAATACAACACGGCTTTAGCATCATAAGAACTGAGTGAGCTTGGATCGCTTTTATTCTTAACTCTTTGGTTTAATTTTCAATCAGCCTTTATTACCATAAACAGAACAGGAGAGGAAGACAAATGACATTGGTTTTATTTAGGAATGGAAAGAAGTGTTTTGACATTTATGGTGTTTAAGGATTTTGCACAAGTTAGAAAGAAATAGAGACAGATTGCTGGCAATTGGTAGGGACTTTGTTTTCCCACATCTACTCTAATACCTGATTTTCTCATATTATCCACATTCTAGAAGCCAAATTTTAATTAAAGAGAATACGTGAGCAACCACGTCTAATGCACAGCATAGAAAGGTCACAAGTTTAAACCAGTTGACCAACTCTTTAGTGCACTGTCCCTGCATTGGAACTATATGACTTCCTGTCCCTTTAACTCAGAAGCAAATAGGTTGATGATGGCAGCTTTAACTTTCCCCATTATATCCATTTTGAATGTGGCAATGATTTTATCCTTCAAATGGCTATGCTTTTCCAAATATTGAAATATGGCACCTCTTTACTGGCTGACCCTGGGTTGTATATGAAAAGACTCATCATATAGCACAAATGGGGCACAAACAATTCGCAGATGAACAATTTTTGTAGACCTTGTTATCTCATCTTTTTAACTTCCTAAGACAGGGGTTGAGTATATATTGAGTAACACATAAATAGCATAATACTCAAGAAAACAAGCAAAAAATTTAAATATGCCTTTTTAGAAGCTTTTTTTAAAGGTCTAGGAATCTTTTTTAAAATATGACCAGTAAAGTGACATAAATAGGTCTTAATCTATTTTCATAATTAGCATCCAATTAAGATACATATTTATGTCATCAGTTTTTAATTCAAATGAAGTTAATTAAACTATTAAGATACTGAGTTCAATTATGTTCTTAGCTCCAAATTCAAATACCAAGCATCAGATGTAATAACACTTTAAAAAGAAGTCCAACAATTAAAAATTATGGGCTTTAAAAGTATATTATAGTCTATGTATGATATCTCAATTAAAAATGCATTATGCTTATTATTTGCCTTTTGAAACCAAAAGGGATCATTTGAGTGCTGGTAATGGAAACAGACCCTTTTTTTGTTTATGTGTATATAGTGCACATATGTATGTCTAACAAACAACTTCAGGTCAGAATTCTATAAATCAGGATCGGCTAAACTTCTAATTTGCTGGGGAGTAACAGGCCATGAAGACTTTCAAATTCATTTTTCTGGTGATACATGGCTGCCTAACATGTCAACGGATGGCAAACACACAGAACAGGCATTTCGTCTTGATATAAATACATTCCCAGTTTAAATCTGGCTGCTTTTCCCTTGTTCCAAGGCCCCGTATCGGATGTCAGCAAGTCGAGGTACCTTGGGGGAACCCACAAAAGTCAGATTTTCCCTTCCGCTCTGTGCGTGTGAGGCTGCGGGACTGTTTCCTTATTAGCTCTCAGGCTGCCATCAGCAGCTGCTGAGTCCAGCTTTCAAGTTCCCATTTGTGAAGACTCTGATTGGGTGGGACAGAGCAGAGGGCATTTGTGAAGAGGCTCCCCAGACAGTGATGACACATGGCAAGGCCTGAGAACAGGTGACCTAAGGGCATTCTCAAAACTACAGCTTTCTAGCCCTAACTTACAAAGAACATTAAATCTTAAGATGAGTGTAGGAGAAAACGGAGCAGATATACTAAAGGTGGGGGACAATACTGTACATACAGTTTTATTAATGACTCCTGATGTAAAAGGAAGGTAATGAAGGCAAAGATGATAGTGAGAAAGCGCACTTACAGTCCTGTCTAGTTGTCCGCAGACGGCTGACCGAGCGCTCAGAAAAACAAGGGAGACGAGAGTTACTGACTCACTGCTAATTCAAACCACCAACATCTGCACAAGAGATTAGTAAAACCACAGTACAGATCAAGTTCCCTAAATCATTTTCAGAAGAAATTATCAATACTAAATATTTGTAGCTAAAAGCTCAGAGATTTTTTTTGGTGGCTAAAAACCTTCCCACGCTGAGAGCACCATCAGAGGAAAAAGCCCAAGAAAATCAACACAGTTGCTCGTCAGAAGACGGCCCACATTTTCTAATACGTGCTAAACAAAACGCACCTTTATGATTAACAGCATTCTTTCCTCTTCAAGCTAGAAGAGAGCATTATGTACAACTGATAACCAGTGATAAGAGACGTATTACTCTAAGGTACTGAGATTCAATCAGGACTTATCATGCTGTGACTCATTGTTACTTTTTTCTTTGGGTCTAAAAACCTTGGCTACTCTAATTATTTTAAGTATCCAAATATAGATTATTTCTTGTGGCTTTACTATATCACTATGGAAATAAATCCCCAAAGGAGCAATTTCTTGAAACACTGAGCAGAAATCCAAATATCACTCAAAATTTAAACATATACAAAATACATACACACACATATTCATTTTCAGGGGATATACAAAGCTTAAATAAAAACAGATAATAAAAATTTTTCAGATATAGAAAGTGAAAATGCTCTTTTAGCATAAAATTTTTGTGCTTATTTTACAGAAAGAATTTTAGAATACATGAGGCACATTATACGATGACAGTGAGCAGCCTTTTCAGCCTCTGTTTCTTTCTTCTTTAAATATAGATGCGGACAGAAAAGATGGATTAGATGCAGTCTACTTTTTCCTCAGTTGGCTCACTTTTTAGAGGATTGTAAACCATGAAATGAAACTGAGTAAATGTTGAAAGTTTATTGCAGGCAGCACCTGGGGCCAAGAAGAGAAAAAGTTGTTTGGTTAAATAGAGAATGCACATGTAATTTACAACCAGTACAGACATCGCTTCCGCACCTGGACACTGGCTGTTGTGTACCTGCTGTCCAGTCAGGCCACACGGAAGTGGGCTGTGTGTCCACCTTAGTGCAGATTAGTTGACAGTCCATGAGGGGAAAGAAAGGCAGTGGGAAAGCCATCTCTTTGAACCTCAGAATACAGGCTGATTTTTTGCTCCTATACATATGCGGTCATTGCTACTGTTATTTTAATGTTTTCATATCCTTTTCGTAGAAGAAGAAAATTTTCAGGCACACACTAAAAACTGTATTTCCCCAGTGACTAGGCCATTCCCTTCATCCATCCATAATCCTCCCCTCCCCAGGCACCCTGCTCTTTTCTACGCTTCTACACGGGTAGAAAGTGAGCCTTGTTTTGTCAAGATGCTCTCTTGTCAGACAACAGTGATTTCTTCCCCTGCTTAGACACCTGGAGGGAGCCCTTCTAATGCCATTACTTTAAATATAAGGGGCTGGTCAATTTTAAATTCATCTACAATTATATAATTATCATTTTTACATCCTGTTAAATCTAACTTTGAGCCTTCTAAGGTTTATTTCCTAAGAGGGAATCAATGAAACTGATTTATTTTAGACACAAAGCCTCCCCACCCATAACTTATATTGACTTTTGTATTTCAGTACTTAAAAAAGAGTAAGGAATTCCTCAAACAAGTTTTTCAGATACCAAACTGTGGGAAGTAAGAGATCAAAGCACAGTAATAAGCAGTGTAACCTAATAAGCTGTATTGATCAGTAGGCTGTGTATCTTCCCCATCTGAAATCTCACTAATGAGGAGCAGCAGTGGTTGATCTTGAAATGCTTTGAAACTGTGATAGGCTCACACGGAAAGTAAATGAAGCAAAGGACGTGCCTCAAGTACAGTGCAAAAATAATTCTGCTAACGCCTTTAGTTTACTAATTAGTAATATATTTTGTACCTGGGAGCCCTGAGATCTAAATGACTGAGACCTTTAAATAATGAACAGAGAAGTGGGGAAGATCATTTACCCCTACCTACTTCTAATGAATAAAAGCATTTGACTAGATTAGCCCATCTCGGCATGTACTTGAGCCGAACCTAAGCTTTCCTTAGGACAGACGTCAAGGGTAAGACCGAAAAGCCAAAGACTGGACCCTGACCACTGCCAGTCGACAGAGGAGAGTTTCGGGTGTACTTCTAACGCTCTGGGGGTCTTGACACACCAACAGTTAACATTTATCCACTGCCTACTCAGTATAGTCCCCGTTTCTACTGCAGAGGACTAAAATACCCAACAACATTTTAAAGTCTCTGTCCTCATCAACATTTGCAGGTTCATATAAATATGAATTTCAGATAAAACTTACCGTAACTTCCAGTCACGTTAGCACATACCACAGCCCCAAAGAAGTTGGGAAAATACTTCTGGATTCTTAAAATCACTTTTTGGCATGCTGTGGTTGGATCTTTTCCTCTTCTCATATATTCTACAGCTTGGTAGCTGATTTAAACAGAGGCAAAACTTTAGTATCACAGAATAAACTAACTCCAAATTTGGTTACTTGAGGTTAGACATCTAAAACCATCAAAATTGTCACATCTGACAAAATACAGTGCATGTAAGTGAAAAGAGGTCTGTAACTCCTGTGAAAGTATCAACAGGAAAGGAAGTAAACCTTGATACCATGTCTACCTTTTCAACTAATCCACCCACTCATTTCAGATAAGGACTTTTATTTTTGGCTTCAGCTGAATAACTGTTACTTAGTAAAAACAGCCTGAAGTCATAAAGTATAGAGGTTATATTTAAGTAAGAAATGGGGCTACAATCAATGGGGAAAAATACTAGGCATGGGCAAAACATCTAGTTGCAAGGATTCTCTCTCAGTAATTAATTGTACACAGCGACTGCATTTCCTACTTTTCTCATCAATTATCACGGTTCCTTTACTCAGTGGCCTTACGTAAATTATTTAAATAGACCCCAAGCATTCTCATCTGTGAAGCAGGCTGAGCAGTATTATTCTGTTTCAGAGGGCTATGATTACTTCATTTGAATGATGAGGACTGTCAAAATGATGGTGTCAGGAGCTGGGAAGCAGGGCTTCTGAAAAGCTCTCGTACACACAAATTCGGATCACGCGGCACAGACAATTACTTTCTCTCTTGAGGGACAATATCTCCTTCTAAGATCTCTGAAGTCACAAATGTAGGAGGGCGCACCTTGGGAGGAAGCGCATCAGTATGTCGCCGTCCCCAGTGGCTGCTGCAGCCCCGGCAGTGTCGTCGGCATAGGCCCCAGATCCAGGTATTGGCGAGTCTCCTATTCGACTTTGGGAGGGCACAGCATGGTCATTCAGGACAGGAAGTCAAGTGCAGAAAATTCTTTTAGGAGACGTTTCTACTTAGTCACTGACTATTGTTTCAAGTAAATTCTTCATCAGAATACAGAGAATACACTCTCCTTAGTTTTTCCACTTAGGTTTTCATAAACCTGCATTCATTACATGAGAATCACACAGCAGCCCATCATACGTGGAGGGATGGCACAGGTTCATGGTGATTGTTCCACCATCGCCATCCTCTATCGTCTCATTTCTGGATTATCTCAGCAGGTTCCAACTGGTTTTCCTCACCTACAATCTATTCCTGCTGTCTAGGTCAGGTGCCAACATTTTACTCAAGTTTTTCCTTGTAATAAACCTTCCATGCTTTTCTACTACTTTGAAATAAAATCCAGAAATCCTTAAAGACCCCCTGAAATCTGGCTCTGGTCTTCCTCCCCCGCACCCGACAGATGTGCGGTTTTGTTTCTGGCCATTGGGAGCCCTGAACCTGAGCCTGTGCTACTCTGGATCTGCTAGTGCCTTGGCCTGGATGTCCCTGGTCCCTCTCTCAGGGTCAGGGTCAGGGTCAGCTCCCGGTCCCTCTCTCCAGGCCTCCCTGATGGCCCCAGCTTAATCTGGTCACACCACCATCCCTAAACTCTGCAGCCCTGGCTGAGACACCTTCTCCTTTGCACTTAGCAGCTACTAATTTATTTTCTTTCACAATAATCTTAGCTGTGAGAGTAGGGTTGTGCTTTGCATTTTGCATCCCCCATAGCACCTGGGACATATTGGTTGATATTCAGTACATATTTTCGAGATCTGGTCTTTTAGAAACACTAACCCAGGTATTTTGAATTTTATACCATTTGTAGATGTACCAGCAGCAATATTTCCCATCTTATGGATGACAACCATGCCTAGAAATTTAAAAAAAAAATCATTGTAGGTATCAACTCTAAAGTGTACCTCAAATAACCAAATAATTGAGCAGTTGGTAACATAAATATCCTCTTCCATTATTTTCAGGTAGAAGACAATAGGAATCTTGGGAATATTGAAAATTACACCAGTGGTAAAATCTGTGTTTTTTAATGACCTTGTTTCACAGCATCATTTTGTAGACATCCCATATCCTCACTTCAAATTGCTCACTTTTCAATGCTTTTTCAAAGGTAATGCCAAAGAGAATCACGGCTACAGACTAATGGAAAATTTCAACATTACAGGAAATGACTGGAAAGATCATTTGAATGCGGCAAACGTAACATTATTAAAGAACTAAATATCAAACAAAGATTTAAAAATCCCCAAGTGAATAATCATTAGATTTATGTATAAAGTAATTTACCAAAATGTATACAGATATGAAAAGAATGTGTGTGTGTGTGTGTGTGTGTGTGTGTGTATTTTTTTTTTCTTAATTGCCAGTTAATCAAAATCACCTTCTGGTACATGATTAAGGATAAAGAAGTTAAGAACTACAGGAAGGCAATTAAAACTAGCTGAACTTTAACCATAAAAACGGTATAGAAGGCAAATTACCAATAGTATCATGACCGTAACTATCTCCTGTTTCTTTGTAGGTAGAACCATCTCGCTTTAAGATACTAGGTGGTTTGTAGGGTCCACAGTATTTTGAAGCATCTGGTATAACATTCTGTAAACAAGATTTAAGTTTTATTTTTTAGAAAGGGTGATTTTAGAAACCAGCATGTAGTTATGTACAATCGCTAAACATTAGCAAGAAACCAAAAGGACATCGGGTAACTGAAAGATAAGAATTAAAAGCCAAAGGTTAGCTAAGTCTTATGTGGACAGATGGATATAATTTTACTAAATACCTAGTCTAGTCTCAGAATTATATAATACGGAAGAGACATTTATATTATCCGGAAAAGATCCCCAGTTTTTCTCTGTATATGCCAAAAATTCTCAGCACAATGGCAAATATAAATGAAGATTTTTAGATTAGATTTTTTTTAGATTTCTCAAAGAAATCAGGTACAGAACATGACTTTTAAATTTCAGAATTTGTTCCCTGACCAAAGAAGAGCTACTCTGAAATTAAAGCAAAATCTATTTTAAAATCTTCTATTTTTCAAAGCTAGGTACATGTGAACATATCCTGAGCTGTACTCTCAGATTCTTTTATGAATCTTAAAGGCTCAGGAAAATAATCCAAATTCATAAGTTCAGGTTGTGGATATGGATTAGTGTTAAAGCAAGAAACCTACAACTCATGTCTTGTTCATTTGTGCACCAGGTGCCTCCCATGACCTGGTTTCATGCAGTGGCCTCTTTCAAGTGACTCCCTGGTTACTCAGAGGTAACTAGGATTTGGCGAAGAAACAGGTAAAAGACTAACACGTTCCACAGCAGGATTCTGGATAGCAAAGACAAACCGATTTAGGCTAAAACTCCCATTGACTTAAAGATAAATTATCTTCCTGGTAACATACTAGACACCTAATAGTATAAATCCTCAAGTTAAAAAAGGGCAAGATACTGGGTATACTTCACATAGATAAAATATAAGAAATATTTTAGACTAATGGTTTCCAAACTTTGTTTTCGTAACACATGGAACCTTTTGTTACAAGGGAACACAGCAGAGCGGTTCTGAGTGAGGCAGCGCTTCTCCCACAGCAGAGCCGTCACAGCTTGAAACCACTGCCAGGGGCCGGGAGTTCCCCACTCAGGGCGTGGCTCGGATGCAGCTGGGGAGCTTTCGAGAACATCCTGTGCCCAGAGTTGGCATCAGTCGTTGGTTCTGAAGTGCCACCAGCGTGCTGATTAGCACCGTAGGCAACAGGTGGATGACCGAGAGTGGAAGGGGTGCCACGTAATATTTTCAAATAACTTACTTTTACAAATCGTGCATACGTACCCTCCAGTAATTTGGCTGGCAATTCCAGGCAAGCCAATCTGAATGAAGGGCACAAGAAGCATCGGTAGATAAATCCTCGTTGATAAACCCCATACTTTCGGCAAACTTGGTGGCTGGAGATGAGGAAGAAAAATGTAAACGAGTTAAGTATTATCTTTTAAACAAAATGTATGCACAGGAAGTGCTGTGGGTCAGCTGTCTCGCACGTGGAGCGCAGCCATCCTGGGGGTAAACACAGACGGTCAAGGGAGTATTCACACGTGAAGAGCGTCATGGGCATCAGTTTCTAGATCTCGACTTCCCTACGTCCTTCCTGACCCTGATCTGCCGAGACCCTTGGGGGGGTGTGTGATGACAGCTCTCCTTTCCCACCTTCCCTCCAGAATCTCCCTGCTTCTGCTTCACAAAAGGAAAGGGACACCTCGGGACAACCGCGACTCTAACTGGGGTGCAATGCCCAGAGCGTAAAACAATGTTGAGACACCAAATAAAGGCACCACTGGATTCCATGAAAGACTGACAGCTCCTGTGTTTGTCAGGTAGTTTTCCATTCTGTTTCAACAGAATTGAAGGGTGCCTACTGGAATTGTGAGCTAATACGTGGTTAAGAATGATCTTTTTGAATACAGATCACGGTATGGTTTTGGGTATGTACCTTGGGAGGTGTTCAAGGAAGTGCCATTGCCATAGCAAAACTCCATCCGTTCCCATCTTCTGTTATCTTATGCGCCTTGGGTCTTACACCCATAAAAATGTAATACAAGAAGAGAAATAATGCTGAATCCTGTTTCCCTCCAGCAATTACTCATTTATTAATAATAAACTGATTTCTAAAAATCCTATTTTAAAAATGAAGAAAGTACAATTTAGAGGTTAAGTAACTTATCCAAAGTTAAATAGATATTAAGTAAAACAGCTTGAATTTGAACTTAGGTCTGCTTTTATCCACTATTTTATACTGAGTCCTTTTTTCACAGTGAAGACGATAGACACAAGACTACATAAAAACTGAGTACAGTTAAAACATACCTGACTCTCCTGCTAACAGCGTGTGTGTCGTGTGTTCCAGTACTTTTCGTGCTACACCGATGGCGTTTTTAATTCGTCTAAGATCCCCCACTGCTCCTACGTTCATGGTAGTACTGCAAGAAAAAAGTGCAGTAAGATCTATTAAGGTATTTTTATAGGTTCACAAATTTTTTAAAAATTGCTTTACTTCAAGCTATAGTGTTGTGTAGGATAAACTCCACTGTCTTAACGTAGACCCGACGGCACATCCAAGAAGTTCATACAAATTCCCACATTCAGACATATTAGGGAACAAACAGAGAATCTATTACCCCTATATTCCCAAAGCACTAAAATTCTCAGTTTCCCATGGCTCGTTTTAAATATGGCTTTTGAAAGGGGTTTTAAGGCTTCAGGTCAGGCAACCCACAGCGTTTGCGGTTGGTGGGTAAACGATGGTTTACCAGGTCAGAGACGTATTTCTGTACCTTGGGGTTCTCCCTGTTCTAAGGAGACTACCTACCTCAATGTGATAGTTTTCTACTAGGATTATGATTTTCTTTCTTTTTTTTTTAAAATAAAATTTTTATTGAGGTATAGTTCATTTACAATGTTGTGTTAGTTTCAGGTGTCCAGCAAAGTGAACCAGTTTTATATATGTATAGATTCTTTTTCAGATTCTTTTCCATTATAGGTTATTATAAGATATTGGGTATAGTTTCCTGTGCTATACAGTAGGTCCTTGTTGTTTACCTATTTTATATATAGTAGTATGTAAATGTTAATCCCAACCTCCTAATTTATCCCTCCCGTACCTTTCCCCTTTGGTAACCGTAAGTTTGTTTTCTCTGTCTCTGGGTCTAGTTCTGTTTTGTAAATATGTTCATTTGTATCGTTTTTTTTTTAGATTCCACAAATAAGTGATATCATACGATATTTGTCTTTTTCTGTCTGACTTACTTCACTTAGTACGATAATCTCTAGGTCCCTCCATGTTGCTGCAAATGGCATGACTTTCTTTTAATTGAGGGGGAAACGCCTTGTGTTTGGAAAGGCCAAGTACAATATGCCAGGGGTTTTGACCTGCATCAAAACTTATATATTGCGGGGGGAGGGATAAATTGGGAGATTGGGATTGACATATAACACACTACTATATCTACAACAGATAAACAACAAGGACCTACTGTACAGCACAGGGAACTCTACTCAGTACTCTGTAATGACCTACATGGGAAAGAACCTAAAAAAGAGTGGATATATGTATATGTATGTGTAGAACAGATTCACTTTGCTGTATACCTGCAACTAACACAACATTGTAAATCAACTCTACCCCAATAAAAATTTTAAAAACACACACATATGTTTGTCCATCTTGCTCTCCGTAGAAGACTCATCAGCTATAAATGTAACTCAACCTGCAGCGGAGGTGCAGAGCACCCAGGCGTTTCAGGGCGCGCCTACCCGTCCATGATCATGGCGTCCAGGGTGGTCTCTCCGGACTCGTCGGGGCTGCCGCCGAAGCCCACGGTGCCGTCACAGCGCTCCCGCTCGCACGCCGCACAGCCGCTCTCAACCGCGTCCAGCGCAGACCCTCCAGCCGCCAACGTCCTCCACGCTGGCAATCAAATCCCAAGAGTGCTCGTGTAGACACGGATTTTTTTTTTTTTTCAATGCCAAAGGCAACAAACCAAAAATGGCTTGAAAACTCCTATATTTAAAACTGTTTGCACATTTACTCCAAGTTAAACTGAAATTTTCGTCTATCAGGTGCTGCAAAGAAGTCAGAGTGATACAGACAGAATTATGTAACACAACTCTTTACCGTGAAGAATTCAGACTTTGGCTACTGATGCAAAGTGAGGGTTTTTTCACTTATTAATACCTCTTTCTACTGTGTAGTGTGTGAGAAAAGAAGTATTCTCTCCTTCAGTTTTAAAAGTTACAACTGAAGCTACTAAAAGGCAAACTGAAAATTCATGAAATCATAGCCCCGTAAATTTCTTCTGCATCATCCGATTATTAAAAATATACCAGTAAGTCTCCATAACAACAAAATAACAGCAAATAATTACAACGTGGGCTTCACGTGGATAATTCATTTAATCTTTCAGGTACTGTACAATTACTATCCTTATTTTAAAGAGGAAGAAACAGACCCAGAGAGGTTATCTGTTCAAGGTCACACAGCTAGTAGGCAGCAGCATCAGGATTCAAAAGTAACCATTTTGGTTCCAGGGGCCATGCTTTTATCACTAAACTATGTTCTCCAGAGCCCCAAACATGGAAAAGGGGGGGGAGCTGGAAAGGTGTTCAATAGTCAATTTCTTTACTAATAAAAATAGAATTCCTTGACGGGTTAATGCCACTATTGGTAAATAATAAGCATTACTACTGAAAGAACAGGCTTGAAAGTATATTTAGATAAGTTCCCCCCCTCTGAATACAGACAACATAACACAGAATTGTTCCCAGCCCAGGGCCCTGAACTTTCTTTTCTGTCTCATCATCGCTGGGAATTTCTTTCTCACAGCCTGTTTTCCTCATTTTTTCTCTGAATCATTTGCACTGCCTATAACATACAAACTTAGCTGCATCAAATTCTAAGGCTAATTCAGCCCCAGAAAATCATATTAGCAGCCTCAAATGGGGGAGAAGGGGTCCGAAACTACTCCTGGTGTGTCTTGAACTGAATGAAACAAGTACGATAAGAAAATGACAAGGTCATGGTATGTACAGGATGGTATCAAAGCACGTAAGCCAGGCACCTGACTCAGACTGGGTTTGAGGACAGTAAATGAGGGAGGTCTTCCTGGAAGAGGCAGTATCTTAGTTTGGTAGTTCTCAATCCTGACTGCAAATCAACATCACTTAGGCAGCTTTAAAAAAAAAAAAAAGCTTTGGTTCCAGCAGTGAAAGGAAAACCTCAGGAGGTGAGGCCCAGGCACGGGTCCTTTTGAGAAGCTCTGAGGATGATCCTAACGTATAACCAAGGTTGGAACTCCTTTTCCAGGTGGCAAATACAGCGCGTCAGCATGGAGCAACAAAAAGTGCACGTAAAGCGAGCACGCTTTGTGGGGGAACTTAGTCGTCGGCGCAGCCTAAGTAGAGGGTACTGGGGAGATGTGACGGGCTCCAAAGGTGAGGTGGAGAGGCAGGAAAGGGCTGGAGGTCACGCAAAAGCCGGCGTCGGAGCCACTGGAGGAAGACACTGAGCAGAAAGGCCGTAACTGCTCCGGGTCGGCAGCAGGGTGGAAAATACAGTGACTCGGGGCTGCAGAGAGGGAGTCACAAAAAACGCTGAAGGCCTAAAATGCAGCAGTGGCGGGGAGGAGGGTCCAGTGCCCGAGGCGCCGCGGCTGCAGGAGAGGCTGCAGGGGAGGCTGCGGAAGGCCCGCCTCCCGGCTCCCAGCCCCTCGGCGCGGTCGGCTGCGGCCCGCCCCACCCGCGAGCTCTGGCAGCGCAGCCCCCGGCCCCGCACCTGCTACGGATGCATTCCTGAAAGGCCAAGTGTTGAGGACCAGGGGCAGAGGGCCGGAGCTGCACACCGGGGCCCGGCAGAGCAGCAGCAGCGACAGCAGCAGCCGGAGGCTCAGCTTCCACGCCATGGCCGCCCGCCGCCGCCAAGAATAAGCCCGACGAGGCCCACGGCCACCCGGGCCCCAGTTCCTCCGCGGCTGGGGATCCCGGAACTCGCGGTCCCGGCGCCCCGCCCACCTGCCCGCCCCGCCCACTCCGCCGGCTCCCTTGGGGCGCGGTCCGGGCGCCTCAACTCTCGCGAGACCTGGCCTGCTCCTGGGGACCGCGGGAGGTTTTCGTGCCCCTTGGGTGCCGGGGTGTCCACGCTACCGTCATAAAGTCTACGCAGATTTTTTTTTTTTCTTTAATATTCAACCGAAAGTTAGTATGAAATTGCTCGGCCTTGGCTTACACGACCCTGGGAGCTTTCAAGTTTGATTTTAACGTGTTAGCCTCTTATGAAAAGTGGAAGTCGCTAAGTTTGCGAAGCTCACAGTGTGCCCCGTGGGTGCCTGGCCGCAGAGATCCGGGATGGTGTTTGAGTGTAGGTGAGGCGGCCTGGCTTACGGCCAAGCTTCGTTTAGATTTCTCCCACCCTACCTTCGGTCGTCTTTCCTCTGCAGCTTTTTGTGGGACGTCCTCTGGTTTTGCATCTCTGAGCTGAAAGAAATGGAGACACTGGAGAAGCAGAAATCAGCCGTCTCCCCAGCTCCGGGAAGTGTACCTCCCCGCGCCTCCGGGGCACGAAGCTTCCTCTGTGCCTTTCTGAATGTGTTTTACCTTACGCCTGGCACCATTACGTGCTTAATAAATGTTCGAATAAAGGCGGAACGGAGACTTTACCTTGTTGAAAGGTGAACTGAAGCGTATTAAAGGTTCTGGGAACTATGTTTTAAGTAGACATCCCATAAAACAATGATTGTTGAAAAGTGCGTTTATAACCATTTACTTACGTCTATGTAATTTGCTTGTTCTTAATTAGATTTACTCTTGGAAATTTCATGAGACATTAAACAGCTAATCATCATTTTAAGTTATCTTTCTTGCTGACAAATTCTGCAACAGAGATAACGAGCTTATTTGACTTTGTAAACCGAGGTGGAATGAAAGTACTATATTTAATGCTGAGAGCTCCAAAGACCTACCTCTTCTAATTAAGTGACAAACTTAAATTAGGTTTTGTTTACCGAAGATTAGCCTAGATCATGTGAAACTGAAAAACATTTGGGTTAGTTTCTATATTTCTGTGAGTATACTTGATTTATTTAATGTTTGTCTTTAAGCCAATTAAAATAGAGCTGTTTACAAATTAATTGTGGCAATACTATTGGGAAGTTAAAAAAAATCACACATCTATACTATACCTAGACATTATAAACATACAGACAGGTACAAACAGATCTTATAGCTTTCGTTTTAAGATTTTAGCCATGAGACAGGTATGATAATGCAAACTCACTAGTTTATAAAAGAACATTGGATCCAAATTGTGTTCCTGGCAGATAGAATAAGTTTACCTGTTCAGATAGCCTTTTACTAATCTTTATGAAAGAGATTTCTAAGATTTTTCTTAGGCCTGGATTTCAAAATATCCTCCCCCTCCCTGGTTTCTAGAGAAGACCAGGTAGAAGAGTTACATCTCCAAAGGCACAGAGAAAGAATGCAAGTCCTTCCCCCAAGGACTCTTGTTCCTTAAGTCCAGATCATTTACAGAGTCTGCAAGTCTTTTGACATCTCATTGGGGAGGTTTGGGGATTGGTGGGGAAAAAAAAAAAAAAAAGTATGAGTGTGCTTTGAATTGTTTCTAGAGCTTCATTTCTGTTCCTGTAAAGACTTGATTTGTAATACAAGTTAGATGTTTTT
Source organism: Eubalaena glacialis (assembly GCF_028564815.1). NCBI lineage: Eukaryota > Metazoa > Chordata > Mammalia > Artiodactyla > Balaenidae > Eubalaena > Eubalaena glacialis. The sequence goes on along the minus strand of NC_083735.1, from coordinate 4,779,388 downwards.
AATTCCTTAAATAATTGGGTTGCAACCTGAATGATATTAAGAGACTGACCCACCCATCCAACTACTTATCCTCAATTTGCTTCTTTTTATCAGGGAGAAGATCTTCCACTAAGATGAAAATCAAAAGATTTCTATATTTCAGATTTTAGAGTTCTGTGTCTTTGGAATGTTTTAGTAAATCCTTCCACAAAGGCTTCAGAATGTTTTTCTTTCCCTCTGGGTACATAGTTTCATTTTAGTTTAGAGAAGACCTAAAAAAAAGTTGCTCTCAGGCTCTAAATATCAGCTTCCAATTTGACCAACTTATGACTGTAGAGCTACTTTAATAAAAGAAAAAAAAAAATCCTTTCAAATTATCTTGTCAGGTGTCACCTGGGACAGAGAGTAGATTCCTGGCGGTATTGAACAAGCCCCTGGATACAGAGGTATCCCCCAAAAGGATACAAAAGATCCTACTCTCCCAAGATCCAGAGTCACCCCTAAAAACAAAGGAAAGACTCAGACAGTTCCCCCCCCCCCCTCCAAGAGCTGGCAACAGTCAGGAGGACCTAAGCCTCAAATGGGATGCAGCCCACATTTCTTCCAGGCCATATTCAGGGGCTTGCAACCTGACAGCTGCCAAGCCAAGTTCTCAGGACACAAATAAACAAGCAGGCATAGCTGTCCCTGGGAATGAGAGAGTCACCACCAGCGGGCACCTAAAAGCTAAGTCAAGAGTCACAATTCAAAGATCTCATTCTCACAACTGTGTTTTCCTGCCCATCTGGGTTCGGAAAGGAAGGCACAGCATGAAATTGTACTTTCCTCTCGACCAGGCCCTGCAGCAGAGATCCGGGAGAGCTGACTTTGGTAAGAACCTTTGCCGGCTTCACCAGTTTCCCCGGGATCCCATCTGCAGGCTCTGGAGCAAGTTGGGGTGTCTCAGCGGGTCTCATCCAGGTCCCCAGAAAGTGTAGAGGAGAAAAATAATGTTCCTTCTACCTTTTCTGGTGAGTGCCTGTCTGAGACCCCCTTACTTTAGGACGCCTCCTAACCGGATACGCTTACCTAGGTGAGAAGTTCTCCACCGTGGCCACTGCAGTTCAGGATTATCCTTGATGAGTTTAACCTGCCTGTTCAGCCTGAAAACAAACTTTGACTCACCTGAGGCTCCACACTGGACCCAGTCCAGCTCAAGTCAGTCCCAATCCGACCCCAGACCCAGTCCGGTTTCTAAGTCGGACCCAGCCTGACTCCGACCAGCTTCTGGACCCAGTACGGACAAAGAAATGCTCACACGAAGTCTGAAAGCTCAGACTAGGATCCGGGGGGACTCGCGCACGACCTCCAGAGCCGGCGGGGAGGCGTGAGCTCAGGGCTCAGCAGGTACCCACGTTCGCTTGCTCTTTGCTCTTGGCAGCGGGGTGTCAGGGGTATATCGTACTTCACTCTCTCTTCTGACACTAGAACTGTTAAAAGATAAACTGAGGCATGTTACATTCTTTTAAATTTGTTTGAGCAAAAATCAATTCGAATCAGGCAGTATCCAATCCAGGAGGTAGAAAGCAGCTCCAAGGAGCTGTACAACATGAAAGACTTTCACGGGCAGAGGAGAGCAGGAAAAAGGTAGCTACACTGGCAAAAAAGCAGGTTGGTTATTTCAAAGTTACTTGCCTATAGGGGAGGAAACAGATTACCTAACTAGTGCTGACCAGACGGTTCCTGATTAACTGGTTTAAGATTCCATTTCTGGGAGAGCCAAAACTGTGATTAAGTCAAGTCTTAGTTTGGTGATGTGGAGTTACCTATTTTATACATATGAGTGTATATATGTCAATCCCAGTCTCTCAATTCATCCCACTCCCCACGCCCAGACTTTTAAAATATTAACTTGGTAGGAGTTGCAAGGTTTACAGAAACTTCAAGGCTCTTATTGCTATGAAATTAAATAGACAATTTAAACAGCATAAGATAGCCTAGAAGAATTATCCCAAGATAGGGAAGTGCTATTAAAAAGTTAGGTGTAGGGACTTCCCTGGTGGCGCAGTGGTTAAGAATCTGCCTGCCAATGCAGGGGACACAGGTTCGAGCCCTGGCCTGGGAAGATCCCACATGCCGCGGAGCAACTAAGCCCGTGCGCTACAACTACTGAGCCTGCGCTCTAGAGCCTGTGAGCCACAACTACTGAGCCCATGTGCCTAGAGCCCATGTGCCTAGAGCCCATGCTCTGCAACAACTAGAGAAAGCCAGTGGGCAGCAATGAAGACCCAGTGCAGCCAAATTAAAAAAAAAAAAAAAAAAAGAAAAATGTTAGGTGTAATTAAAGAGAAGTGTTATAAACTTCTGCTGTGGGATTTTGGAGGAGGAACAAGTCATTTGTGCTGGGGTCATCAGGGTAAACTAATGCCAGCTGAAATTTGAAATTTCAATTAATTTTCATTAGCACCTGCGCTGATCCTTAGTTTTCTTGATACAACCTCGGGAGCCAGGTCAAGTATTAAGCAAAAATAAATAAAAAATAATAAAAATAAAAATAATTGTGTAACATAATATGTGAAAAATTGGTCTCCATGCCCGCTGCTGTCTATAGCTCTCCCTAGTTGGGCACGTATATTTCTTCTGGCTAAAAGAGCCTGAACTTGTTACCTCCTGTTAAGTCCACTCTTCTCCAAATTTCCTACTTGAAATCAAAATTCCTATCAGAGAGGTTCAGTTCATCTATTGGTTGGAGGAAAACAGCTAAATTATTTGATAGTGGGAGTGTCGGAGAAAAGATCGCGATATGTTAGCTTCCCCCAGGATATTTGTATTTAAAATAATTAGTGTGCCATCTCAAAGGAATCTAACTTATTTGGTGGCTTTCTAACATTTATTAAAATACCCGGCAGATCCACTCTTCAGTTTGCCTCAATTTAGATTCATCTCTGCAGCTATGTCTTAAAGATGTTAAATTAGTCTGGATATTCGGGTTTCTTCTGGATTAATTTTTCCTTGACTCACAGTTGGAGCATAGTTTGAGTTTCAGTCCTAGAAATGACCTCATGTTACTCTCAGGTTTTCGTTTGCGCCTGTGTATAACTGGATGCTTATGCTTTATTTTGAGGTAAATCTAAATGAAAAGAGATATCTGTTAATCAGATAGGAGACCTTAAAAACAAATGGTCCACAGTTTTCCAGCATCCTCTCCAATTATTTATTCTTTTAAATCATTAATTATATATAACAGCAGAAGTATGTAGCATTATTGATAAATCAAAATAATTAGATATACATTATTTTTATTTAAATTTAGAATGCATTACACAGTTTTCTTTGGTCAAAAGCTTATTTTCCTAAATGGAACTTATAACTAGCAATATTGTGGGAGGATTCTCAACCTCTGGATCTTAAAACACAGGGCAACAACGTATCAGTGTGGTTAATTCATAAAATCTTCCCTAGGCAAACTTTTCATCTGTGAAATGGAGAAAATAAGAGTGTTATTCTTTACCTTACGAAGTTTTGGGAATGAGTTAGGAGATGTGAGAGAATGGTAAAGTACAATGAAAATTCAATAAAATTCCATTGTTTAATTGGCATCTGCCAAGCAATTGATGTCAGGGAGGAGAACTCATTCTGAGATTCAGAATTTTCCACAGGACTAGTGAAGAGTTGGCCGGATACCTATAACACGTTTTTAAGTAAGCACTTAGAACTTCCTTGACTGTCTTAAATGAGAGTTAAAAATAATGTTTTCCCTCGACTAAAATGTGGTTTCAATGTTTACAAAGATGGTCCATGGCAGGGTTGTGAGATTTCTGGAGTGTCTTAAAAACACCATCCTGCAGGCTCACCAAGGAGACAGCCTCAAATGGAACCTTAAACAGTGTTACAGGTAGAGCCTTCCTCTGCGGGGTGAGGAGGACGTGCAGGCGGCCGCAGCCTCCCCTCTGTTTCCTCTAAACTTCACGGCTTTCAATTTATCAGTCTCAGAAGAATGCAGAGTTGAGTATCTCCTGATAGCATTTGAAACTGTGGCTCCACAGAGGATTTAACGCTGCAGTTGCAGGGAGTCTAGGTATTTGAAATCTGAGGCTTAAAAAACTAAGCCGTCCCCTCCGGCTTTTGCACTGATTCTGTGAAATCCATTTGAGAAACATGCCCATGTTTTCCTCCTTGTTCGAAGCTATAAGCGTGACTTGGCATTGAACTAATAATTTCTTTATTCAAGAACTCCCCAGTGAACTACTACCTGGGTTATCTAAATACAGGTTGTTTATTTGATTGGCATTTGCTCTTGTCAGTTTTGCAGACTGTAAGTAATGTTAGTTGCTAACAAAAGAACCTCGTGGTACCGCATTTCTCATTTATGTCCATTTTTACACGAATCCTGGGACACTTGATGATTCTTCCTGATTGTACGTTTTGGTATAATTAGAGTCATTATACAGATATAAGTGTTATCTTGTTATTCTCTAAATCGGAAAAGAAAGTATTCTTCCTTTCTGAAATACTTTTTCTGGGTCATGCCCTTGAACCCATTTGTCAAATCATAGGAGATTCAAATCACAAACTTTTTTTTTTTTTGACTTTTTAACCTTTAAAAGTCATCTTGGTGGCTTACAGGACCAAGATTGCGTAGAAGAATAGTGTCTTATTAAGTGATTTCTTTTCAAAATGAGTTATACACAACATATTTTCAATTTGTAATTTTAATACTGGTCACTGCTACAATAAAGTTATCATAACAAGGATATAGCAGACCATTTTACACGGTGGAATCTACTTTTATGACAGCTGTTTATAATGTTATGATGTCTTCATGAATGTGATCCATTATAATAAGAAAGGCGGGGACAACAGAACAAACTTCAGGATGTCTTCCTACCACTTTAAACATCACTGTTATTTCCCACTGGTTCATATAAAAATGTAAAAGGAAGGATTATTTTACATGTGACTTGGTGTCCATTTTGTCATTTTTTAGAAACACATAGGTGTTTGACAATCTCTCAGTACTCTGTACTCTAGCCCTCACTGAAGATAAGGCATTAACATTTTGGTACATATCTGTTTGGTGAAAAATCTTGACAATACACAAACTGTTGTGTAACCTGCTTTTTAAAGATATCTTTAGCCTCTTTGTGTGTCACTAATATTCTTTACACCATTTAAACCCTTTTTATTGTGAAATATAAATATAGCAAAGGACATAAAGCATAAAGATACAACCTAAAGAATTTTGCATAAAAGGAACACCCGTGTAATCACCATTCATGTCAACAAATAGAATATTTTGAGCACCCCAGAAAACCTTTAACTGCTCATACAACATAATTTGTAGTGGAGGTATAAAATTCATTTATGACTGAACAAAAACGATCATTTTCTACTGTCTTTTTTTTTTTTTTTTTTAATTAATTTATTTATCTTTGGCTGTGTTGGGTCTCCGTCTCTGTGCGAGGGCTTTCTCCAGTTGCGGCGAGCGGGGGCCACTCTTCATTGCGGTGCGCGGGCCTCTCACTGTCGCGGCCTCTCTTGTTGCGGAGCACAGGCTCCAGACGCGCAGGCTCAGTAGTTGTGGCTCACGGGCCCAGTTGCTCCACGGCATGTGGGATCTTCCCAGACCAGGGCTCGAACCCATGTCCCCTGCATTGGCAGGCAGATTCTCAACCACTGCACCACCAGGGAAGCCCTCTACTGTCTTTTAAATTGTAGGTCTTCGTGTATAAATAATGTTTCAGAATTAACCTGTCAGGTAGTACATTGAGTTTATATGGTAGACTGTAGCAATTAAAATAGTATCATGCTAGCTCATGGGTGAAAGTCCATATTAGGAATTCAGGACTCTTACATGGCTCAGGTGGGTGGGCAAGGCCCGTTACTAACACAGGTTTCTGAAGAACCAGGACAGATTTAGATATTAGGCAGGTCTCCAAATTTGGGGCAAATTCAGGGAGTCAGGTAGTGAGAGAAAATGACCTCTCATTCCGAGGAAGAGGGGCTTTTTGACCCTCCTACCATCTTTATCATCTTCTGGTCACAGAATTAAGGAGCTGTGAACCAACTAGCTTTTAATTGCATCCCAGGCTCCTGACGGCATTTAGTAGTTTAGGTGCCCTAACTACCCGATGGCTCTAACTGTAAAAAGCTTAGATCACACATCTTTAAACTCTTGAACTTCACAGGTTTAGGGTTATCATAACTGTGATTTTGAAATTTTGTATCAGCTTTAAGTGCTTTGAGTATCAAATAACAGAAAACTTAGTAATGGTTTAAAGCAAAAAGGATTTACTTTGTTGCACAAAACAAGAAGTAAAAAGGGGTTGGCATTGGTTCAGTAACTCTAAAAGGTCAGCACTTACTTGTTGCCTTATGGTCACAAGACAGCTACTGTTGCTCCAGACATCGTATCCATGTTCAAGCCAGGGGGTGGGAGATTCCCAGACATGCCCAGTAGAAAACTACTTCGTTCTCATTGATTAGAATGGTGTCTCTTGACTTTTCCAGTAAAAGCCTTCATTCAACACTCACGACATTTTCTTTTTCTGTCTTTCTTTTTTTTTTTTTTGAAGGAAGTGGCTGGATATTACTTCTGGGTCAGTGTAGTACATAATAGGAAAAACACATACAGAAAGAGGCCAGATACTGAGGCGACCTTGAGAGTTTAAGACCTTTGTAAATTTCTAGAAACTTTTTAAAGGACTTTGGACTTCATCAGAGTATAAAATTGGAGTTTGAGCCCATCTTATTTACATCTCAAGATCAAAGGAGCCTCATTCGACATCAGAATGATGATTATGCTGCTCAGAGGCTGGTTGAAAGGAACAGGGCATTCTCCCTCTTTGATAGAAACAGCATTATTTTTGAGAATATGAGGTTAAAGGAATATGGGGGACTTAATGTCTGATAATCTTGATCTTCTCTGGGAGTAGTAAAAATCACCTGCCAGGATTACAGCAAGTTTGAAATAGTGACTAGAAATTGGTGAGGGAATTTAGAAGATTCGTTATGGGAAGTATCATAAAGATGGGCAATAATTGAACAAAACAGATCGTGGAGCATGGAAGCAGATCCATTTGACATCAAGCAGCCTGATGTTGCTGAATCCTAATTAATCACAGTCTTTGCCTTTCTCTAGTATCATTTTAAAGCACCTGAATTATAATGTCAAAAGTGAGAATCATCCGCTACTGGGGAGGGAGTCTACTTGGTTGATGGGAAATTTATTGGTATTGCTGACAATGGCAACATTCAGACTGAACACTGTGTGTGTGTGTTTAAGGGAGCGTCACCAAACTGGGTGACTGGAAGGCCTTGTGAAGGTAGAGGGCCCATTTTGGTGGATGCCAAGGGCTAGAGGGCTGGAGAGTAAGGAGGTTGTAATAAATGGCAACAGCGCTTTTCGCATATGCTGACTATCACATTCTAGGCTTCAAAGACAGATTCCATCCTCAAATTAAGGACGAGGAAATTTACAATCTGGGCTGGACTTAGCCTTAGAAACCTCAACAGTTGTTGTCTCCTTTTTTCTCTTCTTCTTTCCTTACCTCTTTTCTCCCTCTCTCTCCCTTCCTCCTTCACCTTCCTTCCTTCTTTTCTTCCTTCCTTCCCTCCTCCTCCCCTCTTTTTCCCTCTTCTCTCCTTCTTCCCTTTCTTCTTTTCAAAAATATTTATTGGTTGCTTATTATGTGTCGGGGATATTTTTATATGGTATAGATACAGTGGTGAACAAATCAGAGAAATTACTACTCTGATGGAACTTATGTAAACCGCTGAACAAATGCGTCATATGTTAAAGAGCCGTGGAAGCCCTGGAGGAAAATGAGGCAGCGTGATGGGGTTGCCGGATGGGATAGTCCTGGTGACAGTGATGGGAAACGGTGAGATTCTGGATGGGTTTTGAAGGAAAAGCCTATAGACTCGCTGATGGTTTGGAGACGTGGTGTAAGATGCCTGGGGGTAGCTGACTACGCTGGGTGATGTGACCAGTCACAACTCAGGATGAGAAATGGGACAAGGAGTACATTTTTGGTTTGGGGAACAGAGTGACCGTGGAGTTGATTTAATTAGTGTCATGCTGTGACAGGTTACTGAGTCTTAGGAGGGCAGAGCCCGTATTGCTCACAGCGGCCTCAGTGGGCACTCACAAGAGTGGTCCGCTGGGGTTGAGGGGGGAGCTTATCCAAGTCCTTCATCACGAGACTCCTGCTAACTGCAGCTCCCTTCCCCAAGGAGGTTCCACGAGGAAAGTCAGGGGAGAGGCTTTCTCCTAACTGCTTATATTCCTTCTCCTGTTCATTGAGGATGTTCATTGAACTCTTGGCCATTCCAGCCTGTGCTCTGAGGGACGTATTTGAGTGATAAGTCAGAGAAGACTAAACTGGGCAGGCTCACCTTTTCCTCTGGAGCCTGAGCTGCTCCCAGGGATAGGCTCCTCGCCCTACCCTGTGCTTTGTGGTCCCGCCCGGGGAAGTTGGCCGCCTCTGGGTTTCACGGGATGAAGCCCATTTGACTCGGGGTAAAGAGATATCCTCTTGGTTTATCGTGAAAGTGATCATCAGGCCGCTCTTTGCCCCTCCTGGATTCTGTCTTGCAGTTGACTCAGAGCCCTGGCTAGGGACAGGAGTCCTACGGGTGGAGTTCCCTGGGGAACCACACAGCGGTCACGGTCACATTGCCTTGTGTGTCATCACCGTTTACAGACATAGGCACACACACGTCAACTCATCCACGGCTCCTATTGTGCCGGTGAAGGGATTGAAGTTTATAGCAGGAAACTGACATGACCAAACTCATTGTAACTGAAAGTAGCATGGAGATAATATATCCAGGTCTCCTTACTACTAGACATAATGTTTTCCCCCTTATATCCACAACGACTTTGGATATATATTAAGGGTAAGTTTCCCTTGAGTCCTCGGGGTAACGTGCACATTCGTCAAAGTTTGCGCAGCAGCACAGGAAACCTCTGACAAAGCGTGAACATAGAAAACTTGTCACTATATATTTTATTAGTTAAAGCCTTGCACATTCGTTCATCCATCTCATTTGAAATAGGTCAAATTTTTCATTCGTGTCCGAAATGTATTCAAATATATTTTCTTTGAGAGTTGCCTTTCATAGTTTTTTTTCTTTTTTTAAGTGCTGAATTTTGGTATGAATTTTGTTATGTTTGTTCATCTGGTGATATTTGTGACTCAACTGGGAACTGAATAATAACATCCCCAAACTGTTGAAGAATTTCTATAGCAGCTGCTTTCTACCAAGTACCTTTGAATTCCTCTGTCTTGGCAGAATGCAATATCTATTAATTATCACAAAATTTTGAAAGTCTCCAGCTTTGCAATGAAAACTATGCTGTGCTTATTTTTCTGTGAAGGAAAATCTCACATGGTGAGCACCCAGGGGAGTCATGATGGGCAGAGAGCACAATATGAATGGTACTGGAATGCTTCCACGTGGCCCTAAACTCTTATCTCCAGCCAAGACCCATCAACACACTAAACTCTTATCTCCAGCCAAGACCCATCAACGCAAATAGAAGAAATGTGAATTAGCCATTGAGGCCGTGCATTTACTTTTAAGAGCAACTGTGCAATCTAGTTTTCAAGACCCGAGCCACCCAAACACATTTTTCTACATCACATAATGTTATCATTTAAATATTGTCATTCAAACGTGAAGACCAGCTGTGCATATCAGGACACAGCTGTCGGGCTGAGGTACAGATAAGCCATCTGGTGCTTGGTTCTGGGTGGTTAAATTCCAGCCGGGAATTTCACTTCGTATCCAGCTGTGATAAAGTCAAGTGAAGGCTGCGTATTATTCCTCAGAAATCACTCCTTTGGGATATTCCTCAGAAATAAATTTCAGCCAGAGGTGTCGTTGATTGGTTCTACACTTTCAATGGTAGCATTTGCCAAAATAAAGCCAGAGAATTGTGTGGTCATTTCATTTTCTTTCTATGAAAGAAAATGAAATAGTTGAAGAGAACGAAGCTTGTCAATCTTCTTCAGATTATTTGTGTGCAGGGTCAATCTGCGTATAGTTGCCTGGCTTCCCTCATCTCTCTGAGGGGAAAAATCAGGCGCTCTGTGAAGGCTAAAACAGCAAAGGTGGTAATTAGCCTGATTCCAGAATCATTCCGTTTGTAGGTACGCGAAATATCAGACACGTCCCTCCCTCAATACCAAATGTTTCCAGTGGAAGGATCTTAAAATGCTGCCTTGACTTTTTATATGTGTGGTTAATCATGGCATCTTCAGGAAGAAAAAGACCTCAAAAAATTAGACTATTTCATCATCTTCAGGCATTTCTGTGTATAACTATATGGAACTATGGACTTAATCTTTATTACTTTTTTTAAAAAATAAATAAATTTATTTATTTATTTATTTTTGGCTGCGTTGGGTCTTCATTACTGTGTGCGGGCTTTCTCTAGTTGTGGCGAGCGGTGGCTACTCTTCGTTGTGGCGAGCGGGGGCTACTCTTCGTTGCGGTGCGCGGGCTTCTCATTGCGGTGGCTTCTCTTGTTGTGGAGCACGGGCTCTAGGCGCGCGGGCTCAGTAGTTGTGGCTCGTGGGCTCTGGAGCGCAGGCTCAGTAGTTGTGGCGTGTGGGCTTAGCTACTCTGCGGCATGTGGGATCTTCCTGGACCAGGGTCCGGACCCATGTCCCCTGCATTGGCAGGCAGATTCTTAACCACTGCACCACCAGGGAAGTCTCTATTACTTTTTAATATCTTCAGAAAAACAGACTTTTATTATAACTTAGGGCAATGTTTCACTTAGTGAATGCTCTATAGATAATTTTATCTTAAGCAAACATCACTAGGGTGTATTAATTACACCCTAGTGTAATTAGGGTGCAGAATGGAGTTATGTAATTAGTTAGAGTTTATGTAATTAGTTAGAGTTTATTATTAGAGTTATGTAATTAGTTATGTAATTAGGGTGAAGAATAGAGTTATGCTATATATTAATGTATGTTAGCTGTCAAATACATTAACTGAGATTGAAATAAAGTCGTTTTCTTTTTCTTTAAAATTAATTTATTTTGTTCTATCCTGTGGCTTCTGATTGGAAAAACTCACCTTTTATCTCTAGATGGAACCTTCTTCTGGGAGCTGCCATCGCTAATTTAAACACACACAAAAAGTGAATGTATGTGTAGAGAAATTATTCAGTAAAGACTCTTTTTGTTACTATGTTTTTAAAGTGTGTTTAGAGAAAATCTTGCAGAGGCAGTAAGTGAGTAACCAAAACACAGTTAAGCATAGTAAAGCAAACTTCCGATGCATATGTATTAGGCAGGGTGCTCCAGAGCAACGGAACTAATAGGGTACAGATAAATAGGTAGATCTAAGATGAGACTTATTGTAGGAATTGGTTCATTTGGCTGTGGAGGCTGAAGACTCCCACCGTCTCTTGTCTGCAAGCTGGAGGATAAGAAAAGCCAATGGTGGAACCCAGTCTGGATCTGAGGCCTGAGAACCAGGAACTCTGAGGTCAGAGGCAGGAAAAGATGGACATCCCAGCTCAAGAAGAGAGAGAATTTGCCCTTCCCCCGCCTTTGTGTTCCATTTGGGCCCTCAAGGGATTGGATGATACCACCCACGTAGGCGAGGGCCTCCTGAGTCAAATGCCAGTCTCTCCCAGACACACCCTCACAGACACATCCAGATATAATGTTCTGCCAGCATCTGGGCATCCCTTAGGCCAGTCAAGTTGGCACGTAAAATTAACCACCACAGAGTATATCATTCAGGTTGGGTGGTTTATTTTCCTTTTGAGTCTTAATTGCAGAAATTCTTAAGAAACACTTTTAATTTTAATAATATGGATTTAAGTTCAGGACTTGTTTCTAACTTTCTGAGAGGTCTAAAATAAACCAGTGAATGTGTCATTACAATTTCTAATCTTTTTGCATTATTTGAAAGAGAATTTAAACTGAAAACATTTTTAGAATTGCTATCAGGATTATATATTCATTGTAATTGCTCCAAAATATATATTTTAAAACCCCACTAATACTTCAAATACAAAGTGAAGAAATCCATCCCTTAAATTTGATAGGTACCATTTTCTATACCCCAATCCCAGGACTGAACGGAGCCTATAGTAGCAGTTGAAGTAACTCCGCAGAGCATGAAGGGGCAGGCCATAGAAATGGGTCATAGAAATCACGAGGGTCATAGGAATCACGAGGACAAAAGTGAGAAACAGCAAGGAGAAAACAAAGACCTTTACAAAAAGTTTAAATTTACGAAGATTTAAAACATGCACTACACCTCTTATTTTCAGATTTAAACTGTGGACAGTTGTTAAATTTTAGTCTAACCCTCTTTTTTTCTTTTCATTTTGAATACCTTAAAAATAATTTTGTTACATGCTTTTGTACCTCAAAGTGTAGACAAATGAAAAACTGAAAATTACTGCTACTTGATGATAAAGGTTTCATTATTTGACTTAGAAAATTAATTTTACCAAAGTCACCAGGTTGCCTAAAAGCCCTTCAGTGATAGCAAGCATCCCTTCTTTACAACAAGGAGTTGATAGGCCAGGTGGGAAAAGTGTAAGGGAAACTAATTTTCAGTGACTTTGGTTCTTCACTTTGTGTGAATTATTTCTTTTGAAAATGGGAGATGGGTGGGGATCCCCTGAGTTAGTGAATTTTTTAAAACACTTGAAATGATAATGGATATTTATATAATCCCTATGTTATATTGTGAAACTACTGGGGAGAAATGGGGAATGGTAGAATTACCCAACTAAATTTGACGTTTCTATGAAGAGACAGGTTGTAAAGTCAGGCCTTCTGCAAGAGAAGGGATCTGTGGTGTTGTTTTTAATTTGTCCTGAAGGGGGTGTGAATTTTGGTTTCCAATTAGGGAATGTGCTAGGAGCTGTGATACCGATGATGCCTAAATATATCAATATGTTACCTTCTTTACACAAAAATGACCATGATGATGGACAGCTACCATTTATTATGTACTTACTGTGATTCCAGCACTATTCTAAATATTTCATGTGTTAATTTATTGAATCCTCTTAACACTATCATTATAACATTATATTACAATTAATATTATTATTAACACTGTATAGGTGAGCTGTGAGTTTAACCAGAGAGGTTAAATACCTTCTCCAAATTCTTATGGCTTGTAAATGGTACAGCCAGAATACAAATTCATAATGTCTGCCTACAGAAACCACATCCTTTTATGGTAAACGATATTGCCTCCAAAGTATTATGTTGTACTGGAGCATATTATATAATAACATCTGATTGCGATCACATAAACAACCAGGACTCAAAATGCACAAACACACATAACACACATGTGTGCACTCTTTTCCACTTAAACCACCAGCAAAAGAAATGATTGTGTTTAGAATATGTTCAATATATTAGATTAATAATTCTCTAGTTGATTTCCTTTGAGTCAAAGCCTTTCACATTTTGCAGAGAATTTGAGGAGAGCAATCTGGAAGGTGATCAAGTGAAAGAATTACTTAGCTGCTAACATGGGCATTGGAATTCAGAGAACAGAAATGGCTTTGATTTGAGGAAGGTTACCTAAATGGTACTCAAGTACATTAAAAACAATTCCTGAACAACAAAGGACAAAGTTTCCACATCCTTGATCTGAAGACAGATCAAGAGGAAGCGGATTTTGCTCACAGAAAGGCGGATCTGGTTTAGACATGAATAAATCTTTCCAAGATTATGTGAAGTAAACCTAAGCCATAGCAACTCACTTGGTCCTGCTTATCACAACTCACACACCTATCACTGAATCACTAAAATTCCTTCCACCTCTACGAGTCTGTTAAACTTGACCAAGAGTGGTGCCATATTCCCCTACCACCACCCAAACTTAATTATAAGGGCTATGATACATATAAACATAGAGACTATAGGTAACTGCATAGTTATTGAGAAAATGCAAGAATAACAATGTTATTACCAACTATAAGAGCTCAATGGTGGTGTTTTACAAAACATTTGGAATTACTTAAATAATATCTGAGGTGAACTCAATAAATTCTAACCAAACATGGGTTAGTTAATGATGGGTTACTTATTTATGGGTTAGAAGCCTCTAGCCAAGTATGTAGTTTAGGTTAAGAAAAAACACAGATTCTTCCTAGGAAAGATAGTCATCACCAAGATTACAACCTAAGAAAAGACAATCTCCATCTAAAATTTTAACACAAAATACATACAATCATTTCATTACTCAGTTTTTTGGAAAGAGAAACAAAAGAAAATTTTCTTTGGGGACAAATACTAAATTATCTTAAATAGTTATTTGACCTTTATACAAATGATAAGTTTCAGGGAGCATTCATTAGTCTTAGAAGTGCCTGTCTATGTATTACTAACCTTCCAATCATCATAATACTATTATCTGAACTAGTCACATTTTCTAGGCCACTCTTAGTTGTGAGACCTACACTAGTAGTAAAATAGGGCTCTGAGGAGCATAAAGGATCCTTTCTTCCCCATTTGTGCTTATTTTTTAAAAATACAAAGATATGGATTTGCAACACCGTGATCTATGTTCTGTCAGGTTATGATCTCATATGTATATAACTTGTTCAGTCTTAACAAACTTTTTTTTTTTAAGTTCTCATTACTTCACTAATTTATTCTAGGTCACTATAAAATTTCATTCCATCTTCTAAAGTGCTTCATCTCTTTTAACAGGTTTGGTGACATTTCAAGGTCAGTAACTATTGAGGATAAATTGAAATAAAATCCAGTTAAGGTGAAGCCTAAAGGATTAGGTTATTTAAACACAAGACATTTCTTGACAATGAGGGTTATTAGGTATTAGATATTAGAATAGAAATTACCCTCTTTGGTCTGTTGGTGATAAACATTCTCATTTATCTGACAGGAAGTAAATGTAGTAATTTCAGAAGACTTGGGAACGGAATAGATGACCTTAAAAACTCATTCCATGAATGTAGGCATGACATATATGATATTGGGCATGAAATAATTAAATGGTATCTATTCCCAGAATGGAAGAGATTGTCTAATGGTGACAAATAGGAAGTGTCATGGTACACTTGAGTCTGCCCAGTGGAAGAGTAGTAGGTGACGCTTCCTATCGGAGTGATTTTTAAAAGCCCAAGCCTCCCATCATTCTACCCAGAAAAATGCAGTCCCTTTGAGAAATTAAAGACATGCAGGACTCAGGCTGGAAATACAGATCTGAAGAACCCTGCAGTCATATGCGGAGCCTAATTAGGAGAGCAACCTTTCATGCATATTTGTTGATTTAGATTCATGCTTAAAAAATATACTTTGAGCAATTGCCAGCAAAGGCTAAGCTTATTAATGAGGGGACCCATGTACTTATTGCTGGTGTCTTGGTGTATCAGAAGCACAGCAGAGTACCTAAGACAACGTACCCTGGAGTCAGCCTACATGCGTTTGAACCCACTGTTCAAGCTTCATGGTTTGTTATGTAGAACTACATATGCTAATTGTAGATAGTTCTCATTTCTGGGTATGAACTCCATCTTTTTCAGTGGATTCTTTTATCATCTTCATGAAAGGCAAAGTAGATGTTTGGGCAGGCTGGGCACACAGTTCTCTCGCAATAGCTGCTGTCTCTTCTGAACAGGTATTCATTCTGATTAACTAGGGCCAATGCATCCAAATTAAATAGCTTGAATGTAACTCCTGGGCCTAAATATTATTGTGTAGATCCTTGAATTTGGTTGTTCACGTATGTCTCTGATGAGATATTGTCAGGAAAGTCTGTACATGGAGCCAAAACTTCCTGGCCCTGGCTTTATAAGTAGTTTTCCTTCTAATGAGAACTTGGTTACTCGTGACCATTATAATTATTTTCAATTTATTTACTCTCTTTGAGGCATATAAATTACACTCTATCTGTATCTGTAGCTATGAAACATATTTTATTTAACTCTCCCGTGTGGCCATATGGATGGATTCTTCCCAAGAGAGAGCATAATAGTAGAGCACTTTAGTTGCAGATGTGAAACGAATGTAGCTCCTAGCTGAATATTTTCCCTGGCTTTGTCCCTATGAAGCACAGATGTTTTACAAGTCACCTTTATATTAAGGATAAGATAACCCAACTAGGTTTAAAAGTGATCATATTTTTCAAATTATGCTCTTTCTCAAGCTGTGTACTCTGGAAAGAGAATTGGCTTCAGAAGGTGATTCCTGGCATAATCACTGGGGCTCCCAATCCAGTAGCCTCTGGGAACCTGAGTGTAATGGAGTCCATCTCCTGTTATAGAGGAAGCAGGTACGGGTCCCACACTTTGTGTTAAAGTCTGCTGAGCAGTGGCATCTCCTTTCACACAGGGAAAATGAGGAGACTTGGCGATGAACAGTTTTAGGGAAAAGCATATTAAAATGAAACCCTATGAACAAATTCTAGCCCCTGTTTTCATGAGTCATAAATCCACCAAGGCCTAGGGGTTTCTAGGTCCAGCTATGAAGGGCCTCTATTGGACCACCCAGGTGGACCACCACTTGGGGCTATTGATGCCATATGGATGTGCAGGAGTTAGGAGAAAACACGTTGTCAGTCAGTTTCCCGGGCAGCATCTTAACTGCCAAGAAAGTCCTCTGCTGTTGGTATAAGGCGTAGCCACCGACTGAGCTCAGTTCCAGGTTGTTTTAGTAACAGCTGACTTTTGTAGCATTGCAACTTCCTCCTGGGCTTTTGGTATCACAGTCAAAAGTAACTTCCAATGAATAAGCGACTCCCTTGCACTTGACAAAGGAGCACAGATTGGCTAAAGGGATTGGCACTGGAATATCTACACTTCAGAAAGAGAAAGTTTCTTCCTTGGCAACAGGAATGTGATCTTGTACACTTTATACTAAGAACCTAACAGTCCAAAAATAGCATATTTGGAATTCCTCAGTTTTAAATACCTTTACCTGGAGACTGATAACAGTCTTGTGTGAAGGGTGTTGCAGCACACTGGGTGCATTTGTTTTTGGTCTGACCTCATGCTGGAGCAAACGCGGTGCCCAGGCCTGCACAGCTGATGTGCGGTCCACTTCCCCAGGTTTTCTGGGGCTGCCTGCATGAACATAAGCAAGTGATTACTCAAGTGCTATCTATGTATTTCTATAGAAGATATTTAAGTACATCTTGTGTTTATAGTGTAAGTGCACAAATGTTAGGTGTATAACTTGATGGATTTTTACATATAGAAATGCATCCATGTCACCACCACCTAGATCAAGGTAGAGAACATTTCCAACAGCTGTACTTAGCCATTTTCCATCCCCTTCCAAAAATAAGCCCTAATGTGACCTCTATCACTGTAGAATAGTTTGCCTGTTCTTGAACTTTATGTAAATGAAAACATATAGTTTGTATCCTTTTATGTCTGGCTTTTTTTTTCTTTTTCCCCCAACGCTATGTCTGTGATATTCATTTACATTGTTGCATGGAATCGTAGTTCTTTCTTTTTCATTGGTGTGTAACACACTGTTCTACAATTTATTTACCCACTATAGTGTTAATTAATTGCATTGTGCCCAGTTTGGGGCTAGCTGCTACTTACATGCCTATATGCATTCTCTGGTAGACTTTAGCACTTATTTCTGTAGTGTGACTCATTGCTCTTAAGCAACGTATGCCAAATAAATACCTTTCTCCATATCACAGATATCTGCCTGAAGGGAGATTAACTAGCATTAGAAAATCATCCACTTAAAGTCTCTTTGTTTAGGAATTCTGCTTGTTAGGATATGTTACTTTATCTCCTCAATAAAGCCTCCATCTTACCAAGAAAGCAAAACCAAAGTTGTAGAGATAGCCCATGAGTTGCTCTCCAACAAGATTTACAAAAGAGGACCTATTGGGATGATGCCATAGGCAGAGATTATCAGAAAATAGTTTACCACAAGGCCACCCTCTCAGCCCAAATTCTCTGCTCCAAAAAATGTGATACACACAGTTCAGAATCTCTCTGACATTACCTGCAGCAAATTCCAGCCCTTCCCTACAAAAAACCTAAGAAGCGTGCAAGTCTTCTTTGTTGTACAAGAGCACTGATCACAGAGAGAAATACCACCTCTGCTCTGGGTCTCAGGACCTTTACCTGCAGGCAGAGGAAGGAAAAGCAGTGTGAATTATGTCTACGTATGCTTAGGCATTGCATTTGAAGCACAATGAGTTGGAAACATTTTTTGTTTGGTCTCAGGCTCAGAATTCATCTAGCTCAAAGTTTAGAAGATCCTGAAACCTGATTCTGTGACGCCACCTTCCTCCAGTTGCTCAGACTAGAAACCTGGGGTTCATCCTTGATTTTCTTTCCTCAAACCTACCTCCAATCCATCATCAGCAAATCCTATTGGCTCTTAATAAAACCTTCCAAATACAAGCACTTCTCCCACTTCTTGGTGCCCCTTTGTCCCCCAATGCGGCCACAGCGGCCCACTCACGGGCATCTCTGCTTCCACACAGGCACTGTTTTGACCTGTTCATCAAATCTACCATCCCTCCTGCAAATAACATTGTGTTTGTTTGTTTGTTTGTTTGTTTTTTACAAATATAAATTAGATAATGACACCCCACTATTAAAAGAACAGAAAAAACAAAACAAAAACTTCCTCTGACTTCCCATCGCACTTGGACCAAAATCCTTTATGGTCAGGAAAGCTCTAGATTCTCAGTCTTGACCGCACATTGAGAATTGCCTGTAAAGTTGAAGAATCCTACCTGAGCTGGATACTTGGCATTTGACGGCTCCTGGGAGGTGCCAACATTCACCTAGATTGGAAACTACTTCTCTAGGCTCCCTCGTCCCACCACTCTCTCCCTCTCTCTCTGCACTTCAAGCCCAATTGCCTTCTTGTGGTTTTTTTGAACATACTAAGCTCATTTCCATCCCCAAACATGGATCACTCTTCCCTCAGATCTTTGGATGATCTGTTCTTCCACACATTCCAATCTCTGTTCAGATGTTAACTTTACAAAAACATTTTCCTTGACCAACCTACTTAACCCACCCCCTGTTTCTTTACCCGGTATATTCTTAGCATTTATGGGGAATTATTATTTTCTTCCTTCCCTGTTTATGGTTGCTGTTTGTCATGGGAATGGAAACTTCGGGAAGATGGACACTCTGTGTTATTCACTAAATGTCTTCAGCCTGGCGTATGTTATGCCCGGTACTAATTCTCTAATCCATCTATTTTGAGTGAGTAAAAGGATTAATCAGGATTCTGGGATCAAGAATTGCTACAACTAGGTACTGGTGGCTTGTGGAATTCTTTATTTGGAAGGCTTTTGTTGTTCTATTTGCAGCCTTGGACTTTCCTTCTGGAAATAGTCAAGGAGACTGTTGCTTGTATTTGCTTGACTATGTTGCTGGCTTTTTATGTTCCACTTCCTTTCTGAGATACAGGCCATCTGATTGGACTGTGCAGTGAGTTGGCTGCTCCAGGGTTAGGAGTCTTGGCTCCATCCTCAGTGTTGAAGGCGTGGAATCCAGCACTTCTCTTAGGAGATGGTACGGGTGCTAATCCCTGCCCTTATGCTGAAGGAGTCACCACTCTTTCTCTTTATTCATGTGTCCCCTTTGCACCTTTGATATGAAAGGGTTGCTTGTCCCCCGCCTGGCGCAGCGGGGTGCATCCACAGACAGGGGATGTAACCTACCGCACGTCTGCATCCCCTGACCTGGGTCTGGGGTCCTGGTCGCTGCATCCCAGGTCCAAGGCAAATGCTGTAAATCTCTCTCTTGAGTTAGAACCTGAATGAGAGCCCTCAGGGTGGTGTAGCTTATGAGGAGAAGCCCGAAGTTTGAACTCGTTATCCGACCACAAGAGCAGCGCACTCTGTATTTTACATTATTTTTCTAAGGCTGAGATAGAATGTACTGGAAGAGTGAGAGGTCTGGGAGGAACTCGGAAAAACTCTAAAACCAAGATGTAGAAAGAATAAAAAGCAGAGTGAGAGAAATTTTGCTTTGGGCTGGTGAAGAGACACCAGTCTGTCTATTTTAAGCAGAAAGGGATTTACTATAGTGAATTAAGTGCTAGTAAGAGCATAGATATAATGACACACACACAAAAAAAGTGGGAACAATAATTTTTTTTTAATTGAAAGTGGTGAGAAAAATCAAAGATGTCTGGAACGTATATGGGCAAAATCCTTTTTTGGTGAGAATCATTCTGAGACACAAAATGTGAATTCAGTGACACATGAACAACAATGAACAGGAAAATGATTGAGACAGAAGACAAGCAAACAAACCCCCAAAACAGAAAACCCCCTTAACTGTATATCATACATAGAAACTCAACATGAAATGAGTTCATTAGTATAAAGTTGTTAGATCAGTTTCTACATGTAGTGAGTGGTCAATAAGCACTAGTTCAGAGAAACCAGAGCTTGTCCACCATGTTGAAGGTGCCAACTAACAAAACTCTTGTTGCGAGCTACGGGGAGCTCACTATTTTCAAAATCCATTCTATTCTTCCACTGTCAAAGCCAGTGGCAAAGCAGCTTACCCGGATTCCATCCTTGGTAAGGTGATTCTGAACACATCTGAAAAGTGTTAAGGTTGGTGGTGCCTACACCAACAGATTCTCTTTTTGTTTTTCCTCCATAAGATACTTCTTTTTAAATTACAAAAGTAATATATACACATGGTATCAAATCAAACAACAGAAAAGTATAAAGTTGAGAAATGCACCCAACTCAGTTTCCCTAATTCTGTTAACCAGTGTTAATGGCAGTGTTTATGTCAATCAACACCTTTTAAATTCAGATAATGTTTGTTTGTCTTGAGGAAAAGTTACAAAATAGAAACTAGAAGTAGAATAGCATGCCTTCAAAAGAAGTTCATTTCAGAGGATTATTGGTGGAAATACAAAGACGGTAAGCTTAAATCCTTTATGCACTTATGAACAAAAGGTAACCTTTTTGATATTTTGTTAGTTAATTCTAAAAATAAATTCTTATTGGTATTATTCTGGAGAAAAAAAAAAAAGGAATGCTCATTAAGCAAGACGGTGCGCTCCTTAAGGATTAGTATTATCGCAAAACCCTCACACGTGGTGAGCATTTTCCAAGTGTTAAATTAAAATAGGAAAAAGAACATCTAACTTTAAAAATGTCAGCCTTTTTTTTCATAAGGTCAACAGATTTCTTATTTTACCCATTATGATTATTATTTTTCTCCACTACTATCATGAAAATAACACATAAAATGTTTATATTCAATTTATTAATTTGTTTCATTTAATTACGACTATTGCACCATTTTGGAAAAGTCCTATGTATTTAAGAGCTTAATATATTTTCTCTTTGTTTTATTTTGTGATGATTGAATAGTTTTTAAAATGTATTTTGCAAACCTTCAATATTCCATTTGTATAATAGTTTAAACGGTCTTTTTATTAGCTTGTAGCTGGTTTTTTATTAGCTAGCTTTCTCCTTCTTGGACTCTTTTCTTCCCTCCTAGGAGAACTTTACTTCTTCTATTCATCAGGAAATCAAGGCCCCGTAATAGAGGGCTGGGTTATAGTTACTGAGATGGGGTATCCATCCCACTCAATATAAGGCATATGACTTAAATAATGACCAAATCCACACCTCAACCAATTGGTTTTTATTTATTTATTTATTTATTTATTTATTTGGCTGTGTTGGGTCTTCGTTTCTGTGCGAGGGCTTTCACTAGTTGCGGCAAGTGGGGGCCACTCTTCTTCGCGGTGCGTGGGCCTCTCACTATCGTGGCCACTCTTGTTGCGGAGCACAGGCTCCAGACGCGCAGGCTCAGTAGTTGTGGCTCGTGGGCTCTAGAGCACAGGCTCAGTAGTTGTGGCACACAGGCTTAGTTGCTCCGCGGCATGTGGGATCTTCCCAGACCAGGGCTCGAACCCGTGTCCCCTGCATTGGCAGGCAGATTCTCAACCACTGTGCCACCAGGGAAGCCCCAACCAATTGGTTTTTAATGGGATTCTTGCATATTTATATTTTAGTTTGTGTAAGGAATAGGATTCTTGTGCATCATTAACTATGGAAAGGTTAGGGAAGAGAAAATGGGAAGTGAGAGTTAAAAAATATATAAGGTTAATTGAAATTTCAGATTCTAATGCAATTAAGGCAATTCTGACTCAAGTTGGTGACAAAGAAACATACTTCAGATTTGTGTTAGCTGTGGTTTTGAGGAGCAGATTTTTCATTCTGGTTAGCTCTAATTTTGCTAAAGATACCAATGATTCAGAAAAAAAGTTCACGTTTCCATTTAGATGTAGGTAGTTTCTTTAGTGTAAATTTGAAACCAAATGACCAGGGCTTTCTAAAGCTGGATTTTACTTCTTCCTTTTCTTTCTAAAAGAGAGATGGTCAATGACAAGAGCTAAATTATCTTGATCTGAAAAATAAAGCTTTAATTAAAGAACATCACTTTCTTGTCCTGGAAGAAAATAAAACCGTATCTTTAAATATAGTCTTATGTGGATAGATTGAGAGGTTGTAATAAAGATTGGTATATCACTAATACTTTCTTTTTGTATTCATTAAAAAAGTAAAACTAATGGATTGTAGTTATTACAAAATACTACTGAATATATCAGTAATACGCATTTTTATTGGCTGCTGAATTTTCTAGTGAAGGCTACATGACACATGAATATGCTTCTAATTAGTTTAATTTACTTAGGGGGAAATGGACCTCATCAGCCAATTTTTTTAATGTTTCCATGATGTTACTTATTACTATAGTTTTTTTTTTTTTTTTTAGTTTTATGAACTAGGAATTTATTGTCAATGTTTGGTAAACAGCACTATGAATTAATACTTGCAAAAGGTGACAGTTATGTAGTTTATGTTATTGGTGATGCTAGTAATAAATAGTGACTCTGCCTGAGTCAAATCCTAACTTTGCCACTTATTTGCTGTGTGACTTTAGGCAAATTATTCAACCTTGTTTCCTATTCTGTAAAATGTCTCTGTTTACACGTGTACAAATTAGCAATAAAAATAATATCAATAGCCTTTTCTGAGGATTGAGTTAATTCGTATAATGCATTTATCACTCAATATATGCAATGTGGGTTTTTATTTTTCTGTGTATACTTTGAGCCAGTTCCCTTTCCCCAGCAGACACATTCAGTCACATTGGAGAATCCTCTTTCCTTTCATCCAAGGATTGAGTGTATGTTCTGGGAACTCAGTGACAGGGCTTTGGTGGGGCACTGGGGACAACAGAGCCGACGCTCCATCGTTGCTCACACACTTGTCTGCTGAGCAGAGCTGTCGTCACCCTGCTCTTCACCATCCGAGTCGTTTCTGATGTCTGTCCAATACGTCCGCGTCCTATCTGTCCCTGGTCACACGCACAAACTGCAAGGCTGTTTGAGGCCCCGTCTGCGCAGACTCTCGGTGCCTTGGTTCCTGCTCTGACCCCGCTACCCGCCCTGGGCCCTCCCCGTGGTGTGGACCCTGGGCTCCCTGCGTTCTTGGGCTCCACAAAGCTATCTGGCAGTTTGCATATGTACATATGATGAACTCTGGAACAAATTTAGAAGCACAGAAACATAAGCACTTATGAGATTTATCGAATCATTATTCTTATTATTTTGAGCAAACTCTTCCAAATTCCATTTTCTTTTTTTTAGAGGGAGAAAGAGGATTCAAGACAGTAATTAGGATACGCAGAGACATTACCAGTAACCCCGGGCTCTTATTCCTGCTGAGCCCTGGCCAGGGGGACTCCCCTGGACATTTGATCAGTTGACATTCTGACCATTAAACTAAGAAATAGGTGTGAGTCTAAAAAGGGACACCCTGGTGTTAAGCGCCGTCCCGTGAGTTTGATGTAGTAATGATTTGTCACATGAAAACGTATTTGCAGAGTGTTAGGAGGGAGAGATCACTTCTGGTTAGTGACTCAGAAAAGGAAAGAGGTTGGAGGAGGAGGTATTTGATTTAGGTCTGGGAAGATGTGTGGGCTTTTAAGCCAAAATAAATTTTGCAAAGGAAACCTGCGCTTGCCTTTTTGTACCCAAAGCTTATCTCTTTTCATGCTCCACTTTGATAAATAGAAGCGTTTTTGTGGTGGAAAGCACGTAGACTTTGGAGCCATCAGACTCAATGGTGCCAGTGAATAGCTGGATGACTTGGGAAAATCAGTCTCCAGGCCTCTGTACAGTGACCATGATCGATTCCTTCTGGGCTTAGAGGGTCAAGTGCTGAAACCTACACGAAGCACCCAAGGTTCCAGGCCCAGCACCTGTAACAACTCAAGAAAGGCTATTTCTTTCCCCCCTTTTGACCCTAGAGCTCTAATGTAAAGTTTATTTAGTGTGTACTGGGGACCTGGGGACAATTGCCTTTAGGCGCTGTGTGTTCTGTAAATAAGTATTCATAATCATCGTCTGCTTTCTCCTGGAAGGATCTGTAAAATGCAAGATTTCATTGCCATTGATACCTAACCCAAATGTGTATAATCATAAAATGGAACAAAATAACTGGTGACACAGAGCCTAAAGTGAGAAATCGATCTGGTTTACGGTTTGTTTTTTTTTTTTTAACTGCTAAATTCTGCAGAGAGCTGTTTTAAAAGGAAGTACATCTGCAGAGCTAACATAGAAGCTTTTGCAAGTGGTTGCATTTAGCAGAAAACATGATGTTTTTCTCCCAATTGACCTCTTAAGAATTATGTGACCGGATATACTCTGTTCCCCCTAACTGGACTTTGATAACATATAATTGAACAATTCCGTTCCTTTGTTAGATCTCTTTGCTCTTATTATGTAGAAGTTTACCCCAGCTCAAGAAGAATGAGACAGCTACTCTGGAGTACAGCTAGAAGGCATCACAAGTTGGAGGAATGGTGAAGGAAACCAAGAACTAGCTTTCTCAACCAACTAGGCTAAGCTTGAAGACGTAGAATTCACAAATGTCTGAATAACATTTTTGCATCGACATGGAGGGGAATTTCCAGCCTTGGTACTGCTGGGTGTGGGTTTGGGAAGAGGAAAATTAAAAGGAAGAAAACCCACTAAAAATGGAGAGGAAGTCAAAATACTGGTCTATAAAAATCTGGTTTTAACTTGCTCTAAGATAAAGCCCTTTATAATTATTCTATGCAGCCACATGCCTGAAATAAGTTTGAAATCACAGAACGGCAAAATTTATGATAAACAAAAAATCATCTTGGATTAGTCCTAAATAAGGATATCCTAATAGAGCAAATAATTTTATCTGAATAAATTTCTCATTAGTGATGTCTGCACAGCACAGCTTGGTGTCAGCAGAATAGGTCTGTCTCAGAAAGAAAATTGTGGTTAGACTGACTTTTGACTGACTTGGTGGTTATCCTGAAGAATTCAAATCCGTTTCTCCCCTGCAGGATTTTTCTCGACAGTGTTAGCCATCTAGCTCACCCTGTGCTGTCTGACCTGGCTCCTGTATCGTGCATTTTTGTATAACTGAACTGCCTTTTTCTACTTTAAACCTGCCATGTTGTGTTTGGTGGAGGGTATAGGTGCACCGTTATGGTTTGTAAGTTATGAAACCATTTATGAACGCCATTGAGAGTCAATCCATTTTTGTGTGAATGTTTTTTCTACTAGTTTCCCTTTCATTTTGCCTACATCAGTTACTTTGATACGGTGGTAATATTCACTCCTTGCTTGAGAGCAGTAGATTCAAGGCGTCATTTCCTGTGATGCTGTAGATTTCCTTTGGTGTCCTACTCTGTCTGATTCCTCCTCTTCTTTGTCATGGCATTCTTTCCTTTTATTTTCATATGTTGGCCAGTAGTTTCTGGTACTCATAGAGTATTAACAGAACTTTGGATGTTTAATAGTGATTTTAAAGACAAAATACCACTTTTGTGCTTACAGTAAATTCATAAAAGAGTTGCCATTGTTAGAATTTTTCCTGAAAAAATTTACAATTGTTAATAAATGGCATTTAATAAGAAAAATATACGAACACCTAGACTTGCTCTTAATTGCCAGGACACCGTTTTATCTAGTAGGTGTGCGTTGAGTGCCTACTGGTGATGAGAGAATATATTGTCACCCCTCTTCTTCCTCTTACCCTGCCTACTATAATTAGCTTGAGAATAAGTCTCTAAATAGACACAAGAAGTAATACATGCTGCAAGTGTGGCTCCAAATGCTCTAAGGGTCCAGAGTAGAGAGAGATTCTGTCTGTCTGGGGTAATCATTGAGGAATTAGCAGATGAACAGGTTCTTGGAAGACTTACAATGGGTAAAGATTGGGGATGAGCAATTTAAGTAGAAATAATGACAGGACAAAGTCCATGAAGGCAGCAAATATGAGATGTTCTTAGAAAATGATATATTTTTTCAAAGAAAAAAATATGTATGAAATAAAGGGAGTGAGTCCCCAAGTTAAAATAAAACTATATGGCAGATAGCATGAAATAAAGTTTACATGGTGTATTTTCTTGTTTAAAATCTGTACAGATTCAAGTTGGAGTGGACGTAAAACACTAAAATAAAATTTCATAGTAATTCTCACACGAAAAAAACCCACCCAAACTCCATTAAGTGTCAGTACTTGAAATGTGGTGACCTGCACATTCTCCGTAGATCTGCCCAGTGGAATTTCCCAGGCTGGGGAAACATTCTGTTAGCCAGAGTGTATCACGGTCCTTCTACTTCTCTAGGTCAGTCTGCCAAAGAACAGGGATGTGAGGAGTCCAGGCCTTCATCTGTGTGATTAGAAGGAAACGTTCCTTTACAGCAGGAGTAGACCACTTTTGATAGGTCTGTCTAGGCTTGTTATCACTTGCCCAATTTGGTAACTGATTATAATTCCCATTTGCTCTGCCTGTGTAGGAAAGTCATAGATTATCTGGTTACTAAAACATACAAATAATGCATATATACAACTTTAGCGTGAGGATTTCTGAGAAGGAATCCAGAAGAGCAAAATCTTTGGAGCAAAGACTTTTGGATATCAATATTATATCGTACTCATTATCCATCATTATCAAAATCATTTTTATTATAAAATCACTTTTATTATAAAAAATCTGTTTGTACATAGAATTCTCCAAGGCTCAGGCTGAAATCACCATGATAGCTTATATCTTCATGAAATAGTAACTTCTTCTGCTCTGGTATGATGATAAAATTATACAGGTTTTTGTGATAATAAAGAAAAAAGATGAAAGAAACATTACCTATGCAGCATAATTTAGGGAATGAAATGTTTAATCCATTTTAGAAAAGCAAATCTGTATTGATAATGAAAAGTCCCTATCAGTTTACTTTTATGGGAAAAGTTAAAATTTTCTGAATAGTTGGGTCAAATCCCAAAATACCATACGACTTTATAACACAAAAATGAAGACCATCTATTGTATTCAAACCATGTGTTCAGGCTAAACGGTAATGTTAACTGGATTTCCTGAATCCAGCCCGGAAACTTTGATATCCTTCTGTGCCACGTGGGGCTTAAAAGCCTCTGCCTATGGAGGATCAGACCTCCTTTCATCAGCCTGGCTGCCCCTGATCCAGTCGTGTTCCTATTAAGTTCTGTTGTAACCCCTCCTGGTAAAGGGACAGAAGCTGGCTGTTCTTTTCTTTCTCTCATTTTTACAGCGATGTAGCTCAGTTTGTGCCTGAGTATTTCAGTAATAAATAGATATTATGAACCAAGAAAAGAATAAGAATAGAATGGTGAAGTTGACCAAGCTATTAGAGAGTATTTTCCCTATTCAACACCTGCTTCAGTCTCATAGGATATTGGAGGCTGAGCTCTGGGGGTCTCAGACATCCTGAAGTATAATTCAGAGAATACGAAAAAGATACACACTTTAAAGCTCCTGAAATTCAGTGCCTGCAGATTTTCATCTCTTCCTGGTACAAAGCAAAAATGATCTCCATTCTCTTATCTGTGCACAAGGCATGAATGTTAATTGATGGCTGTTGTTCCTGAATTACATTTGGACTACTGGGGAAAACCCATATGTGATCAGTTTAGTAATAGAGTGAGTTCGAATGTAATGTCACAGATGGGCAGTGAAACTTTAATTCATACTTTTTTGATCTCCAACTTGGATTACAGTCATTCTCTGCCTCCCGGCCTCCTTCAGGTGTCCCACTGGAAAAAGAAAAGATAGCCTGTACAATTATGCAGCCCCTGAGATTTTAAACATTCAGAGTCTGGTCAACGTGTAGCTCTGCTTGGAGCGCTTGGTCCGGCCCGTCAGTTAGGGCCAGAATGGATGCTAAGAGGTCCTAGGGATGTGTTTTTGAAACACGGCGTGAATCCAAATGAGTTTCAGGTTCCCTATTGTCCAAGCCCAATTTTGCTCAAGTGTAAAAACGTGCGGTTTTTATTTGTTCAGAACTGCTATTATAAATCATGATGCCCCATAGCTTTTTCAAGCGGTTGTGGAATATAGTTTTCCCAGACAGATTCAGAATATCAGACCTGTCGTTGAATTTAGGTCAAGGCTAAAGTGACTCGTTTAATTTGCTTTTTTTTTCCAGCGGTGCGGTATTCTTTCCGTGCCTTCCATGTAGCTTTGCCAGGATTTTTTAAAACTCCTTTAAGAGCTTAGTATTCTAATATTTAGAATGGTTAAAGTACACACAGTTGAAATCTTGTTTAAAACTATGCTCTTTTAGAACGAACTTATGGTTACCAGAGGGGAAGCGTCGGGGGCGAGGGATAGTTAGGGAGTGTGGGATTGACATGTACACGCTGCTGTATTTAAGATGGGTAACCAACAAGGACCTGCTGTAGAGCACAGGGAACTCTGCTCAATAGTATGTAACAACCTAAATGGGAAGATAATTTGAAAAAGAATGGATGCATGTATATGTATAATTGAATCACTTTGCTGTACACCTGAAACTAACACAACATTGTTAATCAGCTATACACCAATATAAAATAACAAGTTTAAAAACAGCATGCTCATTTATATGCATACTCTACTATGTGTGGTGATACCATAGCCACGACCCCTACCACTTTCTTGCTGATGACAAAGAAACACCAGACATTCCGTATTTTCCTTATAATATAATTCTATTGTACAGGATATTTTATAAACATATTTATCATTTTTCCTAGGTATGATTTTTACCCTAAGCCCCCAAGTCGTCACATTTGTGTCAATCTTATTTGAAAGTAAATCATGAAAATGCATTTCCACTTTTTTTTTTCTTCAATATCTGGAAACAGAAATAGCCATAAGGGCCTTTGTTTCTGAATGCAGTTGCATAATTTGGTTTCTTTATCTACTGGCATTTCCCCATTTCTTTTAAACATGTTTCTTCGGCTATCTAGACATACATTTGTCATATGGATTGAAGTCGGTATAATTATTTTCCCTTTTTACCTATTGGTCATATTTTGCATGGGATGACAGTTTTATGGGAATTAAATATCAGGAATACCTGTTTCAAGGAAACGATATACTATTAGTGACTAGCTACCTTGGTTTTATTCTCCTGAACATCGTATATTCCTCAGCAGTATAGTTACAGGCAGCATGCAGTGAGAAACACACATGAAATCTGATATCGACAAATCTGGTATTCTAGGACAAGCCATTTTGCTTTTTGAGCTGCTTTTCTCATCAAGGAGATAGTTGTAGTTCACACCTCACATGGCTTTTGTACGGATTAAAAGAAATATGAAAGCATTTCAAAACTTATAAAATTATTAGCAAATATTAGTTATTTATAATACTGCTCTAGTGGAGGAAAGCTTTTATTGACAAGAAACAAAGTATTTAGCCACTAAATTCAGTATTTAATTTTGAAGCACAGAATTTCTTCTGTTAACAGCCGAAGCCCTCCCTTCTGCCTTTTGCTGTATATTCTCTTCCACTTTGGGGGTTCATTACTAGTATAAAACAATGCATATGTGTGACCTCTACATTGCATTTTAGTAAAAGTCAGGTAATAAACAAAGGTGTTGAACATGTGCAAAAATATAGCAGTAAATATGGAAAGTGAAAATATACTCTAATAAGGCCCTTTTGAAATATTTCACTCTGTAAGTTCTCAATAATAAAAGCAGTCGCCATATTTCCAAACAGTCACAGAATATACTGGTAATTATGTTGGCATTAATACACACTCCATATCTATATTTTTCTCCAGTGTTTCTTTAATGTCGTGAAAACTAAACATTGGATTGTTCTTTTTCAGTTGATTAAAGAACCATTTTTGAACTTATCTCTGAACTTTTCCTAGTAAGGGAAACTTGATGTTCGAATACCTGTGAGTTCAGATGGTACCATGTGGATTGGGACGGAGGGAACTGATCTCATTCCCCTCTTGTTTCCTCTCATCCCTACTCTGTTTTGTGAAATTGTCCTCTTTCTCTGAGAAAGCAAGAAGTCATATCTGCAGCTTTTCTTAGGGACTCACAAATGAGCTCCTTTAATTCTGTGGACCAAGTCCTTTTGCAGTTACCATAGTACTCAGATCCAAACAATACGGCATCTTTTCCCTTGAACTGTTTTAAGCTCACGGGCTTCTTGGCTTCTTGCTTCATTGTGTTTTCTCCCTGAACTTTTCACTACTGAATTTTTTCTTCTTTCTTTTGTATTCCATCGTAGCCAAACTTATATATATATATGTTAATTTTTAAAAAGAAATATTTGTAAGTGGGGAGGCATCTCAGAGATGAACCAATAATTTACGATGTCCATGACAGTAATTACTTGACAGTAATTCTGTGTATTAATTGTAAAACAATCTCATGAGGCTTCATTCAGGACCAATTCACTTAGCTTTAAAAACGAATACAGAAGGCGTGATATTGCATGACTACTAACAACAAAGTAAGGTCTCCTAACGCCCAGGTGAGCGTCCAGTGTCTCCAAATTACTTCCACTGTTCATAAATTACTTTGTCATTGACCAGCTGATAAACCTTTCCTTCCAACTGGTACAAGATGGAAGTAAAGAGAAACAGCTAGAAAAATGCATCTATGTAAATGCATGGTTGGACTTCCTTTTACAGACTGGGTTGAAATAATTATAGGGGGTGTAAGTAGCAGTAAAATTAACTCTGGGATGTTTCATTTCACATAGGATGAATTCTTCTCTGCATGACCCTACTGCTGTCCCATCCCCTAAGTCAATATTTTTCAACCAACGTTTTCTGAATGTATGCTCTGTGGTAGGTGCTTGGTAGAGGCAAGACATACAGATAGAGCTCTTGGCTTGAGAAACTCATGAACTACTTATTTGACTAGAATACTTCAGTTGCAGGGAATTTATTTAGGGGGAGGTTTCTGTCTAAATAGCAATGAAAATAACAAACGTTTACTGTCTTGTAGAGTCAGCAGAGCATCATAGTTAAAAGTGTGGATCTAAATTTTACCTCTCGAAGTGCTGAACATTGGAAAAGTAGTTTGTTTCTTCATCTACCAAAAAAAAAAAAAAAAATAACAACAGAATCTAACTCAAAGGACTGTTGTAAGGCTTGAGTGAGTTAATATTTGTACAATACTTAGAATAGTGCCTGGATTCAAATCATTGTTAAAAATAAATAAAACGCCTTACTTATCCCAAGGACAGATCTAACATTAGAAATTTAGAGACTGTATGAGTCATCTACTGTTGTGTGATAAATTACCCTCAAACGTAGCAGCTTAAAGCAGACATGATTCTTGGATAGTTTCCAGTAGGTCAGGCATGGGGCACAGGGGTGTCTGTGTGTCTCTGACCAGGGCAGCTCATTAGGCTGCAATTAAGCTGTTAGCAGAGGCTGCAGACATCTCAAGTCTTGATGGAGCAGGACTGGCTTCTAAACTCACCCCTGTGAGTCTCAGGTCCTCACAGGCTCTTGGATGGAGATGGTTCTGTGCCACATGGGCCTCTTCATGGATCACTTTATAACATGGCGCCTGGCTTCGTTCAGAGTGAAGGATGGAGGGAATGAAAAAGGGCACCAAAATGAAAACCACTGCTTTTTTGAGGAAATGACATTCCATTACTTTTACTGTATTCTACTCAATTAAAGCAAGTCACTAGGTCCAGGCCACACTCAAGGAGAGGAAATTTACACAAGGGCATGAACACGAGGAGATGAGGTGGATTTCACTGGGGATCATCTTAGAGGCTGTCAATCACTGAGGTGATGAACATTTTTTTAAGCCTATGAATGCTAAATATTATAATGTACTTCCATTAATAGAGAGCCTGAAGCCTCTTAAAATCTCCAGAGACTTGACAATCTGCGTGTACTTCCTTTGGCCAACTAACATTTTGTCTCCGATGCCAGGTTGTTAACTATATTTGCTATTGGTCCATTGTCTCTGAAATGTACAAAGACCTCTGTTAGTTGAAGGTTGCCAGATAGATGTATCCTAGTACTGGAAAGTGACACTCTCTTTTCTCTGAATCTCTTTCTTGTTGAGCATTGATTATCAATCCCATGAGGAGGGCTCCAACTCCATGCAGAATAGCAAAGGTCATCACTACACCAACCACCAGGAATAGAAGACCAAACACTTCTGATGGTTGTATCTTGTATGGAAGTTGCCGAGGAAAACACAATGCAGTCAAGCACAGGACGCAGCAATGCTTTACTTACATGAAGAGACAGCAAAAGACCAGCTTTAATAGTGGGCGTTGGTCCCCCATGGCCAGCAGGTCTCTTCCCACAGCTACACGGGGTTATTCACCTACATACATGCCTCTCATGCACCATGGAAGGATGCTTCCCTTCCCCACAGAGGATAGATACAGCAGTGGGGTTGGCCAGCTACCATATGTCACACAGGCTTAAGCAGAACAAAAGAGTATTCACTGAGCCTGAAACAAGGTAAGATATTCCCACACAAGGGGATAAGCCCAGCACGGGCTGTGTGAGCTCCTTATCTCTCGGTAAGGAAGTGTTCCATGCCCAAGGTCCATTCTTTTTTTTTTTTTTTTTAATTTTTTTCTATTTCTTTTTTCCAAGTGACTTTTGCAGGACTAGAGAATTTTTATTTTTCTTTCTTTATTTTTTTCTAGGCACATGGCTTGCAGGATCTTAGTTCCCAGACCAGAGATTGAACCTGGGCTCTGGCAGTGACAGAGAAGAGTCCTAACCACTCGACCACCGGGGAATTCCCCCAAGGTCCATTCTTATGCAACAACATGGTAGAAAGATTGCGTGCCCGAGACAGCCTTTTCCAACATTTCTGTTAGTGTGTGGTTTGGGTTTGTTGTGCCCACCCTGATTTGTGGATTTGCCGTATAGAATTTAGTTAAGACTACCGCTTTTAGAACAGTTCTCAGAGAAACTCAAACATGATGGCTTCTTTGTCCTCAAGGCCCCAAAATGATGATTCAGAGTATTTTTACCCTTATGAGAAACTACATTATGTTTTAAATCATTCACTTAGAACTAAACCATGAAGATGGATGATAAAATGATGGGGAGAAACGTGCTTATTGAATTCAATATGGATAATCAACCTATATCATTCAAGGTAAAAAGAGGGAAATAATGTTCTAAGACAAGGGGTGCTATGATTTTATTTGGTCCTGAAGTATACAGGTATATTCTATTTTACCCAGATCATTTCCATCAAACATACATAATTGAGATTTTGTTGCCAATTAACTTCAGTTGTGTGGACTTAGACAATTGTCCTTGAACCACAGGCTTCATGTGAACTCCTTCTGAAGTGTATCTGGAAGAGACAACAATTTTTTCTGTATGGTTGTGTTTCAGTTAGAATTCCTGTGCTTATGTTGCATCTGAACTCTTTGAAAACCTTGATTTAAATGAGGAGCAAAGATCTCAACATTCTCTTGCAAGGTCCATTCTAGCTGCAACATTCTGCAATTCCATGTTTCCAAAAGGTGCAGAGTTGTTCTGAATTGTGACTAGAGTGGCAGTGAACTCTTGTTCTCTCAGAGTGTGAATGGTAAGGCACAATCTCCTAACACCTTTGTAACCACAAAATTACGTTTCTGTATTTTTTCTGATGAACAGAGAAAGGAGAGAAACTTAGTCGTGAGAGATTTCTTGGTTAAATTAATGTTCCTAACCTATACAGTAAATGATTTCTTGTTGGAAGAAATAATTATTTCTCTGGGCTCTTATTAGACCATCTGCATAACTTCAGCTTTTCATCCTAGTTTTCCCCTATTATTTCTGAACACTTCTTTATTAATTATCATTTCTTGCGATTTCATTTTCAATTTCTTCCGCCCCACTAGCCTCTCTCCTTTGTCTATAAGGCAGAATAGAAATTTTCCTCTGATCACGCTATTTCCGCAGGGAACTGGCTTCTGATGTGCCTTTTTTTTTTTTTTTTTTTTTTTAGTAATCTTTTTTTTAAAATTTATCTATTTATTTTTATATTTATTTTTGGCTGTGTTGGGTCTTCGTTTCTGTGCGAGGGCTTTCTCCAGCTGTGGCAAGTGGGGGCCACTCTTCATCGCGGTGCGCGGGCCTCTCACTATCGCGGCCTCTCTTGTTGCGGAGCACAGGCTCCAGACGCGCAGGCTCAGCAGTTGTGGCTCACGGGTCCAGCCACTCCGCGGCATGTGGGATCTTCCCAGACCAGGGCTCGAACCCGTGTCCCCTGCATTGGCAGGCAGATTCTCAACCACTGCGCCACCAGGGAAGCCCTGATGTGCCTTTTAAATAAACAAAACTTTTGGAAAGAGAATATTTTGACACCCTCAAACATTCCATTTCTGCTGCATCCTCTCGTTTATTAACCCTCAACAATCTGCCTTCCACCTTAAGTCCATAACAACGGATCGACAAACTTGAAGGTCACGTGATTGTATAATGACATAAACAATGGTCCTTTTCCATTTTTCATCCTCCTCGATAAGCCCTTGACATCAGACACTAATGCCCCTCATCACTTTTGCAGAAATCCGTCACCCTGGCTTTCTTGACACAGAATTTGATAGTCCTCCTATCTCTGCCTGCTTTATCTGTTATTATTCGTTATTAATTTTCTCCTACTGTTATTCCAAAAATTCTACCCTGGGCCATCTTTTCTATCTCTGTAGCCTTCTCTTGGCCTTTCTAGTCACTCTCGTAACTCTAACTATTTGTTTCTTCTTTATTCACTAGTCCTAATCTCTCTCCTGATTTCTACACCTTCCTTACACTTTTGATTTACAGAAATTTTGACATTAAAGATGTCTTAGTCATCTTGATTACTTACTCAAGTAAATTATCAAAAAGAGGAGATGGCAACAAAAAAATCACAGTACTATTATAATGCTACTTGCTTATTATCTACACTTGAATATTCCAACTGGGCAGTTTAAAAACAGAAATAAATCTAAGCGCTACATGGCTCTCACGGCATTACGAAAACTGAAGTTTTGAGTTGGGCTTCCCCACTCAGAGTGGCTCTCAGAGGAAGCGGCTGCCTCGGCCACCACCAGGAAGCTGCCCCTTCCTTCTGGCTTCAAAACCAAGCCACATCTGCCCAAATGAGGAAGCTGCCCAGTAGGGCATCCATATGTTGAATCCGGAGTGTCCCTCTACAGATTACAGCGCACGGGTGGTCTGCATCTGCCCACATCCACCAGTTTCTAATCAGAATCTTGAATGAGTTATTTGATTGGCATACTTTAAATGACGGAAAGAGCTGTGGATGGAAGACAGTCTGGGAGAGGCAGGTTGCTCTAGATGCTTAGCTCCGGCAGTACAGGAGGGGATGCCAGCAGAACGCTGGGATTGATGTTGAGTGAGACGGTTCATATTTCTGCCGTCCTCTTGGTCCCGTCAAAAAGCATACATGACCTGCTTCTCATTCTTAAATTTCAACAGAACAATAATAGACACATATGAAACATGCTTTTACCTAACCAACGGCAACTCTTCCTCATATAGGCAGCAAAGTATACTCTATTCAGACAGAAGATCCAAGGTCTCACCAGTTCCTACATCCATCTCTGGGTGATATCCATTCCTCCCTGCCATCCTGTAAGCTGTGGACTATATTATAAAGTTAACCACTACTTGTAAAATTGAAGACCCTATAGAAAAGCAGTAGAGAAAAGGGAGAAAAGATAAAGAAGTGATATTAGATACTTAAGAGAAATTA
Organism: Eubalaena glacialis; assembly: GCF_028564815.1. Lineage (NCBI taxonomy): Eukaryota > Metazoa > Chordata > Mammalia > Artiodactyla > Balaenidae > Eubalaena > Eubalaena glacialis. The sequence continues at coordinate 4,743,370 of NC_083735.1, read as the reverse complement.
AGAAAATATTGGTAGTTTCTAAAGCCCTATTTTTCTATATTTCTATATAACTTTCATGAGAACATAGGGGGCGTTTATAACTTCTTCCCTTCACTATCTGTATAGTCAGGGTTCTCCAGTGCAACAGACAAATAGCATCGGGTTCTTGCTATCCGGCTAGGTAGCTAGCTGTTGGTCAAGATTGTTATAAGGATTTGGCCCACGTGATGATGGAGGCTGAGAAGTCCCGAGATCTGCAGTCAGCAAGCTGGAGACCCAGGAGAGGAGATGTGTGGCTCTAGTCCAAGTCCAAAGGCCTGAGGACCAAGAGAGCCGATGGTGTAAGTTCCATCCTGAGACCCTGCCGTCTCTACACACAAGAAGTGCTGATGTTCCGGTCTGAGTCTAAAGGCCAGAAAAGACCAACATCTCAGCTCAACAGTCAGGCAGGAGGAGTTCCCTTATGCAAAACCAAAAGGAGGCAGCTTTTTAAAATTTCATTTGGGCTGATTGGATGGGACCACCCACATTTAGGAGTGCAATTTTCTTTCCTGGGTCTACTGACTCAAATGTTAGCTTCATCTAGAAGCACCCTCACGGAAACACCCAGAATAATGTTTGACTCAATATCTGGGCACCCTGTGGCCCAGTCAGGTTGACACGTAAAATTAGCCATGACATTACCCATTCTAAGACCTGTTTTCCCTCAGAGGACACATAAACAAATCAGGGTTTATTCTCTGTGGGTAACTCAACTCTTCCTGGTCATAGTAGAGTTGGGAGGCAACCCAGAGGATCCCCAGTTTTCCAGACATATTCTTTTTTATCTTCACAATATAGCAGTGACTCTATTTCCCCTTTAACTGTATTAATCACCCCAGTAAATGCAGTAAATGCATGTCACTGGACCATTCTTCTTTGTTGGTCCAGTGACATGTGGACCCCGAAGTGACCAGACCTCATCTGCTAGTGCAGTGCGACCATTTTCATTTTCTCAGCTGAGAGCATCTCTCCCTTGGGTACCTTTTTAAGTTACAGTGCAGACTAACTTGCTGTAATGAAGAAAGCCCCAAATATCGTGGCTTGAACAAGATAATTATTTCCCTCTCACACGAGTCCAGAGTTGGCCGGTGGTTTAAGGCATAGAAGTATCTTTGCTTAATAAGATTATCCAGGGGTTCTGTCAATCTTGTTCTATCTTGTAGCTCTGTAATGCCTCAGGGTCTCATCTGCCTGCTCAGGACTGGCTCATCTGCTTTATACCTGTGAATTCTAGCCCACACACATGCGGAAAGAAAGGAAGGGAAGTTCAAGAATTTTCCTTCTTAAAGGATTTGACCTTGAAGTTGCATGCATACTTCTGATCGCACCTCATTAGCTAGAACTGTGGCACATAACTCTATATAGAGGCAGTGGAAAGCTGGAACTTGTCTCTAACTGGGCAGCCATTCACTGAACAAATATGCAGGGTGTTCTATTATTAACATGCAGAGGGAGATCATTGGTGTTGGGGAAGTTATCAGTCTGCGCTATGGTACGAAAACCTCTAAAAATCAAGATACCAGAGTTTCAGGGATGGGAAGCAAAAATATTATGAGAGGGACTTCAGGTGTAACAGTGAGCGATGCTACTTTCACTCCTTGGTTCCCAGGCCTGTGTGTTTTGTCTGTGGTACTTAACATCAAATATCTGATGATGGTTTGAGGTGTATATCACATCCCGAAGGACAGTTCCCCAACCACACCAAAACTGGTGCCCCCTGGGAGGATAAATCTTTCCTACTGTCCATCACGGCTCCCCTGATGGTCATGAAACATCAGTCCACCTCTGCATGGTTCTAACACATTGCTTTAGGAAACGAAGGTTAAATGTTTTCTTCCCCATCAACTGGCAGAGTACTTCTCACAAGACTTTTTGAGGGAGAGGAGGCCGTACAATAAGCGTAGAGATGGTGAGAATTTGAGCTCTCTGCTCAAGCAACTTACTCTTATCCACAGATAATAGCACTTTTCAAGAATAGAGGTAACACTTTGTCTCACCAATGTATTGCTTGGTGTCTTGATAAAGGGAGCCTTAGAAGACAGAGTTAAGGGATGGCTTAGTGGTCACTCGTTAAAAAATCTAGAAGAATTATTAATATTTATTCTCCTTATTCTTTGTATTCTTTTTACATTACTCAAAAAAAAAAAAAAAAAGTGCTGTCCTTTTAACTTCATCCATCCTGGGCCATGACTGAATCTAGCTTTCAACCAACCAATCAAGTAGACAATCAGAACTTCAGCAGGTTCTTGATGGGCTAAAAATAAACCTATCCCAAGATTTTGTTTCTCTTTCCCTGATTTAAAATCCTCAGAATTTTTAAGAGTGTGAGTTTCTCAGCCAGATTGTCTAGTTTTGAATCCTGGTTTTCTACTAACTAGCTGTGTGATCTTGGATAAGTTGCTTAACCTCCATATACCTTACTTTCTCTATTTGTAAAATAGATATAGTATCTACTCATGATTTAATTGTCAGTACATTTAAAGAGGTTATATATATACAGTATATATATGTCTATATACACTACATCTGTATCACAAAGTCTATGTTGAATAAATGATAGCTCTTTTTTTTTTTAATTGAACATAGGTCAGCATCTCTAGTTTGAAGGTAAAAATCCTTCATCGTTTTGTTCTAGTCTTTACTTCCACCCATTGTTTTACACCAACCACGTATTCCAAGATTGTGAAGCTGGACTACATCCTGCTTCCTGACAAGTCTCTCACTTTTGTATTTGACATCTTTTCCTGACAAGTCCTTTCATGGAACACTGCTTATTGGATTTTACGCATCTTACAACGCTCACATCAAGTGCTGCTGCCACTGTGAAATCTTTCTTGCTGTTTTTCTGTTTGAAGGTGATCTTTCGAAAATCTTCATTGTGGGTCATGTTTTTTTTCAGGACACCTCATTAATTAATTCACTGATTAGAGAATTAGACACATCTTAAGTGAATACCTACGATGTTTAAGGAGAACTTTTCACTGTGAAAGGAACTTGCAAATTTGTAGGAGAAACAAAGGTATAAATAGATAATTCCAATACAGCAGTTTGATGTTATGAGAGTCATGGTTAGACAGGTTACTTAGCTCCAAATTGGGAAGCCAGAGAAGGCTTCCTGGAGGAAGCAATGCCAGAACTGAGTTGTAAAAACAGTTGTAAAAACTGTTATGAAGTTCACATGGGGCTGAGGTGGGGAAATACTGAAAAGGTAGACACTGGAAAGGTACGATCCCAGAGGACCATGTATGAGAGAGTAAGGAGTTTGGACATATTTTTAAGTGCCATTAAAGACTTTTCAGCAGATTTTTAATTCAGATAATTCATCTTAGCAGTAATACGGAGGTGGGGCTTTGGGGCAAAAAAGACCAATTGAAAGTGCATTGCCATAATCCAGCTGAGAGATAGGAAGGGCAGGAATAGTAGGACCAAATGGAAAAGATGGAATAATTTGAAAATTATTCATGAGAAAAATTAGAAGCACTTTATGATCAGTTAATTCTGGGAGATGAGGAAGAGGAAGGAGGTAAATATGTCTTTTAGGTTTTAGCAGGGATAACAGGGAGGTTGGTGGTGCTAAAGAATATCACCTAAATCTGAAACTAATATAGTGCAGAGGACAAAAGGGCAGGCTTAGTATGTTTACTGTGTACATGTGGTGGATCGTACCCTGACCTTTTCAGGTCTACTTATTCACAGATATATCATTCTCTGAGGTGAAAACTTGAATATGAAAGACAAAGGAGACAGTATCTTGGTATAATCGTGTCCCACATAGTCTGTATTTGTACAACAACCAGTTGTTCACATCATCTGACTTACTATAGATGGGAAAAACTGCTAAGGTAGAAAAAGTCCATAATCTTAAACATAAAGAGAGAGAAAAGGAAAAAAAAGGAAGAAGGAAGAAAAAACAAAGAAGAAAAAACAGAAAGAATGAAAGGAAACGGAAGATAAAACATCCATGTGGAAGTTGAATTTATATGAATGTAGAATTTGATAAGAAATTGAAACTGGTAAATATGATCACAGATGAGCAGATACCTAATTAGATAATGAAAAATTACTTTTCATTTAAAATCAACTAATCTCTACCCTCATGCCTTTTTTTTTAAAAAAGGATTTATGTAAATTATTTGGTATGGTAGATGTTCTTCTGTAAGGAGACACTGATGGCAGAGTGGAGTAATGGAAGACAAATTGGGCTGAGACCCCAGAAACCTGGGTCCTAGCTCTATCCTGTCCTAAACTTGGCTGGACAAGACACTAGTCCAAAAGTAAACATTGTTTATGTCCCCTAAAATCTACATCTGTTGCTTCTATAGCTAGGCCTAGATTTTCTTGATTTTTTTTTTTTCTTTTCAGTTACCCTCTTGTTGAAATCTTTTGATATTTATAATCTGATTCACTGTGGCTCAGAAATATTCGTCTTCTTCCAAAATGCTTGTGAAAAGAGAAGCAGCACCTGGGAACTGGACACAGACATGGCTGCCTATGAAGTACTCAAATCAATCAAGACTAACACAAAATGATATAATAATATAAATTAAGGCTCTGGAGTCAATAATTTTAACTTCCATCTCTGCTAACACTGAAGCAATTATAGGGATAAAGAATGGCTATCACTCAACCGTCCATTAAGGCATCTCATCGGTAGGTTAAAGGGTTAAGACTTGATTAAAAAAAAAAAAAAAAAATACACCAGTCAAGTTCAAGGGACAGAAGGAAATGAAATGGAAATGGGTTACTAGGTGAATATAATTAGACAGCATTTCACAGAGTAGACATTTTATAAATATAAGTTGTGTAAATGTATGAAAGAGCCTGAAGTCTTGGCTTACTTTTTGCTCTAAATTAATATTAAAATTTTATATTATTATTAATGTTCTTCACAGGTTGAGTTGTATCTGCCTTTAGCAGTAGGACAATGCACATTTCTGAGCCTCATCTGTAATTCACGTATGAAGAATTAAACGTGTGTGTGTGTGTGTAATTACAGGTGTGTGGAGAGGCTGGTGGTATTCAATTTTTACCTGTTTCTAACAAACTCAGTTGACTGCAGAGATTAATTTTCAGTTGATTTTACATTGCATGAGGATGCTGAGTAGTGCTAGACTTAAAAGTTTTTGAAAAGAGGAAATCTGCTCTTTCTAGAAGAAATTTATATTCAGCAAGATGAAAACAGTAGTTATACTACTGTATTGGCGCAGCATAAAACACTTAAAATTAAGAAATTTCTTGAAAATTTGTGGCACCTATAACTGGCTTTCAGAATTCATTCAGTGGCATGTTAACTGAAGTAAAAATGAATAGAGGCGTAATCCAACGAAGAAATGATACAGACAATCTGATTGGCAGAATTCTTTTGATGGGGAGGTAGAGTTTCGCCTACCATCTCTATAGATCTAAGGGAGAAAATACGTTGTTCACAAAACTTAAATTCAGTGGAGGAACTGATTCGATTTTTGAATTTATGTTTAGTTCGTAAATAACTTTCCTCTTTGCAGACCACCATGTCCTTGAAAAGTTAATTTAGTTTTATCTCTGGATACAAGAGGCTTCGCATGACAATGGAAGTTGAAAGCTTCCCAGGTAAAGATCCTTCAAAGAATAAGGGACTCATGATAGGGAAGGATAAAAGTCAACGGTTTATACCATTCAACTGCTTTTAAGATTTTCATCAAATGCATGCCCTGCAGTAGAAACTTACTAGAGCAGCTTTCCAGCAGAGTTAAAATCATAAAACAATGACATTGTTCTCTTTGTTTCTCTGAGCTTTCACACGGGAATGACAGCAACCGAACTGTGTATCAACTTACTTTCTTCCCCTTTTGGTGTTGGAAAAAAAATCTTACCCTGAGGTACACGATACAGTTATGCAAAAGCTGCTTCATTTTTGTTTTCGGCTAGAAAAATACAACTTTATTCTAAGAGTGTTTGTGTTTTATGGATTCTGGTGTGAATACGCCATGGGTTTACTCAAGGACAAAGTCTTTCAAAACACAAAAAAGGAGTTCATTGCAATTTTTAAAATAAATATTAACTTGGGATTTAAAAAAAAGTGTTTACTAATACCTTTTCATCAGATGCCTAGAATTTGATTTTTTAAAAATGTGTGTATATTTTATGGCAATGGCTATAGCTTACATAAAAACAAGCATTTGCAGCAGGGAAGGGGACTTCATGTTCCTATTTCTGGGTTGTTGCCAGCCCGTGACCTCACGCTGATGTTTGCTCTGGAGCCCGCCAGGAGCCTGCCACATGCAAGTGAACGACTTCCTCCCTGCCCGCCTGTGTGTTCTATGTTCCCTCCTGTGAGCAAAGCCAGGAAGGGAGCAGAGTATGACTGTCCTCAAAATGCCAAGTACAGTTTTGAGTTGAGGCACTTTCTTAAAACCTACATTGTAGCTGTTTCACCAAAAAGATATAGAATACCATACAAGTCTTGCTTTATGTTATCTTGCAAGCTAATAAAAGCTAAAATTAGTTTTCTTAGATATTCATTGAGTAGAAGCTTTGCTTTGAGTTGCCTTTTTGAGATTTAATTTTTAAAAATTCCTTGATGTTGGCACTGAAAAGCCACTGCCAGAAGGTTCACTGGGACAGACTATACTAATCTGGCTACACTTCAACTGGGTTAATTGCATTTTGACTACTTAAATTTTTCTGCATATGATATTTCTCTTTATTCATAGAAACGTCATAGTTTGCTGAATGACATCAAGCACCTGTTATATTTCATTTCTTTAAAGTTTCTGAATGTTAGGGATTGTTACCACATCAGTTTCTGTGTAAATGGTTTTGATTAGAATTAGGTTGAGAATAAATTATTATGCTATTTTATCATAGTCCGTATAGCATGGATAAATACATCCCAGGCAGGTATACTCTGCTACCACCGAATTAATACTGAAGCCGTAGTTTAAAAATGTCATGAGGAACGAGCGAGCCATGCATTTGCAGTGGTATTGGAGGGCACACGATTTTCACCTCCATGTCTCAGCCTCTGCTACTCCTGAGGAAAGCTCACATTTGAGGGAGCTGGCATATTACTCAACAAAAAGGTCAAAAGATTCATCAGGGGGCTGGATGGACCTGTCAATTCTTTTCACTGTCTTCGATGGAAATTTGAATATTACTTGGACTTTTATAGTTACTATGATGGCTTAGGAAATTAGCTTAATTCTCAACAACCTTTTATCCCCTGGCAGACGTTCACCGCGCCCCTCAGCTTCTCCCCGTCAGCAATGTCACTAGATTTGTCAGCTACAATGATTGCTTTCGGCACTTCTTCACTAAGTTTTGTAAACCCTCCTTACATGGTGCACACAAACTCGTGTGACTTCTAGCTCATCTCTTAGATTTCCTGGCAGATCATTGTTGACTGGGAACAGGGCAGGGGGCTCCTCAATACCCTCCCCCATGTCTCTATCGGCTCTCCAGTCACCTGCAAAATGATGAAGGAAATTGACGTTTTTTTGGAACGTAAGGTAAAACGTGCCTGGAGGCATCTTTGGACACTGTCATTTCTTTTGATGTGTAACATGTAAACAACATAGAAACAGCGTGTCTGCCTCTAAACTTAACTTCAAGGCAAGTCCCCTAGCCCCTTTCCCAATAAGCCTGCTGCCCCTTGGTCCTGCGATCCGGAAGTTCTCCAGCCCTGGTGCCACTCCCAGGACATCAGCAAAGGGGGTCAGAGCAGAAAGTGTCAGGGCGTGTCTCAGAAACTAACAACAGATGTCCCCCAGGACCCCGGAAGCGGGGAGAGACTTTGAGCGAATGAGGGTTGTGCGTTAGGCAGATGTGAACAGAGCAAAATACAATGAAATTTGAGTTATTATTAATAACAGTAATTATTGCACAGAAAATGTAAGTGGCCCCTGCCACTGCCATTCTGAGTTAACCGCCAGGGCACCTGACACGAGGAGAAGCACCACCACGGGAAGAGTGATGCTAAAGGATCTCAAAGTTTCTCGCAGAATTTCCCGGAGGGCTCGTTAAAACACAACTACGTGCTCCACCCCAGAGTTTCTGACTTAGGAGGTCTTCAGAAGGGAATTTGTGTTTCCAAAAAGTTCCCACGTGAGACTGATGGGGCTGGTCCCGGGATGACGTTCCGGAAACCACTGTGTTACAGCAGAGATGAACACGGGAAGCTATAATTGATCAGTGGGGCACCTCTGTCCCCGTTCTTCATGGAAGGGAAGAAGCAGGGAGAGTTTCGTTCCTGCAGTTCTTTTGGCGCAAGAGCAGAGCCAAAGCCACCTTTACTCATTGCTGTCTTTTTTCGTTAATGCCGAAAGCGTAAACGAACGAAGGAAGTTGGAAATTCAGCTTTCACATCCTATGTTAAACAGAGATGGAGAATTCACCCCGCGTTCTCCAATCTAAAGCACCTAAATACTTTTAGCCTGTGCTACTGAAATCTTCCACATCCTGCACTTGCATTTTTTTTTTTTTTGAATTGGGTTAAAAAAAAAAAAACCAAGCAAGTCTTACAGGGGACTCTTTTCATTATAGTGAGTATGAGTTCACTTAGCTTCAGTTTTAATGAGGGAGGCTGCAATTTAATGGCCACTTCCAAACAATAACTATGGTAAAACCAAACCTCGTGGAGACTGGAAACAGATTCCAGCAAGTCCAGCACGCCAAGGGGCAGGAATTCTGGGTCTCGCCTGTTGAATGGGCGGTGGGTGCAGCGGCAGCATTTCTTCCAGCCACACGTTCCGTGGCTTTACACTGGTCACCTTACACTGGCCAGGCTGGGAGTGTTCACGTCACAGAAACCGTCCAGCTGGCAAGTGCTGCAGATCAGAGATCTCTTCCACATCCCGCTTATCGACCAGCTGTTGGCACACGACTGCCTTCAGGTCTGTCTGCTTTTCTTTCACACTCTTAGCCTTTTCCCTATTTTATAGCTTCTTTTTTAAGGTTAAGATTTCTTTTTTAGCTCTTCTTAAAAATTATCATGCAATTTCTGCATATTGCAAAGCAGTTACCGTCCGATTCTGATATTTTTCTTTCACCCCCAAAACTCATGGAACAATCTGTGAATGGCATCCTTGGATCAGATGCCCCCCTTTAAGTCCTCTGCATCCAGACTGGTGCATTTTGCTGTACAAAACACAGCTGCAGCTGGAATCGTAGGAGGGAAACCCCTTAGAAGGGGTGGTGTGGTCTGTTAGAAACTATAAATGATGTGTTTAGTACAAATATGCTATTTCTGTCCCAATTAAATATTCCCTTTTAGTAAGCTCATTATTTTAGCCTATAGGTTTTGGTTTTGTTTTCTTTTGTTCTGTTTGCATTTTGACGCTTGCTTGATACATATTTTAAAACTGGTCCTATTTCATATGATCTTAGAATTTGTTGTGTGTCTTCTGTCTCCATTTAAAGACATTGATAAAAATGATGACCAGGATGGAGTTGGAGATAGGGTGCAGTGCTGCACATATAATAATTGTACTAAATAAAGAAATACGTTGACATGTAATACTCATTTACAAAGCTTGTCTGTTTTACACTGAGGATGGCTGTCTAGTTAGTTATAGTACTGCAGAAATAATTTCTAATCTTGCACAGCTCGAGATCTATTGGCCCCCTTAAATGCCCTGACTAGAATCTCATCAAGAATTCTTTGTTGCTAGGATCAAATTCCATCAGAGCTCATGTGACCCCAGTATCTCCCTCTAGGCCTTCTTGTTTCTTTAAATCTGTGCTGATAGACCTCAGCTAGGTCTGCTCTACTCAGTTCCCCAGGCCACGTGGGGCAGAAGATTAATGACGGTCCATGTCAGCACAGTGATCATCAAAATGTAATTACGATGTGACTGTACACGCAGACTGCCTACTCATTATTATATGGTCTTTGAATAATGCAACAATATGGCGTTGGGTGTGTACCAGAGATTGTACCTATAACTTGGAAGTTAGATTTGGGTAATTTGACTTATTGAAGTAGTTTGCAACCACATTAGGTAAATGTGGCAAGGCTGTCTGGGAACTAAGACGCTCAGAGAACTCCTGTTCTTGGCTTTTGATGTCCAGCATGTCTCCCTCCTGGATGAACTGGAAACCATCACTATAACCTGAGAGCATCTCCCATGAGGAAAAGGGGTGACGTGCCTACTGAACAACCCTGGCCTGATGTCATTTGGTTCTTTGCAAACGTCTCTATCCTTTGAGCTGATTGCTTTAAAATGCAACTTATATAAAATTTATGTGTGAAAATGTTGATTTTTCGACATGCCCTAAGTTGAGTCTTCAGTAGAATTAATTCACCGATTCCCACCTTATGCCATAATTGCAGCACTTGGATGCCATAACTGCAGCACTTGCAGTCTACATTTCTTCTGTATCATTAGTTATTTCAACATCAGTTTTTTTTTTTAAACAATGATCAGACATTGAGGATTCTTTTTTTTTTATTTAATTAATTAATTAATTTATTTTTGGCTGTGTTGGGTCTTCGTTTCTGTGCGAGGGCTTTCTCTAGTTGCGGCGAGCGGGGGCCACTCTTCATCGCGGTGTGCGGGCCTCTCACTATCGCGGCCTCTCTTGTTGCGGAGCACAGGCTCCAGACACGCAGGCTCAGTAGTTGTGGCTCACGGGCCCAGTTGCTCCGCGGCATGTGGGATCTTCCCAGACCAGGGCTCGAACCCGTGTCCCCTGCATTGGCAGGCAGATTCTCAACCACTGTGCCACCAGGGAAGCCCCTCAACATCAGTTTTAATGATTCTTCAGGCTCCTCGCAGTTGCTTGTTTCCCAGACTCTGTAGACTTTTGTTTTTATTTCACTTTGCCAGACCAGAATGACTGAGCTTTGGACTTAAATATTTTAAGGCATTGCTCAAGCTCTGAGATCTCTAACCAAGCTCCGTCCTTCCCTGACTCTCCGTGCAGTATCTACCAAATCTACAATGCTGCCTAAATTCCTAAACTTCTACTCCCTTCTCACAAGGGCCTGTAACTCCTAAAGCTTTCCTATTCTGCCAGTCTATGCATGCTCTTCTGGGCTCCCTTTTCATCCTCAGTTGTGTTCACACATTTTTGCTCTGCCTTCCAGGTGACTGGACTCCTTCACCCGTCTTTACTCCACCCCCCTCCCCACATACCCTTTGATTTACTTGAAATATGCCTGTGACTGGACTTCAAGCTTGTTGGAGGCAGATGAAGAACATGCATTTTGCTCATTCTTGTCTGTTTGTTCAATTAAACCCATGACCCTCAGGATCCTTCCTCGGACCTGGGCTTACAATCTTCCTGCCCCAGAACTTCCCCTCCTCTGGACATTCATGTCATCTACAGTCACCAAATTGCAGCTCATATCCTGTAGTCCCAAATTTGCTTAATATTTTTTCATTCAAAATAAACATCTTCAAGATGCATCTTTGCATACTTAGTAAGATAATTAATTCTATAAGAAAATGCACAAGTGAAACAAACATGGGGAGTGTGAACTTATTACAGCCTTACATCATAATCATTTTGTTGTCTAAGTTGATTACCCCCAGATTATTTTCTTTCTCCTTTATCTTTGCATCTTTTTAAGGGTGGCATAATCTGTACTTTGAAAATATTTCTAATCCAAACTTACATTCCTAGAATCAGTGTGCAGAGAATCAGATTCTGTTGCATCAAGTGAATATCGAGGGCCTCCACTGATGTTAGTGGTTGAATGATCTCCTTTTGTACAAGGCTTGGAAAGATGCCTTCTGATTTTTTGCAATAACCAGAAAATAGTTATAACTCTGGACATAGTAGCTATGGCACTAATAGTTTGTAAACCTACTGGTCATGTAGATAAAAGAAATGAGGGAGTACTCTTTTATAAATTGATAAAGTGATAGTTGCATATTAGTATTAGTAGGAAGGAGAGATGGCAAACATCTAAGTACAGAGTATATAGTGAGCAGTGATGGCAGGAGTTTTATGTCCAGGTTGGGGGTTGATACTTGTTTAGACTTTTTTGTTTGTTTTGGCAGTTAGTACTTTTTCAGCCATTTTGCTTTTAGCAGATCTAAAAAAATTGATTTTTGGTGTTTGGAATGTTGGAATGTTGGGGGAAATATCAACTTGAAATATGTTGTATCTCATCTAGTGTGCCTAGTATTGTTTAAAAAGAGGATTTATTTAATAGCATGGAATATTTTAACAGGATATTTTAAAAATAAAGGACATTTTCTATTTAGAAGGTATAACATTCCGGAGAGATAGCTGCAAGATTATTCAGTTAGATAGCATTCTTCCAAGAGTTATTTTCCACAGTTTAAATCAAACTTATTTCTATCAAAATAACTGGCAAATTAAGATCAGTCAGCAAAGAAGGGAGCAAAGATGAAGAGTTTCTAAATTTATTTTTGGCTGCGTTGGGTCTTGGTTGCTGCACGCGGGCTTTCTCTAGTTGTGGCGAGCGGGGGCTACTCCTTATTGCGGTGCGCGGGCTTCTCACTGCGGTGGCTTCTCTTGTCACGGAGCACAGGCTCTAGGCGCGCGGGCTTCAGTAGTTGTGGCTCACAGGCTCAGTAGTTGTGACTCGCGGGCTTAGTTGCTCTGCGGCATGTGGGATCTTCCCAGTCCAGGGCTCGAACCCGTGTCCCCTGCATTGGCAGGCAGATTCTCAACCACTGCGCCACCAGGGAAGCCCCAAGATGAAGAGTTTTAAAGAATGAAGGGAAGAGGGTAAGTTGTATCATGAAGACATCATAAATAAATATCTGATTATTTTAAATAGTAAATCTAGATTTAATCTGTCAATACCAATATGAACAAAGATATTGAAATTACTATATGTTGCTACTAAGGGGTCACACTGTTGCCATATAAAACAGCAGAATAGTGGACACAGGTCAATGTGGAGCCTGTGGGAACATGCTAGGTTTAGGTACATAAGGTAATTGACTTTTAAAATGTGTTTAGTTAAAACCATTTACTGTGTTTTAAAATAGAAAATCAGAAAATTCTTATACTGCCTGTGAGAATTGCTTTCTATTAGACAAGATTCTACTAATTGTAACGTATAGGCTTTTTACTTGAATGACCCTGACATAAAGAATTTCAATAAATCATAAAACTTCAGAGAAACAAATTTGGTTGGGTTCCAAAATTTTTGTGATAAAGTTTACAATCACAGGTTAAATTACAGTATCCATAAAGTGTTTTGTGAGAGAAAGTCATTAAATCTCAAAGGGCATTTATGGAAAGATCCATAATTCATGCATTGAACAAACCTTTTCCAAGATCCTATTATGGGCAAGGCTGCTTGCCAAGTGATGGGCGGGCTGCTAAGTTGAATAAGACATGGAGGGTGCATTCAAAGATGATACAGTTTTAATGCTACAACTAAGACACAGAAAATTGGGTCGCTAACTAATGCAGAATGACTGTATTGACCCAAGTATTTTTATAGTATTAATTTACAAGGTGAAAATAGCCTAAACTTACACTCTACATCTGGAGCCTAGATCCAGAGAGAAGTATGTATGAAAATACTGGAGGACAGTAAATTTTTACAGTTACTTAAGACAGCACATCAGTTTTCATATTTTTAGACGACATAACTTGGGATATGGCCACGTAAGACTAAACTCTCTGCTTCTACTGAAGATCATCCTTGAGTTCACCAATGCATAATATGGGTTTAAAACAATTTTGATGCATTCTAAATAATCTTAAAGTCTTCAGAATGACACTTGAACAAACTTTTCTGGGAAGAGGTTCGGTTATAAAAGAACCTGCTCTCAGGTGGGAGTGGAATGAATTGCGTGTGTTGCAAAGAGCTCATATGGTTGCATCGTCCCTGAAGAGCAGCACAGGAGGGGGTAGAGTTGCTATGTCCGTCAGGAAAGCTCTGCTGGGGACAATGCAGCTGCCCTTTGGAGGGAACAAATACGATGGCATGATTTCTATAAGCTAAGCCCTGGTAAACCTTTTTACAACATTCTGTTTCTCAAACTGGGTACATATACCATGTAACGATGCACTGGGTTATTCTGAATGAGTGGGTAAATATAGTGTTTCTTCCTGGAAAATTAATATTATTGCATTTGAGGGCAAAAGATTTTTGAAAATAAAAATACGCTCATATTGTGCAGGAGGACGCGCTGCTTGCATAAAATATAACAATCAGTTTATTGTTTGAAAAGAAATTTCATGCTTGGAGTGGCCCTTTCCACTTGGTTCCTGTGGATGCACAGAGCAGTCTCCTGTGCTCTTAAAGGGACTTTGGCTGAGATGTTTGAGAAGAATGTTATCCTACCTCACTACATCTCTGCAAGGGCCCCGAGGCCTTGATCCTGCAGGGTTGAGACTCAGAGAAGTTCAGCAATTTGTTGGACTTCAGAGCTGATAATCCAGCTCAGCTCCAGCTCCTGTTCCGACCTGCTGCCTCCTTACAGTTTTAGAAGGAATTTCATCTCCCTGAATTTGTTTAAATATCATAATGACTGCCGAGTAGGTGTTATAATCATTTTACAGAAGGAAAACCAAGGCTTGGGGGATGATGTGACCTACTCACAGAGGTAGCAGGTGTCAAACCCAGGTTTCTGGATTCCCAGAATGGGGATTTTTCTACTTCACTCATGCAACCAACTAGACTTGACACCCAGTACAACTACCGGTGCTCAGTTTGGAGACACAGATCCTTCTCAACTGGCCAGACATAATTCTCGTGCTAGTAGTCATAAGAATGAATATCAGTATGGTGCTTCACATTTTGCAAACTCCTTTTCTATCTATTAGCTCATTCAATCCTCCCAATAATCTCTGTGGCAAAAGAGTTCCATTAACCCATTTAAGAAATAGGAAGAGGAATTAACCTCTATTTAGCTTCTACTGGGCCCAGTACTAATCTCTTAAGATAGGTCACCTCATTTTATTTTATTTTTTATTTTATTTTTTATTTTTTAAAAAAATATTGATCTGTTGTGAGTCACGAGAATGGCTGATTTTAATTTATTCCCCCCTCTGCTTTAAGTGTGTGCTGAGCTGTAAAGGCGAGTAAAAGGTGCACGGATGGGAAGGGGGTGTTTAGAATTTGTAGTTACTTGTATGAAAATTTGGCACGATTTGTTTTTTTGTTTTATTTTTTTGGGTGTGGCTGGTCAGCTGCAGAACCTTCTGTTTAAGGAACTGATAGCATCTAGCGTGGGGCTAAGAGCAGAATCATGTTTAATCACATACTGACCAACTTCCTGGCACTAAGAGAATTTTCACCAGGCAGCAGCTACCAGGCTAATTTAACTTTAGTTCTAGACAGGCACATCTGCAGTAATCATTTTTGAAGTAAAATTTCTTCAAGCAAATGTAGGCATTACTTGGCTTCCTCTTTCTGGTGATGTTTTCATGAATCCTCTACAGTGTTTTTGTCGTTGGTGTGCGCATATATGTCTTTCCCATTAAAAACTCTTTAAAGTACAAATGTCATATGCAAATACTATATTTAGTATTCTTTTTTTTTTTTAATCAGTCATCAATTTTATACACATCAGTGTATACATGTCAATCCCAATCGCCCAATTCAGCACACCACCATCCCCACCCCACCGTGGTTTCCCCCCCTTGGTGTCCATACGTTTGTTCTCTACATCTGTGTCTCAACTTCTGGCCTGCAAACCGGTTCATCTGTACCATTTGTCTAGGTTCCACATACATGCGTTACTATACGATATTTGTTTTTCTCTTTCTGACTTACTTCACTCTGTATGACAGACTCTAGATCCATCCACGTCTCAACAAATGACTCAATTTCGTTCCTTTTTATGGCTGAGTAATATTCCATTGTATATATGTGCCACAACTTCTTTATCCATTCGTCTGTCGATGGGCATTTAGGTTGCTTCCATGACCTGGCTACTGTAAATAGTGCTGCAATGAACATTGGGGTGCATGTGTCTTTTTGAATTACGGTTTTCTCTGGGTATATGCCCAGTAGTGGGATTGCTGGATCATATGGTAATTCTATTTTTAGTTTTTTAAGGAACCTCCATACTGTTCTCCATAGTGGCTGTATCAATTTACATTCCCACCAACAGTGCAAGAGGGTTCCTTTTTCTCCACACCCTCTCCAGCATTTGTTGTTTGTAGATTTTCTGATGATGCCCATTCTAACTGGTGTGAGGTGATACCTCACTGTAGTTTTGATTTGCATTTCTCTAATAATTAGTGATGTTGAGCATCTTTTCATGTGCTTCTTGGCCATCTGTATGTCTTCTTTGGAGAAATGTCTATTTAGGTCTTCTGCCCATTTTTGGATTGGGTTGTTTGTTTCTTTAATATTGAGCTGAATGAGCTGTTTATATATTTTGGAGATTAATCCTTTGTCCATTGATTCGTTTGCAAATATTTTCTCCCATTCTGAGGGTTGTCTTTTCGTCTTGTTTATGGTTTCCTTGGCTGGGTCACCTCATTGTATATTCATTATCTCATCACATTGTCATTATGATTGTCATCTTTTGAGAAAATTGAGGCTCAAAGGAGTTAGTCATCATTTGTGGATCTAGTAAATCTAGTAAAACTAAAATCTAGTAAAATGGAGGAAAACTCTCTAATGCAATGATGAGTGTCTTTTTTTTTTTTACTATATACTTGTCTCATAATAGGTATCTGGTGAAGCCTATTACTCTGCCTTGCTCAGTTCTCATGGAGGCTCCTGCAACAGATGGTACATCCTTTACTGGCTCACCTCCACTCAGGGGATGCAGGACGTCGCCCTTCTGTTACTCATGGGGGAGCTACTAGAAAGTTTTCCAGTTAGGATTACTTGCTCATGAGTAGTTTTCTCTCTCTCTTCTCCTATCAGCATAATCTCCCTAGGATACTTGAATATAACAGGCTCTTTATATCTCCAGGTGATGGCTGCTACCAATAAAGTTCTACTTGCTGTATTTCAGGCAATGGAACCAAGCAAAAGGGAGATTGACAGAGAGAATGGGGGAAGGTATTGGGGGATTGGACAATTCCTAGTGAGCCCAAACGACAGCGCATAGATGGAGAATTGCTCATCTTTTGCATTCCCAGGAGTTTGTCTGCCCTGTGACCTGGTCATTGGCTGGGCATCAGATGATGTAGTTTTTGATTAAAGGTAATACGTATAGAGGACCAAAGTCTATTCCACTTCCTTAGCCTTGTGTGGCCTTCATGGGAAGAGGCAAATATTGTCAAAAGAAATAGACCATGAATGCTCAACACTTTGATTCAACTGGAAAGGGCCAATTTAAGTCAGATAAGGACAGCTGTGGGAAAAAATTACAGTGCCTGAGAGACTCACTGAATGATTTGCAATCTTTTAGCAGTGGGTTTTATTTAGTGAAATAATTCATTTGATGCATTTATAAACTCTGTGGGAGACAAACGCTAAAATGCTGAGGTGTCTAGCGAGGAATCAAATGTCATTAATCAGCAGTATTGTTGGGTACCTTCATCATGCATGGACCTTTGTGGTGTAAGGACGATCTGAAAATGTATGATGTGACTTCTGTTCTCTTCTCTGTTTGTAGCCCACATAGACAATGACAAATAAGTGGGTAGGCAGCTAAATATCAAGTTGGTGTGTAAGTGCTGAAAGAGTGGGCCAGACATGAAATCCTCTGTGAAGTGTGTATAGACCGATAATAGCTATGACATAGAGTACGTAGTTCATTTAATTCTCTGAATAACCCTATGAGGTAGATATTATATCCCTGTTTTACACAGGAGGACATTACGGTGTAGAAAACTTAAGAAACATGTCCAAGGTCATACTCCTCTTCCCTACTTCCTGTCTGTGAGTTGTAGCGGAGATGGTCAAATGTCTACTTAAAATATTTAATTTATTGACGTTTATCACAATATAAGTTTTTATAAACATATTGTAGAAACTAATTTAATTTAGAAACATTTCTTTTTTCTTTGCTCCATTTCCATGAAACAATTTATTCAAACTTCTCATGTGTTTTTCAGCACAAGGAAGATCTTTATCATTACCAGAGACACTGTTTTTAGAGCAGATTGTCTTTAATTCCATCTATGTTTTCTGGGATAAGGCAATTAAAAAATGTATGTATGATGCTGTCTCTGAAAAATGTATCCCTATACAAAAGTACCCATTTACTATTTCATCTGTTCCCTGGTTATATTGTTGTTACCTCAGCAATATAACTACTTATCGTATGCTCTTAAAAGTGATTCTTAAGTCTTTTCTTTAACATCCAACACTTGTCATTGTGAGATCAAACCTCCAGAAAAATGGTGTTATTATTTGTCTTAATAAATTCAACTCCATTTGGGGGTCTCTGTAAGCATCTGACATCAACGTTGATAGTGGTCGTTTCAGGCTAGTGTGTTCTTCCCAAATAATTCGTTGTTGTCCCAGATTAAGAAATTAAGAGCCATTTCACAGTGAAACCTAAAGGCTTAAATACAAGACAGCCCCTTACATGTGGGCAAGGATGGTAGCCTAATGAGTGGGTTTACTGAGACAGTTAACACAGGATAAGGCAAGGATTTAATATAAGTGTGAAAGGAAAGGGTTACTTAAAGATACAATAGGAAGGAAAAAAGTTTTCAGACATTTGTAACTCGTGAAACATGAAGAATGTTTGAAGGTGACTCTGAGGACCCACACAGTCATGCACTCTCCACGAGCCATAGATTCTCAGTGCTCACGACTCATAGGTGTGAAGTCCAATGGCATGCTCAGGGATGCCTAAGTCAAGCCATATTTCCCTTACGCCAAAGCCTATGGCTTTTCTCACTGTTTCTCTGTAAGACTCGTGCTCTTTCTACTTTGCCATATCACCTCTTTTATATGCTTTGCAGGCTGTCTGCATCAAGTGTTTGTAAAAATGATACCTGGGCTATAAGTTCAAGGCAGGATATGTACAAAGAATGCACCAAGTTGTATGAGTGAGTGAGGGTTTTTGGAAGATACTTTGAGTTCTTGTAGAATAGCAAAGGCGTTAGATAAGATGGTATGGGAGCTGTTGAAGGATCTCTCGAGTCTGCAGGCCCTCTGGCCCTACCCAATCCAAGCCATTCATATCTGGGCAACTACAACACCTGCCCCTGGAATTCATCCGCCTCCAGGCAGTTCAGCAAAGCTGTATGTTTTTTGTTTGTTTGTTTTTGTTTTTGTTTTACAATTTTAAAACAAATTTTAAAGTGTGATATTGTTTATGAAAAGAAAACAAATAAAAAGAAAACTATAGATATTCTTATGTGCTCAGACATTTTGGAAACAAAGGAAAAAGAAAAAAAAAGAAAAGAAAAAATTACCCCAAAGTTCATCACACTGATAGCTGTTAACATTTAAAGAAGTATTTCTAGATATTTTTCATATGCATTGTGTGCAATTCTATCATTTAAAACCAGATATTTCTTGAGTTAAAAAAATGGACCAGGGATCGTGCTAGGCCCTTGAGATAACAAAAACAAAACCAAAAATGACAGACAAGATTCTTGCCTTCATGCGGCTGTGTTGAACTAAATAAGCTGCCCTGATTTAGTGTGTTGGACAGTTAATAAACAAATGAAAAGAAATATTGAAAATTGCAAACCTTATAAGTTATATGAAGGAAATGAGTTAAAAGAAGCAATTAAAAGGGGGCCTATTTTAGAAAAAGTAGTCAAGAAAAACGGCCATATGATTCCATAGATAATTAAAGAACAAACCATCATAGAATCTCTTGTCTTTGCCCAATATTCATTCCCCACCTCTAGGAATGGCATTTCACCTTCCTTTGGGGAAACAACCCTCTTCCACATATGGTCTGTGTTCATCTTTCTGGCTTCTGTCCCAGGCTTGGATAGTCAAAATTCCATGCTTCAGGCTACAACAGTTATTTTGGGGATGGACGTTTAACCTAAAGTAGGAAAATGAAATTGAATTCCTGGCCTTTAATTGGATCTACTGGGAAAGAAAATTTCAATGAGGTGAGAGCCTGATGGAGAAAAGAATCATCACAGAAGAAAAGAGCCAAGTGGAGGAGAGAGGAATGTTCAAAGGATATCAGTTGTGCATCTGTGTGCACTTGTGCCTGGTGGGATCTTCAGTATAGGATTCAATATGTAGCCCTCTCCTGCCCTCTTTAAAAAAAAATTTTTTTTAAACCTAATTAAGTTGATTTTGAAGATGATGAGTTTAGTGTCAGATCTGTTGAATTTAAGGGAATGTAGGTGATCAAAATTGGATCTATCCGTTCAGTTGCTATGATGTAGGACTGTGCCTTCATGGTAAGGTTGTATCCTGTCTATTTATCAACTTCTCTACATTAGTATGTCATGGCTTTAGCCATGAGGAGATGAGATATTCTAGGGTGAGAATACGGACCCACACACCCACACAAAAACAATGTACACATATTACAGTGAATGTATATATAAACTATGTGTATATACAAATATATATTTTATATGTATCATTTATCTATATATACGTATACACATACACCTACATGTATCTATGTGACTATATATATGTTCATATATATATATGCTGGTTTTAAGCCCACTGTGGACCAACATGCTTAACTCTGTATGTGCTATCATCTTTATCTATATCGAAATTTATATCTCCATCTATAGAGAGAACCCAGCCGTGATCTGAATTTAGTGTTTTTTTCAAAGAAAGTAGAGATCGAAGAATGAAGGAAGTTGGAGGAAAATTAGGATGTCTTAGAAAAAAGGAAAGAAATGTTTCGAGATAGAGTTGATGGTCAAGTCCTTCAGCAGCTTCCGTGGTGGTGTCGGGATGGGACGCGCCATTATTTCCCAGCCTCTAACTCTCCACCCCAGTTAGCTCATCACTCCTACCCCTACCAGTAGGATCAGAGAAGGGTTCCTGCTTTTGCCAAAAGTCGTTAAGAAGCACCTTTGCCCAGCCTTTAGATCATTGCATTTTGCTGGTAGCTGACCCTCAGATGCTGAAACCACATTCTTAACTCTGTATCTGCTCTGTTATCTAATATTTCTTGGACTCAACCGCCATTGTTTTCTGAATCTAATGTAGTTTTTGGCTTCGGTGCTCCACATGACACTCGAATGTGCGACTTACCTACAGTTATTGATGGGCAGGTTTGTCTAATCCTCAGGATGGACTGTCTTTGAGGCTGACATCATCCAGCCTCTGGCGCTCCTTAAAATTTTGCTACATTTGCTCTAGCCCTGCGTCTCTATTTCACCCCTTGGGTTTGTTCAACATTTACGGCCTGGCATGGAATACAATGAATAAAGAATAAAAAGGACAGTTAAAATGTTGTCGGTGACCATGAATAATGCAATTTTAGGAGAGTGGAGGGATTAGAAACACTGAAAAACGCTTGATTTGTATCATATTCTGGGTCATCTAAATAGAAAGATTAGAAAAAGAATAGAAAGTGATGCTGTGTTTTTCTCTACAGAAGAATAGCAAGAAGTAAAGGGGTGATTTCCTACATGTGTAGCAGGAATAAAAAAGTATGTAATGAACACATTTTTTTTTTTTTTTCCAGAAACTCCAAAGTTGAGGGTGGGTGTAGCAGCCGGGCAAAGGGAACAGAGAATTGATTGCGACTTGTCACACAGGTGGCAAGTAATGCATGAGGTGGTCGTAATTGAACAAGTTGCCCTCGTTGTAAAACCCCATCACATACCCTGTGTAATGGATATTTAAATCTTTTAGGAATCACAACACAAATACGTCCACCCCCAGTGTTACATTGTCAACCTACAAGAGCATTTGCTGGAGCTGTCAGACTGATCCATGGGCAATAGCTGACCTGGAAACCCGGATTCAGAGAGCACGATCCAAGTTGAGAATTAAACTTGGGGCTGGGTTGAAAAGAGGGTGGATCAGGAAGTCAGAGGTCCAAAGCAGTAGAAGGTCAAAGCTGTGTCATTTCTCAAAAGCTCAAGCCCGTGTGCAGTTTGAAGGTCAGGAAGGAGCAGTCCACAAAAGGAAGGAGGGGATTCTGAAAGAGGGGCAGGCTTGATACACGTAGGAATCCTCATTTGTTTCTTACTCTTGCAAGAGTCAACACTTGATAATGGGTTGAGGGCGGCCTAAAACTTGGGGACTCAGGGTGGGCAAGAGGGGGTCAGATCTTCATCAGTTTGATTTACCTCAACCTCCAGTGAATGAGAGCAACAGAGACGTAATACCTGATTCACTCACCCAGGTGCTCGATGCAAAAATGAATTCAAATACAAACATTAGTCAACCTCTACTTCCAGGGAATTTTTGTAGCAATGTCCCATATGGAGAGATTCACTCTCCTGAAGCCTAATTTATTATGTTTCTTTCTATCAGCTATTTTAAGTGAAGGAATATTAGTAAAGTAACCATCCATTGTGTGCTGAAGGGCCACATACGTGATAGATCTTACTTCTCCCATTTTTTTGAGGTCTTCATGTTGGGATAAGAAATATTAATTGATTTTTTTTCAAAGTTATTCTACTAGTAAATGGTAGATTTTTAAAGGACCTGCTTTTGATATTTCTCACTCAAAAGGCCGCAAGTAATTTCAGATTTAGTAGTCTGCCTTCCAAGCATCTTGGCAAAGGAGAGTTCATTTACCCCTTAAGGTCTGATCAACACTTTTAAGGCAGTTGCTGTCAGATGAGTGGCTATAATTCTATGTATTCAATAGCCAGAAAATGGGCTACCCATACGTGTGGAAAACTGAAACCAGTATCCTAAGGCAGTGACAGAAAAATCACACTTAAATCCTTAATTACTTGGCTGCTGTGAGGGAAGGTGGTTAGAGGTTCCTCAAGTTGGAGAAGAAGACGGTGCAAGGAGAGGGTCCAGAAAATTGTCCCAGGTAACCCCAGGTACCACTCTGACCATCACAGCTGCTACTGGAATTACCTGGAGATGTCAATTCATCCTTTCAGAGCAGATCCTGACACTGACCCGGCAGAAGGAACCAAGTCCCCTGCTGACCCACGATCTGAGGATAAATTGTTGCAGTTCTCTGTGGGATGTTGTACTTCTAGCTCAGACTCAGATTAGAACACACTTCTGGTGAGAGAGGTTGGCTCCCCTTCCTTTAGGTATTTTAATTTGTTCTAACAGTCACTACTTGTGATTTTCCTCTGGTAATCTGAATCCACTTTACCTTTGGGAGGGGTGATAAGGCTAACTTGGCCATTTTGCCATATGATCTAATCAAACGGGGCTTACCTTCAATTTCACTAGAGAATATCACATTTTTGGCCTGTGTCTGCACTCCTGGTGGGTAGTTCTGACATGGGCTTGGGTCTGCACGTTCCTGGGGAACGTAGTAAAGCAGAGACAGGTGTTTGAGCAGGCTACCATCTCTCTGCCCTCTCTGTCCCTCGGTCGCTCAGTCTCCACGCTTTTGTGTAGTCCAAGGTCAAAGCGCTGCAGCCATACACAGAACCCAAAGTTCTTATTGTGGTTTTCTTGCATGTCAAAATCCTTCTCATTCTCATCTAAAGATGCCAGAACTGAGCTAAAGCTATCTTTTATTATGAAATAAAGTCAGTAATTAAAGAATTTGTATTTCTTCCAAATACTTGTATTTCGTGACAACAGTTGTCTGAAGGGAAAAAGGATGTATATCTGTCCTGTTCCTCCTTTCAATGAGTAGAAGTATCCCACAGCATGGTGCCTCCGAAAACTTGCCTCTTTATCACAACTATTCTGCTTTCTTAACACTGAATTTTATGTTTGAAAATAAATTTTCTTTTTAAAAAACTTTCCTGGATTTTAACAATTAGCCTTGAAGCAGCTGTCCTCTCTGTTACTTTCAGTCTCTTGTCTCCTTCAGAGCTATCTTTTCTGAATTATCTTTTCTACACAATACAAAGCTAAGAGAGTTTCTCTTTATTTTTTTAAAAATTAAAATCTTGGCATCGCTTTATCTTCTTGGTTTGTTGTGGGCTCTCTCACACTGTAAATTAGACTCTTTATTATATTAAAGGTCAGACAGAAAAATCCATTTCTCCAGGTTTTTTTTTTTTTTTCTTTTCTTTTCTTTTGAACGAACAGACTCTAAGCTATGCCGTGTCCCACAATAGTTTACAGTCTTGTGGGTAAAGAAGTTCCCACTTGTGACTTGCAAATCTGTTTCTACTTGCCTTTTTTTTTTTCCCCCCAAGTCAAAAGAGCTTTTATTCATTTCTAACTTATCACATATGAGTCTGGCCTCAGTGATCCTGAGCTGGATCACTCAGATCTTATTCATCAGCCTGCTGAACTGTTCCTTTTTCAGAAACAGAGATACCATCCAAAAATTTTCTGATATCCTTGTTGTTGTTGTTTTTTAACATCTTTATTGGAGTATAATTGCTTTACAATGGTGTGTTAGTTTCTGCTGTATAACAAAGTGAATCAGCTATACATATACATACATCCCTGTATCTCCTCCCTCTTGTGTCTCCCTCCCACCCTTGTTTTTAACTGTTGTGGCTTGCTGAAACAAAGCAGCTGAATTTGACACGAGTTCAATGTCATTTCCTTCAAGAATCAACTCATCTTTCTGGGCTTGAGATACTGAAAAAGCAACACCTGGCCTCATCCGAACGCTGCAGATGTATTTTTCACCCCCCAAATTTTGGATTTCAACAAGAGAACCATTCTCCTGAATCTAGAGGTGCGAGGATGTCTTCCTTTGTCAAAATGGCAACAGAAGGCACAAGAGAAAATCCCTTTCCTTAAGATTGGGGACCGCACAAAGCTGTCAGTTTTCAAAATGACACTGTGACACAGCCTTCCTTTAAGGTGATGCTTTCATTTTTGACCCCCGCTGTTCCTGACAGTTGAAATGGCAGCAGGTGGCAGGAACTAAAGGAAGTTCTCCTGGCATTTGCCCTCAGGTAGAAATTAATAATAGAAGAAGCAGACCTGTGCTTCGAAACAGTTCATGTCAGATGTCATGCAGTGGACCGTGACCACCCCCCTAACGAGGTGACCCAAGCTGTCCATGATTGTCCAAAGGTAGATTTCATTCTCAAACTTGCTTACAGTGTTAATCTGTGTCTTTAGACTTGGAGAGCATTTGATACATTCCGGAAGATTATGTTCTACTTCAAGAACTAGGCCAAAAATTGCAACCGATTTCTCACGAAACCCTCAATTACTCGGCTGCATTGAATTTTAAAATCGTGCAGTGTATTTTTTCTTTTTACTCCGACTGTGCTTCTGATTGCTGATGAATTAACAGTCACATTTTTTTATTTTTCCCCCATGTAATAGCCTCATGTGCTATCACCTAGCTCGGCTGATTTCAACCTAAACATTAACTCCATGGATTTCCAGATTTACCGGAATTGTATAGACTCCGCTAGCTTACTAGTTTATTTATGAGTTGCTGGGTTTTATTGTGTCTCTTCTTTGTCTGATGCCTTCTGGTTCTGCACCATCAGCTTGTTTGTATTGAATATTTGCAATTCCTTTCTTTGTGGACGGATGCTCTATTCCCAGGGCTTGGGATACAATACAATAGAATTTAAATGATCCTCTCCCAAACCCCACTTGGCTAGTTGAATTCCCCTACTCAGCTCTGGGAATAAGCCTGGGCACTTAGCTATGTGGTTATGTATGAGATACACATTCTTTTTGCTCAATAAATTCTCACGTCAGTTCGTCTGCTACTTGAAAAATGCGTTAGCATGTACTTTAAACTCTTGCACCATCTTTCTTTCCTTCCCCCTTGCTGATGTATATTAATTTATTTGCCACTTCCTTAACTTCTTCTTAGCTCTCCCAAATGCTTCTTTCTCAAACTTGATTACTTCTCGTTTTTCTTCTTTATCCATTTTGGTCCATTTTATTCAGGGTATTTTCCTTACTCTGAGGCAAGTAAACTGTCTTTTAACATTCCCCATTTCCTTTGGTTTTGTATCGATTATTGATTACATATATTCCATTCCACTTACTTTGTAATCTTCCAAAAATTGTTTTATGTAAACTATTGACCCATTTAATGTTACTCTGGTAATAATTGATTGGAGTCAGTAGTTTAGCGCTTTTACTATATATTCCTAACCTGTCATACATATTACTACCATATAAGCTAGGTGCTACTCCATTTTTACCATTTCATGGTAAGAAACAATACTCTCTCCATACCCACAAGTTACTCAAAATTTCCATTTTAAAAATTAGACCTATATTGCTTTTGATATTTTGGTTTGTAGGAATACACTGATAGGCTCTTATGTCATTAAAATATTCTTTATTGCCTGTTTTTTTCTTTGTGTGTATTTGTGTGTGTGTGTGTGTGTGTGTGTGTGTGTGTGTGTATGTATATATATATGGAAAGGCAATCTCATTATTTGCTCTGATGCAGAAGTTCAAAAATTGGTTGTGGGGGGCTTCCCTGGTGGCGCAGTGGTTGAGAATCTGCCTGCCAATGCAGGGGACACGGGTTCGAGCCCTGGTCAGGGAAGATCCCACATGCCGCGGAGCAACTAGGCCCGTGAGCCACAATTACTGAGCCTGCGTGTCTGGAGCCTGTGCTCTGCAATAAGAGAGGCTGGGATAGTGAGAGGCCTGCTCACTGCGATGAAGAGTGGCCCCCGCTTGCCGCAACTAGAGAAAGCCCTCGCACAGAAACAAAGACCCAACACAGCCATAAATAAATAAATATTAAAAAAAAAAAAAATTGGTTGTGTAGAAAAATCACCCGGGAGCTTTGGAAAACTAGATTCCCAGAGACCCATTCCAGTCTAACAGATCCGAATTTCCTGGGAAAGATCCCAAGGATCTATAAGAAAGATTCCTACATTTGTTAGAAGCCCCACTGAGAATCTTAGGTGGGTTAGGCAGCCTTAGTCCTGGGACAGGCATTTGGGGATGATTTCTAAATTGTTTTCCATTTGGGACTAAGTGTGTTGCAATACTTGAAAGGAAAGGAAATAATGAAGATGGGGAGCAAGGTTACGTTTATGAGATGCTCCATTACGATCCCATAATTGGTTTTCAGTCTTTCCTGCAGGACTGTTATGTCTCTGAGGTCGGGCTCTGGGGCTTGCTCATCCCTAAATCCCTGTACCTGGTCTCCATCCTGACACAAGGGGACACTCCACACAGATTTGTTAAATATAGAAACTGTCTGAAATGCTTCTCATCAAGACATGGTTTTGTGAGAATCTGTCAAGACAGCTCTGAAGGCAGTTGGTTCCATTTAAAATGCTAGATCATTAAAACAAGAGAGAACCCTTTTCTAGGCATGCAGAAGGGAGTGAAAAGGACACGTGAGAGAAGAAATGAGGAGGGGAATATGCAGATTCTGGGGGCATATGGGAAATGATTTTGGAAGAATTAAAGTTTGACCTGTAATAGCCAACTTCCTTTTAAGGTCACTGATCAAAAATATCTCAGTGCGATGAATGTTTCATTGTTTTCACAGGAGAGTGCTACTCATGACTACGTCGTCTTGTCTTTTGCCCACGAAAGTGGAATTTTGGTGAAATAAAGACAAATAATTTTGAGGAAGATTTAGATTTTCATTTTATATTTCCAGAGGAAAAAAGCAAAGTAATAGAAGGGGGAGGAAACATTGTAATATGTGAAAGTTGATTTAATTTCTTAGTTCCAGAAGCAGTGACTAGTGAGGCTTTTGTCCTGGGGGGGTGTGTGTGTGTGTGTGTGTGTGTACGTGTGTAATCTGTTCCACTTATGAGGCAGATCAACCATAATCTTTACAAGATTTGTATGTGTTAGTATGAAATTAGTACATGAGCCTCCCAATTTCTCAGAAAAAAGTTCATTTCTGATCACCAAATAACACCAAATCAATAATTGAGAACTCTCACTAGTACACTGAAAGAAAATGAGCTAAAATAGACCAGTTTCAAGTTTGAGTATCTTTCACTCCAACTTCAGCTATAGTTTGCACTAGCGTCATAAGTGTGCTGCACAGGCTTCTCTGTTTGTTTGTTTGTTTTTAAGGATGCAGAGAAATCATTGCAAGGAGGCTGCGTTTCCTGTAGGCATCTGTAAAGGGGCTTTCTCTTACTGGCGAGTAGTCCTGACATGAAGCAAAAGAGCAAAATAGAGGAAGTGTAATTGACAGGTCCTCCCACCCACTGTTAAAATTCCTAATTAATAAACCTCCTTTAACCGATGAAATCTGAGCAGATGTGATGCGTATGCCCATGGGGTGGAAGCTCTAACAGTGTGTGTGACTTGCCACTGTTTCTTCCTCTGCCTTAATAACCAGCAGTGTTACAGGGAGCTGGCTGCTCTGCAAATTGGGTCCAGGAAGACCTGGAGCTTAGACCCGGGCAGCTTGTGATGGACATGGAGTAAGGGCAAGCAATGAACTTTGTTCTCCAAAGCCGCTGAGGCTGGGGAGCTTTGGTTACTGCATCACTAGTTTGATCATCCTGATTGGCACAAGAGATATGTGATGGTTTGGCAACTCACTAGTTGCTAGTGTGGAAAGTTTCAATAGGCTTAGTTATTTAACAAAATACATTGTGCCCAAGTTTTAAAACATATTGCAAAATTTAGGGATTGGAGAGGGATAAATTGGGAGTATGGGATCAACATATACACAATACTGTATATAAGGTAGATAAACAACAAGGACCTACTGTAGAGCACAGAGAACTATATTCAATATCTTGTAATAACCTATAATGGAAAAGAATCTGAAAAAGAATATATATATATAAAATATATACATAAGTATATATGTATATATGTGTGTGTGTGTGTGTGTATATATATATATATCCGAATCACTTTTCTGTACACCTGAAACTAACAGAACTTTGTAAATCAACTCTACTTCAATAAAAAAGAAAAAACATATTGAAAAATTTAATTACCTTTTTAAAGAAAAACAGGTAGTATAAAAACTTATTCAATGATTATAAAACATAAAATCATTGAAATTTAACATTCAGAGAGACCTCAGTGTTCTGTAATGACCGCCGTATGTAGGTAGAAACATCCGTAAACATGGTCTTCCCTCTGCAGACACTTGGTAACTATGGAAATCATTGCCTTTTTGAGTCAGCAAATTGTAGAACTACAATTGTTAGGTAGAATTTTCTTAAATTTGGAGAAAATTATTTTCCTGAAGGTGAAGTTCTACTCTAATGGGAAATAGTCTTCTGATTCAGCCAGCTCTGCTACTGGACAACTATAATTATTAGGTAGAATTTTTTATCTATATTTAGCAAAATCTTTTCCTTGTTACTTAATTTTTGCCAGTTCTACCCTCAAGAAAAGTTTTGATTAAATCCATTCTGCCATTCACATGGCAATTCTTAAAATATCTGGAGACAGCTGTCATGTCCCCCAAAACTCTATTCTGTAGCCCTAAATATTTCTGTTTCTCCAACTATTCATTACAGGAAACCTTTACCACATCTTTTGAAGAAATTGAGTTCTCTCCTCCAGACAACCTAGTTTACAACTAGGTACAAAAGTACCTTGTAAAAAAAAAAAAAAAAAAAAAAAAAAAAAGTACCTTGTGTCTTTTAAGGTACAACAAGAACATGTGACATGCCAGAAAGGGTATGACAGTTTGAGAGAATACAAGCATTATTCTTCCTGAGTATTATACTGGGTAACATCGTATGGAAAACCCCGAACCATCTTTTTGGCCAACCCAATACTTCTGTTACTACAGCCTGGGATTGAATTAGCTTTTTAAAGAAGTTGAACCAAGCAATTGGATCAGCTAAATCTCCCAGGACTTTTTCCTCATAATCTGTTATAAAACTGAGGTGTCATCTATCCTTTTATTATGTAATGGAATTTTGGAAAACAGAATAGAACTTTATATTTATTTGTAATAACTTTTAGATTGTTATTTTAAAATAAATGTTACTTAAATTAATTCCATGGTATGACAACTTTTTAAACATTTAAGTTTGTGTTTGCATTTATAAATTAATAGTATTGATTAGAGAAATAGTTCTCTTTTCCCTTAGTTTATTAGATTTCTTGGGATTACACATTGCTATAGTGTCCTAACTATGCAACATAATCCCTGACATACTTGTTTTAAATCTATCAAAGTTAATTATATCATTGGTAAATTTTTGTGTGAATTTTTCATTCATAGAGGTTTTCGATTCCATGCATGTTATTTTCAAGAAAAATAACCTGGCTCAAATGAAATTATTTAAAAATATTAAGCATCATAAATAGTAAAATGAGTAATAAATGAAATATTATGTTAAATATCATATGAAGAACAAAATCGGGCAAAGTAAACATGTTTGATGTTAGGATAGTGATTACCCTTGGGTTGTGATGGGTATAACTGGATGGGGGAAGGGGGTTGCTTCTAGGATTCTGATAATACTTTGTTTTGATTTAGGAACTAGGTATATGATTGGTGAAAAGTCATCCACCTGTGTACATAGGATGGGTACTCTTTTCTGTCTGTATCTTGTACTCCAATAGAAAGTTCACATTAAACATGTTGAATGTTTTCCTGTTGGGCATTATAATCATATTTCTCTAAACTATTAAATCCACTCAGCAAACTGTTTTAAAGGTAAAACTATTTTCACAGTGTCTCCTGGGAGAGAGATTATTTCATCTGCAATGCTGTCCTTATTTTGGTTACATTTTAGAGAAGCACTGTGGAATTACCACAGTTTTGCCACAGCGAAAGTATTGCATCTGTAACAAATGTCCCTCTCACAGAGCTTTTCAAGTGTGATGGTGCCAGATGGAAACAGGGCTGTTCTTTGGAAATCATTTCTGATTGAGGAGTCAGACCTCTTCACCCCGTCCCACTACTCCTTCATGCCAGGAAGAGTAACACTTCTTTGCATAACTGGCTAAAGCCCGTTGTACTTCTTTATTCTATTGGCTGTGGGCCTTGCCTACTGCTTTTATGTATCTCTGCTGAAATCTGTTAAAAGTGACAGGATGTGCCCATTACCAACAGTTTATTGCCACTTTGCTTGAAGACATTGGACCAAACCATAATTAATAGTAACTTACAGGGAATGGAGTCAGTAGTGCTGGTGACCAGAGGGAGAAAAAAAATCAATAAAGAGACGCAAGGAGATAAAATAAAGTAAGCAGACAAAGGACATTAAAATAAAGAAGGAAGTAGAAAAGAGAAAGAACTGAGGAGGAAATGAGAAATGAAGGGACATAAAGACAGCGGGACAAAAAGAGACAAAATGTTAAAGTGATCTCCCTTCCCTCTGGATCCCATCCCTACCCACCCTCGTCCTGCCAGAGCCTCCCTTTCCTGGTCTTAGTTTGAAACTTAGCCTGCTCCTAAGGGATATCTTCTCTCTGTCACTCACTCAGGACATCCTGTTTTTCTTTTCTTTTTTACAAAACTACTTTAATTCTTTTCAGAAGCATTTATGGAGAGCCAGGAACCCCACTTGGCTCTGAGGCTACCTGGGAACTAAAGTACACAGGGTCCCACCCTGGGTGCCTGTGGCTATGATTACCTTGACCCAGGATGCCGAAACCAGGATCCTATTCCTTCACGTTCTCCTCTCAGGACGAGCCGATTGGATCAGTCTTACTTATGAAAATTTATGAGGTTCTAAAATCAAACCTGAACTTTCAAAATTCTCTATGTGTTTGGTTGTTTAATTTTGTAAATGTATATATTTAGGGTTTAGCTTGCACATATACCAATAAATACCATTACATCTGGTTTATTGTGATTGTTTTCAATCTCTGTTGTTCTATGTTTTAAAGGCCAGAGTGTAGAAAAACAAACATTTCTTAAGTGCCTGCTTTCTGTCAGTGCGTTCCCGGAAAAGTAGGATTGTATAAACAAGACATGCAATACATTCCAGAGAGGCATTAAAAGAAACAAAATCCCGTATCCTAGATAACTAATTCAGGAAATCATTGGTCGAGGAGCCCTGGTGGATCTTAGTTGAACTTTTTAAATGTTGAAATGATTGACTTTACTTATACTATGTGTGACATCTGCAGGTCTAGATAGCCTTAATTTTGCAGTCACAAAATTTCTTTGGTATGGCAAATGCAGACAGAAGCCTGGACTCATGGGATCAAAGAGAGTTAGGAAATAGTCACAAGTAACTTTTAGATGCAAATAAGCTGACAAACGTACTACGGGGCTCACAAAGCCAACTGCGCATGCGCCCACCGTGCGCTAGTGGACTTCCCAGGTACTCCGACATCCGTCGGCGCGAGCTTACTTTCAAGAGCAGAGTTGAGCTTTTTGGGAGCATATTACTTCTTCTTAATTATTTTTTCTGCTGTCT
Source organism: Eubalaena glacialis (assembly GCF_028564815.1). Lineage (NCBI taxonomy): Eukaryota > Metazoa > Chordata > Mammalia > Artiodactyla > Balaenidae > Eubalaena > Eubalaena glacialis. The sequence continues at coordinate 4,711,192 of NC_083735.1, read as the reverse complement.
CAGGATATCCCGTGTGATGTTCTGACTACTTTAGAGGCCTGGGCAACCGCATGCCATTCATCATCATCAGAGTGAAAAGGAATCTACACATTACATCCCGTTAAGGGTGTTTCTTTGTTTCTTTTTCACGGTGCAGTCTAAACCACAGCAAGTATTTTCACTGCATTTTTGGTATGTAAAGCTTCCACCTCGACTAAAATACAATTTTTTATCATAATCTAATGAGTTCCCTGACAATAGACTTAAAACTTCAGAAATATCTAGCATTCAAATGGCACACTATTACAGCGAATGATTAATAATTTTAAGCAGTTAAATATTATCTCTTAAATATACTCTTACATGGTTGACATTTTTTCAAAACATTTTAAAAATTGAAGTATAGTTAATTTACACTGTTGTGTCGGTTTCAGGTGTATAGCAAAATGATTCAGTTATACATATATATACGTATTCTTTTTCAAATTCTTTTCCATTATAGGTTATTACAAGATATTGAATATAGTTCCCTCTGCTATACAGTGAGTCCTTGTTGTTATCTATTTTATATATAGTAGTGTATGTTAATCCCAAACTCCTAAGTTATCCCTCCTCACCCACCCCCATCCCCTTTGGTAACCATCAGTTTGTTTTCTATGTCTGTGTGTCTATTTCTGTTTTGTAAATAAGTTCATTTGTATCATTTTTTTAGATTCCACATATAAGTGATATTTATTTGTCTTTCTCTGTCTGACTTCACTTAATACGAAGATCTCTAGGTCCATCCATGTTGCTGCAAATGGCATTATTTCATTCTTTTTTTTTTTAAACACTCATTGAGTGTTAGTGGCCATTTTTTTCCCTCTTATTTATTTATTTATGTATTTATTTTTGGCTGCGTTGGGTCTTCGTTTCTGTGCGAGGGCTTTCTGCAGTTGCGGCAAGTGGGGGCCACTCTTCATCGCGGTGCGCGGGCCTCTCACTATCGCGGCCTCTCTTGTTGCGGAGCACAGGCTCCAGACGCGCAGGCTCAGTAGTTGTGGCTCACGGGCCTAGTTGCTCCGCGGCATGTGAGATCTTCCCAGACCAGGGCTCGAACCCGTGTCCCCTGCATTGGCAGGCGGATTCTCAACCACTGTGCCACCAGGGAAGCCCTATTTCATTCTTTTTTACATGGTTGACATTTTAATGCAGAGGGTATCAGTTGCAAACAAAACTTCTGTTAAAGGCTCTATCGATACCATAGCATAGTTAATTCTAAATAGTAAATTAATGCATAGTTATTGGGGGAAGTACTGTGTTTCTTGTACAATTCTAGAGCTAGGATAAATATCTAACATAATTCTCTTTCTCGAGCAGAAAGACAAATACAAGGGACTATATAATTAAATGATTATTTACGTGGCATAAGTGTACTTGCTAGAGGGGTTCAGAAAAGGAAGAGCCATGAAGGCTGGAGTGAAGATGCGGTCCAGCTGAGCTAAGGCAGACGTAGGCCAGTGGGAGAAAGTAGGAAAGGTATTTCTGGCAGGTCTAGAACCTTGGTATTGAATGTGAGTGTTAGAAGAGTCTGTTGGTGCACGTGGAAGTGCGGAAGGAGGGAAGGTTAAATTGGCCACTAGGGTCAAATTATCAAAAACATTGAAGGCCATGGAGACCAACATAAGCAAGAAGAAACAGGGGTGGGCAGGAGAATGAACATTTATTTAATGGTCACACATTACAAATAACAATGGGTCGCACTTATCATTCGCTTATCCTGTGCCAAACACTGTTCTAAGAAGCTTGTATAATTTATATTATGTAATCCTCAGACCAACCTTGTGAGTAGGTATCATCATTTTTATTTTAAAGATGAGAAAACAGACATATAGAGAATAAGTCACTAGACTATTTTACACAGGTTCTATGTGGGAGAACCAAGATGCTTCTACATCTTCCGAGCCCATACACTTAAATACTTTGCCATCCAGTATCACCAGGAGGCTCTAGGCATTTATACAACCCTGGGAAATAGGTATCATTATCCCCATTTTCAGACTGGTATGTTGAGTGTCCACAGCTATAACTAAGTCAGTTACAGCTGAAACTTCTACTTACCTGAAAATGCAATACAATATTGATTCAGATTTCAATTGCGATGAAAGGAAAAGATCTAATCGATATATTCAACCAGTAATGATAGACGGCAATACTATGTACTGGGACTATCAGAGGTGCTGAAGATGTAACTCTGGGACTAGGTAATTAACTAAATATTTTATTATATGTCTCTGCCTTTACCTATATGTGTCTTATAGCTACTCAGTGACTAGTATTTCCTCCCAGCTATCAACGTTTACTTTGGCTTGTTCTAAATTCAGCCTAACCACTCCTTACACCCATGCTTTGAAGACCAGACAGGAAACAGGGACAAAAGAGCCCAATACTGCATGAGGAAACTAACAATTGTCAGTTTGCTCTGGTGTGGAGCCCTCTAGTGTGGCTTGTGAAAACGGATTGTTAAATATTAAAGTTTGAGAGCTGGTAGTTATATTATTGGTAGCCTGAAATTAGCCATAGAAGGGTGTATCTATATCACTAAAATGGGCAAACATTACAAACAGGGCTTATTTATTTATTTATTTTGTATCTGGTTTATCAGTACACCACTGCCCTACTTCTGCTTGATGAGATCTTACGTTCCATCCTCACTCTTTCGCATGGTCAGTGCACATGTTATTTTCATTTTTCTTATCAAAGAAGACTCAGTCAAATGGAAAGAAAGGGAGTTAATATCTCTTGAGCAACTGCTGTATATGAAACACTGTGCTTATTCTACATATTATTTGATATTTATGACAACTCAGTGATTTAAGTATTTACCATTTTCAGATTAGAAAACTGGCTCAGAAAAGTTAAGTTGCTTCCCCAACAATGTCAACCAGACAGTAAGAATTGGGGTTGAATTTCTATGCAAGGCACACATGATTTCAGAGCCCATAGTCTTTCCATTGTCTCCCACTGAATCTGGCTGAATGGAATCAGTAAGTTACCCATTTAGGTCTATTTCGAGTTACTAATTTTGAGATGCTTTAGTAAGTGCTGAACATAATTGCTTTGTTCATTTATTGATTCTATAAGTACTAAAGGAGAAGTAACGGGGATCCCAACCAGACAACGAGAGGCACAGCTAATGCCATAGGTAGTATGAAAGAGACAGACACCCCAGCAGGAAGATGTAGTATGTGGAAGGCATTGCTTCCTGTTCAGAAGCATTTAAAAGAAGCTTTTTGGGGGAGGCGAATGTAGGCTTCTTGACACCCCAGAAATCTTACCATATTCCTATTCCATTTAAAGCTGAGCCTGAAAGCACTGCTTAGTACTGGCTCTCAGAGACCCCTTCCTACCATTTGAGTAGTGACCTTAATAATGAAGTCTTAGTACACTAGAGCCAAAAAATTGATGCCTTTTAACACAATTATTATTAAATTTTGGTTTCGATTAGGGTGGAAATAAACATGAAGATATGTCAAGGGTATCTGCATCCTAATAATCAAGTTTTGCTGTAGATTTGTTGAAACTTGAAGGTGCAAGTCTCCCAAATCCCAACTCTGCTGTTTATTACCTACTTACCACACTGTAACTGTAGATAATTCATGAAACTTTTTGCATCTGCTTTCCTCTTCTGTAACTTAATGATTATTATAATATTCACCTTCCAAGATTGGGTGATTATAGATAATGTATGTACATACCTCATTTTATTGTGCTTCACTTTATTGCGATCCACAGATACTGTGTTTTTTACAAACTGAAGGTCTGTGGCAACCCGCGTTGAGCGTCTATCAGCGCCATTTTTCCAATAGCATTTGCTCACTTCGTGTCTCTGTGTCACATTCTGGTAATCCTCGCAATATTTCAAACTTTTTGATGATGATGATTTTATTATTATATTTGCTATGGGAATTTGTGATCAGTGATCTTTGATGTCACTACTACAACTTGATGAAGGCTCAGATGATGGTTAGCGTGTTTTAACAATAAAGAATTTTTAAGTTAAGGTATGTACTTTTTTTTTTTTTTTTGGCTTAATGCTACTGCTCACGTAGACTACAGTATAGTGTAAACATAACTTTTATATGCACCGGGGAACCAAAAAATTGGTGTGTCTCTCTTCATTGTGATATTTGCCTTATTGTGGTCTGGAACTGAACCTGAAATATCTTGGCAGTCTGCCTGTAATCTTTCCAATCTACCTTTCTAACCAACTTCTATCACTTCCTATAGAACCCTTCACTTTAGTAAAACTTATCTTCCCGCTATTCTTTGATCAGTCTTCTGGACTTTGCTCCTCTGAAATGCCTTCTTTTCACTTTGTCTCTTCAATCTTGTCCGTCTTGGAACCCTAAGTCAAGTTTGATTCTCCACTAAAGCCTTCCTAGTCCATGATATCTTCTGAGAACTGACATTGTCTCTTCTAAGTTCAGACTTAATTTTCCCCACCCTCACCTAATTGTAATTATAAACTCTTTTTGGCCTCTGTTGTAAAGCTGTTTATGCTTTTGTGTTAGTGTTTTATGCCTATCTTTTCCTTTTTTCCAACAAGATTTCCAATACCTAGAGGATGGGGGGACTGTTACATTTCTTCCCATTTCTCATGGCATCAAGCAGAGTGTTACACACCTGGACCTTCTCAAAGAACAAGCACATTAATATACGCTAAAATTCACAATCCTCTCATGAGTGTTTAGTGTAGCACTGTGCACAGTGCAAATGTTTAATAAGTACTATGGTAATTACTTACATTAATTCTATTCTAATTGCAGCATGTTCAGAGAACCCAACCTTCGCAACAGCTTTGCTCAGTTTCCTGACCTGTGTGAATGCTCTTGAAAATGAACAAAAACAGTCATTATGGGCTGAACTGTATTCTCCCCAAATGAACATGCTGAAGCCCTAATTCCCAGTATCTCAGAATGTGACTGTATTGGGAGATAGGGTCTTTAGAGAGGTAATTACAGTTAAGTGAGGCCATTAGGGTGGGACACTAATCTAATAGGACTAGCAGCCTTATAAAAAGAGATTAACAGACCGACATACAGAGGATAAACCCTGTGAAGACCCAGGGAGAAGACCACCATCTACAAGCCTAGGAGAGAGGCCTTAGAGCAACCAAATCCGCCAACACCTTGCTCTCAGAACCTCCAGAGCAGTGAGAAAATACATTTTTGTTGTTTAAGCCCTGCCTGTGGTTCTTTCATGGCAGCCCTCACACACCAAGAGCCGTCTTAGATGGAAGGGCAGGTTTGGCTGCAGCCTCTATGGCACCACCTGTTTCCCTTTGGAGCTGCCCTTTCATTTGGGTCCTGGGAGGAGCCAGTGAGTTCATTTGCTTAGTAGTCTATTTGAGAGAGTGCAGAGAGGGAGCATATGTGCCTATGAGCAGGTTCATTGCTCTGCAGCCAGACTTTTCGGCTGTGGCCATCAGTTTTCTCACCCATTAGTTGTATATCCTTGGGCAAGTTCCTTGATTGATTTTTGTCTCAGTTTCTTCACCTGAGAAGTGGAGATAATCCTTGGATCTTTTCATAAGGATGCTGTGAAAAATAATGACTTTAAACACACCAGTACTTAGAACAGTGCCTAGCACACAGTAACGAATAAACTCTAGCGATTATTTGAAGATATTTACGTTTAGTACATTATTTGAAGTTACTTACTTTTACTAAATAGAATTCTAGCAACTTACCTGAACACATTTTAAGCACTGGAATTTAGGGTCCCATAGCTTTTAACACATATTCTTAATATACTAAAAAGCTAAATTATTCATCTCTTTATTGTGTTTATGTACACATACACACACGCACACACAATTTTATTAACCCAAGAAGAAGTAACCTATTAGCACTTCCGTTGTCAGAGGGAAAGCACACATTCATACGCGTTGTCCAGTTTCCTGGGGCTCCCGTGGCCCTTTTGTTTGGGTACCTCGGTCAGGGGGTCCTGAACTATCCTGTTGAATTAATGAGGCAAACGGGCTATGTAGTCCAGTGTGATGAATGTCCTAAAAATTGACTTCCATTGAATAATTTTCTTTTTATTGTCTCTGTTTTCCTCCCGAATTAGTGCTATAAAACCAACTTTCAAAGGCATTTCTGTGATTTGAGATTATTGCTGTTACTGCCCTTAGATTTTTTTCCCGAGGGGGTTGCAGACCAACTGCCTTTGCAGATTTCAAGCATCTAATCTGTTATAATATGCTAATAAGTTTGAATATGGTGTGGTCTTGTGTTTATAAGCACAAACCTTATTGTAAATGTCAAAAGAATTCAGATCTTAATATATCCCCTGTAGTGATACATTAATAAGGGCCATAGGAGCAAATTCTGTAGGTAGTTATTTCTTAATGGACCAAGATTCTTTGCTATTTGATTTGGCGATCAAAACCCAGAGAGACAATAAATAGTGTGCATTTTAATTTCAGAATGTGATGTTTGCTCTCCCCACAGCATGGGAGAATCTCCCTTGAAAAGCCTCATTTATGAATCTACCATGACAGTGCCAAGGACATAATAGATTTTTTTAACTCATAATTGTCAAATAAACGAACGCATGTATTATTGGGTTGGCCAAAAAAGTTCATTTGGGTTTTTCACAAGATGTTGCAGAAAATCTGAACGAACTTTTTGACCAAGCCAATATAATTCATCACTGTGTTCCAATTATATACTGTAGCAACAGAAGTGGTCTTCGAGCTCATCTAATCTTGCAGCATGAAAGCCGAGGTCAAGAAGATTGAATGACCACAGACCATGACTGAGTCAAATCTAGAGCCAAATTTGTTTAACTTCAGGTCCAGTCCTAATTTTGTTTTTTAATTTACACCATCTATGATAATGATTTGAGGAAAGGAATCTAGTTGTTAGACTTCATTACATTTTACTCAGCATAATATTTTTGAGGAAAATATAAAATGGATCTAGTTTTAGCGGTCCTTGAGTATAGCTGGTGCTATTTTTTTTTTTTTTAACCTTTCCTCAGGCAAGCTCCTATCCCTTATGTTTGGCCTTCTTCATGAATCGACTTCCACGAGATAGCTGATCACTAACCTTAATCCAGATGCAGCTTAAAACAAAATGCTGCTTAGTTGATCAATAAGCATTTGTCACAAAACTAAACAAGCATGTACTTTGTATAGGTTACCACCAGGAGGCAGCCCAACCGAGCAATCCAATCTGTTTTCATTCTTCATCGTTTGATTTTTAATAAACCTGCCAAAGGGAAGAGTGTAATACTGAGTAGGTTGATATAACCCCAAATTACATCACCTCACTGGTCTTTAGTGATGTTGGTTAAAACTACGATGATTTAAATGGTGCAAGAACACAGCTTCAAGGAGCAAAATCCAGGAGTCCAGATCTGGATGACCTGCCTGGTGACCACCCATGATATCCAGGTGAAAGAAGTGTATATTCCTCTATGTATCTCCATTTCACCTAGGCCATACCATACAGCTAGTTCTTGCAATAAATCTCTTTTCAGGTGGCATTATGGTTTAGAGGAAATATTATGAATTTCACATGAGGAATCCTGGTTTTTCCATGAACTGTGAGATCTTGGCCTCTTGGCCTTAATCTAACCCTCTTGGCCTTCATTTTCTAATATGGAAAATGGGGAGACATGTTAAGGGAGATTTTCTTCCAATGATATCTTTACCAAGGTGATATACTATGCTTCTAAGAGAGAAGGGCCAAGAAAACATGAGAAATTTCCTCCAGCACTAAGACAGATAGGAAATCTTCATGTTTCTGTACAGATGACTCCAATATCAGGAGAGTCTTGGCTGAGTCAAAACACATCCGTTCACAAATATGGCACAAGTTTCTTAAACCTGGGATGATCCAGTCAGAGTACAAGCTCAGTCTTCACTCTTCACAGTAGGTTTTAACATCTCCAGAATGCACTTGCTATCAGAAGACTTTGAGGCACTTTGGTGGAAGATTATTTCTGCTATTTAGAAACCTGGCGGGCTGCCTCTTGGAGACTTGTAGCTGCTGTGATTGACAGCTGGTTTCAGATACATATTTTTGCGGCTTTGGTTAGGTGTGAGGATATATCAAAACGGATGGCTGAGTGCTATGGAATAAAAGGAAAGGAGGGATTTTTCTACTTGTGTGATCTCTAAAGGTCTTAAAGGAATCATTTGTAGAGCAAATTGGCTAAATACCGTTTATAAAAGTCTAAGTGAAGGTTTCTTTTTTATATACAAAAGAGACTTAGGAATTAAATAGGAAGACTTTTAAACTGAATGTGTGCCAGTTTGGGGTTAAGCAAACTGCTGTTGAATTTTTCCTTTATATTGTCAGTGTTTTAAGGCTGATTTATCTAAGTCAGCGGATGGTTTCTTTGTTAGCAGTGCTCACATGAAATGAAGGTATGTGTGTTTCAAACCAATCCTCTACTTAGTGTTTATTTGTATGGAGGTTTACTAATAGTAACAATAATAATGATGACGATGATGATAATTTTCAGTACAGAAAACTGAGGTGTAGGAATTTTAAAGATTTGGATAAATTTGTAAAGACGTGATATTTACTGATTTTACTCAAGTCTGCATACTACTTTTCAGGCTTAATTCACATTTTTGAATCTTTTAAAGGCCTATTTTCAAGGTAAAGAATATATAAAAGGTTGGAGGACCAAAACACAAATACTTCTTTCTATTTCCATTAGGGAATGCTTGGATTCTGTTAAGGTAAGATGTCTTCCATTGAGGAAAGGCAGTATCTTCAACGTTAGCCAAAACACAAAACTTTCATTTGGACCTTGCAAGACTGTAACTTTTGCCAAAATATAATTCTAACTTTTTCATATCAGTTTTCCAATGTGTAAAAATAGAAGTGATTATATAGTAGAATTTTTCTCTTCATGATTATGAAGACTCTAAAATGCTTATTTTTCCAACTGGCAGTCAGAACCCCCTTTACACCATTGGCTCTAGTTTCCTGGTCAGTCTCTCCAAACCAGAGCTCCATGGTTGCCCAGTTAACCAGGTCACTGCCAGCGGAGAAGCATACTGCAGTGCTTCTATGGCAGGGGCATACAACGCTTCTTGGAGAATTAACTCAAGTTGTAAAAAAAAGATAAGAGATCACTGGGGCACAGAAAAATCCCAAAGTAATCAGATATATAGGACAAACCACATTAGGCTAACGGTAGAGCATGGTTGGGTTGACAATTAAGAGGGAATCAGAAGGAAAGAGGGCACGTTTCTTCTTTTTCCATTGGTATGAGACTTCAGACAAACACTATTTTTAGCCCTTTGAAACTTGTTCAGTGCCTCAGTCCAGTAAGAGTCCTCTTAGAGGGATTGTTCCTTAACAGCTATACTACAGAGTGTGTTGTTGGTAGGAAATATCGTAGAGCACATTATGTTGATCTTAGTATGCAGCATGGGGAAGACCACGTCTTGGTTCTTAATCTTGAGATTTGTGGCAAATGTGGTTACTGGCATGCAAAGTTCAGAGTGTATCTTCATCCTATTTCCCTTTTAATGGCAAGAATTTCAAGATTGAATTTAGATTTCAGAACTTACAACTGGTAGCAGGTATGTAACACTGTGAAATAAACCAACATTCTTTTTTTTTTTTTTTAAACCAACCTTCTTTTATTGGTATGATTCTGCAGGCTTTATTTAGTTTCCTTGTTGCAGAGTTCCTTCCACCATCACGGGGATTGGGCTTGTGGGGCATAGCTTGAAATCCTCCATCACAATTAAAGAAACAAATAATCTCTCTCCTCCTATAAAACAAAAACAAACAAACACAAATAAAACCCCATGACATGGCAGTATGGCCCCCTGTTGGGTCTGTCCTTCTGCTGGCTTCCCGTGGCTTGGTTCCTGCTGTTTTGTCCCTAAGGAGACTGTAGGCAGGTTTCCCATCTGCCTCTAGGTCACAGCTGCCTCTTCTAAATTACTCTCCTTTCTTTTTCTCCCATTTCTAAATGACTGACTATTGCTATCTGTTGCTTTTCCCACCTGCTGAAAAGTTGACAAAACAGGTCTCTGTTTGGAATCGTTAGTTTTGAATATTCTTTTAAGACACAACTCTCATTTCTTATTTTCTAGACATGCATGGCACACAAAAAGTCCTTTTCTAAAGTAATACTTTTTTTTCTGTGATAGTGCACAGGCCTTCAGGGAAGTGCTTGAAAACTAACAAAGTAAACTTGCAATATATACCCCATGAAGTCATATACCATAAATATTAATTTTTTTCTGCCGGTGGATATGAACGTTATTATAATTTAATTTTAAAATTTTATGATTTCCATTACTGATACAAAATTTGGACTTGGTGTTTCTATTACATTAAGGACACTGGAAAGAAAAAAGGCAGCTAGAGAAGCAATAGAGCGTGGGAAAACTTTGTGAATATTTAAGGAACATTGCTAGGCAGATCTCCTGAGACAGCCTAATCAGAGTCAAGGTTATCACGGCTCATTCATAAAAGCCCTCTCTTTTTTGGCCCAAATCCCTGTGGGTCACAAGTTTCTGGGGAACAGTTTTCACTAGTGATGTTTGATAGCACAAGCCCATAATTTTCTATTGTAAGATTGAACCTTTTTTCATATCACATCTCACAAAAATCGAAGACATAGAACTACATTTTAATTTGATCATGTCATTGCTATAGGGATCTAGGATAAAACAGTCCAGACACGGTACATTCATAAGATTTATCATAGAAACAGAGCTGAGAGAATCTAGACCACTGTTCAGTAGAAACAGAATGCAAACCACTTAGGTACTTCTGGATTTTCTAGTGGTTACACTAAAAAAAGAAAAAAGAAACAGGTAAAATAAAATTTTAAAAACATTTTGTTTAACCCTGTGTAGTCAAGATATTATTTCAATGTACAGTAAATATATGATTATTAATGTCAGATATATTACATTCTTTTCTCTGATATTCCGGTGTGTGTTTCACTCGCAGAACATCTCCATTAATACTAAGAACATCTTAAGTGTACAATAGCTACAGGTAACTAGTGGCTAGTGAACTGGACCGGGCAGTTCTAGCTGAACGATTGGCTATTATGTCCCTTACATAGATCCTTTAAAAAATCAGATCTCTCCAGTATGTTTGACTAGTGATGCATGGCATTTGGATGGTTGATTCTGGGTAGGTAGCAAAATTGTATTCTCTTAGAAAATTTAAAAGCCAAATTTGTTTTCTCACTCAGATAGATAGTCATTCCATTAAGGCAGAAATCCACATTCTGGTAAATTATGAGATTCCCACACCATCACCCCAATTAAGGCGAAGATGATGATCGTTACTTGAATTATCCCAATAATTGTTTACATTCAGAAGTGCTATTTGAGCAATTAATATTTCTGTTATGATTTAAATTGTCACAACTTTCAAGATTTTATATATATATATATATATATACACACACACACACACACATATATTATGAGACTCGAAATAGCCTTTCAAAATTTAGATTGTTCCCTTTGAGAATTCACTGTAACAGAAATTGGTATGGTGATACATTTAAACAAGTCAAAAAACCCACAATTTTTTCTTGCAAAGTTAATCTGTAGAATAACACATTTAAACGTAAAATAAAGAGACAACACAATGGTGTGCTATCCAGAGTAAAAAATAAAAATCACCACTTTCTCTGAAAATAAAAGTAGTAGGTTTAATGGTGAAATTCCCTAGAAACGCCACACAACGTAACATCTTATTCTTGCCAAGTAGCATGACCTCTTTGAATACTCTTATCTCTTTCTAAAAGGAAATAGAAAATCAATGAAAACATCAACAAGTAAAGCAAGCCAGGTGCTTCAAAGAGGAAATAGAAAATCAATAATCATCCAGCAAAGTAAGTTCTATGGTAATATTTGTAAAGAAAATTAATATATGTTAGAAGGAGAAAGTGTATATATATATATATATATATATATATATATATATATATATAATGTACAGAATCACTTAATGTAAACTATTAAAGAAATGCTAATCCCTCTGAGAGTCTGTGCTATGATGCTTTTCTTGGTTTGCTTAGGAAGCAAAGAAGGGCTGGAATTAACATGAATGCACCATGGTACACATAGTTATTAGATACATGATTGTAATTTAGGTCGTATTTATAGCTACTGCTTCTTCTCATTCTATATTACTTGAATTGGATTTTGATGCAAAACTGGTTATAAGATGACAAAACTTAGAAATTTCATTCTCATCCATCTTTCTAGTCTTCAGACCATTCTGACCAAGTGTTACATTTGAATTTTTCTTCTTCATTTAGTCACAGTATATATCTTACCACTATTTTATCCACATGTTTAAAAGACATAATGTTAGATTTCCTAGAAGACTTTATATATTTATAGAACAAGGTTTAACATATGAATAAGAACCTAATTCGTTTGAAATAGCTTTTAATCTATATAATTTATAATGACTTTTAAATTACCTCTAGATATTTTTAAATGGTAAAACCTTCAAATTATGAAATTGCATTCTAAGTTTAATATAGATAATATTTTAGTTACTTTGATACTATAGGATGGGCAATAAAATAAATGTATCTTGAAAAGCTTTTTTTTTTAATTCCCATTTTAATCAAGAAAATGTGAGGTTTTAAGAAGAGGATTATATGGCTTTTAAAATAAATTTTAAAGCTACATTTACTTTTCGAAATAGACTTTTTGTTTTAGAACACTTTAATATTTATGGCAAAACTGTGAAGATAATACAGAGTTCCCAGATACCCGACACCCAGTTTTGTCTATTATTAATATCTTACACGAATATGGTAGATTTGCTACAATTAATGAACCACTATTGATACATTATTATTTTAAAAGTCTATTCTTTATTCATATTTCCTTAGTTTTTACCTAACGTCCTTTCTCTGTTCCAAGATTCCATCCAGGATGTTGAATTACATTTAGCCATCATATCTCCTTAGGCCTCTCTTGACTGTGAATGACAGTTTCTCAGACTTTCCTTGTTTTTCATGATCGTGATGGTTTTGAAGTTACTGGTCAGATATTTTATAGACTCTCTCTCATCTGGGACTGTCTGATGTTTTCCTCATGATTAGAACGGGATTATGTATTTTGGGGCGGAAAACCACAGAAGTCGTGTGCCATTTTTGTCACATCAAGGTGCATCCTAGCAAGGTGACTAACCACAGTTGGTGTCGACTGAGAATTACCCAATTACTGAGAATAGTGTGTGACATGCTTCTCTGCTATAAGGTTACTTTTCCCCTCCCCTTTCCACACTGTACACTTTAGAAATAAGTCATTATGCGCAGCTGCATTTAAGGCGTAGGGAGTTGTGTCCCACCTCCTTGAAGGTGGAGTATCTATGTAAATTATTTGGGATTCGTTGCATAGGATACTTAACCTTTCTCTTCTCTCTTTCTCTCTTCCTCCCCTTCCTTTCTTCCTTCCCTCCCTCCCTCCCTCCTTCATTATTTAATCATTTATAATTGTATAGACTCATGCATAATTATATTTATTTTGGGATATAATCCAACTATACTTTATATTTTGCTGCCATTGGGAGCTCTTTCAGTTGGCTCCCATGTCCCTTTGACATCATTGTGGTGTGTTTGTTTTTTTGTTTTAATGTTTATGGGTTCTTCCTTACTTTCTGGAACTACTAGATGCTCCAGGTCCCTCTTACTCGCTTATATATTTCCTGCCCTAAATCCAGAAGCAGCCATTTTCCCAAAGATCCCTCATTCCTTTTCTTTCAGAATCGTATTAAAAACCAAGTTCTAGGTACTCAATATTCTAGCTACTCTGGAAAACCACTGCTTCTAGGGCTCTCAGCTGACAGAGCATATATCATGTACTTTTCTGATCCCTGTTTTCCTGTGATTTTAGCCTGTATATTAGTCACAGAGAGGCTACCCTGCTACTACCTTATGTTCACATCTTTTAACAGGTTGATAAGGATATGCTACTTATAATCCCTTCTCTGTACCAGACTTGTTTTATGGGTGAAGTCACTATTTGCCTATTTTTGTTTTAAATCATGTCTTTTTATTTTTCCACCAGACAGACCTAATAGAGATAATGGTCATTCAACATGCAAAGGGTAATGATGTTTGTACTAGTTTTTATAGAAGCACAAAAGAAAGGAAATTCACTTAAGGTGTGAGGCGAAGTGCAAGGATTAGTAAAGTATTTAAAATAAATTATAAAGACCACTGTGATTATCTTGAGTCTTTTCACCAAAAAAAGATTCATTCGCTTATTCATGTTGTACCATGTGCAATTTCAAAGACTGTTATATGGTGTTACTGCCACCAAAGATAAACAGTCATGCCTCATTTTTTCAAAATCGTACTTAAACTAGTCTATGGAGCCTTGTTTCTTATAAGATTCTTTATGGTTGTTTGAGTTGATATATAATTTCTGTATTAGTTTTTACCGAGGTAACCAAACAACAAAAAAAAGTCAAAATCTCAGTGGCTTACTTCAGTGAACACTTATTTCTGCTTGGCTTGGGTCCATGTGTCTTCTGGTTCTGAGACCCAGGATGGTGGAGTAGCCTCCATGTGTCTAATGCTGGTCTCATGACTGAGAGCAAGAATAGAGCCAGGCTGAGCCCACTGCAATCATTTCGAAGGCTTCTGTTCAGATGTGGAAAGTATCACATGGGCTGTCAAAGTCCAAAGTCAGTGAGTCCAATAGGGTCATATACTCCCACAGGAGGGCACGGGGCAAGTTACATGAACATGGACAAAGAGGTAGAAACAGATTACAGGGAGTGAGTGAGGAGTGAGAAACAATTAGTCCCGTCCTGCAAACATTGGCTAAATACTTTTGATGACATTGAACTGTATGTGTCAGAAAAAACTTAAAAGAAAAACAAAGTGGCTCAAAACAAGACAGCAGTTTATTTCTCCCTCACATATGCAAGTCCAAGTAGCTGGTCCACGGTCACTGTAGTAGTCCACACTGCCAAGGACTGAAGTTCTCTCTACCTTGTTTCTCAGCTCTGTGTGACACGTGGTTTACGATGGCTCCAGGCAGTAGTATAGAGGGAGAAAGGAAGAAGAACATGCACCTCACTTCTTTTTTTTTTTTTCTTCAGGAGTATCTAGAAAACTGTTAAGTAACCATTTTATTTACATGTTCTTGTCCAGAACACAGTCACATAACTATATGTAAATGCTAGGGAATCTGGTAAATACAGTCTTTATTCTTTGTGTCTCTGTGCCCAGCTAAATTTTTGTACTACTATGGAAGAAGTAAAAAAAGACTCTGGAATAAAAACATGCTAACAGGACTTGGAGCAAATTTCTTTGATTTTTTTTTTTTTTTTTTTTAAGTATTAGCACCTTTAATTAATTAATTAATTATTTATTTATTTTTTGGGCTGTGTTGGGTCTACGTTTCTGTGTGAGGGCTTTCTCTAGTTGCGGCGAGCGGGGGCCACTCTTCATCGTGGAGCGCGGGCCTCTCACCATCGCGGCCTCTCTTGTTGCGGAGCACAGGCTCCAGACGCGCAGGCTCAGTAGTTGTGGCTCACGGGCCCAGTTGCTCCGCGGCATGTGGGATCTTCCCAGACCAGGGCTCGAACCCGTGTCCCCTGCATTAGCAGGCAGATTCTCAACCACTGTGCCACCAGGGAAGCCCCTTCTTTGATTTTTAAAAATTTTTTTAAATTAATTTTTATTGGAGTATAGTTGCCTTACAATGTTGTGTTAGCTTCTACTGCATAGCAAAATGAATCAGCCATACATATATGTATATCCCCTCCCTTTTGGATTTCCCTCCCATTTAGGACACCACAGTGCGTTGAGTTCCCTGTGCTATACAGGATGCTCCCCTCAGTTGTCTATTTCATACATTGGAGCAACTCTCTTTGGATTTAGTCAAATAAAGTCTGAGGAATGAAGGATTATAAGGTAACCTGAAAACACCAGATGAAAGGCAGGAACAAGTAAAAAAAAAAGTCCAGAAAATAATGTTTTGATGTAATGTAAACTGCAATGAAGTAAAACAACAGACTTTGAGCAGAAGTGAGATATGGTTAGGATGGAAATAACTTTTCATTTTTGAAGAAAATAGGTCCAGATCAGGTTCACAAAGAATTAAAGTTCAGTCTTTTTCCATTAAAGGAATGCTGCATCTCAGGAATCTTAAGTGAAGTAAAAACTGCCCCAAAGTTGTTTCAGTTCTTATGATCCTTCATTTTTATTTGTTTTAAGTCATTCATTTTCCACTAGGATTCTAATAAAATTGCTTAAAAAGGATCTCTGAGATTCCTGGAGGATGCTTAGCTGTTCGAATATTTTCTGAACAAATTAATGAACTTGCAAACCAGACAAGAGAGAAAAAGTTAGGCTGGAAACTGCATTATGTGCGCCATAAAGTTGGAGAATTACTGGATGTGCTGTGTTCTGTTAGTAAACTGAGGCATATTAAAATTTTTAAGAGTTTATTTAAGCAAAAGAATTCATTCAAATCAGGCGATGCCAACCAGAAGTGGCTAGGAGCACTTCACCAACAAGAGCTCTGGGAGACACTTTAATAGAAAAAAGGCAGAAGCAAAGTAAGAAAATGATGGATTGGCTATAGTGTGAAGTCTTGTTGGCTGCCTGTTATTGGTTGTCCTTAGTGATTTGATTTCCTAACCTTGAGGCATTTGCTGGCTTAGATTTTGGTTTGGCGCTCATGGCATTAGAGCTACCTCAGTCGAATGGCCTCCTTGTTTTTTAATTTAATAATTCCCCCCTTTTGGTCATCCTCTCATACATGAGAGACTGACAGTGTACTGGTATTAGCACCATTCTCGGTCACCATCAGAGTTAAGTTGCTCTTGTCTCATTGTGAAACTCATAGGTTCTGATGTCAGATCTATAGAAGGATGGTTTTTGCTGTTCATCTCATTGTTCATCGTGTTTCTGTTTCTCCAAGTTCAGTGAGTCCATCTGATGTACTGCTGATGGCTGTGAACATGCATTTGAGACCTTTGAGAGAACATAGCAAACTAGGGAGATTACAATGATAAGTTTTAGGATGATAACACTGAGAAACTGGAGTATCCTCCTTAGCCAGGTCCCCCATGAACTAAACCAGTTGGTATCAGATACATGAAAGAATGTGTCTGAGGGTCATCAACATGTTTTAGCCAAGTGACTTGTGTGTTAATTTCTTGTACTTGCTGCAGTAGCAGGAGTGTTGATGAAGGTACAGCAGGAGGTACGTGCTATGGCACAGACCCCTCCTTGTTCATCCAGTAAGTTATCTAAAGTAATTCTATTATCTAAAACCACTTTAGCAAGCAAGCCTAGGGACTATTGTACAGCTATGGCCTTCACAGTAGATTCAGCAATAGTTGCCAGAGTTAAGGAGCATTGTTTTCCTTTGCATTAATGGAGAAAAGAAGCAAGTAGCAGAAAGGCAAAAGGAACAAAGATTTCATATTGGAGGTGAAGATCTTGATACGGATCTTGAGAGAGCTGTCCAGCTCAAGAAGCTGTCTGCTTCTGGGGAGGAACCTCCCTACTCAATTTTAATTTTAGAACTCCAGCTGGTATGCAGTTCTAAGTCTGGAGGAGCCCTTTTCAAATGGGGAATATGGACCCGAGGTTCAAGTACCTGAAGTTTGGCTGCCATCTGGGTAGTGAGGAGGACCTGGTATGGGCCCTTCCAAGGAGGTTCAAGGTCAGGATTTGATCTTAGTGATTCCAAATCAGAAGGGTGTGAGAAAATTGGAAACATGAGTTTGGAGAGTTGTAGTCAGATATTTGAGGATACTAGTAGAATTCAGGATCCAGTCCAGTTTACAGACGAATAATCTCAAAGACAATGAACAGGACTAGAATCTGATATCCATAAGTTTATGTTATAATTTTCTACTGAAATATAACTTTTCCTCTATAATCACCCTTCTTTCTATCAAAGATAATCACAGTAAGACTATTTTTTTTTTTTTTTGCAAAGATAAGTCTAGTGTCATTAAACCTGGCCTGATTATTTATATAAGTACAGCAGCAAGATTAGTGATCAACCATATAGGCTGTTTTTGAATATGCTTTGCTGGAACTTTTCATAAGGAATCTTAGATTAGATTTTTAAAAGCCTCCTCAGTCTAAGAAGACAAGCCAAGAACTCACTATCACACTTTACCTGCAATACATATACATTTAGGTGAATTCCTCTCTTCTTGAGGTCCTCAAGGCTGAGGTTCCTGGGCCTGCCAGGAAGTGGCCTTCTTTACTTACCTGGTAAGGCTGCTGGTAACCCTGTAAACAAGGCACCAGACTGATTTTTCCAAGGGGCTTTATTGGCTCCATAAAGTCAACCATAATTCTTTAAAGCTGTCTGGTCATATCTGATTTTATGCCTATTCTCAAATATGACATTCAGAGCCTTGGTAATACAATCAGTGTTTCCAATTGTGTCCTGTAATAAGGAGAATACATTTTAATTGAACTTAATGCAAATAACTATATTATCATGAAAATAAGAATTCTCAATAAGTTTCTGAATTCTGGAGTGATCAGGTGGGGGAAAAAGTAAATGTTTCAGTTCTATTTACATAGGTATATTTACAAAGTTACTGCAGATCTTAGATAGTGTAAGAGAAAAAGGTTTCCTTAAATCTAGAAAAATAAAACATTAAGGAACCAGCAATATTTCAAAGAAAATGTTATAAAAAATACATAATTATCCTCATTACTTCATTCAATCCATTCAATTATTTATTCCTCTTTTGCTTGAATCCAGTTTTTCCACTATTTCTGGAAATTCTTACCCAGTTCAGTTTTTATGATCTTAAAGTTATCAGAAGCCTATATTCTAGAGGACTTGTCAGAGTCCTTTCCATGAATCTCTCTGAAGATGAAGCACATTTGCAGAAGCATCAGAGTGAAACAATAACTGTTTATAATTGACAAAGAATTTTTTAAAATGGCCATGGTTAAAAATCCGATGAAGAAATGTAGTTATTCTGTGGCATACAATGATTTAGACTAATAATTGGACAATGAGAGTATTGACAACTTTCTAGAAACGTTAAACAATTTCTGTGATACCTATATCAGTAACATATATCCACACACATATAACCTAAGAAGGTTTATTATCACTTCTTATTTGACAATGCTTCCCACATAATTTAACATATTAAGTAAACCTAATTAGTTTAACATCTTTCTTCTACAAGGTGAGAGAAAAATTTTTTTGAGATTTTCCAGGGGATCTCTGGGAAATATCAAAGTTGATTTAAGATCAAATAGAGTCCCTTTAGACTTTGATTTTGGGAAACTGTCCAAAGGTTTGAACATTTGGTTAACTAGGATCACAGCTCATTATGAAGCAATACTTAACTATATATTTAACAAAAGTGACAATGGAAGATGTTAAAGGCAAATACAGAAGATTACACAGTTGCGAACAAAACTTTGCTCTTTTATTACTGAGAAGACTGGGTTTTCTTAAGTAATCAAAGCCCTGATAAAAACAATGTGAAGCACAGTAAACTATTTTGGTAGGACACACAATCTTTGCTGTTCGGGCACATTACTTAAGGGGTAAAGAAAAACCTCTGCTTACAATATCTTGTTAAGAGTATATCAATAATCTAAGAAAACTTTGTTTTTTTTTAGCAGAGAGAAAACCAAACTCTAATTTTGCATCAGTGTACTTTTGATATTAAAACTCATTTTTTTAAGCTTAAATAAATTCATTCCAATATTAACCAGCTCAAACATCCATAAAATTCCTATCCCAAGTTTCCTTTTCCATGAACCTTCTACAACTTTTTAATATTTATTCAGATTTTGACCTATGTTTTTTCCTCTTTCTCATTCTGGAACAATTAGTCATTTTAACTTTCTTACCTACTTTTCATACACAGTTGTTTCCTTTCAACCTTATTATTGCTAAATAGTTTTAATTACATATATTGATTAGACTTCTTAACCCTTAGAATCCTTAGTTTACTAAGAAGTAAACAGTTGTGTACTGCCTGTTACTAGTATGCTCTGGACTGATAAGTTTATAAATACATTTCATAATTTGTAGAAGTACATTCTTTCTTATAGTAAAATTTTAAATGCGGCACAGAAATGTTTACTAATAGACCCAAACATGTCTAGTTTTTCTGTAATAGGGAACCAGAAGTAGATACACATATGCTGATTAGTTAATGTATTGATATTTTATCTTATTTGGAAATTATCTAGATAGTCAACGAATGCCCATTATTTAACTTAACTCAGCAAAAATCTAAGGTTTCAAGTTACCAAAAGATTTTAGGAGCTGTTTTTAAGTATGCATATTTTATAAAACTTCATCATCATCGAAAAGTTCATTTATAAACTTTTACTTTATTAACATCTATTTACTTCATTTGTTCATAACAATCATGTTTAGATTACTCATGAAAATTTCATAAGACATTAAACAGCCAGCAATCATCTTGAGTTATTTTTCTTGCAGACAAATTTTGTAACAGAGATAACTTATTTGACTAGCCAATCCAGGCAGAATAAAAGTTGCATGTCTATGTTAAATTTAAGGCTGAAAACTCTGAAGACATGCCTATTTTTAATTAAACCCACAAACTTCAATATCTTTTATCTACTGAAGATTAATACTAGATCACGTGAACTTGAAAAAACAGGTAGAACTGTCCCTGGGAGGGAAAGGTTCCCAACCAATGGGCACCTAAAAGCTAAGTCACGGTTCAAAGATCTCATTCTCGCAACTGTTTTTTCCTGCGCATTGGGTTTGGAAAGGAAGGGACAACGTGAAATTGTACCTTGCTCTCGACCAGGCCGCGCAGCAGAGATCCGGGAGAGCTGACTTTGGTAAGAACCCTCACCCTTTGCCGGCTTTGCCAGTTTCCCCGGGATCCCATCTGCAGGCTCTGGAGCAAGCGGGGGTGTCCCAGCGGGTCTCATCCAGGTCCCCAGAAACTGTAGAGGAGAAAAATAATGTTCCCTCTACCCTTTCTGGTGAGTGCCTGTCTGAGACCCCCTTTTTTTTCTAGGGCGCCTCCTAACTGGATACATGTACCTAGGTGAAAAGTTCTCTACTGTGGCCACTGTAAATCGAGATGATCTTTGGTGAGGTTAACATGCCTGTTCAACCTTAAAACAAATTTTAATCACCTGAATCCCCATACTGGATCCGGTTCAGGTTAAGTCAGATCCAGTCGAACCCTGGACCTACTCCGGTTTCTACGTTGGACCCAGTCTGGTTTCTAAGTCAGACCCAGTCCCACTCTGGCAGGTTTCTGGACCCAGTCTGGAAAAAGAAATGCTCAAAGTCTGAAAGTTCGTGATGCTAAAAAGCTCAGATCTAGGATCTGAGAGGGCCCTGCCCATGACCTTGGGAGGTGGCAAGGAAACGGCGGGCTCAGGGGCTCAGAGTACCTGCACGTAGTTGCCCTTTGCCCCTGGGGGGTATCGGGAGAATGTCTGGTTTCCTCTTCTGGCACCAGAACTGTTAGAAGATAAACTGGGGCGTAATAAAAATTTTAAGAGTTTATCTGAGCAAAAAGCTATTCGAATCAGGCATTGCCAAACTGGAAGTGGTTAGGAACACTCCATCCACAGGAGCTGGAGAGGAGACGTTTATAGAGAAAAGGTGGAAGCAAAGTAAGAAAATGATTGGCTATACTGTAAAGCCTCGTTGGCTGTTTGTGACTGCGTGTCCTTTGTGTTCTGATTTCTTAACCTTGAGGCATTTGCAGGCTTAGCGTTGGGTTTGCTCATGTAGTCGCCATGGCATTAAAGCCACCTGCATCTGATGGCCTCCTTGCTTAATTAATTTATCAGTGCCAAGAAATTGACTTAAGACTGTGAGTGTGAATATACCTTCTAAGAAAAACAAGCAAATGATGGTTTAGAAGCCATGTTAGCATATTAGAACATAATGGAAATTTCCTTTATAACATTTCACTTAGTAACATTTTCTCCTGCATAGGCACACTAGATACATTTCATATCTGTGATACTTATACTTTGATACTTATCCTTCATCTTTTGTAAGTGCTATTTAAGACAGAGCCTAGTATTTCTGGAGAACGTGCAGAGATACTTTTAAAATGTGTGCGTGTATGTATGTGAAAATCACCAGTTGGATAGAACTGGTGCATTTTACACTGTGATTGGAATGGCATCGCAATTTTGGCTGCTGAATATAAAGTAGTCATTTTCTATTTAGTTGGGGAAAAAAAGCGTAATGATTGCTACACACATAAAGAGTCCTAAGGTTAGACTTAAAGTTTATTTATTTTTTACGGTCCACCCTTTGCTTTTTTAAAATTCTTTCATTTTAGCATATGAAATGAATGCAGAAAATTCTAGCATTATACATCTGGGGGGCTACCATAACCCTTCAAACAGCAGCATCAAAGGGATCTAGGGAAATATATGCTATGAACATTTAATAACACCACTACCGTGACTTGGTGAACATTTCCATGCTTTTCTACTATGAAAATATAGCATTGGGACCACGGTTGAAAAGTTCAAAAACGCAGAAGTTGAAGAATACGTGGCATTTGAAATGTCTGCTTTAACTGTTCTGGGCAATGTTTGGTTCTGCTTTGCCTAGCTGGGGATTATTTAAGTCTTGGCATGATATTTCATAATGGGGACAGAGTAAACAGTGATTGTTTAATCTTTGGGACGGCCATATAATTTAAAATGCTTTTTAAATTCTCAAGTTCCATTAACAGCAAGTTAATGTGCTAGACAGTTTTCTTAGACATTGTTACAAACTCATGATCCGTGTTTCGGAAATGACCTGGATGAATTCTTTTGTACTAGATGTGTTTCAACAGATTTTTCTCTTTGCTTCTCTGACAAAGGACTTTGGAAGAATGAGCTGCCCCCATCCCCATTTTCTTTTAAATGCCGTGATCAGGAAAATGACCGTTTTTCCCCTCGCTTGCCTCTGTGGTTGAGAATAGGATTTATAGGGTAAAAACAGCACCTGGGTTGCCCCAGATTCCTCCCCCGAATAGCCATGCCTGCCGAAGAGCTTTGACTTTGCAAACTCAAAATGCCCAACGTTAACTGTTCTCCAGCTTTCCATTGGTTAGGCAAATATGTGGAATACTGCTCAGGGCCATTTGCTGTTCAAAAGGCTTCAGATCTTCCCTCCAGCCCCACAGATTCTAAGCCTTTGCCACCGTGGTAGCTGCATGCTTTGCTTTTTTTGACAGCAGGAATAGCTCTTTGGCTCACTTTCTCTTCTCAACTTTAGCTAAACTTCAGACTTCTGCTTTTTTCCTCTTTTGCTAAAGCTAGTGATCACACGCTGAGTAAATAATCTATAGACCATGATCTGCTGTCCTGTCAGGCTTGTTAGCCAGACTCTAAACCCCCGATGTCGGAAACCTGCGTGCTAAGTATTCCCAGGTAGGTTTCTTAACTGCCTCCCCACTGGTAAGCATCTTCCCTGCTTACGTACTTAGA
This sequence comes from Eubalaena glacialis, assembly GCF_028564815.1. NCBI lineage: Eukaryota > Metazoa > Chordata > Mammalia > Artiodactyla > Balaenidae > Eubalaena > Eubalaena glacialis. Next base: position 4,687,741 of record NC_083735.1, on the reverse strand, counting down.
GAACTCCCTTGTAGCACACTGACTATATTTGGAAGGGCTAATTGGTGGTTCTGGTGTCTTTGTTAGGAAAAAGTGACACTTTCTGAAGTTAATAAAAATCTCTTCAGCTACAGCCTTTTATCAGATGTAACAAAACGTTGTTTGAACAAATATGGTCTCAGTAGTAGTGACAGTTCGTTTCTGCCTTTCCTAGCCATCAACATCTTAGGAAAGAAAATGGTAGAAGTTCCTTAAAGGCGTAAAATTAGTTTTTGAATAATGGCAGTTTCTGATAGAAAATTGCTTTTCAAATCAATAATTAAATTAGGTTCCAATTTGATTGCATTAGCATCTTTATGATATATATTTAAGCAATATATTTCTCCGTTGTCCTTAAGCAACCTTTAATATCTACTTCAGTGCTGTATAAACATTTTTCATTATATTATTGACTCTGGGAGGAAAGCAGCATATTTATCAAATACTACAATTAAGAAAGTGACTCTGTGATAATTCAGGTGTGACATCAACAAAGCTAAAACAGGTTCCCTTTAGCTTTTACAAATAGAATTTTCTTGAGAGTATGAGAGAGAGAGAGAGAGAGATGAAGAAAGAGATCATAATCCTTGGAAATAGAAAGTTTGTCTCAGGGCAGTAGAGCTTGATTTGCTCACCAGTCACTGAGGATTCAACAAAATTAGTTTCTCAATATCTGAATTCTAGCACAAGACATACTTTAAAAATTTTGTTTGTTGCCCACTTGTAAATGATAAAACACATGTATTCTTTTCCAGTTGGGGGGGAAATAAAAGCAAGATAAATATAATTCATTACCTATAGGGCAACATCTAGGGGTGGCTGGAGGTGGGCTGATTTCCTCCTGCCCCACGATATCTGTCAACTATCCACAAGTCACACACATAAACATAAAACCTAATTAAAATATATTGGTAACTTTAAGATTTTTCTGGAGAAATTCTGAAGCTAACCACTCCCAGTGCCCTCTTATCAAGTATTTTGAGAATGTGGAAAAAGAGAAAAATCTAGCTTGTTTATACAAATCTATCTACTATGCTATTATACTTTTTAGGAGTTTGGTTTTCTTTCTCTTTTTAAGTTTAGATAATTTTTAAAAGCAAGAGTAGAACATACCAAGTGGTCTAGTTGTTTTTAAAAATTTTTTATTTTATTATGACAAGAACACTTCACATGAGATCTGCCCTCTTACATTTTTTAAGTGTGTAATACACTGTTGTTGATTCGAGGTACAATGTGGTACAGCAGATCTCTGGAACTTAGTTTTCTTGCTTAACTGAAACTTTATGCCAACTGACTGGTAATTTCCATTTTCCTCCTTCCCCTCTCCCCTGCCCCCAGCACCTGGCAACCACCGTCCCACTCTGATTCTATGAATTTGCCAATTTCAGATGTCTTATAAAAGTGGAATCATGCAGTATTTGTCTTTCTGTGACTTGCTTATTTCACTCAGCATCATGTCCCCAAGGTTTACCCATCTTGTTGCATATTGCAGAAGTTCCTTTTTTTTTTTTTTTTAAAGACTGAATAGTGTTCTATTGTTCGTCATACCACATTTTCTTTATTCATTCATGTGTTGATGGACATTTAGGTTGTTTCCAAATCTTGATTACTGTGAATAGCGCTGCAATAAACATGGAAGGGTAAATATCTCTTTGAGATCCCAATTTCAATTCTTTTGGATAAATACCCTGAAGTAGGATTGCCGTTAGTTCTATTTTTAATTTTTTGAGAAGCTTCCATACTGTTTTCAGTAGCAGCTGTACCTTTTTGCATTCCTTCCAACAGTGTGCAAGGGTTCCAGTTTCTCTACACCCTCACCAACCCTTGTCTTGTTTTTTGATAATAGCCATTCTGACAGGTATGAGGTGATATCTTGTGATTTGGGTTTGCATTTCCCTGATGATTTGTGAAGCTGAGCAATGTTTTCATATACCTGTTGGCCATTTGTGTGTCTTCTTTGGAAAAATGTCAATTCAACTCCTTAGCCCATTTTTAAATTGGGTTATTGGTGGTTTTTTTGGCTTTTGAGTTGTAGTTTCTTATATATTTTGGATATTAACCTCTTATCAGATATGGTTTTCAGATATTTTCTTCCATTCCATAGGATGATCTGATTGTTTTACTTTGTATCCTAGTAAACTACCAAATGCAGTTCATCAGGGTTTTTTTGCATAATCAAAAGTGATATGTGAATATATCATATTTAAGTGTGTAGGAGAATATCGGAATGTGAAATTCATGTGCCAGTACTAGGTACATGAGCCCAGTAAAATTTGGATATCAGTTCAGTAAAAAAATGCAAGTAAGTATAACTAACTTGACAATTTTGAATAGCAAGCTATTTTTAGCACCTTTTCTACTGTACATGATCATATTTTTTAATAATTCAGCACTAAAAATTACAAAGTTAAAATGGAACTTTATCAAGTTCAGAAAAATCATGAATTAAGGTACAAAATAAATGTTTATTCATTATTTGAATCATTTATTCATTGAACCATTCAATCAACAAAGCTGTATTGCATTTCTTTTTACACCAAGGACTGTATACAGTAGAAGTGATATAAAGAGGGATTCATACTTCCCCTGCCTCCAGTGACCTGAGGCAATTAAAACACTTCTTAATTCAAAAAATACATAGTCGTCTTAATCCAGGTAAAACTGAAAATCAAAACAAACAAAAGCAAAAAAAAAAAAAAAAAAAAAAAACCCGCAAAATTTATTGAGGTATTAGCACCAATAGATAAAAGGATGTGTTGTGGTTTATTTTGAAAAGCTAGCTGGGCTTTTGTAGGTTGTCCATCCTGTTTCATGGGATTAAACTGAGGCAGTACTTTCACAAAGTATATTATTTAGTCTGGGGGGGGCGGAAATCCCTTTTTCTTAGTTTGCATAAAAAGACATTAAAACAAGGGTTTTAAAAAGTAGAGTGTCAGTTGGCTAGAGGTGAATGACTCAACTTGACATTCATTTCTAATAGTTAAAACCTTTTTTTTCCTTCCAATTTATCACTTTCTTCATAATCTCAAATTGATTTCTCCTACTTTTCATCTGTCTTCTGCCTATTCAATACGGTAGTGATGATTTGTTCTGAAATATAAGGATCAGAGAATATCATGACGCACCCCAGGAAAATGTTCTGTTCCTGTGAGATTTTCCTCACAGAATTAAATGTAGAAAATACTGTCTTTATTTTAATTCTGTATTGTTGTTGAGACTAAAGCCCCAAACAGAGATTGTTAAATTTGGAATGACCTAGAAATATAAATAAGAAATTGAGAACTTAGATCTTGATGGATTAAAACAGAGGCTGGCAAATTTCTTCTAGAAAGAGCCAGTTAGTAGATACTTTAGGCTTTGCAGGCCATATGGTTCTGTGTCCCAAGTACTTAACTCCGCTGTAGTGGTGAGAAATCTGCCACCAACAACACATAAACGAACAGGCCTGCGTGTGTTCTAATAACACTCTGTTTATACAAACAAGTGGTGAACTGGCTTTGGTTTGTGGGACGTAGTTTGCCAAACCCTGGCTTAAAATATACATGGGATGAGTTGGCACTTAGATTAACTGTAAATGTTAATGTGCTTTGTTGATAAGTCATTGCTTCCAAGGCTGAGGTCCTTTACTGGTTAGGGAGGCACAAGCTGCTAGTTACTGAATCCACTGAAAGAAATAGATTTCACCTCCATCTTCTTTCTCCTGATCAGATAGGGTTCTTGCAGCATTCACAGTTCCAAATGTCACTCTGCCAAGGCATCAGGTTTTCTCTAGAACGGTGCCTACTCCAATTCCTTTTCTTGTTGTGGCAGGCATGGAAAAGACTGATATTTATACCACACCCTTGGATAAATGGATTAAGTTGCTCCCAGAGGATGGAAAGCAGCCTAGCGCTCTAGACGTCCAGGTCCCTCCCGCCATCCCCAGGATGGACACACTGGTGACAGGATTTGCCCTAGATGGAGTAATTGGGGAATTTTTGAAGGAGAAGATGAAAAATGCAGCTGGCAATTTTGAGTATGTTCTTTAAACTCTAAGAATTCTTACTGGATTCTCACTTCCTCCCCAATTCTTTGCAGGCTTGAGTTGCATTAAATTTCTCAGGAAAATAAAGGTTACAAAAGTATCCTGGAGTTTCCGTAGTCTTCTAGGATAACAGTACGTAACGATTGATCAAGGTTATTGTTCTAGCTCCGCTTCCAACTGTTTATGCGACTTCAGGGCATTCACTTAAAACCATGGAATGTACATGCAAAACAGAAACAGACTCAGAGACATAGAAGACAAACTAGTGGTTACCAAGGGGGAGAGGGGAGGGAGGAGGGGCAAATTCGGGGCATGGGATTAGCAGGTAGAAATACTATATATAAAATAGATAAGCAACAAGGATATACTGTATAGCACAGGGAACTATGGCCATTAGCGTGTAATAACCTGTAATGGAGTATAATCTGCAAAAATACTGAATCCACTACGCTGTGCACCTGAAACTAACATAATATTGTAAATCAACTATACTCCAAGTAAAAACAAACAAACAGAAGCCATGGGACATCCATTTCCATTTTTGTAAAGAAACTAGGAAAAACAAGATGTTCTCTAGGGTCTTATTCGGGACTTGGCATTTATGTATGATACCCATCTTTTGCAATTTGAGATATCTCCTTTTCTGGGTGTCTTCCCTGTCCTCTGAGCCCTTATCTCTCATGAACTGTTACTTGTTTATAAAATCATAGTGTCCGTGCTCTCAGTCTCTTATCGAGGACAGTGGGCTCCCTGAAATATGTGAAAACAATGTACAGTAGCATCCCAGCCCATCGATCCTCAGAAACTGTCTTAAAGATGGTAAATGACACATGCTGCTGAAATAAACGATGCAGTGTTTCAGTGGCTTGTCAAGTAAGGATGTGTTTCTCACAAACATTCTGGTCTGTTGATTTAGGTCACGGTGGAGTGTGTCAGAGGTGCTCTGCTCTGTGCAAGCATTAGGGGACCAGGCACCTTTAGCTAGCGGGTTTTTTTTTTTTTTTTTAATTTTTTAACATCGTTATTGGAGTATAATTGCTTTACAGTGGTGTGTTAGTTTCTGCTTTATAACAAAGTGAATCAGCTATACATAAACATATATCCCCATATCCCCTCCCTCTTGCGTCTCCCTCCCACCCTCTCTATCCCACCCCTCTAGGTGGTCACAAAGCACTGAGCTGATCTCCCTGTGCTGTGTACCTAGTGGTTCTTAAAGCCTTAAGTTTTCCATGGGTAAAGGAATAGGGAGCAAAGCTGGGCGATCTGGACGTGGCATACACCACTTCTGCCCACGTCCCTTTGGCAGAGACTCAGTCACGTGGCTCTATGTACCTGTCAATGAGGCTTGGATATATAATCTAGCTGCTTGCCTAAAGGAAAAGGAAATGAGGTTTGGGGAATAAATAGCATTTTCTCTGCCCTAGTCAGCCAAACAGGTTTTCTGCAGAATGAATATTTGTATGCACTTCTTACTTGACATGTGCCACGTGCAAGATCTCCTTGTCATAATCAAGGAGAAAGAAGCACAAGAATAAGCCTTAGAATCAAGTGGCAGAAGCTGGAACCCTGAAACTCTGCGAGATGGCCGAGACACCCACAGTGGGACTGGGGCTGAGCTTAGGTCTCAAGAGGACAACTGAGTTTGAGGAGAAGAAATCTGAAGGGCAGCAGCCTAGTAAAGGACACATTGCAGATAAAATCCTGTTTAGTTGTAGAGATTTTACAGACATATATTCATGTAAACTGCCAGAACGCTAAGTGTTAGAAAACCAGTCTTCTATAATAGATCAAATGAACATGGTTTAAAAAAGAACCTAATGATGAATTGGTATGAATTTGATTAATAGGTCCGCATTCTAGGTGCACACACATACACATGCCCAGGCAGACCCTGTATTGCCTTCTCTCTCATGCTTTCCAACTCAACTCTCGAATGAAAAATTCTTTATGTCTTTCCCTCTAGACTCTAGTATTTATAATATATGATATCCTAGCCCCTTTTAATATAGTGGCTATCAGGAACATTTTTGAGAATTATGGATGTAAGCAATGAAATATCCTTTGTGCTTTTAAAGTTACAACTGGTGGGCTACTTCAAATAGTCCTATTTGCTTATATAAAACAAATGAAAAGATTAGGACTAAATCTATACAATCAAATGATACAGATAGGTTAGTAATCCAAATTATGTAATTTTCAAAGAATGATGGACTGTTTCTTCAGAAGTATTTTCTATTTGTAGTAGAGCTGGCGGTCAAAACTTATTAAATTTCCCAATCTAAAGCACAAGATACAAACTCATTGGTTATATCTGTAGGCATGTATTTAAACCATTTTCTAGTGACTAGATACTTTCATGGAGCTGCATAGAACTTAATAATAAGCTAAGCATTATGTAGCTTTTCATAAACTATGATCTAGGACTTCCCTAGTGGTCCAGTGGTTGGGACTCCTTGCTTCCACTGCAGGGGGCACAGGTTCAATCCCTGCTTGGGGAACTAAAATCCCACCTGTTGTACAGCGTGGCCCAAAAACAAACAAACAAATTAAAAAACCAAACAAAATTGTTTGGACTATTCTAGATCCTTTGCATTTCCATATAAATTAAAAAAAAACAAACTATGGTCTGTTTCATAATGCTTTGATACCAAAGGTTATCAGAAAATAGTACTAACGTTCTTGCCCAAAGTAACATTCATAAACTCTCTCAAATTGCTTTTAGCATAGCCTATTCTTTGATACATTAAAATAATGCTTACTGGAGGGGTTTTTTTTTTTTTTTTTGACAAAATTTAGACATCACAGTTGTTTTTAAAACAAAGTAAGCTCACTTATTTAAAACTCACCACAGACTATAATTTGCCAGAAAAACTGGGCAGCTGGATTGGTAATATAGGTACATCAAAAAGACCTGAATCATCTAGGTGGCAAAACTTCTGAGAAGCCTATTTTCTCTGCATCTGTTTTACACCATTATTTTCTGCCCCTGCACCATTTTTCCAGCACTACTTGTGTTCTCCCCAATGCTGCTTTCCTCCTCTTCCTTTCACTGGTCTATTTTTTTTTTCTTGTAGCACCCATCACCTTTTTTTTTTTTTTTTAATTAATTTATTTATTTTTGGCTGCATTGGGTCTTCGTTGCTGTGTGCGTGGGCTTTCTCTAGTTGTGGTGAGCGGGGGCTACTCTTCGTTGCAGTGCGCGGGCTTCTCACTGCGGTGGCTTCTCTTGTTGCGGAGCACGGGCTCTAGGCGCACGGGCTTCAGTAGTTGTGGCACGTGGGCTCAGTAGTTGTGGCTCATGGGCTCAGTTGCTCCGCGGCATGTGGGATCTTCCCAGACCAGGGCTCGAACCCGTGTCCCCTGCATTGGCAGGCGGATGTTTAACCACTGCACCACCAGGGAAGCCCACCAATCACCTTTTAAAAGATGGTACAGATTGCTTATTTTTCATGTGAATTGTTTATTGTCAGTTTCCTCTTTTAACCTGGAATCAATGAATGTTTTCGCCAGTCTCTGTTTCTCAATTGAAATGTGAATCTAACTGGAAGTATTCCTTGTGTAACCCTTTAATGAATTAGTCTTTGCTCAAAACAACCAATAGCAGCAAAGATCACCCAGTGTGGCTTTCATTCAGATGGTTAACAGCTCTGATGATACAGGTTGCACTCATCACAGTTAGAAGCTGCTTGTCTGTGTCTAGGGACCTTGAACTCAGCAATCCATTGTTCTTGTGCATACCGGAGTATTCTTATTGAACCAACTCTTCTACCTTTCTCAGTGTTTCATTGCTAATGCCCCGAATTCCAAATTAATTTGAAAAAACAAATCCTAGATTTCCTTTGAAGTCCTCTCAAATTCTTTTGGAAACAAGGTCAGTGTAAATAAGCGCACAAACTTACTTTTGAAAATGATTTCATTTCCCATTTATTTTATTTGGGCTTTTTGCTAAGAAAATATTTTTCCTTCAGTACTGTGTGTCAAGATTGCTTTATTTTAAGGATGTATAGCACCGTCCAGGGCTCATGTTTCCCTCACCCACCATTCATTTTTGTGCAAATACAAATTAAATAGTCTACTTAAAATAAACACCAAGAGTGGCTTTGTAGGGGATGCTTCCTCTCTGAAGTCTACCAGAGGTCTGTTCACAGGCAGGGAGTAGCCTGAGGCTGTGCTTTCCTCAGATCCTTTAGTTTGTCTACCCTACCCTTTTCCTTTCAAAGTCTGTCTCCTTTAGGTCATTAACCAGCAGCTAAGCATTATCTTGCCTTCATGGTACCGAGCCCACTGCTGTCATACCTGCAGCAATAGTTTTCAATTTGACCATGAAATCTGAAATCAATAGAGTTGGTCAAACCAGCTCTTATTATTTTTTAAAACCAGTACAGTATAGTACAGAATAGAATGTAATAGAATGCACTGGCATGGAACAGAGTAGAAAAATATCAGCATATAGCCGTGTAGCAAGACTAAATATTACTTCGTTAAACAGCCATCTCAGTTGTTTAATATCTATAATAATACATGTGTTATGGGGTCAGCGAAGAGCAAGCCATTGCTTGAGTTTAGGAATTCTTAACCAAAAACCCATGAGATGGGTTTTAGAGTTTTTCATAAACCTCTTGAAATTATATCTATGGTTGTGCATATGTGTGTATTGTATATATGTATAAATATATATATATACACCTATATAATTTATTTGTTATATATAATTTATTTGTTTTTAGAGGTAGAGTCATAGCTTCCATCAGGCTTGCAAACTGGGCTTGTAACTCATACATTTAGGAACCTTATCTCTAGGAAGAGGTATTCTCATTAGAAAAGTCCATGAGTCGGTGATGTCTGAAGTCCATTAGCATCCAGTGGGTTTTGGCATTTCTTTCATATCAGGGAAAGCCATATTTTGTTGGTTTATTTGTGAGAATTGTTAATCTTCAAAAAATAGAAGAATTTGATTAGGCTATATTTAAAAAATCTCCTCTTGTAAAGGTAATGGCTTCCATGTCCTTTAAAATTCATTCAATAAAAGCATCTGTTTGATATCGCTTATGTCCAGGCCATCTCTCTAATCCTCAGAGATGTACAGATGTATAACAAATGTTCATTCCTACAGTCCTGGTGCTGGGCAGAGTTCTAGTTGATTTCATGTGGTTGTTTTATTTAGTCCTTACACACACCTTGGGGAGGAGGTATTATTATCCTGGTACAAGGAAACAGAGACTTAGAGAATTTCGGGGATATGCACAAATTCACCAACTTTATAAAAGACAACGCTAGAATCGGAATGTATGTCTTCTGGTTCTAAGCCTACTTCCAGGATGCATGTAGAATGGATGGATTACTAATGACGGGAAGCCTTTCATGGTGCTGTCATCTTGCTTTCCACCTTCAAGTTGTAATTAAGACCATTGGATTAGGTGTGCTGCTCTACTTCATAAACCATCTTCAGTTGATCACTTAATGTATTGTCCAAGTTTGTACACATTTGAATGTTTAAAAAGGCATTCTACTAGTAATCACTACTGTCCCAAGTAAACCAGGATATATGGTTACCCAAAATAACATTAATGTATCGTGTTGGTTCTCTCTAGAATATCTTAGAGGTATAAGAAAGGCAAATTTGTATTTGTATATTCTGGTTTATCATATAAACAATATGTGAACTGATTTGTATAATTCTCCTAAAATTTTCTACTAGTCAGGTATGTCCTTGTTTTACTATAGATCTCTTGAAGTTCAGGAATGATGAAAGAATTGAGCTGGATATAAATGTCTGATTTGTTGGTGATATATGACCATCCTATGCAGGAACTATCCCAACCTCCATTACAGATGTTTTAAAAAATTATTGAACAAGAATAATTAGGAGCTATGTATAATTTTTTCATTGATTATAAAGATAATAATCATTATGCTAGGGGAAACAATTCTTTCCTTGGAGTACAAAGATGTAGGCTTGAATCTTGGCTACATGGTTCAAAAAGTTTGAAACTTTGGACAAACTAATTTATGTCAATACCTGAATTTTCTCATTTGAAAAGGATTATACTAGATATGCTGTAAATATGAAATAAGATGATATGTAAGTGCTTTGGAAACTGTAAAGTACTTTAAATATGTATGTATGTATGTATATATGTGTACACATTTACATGTAAAATTTTTCATACATTTACATTGCCACATAAAGTTTATTTGCTTTAAAATAGAATTTTAACCAACAGATTTTATAATTAAAAATATATGTGTATATATACAAAAATTTCTATATCTTTAAAATAATTCTTTTTTTTTGAATTTTTGAATTTTATTTTATTTATTTATCTTTTATACAGCAGGTGCTTACTATCTACTTTATACATATTAGTGTATACATGGCAATCCCAATCTCCCAATTCATCCCCCCCCCCCCCCCCACATTCTCCGCTTGGTGTCCATACGTTTGTTCTCTACATCTGTGGCTCTATTTCTGCCTTGCAAACAAGTTCATCTGTACCATTTTTCTAGATTCAACATATATGCATTAATATATGATAAAACCCCATCAAGGATATTATATTCTAACTCCCTGCCTAGAGCTGTTTTCTAAAAATGTCCTGAAGATGGCATAGTAAGTACACTTTGGCGCAAACATTATTAGAGGAGAGGTTTTAAGAAAAATGTATATGAGGTTAAAACACTCAATTTAAAACAAGCCTTTTCTAAGTTTGTGGAAAAGAAAATTTCTGAGCCTTTTAACGAAGGCCCATTGTTTTAATGTTACAACAATCGTGTGTTTGATTGCGCCTTAAGGAGTAACAGGTTAGCTTGTCAGAACACGCATAGAATCTGCTGTTATTGATGGGAGTCAGGTGAGTTCACATCATACAGTTTTATCAGTAAATTTACCCTTGGAATTGTAAAACAGCTGATGCACTCATCTGGTATCTTCTGCATAAGGTACAATCTGCACCTAAATGCCAGTTTTTATTAGACACATTATGAGGATAAGGGCTGTCAGAGAGAAGAGATTAGTTGAAAAATATGTTTTATTAAAATATAAAATATAGTGGGGCCCTATTCTTAGAAAAAAATATTGACAGGTTACATTATTTCTGTGGGGTTGTAATACTTGTAAGTTTAAAAAATGTGTACGTACATGATGCCAGCTTTATCTTCTACAACGCGGAAGTAGAATCAATATGGGTGCCCAGTGAAACACAAAACTGTGACAGTAGGTCTGCTGTATTTATTATCAGAGGTCATTTGTTCTTAGCCATCTCTGAGACTTATCTGTCTTTACATGTCACACATTAAATACTCACAGTGTGTATAGTGTAAGGTATCCACCTATTAAGGACTTAAAATATGACCAATAGTATATTTATATGCATTTACATATGAATATCAGGCATAATTAGTGTTTTATATATATTTGTTGTGAGTATAAATCCATAGGCACTCTCTTACAGCAAATACACAAGTGAAAACTTATTTTTACAAGTAAATTCATTTCTGAGTGGTTGGAGAGAAGAATTGGTGCTTTATGGGTGTTGGCAAATTGTCTTTCACGGAAAGGGAACTTCTTGGCTTAAACTTTTGAGAACTGAACTTGAGTCCCCACAAAACGGTCGTTTGAAAAGATTAGAATTTAGTGATTTCTTATGCTGTTTGGACAGCAGTGAGATGCTAGAGTGATGTTAGCAATTCTGACACCTTGAAGCTTGTTATAAACTTACTTTGTTCTGCATCAATATCCAAGACCCCTGGAGTTTTTAGAAATCAAAAGTGATACATTTTTGCCATTTGTAAGTCATAGACAAGTCAGTACAATCCTCTTGGTAATGAAAGTGGCCTTATACTTTTAGAGAATTATAGATCATGATGCTTACAAAGAAGCGGTTGTAAATTATCAAAGGAACAATAGATGGTTTAAAAATGTCTAAATGCTTATTAACTTGATTGTCAATAATGTCTCAGTTTGACTCAGATAGGTCAATTTGCCAGTATGCTTTTAAAGATGTCAAGCTACATATTTGTGAATATACTGTAGTGCTACTGTAACAATGTTTTCAAAATTGTGCATTTATGCATTTATTTCAGTGACCTTTTCTAGTGCATTTTCCATTGGTTGTCTCCATTTTAAAGAAATGAGCAAAACTGATGAGCAAAGGATACAAGCTAACAAAGAAAAAGCATAAAAAAAGAAAGTGAAAAAAATCTTACTTTGTAATTTATTTTTAATTTAATCTAACAGAATCAAAGAATTAGTCCATTGTTTGGAGAGTCTCAAAAGATTGTTAGATTTTATTATTTGATTGAAAGGAAACATGGCTTTTAGTTATAATGTTCATATTTCTTTGAATTCAGCCTTTTTTTTTTTTTTCCATTGTAGAGTGGCATTTCATACAGTTGTCAGGCTTGTAAAACCTTCTGCACTGATACTGTAGCACAGCCTATGAATGTAGAATGAACAGATTGGTACCTTTTGTTTCAAAGGAGCCCCAAACATGTCATAATATCTCCAATAAGTTTTGAGATCCACAGTATAGAACCCAGCAACTTGGAGGATTGTCACATGTTAACCCAGGGAGCAAAACTGTATCATCTATATTATGATGAGAGAATCAACAAATATCTGTGCATGAACAATGTTGATTGAATTATTACTCAGAACTCATAACAACTGGTGGAGGCAGCTGAAAGCGCACTGACTTACTGTGGTGATATTGCATTGTAATTATTTAGTTCATATTTCCTTGAATAGATTAAAAAAAATTTTTTTTTCTGTATTACACAGAAGATAGTGATAAATGAGATGAAGTCAGTTGTCATTACGTCTTGTTAAAATCATGTATATTTCTTAACCACGTGCTTTTATAAAACAGTCTTTTCTAAGTGGTCACACAAGAAGATGTATCACAATGTTTTTGTCATTTGAAAAAGGAACATAACAACCAAGGAACAGTGTTAGGGAATTTACTATCTTATCTTACTTAATTTGTTTTAAAACAAACATAATTGCATTTTTGAACTTTTTTTTTTTTTTGCATTGGTTTCTTTATTCTGTATTACAGAGAGTCTACCTTTAGTCATCTTTCTCCATAAAAACAGCAATCTGTAAACTGGATATATCTTACAATGTCTAAGGCTACTATCAGTTAGAGAGTATGCCATCTTCTGTTCCAAAAGACTTTAATATAGTAGCCATTATAATGATTTAGATGTGGCGTCACATGAAAAGGAGAAGGCGCCGTGAATGATCGCCAAAGGATTCTTAACAGCTTTAAGATTGTGTGATTTTTCTGAATGAAGTTTGGGTGTTCCGAAAGCAATACTATTAGTCATGGTAAGTTAAATTATTCATATAAGCCATCTCCTTATCTTGTCTAAATAATCAACGCTAGCATGTGTAAAGCTTTAGCAACATCAATGTTATGCCCCTTGGCAGAGATAAAAGGGATGAGTTGAAGGAAAAAGGACTCTAATTGCATTTGTGGAAGCATCAGTATGAAGCTCAGTGCATGGTTCCTGGTTTCAGTTTCAGTGACGTCTTCTTTAATTTGTGAAAACTCTAGAATGCCACACCTTCCTTTAGGAGCACTTCTCAGAGAATATTTAGGGACTCCAATGATAAACTCATAGCAGGCAGCTTCTCCTACAGTTGGATCACTGCCACCGCCATAAAATAACTTTGGTCCTTTGGGTGTCGGCTGCCAAGAATGGTGCAGGGCCCTAGTGATGAAGGCTTTGCTCCCTCTAACTTCTGTGAGTCACTCCAGCTCACTCTGGAGACAATTACCAACCAGGCCTTTCTCAAACACTGCTGGTATCATGACACATATTGGTGAAGGTTATTTTCTTTTGGCCCATGGTGAAAAATATATAACCCCATCTTTTTCCTTTTTGTTTTAAGTAAGAAAATTAAGAGCTAAACTCATACACAGCTGAGCAATCACTGCCCAGATGTCGTTTCAAGTGCTGTGTAGCCTGGCATCTCTTCCTTCGGTTTCATTAAATTCATTAAGTCCACTAAATTCATCAAGCAGACTCTGCTCGGCTTTATTCCTTGATGCCTAATTTTGTAAGTTACTTCATGTCCTCGTGGGAATAGGTGAAGTATAATTCTTTTTTATTTTTTTTAAACATCTTTATTGGAGTGTAATCGCTTTACAATCTTGTGTTAGATTCTGCTGTATAACAAAGTGAATCAGCTATACGTATATCCCCGAGCTATACGTATACATATATCCCCGAGTGGATCTCCCGGTGCTATGCGGCTGCTTCCCACTAGCCATCTGTTTTACATTTGGTAGTGTACATAAGTCCATGCCACTCTCTCACTTACGTCATCCCAGCTTACCCTTCCCCCGCTCTGTGCCCTCAAGTCCATTCTCTACGTCTGCGTCTTTATTGCTGTCCTGCCCCAGGGTTCATCAGAACCTTTTTTTTTTTTTTTTTAGATTCATATATATGTGTTAGCATACGGTATTTGTTTTTCTCTTTCAGACTTACTTCATTCTGTATGACAGACTCTAGGTCCATCCACCTCACTACAAATAACTAAATTTCATTTCTTTTTATGGTTGAGTAATATTCCATTGTATATACGTGCCACATCTTCTTTATGCATTCATCTGTCGATGGACACTTAGGTTGCTTCCATGTCCTGGCTATTGTAAATAGTGCTGCAATGAACACTGTGGAACATGACACTTTTTGAATTATGGTTTTCTCGGTATATGCCCAGTAGTGGGATTGCTGGGTCATATGGTAGTTCTATTTTTAGTTCCATACTGTTCTCCATAGTGGCTGTATCAATATACATTCCCACCAGCAGTTCAAGAGGGTTCCCTTTTCTCCACACACTCTCCAGCATTTATTGTTTGTAGATTTTTTGATGATGGCCATTCTGACTAGTGTGAGGCGATACCTCATTGTAGTTTTGATTTGAATTTCTCTAATGATTAGTGATGTTGAGCATCCTTTCATGTGTCTGTTGGCAATCTGTATATCTTCTTTGGAGAACTATCTGTTTAGGTCTTCTTCCCATTTTTGGATTGGTTGTTTGTTTTTTTGATATGGAGCTGCATGAGCTGCTTGTATATTTTGGAGATTAATCCTTTGTCAGTTGCTTCATTTGCAAATATTTTCTCCCATTCTGAGGGTTGTCTTTTCATCTTGTTTAAGGTTTCCTATGCTGTGCAAAAGCTTTTAAGTTTCATTAGGTCCCATATGTTTATTTTTGTTTTTATTTCCATTTCTCTAGGAGGTGGGTCAAAAAGGATCTTGCTGTGATGTATGTCATAGAGTGTCTGCCTATGTTTTCCTCTAAGAGTTTTATAGTGTCTGGCCTTACATTTAGGTCCTTAATCCATTTTGACTTTATTTTTGCGTATGGTGTTAGGGAGTGTTCTAATTTCTTTCTTTTACATGTAGCTGTCCCGTTTTCCCCGCACCACTTATTGAAGAGGCTGTCTTTTCTCCATTGTGTATTCTTGCCTCCTTTATCAAAGATAAGATGACCATATGTGTGTGGGCTTATCTCTGGGCTTTCTATCCTGTTCCATTGATCTATATTTCTGTTTTTGTGCCAGTACCATACTGTCTTGATTACTGTCGCTTTGTAGTATAGTCTGAGTCTGGGAGCCTGATTCCTCCAGCTCCGTTTTTCTTTCTCAAGATTGCTGTGGCTATTCAGGGTCCTTTGTGTTTCCATACAAATTGTGAAAATTTTTGTTCTAGTTCTGTGAAAAATGCCATTGGTAGTTTGATAGGGATTGCATTGAATCTGTAGATTGCTTTGGGTAGTAGAGTCATTTTCACAATGTTGATTCTTCCAATCCAAGAACATGGTATATCTCTCCATCTGTTTGTATCATCTTTAATTTCTTTCATCAGTGTCTTATAGTTTTCTGCATACATGTCTTCTGTCTCCTTAGGTAGGTTTATTCCTAGGTATTTTATTCTTTTGTTGCAATGGTAAATGGGAGTGTTTCCTTAATTTCTCTTTCAGATTTTTCATCATTAGTGTATAGGAATGCAAGAGATTTCTGTGCATTAATTTTGTATCCTGCTACTTTACCACATTCATTGATTAGATCTCATAGTTTTCTGGTAGCATCTTTAGGATTCTCTATGTATAGCATCATGTCATCTGCAAAAAGTGACAGTTTTACTTCTTTTCCAATTTGAATTCCTTTTATTTCTTTTTTTCTCTGATTGCTGTGGCTAAGACTTCCAAAACTATGTTGAATAATAGTGGTGAGAGTGGGCATCCTTGTCTTATTCCTGATCTTAGAGGAAATGCTTTCAGTTTTTCACCATTGAGAATGATGTTTGCTGTGGGTTTGTTGTATATGGCCTTTATTATGTTGAGGTAGGTTCCCTCTATGTGCACTTTCTGGAGAGTTTTTATCATAAATGGGTGTTGAATTTTGTCAAAAGCTTTTTCTGAATCTATTGAGTTGATCATATGGTTTTTATCCTTCAATTTGTTAATATGGTGTATCACATTGACTGATTTGCATATATGGAAGAATCCTTGCATTCCTGGGATAAACCCCACTTGATCATGGTGTATGATCCTCTAAATGTGCTGTTGGATTCTGTTTGCTAGTATTTTGTTGAGGATTTTTGCATCTATATTCATCAGTGATATTGGCCTGTAGTTTTCTTTCTTTGTGACATCTTTGTCTGGTTTTGGTATCAGGGTGATGGTGACCTTGTACAATGAGTTTGGGAGTGTTCCTCCCTCTGTTATGTTTTGGAAGAGTTTGAGAAGGATAGGTGTTAGCTCTTCTCTAAATGTTTGATAGAATTCGCCTGTGAAGCCATCTGGTCCTGGGCTTTTGTTTGTTGGAAGAATTTTAATCACAGTTTCAATTTCAGTGCTTGTGATTGGTCTGTTTATATTTTCTATTTCTTCCTGGTTCAGTCTCAGAAGGTTGTGCTTTTCTAAGAATTTGTCCATTTCTTCCAGGTTGTCCAGTTTATTGACATAGAGTTGCTTGTTGTAATCTCTCATGATCCTTTGTATTTCTGCAGTGTCAGTTGTTACTTCTTCTTTTTCATTTCTAATTCTATTGATTTGAGTCTTCTCCCTTTTTTTTCTTGATGAGTCTGGCTAATGGTTTATCAATTTTGTTTATCTTCTCAAAGAACCAGCTTTTAGTGTTATTGATCTTTGCTATTGTTTCCTTCATTTCTTTTTCATTTATTTCTGATCTGATCTTTATGATTTCTTTCCTTCTGCTAACTTTGGGATTTTTTTTTTTCTTCTTTCTCTAATTGCTTTAGGTGTAAGTTTAGGTTGTTTATGTGAGATGTTTCTTGTTACTTGAAGTAGGATTGTACTGCTATAAACTTCCATCTTAGAACTGCTTTTGCTGTATCTCATAGGTTTTTGGTCCTCCTGTTTTCATTGTCATTTGTTTCTAGGTATATTTTGATTTCCTCTTCGATTTCTCCAGTGATCTCTTGGTTATTTATTAGCGTATTGTTTGGCCTCCATGTGTTTTTATTTTTTACAGTTTTTTTTTCCTGTAAGTGATATCTAGTCTCAGAGCATTGTGGTCGGAAAAGACACTTGA
The DNA here is from genome assembly GCF_028564815.1 of Eubalaena glacialis. Lineage (NCBI taxonomy): Eukaryota > Metazoa > Chordata > Mammalia > Artiodactyla > Balaenidae > Eubalaena > Eubalaena glacialis. The sequence goes on along the minus strand of NC_083735.1, from coordinate 4,670,128 downwards.
TACGATTTCATTTCTTAAATTTACCAAGGCTTGATTTGTGCCACAAGATATGTTCTATCCTGGAGAATGTTCCATGAGCACTTGAGAAGAAAGTTTATTCTGTTGTTTTGTGATGGAATGTCCTATAAATATCAATTAAGTCCATGTTGTTTAATGTGTCATTTAAAGCTTGTGTTTCCTTATTTATTTTCATTTTGGATGATCTGTCCATTGTTGAACGTGGGGTGTTAAAGTCCCCTACTATGATTGTGTTACTGTCGATTTCCCCTTTTATGGCTGTTAGCATTTGCCTTATGTATTGAGATGCTCCTATGTTGGGTGCATAAATATTTACAATTGTTTTATCTACTCCTTGGATTGATGGCTTGATCATCATGTAGTGTCCTTCTTTGTCTCTTGTAATACTCTTTATTTTAAAGTCTATTTTGTCTGATATGAGGATTGCTACTCCAGCTTTCTTTTGATTTCCATTTGCATGGAGTATCTTTTTGCATCCGCTCACTTTCAGTCTGTATGTGTCCTTAGGTCTGAAGTGGGTCTCTTGTAGACAGCATGTATACGGGTCTTGTTTTTGTATCCATTCAGCCAGTCTATGTCTTTTGGTTGGAGCATTTAATCCATTTACATTTAAGGTAATTATCGATATGTATGTTCCTATTACCATTTTCTTAATTGTTTTGGGTTTGTTACTGCAAGTCTTTTCCTTCTTTTGTGTTTCCTGCCTAGAGAAGTTCCTTTAGCATTTGTTGTAAAGCTGGTTTGGTGGTGCTGAAGTCTCTTAAATTTGCTTGTCTGTAAAGGTTTTAATTTCTCTGTCAAATCTGAATGAGATCCTTGCTGGGTAGAGTAATCTTGGTTGTAGGTTTTTCCCTTTCATTACTTTAAATATGTCCTGCCACTCCCTTTTGGCTTGCAGAGTTTCTCCTGAAAGATCAGCTGTTAACCTTATGGGGATTCCCTTGTATGTTATTTGTTGCTTTTCCCTTGCTGCTTTTAATATTTTTTCTTTGTATTTAATTTTTGATAGTTTGATTAATATGTGTCTTGGCGTGTTTCTCCTTGGATTTATCCTGTATGGGACTCTCTGCACTTCCTGGACTTGATTGACTATTTCCTTTCCCATGTTAGGGAAACTTTCAACTATAATCTCTTCAAATATTTTCTCAGTCCCTTTCTTTTTCTCTTCTTCTTCTGGGACCCTTGTAATTTGAATGTTGGTGCATTTAATATTGTCCCAGAGGTCTCTGAGACTGTCCTTCAATTCTTTTCATTCTTTTTTAATTTATTCTGCTCTGTGGTAGTTATTTCCACTATTTTATCTTCCAGGTCACTTATCCGTTCTTCTGCCTCAGTTATTCTGCTATTGATTCCTTCTAGAGAATTTTTAATTTCATTTAATGTGTTGTTCATCATTGTTTGTTTGATCTTTAGTTCTTCTAGGTCCTTGTTAAACGTTTCTTTTATTTTCTCCATTCTATTTCCAAGATTTTGGATCATCTTGACTATCATTACTCTGAATTCTTTTTCAGGTAGACTGCCTATTTCCTCTTCATTTGTTTGGTCTGGTGGGTTTTTACCTTGCTCCTTCATCTGCTGCATATTTCTCTGTCTTCTTATTTTGCTTAACTTACTGTGTTTGGGGTCTCCTTTTCGCAGGCTGCAGGTTCGTAGTTGCCGTTGTTTTTGGTGTCTGCCCCCAGTGGATAAGGTTGGTTCAGTGGCTTGTGTAGGCTTCCTGGTGGAGGGGACTGGTGCCTGCGTTCTGGTGGAGGAGGCTGGTTCTTGTCTTTCTGGTGGGCAGGACCGTGTCCGGTGGTGTGTTTTTGGGTGTCTGTGAACTTAGTATGATTTTAGGCAGCCTCTGTGCTAATGGGTTGTGTTGTGTTCCTGTCTTGCTAGTTGTTTGGCATGGGGCGTTCAGCACTGGAGCTTGCTGGTCATTGAGTGGAGGTGGATCTTAGCATTGAGACAGAGATCTCTGGGGGAGCAATTTCCTATTGATATTACATGGGTCCAGCAGGTCTCTGGTGGCCCAATGACCTGAACTCGGTTCTCCCACCTCAGAAGCTCAGGCCTGACACCCGGCAGGAGCACCAAGACCCTGTAAGCCACACGGCTCAGAAGAAAAGGGAGGAAAAGAAAGAAAGAAAGAAAGAAAATAATAATAAAATAAAATAGAATAAAGTTATTAAAATAAAAAACAAAAAATACTATTAAAATATAAAAATAAAAAAATTAACAAAAAGAAAGAGAGCAACCAAACCAGTAAACAAATCCACCAATGATAACAAGCACTAAAAATTATAGTAAAATAAACATAAAAATCAGAAAATAGTCTGTCACATACAGCAAACCCCAAGTTTACAGTTGCTTCCAAAGTCCACCACCTCAATTTTGGGGTGATTCGTTGTCTATTCAGGTATCCCACAGATGCAGGTACATCAAGTTGACTGTGGAGATTTAATCCGCTGCTCCTGAGGCTGCTGGGAGAGATTTCCCTTTCTCTTCTTTGTTCGCGCAGCTCCCCGGGTTCAGCTTTGGATGTGGCCCCGCCTCTGCGTGTAGGTCGCCTGAGGGCGTCTGTTCTTCGCTCACACCGGACGGGGTTAAAGGAGCAGCTGCTTCGGGGGCTCTGGCTCACTCAGGCGGGGGGAGGGAGCGGTACGGAGGAGGCGGGGCGAGCCTGTGGCGTCACAGGCGTCGTGACGTTGCAGCAGCCCGAGGCGCGCCGTGCGCTCTCCCGGGGAAGTTGTCCCCGGATCACGGGAGCCTGGCCGTGGCGGGCTGCACAGGCTCCCGGGAGGGGCGGTGTGGAGAGTGACCTGTGCTCGCACACGGGCTTCTTGGTGGCGGCAGCAGCAGCCTTAGCGTCTCATGCCCGTCTCTGGGGTCCGCGCTGATAGCCGCGGCTCACGCCCGTCTCTGGAGCTCGTTTAGGCGGCGCTCCAAATCCCCTCTGCTCGCGCACCAGGAAACAAAGAGGGAAGAAAAAGCCTCTTGCCTGTTCGGCAGCTCCAAACCTTTTCCCGGACTCCCTCCCGGCTAGCTGTGGTGCGCTAATCCCTTCAGGCTGTGTTCACGCCGCCAACCCCAGTCCTCTCCCTGCGATCCGACTGAAGCCCGAGCCTCAGCTCCCAGCCCCCGCCCGCCCCGGCGGGTGAGCAGACAAGCCTCTCGGGCTGGTGAGTGCTGCTCGGCACCGCTCCTCTGTGCAGGAATCTCTCCGCTTTGCCCTCCGCACCAATGTGGCTGCGCTCTCCTCCGTGGCTCCGAAGCTTCCCCTCCGCCACCCGCAGTCTCTGCCCGCGAAGGGGCTCCTAGTGTGTGGACACCTTTCCTCCTTCACAGCTCCCTCCCACTGGTGCAGGTCCCGTCCCTATTCTTTTGTCTCTGTTTTTCCTTTTTTCTTGTGCCCTACCCAGGTACGTGGGGAGTTTCTTGCCTTTTGGGAGGTCTGAGGTCTTCTGCCAGCGTTCAGTAGGTGTTCTGTAGGAGCAGTTCCACATGTAGATGTATTTCTGATGTATTTGTGGGGAGGAAGGTGATCTCCGCATCTTACTCCTCCGCCATCTTGAAGGTCCTCCTGAAGTATAATTCTTAACCAAATAGATCTGAGTCTTTTACTCAGGAACTTTAGTTGTCTCCCAATTTTCTACTGTATCAATTCTAAGTTCCTCTGTGTGGTTTACAAGAGTCTCTGCTCTGTCTGTTGAATTTTATCTCCTACTGTGCCTCAAAATGTGCTCACTACTCTAATTAGGCCCGTTTCCTTAAGGCTCTCTGAGGCTGTCACACTCATTCTCACCTTTGCCGTCCCTGGAGCCCATCATCTTGCCTCCATTGCTCTTTCTTTTTCCTTCCTCCTTTGTAAATCCCACTATTCTGTCCTCTGGGGACAAACTTACACCCTACCTTCGTTATGAAGCCTACACTAATTATTCCTGGATCTCCCCCTTTCATATTAAAGTTTTCAGTTTCTGTGGTGCAAAAAAATAGCCCTTAAACTATTCATACATTTTTCATCAGCTGCTTAACTATATCATAAACTTCAGAATTTCTGTGGGTAGAGATTATGTCTTCAACTTCTTATGTTTTCCAATAGGGTCTAAAATAAGGTTGAAAACTCGTTCAATAAACATCTTCTAGTAGAGATCTGACCTCTGTTAACTCTTTCATGTATTACAGCTGTGTAGTGTCCTTTAGTTGAGATACAGGGCAAAGACAAGTAGTAACCTCCGCCCTACCTCTGCTCCTCTCCATTCCCTAGCCTTCCATGCTGTTCCAGCTAAGGAACTAGGAGCAGAGATGGCAGGTGACTAGGAGCCGAGGTAGATAAGCGCTGGTGTGTCTCTCCTGAGCACTCTGTCTTCTGATGTTGGAGGCGTGTGTTCCAGACAGCAGTTTTGGACTTCAGGTTGTTGAAGTTCAGGTGGATGAGAAATACACCTATATTGTTTTAAGCCATAGAGACTTTGAAGTGTATCTCTTGCAGAAGCTAACTTAGTTATCCTCAAGAATATAAGGTTACAAATGATTGTACATATGCTTTACAGAATCTTCAATTATATGTATATATGTTTTGTAGGACCTTTAAGTATTAATCCAGAGATCTACATTAATCTAGAACTACATGGAGTCCTACTCAGGACCTTCCTCTGAGTGAACTAGAATTGTCCTGTCTATAGGAAACAGAGATGCACAGTTCATGCTTTTCTTAGCAAAAGCGAACGTTGGCACCAACTTAATTTTGGCATCAAACATTGTTGATACCATCTCTGGGTCTTATGAAAATTTGTAATCTTAGTTGGAAATGCTATTGGCTAGTGGTTGGTTAAGGGTGTTAAGCCTGAGGTTTGGGATTTTATTCAAAGTTCTTTTGGTCTTAAAAAGAATACGCTCAAATAAAAGAACTTGTCCCATTTTAGGTTATGTTGGAGCATGACAAAAATGTACAGAAATATTCTGAATTCTAAGGGAAGTTTCACATTGTATAGTGTCAGTATGTAACATAATGAAAAAAACTGTGGATGAGAAAGTCAGGAGAGAAGGTGAATTTGATACTCCATAACTGCATCTTCATTCCTTCATCATATGCCTTTATTTAGAGAGCCTGTGGATAGTCACGGATAAGGAGTGTTCAAAAACCTCAACTGCTGAGGAAAGCTATACTTTTAATAATATTCTCATTTGAGAAAAATGAAGTTTTCAATCTCAGGTTTATAAAATTTTAACTTTGTTAACCATGAGTATATGTTGTCATAGTGGCTTAATAATAATTAGTAGTATACGTAATGTGACAGAGGACCTTCAAATTTAGTTTGCATATTCACAGTAAAAGACCAAGACAAAAATATCCAAATAATTAAAAGATGAGAAATATGATAAGAGATGCTTAGAAGATAAAATTTCTCATATACTGTTGGTTGGAATGCCTTCTTTCTAGTTAACAGTTTGGAAATTCACATCAAGATCCCTAAAAATGTTTATATACTCTTCTCCAGTCATCTCAGTTCTCAAAATCTGTCCTAAAGAAATAATCAGGGATAATATCACATGTAGGTGTATATTGATATTTTTTCTAGTTTTTAAAAATTTAATGTTAGTTTTAAAAAATTTAATTAATAAAATTAATTTTATTATTATTTTTTAAAATAAATGCTGTCTTAGTTAGTTTGGGCTGCTATAATAAAATACCAGAGACTGGGTGGCTTAAACAACAGACATTTGTTTTTCACAGCTCTGGAGTCTGGGAAGTCTAAGATCAAGGTGCTGGCCAATTTGGTTCCTGGTGAGGGCCCTTTCCCTGGTTTGCAGAAGGCTGTCTTCTTGCTGTGTCCTCACATGGCCGATCTCTCTTCTTATACGGAGACTAGTCCTTTCATGGGGGTCCCATCCTCATGATTTCATCTAAGCCTAATTACCTCCCAAAGGCCCCACCTCCAAATACCATGACATTGGGGGTTAGGACTTCAACATATACATTTTGGGTCGACACAGTTTAGTCCATAACAAATACCTAAGTACAAAAAACTAGGGGCTTATATACACTACCAAACGTAAAATAGATAGCTAGTGGGAAGCAGCCGCATAGCACAGGGAGATCAGCTCGGTGCTTTGTGACCACCTAGAGGGGTGGGATAGGGAGGGTGGGAGGGAGGGAGATGCAAGAGGGAAGAGATATGGGGACATATGTATATGTATAACTGATTCACTTTGTTATAAAGCAGAAACTAACACACCATTGTAAAGCAATTATACTCCAATAAAGATATTTAAAAAACAACAGTAAGCAAACAAACAAAAAAACTAGGGGCTTGAGTAAGTATATTTTGGTACATTTTGATGATGCTGTATTTACGGTCACTAAAAATATTATTTTAAAAAAGAATTTAAAACATTTAGCGACATGGGAAAATATTCACAATGTTAAGAGAAAAGCAGGTATAAAACTACATATACTCAGTGACTCCAATTTAATAAAAAAATATGTAGCTCTACTGAAAAAACAATGAAAAGAAATACACAGAAAGAGTAATATCAATTATTTTTGTATGGTAGAATTGTTAGAGAGTTAAAAAAAATTTTACACATTTCAAAAGAGTTTCTACATGTAGAAATGAAGAATATAGAAGAACATATATGAACTATTAAGCCATTAAAATAAACATCAGTTGTTTTGGTCAATGGTAATCACCAAATTCAGCTCCAGCTGTATTGAACTTACATCATATTGTTGTCTTTCTGTAAATGCATTTGCTGTTACTTTATAACAAACAAACAACAACAGCAACAGAAAACCACTTTCATCTTCTTGGGCTAGTGCACTTCATCCTAGCCGTCAGAAGAGCCCTTCCTGACTCCGTTCAGTTTGGGTTATATATTCTTTCTCTTTACTTCTATTGCATCTATTGTATTCCTGTGTAATGGTATTCAAATGTTATTGATTTTCTTGGCTCTGTTTCCTGCTGGATTGTAACTCTAGCTCTTTGAGGTCTTGAATGTACTTAATCCCCATGTACTTAGCATTCTAGCACAATGACTGGCACATAAACACCAGTCAATAAATGTTTGTTGACTGAAAAATACTTACAGTGACTCATGGCAATTGTGTACACAAACTGAAGTGCTCTCTTGAGGCAGGTTAAACTCCTGATGTGACTTTATTCTAAATTTCTGAAATTTTGTGTCTAAGTAGTCTGGAAACCCTATATTAAAAACATTACACATCAACTCCTGTTAGTCAAAGATGATTTACATAATTATAAATATAAGGTTAAAGGACTTTTTTTTTTAGACATTTGAATATATTTTCCAGTGATAAATTTGAGCCTGTAGTCAACCTGAATAAACAGATGTAAGCTTTCCAAAGTAGAGATGTTAACGGTAGTCTTTAACAAAAATTCCCACCTTTTTAGAATTTGTTATAAATGATAAAGCGCACTGGTAAAAATCTTCTCAACGCAAATCACGGTAATGTTTCATAAATTCGCTTGATGAGGTTATTCGTTAATTATGAATTAATGAAAAGCAATTGTCCAGATAATAGCTTAAAGTTAACAAAAACACAATCCCGGTCACATTTACTAAAGCAAGTGAGTCCGCTCTATTGCAAAGCACTTATCTAGTATAAAAATAACAAGTAAAATACAAGGGAATTAAACTGAACATTTAGGAGTATTTTCACAATATAAAAATAAGTTTTGAAAATCCCCCAATTTAGAAAGCCATTTCTATTAGCATAATCAAATATTCAGATCACTGACTTTTCTACAGAATGCAGATTTTATTCTGAATGATGCATGGCAATGTGACTGGACTTTAGTCTGATTTTGAGAGACTGAGTTTATAAGATGGCTGAGATGTATCTGAAAAAGAAGGCAAACAGATAAGATTATTTCTCTGGACAAAATATGTTATCTTTGATTCCCTACCCACGCTATTTGGTTTGTCATAACTTGCTATGATGCTAACTGGGTGACAGAATGAATGAATGTGCTTTCATGGAAGAATGGCAGATGCTAAAAATAATAAAAAAGGCAATACCTGAGCTCGAGTAATTTCATTATTGTGCATTCAGACAGTTTTGAAATCTGTGGAATTCCTGCTGGGAAACAATTTTTCCTTGCTGAATGGATCATTAAAAAGTCCATTTACTATGACAAAATGTATGTTTTGATTGTGTGCATGTGTATATACATATATATATGAATTAGTAGATTTCTCTCTTCAACTATGGATACATGAATTTCATTGATACAATTTTAAAAGAGTGAAATACATTTCTTAATACTAGTTTCTTTTTAAGGTCACTATGTTCAAGCATTTGGCAAATATCACTGCTGATAGATCTCTGTGTTAGGAAAATAATATATAGCTTTCTCTCAAACTGTAAGGTATATCTTATGTACTTGAATGTTTAATTATCTGATAGCTATATTTTTAACAACATATATTCAACATCTTAGAGTTGCAGTCATCTCTGTATTTTAGAATCAAAACCTCAAAACAAATCAGGGTTATATGTGTAAAATATTTCATGTGCATATCTTAACTACTGCATAAAATATAAATATATATTACATATTTTACATAATCCCCACTTCTTGACAAATGTTACAGTAATTTATCAATTGCTGAGGGTCAGAAAGTTAGGGTGTAGGTTAAAACAAAATTCTAGATGAAAAAATTTGCCTGGAATACCATTTACATTTTTAATTAAAAGAAAATTAAAATATCAGCAAGATATATTTTTAGATGCTATACTCATAATGGAAGATGTTTAGGTATTTTTAAACAAGTGTCCTGAAATCCCAACAAATACACATATAATATTATATACATGACACTGAATTTCTGAATAAATAATTTAAATTGTCCTAAATAGCTATAATTTCCCCTGTGTGATAGGAAATGGGAAAATATTTCATAATATCCAAATAATTGACTCAATTCCCGGTGTCTGGTCTATAATTGTCAGTATTGAAATATCGAAAAGGTAGATGATTTAATTTTTGGATTACTTCAAGTTCCTGTAGCCTCAAAATGAGAAGAAAAGACATAAAACCTAAATCCTAGGTGTCACTTATGTACGTGAGGTTTTAGTTACACAGTAGCAATAACGATTGTGCAGTGCAACCTTTAAAAATAACTTTCAGAGTGTTGATTTTCACAATTACAAATAAGTACAATTTAACTAGTAATTAAAATGGAAATGTTAACAAATGCTCTGCATTGATACCTCATTTGCAAGTACAGTTGATGATCTCTGTTTTGAGGCAATCTGTCTCTGTGTTCAATCCTTATTTGAAAATTTCCCTGAGGATATTCCTTTTCTTAAAAAACCAAGTGAATTATTTGAAAAAATATTAAAGTGCAACTTTCTATATACTGTTCTTTTAAAGGAATGAACAATTATTTGCATGATGTCAGGGTATCAGCATCAGCAGAATTAATTTATTAGGGCAACAACATCCCTATCCATACAAATACGTAGTTCTACTTTGTATCTGACATCTCTCTTCTTGTTATTAGAAAATTTTGAGATGTAGCTACCACTAACGTTAACATTACCATGTTTTGATGGTAAAAATGTTAACTTTTTCTTGAATAATTAGAACAAATTACTCCTTTTAGCCAAGTATACATTATGCCTGTTACACATTATCTTTTTAGTACACCCATATATAGACATTTATTTTGACATCCTCAAGTTTTGTTGTATTCTATAAACTCAATAGTTCTCTTCTTTCAAAGTATGATTTTTTATTCAAATAATTTCTTTCATAAAGAAAATTTATCAGTATTTTATGAAGATTGTAATCTATGATTTTTCTAATGTTTCCAGTGATTTTTCTTCTGACTTAAATCATATTTCCTAAAATAAAGCAAATTAAATTAACTCTTGCATGCATACCAGGTCAGTGTAGAAATTCCTGGGGGATTTGTTAGCCATCCCAGTTCAGTGTAGACACATCAGGGGAATTATGCACACATACAAGGTTAGGGTTGAAAAAAACTTGGAAAATGTGGGAACCATCCCAGTTTAATATAGACAACCATGGGGAAATAGGGAGATATTCAATATTAGGATAAAAACATTGATTAATTCAAGAGACATCCCAAATCAGAAAAGACATCCTGGAGAATTGAGCAGACATCCAAAGACATTGATTGAACTGGGGAGTTATAGACTCAACCGAGGTCAGTGTAGACACACCCAAGGATTTAGAAAGACGTTTTTGGTTAGTGTTCACAACCTGCAAAATTAGGGCAACATCCAACGATAGTTTAGAAACTCCTGGGGATTAGAGAGACACCCTAGGTGAGAGTAGGCAAATCTGGGAAGTTAGGGAGAGATCACTAGTCAGTGTACAAACACCTGGGGAATTAGGAAAATGTCCGTGGTCAAACACACCTGGGAAATTGGGAAGATGTCCATGGTCAAACACACCTGGGGAATTAAAGTGACAACCTCAGTCAGTCTAGGCATACCTGGGGTGTAAATGAAACAAACAACATAGAGTAGAAACTTTAGGGAACTAGGGAGATATCCAGAATTATAGTAGACACATTGGAGAATTAGGGAGTCATCCCAGGCCAGGGTAAACACGTGGCGTGGTAGAGACATGTCGAAAAAAAAAAAAAATTAACCCTTTGTAAGTCTTAGTCCTTTTCCCTAGAGTCAATATGACTTTTGCTGCATTATTTACAACAACATAATATATTGAATTTATGCAAAATGTACTCAATTTGGTATATTTTTTGAAAATTGTACTCAAAGGTGTATTGATAGAACAAAAAATATGAATTGCATGGCTATTGTGACTCTATATAAATACAACTATTTAAAATTCCCTTTTAAAATATGTTTTGTATTACTTATATTTGGTTAAATTTTAGATATAAAAGAAATACATATCCATGGTTGTCTAGGAAACATAGTACATCTGATGTCTATGTATGCTTTATTTTAATGTGAACACAGGAAGCCAGAGAGGTTGTTCTTTTTTTTCTCCTTGGAGATAAAGCAGTTGGGTAATGGATAATGAACCACCTGTCTGCTGCTTGAGAACGTGCTCGTGTGGCTTTGTGTTCAAAGAAGCGCTCCTGGTACCCATTGCCACGTTCTATGTTGTAAGTTAATAAAGTTAGAGTCTAATGGTCTTTTTGACGTACATTTCTGAGGCTCTTTTGCCTAAAGGGTCCTCACTATTACTAAAGCCATTCCCAGTACTCCTTTGATATTTTGCTTTTCTGTCCTTTCCTGTGGATGAATTAATAAGAACAGTGAGATTAACTATTCACTCCCAGTGATGGCTCCGGTTCATCCCAGTCACCAGCCGCAATTAATGCTTGGAAGCCAAACATTTCCTGCCATGTCTGGTAAGCCTGTGGAAGCAAAAGCTAAACAAAGGAAAAACCCCATTTTGATAATGCAGAGAAAGTTTACTATTTCTTTTAGAGGTGTACTCAATTTTGTCTTTTTCCTTGACATGTTTTTCTTGTGGAATAAACATTTAGTTTCAATTAAGGCAAAATATTCATGTTTCATATGCTATCAGTTAAATAATGTATTGAATTTCTGTGCACATTTTCCTCCTTCAATTATCTAAATTTCTTAATGTCTCACAGTTTTGAAGTCATAAATAGTTCACTGGACTTATCTTTTCCAATTTTAACCCGATTTTTATTTACTCATTATTGCTAAATTTACCTAACTGGTATTCCTGAGATCATTTTGGGGGAACGACAAAGAAAGTACAATTTGATGTACCATTTTGTACAATGTGTTTTCTTTTATCCGCGTTGAAAAAGGCATTGAAGAAAATCTGAACATTTTATAGTGTCTGATTGATTATATCAATATATTTAACTCAAAAATTTTTTCTTCTTTTTCTTCCAGCTCACATTTATAAATGATAATTAATATTCATATATTATTAAACATGTATTTTAAAATCTAACTTTCTTTCTATAATGGGATACAACCAGTATTTTCTTGTTTTGTGTTCGTGACCAGTTCGTATTTACATTCCCTGTACTCTGTAGCATTAACTTTCCTCATCTTGCAATGTAGAAATCAACTAAGGAGTATTTATTTATTAAGCATGTACTATATGTTCAACACTGCCGGTCAGTTGGTAATCACCCATGTAAGTTCCTCTTGTTGTCTTTCTAGCTGTTGTACATTTATCTGTCTTGTCGCTACCACTACAGATCCATTAGATCTTTTCCTCTTTATTTATCTTGTTTATCCCAATGTTTCTCCTCCAGTGTGAGACCTCTCCTCTCTGAATCTTGAGGGTGGCTAGAAAGCCCATTTTGATATGTTTCCCATTTACTCTCATCCTATGGGTTCTCAGATGCTTGCATTTCCATTATTATTGTTTGTAAATTAAAAATATTTTGAGTGTTTGCTCCCAGTAACCACATAATAAATTATTATCTAAATTTTCTTCCAATTAAATTTGAAAAGTAAAATTATGGAACTGCTGACCCACATCAAATTTATGAATTCTGTTGAGAGAACCTTTTATTACTCCTTAACCAGTGTGCATTGTTCTGACTTGGCTTTCCTTTTCATTCTTCCAGGGATAACCTCTTTCTCCAGAATAATTTACTTTCTAAACCTGTGAGTGGAAAACTAATAAGTAAGACTTAGCTTATTTTATTTGATCTTTATGCTACTGAAAACTGTTCATTTTAATATTTCATTTATTACTGGTTCTTCTGTATTTTGTGAGTTGTACATTAAAAAATTTTTTTTTTCGTAGAAAATCGCTTGAATTTTTGTCAGTGAACATCTCCTAAAATTAAAAAAGAATTTCCTCTACTTCCATTTCTAAATGTAGTTTCAGTTTTTAAAAAAAATTTATTTATTTATTTATGGCTGTGTTGGGTCTTCGTTTCTGTGCGAGGGCTTTCTCTAGTTGCGGCGAGTCGGGGCCACTCTTCATCGCGGTGCGCAGGCCTCTCACTGTCGCGGCCTCTCTTGTTGCGGAGCACAGGCTCCAGACGCGCAGGCTCAGTAGTTGTGGCTCACGGGCCCAGTTGCTCCGCGGCATGTGGGATCTTCCCAGACCAGGGCTCGAACCCGTGTGCCCTGCATTGGCAGGCGGATTCTCAACCACTGCACCACCAGGGAAGCCCTAGTTTCAGTTTTATAGTAACAGTTTAGGCGCACAGTGACCAAGAGCTGGTTAGCTGAAAACGTTCAATACCCTCAATTGTTGAATGGGAACGCTTCCCCCATGAAAGCACCCCAGTGATTCTAGCTTCCTTGATCTCTCTGCCTGTGAACTTTCACAGCTCCTGCAGCTCATATAATACAGCTTTGTCCTAATTTTATGCTGTCTTGGATCATCTCATGTGTGTTAGATTTGCCTCCTGAAATGATAAACTTTTTTAGGATAGAGGGTATGTCTTATATTTGTACACTCCCTATACTTCTATAATTCCAAAGGTTAAGCTGTTAATAAAAGGATCGTATTTGTTAGTTACTGAACAGACTATCTCTAATTTTTAAACAAAGAATATTTATGCAAGTGATTAACTTTTAACAATAACACCTTAGAGATACAGGCATGGTATTTAAACCTTAATTTTTATAGGTAAGGAAAATTATCCCTAGAAATGAAATGAACGTTGAAATAATATAGCAAAATTGTTCTGTTAGCCTTTTTGAAATGGTCCCTATTTTCCACAATGTTCGCTTAACACATTGTTTGTCTATTAGCATCTTTACTGGTGGATATGTAGAGATAGTATTCCTTTTTTATTTTAGATGAGTGACTAGCTAAACATATACTTAAACATACAATTTAGCCTATGTAAAATATGAAACATAGACAAATGATTCACTTCTCACCTAACCACAAATGTGTTAATTAATCACTATAGTGATGGTAATAATGTATAACTGACAGCTGACAGCCAAATTTAATGAGGTATTAAAACATAAAGTTTGTATTAAAGGTAAGATTCCTATGTATTTTATAAATCTTTCACATCAGATAATTATATAACTAATTGCTAGTCTACCCGTGTTTCTTTTTCTGCAACCGTAAATCAGTGAGCTATCAGCAAACACTGAAGTTACATTCCAATGAAACGCTGACACTGAAATTTAAAATATTAAAATATATTTTATGTTCTGTTTATGGAACACACACACACACACACACACACACGCGTAACTACTCCAGCATAGCATAACTAATTTAAAAGTATGACTCTAACTACAAACTTCTTTATGTAAGGTAAAAATATATTCCAGCAATTTATTTGTCGTACTTTTCCTCTTAAGTAAGTGTTTATCATTTTGCTTTATTTAGTGACTACATCATAAGATATAGTTGTAGCTGCATTTATTATTTGCACAGTTATCTAGTCTTTGAATCATAGGCATAAATATCTAATATGTGTTTCAGAATGATCTTTCCTCCTTACATTGTTTTTCCTGGCCCACAGGAGAACAGAGGCAATTTCATTACACAGGGTGTTGTGCTGAATAATATAAATGGGCACGTATTTTATAAGTACTTCCCTATGTATCTGTGTACAAGAGAAACAAAATGCATTTTGTTCTCTTTAATAGGCATTTAAGTCTGAAGAATCAGACTGTACATAGGAAGAAGGCCAGAGCACCCACTGCCTGGGGTGGGTGTCCTCGGGCCTGGCGGGCTGTCCTCTGGCACATCCCCTTTGCAGGGAGTTTAACCGGAAGCCTTTTTTTTTTTTTCATGTGACAAGTGTTTTAATAGAGGTATCTTTTTTTTTAACTTGGTGCATACATAGATTTAAGTTTTCTATTACAATTGGCTTTCTAATAAAAACCACTTTTCTATTATTCTTCCCTTTATTTTGAATTCAACATTTTTCTACCGAGTATTCACGTCACATTCTTTGTTAGTATTTTGAAAGTAATCATAATCTTCAAAAGACTCAATAGGACCTTAGAAAATAAATCAGAATATCAATATTAGCTAGAATGGAACTTTGGATATAAGACAACAGTTCTCAGAATATGCTGACATTTTCTGAGACCCTTTCAGGGAATCCAGAAGGTTAAAACATTTTTATGATAATACTAATATGTCCTTTGGTTTTTTCACTCATTCTCTCACAAGCATACAGTGGAATTTAATGCCGCAGTTACATACTAAGCAATGATCCTTTGTTCATTAACCACACACCCCTTGATGTTTGGCTCTCACTTACACAATGTCAGTATGCTTCTTGCAGTTCTTTTTGCTCTTCTCAAACAAACGATGACCTTTAGTTGAAAGGAGGAAATTAGTTGTGATAATTTGGCAACAGATAACTTGTGGAACTGAAACCATTAGAGCAGAGAGTAGGTAAGGGTTTGGGGCCGAGAGAGAGTGGAAGCTGGGGGTAAAAATCAACTAGGGATACTCTCAAGGAAAGTGACATGTGAAATAGATTTATAATGAACAGAGTAATAGAAAATCTAGGTAGAGGAACGATAGATTAATAATGCCTGAATGTAGGGTTCATTGTCTTCTATCTCGAATTTTTATTGTGGAGACCTGACAGTAAGCTGCTTGTAGGGGCTTCTTCCTTTTCTTTCTGAAATCATGCTGTTCATGACGAATCAGTCATCATAACAGCGGTACACGTCCTCAGTTAGCACTTGCCCTCCTGAAAGCTTCAAGCATACAAAATGTCCTGATTCACTCCTTGGTTTTACTTTTCCTAAACCCTGTATACTCCCATTGCACAGCCTCTGGGCCTAACTAAGTGATTTTTAAAAAATAGGTTAGCAAAAAGGAAAAAAAACATGCCCCCATTTATTTTTCGGGCACAAAGACTAAATGATGCCTCTACATTGCAGAGCTGACACAGACAGTGATAAGTTAGATGAAAAGGCAATAGAATCCTTGTGTGTTTTTCCCTCTTACCTTCCTTCTTATTCTTTTAGGGACAAAAGAGGGCAGCTTTCCTTTTTCCATAATCTGCTGTCACAATACTGACTGGCCTGCCTTGGGAAATTACCTCTAGAGTGACACAGGTTTTGTACCAAGTTCAGGCAGATGAAAAAACTGAGGATCAAGTAATACGCAATTGAGAAATGATTTGGAGGTACTTTTCAAAACATGAAAGGCTTTTGGGTGTTGGCCCTGACTGGTGGTGCAGAGAACACATCAAATAGATCAGGCTATTTTTCAACAATATTGACAAATGGTACGTGTGCTCTGAAGCCTTCCCCAACTTTCCCTGGCAGAATAAGTGATACGGGGTCTGCTCTTATCAAAAGGAAATTCTAGCCCAATACCTGACAATCTGAAGGATCGTGAAGGATTATAGTTACTGAATGTTTGAAATAAAGGCCATCCGAAATTCTGAAATAGATGATCCCATTTATCTACTGCAACATAACAAGCCACTCCAAACTTAGAGATGTCAAATGTCAACCATTTCATTATGCTTTGATTTTCTGTGGATTGGGAATAAAAACAGCATCTCAGAAAAAGTTGTCTCTGTTCCATGTCTGGGGCTGCACCTGGGAAGACTTGGATGGTGGAGGTGACACACTTCTGAGGCTGGAGCCATTGGGAAGTTTCTTTACCTACAAGTCAGGTTCCTGGGCCGGGTTGACCAGAAGGCTCCACTGGAACTGTCAGCCAGGCACTTACACATGCTCGCTCCATGCAGCTCAGGGTTTTTCCAGCACAGCAGCTGCTGCGAGGGCTGTGTTCTGGGGGGGTGGGGGGGGGAGGCGGGGGGAGCATCTAGAGAGCAAGCTTTCCAACAGAGCCCGCGGAAGCTGTATGTCTCTTACGATCTCACCTTGAAAGTCACATAGCATCACTTCCTCTGTAATCTGTAGGTCAAAGCAGTCACAATCCTGCCCAAATTCAAAAGGTGAGGCATGTCAAAGAACTTGGGGCCATCTTTTAAGACCAGCACTTTATACCCATAGTACTTTCTTTGTACTTTTTGCAAAGCCTCACTGCAACTCTGGTCCAATTTATTTGTTCTCTTTTCCCCAAATGGCTATGAGTTCATGCAGTGCAAGCATTATTTTTAATCTTAAAAAATTTTTTTAGATTCAACAAAATATCAACTGAAATTAAACTTATTAAAAATATTGAATGAAACAAGACTGATATTTACAAACTCACTTTGAGAAAATTAAAGAGCTAGTAATTGGCGATGACCAAAAGTACATGGTTTATCTCTTATTTAAATGTGGCCATTTGTATTTGAATAACTAGATAGGCATGAGTCTAGTAAAATTTTAGCCTTAGTTCAGATTAATTACACAGTCTGTATTTTTTTCATGTATTACATTGTTTCAGAGTTTTCTTGAGATGGGCATTTGAGAAGGAGACAGTCCTATAGGTTTCTAGGAAAGCTCTGTCAAATAAATCCTGGTAGACAACAACAAAAAGGCTGTGAAAAGAATGTATGTCACCTTGCTTTCCCAGTGCAGGTTGAAAAGTGAATTTAGCATCAAGAAAGTAGATCATGAGAAAAATGAGACTGTGACTCTGGAACTTTACCATTTATTTTCTTTCTTTCTTTATTTTAATAAATTTATTTATTTATTTTTGGCTGTTTTGGGTCTTTGTTGCTGCGCGGGCTTTCTCTAGTTGCAGCGAGTGGGGGCTACTCTTCATTGCGGTGCGCAGGCTTCTCATTGCGGTGGCTTCTCTTGTTGCAGAGCACGGGCTCTAGGCACATGGGCTTCAGTAGTTGTGGCACGCGGGCTCAGTAGTTGTGGCTTGCGGGCTCTAGAGCGTAGGCTTGGTAGTTGTGGCACACGGGCTTAGTTGCTCCGCGGTATGTGGGATCTTCCCGGACCAGGGCTCGAACCCGTGTCCCCTGCATTGGCAGGCGGATTCTTAACCACTGTGCCACCAGGGAAGCCCAACTTTACCATTTATATTCAGAGTTCTCCTGGTCTTCTTGCTTTTCCTCTAACAGGACAACACATGCTCTCTGCAGGGCCCTTGTACTTGCCTGGATGCTATTCCATAGTCTAAGCGGGCCTCCCTCTGTCACTTCTTTACAACTTCTACTTAATTATCTACTCATTACCTTTCCTAACGACACTTAATGCAGTCCCCGGTCCTATTAGCTATGCTCTATATTTTTGCCATAGCATTTACCTATAATAAAACTATTCATTTATGTCTGTCTTTCTCACTAGAATGTAGATTCCATGAGAATAGATTTATTTTCTACTACAGTTCCAGTTCTTAGAGCAGTACCTTGCTCATAGTAAGCAATTACTATACACATTTGTTATATAAAAGAATGAATACAAAGAACATAAAGACAAACTTCATTGTGCGAGAGCTTGGAAGATAATTAAGTCTTGATACCTTTAAGTGTTTTACACTATACAACTTTGAAAATCACATCTAAGGGGCTTGATCAATGATTCTTTTTTTACTTTAGCTGGAGCACCAAAACAGAAATAAAGTAGAAGCCAGGTGGTCCCATATTCTGAGATGCTGTTTTAGGCCATCTATGAATTACAAAGGAGGTGGCCTCAAACTCTTTCTGCACCATTAGACCATCACCCACCTCCAGGTATATAAGAGAAGCCTAGGAATTCATTACAGGATGTTTTTAAATGGGAATTTCCTTGGACAAAAATTTTAGGGAGGTGAGGTACATTTTCTTTTTAAACCAGGTTAGGAGAGCTTTTGGAAAAGCACTTAGGGATCTTGACCTGTATGGGCTGTACTGTAGACACAGGGGTTGGTACCTGACACAGGTGTGAGAAAAAGTCTAAAAGCTTTATAATTGCTGGCAGAGCAGGAAGAAAGATGGAGTGGGAGACTGGTGCACACCCATTGATGTTGGGGTAAAGATGCACGTTTCCACGGATGGACCTGGAGGGTATTATGCTTAGTGAAAGTCAGACAGAAAAAGTCAAAAACTGTATGATTTCACTTATATGTGGAGTCTCAAAAACAAAGTGAACAAATAAAACAAAACAGAAACAGATTCATAGATACAGAGAACAAATTAGTGGTTACCACAGGGGAGAAGAGTAGGGGTGAAATAGGTGAAGGGGATTAAGAGGTACAAACTAGCAGTTATAAGATAAAATATATGTCACAGGGATATAATGTACCGCACAGGGAAGATAGTCAATATTTTTTTAAATAATTTTGTATGGTGTATAGTCTACAAAAATATTGAACCACCATGTTATATACCTGAAGCTAATATAATATTGTAAGTCAACTATAGTTCAATTTAAAAAATGCATGTTTCCAGAGGGCCAGACACAGAGCACTCAGAAAGAAGCTGGACTTGAGGGACTTAATGATTTCAAAGTGAACCCCATCAAAAAGGCCCGCCTGGAAGTGGTCCTAACAGAGGAGTGAATAGCAGGGCTAAGCAGCAGTGTGTTAATTCTGGGGAGAAAGTGTTGTGTCTCTGACCAGGTTGACAGGGAGGAAACGCCAGTGATGGAAGACCACCAAGGAATCCATGAGAGAGAAAATAATGATTTATTTGTCTGTTACTAATTGTCTGAGATTAGGGAGGAGAGAATGAGGAAAGTGAATTGGATGAGAGATTCATGCTTAGATATTAGGCTTGAAAGGACTTTTTATACCCCCCCAAAATGGGAGTTCTTGTTAATACCTAGGAATGATCAGAAAAGAAAGGCAGACCTGCCTATTATTTCATCCAGGAATGAATAAGAACAATTCAGAATTGGAAAGAACGGTAGCAAAAAATAAATGTACTTATTTTCTATTTTTAACCTGCCAACCCTGGTTCAGTCAATTATGTTATATACGATTTAGAAAATACTATTAATAAATATTTATGGTATAGTTTTGAGTAAAACCCAGTATTTTGTACTTTATGAACAATATAAGCTCAAATTTATTTTATATATGTATATATACACATATACATATTTTATATATGTATTTATACACATATACACACATATATGTACCTACATACATACATAGTGTATAAAAACACATACATATAGGTATGCATACAAAAAATTGGATATTAATACATCTATCTAAATGTTAACACAGATTTTTTCCCTAGGATTGATTTAAATTTTCTCCTTATTTCCTCCTGGCCAGGAGAATGTCTATACTTTACTCATTCTTATGTGAGTCCTTTTGAGTCCTTTGAAAGCCTCTGTTGGAAAACTTGACTACATTTCCCACAAAGTAGGTGATGTTTTCTCCCCTAGCCCCTTGGAATTGGGTGGTCCAGCCCCTTGTTGTGATTACTTGGTCCTTTGGAAGGACTTAAAATTTCTTTGGCAAATGTTATTTCCATGTAGCCCACATTGGGTTCATGAGAAACACTCACCTGCTCTTGCCCCAGCTGATATAGGGGGGTCATAGCTGGTCTCCTGCACCGCTTACGCTCTCTCTCTGTACAGCACTCTCTGTCCGTTTCCAAATCCTCCCATCGTTACATCACAGACCTTTGTCAGACTTCAGTTAACTGTTGTTCTAAAAAATTCAGGGCTCCCTGAAGCTCTTCTCTAGGCTTGAAATACTCCCAACTTCTTCCCAGTGGGGAAATGGACACTTTCCAGGATTGATGGCTTCTGAAAAATCATCTCCTTGATTACCAACCTTGTTCAGCTTCTCTACCTCTTTTATGATGGAGGTGGAGGTTGACCGAAGGGTCATATGCATGCAAGTGCTGCTTGGGAGGGGTCTAGAGTTCTGTGGATTATGGGAGTGGTTAATACTGATTTTCCTAGAATTTCAGCCACACGTAGGGAAATAATCCCATCTAAGTATGCCATTTTACTAGCTTACTAAATCCAAAAATATAATTAGAAGTACTTTAGGATTAAATAAGGTTTATAATAAGAACAGAAGGATAGTTTCACTTTGTAAAATTTGCCAGTGTAATTCAGCTCTTTAATAGGCTGAGAAAAATCACATAAATATGTCAATAGATGCTAAACAAGAATTCGGTGAAGTTCATTATCTATTTTAAATATTGAAGCAAACAATATAAATACTGAAACAGTTTAGAAAGTTGTACTTCTATTTAAAATATGTACTTTAAAATGCTCTGAAAATTTTACAAACTCTCTTAATGTGTTAAAAGCCTATACCATAATTATATCAAATGTCATATCTAAAGGTTAATTTTAGACACATTATCTTTGGGAGCAAAACAAAGGTGTCCAATTTTCATTATTAAAGTTCAATCAATTACTGGAGATCAGGAATAATTCTTTAAAGTCCAGTAAAATAAATGTGAATTTTGAGAACATCTGAGAAAAAGAACAAATGAGTAAACTCTATCATTTCAGAGATATGATTGCCATAGAAATCCTAGCAAAATTAACAAATTATAAATTAATAGGAAAAATGAGTAATTTTGATGAATATGAGGTCAACTTATTTATTTCTTCAGCATTCATCTAAGTCAGTAATGACTACTTTAAAAAATGTAATATGAAACAACAACAAAAATGAAAAGTGTGTCGAAATTAACCTGGGAAAGAATACACAAAACCCTTGCAATAGAAATTTTAAAATTGTAGTAAAGTAAATAAAAGGAGATCTGAATAAATGTGGAGACATAATATGTCTTTAACAATATGTTTTTTATATTACTTTATAAGTTCAATGTGATTCAAATACAAAATCATTTAGAAGAATTGAACATATGTACATAAATATCCATGAAAAGCTCAATTGACAAAAAAAGAAGTAAGATATCTCCTAAGAGATATATAGATGCACTACAAAGCCCAAATAATAAACACAATTATTACTATTGTAGGAAATAACAAAAAGATTAATGTAACGAAATAGAGTTCAAAAACAGACCCCTTGATCTGGGAACTAGGTAATAATGGAAGTGGTTCCATATCCAGTGATGAAAGGCTGAACAGCTCATAAATTGTTTTGGGAAAGCAGACTTCCACAATAAAGTAATAAAGTTGGCTTCCTGTATCCTACCCCATGCAATGGTGAACTACAGGTTGATTAATGATATAAATGTAAATAGCAAAACTATAAAAAATTTGGGGATGGGAAGAAAGTTCTTTTCAGAACCCTAAGAACACATTGCATATGGTTTTAACACAATGGATTTATCTACATAAAAATTCAGGAATTTTGTTCAGTGGGGACTATTACAGAAAGTATTCACAGATGGATGACAGATTGGGAGAAGATGTTTGCAAAGGACGAAATATTGAAACGGTACAAAGAATGTCTTCTAAGCAAACAGAAAAGGTGGAGAAATGAGTAAGAAAATTGGCAAAGAATATAAATGGGCACAAAATGACTTAATTACATGTAAAGATGTGAAACCTCTTTAATAATCAGATAAACACAAAATAAAACAAAAATAAAATACTAATTCACACCCACTGGAGTCACAAAATGAGAAAGATACCAGAATATGGAGGAATGATACTTGTCATCTATAGCTTGTAGGATCATAGTCTGGTGCAGACTTTTTGGAGGGAAATACATAGTAGTGAATTTACAAATGCTTATATCTTATCCAACAATCCAATGTTTGTTATTATACTTCTCAAAATCTAGTCCTCAGTTCCAAGCAGGGACATGACTGATTATGTTTGTGGAAGTAGAAAATTGGAGGAAACTTAGGTATTTATTATTAGGGGAGTGAAAAAAGCAAAATGTGTTGGTCCTTTACTATGGAATACTTAACTGACATGGCTGATCCTCAGAATTTAATGTTGACTGAAAACATGACTTGTATAAGTGTTTAATTCAGTTATTTGAACCTGTGGTGAAAATCAAGTATCCTGTTAAATTATATTTTAAAACATAAAGACAACTGACCACACAGACATACTCTATTCTAAATCTTGTTTTGAAATCCCTTTACAAAACTGAGAAGAACATTCAGTGTTATCCCTTAAATTTTCCTGTGTGTTAAGTTTTTAAATATTACACACTTTTGAATGTGGTATGGATCATCTCTGGTTAAGGCAATTTTCTTGTATGTTTTCACGATGCCATAAACACACGACAGATATGGAAAACATTTCTATCATCATAAACTGGAAAACTGACAAGTCTGCCATTCTGCTCTTCTAATACTAGCCAATATTTTCACTCTGGGAAGCTAAAATATACCAAGTCTTAGGTCTAGCTTGTGCAGAATTACACTTTATTATTATTTTTTTTGTTTCTGAGAGCTTGGTCACTAGTTATTCCTTCTGTAACACATTTTATGCACAACCCAAAATAATCCATTAAGCGCTTCCTCCTTTCTTTCTCTGTTTCACTGTTAAAATCTAAATCCAACGCTTTTACAAAATTAAAAAATATTTTGCCAATCTGATATGCCAGGTGTATCACATACTACGATATTTATTTTCTTTAAAGTCACAGTGAATTTTGGCCCATACCTGATGTGGACTTCTCTCTTTGCATTATTCACTGTATAGGAGAAATATGGATTGGAAAAGCAGTGTAGAATAAAGAAGACTAGAAAATGCATCCCTAAATAATTGAAAATGAGTTATAAAAAGTGATAATCATAGTTCTCAAGTCAAATCCAAATATGACTGATAACTGTATTCATTTGCCAAGCATTAAAATCTCATTAGGTAATACTGGAATATAACCTACAGGATAAAGTCTCCATGAAAGTAGCTAGTAGTTTTCTCAGAAAATAACGTTGAAAACTGAGCAATTAATAATATGGGGTGGCCAGTGGCAAACAGTATTTGCGTTTCATAAAATCTGTGCAAATTCATATTCTTCCACTTCACAGAAACAGAAAAGCCTGTTATTTTAATATTCAGTCTTTCCTTTGGGGGAATGTGTTTAGGAGTAACAGATTTCGTCTTGAGTTGTCTGCTGCTGTTCTATGGCATGTATCCAAGATAAGTTTTATATTTAGATTTATTTACTATTTTGTCCCTCTTGAATTTTCAGAGATTTTCCTTATAAGATATGTTTATTTTGTACCCAACATTCCAGCATCTTGCATGATATTTAATATTCATATGTGTCTTGTTATCCCACAATTTTGAAATGCCAGTTTGTGGTATGTTCTTTGCATAGTGTAAGTTAAAATATTTGCCATCCTTTAAAATACCATGTTTTCCATGATTCATCTTTTATTAAAATTAAACCCACAGGCTACCATAAGCATTGTCTTATCACATCTTATTCTCACATAAGTATTTAACAGTATAAATCAATGTGCTATGCGTTCTTTTATGTGTTCCTAGGGAAAAATAACTGGCTTTTAAATTATTTTTAGTTGTAATTATAACAATAGCTATACTTCTTCTCCTGATGGCTTTTTTCTTTTTCCTAGGTGGTCTATTTTTATCCTGACATTTTTGTCCATCCTGTGAATTTCATCACAGGGAAGAAACAGCAGTTTGTCTTACAACAGCTCAATTTTGATCTCCAGGTGACAAGCTGATATTTCTTTCCTTTGAAGAAGCTTTTAATATGATGGGTTAAATGTCAAGGAAAAAACTCTCATCATATATTGAACCTTGCTAAGCTCATTTTTCTTAATATTAATGACATATTGACATTTGATTTTTTTTTTTAAAAATGCTCTTCCTTTTTTAACAGATGTAAAGATTTTTTAAAAGCATGCATTTATTTAGGTAGTTTGTACCTTGGTATGAATCATGTAGTGTAATGCCAGCATATTTGTAAATATGAAAGAGATCATCAAAAGTTATTCACTCATCTTTATTCACCCCCCTGAGGTCCTAGCTGTACCACTAGTTTAAAGAATAAAACTTGGAATCTCTAGATTGAAAATTCTACGATAGACTTTTATTCATTTTAACTATAAATATTGTCTGTTATGAAAACCATGAAGGAGAGAAAAGACTAATAGGGCTGGCAGAAGAAATATCTTCTACTTTTTACATTATAGGAAAGTAAATTATAAAAAGGAGAGTCTAAAAATGATTTTTAAATGTTACTGGTTCCTTCAATAGACCGCACACAATGATGCTTTGGAAACACAAATATTCTTTAATATTTGTTGAGAAAATACATTATATTATTTGTTTACTGTTTACCTAAGATCAGTCATTATACAGCAAAAATTAAACTTATGAAGTCACTTACCAGCCTGAAAGCGCATTTCTTTTCATAGCTTTACAGCAGACAGGACGTGAAATAAGGCATTTTAAGAGATGTGACTCATGAGTCCCACATAGCTTTAAAATGAGGAAGAAACATGAGGTTTGTAGCCTGTTATATAAATGCTACAATTACGGCTTACACTATTCTATCCTTACCACCATCCGGACACACACACACACACACACACACACACATACACACACACACAAGCATGAACACATTTTAAAAATCTGTTCTGCACTTTTGTCACCGATAGCCACTAGCCACATAAAGATATTTAGGCTTAAATTTAATTTGATTTAATTTTAATAAAATAAAAATTTCACTTCCTCATTGGCACTATTCTCATTTTCAAGTGCTCCAAAGCTGTTTGTGGCTGTTGACTACCATGTGGGACAGCACAGGTCGGAAACCTTCTCAACATTGCAGAAAGTTCTCTTGGGAACTGCTGCTAATCGATTTCCCGGTGTGGAAGGAGGTGTCTTGAATACCTTTGATTCTCTCATGATGTTGTTGCATTGTGCACTCAGTACTTTAGTATCTAGTCATACATTTCTGTCCACTAGCATCGAGCTGTGATGTGCATCCTGTCACAAACTTCAAATTTAAAAATATCCTCACCACTGCTTGCTCTCAAGTTTTAAGTTCTTAACAATGTACCCATGAAATAACTGGGCAGCTTGCTTACCAACCCCACTATAGAGCAAAGGAAATACATTTTCTTGGGGGAAATGAACAGTAAGCATTCATGTTTGGTTACTAACTTTTGTCATTAAACATTTTTTAAATCATTTACTTCGATGTGTTTAAAGGCAAACTTTAAGAAAAAAATTTGTTGCCTCAATTGAAACTTTTCTCTTTGAGTAATTTTTCTTCAGAATGTCTTGCTTTGTAATTTCATCAGATGCCTGACATTCTGAACAGCGCTTTGAAGGAATTATCTTTTTCAAATCTGAAAAATTCTCGGTGACAAAGGCCATGGAAATTTTAAACAGTAGGCTATTCATTATATTAAAGGGGCAAAATTATATAAAATTATATTAAGGGGCAAAATTTACAAGGCCAGCAAGCTGTACTAGGTGTCATTTTAAAATGATTAAACCCTCTAACCAAAAGTTGTTTTATATAAAGTTAATTCTCTGTCAAAATAAGTAACTTTATCCCTTTCAGGGAGAAGTTAAACCGAAGTTCAAAGACGTTACCTAAATTCACAAAGGGAGTGATTGCAGAGTAAAGATTTAAGCTTACATTCACCAAACCTCCAAGTCTTGCGCTGTCAGGTACACAGCACTGATGTCCTAGTAAACTGGGGAAAAAAAGTGAAAAAAACCCTATGATTTTCTGTGATGTAAACACTCCCACTGTGGCCACAGTTAGACTACCAGTGGTATTAAACCTCACAAAACTCCCAAATATTTTGTTATTCTCTCTTCTTTCCAATCCATTCCGAGCCACTCCAGTACACCCCTGCCACTCTTCCTCCCTAATAAACAGAAAAAGTTTGAATGACAGGGAATAAGTGAAAGGTTCTCCTCAAACCAAGAACGTTACAGAAATATAGACTGTCACCCTTCTCTGTCCCTGAATTTTATTATGCCGTCTTGTCAATTAGGGAGGGCTAGCTTAACTTTTATCCAAGTATAATTATTTTTGAAGACAGTAAAAATACTTCACTGTAAGTGTCTTTTATTTGAACTTTGTTGCATGATACGGGTCCTAAAAGGAAAGAAAAATTCTAGCAGACTATCATTCCTACTGAATATTTAATTGGATTTTTTTTTCTGTTTTCCCAACAAGCTTTTGGCAGGCTGGTATCTGACCACAGGTAAAGAATTCTGCTGAGTAAATGAGTAAAACATGTGAACAGCCCTATGCAGAGAGTGAAAGAAATCCCATGTATTTGATGTTAAGATTTTATAGGAGAGGCCTCAAGACTCAAGTATCATCTAATAACGATCATAAAGAACAGGAGAGTATCAACTATACATGTTAAATGGATTGTTTTATTTTTTTACAGCTGTTCTCCAAGTTATAATTGCAAATAATCAGTATGAAGGATTCCACCAAGCAGGCGGAATTTGTTCGATTACAGGATTTGTTCAATTACACGCATGCCTATCTTGATGTTACCTTGATTTCTGGGTCCAGTCTTGAGGCCATGTTACCTTCAGTCTGATGCACTGCTGCACAGAATGGAGGGGAGCTTTGGTTGGAAACCTCTGAAAACACTGCAGACTCTGTGGTTTGCATCACACTCTAACTTCCCCCGCGGAAAAAGCCACCTCTGGACGCTGCCCGAAAGGCAGTTTCTTAGGCTCTCCCGCAAGACATTCTGAAGCAACAGATTTAAAGAGTGGTTGAGGGATCGGCACTTTTCACAATCACACCCTATATCCATATATGACAGAAGCTTAATTCTTTCCTAAAGTGGAAATAAAACAGATGAAAATCACATACCCGAGTTTCACTAACTTCAGCTCCCCAAACACATGAAATGGTTTCATATCTTGGGGACTTTGCATTCCCTTGAATGCATTCCCTTAAATCCTCTCCCTCCTCCTTTTAAATTTTATTGACATTTTAATTCACCTTTTGTTATGCGTTTTATATATCAGCTTCCAGTAAAACCTGAACTGACCCCGCCCCTGGGCAACACCCCGGACATCTTTTCTCCCATCTCTTAGCCACATCAACCCCAGGGTTCTTTTGTTTGTTTTGTTTTGTTCCCTACCAACCAGCCTGCAGGCTTCTTGAGGGCAGGGGTTGTGTTCATTTCGTGTTCCTTATCGTCGACTCGCACATAGTAATCGTTAAATATAGTGAATGGATGAGGGGGAACATCAGCTTACCTGCTCCAGAAATTTCCGTACTGAGTTATACTTTATTGTTATGTTTTTAGGCCATGAAAAAATCCCTGTGCATATTTTAAAAGCACTCTTATTGAAAAAGTGAAAACGTACAAGCACAAATAAGAAGGTGAAAATAGAACACTTGCCAGGGAAACTGACTTGTGTGAAAACATTGAAAACATAATAGAGTTGAGAATTTCACCCATACTTTCTCCACCCATCCTCAACACTCCACAATACATTTAGAAACTCAGTTTTTTTGCTTCAAAGAAGGAGGAAGCTAGCACAGTTGGTAGCTATTACCCATTTTGATGAATATATATTCCTGCCTACTCATCACCCCCCGGAACTGTGGAAGTCTTGCGCATTGATTCCGTCATTTGTTGCTGCAGAACCTTTCCCAGTCCTTCCTTGGGTTTATTAGTCTGTAATTCCTGAGGATAACGTAGTGTACTTACTTATTTTTGTAAAGTGGGTAACATGTTTGCATTTGCTCAGACTCTGGGATCTTACCGTTCCTCAGTGAGTCTTTAAATATGATAGGTAAAGACACTGAGGTTCAATCAGTAGCTTCGGAGGGCTCCAGGGTCGATTTCATCAAGTCTAGGTTACTAGGTTACGTGAAAGCATGCAGCTTGACTAAGTAGCCCCTCACCTGGTAAACCGCTGTTTACAGTTGCTGTACCATCGATGTTGAACTTTATGTGAAGTCTGTGATCACACTTAATCCCTTTTGGGAAGCGGAAAGGAATACAATTTAAAGGCTGGCATTTTGGATTTCCTCTTTTATTTCTTGAAAAATGTTGTTAATTTCCTTTGAAGGACATTTTGTCTGCTGTACACAACCGTCTTTGTACCGCGGGAAGCGGCAGGAATAGTAAGACTAAGAGCAGGGCCATAGAGCCAAGTGTCCTGGGTTCAGAATCTCAGCTTTGCTACGTACTATTTTTTTTAAGCATGTGTGCTTGCTGTGTTTCTGTTTCTGTAAAATGGAGCCATAGTGGGACCTACCTCACACACACTTCATCGGGTAATTACAAGGATTAAAGGAGTTAATGTATAAAGCACTTAAAACTGTAATTGGCACCTGGTGGGTACTAAGAGTATTAATCCTCATTTATATATGTAATGTTTATATGCATATCTATCTGTCTGTCACATGCATCATTATATTTTCTACATACATGCCTGTATACATGCAAACATGGCATGTTATTTCCCTTGTATGTTGCTGCTTATTCTACACACACACACACACACACACAGGACATAAGGAATGATGAAATAAATTTGTTTATTGATCTACACATATATGTAAATATATGTATAAATATACTCTACACATATATGTAAATATATGTATAACTATACTATACACTGGATATCTAGCGAATATCACTGTTATTTATGATTTTAATTCCCTTGCATTTTGCTATTTATTGCATACATTATTCCATAATATTTGGTCTCTGGGTGCTTATAAACCTTATTTCTACCTCGTCCTCACTTCCATCTTGTAAAGAAAAATTTTTGAGTTTTAGGTCTTAGAGAACCTATACTTTTGTGATGTTGATTTCCGGCAGTGTTTGTATTCATTGTCATGTTCTGTTTACTCTCTTACTAATACTTCTATCTACAAAACTACCTGCTTTCCATTTTTTCTCTCTAATCCATGAGATCTTTTGTTTTGCTTCTCTGTGCTAACATTTGCATTTTTGAAAGACATTTACTTTTTCTACAATTTTTCCTCAATTTCATGTTTTATTTTTTTACAGCTGTTCTCCAAATTCCTAGCTGCTACTCCCCTATTCTTAGGATATATTAAAATACTAAATGTCTTGTTGTTGTTGTTTTTGTTTTTGTACAGTGTACACCCTACAAATTTGTTAAACCCCTTCTTCACAAATCCAATGGCCACTTGCATTTAGCTGTAGAATTTTCTGTCTTTACCCACTGTCTTCTTGAACTTCTATGCAAAATCTTTATCACTAACACAGATGACAGTGTCTCTTTTGCTTCTTACTCTCCTTTTCTAGTGATATTTGAAAGATATCTCACCAAGAGTTTTATTGCTCATTATCATTGCTTTAATTATGTATTCCTATAATTCTTTTGCGAATGTGATTAAGTATCTTCTTTTCTCATTATTGTTCCTGGTACAGTGTCTAAAATCTGCATCAGCTGATTGCTTTCTTCATCATTACAGTTTAAAATCACCTCTTGACTACATTCATCCCTCACTGAAATTAGTTCAGAGTCCCCTCCTTGGATTAATGGCTCCTCCTCACGCTGTGCTGTGCTCTCCTTTCCTTGAGAGATAAGTAGATAAGTAGCCCATTCCATAATCACCAAATCATGAGTATAGATGATAATGCTACAGGTTATTTAGAGTTGATCCCCTAGGTTCCAGATGCGGGGGGGAGGATACAGAAACTTTCCCAGTCTGATGGTTATCTCTTCAGAAGGAGATTTGGGAGCATCTTTTGTGAATTCAGTTATTTCTAGGCTGTGATGCAGAGTTACTAAAAATGAAAGTTCAATTAACAGCTACAAATTCAACTAAGTTTAAATCACATTACTGCCAATTATCTTTTGCCGGTACGTGGCAAAGAGGAATATTAACCAGTAAATTAGCAGGTTGAACGTTTCATCCACATACAAATTGAATTCAAGCAAGGTGTCCCTTACAAGGCGAAAGAAACAAAGTATGTATCCTCAACTCACTTTGTAGGACAAGAGATTCAGTGAGGTCCCAGTTTTTAGACAAAATGTAATTCACCTTTCAGATAATTTTTTTGTTGTTTACTGGTAGAATTGAATTGTGTGCTAAGTGGAGAATGTTTCCAGAGTTAACACATAATGTTTTATAAGTTTTCTACCAACTTACATATCTGTCTTGTAACCAATAATAACTTTATTCACTTGTGACTTACTCTGTCAGCAGGATAGCCCTTATGGTGTAGCCATTTCCTTTTGGGGGGAGCTCATCTCATACTGTAATTGAATGGTAGACAAAACCAATTCAGAGAGGAGCATAAAATTTTTGCAGTGTGTTAATCAATGATACAAAACATTCTCAGAGCTGCTTATTACCACTGAACTTTTATTTACACTTCCCTCTCTTCATATTTCACGAAGAGAAATAACATCCCCTATTTACCTATCACTGTTTTAGGCTCAGCTGAACTGTCACCTTCTCCAGGAAATTTTCTGTGACTCTCTCAGTCTGGTTTGTTTAATCCCTCTGCACCATCACCATGCCCATGCTGGGTTTATCATTGCTCTGTGTACCTAGGATGACTCGTCCATGGATTGGTCAGCTGCGCTGGGTTGTGAAGTCCTTTGTTGGCGGGATGATTCTTGCTTGCCCCTGCATCCTGGATGACTGACACTGCATCTGGCATCCCTTATTATTATTCTGCTCAAAATAACATCAACAAAACATCAAACAAAAACAGTATTGAGTATGTGATGAACAGGTTTAATGAACTCATAGGGCATATGCAACACAAAAACCAAAACAGAACAATAAAAAAAAACAACAAAAATACAAAATGAAAACAAAGAAGAGACAGGCAAGAATAATGAAAGTAAATGAATTTGCTAAATCCTATGTGAACTGTTACAAATTTGATAGGTATTTGTTGCTAGAGAAGTTTAAAGACGTGATATGTTATCTTTTGTTTTTTTTTTAAATTTTTATTGGAGTGTAGTTGATTTAAAAAGTTGTGTTAGTTTCTGCTGTATAGCAAAGTGAATCAGTTATATATATACGTATAGCCACTCTTTTTTGGATTCTTTTCCCATAGAGGTCATTACAGAGTACTGAGTAGAGTTCCCTGTGCTCTACAGTAGGTCCTTATTAGTTATCTATTTTATATATAATAGTGTGTATATGTCAATCTCAATCTCCCAATTTCCCCCCCCCCCCCACCCTGCTTTTTCCCCCTGGTAGCCATAAGTTTGTTTTCTACATCTGTGACTATTTCTGTTTTAAAAGTAAATTTTATGTAGGAGGGGCTCTATGGAGTAATGACACCAAGGACATTTCACTGATGGCTCCATACCAATCCTTCCCCGTGGCTACTTAATCTTTCAAATAGCAAGTAGTGTGGTGGTGGTGGTGGGAATCTTGGGGGTAGAGTTTGGTCTCCCGATGATGGTCTCAAGGATGTTTCACTTCCCCATTTGAAACATCAAATTTCTGAGAGAAGATTCATGTAAGCTCTTCGTAGAGAGAGCCTGTGGGGAACCTGATTTTCTGGTGTAGTTTATAGCAAGGGGCGAAGGCTTAGATGGGATTCAGGGACAGAACTGAGGGAATCAAGACAGTATTCAGATCCTGCAAGTCAACAGGGCCGGGGAATAAAGACATGCTGCTTGGCCACATCCTTCTTGTTGCTGAAAGCGGGGTGGCCATCTGTCCATGTGTAGCCCTAATTCTGCCCATGGAGGCAGGGCTAAGATTTGACTGATGATTCTCTTGCAGATCAGGGCTCTGAGACAAGCACCTTTCACAATGACAGGTGTTACATCTTTGCTTGTGCTTCCTCTATTTTTCCCTTGAATTCCTTCAGACTTAAATGCATTTAATCCAATTCTGGTCACTTGTCTTTCATCCAGTTTACCAATTTGAACTCTTCCCTTTGCCCCTCTATCAACTGTCAGTTTTAGTGATAGAGTGATTATAAAATGACCCTTGAAAATGGAACCACAACCATAAAGGAAGTAAGTGAAGCTCACTGAGAACAAAAATTCTTGGGAAGGAAAAACAAACTGCAACAGGAAAACAAGCAAACAAACAGAAACCTGGACAAATAGCAAAAATGATATGAAATAAATGGCTAAATGTACAAGTAAAAATAGGATGAAATTCAAAAGCTAGATTTGACTCTAGTGTTTGGTCCTACTTTAAAAATGTGTGAAATTGCAATCGATACACGGGAGAGACACATGTCTGAGAATGGTATGAGTCAAACATGAAAGGAATGCTGAGGATTTAAGAAGTTTAATAAGACTATCATACTGATGTTTAAAGGACTGGGTCAATTTGAAATAGTTTACCAGTGACGAGATGATTAAGAAAAGTCTTCTAGGAATTTATACTCTATTCTGGAAAAGAAGACAATTATAGAACAGTATGAGGCTACGGGCAATGGTGACTAAATTGTGAGGTTTGGGCTAATCATTGTGTATCATTTCAGAGAATAGGTTCAATGGGATTGGAGCAAGTGAAAAACCTATATGTAGAAAAAAAGAGATTTAATCTGACTTTTTAAGGATGTATAGGAGTGAGATGGACATGGCATAAGTATTTCTTATTCCACATAAGAAATAACAAGAGCAAATCTAAATATATTTAATTTGGTATAATATAATTTGATTTTATTAAAAAGAATTTCATAGTAAAGTGCCTCGAGATTTTGGAATATATTGCTGAAGAGATTTATGTTGTAGTCTCTCTCTTTCTCTTTCTCTCTCTGTATGTGTGTAACTATATATATATAAAATATTATAAAATATAACATTTTATATGTAAAATTTATATGTATACATTTAAGTATATATATATTTTTTGTATTGTTTAATTACCATCATAGATGGAGGCAAGAAAAAAATCATTCATTCTTTCTTCCTTGCTTCTATCAAGGTCTTAGTTATCCTGCATTAAGTAAAGAACTGTGTTTCACTGAGTATTTTATATTTGTTTGAAAGTAATTTTTAGCAAAAGGCATAGCCATAAAAACATTCACATTTCATGTATACATTATTGGTTTTTGGAGTGAAATAAGGGCGGCCGTCTTTTAAAATATTATTCACATACTGACCGTAGCAGAGATTCTTTCTTTTAATTAAGAAGCTCACCAGACACTTTTTAAAACCATCGCCTAACTAGGTCCCTCATGTCTTGGAACTTGTATTGCGAGTGAGGGGAATCGCTTGATACAAGCTTGTTAGACGACTGAGCAGCTTGGAGCTTCCCCACTAGACCTTTCAATAAGGTTTAATCAACCAGGTGAGACCCTGATGAGGCTGGCAATTAGACTTACTGTATTTTTAAAATGGAGATGCTGAGTTTCAAAATATTAAAATGCTATTTTAATACAGTGATGACAAAATCAGAGGTGCTATTGCAGCCACAAATCAGAATCTGCATCTCCCTCCATCCTTGTAGCTCGTTACAGTGCATTGTTGAATTAACAAGGATTAATTTGCCTCTAAATTGTCACTAGGAATTTAGCCTGATTCAATACTGCCATGTGAATGGGAAAAATAGTTGGGATACTTATAGATATTACACTGGAAACAATTAAACTCAGTTTTTTAACTTTCTATATATCTGAACTGAATTGTCATTTTTCTTTTAGTTCTCTCTTTCAAAAAATGTATAATTTACACATATACGTGTATATAAAAGTGTAAGTTGAAATACCTATTACATGATAAATACTATATGGACATAGTAAAAAATTCAAAATCTATCAAATATAATATTAAAGATAGCCTTTCTCTTCATTCATTAGGTTTTAAGTGGCAAGTGTAAAGGCAAATACAAATTAAATAAGAGGCTTAATTCTCTCTGTTGAGAAGAGACTTTCTCCTTTCCCTTTTCTTAAAGTGTTTACTTTAGAAAACTTGTAATTAAGTTCTTTCTCTTTAAAATGTATGTAAATATTTTTAAAAGTTAAATAAGCCTCTGGCTAGATTTATCACCCAGGATTGTCTTTCTCAAGGTCCCAGGAACCATCTCTTTAAAATGTAATTATGAAGGAAGAAAGTGCCTCTAGCTCCCAGCGTCTATGGAAAGGTGGAAGTCTGAGCTTGGTGGGTACCTCGCTCCAAGCCGCAAAGTACCCCTTTTCGTAAAGATATTAGAAGTTTATTTTTCCTTTGGATAAAGCCAATTAGCTAACACAGATGGTTGCCACAACTCTGTGGGTGGGTGAGCTCTGTGTGTGAACTATATGTGACGTATGGAGCTGTCAAGTCCTCTTACTTGAGGACTAGTTGTTGTTGAAGATGAGAACATGCGTGTAATGGGCTGTATGTGCTTGGCTCTATGAAAGGTGAGATTTCTTTTCGTTTTCACAGTCTCTTACTGGATTGTGTGCCGTGCACATCACATTCTGGTTTACTGCTTACTCACTAATAAAATCGATTTCTTTCTCTTCTACTGTAGTGGAGGTTTTTCTGAGTTGAGGGGGGATTTTGTGTTTTAATTCTATTTCTGCAACACAAACAACAGGCACCACTCTGATTCTTAATGGAGAAATTATCTAAAACATCGGAGAGCTAAAAGATCTTCCCAAATAATTGGAGAGTCTGAATTGAAAACAAAGTTTTAAGTTTTCTAGCTTGACATGTAGAGTGTGAAAGTACCTAAAAGTGGGGATGATTTTCAAACACATTGGACAGCCCAATCCTTCATCTACATTATCATCAAATGTAACCATCATCACTTATGTAATATATCTAGATAAACTATGTACATACAGGCAGACAATAAAAAAAATACACAGTCTGTTTTAAATATTGTTTTCTTATATCTTTTTTTATTGAAGTATGATATGCATATATAAAAGTATACACCATATAAATGTACAACCCAAAAAATTATCAAAGCTAGTAACACCAATGTAAACACATCTCAGGTCAAGAAATAGAAATTTGCCCAAACCTCAAATGACCATCCCTCCCTGGTGCCTCATGCAACAGCAACTTGTTCTTTCTTCCCCACTTCTGACTTCTAATGTTATAGGAAATTGATCTTGCCTGTTTATATAACTGGAATCATACCGTGTATATCCTCTTGCGCCTGGTTGCTTTTGCTCAAAACTATTTTTGTAAACGTACACGTTTGTCAATGTGTAGGTATAGTTCATTCATTCCATTTACTGTATGGGATTTCACTTATCAAATATACCACAGGTTTATCTGTTCATTTCATGTTGATAGATTTTTTTTTTTTCTGCTTGGGGGGCTTATAACTAAAGCTGCCAGAAATATTTTAAAAATGTCTTTTGGTACACGTGGATGCAACGCTGGTCTATATGAGGAGTGGAATTGTTTGGTCACAGATCAACTTTAATAAGCCTTGTTTTGCAAGTGGCTGCACGCATTTACACACCCTCTAGCACTGTTTGTGACTTCCTATACTTCACATGCTCACCCAAACTTAGCTGTGAATCTCTTTTTGAGATTCACAAAAACGGCATTGGCCGTTCTAATGCATGATTAGTGGTGTCTCATGGAGGCTTTATTTCAAATTTCCCACATTACTAATGAGGGTGAACACCTTTTCATATGTTAATAGTCATTTGTATATCTTTTCTGTGAAAGGATATCCTTTTTGTCCATTTTATGATTGAGTTGTGTATCTTTTCATATTGATTTGAGGGAATGATTTCTATATTCTGGATACAACTCGTTTCTTGGTTATGTGTGTTTCAAGTGTCTTCTCTCATTACGTGATCTGGTTTTTACTTTCTTAATGGTATCATCTGATAAATAGAATTTTAAAAATTTTACTGTAGTCTAATTTTATCAATTTTTTTATGGTTTATATATATGCATTTACCCACACATTTGTTTAGGATTTATTCATTTCTTTCAATAATTGTGTACTTTTAAATTTAGTCCTATGTATTTGACTTTTTATATGTGCTCATAAAATATCTTTTTAAAATTAAATTTTGTAATTGCTCTTGCTGGCGTATAGAAATAAAAATGATTTTCACATTTTGACCTTGTAAGTAACAAATTATCCAAATTCATTTATTAGTTCTAATGTGTTATTTGTAGATCCTGTTAGATTATTCACATTCATTAGCATTGATTCTTCTTGTAACAGTATATTAGAGCTCATTTAAATTTTAGTAAAAAGAGAGTTGGATAATTTTTTAATGGCTGCAAAGCCTTTTATGATACTGGTATATACCCACTTTTATGATACCAACTGGAATGGGTAGCAGGGAGACTCTGCAGTCAGATGCCTGGATTTGAATCATGATTTCACCACTTACTAGCCGGGGGACCCTAGGAATGTCAGTTTACTTTCCTATGCCTCACTTCTTGTAGGGAAGATTCATTCGTGTTGCTCTTTTTTTTTTTTTTCTTTTTTTAACATCTTTATTGGAGTATAATTGCTTTACAATGGTGTATTAGTTTCTGCTTTACAACAAAGTGAATCAGTTATACATATACATATGTTCCCATATCTCTTCCCTCTTGGATCTCCCTCCCTCCCACCCTCCCCATCCCACCCCTCCAGGTGGTCACAAAGCACCGAGCTGAGCTGATCTCCCTGTGCTATGCGGTTGCTTCCCACTACCTATCTATTTTACGTTTGGTAGTGTATATATGTCCATGCCACTCTCTAACTTTGTCCCAGCTTACCCTTCCCCCTCCCCATATCCTCAAGTCCATTCTCTAGTAGGTC
Source organism: Eubalaena glacialis (assembly GCF_028564815.1). Taxonomy (NCBI): domain Eukaryota; kingdom Metazoa; phylum Chordata; class Mammalia; order Artiodactyla; family Balaenidae; genus Eubalaena; species Eubalaena glacialis. Next base: position 4,632,743 of record NC_083735.1, on the reverse strand, counting down.
TGTGTCTTTATTCCCATCTTACCACTAGGATCTTCATGACCTTTTTTTTTTTTTTTCCTTAGATTCCATATATATGTGTTAGCATACTGTATTTGTTTTTCTCTTTCTGACTTACTTCACTCTGTATGACAGACTCTAACTCCATCCACCTCATTACAAATAACTCAATTTCGTTTCCTTTTATGGCTGAGTAATATTCCATTGTATATATGTGCCACATCTTCTTTATCCATTCATCCGATGATGGACACTTAGGTTGCTTCCATGTCCTGGCTATTGTAAATAGAGCTGCAATGAACATTTTGGTACATGACTCTTTTTGAATGATGGTTTTCTCAGGGTATATGCCCAGTAGTGGGATTGCTGGGTCGTATGGTAGTTCTATTTGTAGTTTTTTAAGGAACCTCCATACTGTTCTCCATAGTGGCTGTCTCAATTTACATTCCCACCAACAGTGCAAGAGTGTTCCCTTTTCTCCACACCCTCTCCAGCATTTATTGTTTCTAGATTTTTTGATGATGGCCATTCTGACCGGTGTGAGATGATAGGCAGAACACTCTATGACATAAATCACAGGAAGATCCTTTTTGACCCAGCTCCTAGAGAAATGGAAATAAAAACAAAAATAAACAAATGGGACCTAATGAAACTTAAAAGCTTTTGCACAGCAAAGGAAACCATAAACAAGACCAAAAGACAACCCTCAGAATGGGAGAAAATATTTGCAAATGAAGCAACTGACAAAGGATTAATCTCCAAAATATACAAGCAGCTCATGCAGCTCAATAACAAAAAAACAAACAACCCAATCCAAAAATGGGCAGAAGACCTAAATAGACATTTCCCCAAAGAAGATATACAGATTGCCAACAAACACATGAAAGAATGCTCAACATCATTAATCACTAGAGAAATGCAAATCAAAACTACAATGAGGTATCATCTCGTGTTGCTCTTATAAACATTGTTTCAGTGGTGTGTGAATGAGTGTGAAACTCCATATTCACATATTTCCCCAAGAAAATGGTAGTAATTTACATTCCTACCAGCACTTTGCAAGAGTTCTTATTGCTTCACATTTTTGCCAACTCTTGATAAGGTCAAACTTTCATATTTTGAAACCTTATCAAATTTGAATATTGACAAGTCTAACCAATCGTAAAACAGTATATCATTATTGTTAGAATTAGCAATTTTATGAATACTGGTGAGTTTAAGAAACTTTCCATATGCTTGATAGCCATTTGGATTTTCTGCAAATTGGTGATTTTCTTTGGCCTATTTTTATATTGGATTGCTTTTCTTTTTTTTTTTTAACATCTTTATTGGAGTATAATTGCTTTACAATGGTGTGTTAGTTTCTGCTTTATAACAATGTTTTTCTTTTTTTTATCAGTTTAAAGGGATTCTTTAAATATATTAAGTATATATTTTTTGTTGATATAGATTATACATATGTTCTTCTGATTTGTGGTTTCTTTCCTATTTTGTTTATATTGAATTTTCTCGTACAGAAATGACTTAATCTTTCATATTAAATTTTTTGTTTTATATAAAAATTCCTTTCTAATCTTGAAATTAGAAGACACTCTTACATATTTTATTCCAAAACTTTCAAAGAAATGCTTTCACATATATGTCTTTAATGCACCTAGAATTTATTTTTGTGTGTGGTTTGAAGTAAGGATCTAATGTCATTTTGTTCATTTTCTACAGGAGAAACCAACTGTCCCAGAACAAATGATTGAAAAAGGCTTCCTTTCCCCACTGATTTACAATGATAAGTCTATCTTATATCAAGTTTCCAAACACGTGGGGCTCCAACCCCAAGCATCCTTGAGTTCCACTGGTCTTCTTGTCTATTCTTGCACAAATTCACACTATTTTATTTATTACTATTTTATAATAAAACTCTTAGGTATCACTGTCATTTTTCTTTAATAATTTTGGTCATTTTTGGACACTGAAATTTTTATATACACTCTAGAGTCAATTTGTCAAGTTTCTCCTAAACAACAGCAAAAAATACAAATTGCTGGTTTCAGTGTTGAAAGGAATCATTTTGGCTCTAGAGATTTTGGCAGAATTGACATCTTTCCAATATTGAGTCTTCAATTCATATACCTCCTTTTGTTTTTAAAATTCCATGAAGATACTGCACATCTTTGCTGGAGTTTTTTTGAGATAAATCAGTCTTATTTGTCATTGTAAAGTTGAATTTTTAAAGATTTATTATGGCTGTTGTTGCTATTTTACAGGAAAGCAATAGATTTTTTACAATATTCTTGTCATCAAACTTGCTGAATTCGCTTTTTTGTTCTAAAAGTTTGTAGATATGTTTAGATTTTCCATATACACAATTATAACATGTGCAAATAGTGAGTTTTCCTTTCCAATATTTATGGTTTTATTTCTTTTCCTCTTTTAATGTCACCCTCATATGTTCCTGACTTTCAAAGGAAAGGTCTCTAATGTTTTGCCAGTATGAGTCATGTTTGATCAAGGTTTTAGAAAGATCCTGTCATCACTTCAGGTACTATCCTTCTGTTCCTATTCTGCTAATAATTTTCTTTTTAAAGTTATTTAGAGAATTTGAATTTTATCCTATGATTTTTATATACCTACTGGGTTTTTTGTGTTAACTTTTGTAAAGTAGATTTTATGTGTCTACTTATGATTTATATATACATATTTTTATATAAATATATAAAATATTTATGTTAAATATTTATATATTTTGATATGTATTGGTTTGCTCTGGCTGTCATTAAAAAAATACCATCGACTCATTGGCTTAAACAGCAGAAAATTATTTTCTGATAGCTCTGAAGGCTGGAAGTCCAAGATCAAGTTGTTGGCAGGATTGGTTTCTCCTGAGGCTTCTTTCCTTGGCTTGCAGATGGCCACCTTCTCTGTCTTCACATGGCCTTTCATTTATGTGTGAGCATCCCTGGCCTCTCTCTCCCTCTCTTACTCTGTCTCTCTGTCTCAATCTTCTTATAAGGACACCAGTCATGTTGCATTAGGGCCCATCCTAAAGCACTTTGTTTTAACATAATAACCCTTTGAAGGCCTCATATTCATATATAGCCACATTCTGAGGTACTGGGGGTTAGGACTTCAACCAATAAATTTGGAGGGAACAAATTTCCACCCATAATAGTGGTTAATTTGTTGAATGTTTTTCATCCCACTAGCTGATGTCTTTGGAAACTTGATCATGATGGATTTTTAAGATCAACCTTGTTGCAGTATAACTTACAGGCCAAAAATGCATTCATTGAAAGTGTATAATGGATTAATTTGGACAAATGCATATACCTGCAAAGCTATAAGTTCAATCAAGGTATACAACATACTTATTACTGCAGATGGCCTCTCATGATACTTTGCAGTATATATGCCACATCTTCTTTATCCATTCATTCATTGACAGACCCTTCGGTTGTTTCCATATCTTGGCTATTGTGAATAAAGCTGCAGTGAACGTGGGAGTGCAGATAGATATTTCTTTAGGATGCTATTTTACTTCCTTTGGATGTATACCCAGAAGTGGGATTATTGGATCATATGGTAATTCTCATTTAATTTTTTGAGAAACCACCATACTGTTTTCTATAGTGGCTGCACCAACTTACATCCCCACCAACAATGAACAATGGTTCTCTTTTCTCTATGTACTCGAACATTGTTATTTCCTGTCTTTTTGATAATAGCCATTCTAACAGGTGTGAGGTGATAGCTCATTATGGTTTTGGTTTGCATTTCTCTGATAATTAATGTGGTCGAGCGCATTTCCAGGTACCTATTGGCCATTTGGATGTCTTCTTTGAAAAAATATCTATTCAGTTCCTCTACCCATTTTTTAAAATTTACTTTATTTATTTATTTTCTTTTTTTTTTTTTTTGGCTGCATCGGGTCTTAGTTGTGGAATGCGGGATCTTCGTTGAGGCATGTGGGATCATTCGTTGTGGTGCACGGGTTTCTTTCTAGTTGTGGCGTGTGGGTTTTCTCTTCTCTAATTGTGGCATGTGGGCTCCAGAGCACGTGGGCTCCGTAGTTGTGGCGCGGGAGCTCAGTAGTTGTGGTGTGACGGCTTAGTTGCCCTGCAGCATGTGGGATCTTAGTTCCCTGACCAGGGATCTAACCCGTGTCCCCTGCATTGGAAGGCGGATTCTTTACCACTGGACTGCCAGGGAAGTCCCCCTCTACCCATTTTTAAAATCAGATTGTTTGTTCTTTTGTTATTGAGTTGTAAGCATTCTTTATATATTTTGGATATTAACTTCTTTTCTGATATATGATTTGCAAATATTTTCTCCCATTCTGTAGGTGGCCTTTTCATTCTGTTGATGGTTTCCTTTGCTGGGCAGAGGCTAGCCCTGGGGGGATAGCTGGTTGAGGACTGTTTCTTTGTTTGCTACCATCCTGTGAAACCCACTGTCATGAGCCCCACTGGCCACCAGAGCCAGGTGATCAAGGGGTGCATCCTCTGGGTGGCAGCCACCAAACCTGGGGTGCCAGACACGTGCACAAGTTCCTTTCAAGGAGATAAGGGCAACCTGGAGTGGGCCAGAGGGAGAGCGTGAAGGTGGTGCCCACTGGCCTCTCTTGTTTCCTGAGAGGATCGCAGTCAGTCCTTCGATGTGTGTTAAGTGAGAAGCCTGACCTTCAGGTGGCAGCTTTTAAGATATGCAAATACACTAAGTCCCCTGCACACGAACCTTCAAGTTGCAAACCTTGAAAGATGCACACGTGCGTTCCATCAGCGTCAGGCGTGAGTGAAATTGCAGCTTGCCCTCCGTCTCCTGTTGCTGACCATCCTTCAGCTCTACCGTCTCCCACCCCCTCTCCCTCCTCCAGTCAGTAACTCTTCTTGCCTGTTCACTCGATGCCAGCCCCTGTGTGCCAGCTGTTGTACTGGACTGCTGTACTTTTCAAGGTACTGTACTGTAAGATTAAAACTGTTTTATTTTTTGTGTTTGTTTGTTTTTTATGTATTATTTGTGTGAAAAGTATTATAAACCTATTACAGTACAGTACTATATAGCCGACTGTGTTAGTTGGGTACCTAGGCTAATTTTGTTGGACTTATGAACAAATTGGACTTCTGAATGCACTCTCGCAATGGAACTCGTTCGTATGTAGGGGACTTACTGTAGACCTCTTTCAGGTAAAGACTAGGATGTGCGCATTTCTGTCTGCTGCCTGTGCGCTGGGCCCTGGGGGTCAGACAGAGCAGGCCTGGAGCCTGGTAGGAACTGTTCCTTTGTTTGCTATTGTCTTGTGGGTCTTGTGGACAAAAGCCCTACAGGCTTTCAGATCTGGGTGTTTGGGGGGCCCATCCCTCAGGTGGAAGTCTGAAAATGCGGGGTCCAAACCCTTCATTCGTCAGGGAGAAGCTGGGATTTGTGAGTTCCCTCCTGATGGGCACTGTGCTGGGGGGGCGGATTTCTGGTGAGAGTGCGTCTCCCCTTTCCTCCCCAGTGTGGGTTTCTCCTTGCTCACCTAGTGTGTAGGAGGTGCTCAGCTAGTGTCCAGATTTCTTTCAGAGGGAACTGTTCTGTGTGTAACTGTAGCTTCAATGCATCTGTGGGAGGAGGTGAGTTCAGGGGCCTCCTGTGTTGCCATCTTGGACCGTAGAACAATTCTCTTTCCATTTAAAACTTCTTCTTAGCCATTCATTAGATTTTCTTATTTTAATTTCTATATTTATTAAACTCTCCTATTTCTATGTCTATTTTAACTTTCTGCCTAATTCTCAGTAATTTTCTCAGATTAATATTCAAATTCACCAATTTTTTTTAGCTCTAATTGACTTCTTAGCCTGTTCAATTAATTTTTGACTACAATTACTTTATTTTTCAATACTCAAGGTTCTACTTTAAATATGCCTTTTTTTTATAGTCTGTTGATCTGGGATTTTTATGTTTTTGATGAATGCTTTTATGTCTTAGTCAGTTGAACTCATTGTATTGTTCATATCTGATAATTCTATTAATTGTAGTTCTTCAGTATTTCTTTCTGCTACCTGTTGTGTCCGCCGGTTCACACTAATGTTGGGTTGTTTCCTAGTATATTTTGTAAGATTTGGGAGAAAATCTTTAGTGAGAGTTTATTTGCAGTAAAACTTTTGGGCCATGTAGAGGGCACGACCCTCAAGAGAGGTGTTTTTTGTTGGTTTTTTTGTCTGTGTTTTCCAGGTACTACAGGTTTCTCAGCAGCTCAGACTATATTTAATGTTGATTTCTTGAAGTAGGGATTTCTAGATTATACTTGAACTTCATGCCTCAAGCCTGTTGTGTTTATGAATTTCCAGGAGATTTTTAATTTTTCTGAGCAGAGCCCAGGATAAAACAGGCAAAAATTATTTTTGGTCCTCCTCCATTAGTGGGGATTTTCTTTCTTTTCTATTTTATGCTTTTATTGAGTCTTCATCCAAAGTATATGTGAAGTTCTTAGTAACAACCTCTCAAGGCCTCTTTGCCTGTCCTCATGTGTGTTTTGACTCAAGCCCAAGCTTACTGAGATCAGCAGAATCCCTCAGTCAGTCACAGCTTCAATTCATGGGCATCGCCATGTAGATTCTCTGAGGATTTTCTTTATATTTTCTAATCGGTTCTTTCCTTACTTATAGATATCACAAACACACACACACACACACACACACACACACACACACACTCACTCAGCACTATTTTTATGCATTTCTAAAGTTTTCTATTGGGAGATTTTTTTATGGGTTCATCCAAGGTTTCTTCCTCCTGAGTTGGGGTGAGAATTGAAAGAAGGAAACTTATTTGCTTGGTTGAGAGATTCCAGAGGTCTGCATGGAGTAGGTGGTGGGATTGCACCATTCTGTTTTGAGCAATTACCTCCTGGGACAGGTGGTTTAAGACAAGGGCATCTCGTGGCCCTTTTATGGTTCCCAGGACCCTCAAAGACCAAATGTGAAATAATGTTTCGCCCACGGTCTGTAGATAGAGAAGCAACAGTTGCTGTATTCTTTAAAAAAAGCCTTGGATCCTCTGGGCAGCTTGTAAATGTCCTGGTCAAAGAGTGTCATTGCAGTGACTCAAGGGCAGGACCAATACAGCAGATAAGACACGTACCAACTACCACACCTATCTTTTCAGTTAGAAAAAGGGGCTGAACAACAAAATAACCATTTTGCTACAATTTCCTCTTTGGATATGCCTCTGATGGCTTGGGGAGACTTCCATTACATTACTTAGCACATTACCTGATTCACATCTCCGGTATCAGATACTTTTAGTTATTTTTCCCACTAAGGTTAGTGGATAGAGTAGTATTTCTTACAGGCGTGCTCCCTTTGCACTAAATCAAGATGCACATTAATTGCTGAGTTCAGAAGTTATTGGATATCTCCTGTATCCCCAGTTTTTCTTTTTTCTCTAATTAAGTTACAGTATTCAGTTAACAATATTATTTTTCTATTGAAAAATCTAATAACATTATTCAATATAAGCCTTCCTGTTATAACAAAGCAACATGTCTTATGTATAGACTTTTGTGAAACAGGGCTTTTCCGAATGTATTGTAGGGGTGAGTTGTAAATATGTACCTTAGCTCAGGTAGGAGGGCAGCTATAGGAAGGTTTGGCCTTCTGGGTTATGACAATCTGAAGATATTTGGCCCATAGGGGAATGTGAAGAAGAGAAGCTGATTTTTCCTCTCTGATAGTAGCAGGTACTTTTCAATCAACCTAGTGGCCTTTGATTTCATAAGGAAATAGCCATAAACGAGAGCTAAACTGAGTTAGGAAGTGGAGTATGAACACTTTATGAAGAATTGAAATTACTAATATTTATCTATCCATTTATTCATCTTAAATATATTTATTTTATGTGTCAGGCATTTCAGTTAGGCACAGAATGTACAAACATGAGTAAGCTGGCTATTTTCTCAATATTTGTCATATTTTCATAAGACAATAAATACTGCATATATATGTAAATAAATAAAATCATCAGGAAAAAATTCACAGATGATTGAGCATAATGGAATTTATCAGTCCGGCAAGAAAGGAAAACAAAAACATTACAGGCAGAGGGATCAATATTTATATATGAAGATGTACTAAAATAAAAGTGATATTCAGAGAAACTGAGGTAGTTTGGAATTTCTGAAGGTACATAAGAGAGGGCTGAGAGATTAGATTAGAATAGGACGTGGAGAGAGTTAAACCATCAAGGGCCTAGTGTCATATGCTATGGAGCTGTGGCTTTAATCTTGCCAATAATAGAAAGGTACTCAACAAGTTTAAAGAGAAAGACCTCACTGATACCATTACTTGAATGTACCATCCTTGCCTTTCATTCTATCTCAGACATCTGCTTCCAAGAATGGTACTAGACCTTGTCAATAATTATAACCCTTCTAAAACCTAAATTTCATGCACTCTATTCTAACTGTACTTCCTATCATGACAGCTCACACTTAGTCCCAAAATCTTTCAGTAATGCCAAGATCCCTTAATCCACTGGTGTTACTATCATTTAACTGTCCCTCACCTGCTTCGTGTGCTTGCTCCTTACCCACCGTGAATCTCATGGTCAGTAACTATTATAAGTCCTTTTCATATAATTTCAGATTTTTTTGTACCTGGCTTGCTTATACTGGCTTGGCCAACCTACAACCTGATTAAATTCAATTCTCCACCCAGTTCCATGCCTGCATTATAATGGGGCTGAAGAAAACACAGTCATGTTGACTGGTCTCACTTTGAATTCCTGACCATGAACCTCAAGAGGGCTGCTTGGATCATACTGTGTGTCCAGAATTGATTCTCCCAAGAAGACCATTTCATGTCTTCTATCCTCACTCTCAGCTTGCTTTCTATTACACTAAAAATTTTGAAGCAGTCAGAAAAGACCTTCCATAGGCCCTGTCTTACTCTGCTTTGTCTGTCTCCTATGCTTGCTCCTGACCTACGCTGCTTTTCTGCCTGTTACCGCAGATAGAATTCCTTGATACTATGTAAAACCAGTGTCTCTACTTCCCTTTTCAGTACCACGCCACTTCTTTGTTCCTTGAAATAGCTAATGCTCTGCATCCCATGCCTCTTCCCCTGGTCTTTATGAAACATGTTCCTATCACGTTTTTGCCCTCACCTCTCCATCAAAATTGCTCTTAGGACTCACCAGTGACTCCATGTGGGAATGACCCTTGTTGGTTCCAGATGTCATCCTCTCGTATGACAACAGTGTTGATGTGACAATTACTCCTTCTCCCTTTACTACTATTATTTTTCACATGGGCTACAACAGTCCACGTCCTTTGTTTTCCTCCTACTTCCCTGGACACTCCTTCTCAGGCTCCTTTGCAGGTAAAATAGAAAATGAGATTTTTAAATTTTAGATGACAGAAATATCTGAATATGTTTGTGTTGTGGGTATAAGACATTTAGAAGTTAAAAATGTTGATGTAGGAAGACGAAGAAAGGATTGTTTGAGCACCCAAGGGGAGGTGGGATCCTGGGGAAGAAGTGGAGGAGTTGGTTTTGGAAAGGATTAGAGAATGTTCATCTCAGTTAACAAATGGGAGAGTTGATTATGTAGAGCAGAAACTGGTAGGTAATGGACGTGGTGGAGAGTCTGCTAAATGTTATCTTGTGATTGCTCCATTTTTCCTTGTGAAGTATGAGGAAATTCATTAACTAAAGATACGGATGGAGGGATGAAGGAGAAGGCTTCAGGATGTAAACAGATACATGAAGTAATAAGTCTGTACTTCAGTCAACCCTAGAGGGACCTGCCCAATGCCCAAACTCACTGTGATCCCCAAGGAAGTACCAGATGGCTGTGCTAATGACATAACCGGCAGCAAGCCTAAGAGAGGAAGGTTTATTATTAATAGTCACAGCACTGAGGACTTCCGGAAGAAAATGAGATTCTCCACCTGGCAGCTGATGGTGCCAGGGTCATCAGAAAGCAGCAGCAGGATTACAGAAGGGAAAGAACGTGTGCCTTGAGTAGGGAGGCCCTACATTTCCTACTCACCATCACCTGATTGGATTTGGTTCCTAACCAGCACTTGCAGATGCCACCAAAAAGGGAATTTGTTTTTCTAAATTCATCACAGCAGGTTGCAAGGGCCCTTTGTCAAGCTACCCATATGAGTAAAGAGGTGCTGGTTAAAGAGAGAAGAAACTGGGGAGAGGCAGGCGGTAGGAACTTGGGGCATCCCTGGGTCAAAGGGGATGTCAAGCAGTTGTCACAAACTGGTGAGTTCTTTCCTTTTTGGTCAGCTGGGGTTGAGGAAGGAGACATCTATTACCTCTGTATGGTATGCTACATAACTTACTTATTTGTGACTTTTTTTCCCAATTATTTTCTATCTCTACCCGGTGGAAAGTAAGCTCCTCAAGGACAAGCATCTTTGTTCGTCTTTTTGAATGACCAGTGCCCAGTACAGTGCCAGGCACTATTTGACACAATAAGTATTTGTTGAAAAATGAATTGCACTTATAAAACTTCATTTTTGTACAGTTTTGTAGGGATTGTAGAATCAGCGTGGGAACCAAGGAACGATTTCACAGTAACTCGAAAGCTTACATTTCTCAAACACGGTGTTATTAATCAGGACCCCTGTTTTTGAGTGAATGTGAACAGAAGTCAAAGTGTTTTATAGGAAGAAGGTTTTCTTCTTCATTTTCTTCACATGACTGAGAAATCCAAGAGATGAACTAATTTCAATCACGGCTGGAGATGAGGCTTCAATTTATCCCATCAGAGCCCAGCTTCTGTCTTCCCATCTGGCTCTGCTCACCTTGCCTGAGTTTATTCTCAGATGAACTGTCTATGAGTGGGGCTCCTTAAGCCCCAAGCTGACCTCTGTCTTCCAACCTTTGATCCCAAGGCTGGGCCACTCCTTGGAATTTGAGTGAAGAGCTAAAGCTAAGCAGGAAAATGCATCATCTGTCTTAGTGGCTAGAGAGAGGGACAATTCTGGGAGCATTTAGCCATGCATATTTTTTGTTCCTTCATAGATTCAGAACAATTAATTTGCATCCAATGGCCATGCTCTTCCCTTATACAGGAATGATTTCTGTAGCTTGTTTTCTTGATGAACTCCTATTTAGCTTTCAAAACCTTGCTTAAGTTTCTCTTTTGTGAAATTGTCTGCATCTCTCTGGATTCAGCCAGGAAAATATTTAGTACAAGTATTAGGGAAAAGAGCTCTTTAATATAGGAATCTGTATATGGGCTCTAATATAGGAATTTGAATTTATCTGAATATGGTAGGACCTGGGAGACCAAAGGCTTGGAAGTCTGAGGCTGGGAGATTGGGGAAATAGTCAATGCGTCAGCCTGGAGGAAGCTGCTAATTTTAGGGACCACAAAGAGGAAGTCTGTGGAAGGTCTGGAAACCTGTGGCAACATTACTGTCAAACACCAAGCTTAATGGTTTCTTCTTTCCTTCTTCCTTCCCAAACTCCCACAAGTCCTCCACAAGTGATGGATTCTAACCTGGCACCGTTCAGGCCGAGTGGTTTCTGGGAAATGTAGTTTTCAGCCTTAGAAAGGACCGGTGGTGATGTTACCGGGGTGATAGCCACCATCCTAAAGCGCTGGGATGCTTAGCTGCTCCTCCCCAACCCAGCCCACCCACTCAACAATGACAGAGGCAACGCGTCCTCTGTAGTACCCACTTTGTTGTCCTACTTACTTCTGTGGACTTCATAAATATTTCTGTTATTCTATCTCTTACATGCTATTAAAATTGTTTATATAATTGCCCTCTTCCCTAGGCTTGACTGTAGGAACCATTTTCTCACTCATTTTTATCTCCTCAGAACCTGACACATAGTAGACCCTTAAATGTATCTGTTGAGCTAAAATATTGCAATAAAAATATTTTAAAAATTGTAAAGAAAGGACGAAGATGTGACTAGATAACAGTAAAATAAGGACAGAAGGATGCCATTGCTAAATGTTGGAAGTTTTGTTTCTAGAAGCTGTTATTTGTGATAGTGTGAAAATTCCACTGCATATCCAGGAGAATGGTGGACCCAGACTAGGGTTAGAATAACTGGCTGTTGTTTGTTTGTATGTGTTTATTTTGAAGAAAAGTGCCAAAGGCATAAACCTCTTGTTTTTATTAAGGTTGCAATTACCCAATAAGCAAAATGTTATCAATCTCAGTCTCAAAACAATGACAAGCAAAAAACAAAACAAACTAAATATTGTACTCTTATCTAAGAGAATATTGCTTTCATAGTTCCTAACTCATTAAACTCAATTCCTGAGAAAAAAATTAAAAATGGCTAATTTGTATTTGTTGAGCATTACATATTTAATTAGGAATGGCTGGGTCATTCATTCGGTAGCCTACATGACTTTGAGTTCCCTTATGAGTCTGTCTTGTCTTTAATTCTGATTTTCAAAAGCTTTTTAAGAAACATCTGATAACACATATATTTTAATGCCAAAAATAATGTGCTACTTTCCTTTGAATGAGTTTTTTTGTCTTGGAGTATTTATCCTTTTGTCCTGAGTTTAATTCTGAATTCTGTCACTAACTTGACTAACTTTTTCCAAGTCATTTTTCTACTCAGTGCAGGAGAATAAAAATAGGCATCTAATCTCACTCTATTGGAAAACCTACAATAATGTTTTCAAAGCACTTTGTATTCCTAAGGCAAATGCATTATATGAACCCAAAATTTCATTCTTTCTAGAAGTGAGTTAAGACTAAAAGGAAAAAAGTCCAAGTACCTGATGGAATTTCTTTTTCCTGCATAAATAATTGAAATGACATTTTGCATGTGACACTCCATGTGGTCCAGTGAATAAGCCACTAAGGTCACATCCTTATTAGGTTTTAAGTATCCCTTTGCTTTTAATTTGTCATAGATCATGTATAAAATAACAGGACTTCCCAGTCTTCATGCTGCACCTTGTTCCTGTAGCGCTACCTGGGTCATTAATAAAAAAATTTAAAAACCTAAAGAGAAAATTTCCCCCATTCTTTTGATGAATTCGGAGTTAATTGCCCAAACTCTCACACTTTACTATAAACAGAAACCCGTGCCTCCTGTACAGAACATACTACTAGGATTTCAATCATAGTGTTTGATAAAACTCTTGCTTTAAAGCCATTTAATGAGCAAATACATTTGCAGGCGTTTTGACACTATGAAAATAAGGCCAAGAGCGGGCAATTTTAGGTCTCTGAGCCCAGCTGGAAAAGGTAAAAACCTTAATGCATAATGTCAGTTGCATACATGACGTATCCACAGTATGCATGGTGTAATGTACAAAATGTTTGCAGTGAAGATGGAAGAGTATCTAGAACTTAAAGTTGAAAGAAAAGTCCAAGAACGTATTTCCAGTTCCTTTACTCTGTTATTCTCAGTACATTCCTTTTTTGATTGTATTTGAAATGTCAGTCTATGTCCCCTCCACACTTATACAATGTAATGGCCCCTTCTGTTGTTACTTTCTTCCGTAGGTACTTAAGATTCTAAGGCTCATCATCCCAGCCGTTCTCTTTTCTGTATATTAAGCATCGCTCTCCATTTCACCTGGCAAAGCCCCAAACCTTGCAGACACCCAGATTTAACGGCCTGCTTTATCCTCAACCCAACCTAGGCTGCTACACAGGGAGAACCCACATCAGAGAGTCCTGCTGAGCCTTTCAGCATCCTCCCGCTGCTTTTGTAAAAGGACCACACTTCTTCAGAGGGTTTCCAAGACCGGGGGTGTCCTATGTCCATCTCTTCCCTCCTTGGTACTTTCCCCACACGCTGTAAAGGCAGGAGAATTTTTGATACCGCTGTTCCCACTTCCATCTGAGGACTTTTGTTTTTGTGGCAAGTTATGTAATCACACTGATTGAGTTCAACTGAAGTTCATATTATTCAAGACCAACTGGATCCTTACTGCTTCTCCACAAATCTCTTCACTTCTTTTTAGCTTTTGACCCCTGAACAGTCCTAGACTGTTTTATTCTCATCAAGACCTGACTTCCCTCTCATTAACTAACTTTCTCTTCTATTTTGATAAAATAAACAGGACTATCTCATGTTAACTCCCTCTGCTATGCCTTAAAATGGCCTCATATTTTCTGCCCTTTGCTATGTGTTTCTATCTCAGAGGAAACACCATCCTTTCTTACTTCCAAGTCTACTGTTGGAGCAGCAATCGTGCAGCAAGCTCTCTGTTCGATGAATCTCATGCTTCCTCCAATGGTGCTCTGAATTGTGAAGAGAGTGAATCATCAAGGTGATTTGGGGTTTCCTGTTGTCTTTACTACGTTCCCACCTCTCCATCCCATCTTCCTAACTGCTTCAAATGCTTCCTGGGTTCAATGCCTTCCATATTTCTCCTCTTCCTTCTGTGCCCCAGCTTCCACTCACAGGCTCATAACCTCAGAGTGTAGAAATCCTACTTGCCCTGGAGTTTCATCTCACAATTTACCCGCTCTGTAGCTACCTCTCTATCCTACGCTCTCATTGCATGATGGTATACTCGTTTCTTTCCAGATCGGTCTATTGATATTTTTATATTGTTACCTCCTTCTTTGAGGTGGCTTTGCCCTGCCTCTGCCATCTACCATCCAGTGTTGAGAATAGAGTTAGGGATAAACATATCTCCTACATACAAAGAGTCTTATTTGGGCAGAATCTTTTTTTAAGTAGGAAATGAGAAAAGAAAAGATTAATGAGACACACTGGACTCAGGTGCTTCATGAGACTGATTTTTCTACCCTTGTTTGATCAGTAGACCACATTCTGATTACTTGAAATGTCCTGAGATAAGTTCTTAACAAAGAGAGCAAAGTTACTTTCCTGTGAATTTGCAATGCCAATACTGTATTCTCAAGGTAAAGATGAAAAGTATGTTATTTTCCTAAGTGAAACCAGCATATTTTAGAGATCTGGGTTTTGTCCAGTTTTGTATGGTCATCATTCTTCGACGTAAGATGTGACATACTAGCTCCATCACAAGCTAGTAACATTCAGTACAGAAAACTGTGAGAAAGGAAATGTTGGTTGTCAGCCCCCTCTGCTTTCTTATGAGTCTCCTGCATCCCAGCCAGTCACGGGACTTCCCAGCCTTCATGCTGCACCTGGTTCCTGTAGCATTTTACCTGGGTCTGAATGCGCCTGGGTTTTTGTTTGCCTGCTTTGTTTTAAGCCTCAGAGTAGACGATTTTCTGAACGTGCACTTGACTTATCTTGACAAGGTTACATGCTGATATGATATTATGTAAGCGTTTACAGTTAGCATACCATGCTTAGCAAGTGATTTCCAAGATATAACACTTTAATATTAATAGTGGACCACTTTAGACATGAAAGCAGAGTAATGAGTAATGTTTTTAGACATGTTGGTTTTTCAGCAACTTTCAAGAGCTTTTCACTGGCTAAACCAGAGTTTCTTAGCCTAGATCTTTGAATCACAAGAGGACTCAAAGATTGCTTTCAGAGTACCGGCAACAATAAAAAGAGCTTGCAACAGTTTATATATGCATATTTAAATTTTTTCTTTTTCTCTGGAGAGTCCAAAACATGATTTATATTCTCAGTGGGATCTGAGACCTCACAACCTATGAAAAACTTTGGACCTGTTTTGAATAACTTCAAAAACGCTTTTGAAGAGAGCCAACAGATACGCATGCAATAAAAACGGGTGACACGTTTCAACGGTAGTTGTTGTTTTCTCATCTCTGATGTAGTCACTCTTTATACTACTTGATGCATACTGTATAACAGTATGTGTTTCTCTACATAAATAGGTTGCCACAACTTGAAGCGTTTATTTACTGCTCAAAATCTTAGGTTGAAGATTCTGCTCAGAATCTCAAAAATCTTAGGTTGTTTTTCTTCCCGAACTTAATTGTTGGCTCAACCGTTTCTTCTCTGAATAGGTCACAGACACTAGTCTTTTAAACTAGCATTTAATGCAAAAAGAAACAAATCACAAAATGTGGCTCACAATATTTTATTTCGCTTATTTTTTAAAATCTTTTTTGGATGGTGTTTTCAAATTCAGTGTTCTAAGAATATATTTTAAGACATATATGTAAGTTCTGAAACTATATTCACTTACTCCTAAGGTAGAAAACAAAATGGAACTCAGCTCTGACATCCCTAACCCACGAATGTGAATATAGGTTGCTTCCTAATATTGCCTAAGGTATTGTATCTAACAGTAAACTGGTAGAATAAAAGATATTGTTAATTTTAACAAAATTAACTTTGTGCTTTGTCAGTGTTTTATATTTCTTTTTATATTTGCCCCAGGGTGTTTCTAGTTAAAACTAAGTCCCTCATTTGCAGTCAAAAAGGATGCATTCCTGGCATCACCTGGCAGTCTTATTGGTTGAGTATAAATAGCTCAGTAGCCGTCCAGCAAAACACTACTAGATGCTCCCTTGGGCATGTTTTGAATTTTTACTTTTCATTTTTCCAATATACAGAAACATAGGCACGTTGATTATAAAACACCTCTGAACTCAACTTAATTTGCTGCGTATAAATTATTTTCAAACCCAGAGCCCGAAACATTTATCTGACCAGAGATAGTACTTATTGTACTTAAAATCGTGTCTGTGCATACAAACTAAAAGTATCCACGAAAAGCTATTGTAAGCGTGTGCTTCTCATTTGATACAGAGGTCTCTTTTGCTTTGCTCCATTAATTGTCACTGAGTGCAATTTTATCATAGTTAAAATGAATTCAAGCCTATTTCCCAGTAGCAATAATTCTGGAGGGTTGGAGAAATTAATATTCCTCAAAAACTAATTAATAAACTCTAAAAATCATTTGCATAAAGGATGTTAGAGTCTTGCAGCCATTATGTATTGTATGTAACTAACGAAAAGGTCCGTTTTCATTATTGCCTGCAGCCGGGAGGTGACAGGCGTGACCACCCCAAATGGCCAAGCAAAAGGCTAAGTGATTAAGAAATCATGTGGCATTATTTCATTGAAAGGATCACATTGTTTTTGCAGTAAGGTCTCTCAAAGGATGGAAGGAAGGAGGGAAGGAAACAAGGGAAGGAGGGAAGGAAACAAGGGAGGGAGGGAAGGAGGAAGGGAGGGAAGAAGAAGGAAAGAAGAAAGGATGCAGAAGCCCACCCATATACCGGGATGGTTTTTGAACCTATGCTTTGTTCTACCATAGATTTCAGAACTCTCCATGTTTATTCTACTTGAGCCTGGTTCATTTCTGCATTTTAACACTACAATGCAGTAAGATGAAGTGTTGATTTCACCATAAACCTACATGCAAACAGGTTCATTATATAATACATATTTCTATGTTAGCAGAAATAACTTTCCAACTGTTTCTTTGTTTTGATGTCAATTTATTACAAGAAACTATTGCCTGGAAGCAGAGCTATTGTGTTCCTCTGCTGAAAATTACTGTGCCTAACAGCCTTCATATGTTAAATTTGTTTGACTTATTCGTAGAGCCCACCAACAAGCTCCAAAGAAGGGAGCATAGCTCTTAGCAGACAGAAGATCCATTCATTATTTCTATTATAATTACAGTGAAAACATTATCGATACATCAAACCACAATAATTACTCTTTGAAAAGGAAAGGACATTTAGCTTTCTAATGTCCTGGAAGATGCTGTGTGTAAAACCTGTTAGCTTGTTCACTCTCCAACTCGCTAGGACAGCCCAGAAATATCAAATGCAGCTTTCCACATCATTTCCTCCAACAAACTTCATTTCCACCATCAACCGTGGTGAAATTACAGGCCTTCAAACAGAACGTACGGAACAAAAATCATTTCATCTGAATGAGGACGTAACATCACGGCCCACCCCAACCTCAAGCAAAAGAAAACAAAATGAGTTTTTATAGCTTTGAAGACAATCCACGGGAGGTAAAGTTTCCCCCATAGCAGCACCCTACTGAAAAGTGTGCTCTTAGAAAGCATGTCAATTACCAGCTAGCTGAACATGATTCACAGTTCCCCAATAAATCTTTTTACTTCCAGTTTTCTGAATATGTAGAAAATTACTTGAAGAAATAACATAGAAAATAAGAATGCTAAAGTCAGCAGTTGAAAATGGAGAGAGTAATGTTGAATTGCTTGGTTAAAGAAATTTATTGAATCTGCACTAATACGTTACATTGGACTCCATATTTGAAGTTAATATGACAAGATTATGTCCTTGTTGTTAGCTGTGGGCATAACGGTACTTGCATGGACCCATATGGAATCAGGAGCTTTTTTTTTTTACTGTACCTCTGAAGAATCTTTGGGCCTGGGGAAATGGTTGTTTTTGGCTTATTCTTTTCCCTTAAAACGCCCAAGGCTCTTTGTTAAATGTGAATGACCTCATTTCTGATGGCTGTGTGCCAGGTCAGTCTGTCTGCTGTTGTTATTTCCCTCAAGTCGACAGTTACTCCACATTGTTTCAAACTGTGTTTCTGTATTCTTAAAGCTTTTCTTCAGACCGCTGTGCTTATAGCCATTATAGGGCATTCTAGGAGCAAAGCACTTTTACAATCTTACAAAATGTAACAGGAAAAATACAAAAATTACTTCATTTGTTACACCACACAAAGTGGGAACGTTTGCTTAAAAACGTCCCTAAAGAATGTTGCTGAATATTTGCATCAAGAAAGATCTGTTTAATTACAAAATAGCAAAACAATAGTTTCAACATTAAACTAACATCCTGGGTTAGCAGTGGTTTGAATAATCCTCCAAAGAGACCTAACGTTCTTACTAAAATAGACAAAAATGCTGCCTTGTCTACATTGTAAAAGAGGATAGAGACAAGCCCTAGTTTACAGGCCTGGATTCTGGGAATTCTATGGAAACCAATTTAGAAGAAGTAACAGAATACAGAGTTTTAGTTCAAGAGTTGTAAAGGACTGAGTGGTAGTTCAGTGGGTTAGCATATTTCTTCATAAAAATAAACTGCGCATTTCATATGCTCAGGGGTCTTTCTGGAGTAATCAGAAATCATTTGGATTCTCATTCTTAAAAATATTTTAGATTAGGTTATCTCTAATATATTTTATCAGATTTTGTTACTATGACTACAAGTTCATTGAGGGATAAGCAGAATATTAATATGTGCAAATAATATGGTATTTTGAGTACATTAGGTATATCCATGGTTTGATGCTTTTTTCTTTAACTATTTTTTAGAAATATTGATATTTGCAATATCAATTTTTTAGAAATGTTGATATTTGCAACATCATTAAGGTGAGTTCAACGATGGTGTTAAAATCTACATATTATGTCTTACATAGTCAAAATATAAAATTTAAAGTTTGCTGCTTCTCACCCACCCCTACTCAGTTACTAAATGTACTTCAAAATATTTATCTGTTTAATTTTAAAAATTTGTATGCCTTGCAAATATTTTCTCCCATCCAGTAGGTTGTCTTTTTGTTTTGTCATCGTTTCCTTTGCTGTGCAAAAGCTTTTAAGTTTAGTTTGCTTTAAGAGACAGATCCTCCAAAATATTACTACAATTTATGTCAAAGAGTTTTCCTTCTATGTTTTCTTCTAGGAGTTTTATGGTTTCTGGTCTTATATTTAGATCTTTAATCCATTTTGAGTTTATTTTTGTATATGGTGTTAGAAAATGTTGTAGTTTCATTCTTTTACATGTAGCTGTCCAGTTTTCCCAGCATCACTTATTGAAAAGACTGTCTTTTCTCCATTGTATGTTCTTGCCTCCTTTGTCGTAGATTGATTGACCGTAAGTGTGTGGATTTATTTCTGGGCTATCTATTCTTTTCCACTGATCTGTGTGTCTGTTTTTGTGCATGTTCATACTGTCTTGATTACTGTAGCTTTGTAGTATAGTCTGAAGTCAGGGAGTGTGATACCTCAAGTTTTGTTCTTCTTTCTCAAGATTGTTTTGGCTTTTCAGGGTCTGTTGTGTTTCCATACAGATTTTAAAGTTATTTGTTCTAGTTCTGTGGAAAAGTGCCATTGATATTTTGATAGGAACTGCACTGAATCAGTAGATTGCCCAACCTCCCAGCCTACCAATATATTTGACTCCTCCATATGAAAAATATTTTCTATGTATAGTTACTCCCTTTTAGTTTGCTACCTTACCTTTCATTCCTTCATCACCTCATCAAATAATGAACTATGTTTCTGATATATAGTAGACCCTGACAATATAAAAATGACAAAGACAAAAACTCTATTAGAAGAAGTTCAGTCTAGTAAGGAAGACAGCCAGAGAATAGGAATATTAAACCTACTGCCTGCACCAGACATATCAGTTCTTTTCTTTCTTCCCTGACTGCCCTTATATATCCTCTTAGACAAGGTATATGAACCAAGGCCTGGTAGGTGGCATTTTTCTTAAATTCACATTCTCTGCTTCTGCTGCATTTTACTGGGTCATGGGTGAACACAAGTCAGATTATCTCTTCCAGATTTATACATTTATATTTGGGATACAGAGACTGTGGGATGCAAATTGGGGTAATACATAATGTAGATGGTAAGTAAAGAAGCCGGTCTACAAAAAAAGAAGGTAGATGGATGGAAATAAATACATAACATAGTACCATGTTATAAAACAGAGAGAGAGAGAGAGAGAGAGACAGAGAGAAGACACTACTTGAAGATGTCTTCATTCTTTTGAAGCTCTATTATACTTTGTCTAATGTAATCACATACATGTGTATGTATGTATGTGTAGACATCTATGTATACACACCATCATACACATATATAAAATCATGTATAGTAGGTGGAATGCCCATTTCTTGTGGTGATTTACATATTAGCTCTCTGGAAAAATGACTTGTTGGCTGAACAGACAGGAGAGGAGAATAGTAGATTCCCCTTATTTCTTATGGCAAAAGAAGTATATGCCAAGACATATGGCATTAAAGAGTAAATGATGTTTGGGAATAAAGTAGTTCCAAAGCATAAGAGGACAGGGTATGTCTGGGGCAATGGACACAGGTGATATTAAAACAGAAGGCAGAAGCCAGGTCATGAATGACCACATCCCCCATGGAAGAGTTTGAATTGTATTCTGTAGGTGATTGGGAGTCACTGAAGGATTTTAACGAGGGGAGTGATATGATCAGGTTTTTATTTTAGAATATTGATCTTTCAGATATTCTTGGGTGAATTGTTGACTGGCCATATATGATATGTCCTATACCACGTTCAAACTAAAATGCTCATGAAAATCTCCTTCTGTCTGCCTACACATGAAAGTGTAAAATAAACCATGACAATGAAACCTAAAAATAGTAGTCATGCTACGCAAGGATTAACTGAAAAACTTATGGGCTGGAATGATAAACATAATCCTTGCCTATGCACGCTTGGAGGGAAATAAGAAGGTAAGCAACAGAAGACTTCTACTTATCTGTCTTCTGGCTTGGGTCACAGGGGATGTTTAAACTAGAAAAACTGCACTTACTCCATGACTGAACAGGAACACTTAGATCGGAGAGTACCTTATTAATATATCAGCTCTCACATGTATCATATACTGTGTGTGTTTTTTTGTTTTTTTGTTTTTTTTTCTGATGGGATATTTTGTTGAACCCAGTTTGGAGACCAGTGCTTTTATTCAGCATTTTTTCTCTTTTCAGAGTTTTAGAATTTGACAGAAATTAATAGTTCAGTATAGTCACTCTAGAATAATCCTAAATTAGTTATTGGAATTAAGACTGAAGGTAGTAGTATGATAATTCACTCCTGGTTTAGATTTGAGAGAAACATGTTCCTAGCTATCACATGAATGGAGTTAGAGTTAGAAATGAAGTTAGTAGTGATTAGGAACATTTTAGTATTATTGTGTTGGCAAAAATCAGACCTAAAAAGAAACATCGGCATTCAAAAGTGAGCAAAGATATGTCAACTGCATGTGAAATCCATTAAAATCTGTACTATGAAGGGAAGGGAACGTTACTCTGAAAGCTCTGAGTAAAGAATTTGTGAAAATCTAATAAGAAATCAGATATAATAAAAATAAATAATCACTTTATATTCATAAAGTGATCCAAAGTACAAGAGCAGGGATTGTAAGGAGACACCTATCCTACTTTCGGTTCTTCTCTCTGCTTCTAGTTTTCTTTCTCTGAAATCCTCTCCTGCATAAAAGCCTACGATTTCCAATGGTTCCCCGCCACCCACAACATAAATCCAACCTACCTGCCATAGGTATCTCCAGGAATAGACACGTATGTGCATATCCTGCCTCATTTCTCATTACTTCTCACAAGGCACTTGAGGCTCACCAGTACCGAATCGACTGTGTTTCACACAAGTCTTATTGGCACTTGTCCAAAATGCCTTGAGTCTAGAGAGCCTTCCCCTTCCCACCTCATGTGGTGAAATCCTAGTCGTCCTTTGCAACTTGTCTCCAGGGAGCGTTCGTGTCTCCACCGGGCCTCGTCTTGATGGACTCATAATGTTCTCTACACATTTCTATTAGTTCATTATCAGAGTGTTTTCCAATTATCTGTTGTGTGTTTGTCTCATTCTTTGGAATGTGAACCCCTTGAGGTCAGGAGCTATGCTGTATTCATCTTTGTAAGCTCAGTGCTTAGTATGACACTTGGAACAGAACAGCAGAGGAAGATGGTGAGCTTCCGAGACAAGCAGAGATGAAGAGAGAGAACGGAAACGAGAAGGAACAGTAAGGAATCCTAAAAATATAGCAAGAGACTTGAGAACTACAGGAAATCAGTATAGAGCTGTCGACAGAAAATTGAGTGAGTCAGATGGTATACAAGTTACTCCAGAATACAGAGGAAAAGATAAAAGATAAGATAATGAGCAGAAAGATAATAAGTAGAAATGTTTTCTGTAAGCTTATAAGAGAATAAGATCCTGAAGCAGAAGCCAAAACGAATGGAACAGAAGCAATTAAAAAAACAGAATGAATGAAAGATGAATGAAGATAACTTTAATGAAGTAAAAAAATCTCAAGCTTGAAAGAGATTGTTATTTTCTAGGCAAAACTGAAAAAGAGACCCTTGCCTAGAGACATATTAGTGGCATCTTCAGCCTCAAGAAAAAAAAAAATAATCCTACTGGCTTTCAAGCAGAACAACAATAACAAAATCTGGGTTACTTAAAAAAAATCTTACGGTAACAACATCTACCGCGTGAAATTCCAGAAGGCAGTGGAGCAAAAACCAGCCATAAAATTTTGAGAGAAAACAGTTTTGAAACAAAGTGTCAACATCCAAGCAAGTTGATATATACATGTAAATGCAACAAAAAAAGATTTTCTCAGAAACATGTCTTTCAGGGTGCTGAAAGTGGGATTAGAGTGAATGTCTTGAAGACTTATTCCCGCTGAACAACTGAACTTGAGATAAATGCCAATGAAGAATTTAAGAATGAGTGCTTCATAATATTTAAGTACTACTTATGATCACTGAAATATTAACATGAAATGAAAAGTTTAAATCAGTTCCCATTGGGATGGATAAAACAAAAGGGAAATAGTTATAATTTCTTAAAAATAAAATAATGATTATTTGGGTTTATGTTTCAAGAGTGATTTCACAAGAAAATAGAAATTGGTGAGGGGTAGAAAAATCAAAGATATATTTTCCTCCAGCATAAGAGAGAGTAACACTTTTGTATATTTGTTTAACTTTCATATTAGGAGAAGTAGATTCACGTAGGTTTTGGAAAACTTAAAGACAAATAGCACTGGAATGTTTAAAAAGCTCGACTTTCAAATCATTGCATAGAGTAGAAGAGCTCTGTGCATATAATAAATAGGCAGAAAATAAATGAAACAACAAGGAAGTCTAATAA
Source organism: Eubalaena glacialis (assembly GCF_028564815.1). Lineage (NCBI taxonomy): Eukaryota > Metazoa > Chordata > Mammalia > Artiodactyla > Balaenidae > Eubalaena > Eubalaena glacialis. The sequence goes on along the minus strand of NC_083735.1, from coordinate 4,608,968 downwards.
ACCAAAAACATAAAACAGGAAAACAGAAATATAACCAAGGACATCAGTTATTGCTATAAATGTTCACAGGATAAAGTCCCCTACTGAAACAAAAACGCTCGCAGATTTTGTCAAAAAACAAAAACAAAAGTAAATTCAATTATATGCTGCCCATAATGGAAAAACCTAAAGCAGAGTTACACTGAAAATTTTGAAAGAATGGGCAAACATTTATTAGACAAACAAGAGGAAAGACACACACATGGGAGTTTAATTAATGATAGACAAAATAAAATTTAAGAGAATAAAACTATTAATTTTTATATTGATAAAAATTATTACATTCCATAATAAGGCTGTGTATTGAATCTCACTAAAATGTGAACTCCTTGGAGACAGAGTCTATCTCCAAGGCCAGACACAGTGACAAGTGCATAGTGTTCCTTCAAGAAAAACTTTTTCAATAACATGAGACAAAGAGGGTAATTTTTTACTCCTAGGACAGTAATCGCCACTTTTGCCTATGTGTAATATATACTACTGAAGGCTCATTATATGCAGTAACTCCTTCAGGCATAATTCATGATGAAGACAATCTAGTTATAAAACTATGAAGAGCAAAATATCTATGACAAAAGCCATCGAAAATCCAAGTTTAAAAGACAACCACACAGTTACTGGAAGAATCATTAATAGACCACTCTCGTTAAAGTATTATCAAATACATAAATTACAAAGAAGAAATTGGAGGTTTGAACAACATCACTGATATGGTTAAATTAATATATACCACATTTTGTGCCCTACAAATATAATACACATTTTTAAAAAGGTTGAATAAATGAAAGTAAATGAATCTATTGTGTGTAGAGTGATATTCGCTGAGATAGGAAATTCGAGGTTATGGTCAGTTTTAGAAGTCTGGTTTGAGACATATTGATATTGACAATTTGCTTTCTGACACATACAATGACAGGCTCAATTTTTAGTTGAAAAATTTTAAATTCTCTAAATGATCCAACACCGAGTAACTGAACTTGATGGATTGCAACTCCAGTGTATCTGGAGAGAACTTTATTGGAACAGCACCAATCAACCATCAAATTATGCTAATGGGGCACAGTATGTATATGACTGAAAGCACGCATTCCTATGGATAGATGGATGAGGGATGATTCTCAAAGGAAAGGACACATAAATTGGGGACACATTTCTGGAGGTGTTTGTTATGGATACCAGAAAACCCCTTTATTATACCAGTGGTCTCTCTTTACTTCTTCATTCTACTGGATTTCTTTGCAGCAAATGATAATTCCCCTTACTTTTCTTCTTGAAACATTCCATATTAATTGTTCTACAATTGCTCTGATAATTTACCCTCAGTCTCACTCACTATTTTCTCCTTTTTTTGCCCATATCCTAAACATTGATGCTTCTTGAGAATAAGTCACTATTATTCCTTCCCAGCTCAATAGACTCAGAAACACTCTTTAGTAACCTTGGTTTTTACATGGAACAGTGAAAGAAAATCAATGGCAATAATAAGGGAGAATGGGAAGAAATAATGTGCTTGATTGGGATTGCATTGATTCTAAAGACCAATTTTGAAACAACTGCCATCTTAACAATTTTCATTCTTCGATCTTTGAACATGGTATATTTCTTCATTGATTTAATATTTATTTATTTATTTGGCTGTGCCGTTTCTTAGTTGTGGCATGCGGGATCTAGTTCCCTGACCACGGATCGAACCTGGGCCCCCTGAGCTGGAAGTCTAAACCAGTGGACGAGCAGGGAAATCCCAATTTCTTCGCTGATTTAAATCTTTAATTTCAGTGATATTTTGTAGTTTTCACTGTACCTGTCTTGTTCAAAGTTGAACAAGAATGTCTTGTTTCTGGATGTTATTATAAGATAAATTAATTTTTTAATTTAAATTTCCAGTTTTATTTTACTGCTTTTATTTAGAAATATATTTATTTTTGTCAACTGTATACTCTACACCTTGCTAAATTCACTTAATAATTCTGTTAAGTTTCTCGTGTATTTCTTTAGCTTTTCCTCTATGCAGGATCATGAAATCATTCCCAACCTGTTTGAATTTTATTTCAATTTCCCTCCTTTTTGTACGCTAATAAAATTGAGTAAAAGAGATGAGAGTGGGTATTTTTGTTTTATTTTTGATCTTAGTGGGAAATTGTTGTTTTTCCATGTTTAATGTGATGTGAGCTCTAGGCTTTTTGTAGATATTCTTTATCAAGTTAAAAAAGTTCCCTCCTATCCCTAATTTTCTGGGAGTTATCATGATGGTTGTTGGATATTTTTCCTTTTTTTTTTTTTTAACCAATAAAGTCATTTGAGCCTAGAGGTTTTAAATTTTATTTTCGTATGTCAAGTGTTTAAATTTATTTATTTATTTATTTATTTTTGTGGGCACTTATCAGGGATGTGAAAAGTTTTTTTGTTTTAATTAGGAGAAATTTTTAAGTAAAGAAATCCAATTTCTTTAACAGATATAAAGCTCTTCAAATTTTCTACTTTTTTTATTCAGTCAATTTTTCTGTCTTTTAAGATAAGTAATTTGTATAATTTATCAAATTTATTGGCTTGTAATTGTTCATAATATTCCCTTATTAGTCTTTTGATGTCTCTAGTATCTAGCGATATTACCCATTTTATTTGTGATGTTGATAATTTATATCCTCTCTTTTTTCTTGATCAGTCTAGTTCAAGTTTTATCAATTTTACTGATTTTTTCAAGGAATTTACTTTTGGTATCATTTCTTTTCGTTGTCTATTTCATTGATTTTTACTCTTATCTTTTGTGGAAGTTTATTTTTATTCCTGGTTTGCAGAGAGTTTTTACATTATAAATAAATGTAACTTTTTTGTTAAGTGGTTAGTGTTCCGCCCACACTGAAGGGAAGGGGTTAGTACCAAGCATGTATGACAGAGGCAGGAGTGTTGGAGACTGTCTTAGAACTCTTTCTACATAGGTGGATATAGAGTGATCTTCATGTAGGGCTTGTTGAACCTGATTACGAAGGCGACACTCTTCTGTGGTCTTTAAAGGATACCCTGTGTGTTCAGTGAGGATTTTCTATTCTGGATGTTTAGAACTCAAATGTTCCCTTTCCCAGGGTGAGCTCTGAGAATAGATCAGTTTATAGCTTCCTAGTATTCTCACCTGGCCTCATGGAGTTTCACTCTTTGCCTGTGCATCTTAGCTTTCAGCAATAAACTTAAGGGAAACAGTAAGCAGATTTCTGGAGCTCTCTCTCTGCATAGTTTTCTCTCTTCTGTACTCTGTTCTGACTGTCTCAGCCTCCTTGAACTCTGGTCTCTTCCTCTTCAAGGAAGAGAGACTGATTTGCCTTTAGGCAGAAATCTGGGGTTATGATAGGTCTCACCACGTTTATTTTCTTTCCTTTAAGGATTACAGTCAAGTGCTGTTTGTTGCCCAAGGTCTGAAAACAGTTTCCTTATATATGCTGTCAAATTTTCTATTTATTAATAGCAGGAAGGTCATTTCAGTTCTAGGAAATCTGAGATGGCCTGAAGCAGAAGTCTCCATGTTTGATTTTAGAGTGAAGGTACCTGTACCAAAGTAATGGAGGACAGAAGATGGAAGTAATCAGTTATTCTCCAGCCTTCATTTGGGTTTGTTTCTTTATACCTGACATGACCCTGTTTCCACGTTTCGAATGTTGGTCAGAACTAGAGTTTGGAGAGTGGAACGTACAATTTTAGGGTCGGTACAGGTGAATAGTACATTATTTTGTTAGTAATTCTATCAGGAATCAAAAATACAGCTTTTCTCTCTTCACCTCAGTAGCTAAGGAAATTCATTTTTCAAATGTTTCTAAGTGTCTATCTCAAATTAGGAAAATTGTTGAAGCAGATAATTGAGAGGATGTGACGCGCAGTTGACCCAAGGCCACTGGAGGCTCCTTCCCTGCTCCGTGTCCTTGGAATGTACTTTTTGCCCATTGTTCGCACACCAGGAGCTGTTTTCAAGGACGCAGCCTTGAGAGAGCAGTGGGTTGTTGCGACCATCTGGATGGTGGATATCACAATAAAACGAGTCACGAAGATTTTGGTCACACGAATTTTTTTGGTGCATGTAAAAGTTGTTTACACTATACTGTAGTCTATTAGGTGTGCAATAACATTATGTCTACAATATATATATATATATATCTTAATTTAAAAGTAATGCTGCTGGAAAAATGGCGCCAATAGATTTGCTGAACACAGGGTTGCCACAAACCTTCAGTTTGTAAAAAAAACACAATGTCTCTGAAGCACAATAAAATGAGGGACACCAGTCAACTCTTAAGATTCTAACGGGTGGGTGGAGATCTGCGCATCTAGGGGCGCCCAAGACAAGCCTCCTGTGTACTACGTTCCCTGCTTATTAAACCTGCCACCTCCCAGTCTGGAGTGGCTGCCTCTTTCTCGGTCTCTCCTCGCTTCTGAGTCTGGGAACCAGTTTGCGAACCAATAAACTGAACTTGGAGTTTGCATCATTCAGATGCAGAAACGAAACAGCTTGGAGAGGCGCCAAAGCCTTATTTCCTGACCGGGAGAAATTTCTGTCATTGAAGATTTCAGAGAATTTTCACCACAGCTGAGATGGAGCGTGTTAACTTAGCATCAAGTCTCAATGCTATTCCTCAACTGGATCCATAAAGCTCTGGTTAGACAATACCATTATCAGACATTGGGAAAAGGTTGATTTCCTCAGTTATTCTCTGTCCTTAGTATATTTTGTGTATGGGGATGTGGGAAGGATATGTATAATGCTAACATCTGAATATTCTAGGCTTACAATGCCAATCATAACCCAATCATCCTTTAGACAAGGGGCCCTGTCTCAGAATAATTACATAAGAATTTCTGGGATGATTTTATACGCAATGGGTTTGAGAACCACTCCTTAGATTATGTCCTTTAGGAATCCCTTGTGCTTTGTTTGCAGGTCAACTGTAATTGGAATGTAGTTTGGTGAACAGTTCTTTTCAATGCCTATAATTTGAAAGTAGTTTTATAAATTATGCTATTTTTTTTTTTTCCTAAAAAAAACCTTTGCATATCATTTAAGATCTAGTGTGGTACATCCAAACCTGTTTAGAGTTTAGCATTAATTTCTAAATGTTCTCTTTTATAGAACTTAACATGTGAATTTAGTAAAATATCCTAAACTCGCTCACCCTCAGGGTATGTAAGAATGAGCTTCTGCTTTCCTGGGAGCAAACTGCAGATCAGCATTTTTAATGCTGCCTGAGGTCCTTTGTGTGCGTGTTTTTAAAAATTACCAACATAGATCACGTTTATGTTAATTGTATGAAAAAGCAACAGAAATAATCAGTAACGTTTACACAACTTTAAGTAGTTAACCTAATTCTGAGGCAGCAGAATTATTCAATAGTCAGCATCTTAAAGTAGGTAAAACAGGTCATAAAGCATTTCCTTTGACTACGTTTTTCTTCTTCCTTTTTGCAGGCGTAGTTGTGTAATGTGTGTGTCGAAGTTGTCGTTGTAGCAGTGTGGTTTAAATCAAATCTGTCTCAATCTACACTAAATATGTTTCTTTACGTATGTTACACAGTCTACTCTGAATGCTTTCTGTATTTTTCATAGGTTCCATGCAGCTCATAACAGGAGAAGAAATGACACTCTAGATGTGACAGGAGAGAACAGACACACAAATTCCCTTGTGTAAAATTACACACAAAAAACATAGAAAAAATACCTGTACTTTAAAAACTTTATAAGAAATCAACATTTATTGAGTGTATGGCTCTATACTTCCCTGACTGAACAATAAACTCTTCTTTTTTCCTTGAAAAGAAGGCCCCAGAGTAATGTGAAAAAGGAAACAAATCTTAGAAAGAAGTTGCTGTATACTTCCTCAGGGGCTGTGTAGCATTTTCTGTCTAAATCACACACTAATTCTCTGCCTTATCACATTGTCCTTTTGAATAAATGTATGGTTTCATCAATGAAACATGAGTAACAGAGCAAAAAAATTTTTTTTATTGAATCTATGATTTTAGAAGGAACATAGATTTAATTGAATATAGTTATACTACAAGCAGCCTCAGTGAAGATGTGTGATTAAGTAAAAGCCTTGAAGCCTTAAAATTGTTACTGACCTTTCCAGGATGGGAGTGGCCTCTCACACTCTTATTCTGCCCTCCCTCCCTTTCACTTACTTCCTGATTGTCTCCTCATCACACTGGACCTTTCGTGATATGTCCATAATTGATAGATTCCTACCCATTTGTTTTGTGTATTTTTATCCCATCACTATTCCACAGATTTCTGTCTTAGACACACACATAGACATCTCTTAAAACATTATAGACCATGGCAAGAACTTTTTTGTTGTTGTTATTATGTGATGGTTAATTTTATGTTTCATCTTGACTGGTATAATATAGTTGGTATACATAATTTACAAATAGCTGATAATATAATTTCTGGGTGTGTCTGTGAGGGTGTTTGTGGAAGAGATTATCATTTGGATCTGTAGGCTGAGTAAAAAAGATGTCCCCCACCAACGCAGGGGGGCACCATCCAATTGACTGAGGGACTGAATAGATCACAAACTCAGAGGAAGTGTGAATTTGTTCTCTTGCTTGAATTGGGACATCCATTGTCTCCTGTCCTTGGACATCAGTGCTCCTGGTTCTCGGGCCTTTGGATTTGGACTGAATTACACCAGTTCAAGTCCAGTTCAACCAGCTTGCCTGGTTGTTCAGCTGGCAGATGGTAGATGGTGGGACTTCCTAACTTCCCTAATCATGTGAGCCAATTCCTATAATAAATCTTTCTCTATATATACATACATAGATATATATGTACATATATACACATATATACACACATATATAGACATATATACATATATGTGTATATATATAATTTTGTTATGTGATTTCTATGAGTTGGAAGAAGATTTTGTTTTTGATTATATTTCCTCAACAATAGTTGAATAACAATTTTGAAATCATAACCAAATGCCATTTTTATAGATGGAACTGAGATCCAGGAAGATCTTGTAACTGGTCTGCTGAGGCTCTCAGAGCTGGTCAGGGACCAAGCCATGATTAGAAGCCACAGCTTCTACATTCAACATAGTGCACTTTCCACACCCCTTATGACCCATGTCCATACTCAAAAGTTTAATTGTATTTGAATGTTCCCAGTATGAATAGCTAATAAATCCAGAGGAAGAGTTTTGTCTGTGCTTCAATGGAAGCGAATCAGCACAGCTTGACATCTAAGGTTATTGACATTTCCTAAATGATAGCTGCTCATGTAATGTGTAAAGACTTATTTTGCTGACTTAATGAAAATCCAATCATTTCTACACTTTGAGGATGCTGAGTTAAATGAGAGAAAGAGAGAGGGAGAGGAAAGAGGGGGACGGAAGTCCTGCAAACATGGGTTGATCTATTAATATCATTTTTGCTAGTCCAATAGTATATGACATGAAATGTATTTACAAGTTTAAAACATATATGTGTATTACTTTTAATGAGAGAAATTCAAAGAAATGATGCATAGCTACAAGGTTGAGGAATAATAAAAAATAGATAGTAATAAATGTGATATTGTAGTTTTGACCGCTCAGGGGAAGTAGATTTGGAATAAAAATGAGATGGGCAAGACAATCTAACTTGTACCAATATACACTGTAAATTACACACACAAAAAAACAAAAAACCAAACCCCAAATAGCCAATTTTTAAAATAGCTTAGATGAGAATGAAAGGATGTGAAGGTCAGCTGATTCCATTTTTCACAAGGCTGTAATGGGTAAATGTCTCTTTAAAAATTGTGCTTGGGCTTTTATTCTCATGAAAACAAATTCTTATAAAGTATCTAAGGAATGAGGGCTTGTAACCAGCAATCAGGAAGCTTAAACTTAGATTAGAATAAGCTGTTGACTCTCTTTCAATGCCTTTTGCTATTATAAAATTTAAAAACGTGTTTGTGCCTGAGGAGAAGGACGGGATTTGAATTAAATATTACTCTCATTTTCACGTGTGAATTTGCCTGAAGATTAAAATATTTGGATTTTTGGGGGAGTGTGGGGGGAGGATATAGGAACACAAGAGGTAATAAGCTCATTTAAATGATTTAACCAAAAAGCGTTCTATATAATTTACTCTTTCAGTATTTGTTTTTTGTAAGTAATATCACATGTCAGAAAAATGATGCCTCTTTCATATCAATGTGATCATTGTTAGATAGCATGGAAACAATGACCTGAAGAAATCCTTTACTTTTAATTTGCATTTGAACTTAAGCAAACGCAAATTAATTAGTATTGTTTCACCTCATTGCTACTTACAAAGTAGTTTTGTCCTGTATCGATTTATGTGCCTGTAATTTAAAGATGTGTACTTTAGACTCAAGCTTCACTTATAATTTAAGTTTCTTCATAAACTTACTGACCGTATCTTCCCAAACTGATAACATATAGAGGTGTAAAGATTAAAAAAGTATAAATAATATTTTGTTTAAACTTGTTTCTTTGAACATGTAATACTTGGCAGAGTTCGGGGAAAATATAAACTATGAACATATTTAAAAGATGTGAATGCCCTAATAGCCTTTACAATTATTATTTATGTTTCATAAAACTCATTTATGTTGATAATAGAGAATATAGCATAAAATATCAATTTTATTGTAAAGTTGGCAGTGGCAAAATACTTGCTTTATCATTTAAATGAAACAATATAATTCTGCAACTCAGAGTCACATTTTAATAATTGCAAACTAGCAGGATATAAGAAAAATGATTCAAGCAAAAGTACAATTCCAGCAGAAGCCACTTCCTGGTGTGGTGTATATGATTATCTAAGGAATAGATGCCAATTTTAGAAGATAGAGAACAAAGTAAGAAAAAATAAAAATCACTTCATAGTCACCAAAGTGTATTCTCATCATTAGCATATTTGCATTTTGTGTATTTCTGCTCAATATTTTTTCTACCCCCAAACTGTGAACGAACTCTAATACAGTATATGTAGTGTTTTTCTCACTAGATATTATACTGTGAAAATATTCTCTTGACATTAAAATTTTTCAAACACCTATTTTTATTACATAAAATAGTCTTGTATATAGATATGTCCTAATTAAGTGAACTGTTTTCTAATTGTTGAAAATTTGACTTATTTACATATTATAACAAGATTGTTATTGTAACAATATTGTAATGGAGATATTTTTACATATTTTTATATCCAAATATGTGGTGATGTAATTAGGAAAGGTGTCAGAATTAGAATAATTAAGTCAAATAGTATACACATTTTTCAGTCTCTCGATGCAAACTGTTGAATGTTTTCCAGATGTTTGAACCAATTTATATTCCCTGTACCCACTCATAAGCACCACACAATATATTAAAACATATTTTTCACATATTAGAGCATGTTTTTCTTCAATCACTATAGTAACTACAGAAATGCAATATTTTCTCTTTTGTCCAATTGCCTATTCATTATTACATTTTCCTATTTTTTTTAGGGGTATATGTGTGTGTGTTTGTGTGTGTGTGTGTGTACAAATACAGCATTAATGTTGGCATATTTTTTCATTTAAAAATGTTTATGTTGATTTTATTTAAGTTCTTTTTTGGCATTAAGAAGCTTTAGTTACTGTGCATTCAGGTCTTCAATTTTTTTTTTTTTTTGGTAATTTTTTTTGTTGCTTTAGTAATTAATAAATTGCTTCCAAATCAGCAAGTTAAATATTCCTTTAATTTTATTTTTTAATAATTTATTTAAATATTCACTCTTTTGTCTGTTTGAAACTGATTTTGGTTTATGGTATCAATACTATTGGGTTGGCCAAAACATGCCTTCGGTTTTTAAGTAAAAATAAAAGACACATTTTTCATTTTCACCAAGAACTTTATTGAACAACGTATTCACCCTTTTGTTCCACTACCTTCTGCCATTTTTCAGGCAACTTCATAATTCCATCTTCCCAAAACTTTTTATCTTTTTGAGCAAAGAACTGTTCCAGGTTCCTTTTACAGTCTTCCAGGGAATCGAAATTTTTTCCATTAAGAGAATTTTGTAAAGACCCGAAATAAATGGAAATCCGGAGGTGCAATGCCTGAAGAATATGGCAGATGAATCAGAACTTCCCAGCTAAGGTGTAACAGCTTTTGCCTGGTCATCACAGAAACATGCGGTCTTGCATTATCCTGATGGAAGATTATGCCTTTCCTGTTGACTAACTGTATTGATACTTCATTTTTCTTTGTGGACAAATAATACTCCATTTTATGATTATATCACACTTGTTTATCCATTAATCAGTTGATGGACTTTTTTTCCCCATTTCTGGCTATTGTAATTATTGCTGCTATGAACATTCTTGACCAAGTTTTTTGAGGATATTTGCTTTCAGTTCCCTTTGGCATATACATTCGAGTGAAATCTCTGGGTCATTTGGTAATTCTATGTTTAGCTTTATGGGGAATGGCTACACTATTTTCCAAAGCATGGTGCCATTTTACCTTCCCACCAACTTTGTATGAGGTTTCTGATTTCTTCATATCCTCACCAACAGTTGTTATTATGTGCCTTTGTGTTCATAGCCATTTTAGTGCATGTGAATTGTTATCTCTTTATAGGTTTGATTTGCACTTTCCTCATGACTAAAGATGTTGAGCATGGTTTTTGCTTTTTAGTTATCTGTATATCATCTCTGGAGAAGTTTCTATTCAGATCCTTTGCCAATTTTTAAAATTCAGTTGTCCTTTTGTTGAATTGTAAATTCTTATGTACTCTGGATATAAGTCCTTTATATTTTCTTCTATTCTATAGGTTATTTTGTCCACTTTCTTGATGGTATTCTACGAAGCACAAGTTTTTAATTTTGATGAAGGTATATATCTCCCTGTAACACCCTAACTATTATAACAAAGGAGATTTACTTTTGTGTTTTTTAGAATTTTTGATTACCCCACTGGTACGTAAGCTCATGAAGTTAGGGACTCTGTTAGTTTCTGTTTATCAGTGTATCTCCAGCACCTAGAACTCTAACTGGCTTGTAGTTAGACCAATAAATATGAGTGAAAAGAAAGAGTGAGAAAAACCTCTTTCTTGCAGTAATTTGGTATCTTTGTTAGGATTAAGATAGGGTCTGTTCTGGGCTTGTCTGAATCCTCTTTTGTTGTGTCCTTAACTTTATTAAGCAACAATTTTTTGAGTACTTATTACGTGTTTGACATTGTTTAAAATGATTTAGGCATAGTAGTAAACAAAATAAAAATCTCTCCCCTCATGGCACTTAAATTGGGGATATAGACAACATGTGATAAATACTGATCATAATAAAGAAATTATATTGCCTAATAGGAAAATGGAAACTTAGAACAAGGTGAAAAAAATGTGGATGTAGATGAGGAGAGTTGCAGTTTTATATAAGCTGGTCTGGATAAGTCCTATTGAGAAGGTGACATTTAATCAAATATTGGGTTGCCCATCTTACAGAAAAACCCAAACCAACTTTTTGGCCAACCCAATACCTGAAGGAGGAAGCTCGCCTTACAGATATATGGGAGAAGAGATGATTTTTTATGGGCAGAAAAGCAGTTCATGCAAAAGGAAGCACATTTGGTATATTTGAGGAAGAGTAAGGAGGTCACTGTGGCTGGTGCAGGGTGAGTGAAAAGAGTCATCAAGGGTGGGAGCTGGGAGTCAGATCAGAGAGCGCCTTTGGTTCCACAGCACAAATCTGGCATGACTGAAATGGAGAGGCCTTTCAGGGTTTCCACTAAAGGAATGGGATGCGATGGCTTACATTTTAAGTGATCATCAGGCTGCTATGCTAAAAACAGACTGTAGGGGAGAATGAGGAAGTAGGTAGACCAGTAGGAGGGCTGTAGATTTCAAGGTAGTGGGAGGGGAGCTGTTGAGAAGGTTAGATTCCGAATCTATTTTAAAGGTAGAACCAAAGGGTTTTCCTGATGGATTGGATATCGTCCTGAATCTGTAAACATCGTTTTAAAACTTATCCAAATCACGTGCTAATCCATGAAAGACTAATCCCAAAATATCAAAAACATTTCCATCTAGTCCTACTCCTTAAAGACCTAGGTTTAGGGTGTTATAAAAAAACCCAAAACCTATTTAAAACAACAAAAAAGCACCTCCTCTCCATAAAACCCAGTTATCTTCTTTGACTGAGAGGAAACCCACTGGTCTTTTAGCAACATATCATGCAATGGAGTAACTATTTCCTTTTCTCCTAACTGGGGGGAAAATTACCACTGTCACCATCATAGCAAAATTGCTTCTTTGTATTTTACCTCTGACCTGAGACGTGAGGGCCAGAAATGCCCCTCCTTTGTAGCAAACTATAGGCCAGCCTAAAATATTTTAATAGGACTTTTTAAAAGGTTTGAAAAAGGCAAGAAAATATAAATAAAATGCACTTAGAAAAAGCATCAACCACATGGTTTACTCAACTATTCCTTAAGGTTCTTAACAGAGGATATTTCAGCCATGGTCTTTGCCTCCATGGAATAGTATGGTCTTTCAACCCATCACCAAGAAACGGCCTCACTTTACCTGGAATCCTTGATGTCTAAGCTCTAAAGAGTGAGAACCAAGGAAAACAAAATGACTTTCCATTTTGTTATGTAAAGCCCTCCTTCTGAGTTACTGCTTCCTCTCCCAATATCTGTCTCTGCCATGTAATGAATACCATGGCTTTTCAGTGATAGCCACAGGAAAGCTGTCCTCACCTTAGGCCAACAAGACACTCAGTCAGAACACAAGATGTTAAGCCTAATATCTGTACAACAGAGACACACAGAGAATAAGAAAAGAGTGGGTGGTTTTTACTTTTTTTGTTGTTGTTTTTTTTGCTTTTGCTACACATATGGGTACTTCTGAGGAGACCAAAGTTATTAACTTTTCTTCTAACACATCACTACAAATTAGCTTGTCTTCACATAATTGGAAAGATGAAAGTAATGTGATGTACCTGTTGAATCGGATTGGCTTCTGAGAAAGGTGTATGTGTTTCATTGTTATGCACCCTCAGGACTGTTATCACCCGCCTCATCCTTGTGAGAAGATATGGATTCTGTTCTGATTCCAGAAGAAAAATAATGTGGATCTTTCATACAAAGCATTCTGAAGATGAGCTATTTAACTACTTAAGTCAGCTTTTGAATAATAAATTAATAACACGATTATGCTAATAAGTAATTCTAATATTTGCTCAACAAAATAAATTTACCTACTTTGGAAGCAGATCAAGTGGTTAAATAGAGCACTAAAAGAGTATTCTGGAAAAGATAGCAAAGTTCTATTAATCTAAACTTCTATTTTAGGACAGGTAGCAATGTTTTGTTGGCCAACTATACATGACACAGTCCCTGTCTTAGGTGTTTTCTTGTAAATAAAATGATAATCATACTGTCTACCATTTTATAACTTTACAGTCTGCAAAAATCTTCATTACATTATTTTATTTAATGGGCATACAAATAGGGGCATAACTGCCAGAATTAAGAGCATTATTATGGTTTTAGTTTTTTGTTTTTAGACTAATGATAGGAAAGCAAGGAAAAGGTTTTCTCTAGTTATCTGTCCAAATGGTTATTCAAAACAAGCTTTGTACAGTTCTAATACAAAGTTTTTCAATGTTAAGAAGATTCCTTATTTGAGAAGAAAGTCTTAAAGACAAACTTTCTTGGCAGACAGAGGGCATCGAGCTGAAATGGTGTTGGAAACAGATTTGTGAGAGAAGTCCAATGTGCCTTGAGGCATAAGGATACTAATTTTGTTTTATTGGATTTTACTGTAGCTATTAATATATTTTGCTAGAGATTTATGTGATCAATTTATCCTATGGCCTGAACTAATTCCCCCAGTATATTTTATCAGAATATGTGTTTTTTTCTAAATTTAGCTTTATTTCTCAAATTTTCCATGCATGGGAAATAGTATCCTATATTTCCAACATTTTAAGTATTACAAAAATTTTTTGAGCATCTAAAGAAAAATAAATCCAGAATATTATTATTGTTTGTCCTGAATGTTTCTCCCACAAATAAACCAAGATTATTTACACGATTGCATGTCTCCAGCGTTATTGAATTCTTCAATGAAGTGACAAATGGATTACATTTTTGGCTGTGTGGCTTTCATTGCCCTATTGCTCTTTTGATAATATTTGCCTGTGACAAGTAGTTATTTTTCATTAACACATTCAACCATGAGTAATAATATTTTATAATGGTGGATGTGAAATTGATTAATAACCCACAAGTATGGCAGTCGGACAGGACTGCTCTCCATCTCAAATACAAAGAAAACAACTCCATCAGTAGTTATGTGTTTGCATAGAATGATCAATTTATGTAGGATTCTGAGTAAAACTCATTCATGAGTAAAAGTGGACATTGGCAAACTGTACTCAAGTTCTCTGTTTATAGATAACTTATTTCAGGAGATATTAATTACAATGACGGTCATAATCAGTAAGAATTCCTCAGTTAGGGAATTCTTGTAGTATGTTAGTAGATATCATTCTTGAGATAATTGATGTTCTTTAATATATTTTACAATTTGTTTAAATGTGTAGGTGGTTTTACAAACACTTGAGATACCTCTGTGACTGTAATTTATCTTGGAATAAATTGTTGCTTTGTGTGTTTTAAAAACAAGAATAGTGTGTAAAATAACTTTATATTTATTGGTATATAGCTGTGTTTATATGTATAGATCTAGCTTCCTTTCTTCTTTCCTTGCTTTCTCTCTCTCTCTCTCTCTCTCAATTTCTCCCTTCCCTTCCCTTTTCTTTCATCTGGTAGCAAACTCATTTTCTTCAAAGTCGGCATAAGAAAGTCAAAATAATAAAAACTTTAATCATTTTTTCAAAACCATACATCGTGCTGGTCCTCTTATTCTATATTATAGATAAATTGCTTGTATTGGCTAATCTACTGATTTTACATATACCAGGAATTCTCATTCTCATTATTTATTAGTTATTAAAGGTAGACCAAGAGAGATATTCAGAGAAGTAAGAGGTGCTGGTCAGGATAGACCCTGTAGGTTCAGGGAGAGGCTTCAGTTTTTACTCTGAGTGAAAAGGACAGCCATTGGAATAGTGTAAGCAGAGGAGTGTTGTGAATGAAATGATATTTTAGAAGCACGAGTCGATGCTGAGTTGAGAACTGACTGTTGGGGGGAAGGTAAAAGGAAGGAGACCAATTTGGAGGCTATGCAAATAATCCTAGCAAGAGATAACAATGGCCTGGACCAGGATGGGCCAGAATAACAGTGCAAATGCTAAGAGGTGGTCAGATTTGGGGTGTATGTTGATGACAGAAGCAACAAAATCTACTGGCAATTTAGACATATAGCTTTAGAGTAAAGAGGAACCCAGAATGTTTTCAAGACTTTTATCCTAAACTACAAAAAGGATGATGTAGTTGTAAAATAAGATCAGGAAAACTGTGGGTACAACAGGTGTTGGGAAAGCTCCGATTTTCAGTTAGGAAGAATTTAATTGTGGGCTATCTATTTGTCACCCACATGGTGATTTTCAGTAGGTAATTGGATGCGTGAATTTTAAGTTCAGGAGAGAGTTCTATCTGGGATACTTAAATTTAGGAGACATCATTTAATGAAAGGTTTGTAAATCAGGTTCTGGAGGAAATCACATAAGGAGAAAAGAGGAAGGTCTGAATGCTGGATGTTAGGGCACTGCACTGTTTAGACATTGTGTGAAAAGGCAGAATCTGCCGTGATGGGCCAGGGAAGCAGTGGCAGGTGGGGATCCAGAGAGCGAGGTGTAAGGGAAGCCGGGGGAGGGAGCCAGTGCTGGTGGGTCGAGTAGGATGAAGGCTTGACCATTGATTGTAGCAATGTGGAGGGTGTTGATGACTTTTGTTTTCCTAGAAGGGACAATAGAAATAATTACGTATTGATAGATTGCATTTTGTGATTTTCCTTATCTTGTCAGCTCTTATATTGTGTCCCTGGCAATATTTTAATTTTTTTCAAGTATTGAGTCTTTTACTCCTCAGAATAAACTATGAAGAGGAGCCCATCATTCTTGCCGCCTTAGAGATATGGCAACTGATGTCAGCGAGGTTACATATCTTGGTCATGTGATTACATGACCGGTAAGTAACAGAGCTAAGATGTGACCTCTCAAGTGGTCTGATTTTAGAGTCCATAATCTTAAGCACTGCACTAGAAGGTAAAGGAAAGCAAAGATCAAATTTGTGTATGAGTCTAAGTAGTATGATGAAAAAAAGCAAAAATGACCATCTTGGAATCATCACTGAGTGATAAATTCAGAGTATTTTCATATCTATTTTTTTCCCTAAACGTTTGCTCTTTTAATAAACAGTTGAGCCACTAACAATTAGGCACTGGCTTTTTTTTTGAATTTAAACAGTTTTATTTTTAACATTTTTTAATTAAAAATGCTTCTGGTCTGAGTCCTGAGATGGCAGAGTCATGCGAAGTAAAATTCTTTTTTTTTTTTAAATGGATTTAAAATTTTTTTTATTTTATATTGGAGTATATTTGATTAAAAATGTTGTGTTAGTTTCAGGTTTTCTGTAATAACCTGAATGGGAAAAGAATTTGAAAAAGAATAGACACATGTATATGTATAACTGAATCACTTTGCTGTACACCTGAAATTGGCACTGGCTTTTAAAAAGAGTGCTGAAGAGTCACTAAATCAGTGAGAAAAGACCTTTCTCTCTGGTGGTAGTAAGGCGAACAGAAGTAGCAAGAGTGAGCATATGGGTGGGATTATTGGAATGCATGGTTTGCTGGTTTGTGTAAGTTTTGAGCTTCAACTTGGACCTTTTGTACTAGAAACCCAAGACAGGCACTGACAGCAAAGGCAGAATTCAACAACCGCTAATATCATTTCTGCCACCAGTCACGTCCATCCTGAGGAAAAATGCCTGACCTGGGGACATATTCCTCTGTAATGAGCCTGGGCAAAGCTTTAATCCCATTATCTACTGCTCCTCCTCTGTCTCCTCTAATTAATAGCCTTGTTTTACTATTATTATCATTGTTATTAGTATTTATTTTAAAATCAGGAGTTGATTTTATTATACCCATCTAAGTCCATCTGGCCAGATTGAAGTAAACTGAATCCACTATCTTTAATTCCTCTGGCAAACCCAACCTACAACTGAAACTCAAATCGTTGAGTATTTGAGTTGTGGAATGCTGATTTTATCATTTGGCTTGATCTCAAAAGCTCATTGAGACTTCCTATTCTTTAAGAAGTTATACATATTTTTGTAAAATCAAAACATGGCATACTCTTTTCATTTTGGCCCCAAATTAACTATATTGTCTACTTTGTTTCCTCAAAGTGAACACATTTTAAACTCACTGCTTCAGCCGGGCTTAATCTTTGCTTAAGCAATTTTTCCCAACCCCTAGTCTGATGATACTCATGTTTCTTTTTCTTTTTTTTTTTTTTTTAACATCTTTATTGGAGTATAATTGCTTTAAAATGGTGTGTTAGTTTCTGCTTTATAACAAAGTGAATCAGCTATACATATACATATATCCCCATATCCCCTCCCTCTTGCGTCTCCCTCCCACCCTCCCTATTCCACCCCTCTAGGTGGTCACAAAGCACCGAGCTGATCTCCCTGTGCTATGCGGCTGCTTCCCACTAGCTAGCTATCTGTTTTACATTTGGTAGTGTATATATGTCCGTGCCACTCTCTCACTTCGTCCCAACTTACCCTTCCCCCTCCCTGTGTCCTCGAGTCCATTCTCTATGTCTGCGTCTTTATTCCTGTCCTGCCCCTAGGTTCTTCAGAACCATTTTTTTTTGTTTTTGTTTTTGATACTCATGTTTCTTTACAAGGCCCTCATCAGGAGACAATTTCTTTCTTAGAATTAATCTGATTGCCTCCTATTTCTGCTTTACTGTTTAATTTATTATCTATCAGATTTTATTGTATTTCACGTTGTACAATTTGTTTCCTTACTATACTCCCCATTTCTTGAAGGGACACATTTGTATGTGTGTTTTATTCATAATATTATTTTACCTATTCCTCGATTGTAAACTAAATGGTGATGGCAACATTTAACCTGCTCAGACCTACTATGACATGTTGGAAAATTAGACTTCATCTGGTAACAGGAGTTTATTGAGAAATTCAAGTAGGGGGGGATGAAGTTAGAGATTTGTGAAACATAAACATAGAAGCAGTGTAGCATGTGGATTGGAGGAAGGAGAGACTGAACTCAAGGAGGCCAGCTAGTACATGACTGAAATACTATTGTCAAGAGTTTATTAGCTCTGAATTTCTAAAATGGTAGTAAAGTGAAAAAATTGGAGACATATCCAAGGCATTAAATGTTTTCCTCCATTGTTCTAGGATACTGGGTAACATGACCAATGAAAATCTTCCCTCTAGAATCATCTTCCCTCATCTTTATTATTCTGTTGCTGGTTTCACCTTTCTCTCTCTCTCTCTCTCTCTCTCTCTCTTAATAGACTTTATTGTTTAGAGCAGTTTTAGGATCACAGCAAAACTGAGAGGAAAGTACATGGATTTCCCACTCTGCCTTAACATATGCATAACCTCCACCATTATCATCATTCCTCACCAGATGGTACATTTGTTACAATCGATGAACCTATATTGACACGTCATTATCAACCAAAGTCCAGAGTTTACATTATGGCTGACTCTTGGTGTTGTATATTCTATGGGTTTGGACAAATGTATAATGAATGACGTGTATTCACAATTACTGTATCACACAGAGTAGTTTCACTGCCCTAAAAATCCCTGGTGCTCCTCCCATTCATGTATCTTACAGATTGAGGGTTTGGGGACCTGTCCCTTTTCTTGCCTCCTTACCATGCTGTTTATTCTGCAATGGCTTAACTTCTGGAGGCTGGTTTCACATGGACCCAAGGCCCTGCAACTAGGCCATCTTCTGGGGACAAATACAAAAAGAACTTGGTTCTTCTCTTTGGACTTGGCATCGAATCAACCTTGATGCCATCGGTCTACAGGTCATATTGTTTTAACCCTGTTTATTATGGCCAAACTTCAGTTTCAGGATCCACTAAAAAATTGTAGGAAGAGAATTTATGTCTTCTTGCTCCTATGCCTGAGTTTCTTTCTTGGTTTCTCCAGGATTTTATTTCTATTCCAATTCCTCAAACCCCAAAACTGGAACTCTGCTCCTAAGCTATAATCCTTGTGATAATCTGTCTCATGTCCTTATTCTTGTATGTCACAACAACTCCTCTGTGATTATTACACAGTCAGATTTCCCAATCGCTGCTTGCCGATGATTTGTGTTTATTGATTCACTCACCAAATGTCTTTATCAAGAACTGTTATACATAAATTACTTCACTAGCATCAAGGGGAGTGCGTATATGAATAGAACACATCCCCTACGCTTAATGAACTTATAACCTAGAGGAACTGACGATCTTGACTACTTTCCTGTTCTGATTTATGAGGGATTAACTGAATATTCTTAACTGGAAGTCCGTCTTTAAGAAACTTACATAAGTAATATATAAATGCATTTTTTTTGATAAAAAACGAAAGTAGAGAGGCAGAGTAAAAAGTAAAAGTTTTTCTACACACACACATATCCATGCACACACACCCACTCTTTCCAGAGGAACCACCAGGAAGAATTCCACATGGACCCCTTCACTACTTTTTCTTTGACTTTAGAAAATATATATTTATCGATATCCAAGCTTACACATTTTTAGATGTAAACGGATTTATATTATTATGCAACGATTCTACCTTAAACATCCTTCTGGATTTAGTTGTCTTTGTTTTAGATTCCTTCTACAACTCAGATTTTTGAACACTTCCAAAGATGATCAAATAAGGCACTGCCACCGAATTATAAAAAGCTAATATCAGTCCTAAGTTATGTGCTAACACTATTCTAACAGAAAATACACATTAAACCAAATTCTAAAATTCTACCTGTTACATTATGAATATGTGGTATTGGTTAATTAGACAACATCCATTGATTTTCAACTCAAGGGGATTATCCGTGTAAGATGGCTTAAAATAGGAAAGTGTCTTTATTTTGGTATGAAAGTCTTGGGGGGGTGATAAATATTTTTGATGTCTTTGGAAAACAATCAACCTGCTAATAACATTTATTTTGCTTGAGGTCTGGAATTCAAAGTTCCATATTAAAGAGCTGTGGGTATTTAAAAAATGGACAGAAAATATGTGGAACACTGCAATATGCACGACAGACTTCATGCAAAATGATAGGACTCTTAGGTACTTTACTCCAACTGGGTGAAGGCTGACGCCGCTTTGCATTATGGTTGAAATAATTTTTCCCCACGTGGCACATTTAACCCTGAAAATTAAGTCAAATCCCAAATGTTTTCTTTTCACTGGAGCACACTAATTATAGGAAATATTCATATCATCTTCTGTTGTGCATTTCTTAGATTTGATTTATCAGCCTTAAATGCCTCGGTCTTGCTTTGGCTGAATCTTATTGCTTTACTGTTGAATTATTCCATTATACAAGAAGGGATTAAAGAGAAAACAGCAAAGTAAGCTGATAACTGGATGATGGATGTTTTAATGTAATAGGAATGCTAAGTTGTCACAAGTAGATTTGTTGATTGATTGATTGACATTAGCTTTAGCGATGTTCATTCCATGGCAACGCTGACTTACATAACTGTCTAATTGTATGCGGGCACTGAGAAGGAAAAACAAAATTACTGTAATAGAAAGCAAAAATATTGCACACAACTGGAGTTTCTAATTTTGAAAGACATTACAATATTGGGTTTATATTAAGTTCTCAGCTTGGAATTTTATATAAAACTTTGGTGTCTATTAAAACAATAATTATTTAATTTAAAAATATACATTAGCATAAATAATTTTCTAAATTGTCAAATTGTCCATCTTTAGGGTTATGATTATTAAGTGAATAAATATTTATAAGAAAATAATCATAATATATTGTCATCTAATAATCATATTATTTTACAACTTCTGTAACTCAACCATTGGACACCCTGAGAGTCTGTTGACAGTCTCAAAAGTCTGTTGGACTTTTATTAGTTTTTTGATCCATTTGGGTGAGTAATGTACTTGGTGAAAAGTTATGGTCTTTTAGGGAGCATTAGATGGAGGGCAACAGAATGACTAATTTGTAGCAGGATTATAAACCAGGATCAGGAAAAACAAGTTTCACAATGAAAAAACAATCTCCGTAAAGAAGAATGTATATAAGAATCAGGAGAAATTTTTCAGATCTAGTTTTGAATTTGGAAATGATAAATCAAAAACAGAGGTGGATAGAATCAAGATAATATTTCAAGGTCACCAAGCATAGGAAGCAGATCATCAAATCTGGGAAAATATCCTTCTTTATGGCTACACATCATATAACATCATTTTATATTTGAATCTATTCTGAATCTCCATTAATGTTGCCATCTTGTTCCTGCACTGTGAACCGAAAAGAGCTTTGAAACAAGCACCATTTATTAGAAGGGTTTTAAAAGTATGTTCTTAAATTCAACTTCATCATGTTTCATGAACCACTTATTATCTACCTCATGTAAATTCTCTGGAAGTTACTTGAGAAATTAAAAGGAAGATATTGAGCATGTCAATAATTTTTTAGAGCAAGCATTAAAAAGCAGTGGAGTGCAGTAATAGATTTTTTTATGGGTGATATTATTTAGCTTTCCTTTATTGTTTCTACTTATTTTTTCAAGTACAATAGATGACCATTTTCCCCATAGCCCCAACCGCCAAGATCCAAAACAAGCCTCTTCCAAGTCTGGGGTTGGGGAAACAAAATGAAGAGGAGGTTAGCACCCAAATTTTAATCATTTACTTGTACATTTCATCTTATAAACCACCCTGAGAAATTTAATTTTATATAGTTCAGAGGTTACTGGTGAAATCCCTGGAGACAGAAAGACTGGAGTGTGAAACTTGTTTCTGATACTTTTTCCCTGTGTGATCTTATACAAGTGATTTCAAGCTTTAGTCTATTCACCTATAAATTGAAGAAAATCCTAACATTTATGTAATGAGGTTACTGTGAGCATGAAATAAGTTAATGCATGTAAAGTTTATAGAATTATATGGAGAAGGTATACCAAAAGCACTTCATACGTATTAGCTATTATTTTAATGTGTTAGTAATCTGGTATCTTAACTCATTCACCATCTAAAAAGCTGAGCTGGTTTCCCACTGTCTACCAGGCGAAGTCCAAGATCTCTGGCATGCCATTTAAAAGTCCTTCATAATCTGGTCCAAACTCCCTTTTCCATCCTCAACTCCTGTCAATACCAAAAAAAATTAAATAAATAAAAATTTTAAATGTGGCTGTGTAAACATCACAAACTTTCTGGTAGAGTTTCGGAATGCTATTCGCTAATTCTAAGTGGGTTATTTTCGAAAAGCCATGATCCATCTGCAGACCAGTTTGCTTTGCCCAGATAGCCTTCCAGATTTTTCCAACCTTACTTCGCATTGTGCATGCATTAAGATGCAGCTAATTCTCACCTCTTATTGTAAACCTCCCCTGTCCCTCCTGTCATAATGAATTAGTTTCTCTGTGTTCTTACATCAGTCTTGACATATTTTTATTTCACTGCCGTAACCAGTACTATGATTATCTGTTAATGTGCATTTCTCTGCCACAAAGATGTAAATTCCTCATGAACTCGAGAAATTTGTGTTTATCACAGTTCCTAGAACTTGACAAACATTCAGCAATGTTTTCAGAAAAAAAAAAAAGCATGGATACTAAGAAAACAATAGGAGGCATTCACATAGTTTAATAAAGCTTTAATAAACATTGTTATGATCTGAATGTTTGTGTCCCCCTCCCCTCAAATTCATATATTGAAGCTCTGTCCCCTAATGTCATAGTATTTGGAGGTGAGCCCTTTGGGAGATAATTAGGTTTATAAGAGGTCATGAGGGTTAGACTCTCATGATGAGATGTGTCCTTATAAAGAGGAAGACAGATCTCTCTCTCTCTGTCTCTGTCTCTCCCCCTCCCCCTTCTTCTCTCCAATGCCTGCACCAAGGAAAGGGAGCACACAGTGTGAAGGCAGCTTTCTACAAGCAGGTCCTCACCAGGACCTGAATCTGCTGGCAACCTTGATCTTGGACTTCACAGCTTCCAGAACTTTGAGAAATAAATGTCTGTTGTTTAAACCACCCAGTCTATAGCATTTTGTTATAGCAGCCCAAGCAGATTAAGACAATATTATGTGGTGTTTCCACATTATGTAGAGATAGATTACATTTTCAAGGGAAGTTAGTCTGTTACAGGACTGAAATCTTTGAATAGAGCATATCACTGTTTTAAAATTAGAAGACTTTCATAGAAGTAAATATAGATAAAATAAAAGAAAAATTTTGATGGTCAAGTGGTCAAGACAGGCTGGAGGGAGATGTAAGAAACCTAATTAATAAGTTAGTGGGTGGTGAATAAATATTCGTAAATGACTGACTCAAAATGGAAGAAAAAATGGAAACCTAGTCAGCTGTACTCCACTGAACTTTCAGGTTGATGGGAGATGTCATACTTTCTAAAAAGGTTTTTTCCACTGAGTTCCCCTTACTCCTTCTCAATTGAAGAGTTAGCTCTGCCAGGTGTGATCTTACAACTTTGCACATTTCTATGCATTCCAGACATAAAATTCTGTTAATCTAGTGTTCTAGTGAAATTGTCCATTAATTCTGAATTCAGAGCAAGCTTTAAAGTTGTAAATAAGAAGATCAAACCTAAAGGTTAACAAAGGCTATCAGTTCCAGATAAAACTGATTGTTGTTCTTTAAATAACCAAGAGAGGAGTATCTAAATGTTTCAGGGCAGTGGGTCTATCTATGTACATGCATTTGACCACAGATTTTGACCCAAGGACTTCAAATATCGTTACATTTTTTAGCAATTAACTATTCTCATATTCACATATTCATGCATTATTCAGGTCATTTATTTTAATTAAAAGAATGCAACACCTTCTAATGATTAATAATTGGATGGCTCACAAAAGTAAATTTTAATTTATTAGAAATCATCAGGATTACAGTAATAGATGTTTAATCTATTCCTGCATAAAGTTAGTTGCATGAAGTTATCTTCATGGGTAAATAAAAGTGTACATTGTCAGGATTTGAGGTTTGTCTGTATTTCATGTCTTATGTAATGAACAGCACAATAGGCTTTTTTGGGGTCCCAGGCAAGCAGTTTATTGAAATCTGTTGTAATTCAAGCTAAGTCTGCATTGGACTTATTATTCTGCCTCCAGGTTTGGAAGAAATAATAAAATAACACAGTTTCTTCAAAATTGACATTCGGATGCTCCTCCCTACCCTCCGCATATAACCTGTGCTTTGATTTTTACATACCACTTCATAAATCGTTACTTTTATCTATCGCTTTCCTAGTTTTCCTTTCTTTCATAAAACCATCCTCGTTTGTAATACTTCCCTCAGTTCCTGCTCTAAGGTGGGAAATCATGAATTGCGAGGAAAAATACAACAATAATTTAGTGCTTATTGCAGGAATGACAACTGAGGAATGAAATGCTTCTAAAACTGCATCCAAATAATCCCAAATGAGGATCATTTTCATGCTTAATAAGTAGCTCTATTCACCATATTTTGTTTTGTTTGTTTCACATATTTCCCAGTGTGGCAGACTTGTAACAACTTTTGGCCCCCAAGTACGCTGTTGTTTGATTTTAATAAGACATCAGCTTGCAGTGAAACTGGACAGAGTGATTTAAAGTGCTCATCTATCTTACAGATCCCATAAACCTTCATTTCTATTTCATAGGAATGAATGGGAATGAAATCCAGTGCGATTGTAAGTAATCTATTTCTAAGTTTTTATACCCTGACACCACCACCTCCTCCCACTTCACAGCAAGCATTTTGGTTCTCTTTTGTAAGAAAGTGTCCAGAAAAAAGAAATCTCTCATGGTCTGATTTGTCTGGACAATTCTTTGAAAATCTCATGTTTACCGTAACAGACTCAGCAGATTCCACTGGCCGCAAGTCAAAAGATTAACGTTAGATTTCTCTGCATACTAGACATTAATGCACCTTTTTGTTCAATGAGCTACTTTAGCATACGGAATAGAAAGTTCCACTCTGTGATTTTGTCTTCAGCTAGCTGAGTTATAGGCACTTCAAGTACTTTTTGGAGACTAGATTTTAAATAACTCAGTTCATAGCACTTCAGATGTTCTGCTGACATCCTGAGGGTTTCTCACACGTAGATATTCAATGCAGGTGGAATAAAACATCAGTAAAGGACCATACAAATGCTCAAATATTAAGTGTTCCTTAAAAACATACTTGGGCATTTTTTTAAAGGAAAATAAACGAGTTATAAATTTTAAAATTTGTTTGGCAGATATGGAATTAGTTAACTCTGAAATCCTGAGCTGCTACCATACAACAGGGAAGATTGTTTCTCGTGTTCTACTGAAATCATCATAATCATTTAAAAAAAACTCTTAGGTTAAATTTGATCTGGCAACTTTTCTACTTGACTAAAAGCAGGTTGTGATAAACTCCCACCACCATCACAGAGTGAGAAGAAATGAGAAAATATGAAACAACATAGAAAGAGAGAGAAAATGCAATCCTAAGAGTAGAAGTAACTGTATCTGATATTTTTTCAGTGTTCAGAGATGTCACATTTATTCAAGAGATGTGTTCAGTTAGGATTTCTCATAACTGCAAACTCACATAATTCAGTGATTTCCATTGTCAACCACAACAAGGTAGCACCCCCCAGACTAACACTTCTGTTAATAAGGATAAAAGCTGGATTAGGATATAAAACAACTCTTGAAAAGCTTTGAAGAACAATCGAGGCAGACAGAACTAGAGGGGCCCAAATTCTGGGGATAAGGGAGAGAGACTTCTGAGTCCCACATTCCTCTCTGCAGTTGTCCTAAGCGTTTTGCCAAGTCCCTGGGTGAGGAGGCAGGGCAGAAAGTGGAGGCCTAGAGCCAACAGAGGTCTCATGCTGGGGAGACAGAGGCTGGTGCTGGGACTCTCCAAGAACTGAACTTGAGGGGAAAAAAATAACTGCAGACAAGTGAGTGGGAGACTGCATGAAGTTTACCACCAAGGCTTTTGACTACTTCCTAAACTATGGGGTGTTCAGGAAGAGACATCCAGAAACCAAACAGCAGGCTATAGTTGGAGATCTGAAGGACTGAGCAAATATTTCAGCAGTTTAATAGTTCTAGGGAAGACGAAGCAACAGTTTAGAGATTAACACATTGGATGACTCCAAAGGACGCTCAGAGATTTTCAGTTAAGATCCGAGAAAGAATACCCCCCTAAGAGCGTATGCCCATAGACATATGTCTATGCTTTAGAGATAAGAGCTGATCAAAGAAAGTTCAAACTTCGCAAAGCCCCAAACCTTTCCTTGACTGGTCCAGGATGATCCACCAAAAGAGTCTATGCCTTCGTGAAGATGAATCCTCTTTTTAAGAAGATCATCAGGCAGAAACTCTACAATTTTTATGACTAAAAATTACTAAACGTGTCTATAAAGTGCACAAAATCCAAAATAAAAAATACAGGCAGTAAAAATAGATTGACAGTTGATGAAAAGATGGGGACTTTCCAGACCTGGAATCTATAAGAAGGTCAACTTAAAATTTTAGAACTAAAGAAATACAGTAACTGAAAATAAGAATGAAAGAAGTAGAATAATTAATGTATTAAATATGGCAGAAGACAAAATTAGGAAACTAAAAAAAAAAAAAACAATGCTTTAAACACATAGAAATAGGATGGGAAATTCAGGAAAGAGTATAAATGATATAGAGGATATACTGAAAAAAATCTAAAATACATTTAACTTAAGTCCAAGAGAAAGAGGAGAATAAAACAGAAGAAATATGTGAAATACGATTGCATGAGAATTTTCCAAAACTGGCAAAGACATCAACTTACAGTTCAAGCAGCTTGATGGGTCCTAATCAGAAGAAATAAAAAGAAAATCACACCTGCATGTATTATATAAAACTGCTGAACAAAGATAAATATAAAATCTTCAAAGCAGCCAGAGTATCACATTTTTTTTCAACAGAGCAAAAAGAAGAATAATACCAGATTTTTCAGTAGAAAGAATAACAGCAGGAAGAAAAAGAAATTACATTTTAATTTTTTCCAGGTTTATTGAGATATAATTGACATATAGCTTATAACTGTAATGTATACAACATAATTATCTGATATGCGTATATATTGCAAAATGATTACCACAGTAACATTACTTAACAAAAGCATCCCCTCACATAGTTACCGTGTGTGCGTGTGTGTGCGTGTGTGTATGCATGTGTCTGTGTGTATGTGTGTGTGTATGTGTGTGTGTGTGTGTCTGTGTATGTGTGTATGCTCTGAGAACTTTTCAGATTTACTCTCTTAGCATTTAGCAGTATTTTTAACTATAGTCACCATGCTTTACATTAGATGCCCAGGACTTATTCATCTTATAACTGGAAGTTTGTACCCTTTGACCATCTTTACCCATTATTTCACCTTCCTCGCCCCTAGCAAACACCAATCTACTCTGTTTCTATGAGTTCAGTATTTTTAAGATTCTGCTTATGTAAGGTCATGCAATGTTTGTCTTTTTCTTTCTGACTTATTTCACTTAGCTACCCTCAAGTTTCATCCATGTTGTCAAAATTGGCTGGATTTCTTTCTTTTTTATGGCTGAATAACATTTATATATAGGTATATTAATATATTATTATATGTATCACATTTTCTTTATCAGTTCATCTGTCAGTGGACTCTCAAGTTATTTCCATGTCGAGTCTATTATGAATAATGTTGCAATGAACATGGGGGTGCTGAAAACATTTTGAGATAGACATTTCATTTCCTTTGGATATATCCTCATAATTGGGATTGCTGGATCATATGGTAGTTTTATTTTATTTTTTTGAGAAACCTCATACTGTTTTCCATAGTGACTGCATCAATTTACATTTCCACCAACTGTGCACAAGGGTTCCTTTTCTCCACATCCTTGTCAGCATCTGTAATCTCTTATTATTATTTTTTTAATAATAGTCATTTTAACAGGTGTGAGGTGATAGCTCATTGTGGTTTTGATCTCCATTTCCTTGATTATTAGTGGTGTTAAGCATTTTTCCATGTACCTGTTGGCCATTTACATTTCTCCTTTGGAAAAAATGTCTGTTCAAGTCTTTTGTCCATTTTTCAATTGGATTTTTTTGCTATTGAGCTGTATGACTTCCTTGCATATTTTGAATATAAAACACATATCAGATATATGATTTGCAAATGTATTTTCCCATTCCATATGTTGCCTTTTCATTTTGTTGATTGTTTCTTCTGCTGTGCAGAAGCTTTTTAGTTTGATGTAATTGCACGTCACATGTTTATTTTTGGTTTTGTTGCCTGTGCTTTTGGTGTCATATCCAAAAACTTATTGCTAAAATCAATGTCAAGGAGCTTTTTCCCTGTGTTGTCTTCCAGGAGTTTTATGATTTCAGGTCTTTATCCATTTTGAGTTAATTTTTGTAAGTGGTGTAAGATAGGGATCCAGTTTTATTCATTTGCATGTGGATATCCAGTTTTCCCAGCACTATTTATTAAAAAGACTATTTTCCCCCATTGAGTATTCTTGGCTCCTTGTCAAACATTAGTTGACTGTATATGCATGGGTTTATTTCTGGACTCTCAATTCTGTCCCATTGGTCTCATGTGTCTATTTTTATGCTGGCAACATACTTTTTTGATTGCCTGAGTTTTGTAGTGTAGTTTAAAATCAAGAAGTGTGATGCCTCCAGTTTTGTTCTTCTTCCTCAAGATTGCTTTGACTGTTTGGGGTCTTTCACATTTCCATATGAATTTTAGGCTTGTTTTTTCTATTTCTGTGAAGAATATTATTGAAATTTTGATAAGGATTTCATTGAAATCTATAGCTTTGGCTATTATGGACAGTTTAACAATATTAAGTCTTCCGATACATGACTATGGGATATATTTCCATTTATTTGTGTCTTCTATTTTATTTCTCAGTATCTTATAGTTTTCACTGTACAGATCTTTCTTCTCCATGGTTAATTTTATTCCTAAGCATTTTAACATTTTTGATACTATTGTGAATGGGATTGTTTTCTTTATTTCTTTTTCAGATAAGTTGTTGTTAGTATATAGGAATACAATTAATTTTTATATGCTGGTTTTTTTTATCCTGCAGGTTTACTGCATTTGTTTATAAGTTCTAGAAGGTTTTTTTTTTTTTTTTTTTGGTGGAGTCTTTAGAGTTTTCTATGTCTAAGACCATGTCATCTGCAAGCATAGACAATTTTAATTCTTCCTTTTCAATTTGGATGCATTTATTTCTTTTTCTTCCCTGATTACTGTGGCCTGGACTTTCAGTACTACTATGTTGATTAGGAGTGGTGAGAGTTGACACACTTGTGTTGTTCCTGATCTTAGAGGAAGAACTTTCAGCTCTTAGCTGTGGGTCTGTCATATATGGCCTTTATTATTTTGAGGCATGGTTTTCTACTTCTATTTTGTTGAGAAATTTTTATCATAAAAAATGATACATTTCATCAAATGCTTTTTCTGTATCTGTTGATTTCATCATACGATTTTTATCTTTCATTCTGTTAATGTGATATATCACATATATTGATTTGTATATGTTGAACCATCCTTGCATCCCAGGTACAAATTCCACTTCATTATGGTGTATGATCCTTTCATTGTTTCAATGAATTCTGTTTGCTAGTATTTTGTTGAGAATTCTTGTATCTATATTCATCAGGGATATTGGCCTTTAGTTTTCTATTCTTGTAGATCCTCATCTGCCTTTGGTAGCAGGGTAATGCTGGCTCTGTAAAATGAATTTGGGTGTGTTCTCTCCTCTTTAATTTTTGGAAGAGTTTGAGAAGGATTGGTATTAATTCTTCTTTAAATGTTTGGTGGAATTCATCAGTGAAACTATTTGGTCCTGAACTTTTACTTGTTGGGAGTATTTTTATTACTGACTCAAATCTTCTTATTTGTTGTTGGTCTATTCATATTTTCTGTTTCTTCATGATTCAGTATTGGTATGTTTATGTCTCCAGAAATTTATCCATTTTCTGGGTTGTCCAATTTGTTGGTATATAACTGTTTGTAGTGGTCTCTTATGATCCTTTGTATTTCTGTGGCATCTGTTGTAATGTCTCCTCTTTCATTTATAATTATATTTATTTCAGTCATTTCTCTTTTTTATTAGTCAAGTTTATCTTTTAAAGAACAAAGTCTTAGTTTTGTTAATCTCTTCTATTCTTGTCTCTTTTTCTTGGTTTCATTTATTTCTGCTCTCTATTTATCATTTCCTTCTTTACACTAAATTCAGACTTAGTTTCTTCTTTTTCTAGTTCTTTGAGGTGTAATGTTAGGTTGTTTATTTGAAGTCTTTCTTTTTTTTTTTTTGATACATTCATTTATAACTCTACACGTCCCTCTTAGAACTGCTTTGGCTGCATCCCATAAGTTTTAGTATGTTGTGTTTCCATTTTCATTTGTCTCAAGATATTTTTTGAGTAAAATACATATGCACAAATGAGTGTGTATAAAACTGGTGAAATCTGAATAAGATTGGTAGATTATGTTAATATCAGTTTTCTGGTTTTAATATTATACTTTAATTTTGCATAATGTTACCATTGGAGGAAAGTGAGGGAAGAGTATACAAGAAATCTCTGTATTGTATCTTAGGACTTCAGGTGACCCTACTACCAAAACAAAATAAAAAAATACAGCATTCGGATAATTAAAAGCCAAGTCTCAGAGTAGGAAAAGATAATTGTGACACATATGTAACAGTGATATCATACCCAGGTCTATCTAGATCTAGATCTAGACACAGATATAAATATGGATATAGAAATAGATGTACATATATATGTACATACATGTGTATATACATATATTTAAATTTCTACAAATGAATAAGAAGAAGATAGACAAACTAATAAACTGATGGCAAGGACCACAGACCGGCACTATAAACCAGGATGTATCCCAATGGATTAAAGGTATAAGAAAAGGTGCTAAATGATAATCATTAGTCAACAGGCAAGTACAAATTAAAACCACGGTAAGGTACCATTACACACCAACCAGAATGGCTAAAATGAAGACAAACAAAAATTTCAAAATGTAAAGTGGTATGAAGCGATAGCAAGGATGTGAGGTGACTGGAAGTCTCAGACACTATTGATGGTAGTACTCTATGACCCTTACTATATGACACAGCAGTATCACTCCTTCATACACATTGAACACAAATGAGTCCATATTTGCACCAAAAGGCACATGCAAGAATCTTTAGAGCAGCTTCTCTGTTGGATTGTCTCCTGCCAACTGAGCATCACTCTCTGATCTCCCTCTGAAATGCAGAAAAGAAGCTTAGGATGACATTTTCCGGAATCCCATTCCTGATATTATTCAGGGTTAAGTTTTGTCAATGAGAGTAACTCACAGTGGAAGGTGAAGAGGAGTGGAGGCCCTCTTCTCACAGGAATCTCACAGCAACTGGTTGACCTTGATGTGCAGTTGGATGTATGACTCAGAGCATCTTCTCAGGGAGCAGCTGGGCATCTTACTTGCTGCTGCTGACTGAGACAGTTGATGGGTGTGTTCTCGCAGACCTGGAGAAGCGTGCAGCGTTCCTGGGGGCCTTTGACAACTACCTGCCTTGGTGCTTCAGGTGGAGTCTCCAGGATCTGCTTCCCAAACTTTCTTCTTCACCTGTGCTTACATTTTTTGGCAATTTCCTTATATTTATCCTATGATTCCTCCTCTGCCACCACCCCTGCCAAGCTCTCACGAAGTTTGTGTAAATTCTAATTTACATACGAAACCACTTTATTCTCATGATTATTAGGGTGGCCTTATTTTCTCGAGTAAGTCCAGATTGTTACTAACACCCCAAACAACCAAATTTCCATCAGTGAAAGTTGGATAAAAAATCATAAGATACATTCCAACTACGGAAGACTATATAGTTATGGTTCTCAACTGGGGGTAACTTTGTTCCTCACTGTACATTGGAGAATGTCTGGAGATATTTTTGGTTGTCACACCTTGGGACACTACTGCCGGCATTTTATGACTAGAGGCCAGCATTCCTGCTAAACACCTTACTCTGCATTCATAGAACAGTCTCTAACAGTCCAAAATGTGAAGAGTGCCTAGGTTGCGAAGCCTGCTATATAGCAATAACAAACAATGTGCCTCTGCTATAATACTCAACACCCAGAGAGAATCTCAGACATAATGTGGAGCAAAATAGCCAGATGAAATTAGTATATAATGTATGATTCCATTTAGATGAAATTTAGAAATTGCCAAAAATAAATCTATGGTTGCATTTTGACAAGAGAGAAAGGACCAGGAGAATGCGAGGGTGTGGTTTGGAAGGCTGGTCTGTATCTTGATCATCATGGTGGTGTCTCATGTAGAGAATAGGCAGATAATAGCTTCTTGAAAGACAGGAGGTGAAAAATTCAAAGCCTGGGTGTGTGGACATTAGGGCAGGCCATGTTAGCACAGAGGATGGCCATTGGACCGAGAGCAGCAGTGAAGGCATAGGGTGAGGTGCAAAGAACTTGGAACTTGAATATAGCAATTGCACTCAAAGGTCTTAAAAACCAGTTCAAAAAAGTCTAAATTATTATTTTTTGGGGGGAGCTGGGTAAAGAGGTTTAATAGATTGAGATAGCTCAAGATTTCTTACTACCTACATGCACATATATAACTTGTCTAATATGTCTTATTTTATATATCTGTTTATATATGTGGTTTATTTGATTATTTTCCTTAATAAATCTTTGTGGTAAGAGTACTTGTCCTATATGGCTGATATTTTTCTTGGAATGCTTACAAGAAAGGGAGATAATGTCATTTGGTGAAATTATATAAAAAGAATCACCCTAGGAAGTTTAAGAAAAATATTATAAAGTGCTACACTCATGAATCAAATAATTCTTTCCCAAAGATTCATGCTTGTAGCTTTGGTGACACAATATAGACTTTGAAAATATTGTTTCTGCTTATTACTTCATCTCAAAATATTTTCCCAAGATAAAATATTGTATATCTGTTATAACAGTGATGGCTTGAATATATAAAGTTGAAGTCATTTAACTGTTATTAGTGGTTCATGGCATTAGATAGTGACCAATTCTCCTGATAACAACACTGTTTCCTGATTAATCAGTTCCACATATACCTGCACATTTTTTTTAATTAATTTATTTATTTATTTATTTATTTATTTATTTTTTTCCACACACACTGTATTTTATTTTTACAAGAGATAAATAGACTGACACCAAGCATTGTACATGGATGACTACAACAAAAGCAACAATGATTGCCATTACCAAACATGAAACACACTCATACTATGTCATAATATTGACATTCAGTCCAGTAATCCTCCACTGTAACAGCTCTTTTACTTTGCAGTGAAAATTGATTTGTATATTCTTTGCCTCTGAGTCCTTGTGGGATTTTTTCTTTTTTTTAAATTCAACCAGAAAGTCACAAAAATTATACTCATCCTCATCAGTTCACTCAGTCCCATGTAATTAATTTTTTTTTTTTCATCTTGATCTTTTGTTAGCACTTTTATGAGCTCATCAGTTTTTCATTAGAGTTCTGAAAATGCTTATTCATTCAGTTCAGCAGTACAGTCAGGTACCAGAAACCTGTACTTGTCAGAGTCTTTTCCATGAATTTCCTGAAGATGAAACCCTTTTATAGGAACATATTTACAAAAGCATCAGAGTACACCCAGAACTGTCTGTAAATGACAAGACTTAAAAATGACCACAGTTAAAGATTTGATGAAAGTTCATAATAATGCAGTTGACAAGAAAATTAGTTATTTCTGAGATATACATTTTAAAGTAATAACTAGGATTATGACTTATAACATTATACCAGAACATATAAGATTTTTAGAAATTTCATGTAATGTCTGAAACATTTATATTAACATATTTCCATACAAATAACCCAATGAAAGTTTAGTATTAGTTGTTTTGTTTGTTTGTTTATACTGCAGGTTCTTATTAGTCATCAATTTTATACACATCAGTGTATACATGTCAATCCCAATCGCCCAATTCAGCACACCACTATCCCCACCCCACCGCTGTTTTCCCCCCTCAGTGTCCATATGTCTGTTCTCTACATCTGTGTCTCAACTTCTGCCCTGCAAACTGGCTCATCTGTACCATTTTTCTAGGTTCCACATACATGCGTTAATATACGATATTTGTTTTTCTCTTTCTGACTTACTTCACTCTGTATGACAGTCTCTAGATCCATCCACGTCTCAACAAATGACTCAATTTCGTTCCTTTTTATGGCTGAGTAATATTCCATTGTATATATGTACCACAACTTCTTTATCCATTCGTCTGTTGATGGGCATTTAGGTTGCTTCCATGACCTGGCTATTGTAAATAGTGCTGCAATGAACATTCGGGTGCATGTGTCTTTTTGAATTACGGTTTTCTCTGGGTATATGCCTAGTAGTGGGATTGCTGGGTCATATGGTAATTCCATTTTTAGTTTTTTAAGGAACCTCCATATTGTTCTCCATAGTGGCTGTATCAATTTACATTCCCACCAACAGTGCAAGAGGGTTCCCTTTTCTCCACACCCTCTCCAGCATTTGTTGTTTGTAGATTTTCTGATGATGCCCATTCTAACTGGTGTGAGGTGATACCTCATTGTAGTTTTGATTTGCATTTCTCTAATAATTAGTGATGTTGAGCATCTTTTCATGTGCTTCGTGGCCATCTGTATGTCTTCTTTGGAGAAATGTCTATTTAGGTCTTCTGCCCATTTTTGGATTGGGGTGTTTGTTTCTTTAATATTGAGCTGAATGAGCTGTTTATATATTTTGGAGATTAATCCTTTGTCCGTTGATTCGTTTGCAAATATTTTCTCCCATTCTGAGGGTTGTCTTTTCGTCTTGTTTATGGTTTCCTTTGCGGTGCAAAAGCTTTGAAGTTTCATTAGGTCCCATTTGTTTATTTTTGTTTTTATTTCCATTACTCTAGGAGGTGGATCGAAAAAGATCTTGCTGTGATTTATGTCAAAGAGTGTTCTTCCTATGTTTTCCTCTAAGAGTTTTATAGTGTCCAGTCTTACATTTAGGTCTGTAATCCATTTTGAGTTTATTTTTGTGTATGGTGTTAGGGAGTATTCTAATTTCATTCTTTTACATGTAGCTGTCCAGTTTTCCCAGCACCACTTATTGAAGAGACTGTCTTTTCTCCATCGTATATCTTTGCCTCCTTTGTCATAGATTAGTTGCCCATAGGTGCGTGGGTTTATCTCTGGGCTTTCTATCTTGTTCCATTGATCTATTTTTCTGTTTTTGTGCCAGTACCATATTGTCTTGATTACTGTAGCTTTGTAGTATAGTCTGAAGTCAGGGAGTCTGATTCCTCCAGCTCCGTTTTTTTCCCTCAAGACTGCTTTGGCTATTCGGGGTCTTTTGTGTCTCCATACAAATTTTAAGATGATTTGTTCTAGCTCCGTAAAAAATGCCATTGGTAATTTGATAGGGATTGCATTGAATCTGTAGATTGCTTTGGGTAGTATAGTCATTTTCACAATGTTGATTCTTCCAATCCAAGAACATGGTATATCTCTCCATCTGTTGGTATCATCTTTAATTTCTTTCATCAGTGTCTTATAGTTTTCTGCATACAGGTCTTTTGTCTCCCTAGGTAGGTTTATTCCTAGGTATTTTATTCTTTTTGTTGCAATGGTAAATGGGAGTGTTTCCATAATTTCTCTTTCAGATTTTTCATCATTAGTGTATAGGAATGCAAGAGATTTCTGTGCATTAATTTTGTATCCTGCAACTTTACCATATTCATTAATTAGCTCTAGCAGTTTTCTGGTGGCAGTTTTAGGATTCTCTATGTATAGTATCATGTCATCTGCAAACAGTGACACTTTTACTTCTTCTTTTCCAATTTGTATTCCTTTTATTTCTTTTTCTTCTCTGATTGCCGTGGCTAGGACTTCCAGAACTATGTTGAATAATAGTGGTGAGAGTGGACATCCTTGTCTCGTTCCTGATCTTAGAGGAAATGCTTTCAGTTTTTCACCGTTGAGAATGATGTTTGCTGTGGGTTTGTCATATATGGCCTTTATTATGTTGAGGTAGGTTCCCTCTATGCCCACTTTCTGGAGAGTTTTTATCATAAATGGGTGTTGAATTTTGTCAAAAGCTTTTTCTGCATCTATTGAGATGATCATATGGTTTTTATTCTTCAATTTGTTAATATGGTGTATCACATTGATTGATTTGCGTATATTGAAGAATCCTTGCATCCCTGGGATAAATCCCACTTGATCGTGGTGTATGATCCTTTTAATATGTTGTTGGATTGTGTTTGCTAGTATTTTGTTGAGGATTTTTGCGTCTATATTCATCAGTGATATTGGTCTGTAATTTTCTTTTTTTGTAGTGTCTTTGTCTGGTTTTGGTATCAGGGTGATGGTGGCCTCATAGAATGAGTTTGGGAGTGTTCCTTCCTCTGCAATTATTTGGAAGAGTTTGAGAAGGATAGGTGTTAGCTCTTCTCTAAATGTTTGATAGAATTCACCTGTGAAGCCATCTGGTCCTGGACTTTTGTTTGTTGGAAGATTTTTAATCACAGTTTCAAGTTCATTACTTGTGATTGGTCTGTTCATATTTTCTGCTTCTTCCTGGTTCAGTCTTGGAAGGTTATACCTTTCTAAGAATTTGTCCATTTCTTCCAGGTTGTCCATTTTATTGGCATAAAGTCGCTTGTAGTAGTCTCTTAGGATGCTTTGTATTTCTGCAGTGTCTGTTGTAACTTCTCCTTTTTCATTTCTGATTTTATTGATTTGAGTCCTCTCCCTCTTTTTCTTGATGAGTCTGGCTAATGGCTTATCAATTTTGTTTATCTTCTCAAAGAACCAGCTTTTAGTTTTATTGATCTTTGCTATTGTTTTCTTTGTTTCTATTTCATTTATTTCCGCTCTGATCTTTATGATTTCTTTCCTTCTGCTAACTTTGGGTTTTGTTTGTTCTTCTTTCTCTAGTTTCTTTAGGTGTAAGGTTAGATTGTTTACTTGAGATTTTTCTTGTTTCTTTAGGTAGGCTTGTATAGCTATAAACTTCCCTCTTAGAACTGCTTTTGCAGCATCCCATAGGTTTTGGGTTGTCGTGTTTTCATTGTCATTTGTCTCTAGGTATTTTTTGATTTCCTCTTTGATTTCTTCAGTAATCTCTTGGTTATTTAGTAACGTATTGTTTAGCTTCCATGTGTTTGTGTTTTTTACGTTTTTTCCCCTGTAATTCATTTCTAATCTCATAGCGTTGTGGTCAGAAAAGATGCTTGATATGATTTCAATTTTCTTAAATTTACTGAGGCTTGATTTGTGACCCAAGATGTGATCTATCCTGGAGAATGTTCCGTGCGCACTTGAGAAGAACGTGTAATCTGCTGTTTTTGGATGGAATGTCCTATAGATATCAATTAAATCTATCTGGTCTATTGTGTCATTTAAAGCTTCTGTTTCCTTATTTATTTTCATTTTGGATGATCTGTCCATTGGTGTAGGTGAGGTGTTAAAGTCCCCCACTATTATTGTGTTACTATCAATTTCCTCTTTTATAGCTGTTAGCAATTGCCTTATGTAATGAGGTGCTCCTATGTTGGGTGCATATATATTTATAATTGTTATATCTTCTTCTTGGATTGATCCCTTGATCATTATGTAGTGTCCTTCCTTGTCTCTTGTAACATTCTTTATTTTAAAGTCTATTTTATCTGATATGAGTATAGCTACTCCAGCTTTCTTTTGATTTCCATTTGCATGGAATATCTTTTTCCATCCCCTCACTTTCAGTCTGTATGTGTCCCTAGGTCTAAAGTGGGTCTCTTGTAGACAGCATATATATGGGTCTTGTTTTTGTATCCATTCAGCAAGCCTGTGTCTTTTGGCTGGAGCATTTAATCCATTCACGTTTAAGGTAATTATCGATATGTATGTTCCTATGACCATTTTCTTAATTGTTTTGGGTTTGTTTTTGTAGGTCCTTTTCTTCTCTTGTGTTTCCCACTTAGAGAAGTTCCTTTAACATTTGTTGTAGAGCTGGTTTGGTGGTGCTGAATTCTCTTAGCTTTTGCTTGTCTGTAAAGCTTTTGATTTCTCCATCAAATCTAAATGAGATCCTTGCCGGGTAGAGTAATCTTGGTTGTAGGTTCTTCCCTTTCATCACTTGAAGTATATCATGCCACTCCCTTCTGGCTTGTAGAGTTTCTGCTGAGAAATCAGCTGTTAACCTTATGGGAGTTCCCTTGTATGTTATTTGTCGTTTTTCCCTTGCTGCTTTCAATAATTTTTCTTTGTCTTTAATTTTTGCCACTTTGATTACTATGTGTCTCGGCGTGCTTCTCCTTGGGTTTATCCTGTATGGGACTCTCTGCACTTCCTGGACTTGGGTGGCTATTTCCTTTCCCATGTTAGGGAAGTTTTCGACTATAATCTCTTCAAATATTTTCTCTGGTCCTTTCTCTCTCTCTTCTCCTTCTGGGACCCCTATAATGCGAATGTTGTTGCTTTTAATGTTGTCCCAGAGGTCTCTTAGGCTGTCTTCATTTCTTTTCATTCTTTTTTCTTTAGTCTGTTCCGCAGCAGTGAATTCCACCATTCTGTCTTCCAGGTCACTTATCCGTTCTTCTGCCTCAGTTATTCTACTATTGATTCCTTCTAGTGTAGTTTTCATTTCAGTTATTGTATTGGTCATCTCTGTTTGTTTGTTCTTTAATTCTTCTAGGTCTTTGTTAATCATTTCTTGCATCTTCTCAATCTTTGCCTCCATTCTTATTCCAAGGTCCTGGATCATCTTCACTATCATTATTCTGAATTCTTTTTCTGGAAGATTGCCTATCTCCACTTCATTTAGTTGTTTTTCTGGGGTTTTTTCTTGTTCCTTCATCTGGTATATAGCCCTCTGCCTTTTCATCTTGTCTATCTTTCTGTAAATGTGGTTTCTGTTCCACAGGCTGCAGGACTGTAGTTTTTCTTGCTTCTGCTGTCTGCCCTCTGGTGGTTGAGGCTATCTAAGAGGCTTGATGGGAGGCTCTGGAGGTGGGTAGAGCTGACTGTTGCTCTGGCATTCAGAGCTCTGTAAAACTTTAATCCACTTGACTGTTGCTGGGTGGGGCTGGGTTCCCTCCCTGTTGGTTGTTTTGCCTGAGGCAACCCAACACTGGAGCCTACCCGGGCTCTTTGGTGGGGCTAATGGCAGACTCTGGGAGGGCTTACGCCAAGGAGTACTTCCCAGAACCTCCGCTGCCAGTGTCCTTGTCCCCACGGTGAAACAGAGCCAGCCCCCGCCTCTGCAGGAGACCCCCCAACACCAGCAGTTATGTCTGGTTCAGTCTCCCCCAGGGTCACTGCTCCTTCCCCTGGGTCCCGATGCACACACTATTTTGTGTACGCCCTCCAAGAGTGGGGTCTCTGTTTCCCCCAGTCCTGTCAAAGTCCTGCAATCAATTCCCACTAGGCTTCAAAGTCTGATTCTCTATGAATTCCTCCTCCCGTTGCCGGACCCCCAGGTTGGGAAGCCTGACGTGGGGCTCAGAACGTTCACTCCAGTGGGTGGACTTCTGTGGTATAAGTGCTCGCCAGTCTGTGAGTCACCCACCCAGCAGTTATGGGATTTGGTTTTACTCTGATTGCGCCCCTCCTACCGTCTCACTGTGGCTTCTCCTCTGTGCTTGGACGTGGGGTATCCTCCTCGGTGAAGTCCAGTGTCTTCCTGTCGATGATTGTCCAGCAGCCAGTTGTGATTCTGGTGCTCTCGCAAGAGGGAGTGAGAGCACGTCCTTCTACTCCGCCATCTTGGTTAATCTCCTACCTGCACATTTTTGATAGAATTTTGGTCCTATTAAATTTGTCTTCTATCTATTTAAGGAGGTGTTACAAAAAGTATGTATTAAAAATTATACAATCACACAGATACACACAGATGAGACAGTAGCTGAAGTTCTGATGAGTTAAAGTAAAATTATTGAACTAAATCACTGCCTTTTTGCACATGAAAATTCAAGTGAATAATATTTATTGGTCTTATTTTGGGAGGCTTTTTACCATATTACAGCAAAATTTAAAGCAAAAGAAAAAATATGTTGGCTTACTACATTTATTGAGAACATAGGGAATAAAGTAATCTTTAAAAACGATGGTTTACATCGTTAGATTAAGAATGCATATAAGGAAGGGGTTTGCTACTGCTATCTGTTAACTACTGTTAACTACTGCTATCTTTACTAAGATAATTTGTGGCTCACACAACTGTGTGCTTGGTAGTTATTTTAATGCCTCTAAATGTTGAAACACCATAAGTTTTGTGATTGATTCTCAAATTATTCACAGTCTCAGAATCACATGGTGTTGATTTTATGTATTTATGGAAACAATAAAATTATTCTTTTGTCTTTTTGTTAGTGATATTTTAGCTGTATAGAAATTGCAGTGCCTCCTACCATATCGAATAGATCCAAGATTATTTACAGATATAAAGTATGTTATAAATTGGCTTATATAGTGCATGTTTTATTATCTATTACTCTTGAGATATCCAAAACAAAGTCTCCTTCACTACCCTGAATAATTACAATTTAGTATATCATACATGATAGAAAACCTG
Organism: Eubalaena glacialis; assembly: GCF_028564815.1. NCBI lineage: Eukaryota > Metazoa > Chordata > Mammalia > Artiodactyla > Balaenidae > Eubalaena > Eubalaena glacialis. The sequence goes on along the minus strand of NC_083735.1, from coordinate 4,568,129 downwards.
TGGAATTACATCCACTATTTTTAAGAATAATCAATTTTCAGAACATGCTCTCAGGTAAAAGTAAAATATGTTGTATTTACTATTTTCAATTAAGTTCTGTTTCTTTATCTTATTTTGTGTGAAAAACTAATAGTTACCAGAATAAACAGCCTATGGAGTAAAAGTCAGTTAAGTGACAATGTTTATTAAATGTTGAAGCATTCTATTTTGTCTACAAGAGAAGTACAGATTAAAATGGATTTGCTAATAGTTGCCATAGTAATGTTATTGATTTAAAATACATACTAGACAACATTTTAACATTTGTTTTTTGAGATTGACATAGCAGCATTATAGAGAGGTCACGCGATGATTACCTGTCATCATTTAAAGTCTAGTTTATATAAACATTCCCAAAAAAGGGTGCCTAAAGGAGTCATCACGAAAGAATAAACGGCTTCTCACTAAGAAGTAAACTCAAAGCTCAGGTCTGTAATTTTATTAGAGAAAACAAAAATCGATATGTCGGTGTGTGTCTGTGTGACTCCAATATAGCTAACTGCTGGGTGTGGACCAAGCTTAATAAGGCCAACTTTTGGTTACTCTTCAATGCCAGTCATTTCATGTATGCTTTAAAAAAAACCCTCCTCCTTCTCAGTCCTTGGCATTTATTTGATAATATCAAGAAGGACGTCCCCACGAGCATAATGTTCTGTTCAGTAGCTCTGGCCAAACGTGCAGGAGGGCCCTAGGCTTTGGCTGGGAGGAGCCAGGTAGCCTGGCCTTGGGGAGACCCTGCTGAGGTCTGGAGAGGCTGATTCACATTTCACTTGAGGCTGCAAGAAATTCAGTGGCAAATTACAGTAGACTGGACAAAAGTGAAGTACTTCATGGGTCTGTAATGTGACTTGTCACTGGTTCATAATCATAATCGCCACCTATCATCAGACAATCCATCAGGCTCTGGCAGTCTAATAATAGGTATTTTTTCACACATCATGGCCATTATTATAGTGATAAACCTGTTATTCCCAGGGACGCATGTTCATTGCTTTGCCATTTACATACCCATTATGTGAGTAACGACTATTATATGCTGAGCCCATAATACATACTGGGCACCACGCGTTCTCATTTGTCCATGGCGATGTGGTCCCCCTGGCCTTCTTCTGGCTCCTCAAACACACCATGTTTAAGCCCATTTTGGGGCCTCTGCCCTTGGTGTTCTGTCTGCCTGGTGGAGTCATCACTACTCTGCACCTGGCTGGATCCTTCCTGGCATTCAGGTGTAACTTCAAGGTCATCTCACCACAAAGACCTTGCTTGACATTCTAAATAGCTAGTAGTTCACTTTCTATCCCATTGCCTTACTTTAATGTATCACTATCTTTTGTTTCACTGTTTGCTGTCTGTCCTGTCACTAGAGCATATAATGTAGGAATTCCTTTGTTTAGTTCGTTACTATATCCCAGACATTGTGCCCTCAATAAATATCTGTTGAAAGAATGAAGGAATACATCAATGCTCTCAGTACCTACATCAACTCGGTCCTTTCAGTAGCTCTGTGAGATAAGTGCTGGTATTTCCATGTCACAGAGGAGAAAACTGAAACCAAGAATGGTTGAATGAGTTGTCTGAATGTCTTCAATTTTTCAATGATCATAGAATTATATCAGCCCCGCCCTTCTCTGGGGCACATATTTCTGTTTCTTCTAATGGTTCATAAGACGGGGGGCAGCTGCCATCCCTGGCAGCTGCCACCATGCGAGTTTGCTTGTGCTTTGTAAGAGCTGCCCCTGGTACTCTTCACGGTGTTGCTTTCACCACACCTCCGACCTATGTTTAAGGGGTAATTAGCAGGAATAGCTCACTTACCTTTGCTCTCTGATAGATGAAGATATGGGCCAGACCAGAGCACGTACTGTTGGCAAGTTTGGACCATTTCTGTGCTCATCTGTCTCTCTTCACATCACGCCTGAACCGACGAGTGAATCCATAACACCTTCCTTTTGCCTTATTCAGGGGCAGACTAATAGGTAAAGCCCCATACAGTCCAAGTAAGACTCTAGCCTTCAGGTACCTGTTCCCCCATCACATGTTTTCTTTCTGCTCCAACCTCACCTTCATAGCTCACTTCTGGACAGTCACCTCTGACACTTTCTTTCTCATTCAATGAGTTTAGTTAAATGTGTTTCAATGTCTGTATATTCTCAGGATGAAAGAAACATATTTATTTTTATGTATGAAAACAAATGCAAGAAATGTTTATTATCATTGTTCTCTCTGCATTAAATATGCATATCAGTTGATGAAATTGAGAGTAATTTTTGCAGGAAAAATAAAATGACCTGGAGATTTTTTTCAATGTTCTCACTCCCCATGACACATTTTTAATCCCAGCATAGTCATAGACTAAATTCTTATAAATTAGTTATATGTGATACCAATAGCAGATTCCACTATCCTAAAATTTGGGGAAATGTAATTAATTAGAGAGAAGTATTAAATCTTATCATCAGCAAGTATTGAACACTTTCCTTTGCCACTCAGCGAACCAGCTTCTACATGATCTTAGACAATTGTGCATTTGGAAAACATCATCGGAGAAAGACTATACTTGAACATCTTTGGAGTTAACAGTTACTGTTAATAACTGACACAGTAGTTACACTCTAATTAGTTGATCTGTCAATACTTGTTTCCCAGCTAAAACAACATTGTCTATTCTCCAACAGTAAAAGTTAAAGCAAGCAAACAAACAAAAAAATGCAAAACTGAGGTTCTCTCATGAGTCTTCAGAAGTAGATGTTCTAAAGGAACAGAGAGTTTGCTCAAGATCCTTTGGATAAACCAGTGACGGCATCGGGCAGGCTGCTTCTGCCTAAAAGCACTCTGATGCTGGAAGCCACTAATTGCAATATGTTTATTTGCAAGTTTTTGTTCTTCATCCTCTAGGCTATTTTCTTTCCTCTACTGGTATAAAGTTCTAAATTATTAGTAGACACCCTTCTCCTTAAATCATAGTATTCCCAATACTCTTGTCTTGATAATCACCAGGTATGTGAAGTCACTGATTCACCAGTGACTTCATGATCATTAAAAAATGATCATTAAAAAAAAGTACAAGACGGAATTCTGCTTAAAGGGGTCAAAATACAACCATTATAAATATGATACAAGATCACTATCCATTGAATGAACAGTGTTGTCAGTTTGGATTGATGACAATCCCAGGAGATGATGGTCCATCCTTTAGCCCAGGCTGAAAACCCACTAGAAGAGGGAACGAATAAAGGAAAAAAATATGGTCTCTGGAGACAGCTAGGCTGTGTGTGTGTGTTTGTAGAAGGTGGTGGTCGTGGTAGGGGATGGGAACTTATATAGAAACTGCAGTTTATAAGACTGACTGATATATTACTCACAGAAGAGATAAACCTACCAAGCAAAAACATGACATGCATCACACACTGTCTGCAATGAGAGTCCCCTGATATCAACTTGATCAGACCCATATGTTCCAGGAAATAAAAGGACAGTATAGAAAAACTTCCCTATATCTCTTCATGGACACATGTTCTAATGATGAGATCACTGACTATCCCAGCACCTTGCCTATTTTATACATCCTGACCAACCCTTGCCAAGACAAACTTATGACTAACTTTAGCCACATTCTAAGATTATCCTTCCCTAACTTCTCCTATGGAATGCCCCACCATCATTTCTGTGTGTATCATCCCTTGCTGCAAACTAAATAAACCCACATTTTTTTTTGGCCACCTGTATTTTTGGTGGTCAGTAGTTGTGGCTTCTATCAATAGTTAACAAAGGTAAAATTTAGTAGAACTATAGAATGGTTATGAAATAGGCATAGATGAGCTCTAAGAGTGCAGCTTCAAATTTTTATTTAAATGGCTAGAAAATCCTGTACTAACTCATTTAAAATATTTTGCTCTTTACTGCTTTAAATTAAATCTTGAACCTGGTGAGTGGAAGGAAAATTAGATAATTTAAAAAAATGACTAAAAGGAAAATATTTATGAGAAAATATTTTTCTCCTCATTCGCATCTCTGTTTAGACGCTTTGGCAACCATAAGCATTAATGAAAATTCATACTTATGAAATAAATCTCACCTCATTTTTCTCAACCTGTATGACTGTCTTTACAACATTGATTTTTCTTTTTTAAGAGGCAAATCCAATATCCAGATGATCAATTTATCCCATTCCCTACAATAAAGACAGAGGAAAACAGGTGTAGTGTAATCAAGAGTGCTTTTTTTCCTAATAAATTCTTTTAAACTTTCAGAAAACTCTAATTTCCCTGACACTATCTGGTTGCTGACTTAATACCATCTGATGCCACAGTATTTGTTGTCTTTTTATCATACTCAGGACAAATCAGAGAAATTATGAGCTTCAGTCTAACCAAAGCAGAGCAATTACATGAATTATCTGATGTTGAAAATGTGTGTAATTTAGGCTACTACGATTACACATAAAATGATAAAAGCTACTCTACATTTTAATATCAGATTTACCATTTATCCTCTTAGGGAAGTATGCATGCATACAGTAAAGCTTAGGTAGCAATTATGAATTATAGTTAGAAACTGAATAATTGTAGTCCTGGTTTCTTACATTATTATGATGATTATTTTATTTCATTAAATAGTCTCACCAAAATTTCTAACTGCATTTTACACTGTACGACTAACAATGAACTAGAAAGAGTTGATGGTCAAGTTCTATTTCCAAATGTTTAAAATATAAGTTCTGACCCATAAACAGCACATATTTTAGAAGTTTAGGAAGGCATAGGTGAAGAGTTATATGGATTAATGTGTTCACTAAAAAGAACTAATTTTTCTTCATCCTTTAGCTACATTTGATACAACACAAAATCTATTTAGTTACAAGAATAATCATGTCCCGCACTTCATTTCCCCAAAATAAATACACTTGAGTTGAGGGGACAATGTGGAAATGCCCCATTTGCAGTGGAACCTTCTTTCTTTTTTTTTTTAATTTTTTTTTAAACTTTCTAGTTTATATTGGCATATAGCCGATTAACAATGTTGTGATAGTTTCAGGTGCACATCAAAGCGACTCAGCCATACATATACATGTATCCATTCTTCCCCAAACTCCCCTCTCGTCTAGGCTACCACATAGCATTGAGCAGAGTTCCCAACCCTTATTTCTATTTTGAGTTCATTAGTTCATTCAATTCCAGAAAATTAAATCAACTCAGGGAATGAAAATTTCATACTAAAATCTACAACAGTGAAAACTCAGTGAGTTTTTGCCCCTATTTTTAAACTGGAAAGCTTGTTAGGGTAATTCTTGGTGCATCTTTGTGCGTGGTTCATATGGTAAGGGGGATAATGCCCTTTGTTCTGAGAGTTTCAGCCTCACATTCAGTTTCCCAAACTCCTTCTTTCTTGGAAGGAACCTAAAGATGAGGACTATTTAAAATAAAGAGATCTCTGAACTCTCCTATTATTTGAAGATCAGGTCACAACACCTGCACTTAATTGTACCTTAATCATGCTGCAATTGTACCTTAATCTGTATAAGTCAGGCGGTGAATTGTGTATCCCTATGCATTTATGGTATTTATTATGGTTCAAATTCTCATTCTCTGTTGCACTGTGTAATTCAAACTTTTGAGGCATGGCTTTAAATTATGTGATTTGTTGAAATGATTAGTTTTGGCATGTTATAATGTGTAACACTCTCAGAAAATAGCTTTATTAAGTCAGCATTCACTAACTGGAATTGCACAGTCCACACTGAGATAAAAATTTCTTTCTTTAAGAGATATTTTCTGATAATATATGTAATAAATATTTAGAAAATTTTGGAAAACTTCTTAGGGAAGAAAAAAACCAAGTTAGCATGATTCCACCATCCAGAATTAACTTCTGTTAACATTTCATAAATAGTGTTCATATAGGCATTTAAAAATAGGTATTTTAAAATCTAAATTAGAATCATGATGACAATGTACACTGTAATGGTATATTACATTTTGTAACCTGCCTATTATACTTAACAGCACATTATTTTTCCAGATTCCAAAGTATTCTTGCATATGTTGCAATGCTAATTTAACCCATAATTATGAGAAAAGCATGCAGGTGGAAGTCTTAACTAGAAATGACCCATTGTCATACAGAGTTGACCAGGAGTACATGTGAAGTCCAGATGACAGCACCAATTCTTCTTTATACCATTGTCCTTGGGTCCTATTTTAAGCAGTGACAGAGTGAACACATATCAACATGTAGAAGACTCCTCCTCTGGTCTCCTTCCCTTTGTCTTTTCTGCTTCTTTTCCGTAGGTAACGACTCTGCGACACACTGCCCATCCTTTAATCCACATGCTACTATCCATATTTGCAATTCTTCAGAGAGGAGGACCTAAGAGAAAAAATTATATATATATATATAAAATAAAATTAAATATGTAAATAAATATAAATATTTATAAATTATATGTATATATGTATAGTTTGTTTTTGATATTTAAATCCTGTTGCATTAAAGAAAGACACTTCCTCAAATAGAGGTAAGGATGTTGAGCATACAAAGGGGTGACGAAGCATAGAACCCACATATATCATGATTATAATGGTGACATATTACTCCATCATGCTAACCTATTACTCTAAAATTTTAAGCTATTTCTTTTTTCCCAGTTATAAATAGTAATGCAATGGCAATTGTATTTTCGTTCAATAGTGTCCTTAAGATAAATTCCTAGAGGTGAATTATTCAATCGAGCGTATGAACATTTTCATGAAACTTAACTCACAATGCCATATGTCTACTAGAGAGATATAATTTATACTGTATGACGGTTGGCTGTATTCTATTTCCCTCCCCCTCCTCCAGCCCTGACCCTAACATCCATTCTTTGCCCCTTCCTGCTCAGCTTTCTGTCCGGGAAGTTCACTGGCAGGAATTTGATTACATCACTTAGGCTTCCCTGCTCTTCGGTTTCTAGTCGGACTCAGTCACAGGGAGACACCAGCTGGAGATGGAGAGTTGGGAGTAGGTCAGGGCAGCTATTTCTACCCACCACAAGCTCACTAATTCTCTTCTGGGCAGTGGCTGTGCTGTAAACCTACAGCTCCCGTACAGAACCCACACTTCCAGAGCCTGACTTCATTCAGTCTCCTCCAACCCGACTTGTTGCCCTCTAGGTCTTGAGTGTGGTAATGGCTTTTTGCTGCTGTTAGCTCTTGATCCTTCACTCTTCCTTATGATGCCCTTAACTGCAACTGCACTGCAAAAGGAGAAACTTCATTAAACTGTCCTCAATTAAGGACTCAGAGTATGCCGTCTGTTTCCTGCTACGATGCAGGCTGATATATAATATACACAATAATATATATATCCCCCAGCACTGTCTGAGGACACCTACTTCAAAATACCCTTGGTAATACAAAGGATGACTTAAAAAAAATATTTGACAATTTGAAAAAAATTTTAGGAGAAAAACAGTTCTCATTTTAATTTAATTTCTTTGTTTACGGGTGAGGCTGAGTATTGTAATATATAATTAATATTTTAATATATATTTACGGCTTTAGGGGCGTGAACATTCTATCTACTGCTTGCCCACTTTTCAAAGAAGGGTATTTTTCTTCTAGCTTTGAAAATCATCTTTATATGACAGGAATATGAAATTTCAAATTTGATATTTAATTTTGCTTAGGATTTAAAAAAATATCTCCTTTGTCATTTCTGCCATTGTTTTGACCTTTAAAAGGTCATTTTCTAATTCCAGTGTCAGTCACACTTGACGCATATGTGAAAATTCTAGTCTCATGATAGCAAATAACTAAACTTGATCGCAAATATCCTAACCTTCTAAAGTGGGTTCAGGAAGGTGTTCCTGACTCCGTGGTTGCTGGTCTCAGTCATGAATGATCCGACTTGCCTGTAGCGCTGTGGTTAGTACTTGTCAAAAGATAAGACCCCGAGTCATGAGCAAAACCACACATCCGCCAAGCCGGTGCCCACGTGCTTGCCCCCAGTGGTCACCACCAAATCAGGATGACCTCTCTTTTGTTCTACCTTCCAAATCGTACACAGTGCCTCTCCATGGGAGAATGTAACTGACTCCTGTTGTGAAAAGAATCCAAGAAATTCAGTGAGTACTTAGAAGAGTGAGAATATTTCTGAAAAGCTACAAACTGTATCTGGTATGTCCACCCCCTTGGACAATTAGTTCATTTTACATCTTATTCTCTTATTTGAACTTCCAAACTCATCAGTGGCAACATCATATTTTGCCCAACATGGTGCCAGGAAGATGTGCCCATTATGAACCGAAAAATAGGGGACCAAAATTTCTTATAAGTCTCTGTAGTTTTCTGTGATACATATTCATCTACTAGCCCAATCGTCACCCTCGTTTAATATCATATAACTTAATGACCACTCATCATATAGACAATATTAGTGGAAGGGAATGAGCTTCTGCAACTTGTCACAAGTTGGGATTTCTAAGCTCTTTCTTCCAACACCAATTTCTTGCTCTCTTTGCCCTCAACTAGAGCCTCGTCCAGTTATCGTTCTTAACCTCATAGATTGTACCAAATTATCACTGAAATTGTGAGTCATTAAAGATCTCAATTATTTGGGGGTGGCGTACCCTTTCACTAACTTGTAGCACTGGACAGGGGCAAATTCCAGACATTCTGCTTCTTCAGCCAGTTTTGTAGTAGCAATTCCATTTTCCCCTTGATAAACAAGATCAATCAACTGTGATCCCATTTGTTGCTGACTGATTAGCCATAAGTGACAATGTGGCAGCCTCAACTTGTGATTCAGAGCAACCGTTGTTGTGATTCCTGGTGGAAACATATCTTCTTTGGGATCTAAGACCTATAAATTAGCAGTGTCCAAGATACAGGGGAGAGAAAGCGTAATAAAGCATCTGATGCCATATTTTGATATTTGCTGACAGCTTTTCAGCCTCCCCCCTGCTTTCCCTTCTGCCCTGCACCTGGGCAAGCTGAGAAGGACACCTTCCTTTGATGCACTGGTGAGAGGTCCAAACCACAGGAGCCCCTGAGATGCATGAGAACCCTCCCTCAGCTCCCAACCCCCAACACAATAAAAACATCTCCCCTGTCTCTTTTCTCTGATCTCTCAGGCCATGTTTGGACCTGTTTAGGAGGCCTAGCACAATGATGAATCAGAGTAATAATGTCAATCATTCTTATTTTGTTCTGAACTCAAGGGAAAAAAAGCAATGTTTACCAGTAAGATAGTTGCTGAATTTTTTTCCACAGCTTTTCTTCCTCAGAGTATCAATTAGATTTGTGTGTGTATGCATCAGCCACATCACAAAGCAGTAACTTCAGAAGACATTATTTAATTAGGTGATGATTCTATGGGAAGAAGTTTGGACTGGGCTAGGCTGGCCAGTTCTTTACTGGTCAAGATATATTTCTGGTGAAGTAAAGCTTATAGCATTGCAAAGTGACCTACTTTAGCTCTAGGACTTTGTTTTGCCTTAAAGTCTACTTTGTCTAATATTAATATAGGTATACGCATATGTCACTTTATTGTGCTTTGCTTTATTGCACTTCATAGATACTGCCTTTTTTTACACATTGAAAATTTTTGGCAATACTGCATCAAGCAAATCTATTGGTTCTATTTTTCCAACAACATTTACTCACTTCATGTCTCTGTGTCACATTTTGGTAATTCTTGCAATATTTCAAACTCCACCAGCAAAAAGATTACAATTTGCTGAAGGCTCAGATGATGGTTAGCATTTTTTAGCAATAAAATATTTTAAAATTGAGGTATGCATTTTTTTAGACATACTGCTATTGCACACTTAATAAACTACAGTATAATGTAAACATAACATTTATATGCACTGGGAAACCAAAAAATATGTGTGCCTCAATTCATTGTGATATTTGCGTTATTGCTGTGGTCTGGAACTGGACCCACAATATCCCTGAGGTCCGCCTATACATCGGTTTTCTTTGATTGGTGTTTAAATGGCATATCTTTTCCATCCTTTTACTTTAAATTTTCTGCATGCTTATATTTCAGATATATCTCTTAGAAACAAGTATATATTGTTTGTACTTCATTTAGATTATCAAGCATTTTCTTTCACATGGTTCATTGCCATTTATTTATATATTGGACTTTACATGATGCTACTGTATTTTTCTTATCTGCCCTCAGTATTTTACTTCTCATTTCCCTTCTTGTTGATTGATTGAGATATTTTTATTATTCCATTTTTTCCTGTTGGTGGGCTAGTTATATAGTCTTTTAGTCTTCTTTAGTTGTTAACCTAGACATTTTATGCTCTCTTGACTTATTTAATTCTATAAACACTTTCAAACACCACAGTATCTAATTTTTTTATTCAGTCAGTGTTACTTTGTATTTATTCATGTATTTTGCATTTTCTTTGGTTTTCACAATTAAACATATTAAATCTTCTAACTGTATCCTTGCTGTCTCATCCTCTCTTCCGTAGTTTTTATTCCTTTGTCTTTCTGTGCCTCATTCTTGATAGTTCTCCTCATCTATTTCCCAGTTACTAATGTTCTCTTCAGCTAAATCTCATTTCCTGTTATATTTGGCTACTGAGTCCTCAATTTCAGTAATTGCATTTTTAGTGTAGAATTTTTATTTGCTTCTTTTTCAAACCTGGAATATAAAATTTGTTTTTTAAAATCTTTGAGTTCTTTGCTGAAATGCTTATGCTTTCCTTTTATCTCCACAGTAAGCATAGTTATTTTACAACCCATATCTATTGATTCTACTACCTGGAGTAACTGAGGACTTATTTTTGCTTAACATTTTGTGTGTGTTGGTCTCCATTCAGATGTCATAGCTTCTTACGTCTCTAGATATCTTTGACTGAGTGCTGAACACTTTAGTTGAAATATGATTTTTTAGAAATAATTGTCAAAATGTTAGATGATGTAATATTCTTTCAGAGACAGTTGTAAACCTCTTTCAGGTACCTGAGGAAGTTAGAAATATATGATCAGCCAAACCCAGTTGCAGAGCATGAGATTAGTTTGGATCACTGATATAACTCACAGAAGTGCTATGGTCTATGTAAGGGCTTGTTTACTGCTATTTATATTTACTTTCAGGAGACAGCACTTTAAAGGGTGGTTACAGTGTTATATAGATAGCAGGGCCTCTTCCAGCTCCTGTCTTACTAGTTCCATGAGGATGAAGGTTTCCTGCTCATTCTCTCAGCTGTTTGTCTTGTTTTAATACTGGGCAGAATGATCTCAAAGGCTGGGCTCCTCTCACTGACATCCAGTGTATTCCACGCCTTAGAATTGTAATTTCCTTTAATTGTATCACGATGTTTACTTTGCGGTTTTCTACTTCCAGTAATACATTTAACGCAGAAAATGAGAGGCTAACAAAACCATTAGAAGGTCTGAGAAGTGAAAAAATATGGAAGCCCAAGGAGTACAAAGAAGCCACTTCCAACAGTCTCAACTGTGATTGAACTAAAGCAGACGACTCTCAATAGGGCGTCCAGAATCCGCAGGCGGCATCCCATGTCAGTAAGATGCTGACACCCAAGCATCTACCTGCAGTCACCACTTGAGAATAATCTCTTCCATCTTCCTAAACCCACAGATTCTTGGTGGTACTGTCCATAAACCCTCCAGGCAAGAAAGACTTGCAAGTGAAGTGTTCAGGATTGATGCCTCTGCATACAACAGAGAGTTTAGAATGGTGTGAAATACGCTGAGTATTCACAAGGAATATCTGGCACATCTCAACCCATTAAATCATAATTTCCGGTATAAGCAAACGATTAAATCTCTGAATATGTATTTCTATAACTGATCTTTTGAATAAATGTTAGATGTTTTATAATCCCTACATTGTGTTTAGTGCTGTAATAGCACTGAAAATATCACAGGATAAAACCATTTTTATTTTATTTTAAAAGGACCAAACGAAAACTGCAAAAGAAACACGTGCTAAGCAATTGTTAAAATTAGCCTTTCCTTGACAGAAGTCATATTAGTACATAGAATTCTATACTTCTAGCTGTGGTGGCTATGCATTTCTAATAAAATAATTAAATGGATTATAAAATGTTTTACTGTAAACATGGTAATTATTTTGCTAGATTCTGTGGGTAAAATATTGTAATTTTCCAGCAAGTTTTCTTCTCTTCAGAGTCAGTGCTATTGTAACTGAAAGCGGGGTCTGGTTGCTCCCCCCTCCAAGGCCAGTACAGAGGCCAGGCTGGTGGAAAGGAAAGTTTGCTTTATTTTGGATGCCGGTAACCAGGGCGGGGAGGGGTGGGGAGCGGACACCTGTCCAAAGGCCAGCTCCCCCTCCCCAGACAGTCAGGGGGCAAGAGCTTTTGTAGATGGAGGGAGGGGTTACCTGCAGAAACAGTACAGTCAGCTCTGACGGTCATCTTGAAATTGGTCATCGGTGGTCTGACCAGCATCATCTCGATAGTTTTAGGTACAGTTAATCTTCAGTTCCAGGGTCAGTTTGTTTCCATTTCTTTGAGGCCAATTCTCAGAATTGTGGCAGCTTACGTCATGGCTAAAGCCTGGTCATCATGTGTTAACGTCTTCCACCTGGTGGGGTTTAGTATCTATAAGACAGCTCACAGGATACGGCTCAGACTATTATCTATAGCCCTTGAGGAGGACCTAAAGGTCCTTGACTTTGCTTAATGGTTGAACTATTATTATTTGGTCTCCTTTGACGGTTTTCCTTTGTTTCTGCATTTTCTCACCACTCTTATTAAACTCATTCTTTGGCTAAAGTTTTTCCACAGACAAAAGGCAGGCAGAGGACATGGGGGGTAAGGCCCATAGGGTCCTGCTCCGTTTCTCTATGAAGTGCAATACACCCTTCACATCACTGTGCTCTAAGTTCTTAGAGATACAGCTCTGGGTGAATAATACCTAGTGATACAAATGAATTAGTTACTGATGATGCAACAACGGGGATCTCATCAAACATCACACTGAGTGAAAGAAGCCAGGCATAGAGAGTATTACTGTGTGATTCTATTCACATTAAGTTCCAGGAAAGACTAGTATAATCTGCTGTGACAGAAGCCAGATCAGTGGCTGCCTAGGACTAGAGCTGAAGAGATGACTGAGTGAGAAGGTGCAGGAAAGAAGTTTTGAAGCGATGGAAACATCCTGTATCTTGATTTGGGAGGTGGTGACATGGGTGTGTACATTTATCAAGGCTCATTGAAATGCGCATCTCAGTGGGTACACTTTATATAAATTGTACTTCAACGAAGTATGTTAAAATAAACAAAAAAAGCCAACAAACAACAGAAAGAACTGTCAGATTGGCCTGAGGAAGCAGAAGTCAGTTTCCTGGAGAAAGAGGTGTGAAGATAACTGAAAGGTCAAAGTCGTCAGGGATCGGAGGCAAGATTACGCAGTTCCTCAGGAAAACCCTCTCTCAGGAGATGCTCCTGAGAGTGAGAAGTTGACCTGGAAGATTGTTATCCTCAGGTCTTCTGGAAGAAGCAAATAAGGTTCTCATTTGAGACTCAGAGAAATAAAGAAGGAAGAGACAGGTGGAACGAGGTCTTTCCTTTTACAAATGACTGCGTTTCCCCACAGCCTGCGTGGCAGCTGAACTCGAGCGGGAAGCAGCTTTCTGAGTCCTGCTGCGGGGCTGCTGCCGCCGTCCATCGTGCCTCCTGCGCCATCAGCAGTCAAAGCATCTCGTGCAGCAGGAACACCCGCGGGCTTTGGTGCCCAGAGACAAGGATGAGAACCCTCGTCTTGCCACCTACGAGCTGTGTGACTTCGGCCAAATTACTTAAATTCTATTTGGTTCAGTTTATTCATTGGTGAATGAGAAATATCCATGCAGCACTAAATGGGGTCGCACATACCAAGTACCAACCGCAGCGGCTGGCACATGGGAAGCTTGATGTTTTAATAGTAGCTCTTACTAAGCTGCAGTAATAGAAACCAAGCTTCACGGTTCCCTCCTGCTTAATGACTGTTCTCTCTCATTTATGTTTTGTGAGAAAACTTACAATTCAAATAGGCTCTTCCACTCCTCTCATCTTAGCTGGTGTTATGAGTTACCCAAAGGTCTTCGTGCCACATCTTTCTTGTATGATCCCTAAATTGTTTTCAGGAAAAAAATCACAGGTGAAGTGTATCCTCATGATGGGAATCCTGGTGGGTTGACAATTCCCCCTTCAGAGATGCGCACACCCTAATTCCTGGCACCTGTGAATACACTCCCTTGCATGGTGGGATTAGTTAAGGGTCTTCAGATGGGAGACTCGATTATCCAGGTGGAGTCAATGTGACCCTGACCTTATAGGAGGGAGGTGTGCAGCTCACAGCCATAGCTGGAGGTGTGCTGCCGGAAGCGAGATGGCGGGTGATGTGAAGAAGGGGTCGTGAGCCAAGGAACACAGGCCCCTGGGGACGCTGAAAGAGACAAGGAGTTCTTCCCTAGAGCCTCCGGGAGGATTGCAGCCCTGCCGGACACCTTGATTTTACACGTCTGAAGGTAAGAACTTGCTTTTGTTGTGTTAAGGCGCTCTGTTTGCAGCGGTTGTTGCAGCAGCAATGGGAAATTCATGCAGGCATGTTGGGTAACCCATGAGAAGCTCCACACATGCTCTCTGCAGACGCCCCTGGGCTCAGGTCACCTCCAATCTGAGACCGTGTTCCTGGTCCAACTCCCCTGAGGCTGCTCACTATTATGGCCCCTTGTTCCTAGGTTTCTCTGAGAGTCAAGGCCCGTGCATCCCACCACCTTCCCACCCCATAGCTTTGGAGCGGAAGGGAGTCTCTCTTCTCTGCTGTCGAACTGGCAAATAACCATGTTGTCTCTGGCTATTCATTTGTGAAATATGTGCTGTTGGTTACAAGGCTCTTGCTGAGCTGGCCAAGGAATGACCCAGGGCAAACTCTTCACTGCTAATGGGATAACCAGAAAGTTCTGTATGTTTAACCGCAGCTAGAAATAGAGAGCAAGGGAAAATGCATCTCTTTTCTCCAATCTCATGAGCACACTTATGGGGCACTAAGGACTTAAACCGTCCTGCACTTTCCTTAGGGTTAGAAAAGTAATAATTAAAATGAACATGTTCCACGTCATTCTTTGAAATGAAAATTGTTTATAGCAACAACTATCTTTTAGGAAGAACTGTTCAATGAGTAGTAGTGTGTGTGTGTGTGTGTGTGTGTGTGTGTATTTTGCTGCCTTGCAAAGTACCTGGGAGAGAGCTGTTTTCTTCAGACTGATGATTGTGTGCAGAGCGCTGCAGGTTGAATCACTTTAGAGATAATGAAACGTTCAATTAAAATAAAAATGCTTGTGTAATGGCTATAATTACAAAGGAATGTGTTACAGAGAAAAAAGCTATATTTGAAAAATCTATTTTGAGTTTCTTGTGATTCTAAATGTAAGAAGTGTAGAGGAAGCAGTCACTCTAAACGTCCCTTTGTTTTCAAGTGAATGTAGATGGAAATTCTTAAATACTTGTTTCAGGGTACTCTGAATTTGGTAACTTTTTCTGGAAGAAGATTCAGTGGTGGTAAATAGCAATGGGAGGGCATAAGGAATCAGAACCTTGCAAAATAGGGTAAAATCAAATGGAAAGGACTGCTCTCTGGATGGACGAAACCATGAAGCTTTAAGTCACTGCCTCAGAAGCTCTGTGATAGTTTCTCAACTCTGGTTGAGGGTTCAGAGGAATCACCTGGGGGGCTTTCAGTATCTGATCCCAGCACCAGAGACATGGGCTTAATTGGTTTGGGGTGTGGCCTGATGGGTTTTTAAAACCTCTTTCTGCCTCGGTGGTTGTAGTATTCAGCCAGGTCTGCCACCCCACCTGCATTTCTTCCTGGGGTCTGTGACACTGCTGGGAACCATACTTAGTCAATGGCTTGGCCTCCTCTCAGTTTAAAAAAAAAAAAAAGAAATTTGTAGCTGGCTGAGCCTTAGGAGGTGTGATTTTCAATATTACTCCCTCCATGAAAGACAAGTAGTGACTCAGCCTGAGCCAGCACACAGAATAGCTGCCTCCACACGATGTTATAAAGTAAATATTATCAAAACACCGAGACTCCGCCACCAGTTTTATCGTCCCATTAAAACGTCCTCAAACAACTCGGATCCATTAGTGAGTGGATGGTGAGTGGCTGTTACTGGAGAAGCATCTTAGTGCTGTGAATCCCAGCCTCTAGCCTGAGAAATCCTCCCTCTTGGCCCTTATTTACACTGCTCTCTAACTTGTGCCAACACCTACAGGCCTGCCATTGAAAAGTATCTTAATTCAGATGAGACGGAAAGGAAAAAGGAATACATTTTGTAGATGTGTGGACATTCAAAGTTATCCTGCTTTAATTGAAAGTACTTCTTTCCTTTAAAATTTTACAGCCTTATTTATTGTGATATTAATTCAGTAATCTATTAACATAAGTGTCATTATTTTTAACTGTAACGAATTATCGATACCAGTAATTTTATCTATTTTCTAGTATGTGCTGTGGGCTTCCTAACCTAGAAGTTGTGTGGTATAAGGGGATGTATATGGAGTGCTTTGTTTGATCTTATCAGGCATCGGGCTCATTTCTTAGAGGATGCATGAAACCTATGTTATGCCTCAGAGAGTTTTAAAAGTTGAAGTTCAGTTGTAGTGGAACTATTGAGCCTCTTTCTTTCTGCCAGGATGCTCTGAAATTGTCAGAGCTGGGACAAAGTGGTGGTAAGCTTCAGTCTTTGCTCCTACCTCAAACCATATAAACAAACTATATAATGATAGAACACACACAAATACAGTGTGATTAACAAGAGTAAAAGAATTTCTCAGAGGAGAAGGAACTGAAGAATTCCTAAGAAAGTAGGGAAGATGATACTGAAGAGGGAAATGGCGGCACATAGGAATATTGAGAGCCTGCAGAAGGGAGGTTCACAGTGATGGGACCACATCAAGGCCATACATGCCTGGAGGTGGTGGACCCCAGGAGCAGGAGAGGTGTGGGATCACCTGGCAGGGCGATGAATTCAAGCCCTGCAGAGGGACCTGTCAGGCTGTTTGATCCTTGTATGTTCCCGTCTCCTCTGTGAGCCAAGGTGTGAGACGGGGCATCTAACAAAAGTGAGAGCAGTCCTGAACACAGAGGCAAGACGGTGCTCCGAGTGGCAGGTTTTGCCAAGCTCAGCAGTCAGGGGACTGAGGTTTCCTGCTGGGGCGCTTCCCATTCTAGCCCAAGAGGGGGGTGCTTTCCAGGAGGCTGCTCCTTTCCCTATCCTAAGGTGGACTGCATGAGGACAAAAAATAATCTCAGTGTGACTAGATTCTTGGAGAAAATATTTAAAATGGACACAGACAATTTGTATGTAAACATATCATTGCCTCAAGTCAATAAGAAGTAAAAACCTCTCAAAGAGATGGGTGGAGGATCTTAATGGAATTCAGGGAGTAGAAAATATAAAGGGCTTCTCAGGAGTTCCCTGGTGGCCTAGTGGTTAGGATTCCAGGCTTTCACTGCTGTGACCCGGGTTCAGTCCCTGGTCGGGGAACTGAGATCCTGCAAGCCACGCAGCGCAGCCAAAAAAAAATGGCCTCCTCACATGGAACAATCCTCAACTTAGCCACATACTTAGAAACTGAAATTAAAAAATAATAATGAAATAGTTAATTGGAAAAAATCTAAGTCTGACAGTAGCAGCAGTGGTAAGGATAAGGGAGAAACGTACTGTACCGCTCGCTTAAAATGTACCTTTAATTCATTCATCTGTCATTGGATACTTGGTTTGCTTCCACCATTAGTCTGTTGTGAATAAGGCTCTTATGAACATGGTAGCACAAAACTTGTTCAAGTCTCTGCTTTCTCTTTTGGGTATACACTCAAGTTGAATTGTTGGGCCATATGGTAGTTCTATCTTTAATTTTTTGAAGAAATGCTATGTTTTCCTCAATGACTGCACTGTTCTACCATCAACAGTACACAAGGGTTCCAATTTCTCTATATACTTGCCAATATTTGTTGTAATTTTTTTAGATAGTAGGCATCTTAGTAGATGTAAGTTAGTTTCTCAGTATGGTTTTATTTGCATTTCTCTAATGATGAGTGATGGTTGTCTTCATGTACTTACAGGCCATGTGTGTATCTTCTTTGGAGAAATGTCTAAGTTCTTTGCCCATTTTTTAAAACAAATTTGATTTTTGTTTAGTAGGTGTTCTTTATATACTCTAGATATTAATTCCCTATCAGATAGTGATTTGCTAATATATTCTTCCATTCCATGGGTTGCCTTTTCACTATGTTGATAGTGTACTTGGCACAAAAGATCTTAATTTTGATGTTCAATTTATATGTTTTTGGTGTCATACCCAAGAAATAATTGGCAAATCCAATGTTGTGAAACTATTCCCCCATGTTTGCTCCCAAGAATTTAATAGTTCCAGATCACTTAGACTTTCCATTTTGAGTTAATTTTTGTATATGGCATAAGGTAAGGGTCCAACTTGAGGCTCTCTATTCTTTTACTGTCTGTATGCCTCTTTGTGACAGTACCACCCTTCTGTGCAAAACTTGCTACAAAGCTATGGTAAGCAATTGGGAAATAGGAGACTGTAACTTGGTTACTGAGATGCCATGTGAATTTTAGGATGAATTTTTCTACTTTTGCCAAACACTTCATTGGGATTTTGATAGGGATTGAATTGACTCTGTAGATCATTTTGGGTAGTGTTGCCATCTTAACAACATTCTTCCAGTCCGTGAACATGATGTCTTTCCCTTTACTTGTCAAATTTAATTCCTTTCAGCAGTGTTTTATAGTTTTCAGCATACATGTCTTTTTGTCTCCTTGGTTAAGTTAACCCTAAACACTCTTCTTGATCCTATTGTATATGGAATTGTGTTCTTAATTTCCTTTTCAGTTGGGTTATATATCGAAATGCCAATATATTTTTATATCCAGAAACTTCACTGAGTTCTTTTAGTTCTAACAGTTTGGTGTTTTGTGTAAACTTTAGGGTTTGCATTTCAATTTTTAGGTCTTGTCATGTGCAAATAGATAATTTTATTCTAGGACTCCTAGTATTATGAAAGTAGCAAGAGTAGTCATTCTTGTCTTTCTTTAAATATTTTAAAATAACTGTTAAAGCAAAAACTGATTACATATAAAGTTTTATAGCTTAAGTAGATGCAAAATATGACAAGAATATAATGTGTGGGAGAGGAAACAGAAGTATATAGTTGTAAAGCTTTTCTGTATGTACTGAAGATACACTAAAAGATGTATATTAAACATAGCAAACAATGAAAACAAAAATGCAGCTATTAGGCTTCCGGGGATATAAGAAGTTCTAAACTCACTCAATCTACAAGAATGTGAAAAAGAAAGATGTACAAAGAACAGTGGTAACAAATAGAAAACAAATAAGATCAACCATACGAATTAAATGTTAAATGACCTAATAACCAACTAAAAGCAGATGTTAAACTCAATTAAAAAAGCAAGAACCAATTACATGCTATCTCCCACATACTTATCTTATAAAGATATAGATTGGTTAAATATAAAAGTTTAAATACTATAGTAACACAAGTTACTTCATATCAGATTAAGTAGACTTCAGAAGGAGAAATATTACCAAGGATAAGGAGGAATATTTGATAAATTGGTCAATTACAAAGATACGAAACTCCTATTTATATATGCAAAATAAGCTTAAGTATGCAGAGAAAATCTAATCAAAGTACAAGGAAAACTGGATAACTCCATTACAGCATGTCTGCAATTATACAGATAAGGACACGGAAGATGTGAAGAACACCAGCAAGCAACCACACCTATAACATTTACGGAATAATACGCCAAACAGCAGAAAACGTTCTCAAATGCCCACAGAATATTGATCAAGACCATATTCTGGGCCACAAAATGTCTCAGTTTTTAAAGGATTAGAAAAATGAGTATCTCCTGAGCATTTTGCAATTAAATGAGAAATCAACATAAAGACACATAAAATCACCAAACAGTGGGAAGTAACGTACTATACTTCTAAAGGATTCATTGGTTATAAAGGAAATAAAAAAGTATTTTAAAATGTTTCAAAATAAATTAAAATTCACACATTAAAACTTCTGAGATGCAGGTAAGGCAGTGCTTACAGGGATAATTATAATATTAGGTGCTGATATTAGAACAGAAGAAAGATTCCAAACCAATGATGTAAACTTCAACCCTAAGAAACTAAAGCATGCAGAGCAAAGTAAACACAAGGTGAACAGCAGAAAGAAATAATAAAAATGAAAGCCACAAATGACAAAATAAAAATAAGAGTCAATGAAACCAAGAACTGTTTCTTTGGAAAGATCAATAGATAAAATTACCATGATCAGGAATAAAAAAGCAGATAATCACAGGAGATGCTACGGATATTTAAAGGTCAGTGAACTATAGCTTCTAGGCCTAATCTAGCCTGCTGTTCATTAAAAGTCTTAGTGGAGCCCAGCCATAGCCGTTTTCATGCCTATACTGCTTTTGTACTATAATAGCAGAGTTGAATAATTGTGACAATGTATGGCACACAAAGCCTAAAATATCTGGCATCTTACAGAAAGTTTACTAATCCCTGTTTATGAATAATAGAGGAATTATATAAAAAATTTGTACCAATTTATTAAACTTACGTGAAATGGGCAATTTTCCAGAGAAGCACTAAAGGTATATCTCACTAGAACATGAAAATGTTAACCTGATTCCATTTGATGTCACAAACCTCCAAATGAAAACTTCTCTCTAGATACATTTTGAAAAAAATTACCAATTCCGCACACCACAGCAGGACACGTTCTAACTCAGGAGGCGAGCACTACCCTGATAATAAAACAAAACTTAAGACCTTACAAGAAAGGAGGTCTACAGACAATACCACTTAAGCACATAGACAAGATCTTTAAGAACATTTTAGCAAATCAAATCCAGCAATGTATAAAAGAATAATGACAAACGGGTTTATCACAGGAGTCCAAGTTTGGCTTATTTGGACATCAATGTTATTAACCATATTAACTAGTTAAGGAAGAAAAATGATCATTTCAGTGGATTCAGAGAGATTTGTCAAAATTCAGTCATCCTTGATAAAATTCTCAACGAGATAACATTAGAAGGAAAAATCTGCAACACAATAAAGGACTTCTGTGGGAAAAACCTAACATCATACTTTATAGTGAAAAAAGAAATGCCCATCCCCATAAGAACAAGGCAAAGATTTCTCCTTTTAACATTTACATTCTACATTGAACCAAAAGTCCTGGCTGTAGTAACAGAGGCAGAGCAAGGAAAAATGCACTGGCATTGGAAAAGAATGTCTCCATTTGCAAATGACATGATTTCCTAAGTGCAAAATCTATAGAATATGTAATGTAAGTTGCTAGTGAAACTACAAAGCATGTAGGATACAAGGTCAATGTGGAAATCTCAATTTGTATTTCTCGGTACTATCAGCAAAAAATTGAAAATTGAAATAAAAATGCTATTTATGATAGCATCAAATGACAAAGTGTTTAGGGGTACATTTAAGAAAATATGGTCAAGAAATATACACTGAAATATTGCTGAGAGAAATTAAAGAAATGGTGAGATATACCTATTTATAGATTGAAAGACAATATTTTAAAAATTCCAATCCTCCCTGAATTGATCTCTAGGTGCAGTACACTCTATATCGATAGTACAGCAACACTTTTTATAAAAATTGACAAACCAATTCTAAAATTCATGGTAAAGTAATTAGAATAACCAAAATAATTTTGAAAAAATTTGGAAGATACACAGTACTTGATTTCAAGATTTGAAACCTATAGTAGAAACAGTTGGGTGTTTGTCTAAGGACAGACATACAGATCAATGAAACCATATAGAATGGTCAGAAATGTACCTGTACATTTATGGTCAATTGATTTTTGACAAAGGTACGAAGACAATTCAACAGAGGAAATAAGGATTTTAACAAATGGTCCTGGCAGCTGACTATCCATGTGGAAAAACAGTGAACCTCAGTCCTTACATCATATACTAATATTAACTTGAATTGGATCGAAATATATAAGAACTACAACTGTAAAAATCCCGCAGAAAAACAGGAGGAAACTGAGACTTGAGTTAGTTTCTTTTACAATCCACAATGAGTATGAGTCAAAACTATTTACATATTCCTTTTATTCCACTTGTGAAGTGATGGTTGCTTTACTCAGAGTATCTACAAATCTGAGTACTCACTTTAAAGAAAGATATGACTTTTTATTCCACATCTATCTGCCAGAGACAAATTAATCTGATTCATCTTGAGGTAATGCGGTCTATATACATAGAGGTAATGCAGATTTTATATACGTTTTAGTGGCAGATTTCAGGAAGTGGAAGAATCTCATTGGCACAAACACTTCACAACACAGAAGAAAATACTGTTGACTGGGACTAAGTGAACAGATCTATTTTTAGTTGGCAGGCTTCCTAGAGAAAACTTAATCTGCTAAACACCTACAGCAGGTTAAGAGATCTAATACTTCCTGAAGACTGCCAGTAGAATGGATATGTCTTCATTTTGATGTGTCCTTGACGAGACATCTGCTTGAATGTAGAGTTGCTGGGTTTATGGAGATTGTTTCTTTCCTCTGTGGTCACATCTCTTCCTAGATTTTCACTTGCTTGCTTGACCAAGTCCCACACTGTGACTCCTCTAGAATCACACACAGGCTGTATCACCTAGAACCTGCCATTCCTGCTTTCCCTGACTTCAACCATCATCAATTTCAATTGATAATCTTGTCTGTTGTGTAGATTATCTGACTCTGCCATCATTTTATAACTTCTGCTGGCCTAATTCAATTGTTATCTGTAATACCCAATTTTACTTTAAGGACATAGGTATATGGTTTTTCATAATTTCCTCTGCAGGAAATTGAGTTTGGAACACCTGGTAGTGATGGCTCTTAAGCAGCAATATTATTCTTGATACAGAGTATGTGGTGAAAGTGGCAGAGATTATTAATCCTCATTAAAAAATAATGAGAGTGAGTCTATCTCGTATCATTTGTGGTGATGAACATATTTCAAGGAGACAGTGGCTTCTATTTTCTCGGGAGAATGCTTTCAGCACCAACAGTGAGAGATCAATTTATCACCAATTGTTTAGACATGATGATTCATCTTGACAATTGGAAACAGAGGCCCAATATATCCTGGGTCTCTTTTAGAATGTATTTGGGGAACTTAATTTTTTATTCTGCTTTTCCATAATTGTTTATATCTAGACCTTATAACTTACATATTATGAAATTGAATAAAATAACAATATAAGCACCATAACACAATTATAATCTCCAATACCTACAATAACCACTCTTTAGTTTTAGATTATACACTGTAACTTTTAATAGGTAATAATAGTCACTTGAAATAGCCACATTCAACTTAAAGAAAATTTAATAGTTTAAAATATGTAAATGCAATTATCAAAGGAAATGTAAAAAGTAAGCATAGAGCTGCTTCTAGCAACATGGCAGATAAGCTTATCTAGGAGCTTGGCTTCTACTTCAATACACAAAACATCCAGAAGTGCTGTAGAGCAAAGATCCTAGTGAGGAAAAACAGAGGAGACTGGAAACCAGAGCTGTCAGCTGAAGCTATACATGCATTGGAGTCTTTTGCTAATCTTGGTAACCAAAAGGCTTGCATTTTAAGGAACATGTATGGAACAAGAGGTGAGGCCTTGAACGTGAGCACAGTGGGGCTTTTGGTAGAAGGAAGCAGTACTCCCCAAAAGGACATACCCTCAACCCCAAACTGAAGAAATTCCAAAGACTAATCACCACCATAAAGTTGTGCAGGGACCTCGCACAAAGCAAATGGAGGGTTATGTTCGTTTCAGGGAAGGTAGTGAGGCCATGAGATATGGAAGGTAGAAACACACAGGGGGTTTCAGCCATATTGGTCATGTCTAATTTCTTAACGGAGTTGGTAGGTCTTGTGCGTTATTTTTCATTTATATGTTTTAAGTAACATAGTAAGATGAAAATATTAGACGACTTGAGAATGGAATTTAGTTTCCCCCCTCCTTTTTCCTCCCTGCTCCCTGAGAGCCAAAAAATGACATAATTATCCTAGAATAAAAATACTGCAGAGAGCTTTCTGGATCCAAGGCAGGATCTAGAAGTTGAGTTGGTTCTCAAAAACTTAAAGGAAGATGGAAATTTACCTAATGAAGCATGAAACAGAATCACAAGTCAAAACCAAGACAGGAAAACAGGTCAGGATTTCCTTAAGCAGTGAAAACTACTAATAGTCAAGTCAAGCAGGCAGACAGTAACTAACTGAAATAAAATAATGGATACAAGGCAGTGTTTTGCCTGTAGTTCAAGCCATCTGTCAGGATTTAAGAGGTTGGTAGTGAAATAAGAATTTGGACAGTGCAAATGTGGAAGCAAAATGACAACACCTATACAGAGCTCAAAAAATTATATGGCTTCTTCTGTTTTAGAAAGCAATTCTGACCTCCTGATGGAGAAATTAACTTGATGTACCTAGCCAAGGTGAAGAGTTCTCCATCATTAGAAATTATTAGCTTCTCGAAGTGAAAACCGAGGGGACTCTGGGCATCCCCAAAATAATGTAAAATAGATAGCTAGTGGGAAGCAGCTGCATCACACAGGGAGATCAGCTCAGTGGTTTGTGACCACCTTGAGGGGTGGGATAGGGAGGGTGGGAGGGAGACACAAGAGGGAGGGGATATGGGGATATATGTATACCTATAACTGATTCACTTTGTTATGCAGCAGAAACTAACACAACATTGTAAAGCAATTATACTTCAATAAATATGTTAAAAATAAATATTTAAATAAATAAATAAACGAGTAAGCTGCCTCACTGTGGATGAAAGTCTTGGAAGCAGGGAAAACTCCATCCAAAGAGATTGTCCCTTACTGTAGCAATATAATTTCAAGCCACAGAAAACCCTCTGCTGACTTAAGCAGAAAGGAAATGTATTGTAAAACTATTAGGTAGTTCACAGGCTCACTGAGAGGCTGTAGAAATATAGGAGGATTGATGGCAGCTAAAAATCACACCACAGAACTTGGTCCAAGAGGAGCTCGTTACTTCTGCGGCACATCACTTGACACCATAAACTTTTCTAAGCCAGCGTGCTCTTCAAACTCAGAAATTTCCCTTGCCCTACCATGAGCAGAAGATTTCTCATTAAAGTGTCATAACAAGGTGGGTCTAATTGATAGCCGTTTTCAGCTTTTAAAATAGAATTTCTTCCTTTCTTGAACTCCTGGATCTCAACAGGAATGTTCAATAAATAGAACTTTTCCAGTCTTATTCTAGGTAACTTGAGAAATAATCAAATCTGAAACTTAATACAACATTTGGAACCATTGTAAATTCCATGTTATAGTCAAGATATTTGGGAGGTTGTTGAGGTCAGAAACCCAGATCAAACTAGCTTGGCTTCAGGCATACCTATGTTGAGGAGGCTGCAATGAAATTATCTAAGAGGATGTGGTAATCCTAGTAAGCTTGGACCACATCCCAATGCTTGGTGATGGAGAATTGGGTCAATTGAGCCAAACTACATAGATAGAAGAGAAAGGGGAAGGAACGGCTTGTCACAGAAAACAGGTTAACGAAAAGGGGGGCCAATGAATATACTCTTTGGGTCTACCAGGGCAAAACATGTCCAGGATGGAAGCTCTTATCTCATTTTATGTGCTACATGTTGAATGATACTGCAAGTTACTTTCTGATGACTTTTAGGATCAGTGGATTCTTCCTTTCTCTGCCTTCAATCTTTTAACAGATTCTTTAACTTCTGCCAAAATATCAAGTTTCAAATGGTATATTGTAAACAAAATTGGATTTGAATTAAGGGATTGGAGTTGATGTTGATGGGTGTTAGCTCTTTTCTAAATGTTTGATAGAATTCGCCTGTGATGTCATCTGTCCTGGGCCTTTGTTTGTTGGAAGATTTTCAATCACAGTTTCTATTTCAGTGCTTGTGATTCTCCTGTTTATATTTTCTATTCCTGGTTCAGTCTTGGAAGTTTGTACTTTTCTAAGAATTTGTCCATTTCTTCCTCGTTGTCCACTTTATTGGCATATAGTTGCTTGTAGTATTCTCTCATGATCCTTTGTATTTCTGCAGTGTCAGTTGTTGCTTTTTTCATTTCTAATTCTGTTGATCTGAGTCTTCCACCGGTTTTTCTTGGTGAGTCTGGCTAATGGTTTATCAATTTTGTTTATCCTCTGAAAAAACCACCTTTTAGTTTTATTGATCTTTGCAACTGTTTTCTTCATTTCTTTTTCATTTATTTCTGATCTGATCTTTGATTCTTTTTGTTCTGCTAACTGGGTTTTTTGTTGTTCTTCTTCTTCTTTCTCTAATTGCTTTAGGTGTAAGGTTAGGTTGTTTATTTGAGATGTTTCTTGTTTCTTGAGGTAGGATTGTATTGCTATAAACGCCTCTCTTAGAACTGCTTTTGCTGCATCCCATAGGTATTGGGTTGTCGTGTTTTCATTGTCATTTATTACTAAGTATTTTTTGATTTCCTCTGTGATTTCTTCAATGATCTCTTGGTTATTTAGTACCATATTGTTTAGTCTCCATGTGTTTTGTATTTTTTACAGATTTTTTCCTGTAATTGATATCTAGTCTCATAGCATTGTGGTCAGAAAAGATACCTGATACAATTACAATTGTTTAAAATTTACTGAGGCTTGATTTGTGACAGAAGATATGATGTATCCTGGAGAATGTTCCATGAGCACTTGAGAAGAAAGTGTATTCTGCTTTTTTTGGATGGAATGTCCTATAAATATCAATTAAGTCTATCTGGTCAAATGTGTCATTTAAAGCTTGTGTTTCCTTATTTTCATTTTAGATGATCTGTCCATTGGTGAAAGTGAGGTGTTAAATTCCCCTACTATTATGGTGTTACTGTCAATTTCCCCTTTTACGGCTGTTAGCAGTTGCCTTATGAATTGAGGTGCTCCTATGTTGGGTGCATAAATATTTACAATTATTATATCTTCTTCTTAGATTGATCCGTTGATCATTATGTAGTGTCCTTCTTTGTCTCTTGTAATAGTCTTTATTTTAAAGTCTATTTTGTCTGATATGAGAATTGCTACTCCAGCTTTCTTTTGATTTCCATTTGCATGGAGTATCTTTTTCCATCCCCTCACTTTCAGTCTGTATGTGTCCCTAGGTCTGAAGTGACTCTCTTGTATACAGCGTTTATATGGGTCTTGTTTTTGTTTCCATTCAGTCAGTCTCTGTCTTTTGGTTGGAGCATTTATTCCATTTACATTTAGGTAGTTATCGATATGTATGTTCCTATTACCATTTTCTTAATTCTTTTGGGTTTGTTATTGTAGGTCTTTTCCTTGTCTTGTGTTTCCTGCCTAGACAATTTCCTTTATCATTTTGTTGTAAAGCTGGTTTGGTGGTGCTGAATTCTCTTAGCTTTTGCTTGTCTGTAAAGGTTTTAATTTCTCCGTTGAATCTGAATTAGATGTGTGCTGGGTAGAGTAATCTTTGTTGTAGGTTTTCCCCTTTCATCACTTTAAATATGTCCTGCCATTCCCTTCTGGCTTGCAGAGTTTCTGCTGAAAGATCAGCTGTTAACCTTATGGGGTTTCCCTTGTATGTTACTTGTTGCTCTTCCCTTGCTGGTTTTAATATTTTTTCTTTGAATTTAATTTTTGATAGTTTGATTATGTGTGTTGGCATGTTTCTCTTTGGATTCATCCTGTATGAGACTCTGTACAGTTCCTCAACTTGATTGACTATTTCTTTTCACATGTTAGGGAAATTTTCAACTATAATCTCTTCAAATGTTTTCTCAGACCAATTCTTTTCCTCTTCTTCTTCTGGGACCGCTATAATTCTAGTGTTGGTGCATTTAATGTTGTCCCAGATGTCTCTGAGACTGTCCTCAATTCTTTTCATTCTTTTTCCTTTATTCTGCTCTGCAGCAGTTATTTCCACTATTTTGTCTTTCAGGTTACTTATCCTTTCTTCTGCCTCACTTATTCTGCTATTGATTCTTTCTAGAGTATTTTAAATTTTATTTATTGCGTTGTTCATCATTGTTTGTTTGCTCTTTAGTTCTTCTAGGTCCTAGTTAGATGTTTCTTGTATTTTCTCCATTCTGTTTCCAAGATATTGGATCATCTTTACTATCATTACTCTGAATTCTTTTTCAGGTAGACTGCATATTTCCTCTTCATTTGTTTGGTCTGGTGGGTTTTTACCTTGCTCCTTCATCTGCTGCATATTTCTGTGTCTTCTCATTTTGCTTAACTTACTGTGTTTGGGGTCTCCTTTTTGCAGGCTGCAAGTTTGTAGTTCCCGTTATTTTTGGTGTCTGCCCCCAGTGGGTGAGGTTGGTTCAGTGGGTTGTGTAGGCTTCCTGGTGGAGGGGACTGGTGCCAGTGTTCTGGTGGGTGGGGCTGTATCTTGTCCTTTTGGTGGGCAGGGCTGCATCTGGTGGTATGTTTTGGGTTGTCTGTGAACTTGATGATTTTAGGCAGCCTGTCTGCTAATGGATGGGGTTGTGTTCCTGTCTTGCTAGCTGTTTTGCATGGGGAATCCCACACTGGAGCTGGCTGGCCGTTTGATGGAGCTGGGTCTCAGTGTTGAGACGAAGATCTCTGGGAGAGCACTTGCTGATTGATATTACATGGGGCTGGGGGGTCTCTGGTGGTCCAGTGTCCTGGACTTGGCCCTCCCACCTCGAAGGCTCAGGCCCAACACCCGGCCAGAGTTCGAAGACCCTGCCAGCCACATGGCTCAGAAGAAAAGAGCGAAAAAAACAAAAACAAAAAAACGGACAGAACCCTAGGACAGATGGTAAAAGCAATCTTATACAGACAAAATCACACAAAGAAGCATACACATACATACTCACAAAAAGAGAAAAAGGGAAAAAAAATATGTATATATAAAAAAAAGAGAGCAACCAAATCAATGAACAAATCTACCAATGATAATAAGCGCTAAATACTATACTAAGATAAACATAAAACCAGAAATAAATTAGACGCAGAAGCAAACCCCAAGTCTAGAGTTGCTCCCAAAGTCCACTGCCTCAATTTTGGCAACATTCATTGTCTATTCAGGTATTCTTCAGATGCGGGGTTTATCAACTTGATTGTGGGGATTTAATCTGCTTCTCCTGAAGCTGCGTGGAGAAATTTCCCTTCCTCTTCTTTGTTTGCACAACTCCTGGGGTTCAGCTTTGGTTTTGGCCCCGCCTCTGAGTGTAGGTTGCACTCAGGCGTCTGTTCCATGCTCAGACAGGAGGGGGTTAAAGCAGCAGCTGATTAGGGCTCTCTTGCTCACTTAGGATGAGGAGGGGATGTGGGTATGGTAGTGAAATTGGAACGCAGGGCGAGTCTGAGGCAGCAGAGGCTGGCATGATGTTGCAACAGCCTGAGGCATGCCGTGTCTTCTCCTGGGGAATTTGTCCCTGGATCTCGAGACCCTGGCATTGGCATGCTGCAGAGGCTTCTGGGGGGTGTGGATAGTGACCTGTGCTTGCCTACAGGATTCGCAGTGACAGTGGCAGCAGCCTCAGCATTTCATGCCTGTGTCTGGTGTCCGTGCTGAAAGCTGCAGCTCGTGCCCATCTCTGGAGCTCGTTTAGGCAGTGCTCTGAATCCCCTCTCCTCGTGCACCCCGAAACAATGGTATCTTGCCTCTTTGGCAGTTCCAGACTTTCTCCCGGACTCCCTCCTGGCTAGCTGTGGTGCACTAGCCCCCTTCAGGCTGTCTTAACACAGCCAACCCCAGTCCTCTCCCTGGGGTCTGACCTCTGAAGACTAAGCCTCAGCTCCCAGCCCCCACCTGCCCCAGCAGGTGAGCAGACAAGTCCCTTGGGTTGGTGAGTGCTGGTCGGCACTGATCCTCTGTGCAGGAATCTCTCCGTTCTGCCCTCTGCACCCGTTGCTGCGCTCTCCTCTGTGGCTCTAAAGCTTCCTCCTCCGACTCATCCCCCTGTCTCCACCAGTGGAGGGGCTTCCTAGTGTATGGAAACTTTTCCTCCTTCACAGCTCCCTCCCAGAGGTGCAGGTCCCATCCCTATTCTTTTGTCTCTGATTTTTCTTTTTTCTTTTGCCCTACTGAAGTACGTGGGGATTTTCTTGCCTTTTCGGAAGTCTGCGGTCTTCTGCCAGCATTCAGTAGGTGTTCTGTAGGAGCTGTTCCACATGTAGATGTACTTGTAGGGAGAAAGGTGATATCCACGTCTTACTCCTCTGCCATCTTGAAGGTCTCCCATCCGTATGTTTTTTGATGTAATGTCTGTTCACGTATTTTGTCTGCCTTTTATATTATGTTTAAAAAATTCCTGAGGTTTGAACATTCTTTATATATTCTGGATATAATTCCTTCTCAGATACATAACTTGCAAAATTTTCTGTTAGGTTGTGGTTTGGCTTTATATTTTAACTATATATCCTGAAGATGAGAAATTTAAAATTTTGATACAGCCAATGTTACCAATTTAGTTCACAGATTATTTAAGTGTCATATTTGAGAAATCTTTGCAAGCCCAATTTCAAAGACCTTTCACATATGTTGACTTCTGGAATTTTTAGTTCTAGGTTTAACATTTAATTATATGATCCATTTTGATTTAATTTTTGTATTTTGTACAAGATATGGAACAAAGTTCACTTTTCTGCACATGGCTGTGCAACTTTCCTATATTTGGAAAAAACCCTTTCTTCACTGAGATGTCTTTCAAACTTTGTCAAAAATCATTTGTGCATGTGTGTGTGTCCACTTCTGGACTCCCTATTCTGTTTCATGGATTGACCTGTCTATGTTGATGCCAGCAACACACTGTCTTTTTATGACTCACATTTAAAATCTTGTCAGATAGTGTTCTCCAATTTTATTCTTTTAGAATTTCTTTTGGCTATTCTGATTTCTTTGGATTTTCGTAGGAATTATAGGATCACCTTGTCAATTTCTACAAAAATCCTCTTGGTATTTTTCTTGAGATTGCATTGCATCTAAAGATCAATTTTGGGAGAATTGACATCTTAACAACATTGAGGCAGTGTGGCTGAACTTTATGTTGAACAAGTTCCCTTTTATTCCTACTTTGCTGAGAGTATCAGGAAATGAATGTTGGATTTTGTCAAAATGCTTTTCCTGAGTTTATTAAGATTATCATGCCTTTTGTTTAATTTGTTAATAATATGGTGAACAGTATTCAGCTTCAAATGTAAAACCAAACTTGTAGTCCTAGTCATGGTGTATGTTTTAAAGTATATTTATATTCTTCACCATTTTTTTAGTATTTTAATCTATGTTCATGAAAAGTACTGTTCTGTAGTTTTCTATGTCTAGTTTTGGCCTCATGTACTGGGAAGCATTTCATATTTTTCTACTTAGGTTTGGTAGAATTCACCAGTGATGACATATGTGTCACTAACTTTCCTTGTGGGAAAGTTTCTTAGATTTCAAACTCTGAGCCTTGGGCGCTCCCAGATCATGATGAGTTGTGGCTGGGATTGGGGAGGATGGGGGGCATCGGTTGCTTCTTCTAGACACTAGGGAATGCAGCTGCACCTGGATCCAAATCAGGGTCTCCATATCTACCAGGCCTGGAGGACAACACCTGGCTTTAGGACTGAGCAGAGAACAGAAGGCTGGCCACCCAGTGCCTTTGGATTGGAGAAGTTAACCCATTTACATGTAAGCTGTGTAGCTGACAGGTTCTTGGTGTTCCAGCCGGGTGTCAGGCCTGAGCCTCTGAGGTCGGAGAGCCGAGTTCAGGACATTGGACCACAGAGACCTCCTGACCCACATAATATCATTCAGTGAGAGCTCTCCCAGGGATCTCCATCTCAATGCTAAGACCCAGCTCAACTCAGTGACCAGCAAGCTCCAGTGCTGGACACCCCATGCCAAACAACTAGCAAGACAGGAACACAACCCCACCCATTAGCAGAGAGGCTGCCTAAAATCATCATAAATTCACAGACACCCCAAAACACACCACCAGATGTGCTACTGCCCACCAAAAAGACAAGATCCAGCCTCATCCACCAGAACACAGACACCAGTCCCCTCCACCAGGAAACCTACACAATCCACTGAACCAACCTTACCCACTGGGGGCAGATACCAAAAACAATGGGAGCTACGAACTTGCAGCCTGTGAAAAGGAGACCCCAAACACAGTAAGTTAAGCAAAATGAGAAGACAGAGAGATACGCAGCAGATGAAGGAACAATGTAAAAACCCACCAGCACAAACAAATGAAGAGGAAATGGGCAGTCTACCTGAAAAAGAATTCAGAGTAATGATAGTAAAGAGGATCCAAAATCTTGGAAATGGAATGGAGAAAATATAAGAAATGATTAACAAGGACCTAGAAGAACTAAAGAGCAAACAAACAATGATGAACAACACAATAAATGAAATTTAAAATTTTCTAGAAGGAATCAATAGCAGAATAAGTGAGGCAGAAGAACGGATAAGTGACCTGGAGATAAAATAGTGGAAATAACTGCTGCAGAGCAGAATAAAGGAAAAAGAATGAAAAGAATTGAGGACAGTCTCAGAGACCTCTGGGACAACATTAAATGCACCAACACTAGAATTATAGGGGTCCCAGAAGAAGAAGAGGAAAAGAATTTGTCTGAGAAAATATTTGAAGAGATTATAGTTGAAAACTTCCTTATAATGGGAATGGAAATAGCCAATCAAATCCAGGAAGCACAGAGAGTCCCATACAGGATAAGCCCAAGGAGAAACATGCCAAGACACATTAATCAAACTATCAAAAATCAAATTCAAAGAAAAAATATTAGAAGCAGCAAGGGAAAAGCAACAAGTAATATACAAGGGAAACCCCGTAAGGTTAACAGCTGATCTTTCAGCAGAAACTCTGCAAACCAGAAAGGAATGGCAGGACATATTTAAAGTGATGAAGGGGAAAACCTACAACCAAGATTACTCTACCCAGCACAGATCTAATTCGATAGAGAAATTAAAACCTTTACAGACAAGCAAAAGCTAAGAGAATTCAGCACCACCCAACCAGCTTTACAACAAATGCTAAAGGAACTTCTCTAGGGAGGAAACACAAGGGAAGGAAAAGACCTACAATAACAAACCCAAAAGAATTAAGAAAATGGTAATAGGAACATACATATCAATAATTAGTTTAAATGTAAATGGATTAAATGCTCCAAACAAAAGACATAGACTGGCTGAATGGATACATAAGGGAAGACCTGCATATATGCTGTCTACAAGAGACCCACTTCAGACCTAGGGACACATACAGACTGAAAGTGAGGGGATGGAAAAAGATATTCCATGCAAATGGAAATCAAAAGAATGCTGGAGTAGCATTTCTCATATCAGACAAAATAGACTTTAAAACAAAGACTATTACAAGAGACAAAGAAGGACACTACATAATGATCAATGGATCAATCCAAGAAGAAGATATAACAATTGTAAATATTTATGCACCCAACATAGGAGCACCTCAATACATAAGGCAAATGCGAACAACCATAAAAGGGGAAACCAACAGTAACACAATAATAGTAGAGGATTTTAACACCCCACTTTCACCAATGGAAATATCATCCAAAATGAACATAAGGAAACACAAGCTTTAAATGATACATTAAGCAAGAAGGACTTAATTGGTATTTATAGGACATTCCATCCAAAACGACAAAATACTCTTTCTTAAGAGCTCATGTAACATTATCCAGGATAGATCATATCTTGGGTCACAAATCAAGCCTTGGTAGATTTAGGAAAACTGAAGTCGTATCAAGTATCTTTTCTGACCACAATACTATGAGACTAGGTATCAATTACAGCAAAAAAAACTGTACAAACACATGGAGATTAAACAATACACTACTGAATAACCAAGAGATCACTGAAGAAATCAAAGAGGAAATCAAATAATATCTAGAAACAAATGACAATGAAAATTCGGCGACCCAAAACCTATGGGATGCAGCAAAGGCAGTTCTAAGTAGGAAGTTTATAGCAACACAATCCTACCTCAAGAAACAAGAAACATCTCAAACAAACAACCTAAACTTACACCTAAAGCAATTAGAGAAAGAAGAGCAAAAAAACCTCAAAGTTAGCAGAAGGAAAGAAATCATAAAGATCAGATCAGAAATAAATGAAAAAAAAATGAACAAAACAATAGCAAAGATCAATAAAACTAAAAGCTGGTTCTTTGAGAAGATAAACAAAAGTGATAAACCATTAGGCAGACTTATCAAGAAAAGCAGGTGGAAGACTCAGATCAACAGAATTAGAAATGAAAAACGTAACAACTGACACTGCAGAAATACGAAGGATCATGAGAGATTACTATATGCTAAGAAAATGGACAACCAGGAAGAAATGGACAAATTCTTAGAAAAGTACAAACTTCCAAGACTGAACCAGGAATAGAAAACATAAACAGACCAATCACAAGCACTGAAATTGAAACTGTGATTAAAAATCTTCCACCATACAAAAGCCCAGGACCAGATGGCTTCACAGGTGAATTCTATCAAATATTTAGAGGAGAGCTAACACCCATCCTTCTCAAACTCTTCCAAAACATAGCAGAGGGAAGAACACTCCCAAACTCATTTTACAAGGCCACCATTGCCCTGTTACCAAAACCAGACAAAGATGTCAGAAAGAAAGAAAACTACAGGCCAGTATCACTGATGAACATAGATGCAAAAATCCTCAACAAAATACTAGCGAACAGAATCCAACAGTACATTAAAAGGATCATACACCATGATCAAGTGGGGTTTATCCCAGGAATGCAAGGATTCTTCAATATACACAAATCAAACAATATGATACATCATATTAACAAATTGAATGATAAAAACCATATGATCATCTCAATAGATGCAGAAAAAGCTTTCAACAAAATTCAACACCCATTTATGATAAAAACCCTCCAGAAAGTAAGCATAGAGGGAACCTACCTCAACATAATAAAGGCCATATATGACAAACCCACAGGCAACATCGTTCTCAAGGGTGAAAAACTGAAACCATTTCTTCTAAGATCAGGAAGAAGACAAGGTTGCCCACTCTCACTGCTATTATTCAATATGGTTTTGGAAGTTTTAGGCACAGCAATCAGAGAAAAAGAAATAAAAGGAATCCAAATCAGAAAAGAAGAAGTAAAACTGTCATTGTTTGCAGATGACATGATACTATACATAGAGAATCCTAAAGATGCCACCAGAAAACTAGTAGAGCTAATCAATGAATTTGGTAAAGTACCAGGATACAAAGTTAATGCACAGAAGTCTCTTGCATTCCTATACACTAATGATGAAAAGTCTGAAAGGGAAATTAAGGAAACACTCCCATTTACCATTGCAACAAAAAGAATAAATTACCTAGGAATAAACCTACCTAAGGAGAAAAAAGACCTGTATGCAGAAAACTATAAGACACTGATGAAAGAAATTAAAGATGATACCAACAGATGGAGAGATATATCATGTCCTTGGACTGGAAGAATTAACATTGTGAAAATGATTATACTACCCAAAGCAATCTACAGATTCAATGCAATCCATATGAAACTACCAATGGCATTTTTCACAGAACTAGAAATTTTTCACAATTTGGATGGCAACACAAAAGACCCCAAATAGCCAGCCAAAGCAATCTTGTGAAAGAAAAACAGAGCTGGAGGAATTAGGCTCCTTGACTTCAGACTATACTACAAAGCTACAATAATCAAGACAGTATGGTACTGGCACAAAAACAGAAATATCGATCAATGGAACAGGATAGAAAGCCAGAGGTAAACCCACACACATATAGTCACCTTATTTTTGATAAAGGAGGCAAGAGTATAGAAAGGAGAAAGAAAGCCTCTTCAATAAGTGGTGCTGGGGAAACTGTATGGCTACATGTAAAAGAATGAAATTAGAACACTCCCTAACACCATACACAAAAAGAAACTCAAAATGGATTAAGGACCTAAATGTAAGGCCAGATACTAGGAAACTCTTAGAGGAAAACATAGGCAGAACACTCTATGACATACATCACAGCAAGATCCTTTATGACCCACCTCCTAGAGAAATGAAAATAAAACAAAAATAAACAAATGGGACCTCATGAAACTTCAAAGCTTTTGCACAGCAAAGGAAACCATAAAGAAGACGAAAAGACAACCCTCAGTATGGGAGAAAATGTTTGCAAACCAGAAAACTGACACAGGATTAATGTCCAAAATATATATGCAGCTCATGCAGCTTAATATCGAAAAACAAACCACCCAATCCAAAAATGGGCAGAAGACCTAAATAGACATTTCTCCAAAGAAGATATACAGATTGTCAACAAATACATGAATGGATGCTCAACATCACTAATCAGTAGAGAAATGCAAATCAAAACTACAGTGAGGCATCACCTCACACCAGTCAGAATGGCCATCATCAAAAAATCTACAAACAATAAATGCTGGAGAGCATTTGGGGAAAAGGGAACCTTCTTGCACTGTTGGTGGGAATGTATATGGATACAACTACTATGGAGAACAGTATGGAGGTTCCTTAAAAACTAAAAATAGAACTACCATCGCTATGACCCACCGCAGCGATCCCACTACTGTGCATATACTCTGAGAAAAGCATAATTCAGAAAGAGTCATGTACCACAATGTTAACTGCAGCACTATTTACAATCTAAGAGTCCATCGACAGATGAATGGATAAAGATGTGGCACATATATACAATGGAATATTACTCAGCCATAAAAAGAAACGAATTATTTGTAGTGAGGCCGATGGACTTAGAGTCTGTCATACGGAGTGAAGTAAGTCAGAAAGAGAAAGACG
This sequence comes from Eubalaena glacialis, assembly GCF_028564815.1. Lineage (NCBI taxonomy): Eukaryota > Metazoa > Chordata > Mammalia > Artiodactyla > Balaenidae > Eubalaena > Eubalaena glacialis. The sequence continues at coordinate 4,531,190 of NC_083735.1, read as the reverse complement.
AATACCGTATGCTAACACATATATATGGAATCTAAAAAAAAAAAGTCCTTCAGAAGCACCTAGGGGCAGGACAGGAATAAAGATGCAGACATACAGAATGGACTTGAGGACATGGGGAGGGGGAAGGATAAGCTGGGACAAAGTGAGAGAGTGGCATGGACATATATACACTACCAAATGTAAAATAGATAGCTAATGGGAAGCAGCCGCATAGCACAGGGAGATCAGCTCGGTGCTTTGTGACCACCTAGTGGGTGGGATAGGGACGGTGGAATGGAGACACAGAGGGAGGGGATATGGGGATATATGTGTACGTATAGCTGATTCACTTTGTTACACCGCAGAAACTAACACAACATTCGAAACAATTTTACCCCAATAAAGATGTTTAAAAAAATGTAATGTGTAAACCTTGCTTGGGCTCTGGACTAAATAAATAACTCGTTCTATCAGACATTAAAAAAAAAAGAAAATTACAAACTCATTTTCTGTAATATAGAGATTTTCAACTTAACTTTTCTTCAACTTTGAAGGAATTTGTCATTTCATTGGAGTTTTTGAATATATTGGCACAAAATTGTTCATAATTCCTTGAAATCCTCTTTGTGTTTGTAGAATATGATCCATAGTTATATTCTATTTTAGTCCTGATAGTCTTTATCTCTTTTATTTTCCAGACTACTTTGACTAGATTCACTTTTCGTTTTCCCTTCTAAGAGCCAGTTTTGGTGTACATTGATTTTTCTCTTTTTTTCCTGTTTGTATGTGCTCTGATCACTAATACTTCCTTACATCTGTTTATTTTAGATTTAATTTTTCTTTTTCTATTGTTAAAATTCAGCATGAGGTGATGAATTTGAGGGTTTTTTTTATAGCACAGTTTCATTCTCTACATTTGTGCCTCTGTATGGCTTTAGCGGAATTTCACTTATTCTTATACTCTGCTTTCATTTGTATTCAGTTCAAAACACTTTCTAATTTTGTTTTTGAGTTTTGCCTTGACCCACATGTTATTTAGAAGTGTTGTTTCATTCCCAGTTATATAAGAATTTTCCAGATAATTTTCCAATTATCTTTGTTAATAATGTGTAATTCCATTGTGGTCAGAGAACATATTTTGTATGAATTGAATTCTTTCAAATTTGAGACTTTTGTTTCATCCTGGATATGACCCATCTCAGTAAGTGTTCCCTGTGCCCTTGAGAAGACCGTGTATGTTCTGATCCTGAGAAGATTATTCTAAAATTGTCAATTGGGTTGATTGGTGGATAGTGTTACTGAAGTCTTCCATAGACTTTTGGATTTTCTGTCTACTTGTTTATCAATTATTGAGAAAGTTGTATTGAAATCTTCAAGTTTAGTTGTGGAAATGTCTATCTCTCCTTGAAGTTCCATCAGGATTTGCTTTATGTATTTTGAAGATCTGTTACACATGTAAAGTTCAGGATTTTTCTGTCCTCTAGATGAATTTACCTGTTGGTCATTTTGAGAAGACTTTGTTCATTCTTGGTTATATTCTTCTGTAATCTACTTTGCCTTCTATTAATGTAGTTACAGCATATTTGATTAGGATGGTCTGTTACTTCCATCCTTTTACTTTTAACTTACTTAGATATTAATATTTAAAGTACATTTCTTTTAAGCAGCATAAAATTGGGACATGCCTTTTAATCTAACCTGACAATCTCTGCCTTGTAACTGTAGGTTTGTCATTTACATTCAATAGGATATGGTTGGGTTTAAGTTACATTTGAAGTTAATACTGGAGCTTATGACTAACCCTCTTCAACTTCAGCATGGAGGAAGGCATATTTATATTCCCTCATTTTGTTAAAAATTGGAAATAAGAATTCTTGAGTTGGTCACAAAACTGAACATAAAAATAAACCTCTACCTACCTACATTTCCATATTTGCCTTTATAAAGTGCTAACTTATAAATCATCACAGTATTTAACAAGAGACTATAAATTAATCCTATCTTCTACTGCAGAGGTGGAGGCTTCCTTTAAACAATAAAAATCTTAATTGGAAAATTCTCAGCTTTATAGGCAGTACTACATGCTGCGTGTAAAGTTTGTCCAGTAAGTATCCGTTAAATTGCACTGCTTGTGTCATCTTGGATATTTGGTCCACTGCCTGTTGGCCTATTCCCCACTATTGGTTTTCTAGATTCCTGAGATGTTGAGGCTTCTGGTCTATTCTAAAATTGTAAGCTGGCAGTACAGTAAAGAGTAGTCAGGTAAGTCATCTTCAGATTCAGGAAGCCTTTGGTCCCACTGGTCACATTTCCAATGTTGTCCGATCCCACAAGCTGCATCTTACGTGGCCTGCACTCTCTGATTAAAGGAATGTGATTCTCACTCCTTCCACCAGTTCCATACATGAGGAACCTCTTTACACATCCATCAAAAGAAGTTATCAAGTTTTATAAAGATGGAGGTTAAATTATAGTAAAAAAAAAAAAAAAAAAAGGAAGGAAAAAAACCCAAAACTTGATTGTGCATCCAATGAGAAAAATACAACATTTTAGCCTTCGTATTTTCTTTGATATGTATTTTATATTTAAGTGATTAATGCATGTAATATATGGTATATAAGAAACTGAACTTTTAAAGTTGCTGATAAATACAACACTAAGTCTAATGACTGTGGTTTTGACACACTTCACTCTATTATTAACTAGAGGGAATGGATACTTCAATTTAACTTAGAAGCCAAATTTCATAAATGCCTGTGTTGTGAAGATAAGCTCCTGACAAGATATTCCTTTGTTCAATTGGTAGTTATAACTATTTTGGACCACTTACGTACACTTGTATAAATCACAGATTTTTAAAGACAGAATATTTGGTAACTTGGTTATAACATCTAGAGGCCTATTAAATTGTTAGAAAAATTAGGCCATAGAACATTTTCAGAGAAGACTATGATCCTAGCTGTGAAATCCTCGTTACTGAGACATATAATTATGTTTCTGACAAAAAGATATGATACCTTTTAATAATTGTGTCAGCATACAAAACGGTAGAATATTTAGTCAAGAATATATGAGTGCTTATCTGCCTGTGATGCCCTAATATGACGGTCTGAGGACGATCATTATAAACATGACTCCAGATAGAATTTCACATTGTTTTGACTCATCTAGAGAATGGTTCCTGTAGCCAAGGCAAGAGGGCAGTTTACAGAGGCCATGGTGACCACATCATATTCCAGTAATAACTAGTCCTGAAACTCTCAGCACTCCTAATAGCATTCTCATTTTTTAAAAAAATTAATTAATTTATTTTTGGCTGTGTTGGGTCTTCGTTTCTGTGCGAGGGCTTTCTCTAGTTGTGGCGAGCGGGGGCCACTCTTCATCGTGGTGCGCGGGGCTCTCACTATCGCAGCCTCTCTTGTTGCGGAGCACAGGCTCCAGACGTGCAGGCTCAGTAGTTGTGGCTCATGGGCCTAGTTGCTCCGCGGCATGTGGGATCTTCCCAGATCAGGGCTCGAACCCCGTATCCCCTGTATTGGCAGGCGGATTCTCAACCACTGCGCCACCAGGGAAGCCCTAGCATTCTCATTTTTGTATAGGTAATTATATGCTGAGAAGAGTGCTCTAGGGTTATGTTGGAATGCGTGATTTGGAAATAGGAGAGCGTTACTGGTGTGTGTCACAAGTTCATATCACATTAAGCCTTCATCCACAACTGAATATGAGTCTGCTGGTGGAGGAGGGAGGAAGTGGGGAACTCGAGGAAGAAGAGCAAATCAGCAGTGCTCACCTAGGACTGTGTGTAACTAGAAGTTCAGATGTGCTCCTGACCTGATAGTAAGTGTGGAAAGCCAGAGAGGTTTTTATAGAAACAATACTATAAATGGAAGCTGGTTCCAATCTCAGAAAAGCCTATATGTACCGTATTGGTATTTATGCATTTTAGATAACATACTGGGTACTGAGGCTAATGGTGTTGAACTGACTTGATGTTACTACTAATGTAATTTCCCAAGTATTTGGAAAAGTAGTTTCAAATTGAGAATGCCATCAGCTCAATATTTTTGTTTCTTCTAGTACTTCTTTCAGAAGATTGTATTTTCCAAAGACAGCTACACAAGGCACGTGTGTAATAGTATATTATCATCCTATATACACTACTTATAATGTTGACATGCCTCCATTGAGAGGTATGGTCTGTGTTCTCTCTCCTTAAACCTGGGTGGATCTTTGTGACTTCTTTGACCAATAGAATGCAGCAGAGTGATGTTGCATGAATTCTGAGGCCTGGCCAGAAGAGGCAAAGTAGCTTCTACTGGCTATCCTTCTCCTGGAACACTTGACCCTGGAATGGGAGGACTACCTGTAGGTTATTCTAGTTGATAGTCCCAGCTAGTCCCCCAGCTGATCATCAGAATCTATGATCAAACATGTGAGCAAATGAGCTCCCAGATATTTCTAGGTCTGGATTTTGAGTCTTAGCTGTGTTCCTGACACTGGAGCAGAAATGATATCATCTCCATGTGTCCTTTCTAAACTCATGACCAACAGAACCTGATAATAATTGTTTGTAGTCTCTAAGTTTGGGGTGATTTGTTACACAGCATTAGGTAACTGATGCATCTCTGTAGCTCTGGTATTAAGTTCTTAAGATTGTGCCTGTGCTTTTCATGCCGCCCCACACTCATCCCCCAGCCCACAAATATTCAGCCTTAACTACTTTTTACTGCATTGGCAAGATTTAGGAGCTCTGATGTCAGTGCCAGCCATAGTGTCAGGAGGAAGAATGAGTTTGGACAGGGACAAAATGTCTCAGGAGGAATGATTATTCCTGGAGCAATTACTACAAGTAGGGTGAATCCAGTGTTGAAGGAGAAATGTTAGATCCAGCAGCACTTTGGATCCCATTTATATGCAATCTCATTACACAATTACCTTGTTGTTTTGTTTAGATTGCCCATGATTTAAAAAACATTATTAAATTCTAGCTTGACGTAAAATATTATTTCACTCTTAGAATGCATTAGCTATGCTTAAACACTGGATTGTTATGCCATCTTAAGATTTAGAAACACCCACTTTTAATAGGTTAGTACTTACAGTAGATACTTATTTGAAGTTGTTGAAATATATTTTCACCTTAGATGGGCAGTTAACATGAGTGGATGCAGCTTTTTTCGAAAGAATCACAATAAGCGTTAAATGAAGTTGGCTTCTACTGTTTGTAACCATACCTCGTTGGCAAGTGGACAGTGGATTGTGAATCTGTAGGTCATTTTTATTTAAAAGTCAACAAGTTAGGGCTTCCCTGGTGGCGCAGTGGTTGAGAATCTGCCTGCCAATGCAGGGCACACGGGTTTGAGCCCTGGTCTGGGAAGATCCCACATGCCGCGGAGCAACTAGGCCCGTGAGCCACAACTACTGAGCCTGTGCGTCTGGAGCCTGTGCTCCGCAACAAGAGAGGCCGCGATAGTGAGAGGCCCGCGCACCGTGATGAAGAGTGGCCCCCACTTGCCGCAACTGGAGAAAGCCCTCGCACAGAAACGAAGACCCAACACAGCCAAAAATAAATAAATTAATTAAAAAAAAAAAAGTCAACAAGTTAACCCTTTTCTCAGTCACCTGAATGATGCAGGATTTCTGCTTTCTTGTACATTGTTTTCATCAACCTCTAGAGGCAATGTCAAGTCCTATACTTGAGCTAACAAATTACTGTGCAAAATTTTGCATTAATAACTTGTGATTCACAGGTAACTTATCAGTGAAAGTGATATATGATCTTATTTTTCAACCAGGTGTGCTTTTAGAGATATAAGAAGTATTAAACTTGAACATTATTTTCAAACGGGATGTTGGAAGGAAATGCTTAACCTCAAGGGTTTTTGTCAATAGAGTAATACTATGGGAAGTGCTATGGATTCAGTGAAGATATGGATTCACGATCATGTCTAAATGGCTGTACTGTAAAAGCCTTTCAGTAGCATATCCCATAATGCCTATAGTTGTAATACAGTGTAGTCAAAAATAAAACAAAGCAACTAGCCCTACTAAAATTTTGTGCAACATAACTTTTTAAATAGGGGTAGAGCTATAACATTTCCAGTGATGTAGGCAGATTAGTGTTCTTGATTCTCCTCTGGCCCATCTCCTTGTGATCCCTCCTTCCCCATCAGGATGCACCCCTGGTGGACCAGAGCTTAAGTACTTTGGTTTGCGTCTCACCCTACCAATGGTGGTGGAGTACACCCATTCATACACTCTGCCCCAGCTATTTTTACAACACTTAGAATTCATAATTACTACTGTTTGCCTGGAACACTCAATATTTAAAATCCTACCCAACTGCATCTTCTAGGAAGGTCTTCCTTGATCATACCACCATCCAATCCACTTCAGTTTCAGCTGCCCCTAGCTGATTTCCATACCTCTACTAGACTTGTGGGATTATTCCCACAGTGTTTCTTTCTGAAGGCAGTGGTTCTGGTAGCACAGGACTTGGCAAATGTTTAGAAACTCAAACTTAGTTCAAATGACTCACTGAACCTTGAACGATATGGGTAATTGGAAGTTTTGTGGCAACAAGAACAAAGGGTCAAGGAAAGCTCAAGTATGATTTTAAAGAGTGATTGTTCAGAGAGGAGGAGGAAGAAGAGAGATGGCCAGTAGAAGAAGCTAGAAAGATAGAAGGAATCCTCCAAATCCAGCTAATCTACACCTGCAGCTAAGAGAATTTACCAAAGCACCATAGACAAAAATATCTCTGTCCTCTGAATTTTCTGCAGTTAAACTGTCCTCTGCAAACTTTCACATACTACCTGATATTATAGTTGTTTGCAGACAGAACTTACCTCCACTGAAAAGTTAACTCTTCAAGGCACACTCTGTTTTTCAGGTTTTTGGTCCCAGAAATGCTTAGCATTATAGCTTATGCATAATGGGTACTTAATCATTAGTTAAATATTTCAAAGAAAAAGTATTGTACAGACTAATTTAAAACTGACGTTTAAAATGCCAGAAATCAAGAAGAAAAGTGATGTATTTACGTGCTGAACATTGTACTTCTCATTTCTGGGAATATAATTAGAAATGAGATTATTTATAGTTAAGAATGTGCATACCACTAAGACTAGTTTTAAAATGCCTGATTTCTTTGTGCCATGAAGACTAAAGAAATAGACTTTATATGTTTGCTTTCATGAGAATTTCTTTTCCCCCTTTTGGTTTAGTAAAAATATCTTTCAAATCTTCAGACATTCTAAGTTGTTGGAAACAAAATCAGTGGCATTTTAAAATCAGGTTGTTAGACCATGATTTATTATAGCACTTATTTTCCAAAACTATAAAATATAGAAGCACTAGATCTGAGGCCAGGGACATCTTTTCTTTCTGCCTCAGAGTTTAGTGTGTTCCTGACACAGAATATGCGCTCTATATGTTTGAAGTGAACTAAATTGAGACATGTAAAAGAATGAATATGGAGAAAGTATGTGTCAACATGTGCCTGTTTACACATGTGATCTTAAACATTTATATTATAGTAAAAATATTTGCCAACATTCCTAGAAAGGAACTAAATGGAAAAAACAAAGTAGGATCCTACTATATAAGATATTACACAAGATGTAAAGAAACAATTTTTTTTTACAGATTTTTAAGGGGAAAAATAACTTATGCATAGGAAAAGTTAAATAGCCATTCAGGACAAATAGAGCTCAATATGTGAATGAGTAAACTACTAGACTGTGATATTTATTTCCACCCATCATCTTTTTGGCCGTAATATCACCCCAGCTTCCCAGGGAAGGAGCATCTCTCTCTGCATTGGTGAGATGGTATACCTGAAGCTTGCCAGTCTCTTTGGCATACTTCTCAGTTGGCATACTTCTCCCAGATCTCTTTTCTTCACCATTTATACTTAAATAACTGGCAGGTGATATTGGCCAATCATATACTTCTCTCCTGGGACATTGAGGCTTAATTGTTACAATGAGGAGGTTAAAATGCTTACAGTTGATGCATTTGATTGACATGTCCATCTAAGTGTGTATTGGTCCCAGCTATAGATGGCCGCATGTTCACATCTGGTCCAGGTATCTTTACGTTGCCTTAAATCCTGTGAGTGATCTTACATCCTTGCAACAACAGTTGCAATCACTTAAAGTTAGGCAGAGTTGCTTGTTTTATTCTTTAGACTTTTTTTTTTGGTCTCTTAAAAATCCCAACTAAAACAACTATTAAATAATAGGCACTAGACGAGATCAGAGGTAGGAGAGATTGCTCTAGGCTGGAGGGCTTTGGAAACATTTTCCCAAAAAAGAAATGTTTGATGTGGGACTTGAAGTATGGGTAGAAACTGACTGTGTTAAATGAGGAAGGAATAACATTCAAGGATGGGGAAAACCTGGTACCAACAACTGGAAGCTGAAAAATGCGTACTGCATTTGGAGGAAAGTAAGCAGAGAGAAATGATTTTGTTATAAATGCAAGAGTAGCAAAATAGTTTGAGAATGTACTTTTAAAATCTTGATGCCAGGTTTAAGAATTTAAGCTTTTTTTAATAGTACGTACCTTGTACATAAAACATTTGAAGATGCTAAGCCCAGGTTAGGCTGCAAAAGAGTGAAGACATAGTCAGAAAAGAAACAATTATTCTAATTACAGATTAATAAGAAGAATAACCATTCATTCATTTTTGGTCTTTACCTTTTGAGTTTTTAGTTTCAAATTACAGATAACCTGGTACATAAAATAGACATAATTTAAAAATTGATATTACAAATCTATAAATCCTAAATATAACTCAAGAAAATTAGATTTTTTGTTCTAAGAATAACAAAAAAAAGCCCTAAAATTTTTTAATGATTAATTGTTGAGATCTCTGAATAGGATTTATGGAAAATGAAAATTAAGGCAAGAAATAAGTCACAAAATTACCAAATATATCTATAAAGGTTTTTGATAATTAAAAGAAATTTAGGTTGAGATTCTGATCATAAAGTAGAAGGAAATTGGATCCTCATATAAAATTAGATCAGTGTTGACATGCAATCCATATAATTCAGAATCCAAAATTTGGTGGAGTCTAAAATAACCACTGTGATTTCTATGTTAACTAAATTAACAGGGTAAATTATAGAGCAGCATTTTATTACTATGGTTGATGAAAAGTAAATGTTGCAATCAATCATCTAAATGTAATTTTGGCATTATGGCTTAGACAAAACATCTGGATTCCGACAGAAATTTTGTTTTGATTATCTGCACATAGTTTAACTCTTTTTAGATAATAATTCTGTAGATATTTCTTTTCAAGTTTTTAGTCTACTGACTACTCCGGTTTTGGTAAATAATAAGAAAATAATGGAGCTTTGTTATTGGGTACGATCAACATCTGTGCTGTCCAAAATGGTAGCCATTACCCATATGTTCCTACTGAGCTCTTGAACTGTGGCTAGTTTGAATTGAAATATACTATAGGTGTAAAATGCACACTGACTTTTGAAGACTTAGTAAGAAAAATTTTATATATACACAGGATAAAATATATATGGTTTGAAAACTATATTGATAAGTTTCACTTTTTACTTCTTACTGTGGTTATTAGAAATATAAAATTCTAGTATGCGATGCATATATGACAACTGATCTAGAGTTTGAAACAATGAAATCATGGTAACTGTGGGAAAAAGGCCCTCTCTCTTCCAGATTCTCTGATCAAACCCCCCAGCAACCTAATTGTGTAAGCAAATTGCTTAATTGCAACCAATGATCTTCAGAGTTTCTGGCAAACATGTCTCCAAGTACTTCTAATTGCTGCTTATAGAGCTAGGACTTAGCAACGGCAGTTGGGTAGCTCAGAGAATATTGGGTACCTGTTAATGTACTAAGGATTTCCAGGCTCCTTCTCCATCCCGACCTATGGGGAGGAGGCATGCACCTACTTCCACAGCGGCTGGCCAGGGTCTGTGAGGCCTCTATGGAAGGGTAGACAAGAGCCCTGTCTTCATTCCTGAGATCGATTGAATAATGGATTCACATACTTGCTAAAGCATTGGCTTGCTTTTGGTTAAAAATGCCATCTTCAGTGACAGGTCTGTTTTAAATCAATACACAGATTTTCTTTTTACTGCAGAGCATCAAAATCAATTTTTTGTTGTTGTTGTTTTTTTTAAAGATGCTTCACTTCATTTTCTCAGGGGATGGCCTAAGATTTCGCACATCACCGTATGTATAGAACACATTATTTTTGAATAAATGCAACTTTGCAAGTATCAGTTATCAAATTTACAAGATTGTTTTCTAATGTGCTCTGCCTGTCAAATTTCTTAGTAATTCTCTTGCACCCCACAGTGAAAATGACCCATCATACAATCAGTTGATGGCATTCGTTGAATTAGAATTAGGCTTACAATAAATCTCACATACTTTAAAGCACAATAATCAGGAGGCTATGTTACTTAATCTTAATCTATGTTACCATCTGGTATACATTGGTAATGACTGGGTCTTCCAGTAGGAGTGCATAAGATGTGCCCTGTTGCCTGCACATCTAAACCAGGCAATGTATTTATAAGCTCAATTATTTTGCATTACGACTGAACATTTTCCAAAGAATTCTTTAAAGAATAAGCCTATATACCTTGAATATTTTGATTTTTAGACAGCTTTTTATCATTTTGTTCAACTTACACAACCACACAATGTAAAACTTGGTAAGTAGGGAGTCCTTGCTGGTGCCACGTTAATGGAGACTTGTCCATATAGGGATGAAACCGTCTTTTTTAGGTTCCGTGGTAACTTGGAGTTACCAAATCATTTAGAAAAGCAAGCCATATATGTAACAATGAAATGTTCAAATTTTAGGTAGAAATAGTATGTCATTAAGTATAAAATAAGAAATAAAGATAAGTACTGTGACATAATTAAGACTTAGTGCCAAATGGTGTGATATTCCTAAAATCCATTGGTGATGCTTAAGCTGCTATTGATTTAAAGGAGAAAATGTCATCTTCTCAATTGCCTTTACTATTTTATCTTTTCCCACTGTATCTTTGTTACAAAAAACTGAATATGACTTTACCTTGTTGTAGAGCAGACCAAGAATGGCAATATGTGTATATCCACTCTTTTTTAGTTTCTATTCCCATATAGGTCATTACAGAGTATTGAGTAGAGTTCCCTGTGCTATATACAGTTGGTTCTTATTTTACATGCAGTAGTGTGTATATGTCAATCCCAATCTCCCTATTTATCCCCTCCGCCCCACCTTTCCCCCTTGGTAACCATAAGTTTGTTTTCTACATCTGTGTAACTGATTCACTTTGCTGTACAACAGAAACTAACACAACATTGTAAATCAACTATACTCCAACAAATATTATTTAAAAAAAAGAAGGGCAATATGATACCATCATTTAGGAAGTGTTCTCTAAAGCTCTTGATGAGGTACAAGAAATCAAAGGACTAAGTGACAGAATGCCAACTTAGACTCTATTGGTGAGTCCTAGATGTACTCTGTTTATAAGGTTCTTCTGTGGAAAGTTTAAGATCTTTTATACTAAATAATCTCCAAGATTTATGTATTGGTGGGAAAATTTTAGTACAGAATTGAAAATCTATGAAAACTGCTGATTTTAATCTGTTCCAAAAGACTGAGGAGGTCCAATGCCACAATGACATCAGGGTAACCTCCACGTCATTGTTCCTAGAACGTAGTCACTACTTTTCTAGCACATTCTCCTCTTTGACTCCTTTCCCAGTACAAACAAACTGTCAGCATAATACTATAATGACACATTGCCAAGACATGTATTAAGTGTTTTTCCTAGGTTAAGTATTTAATTCTCAAACCAACCTCATGGAATAGACACCCTAATTATCTCATTATTTCAGATGAAGGAAAGGGGCGAAGACAAAATTGTCTGGAGTACGTAAGCAGCAAGTGGAGAAGTCAAGCTTGGACCTGAAATGAGCCAGTCTAGCTTCATGTACTCCACTGCCGTGCTCTATAGCTGCTCCCTGCCTTTCCAAGGATAGATCTTTAATTCACATTGCACTTCTTTCTGATGTACAATGTCTCTCCTCTCTCTCTTTACTACCCAACTGTTTCCTATCCTTTACTCACTCGTAATTTTTCCTCAGAACTTTGCTGACACTATGTACCTCCCAAATTTCTTCCCTTATCATTACCAACTTAGCCTGATTGCTCTTGACTTTATTCTGACATTTGAAACAACTTCGCTAGGTGAGCCTCTTAATGTCTCCTTCTTGATTCCTTCAACATTTCATTATACTACTTCTCTTTCCTTCTTAATACTGCATTTATTTCTCAATTACCGGCTTCAACCACAAGTATTTCTTGAAGTTTTCTCTTTAATCCTCTTCCTTGATCACCCATTTTAATGGCTACAGCTCTTGTTTCTGTGACGCTGCTGCTTTATCATCATGTGTCCTGAATTCTTACTGGATGTCAGTTCTAATATTTTGAATCTTCAAATGTTCACTTCCACTGGGACATTTATCTCCTCCGTTCCAGGGTTCATCTAGGGGTAAGATGTGACAAGAAGGCAATTGTTGCAACACTACATTGCCAGATGAAAAGGCCTTGAACAGCACTTTCATAATCTCACCGCCCTCTTAAAATAAGAGCAACAACTATTTACTCTTTTCTGTATGAACTTGTCTGGGTTTGCAGGCCTATCTTAATATGTCATTTTACTTATCACTCCCTCTCCACCAGGCTTCCCTCTGTCTCTTACATTTTAGGGTTCCCCTGTCCCTTATTCTCCTTTCTTCCTCCTGCCCCACTGTCCAGACACAACATCAAGTCCTCACAGCTGTCCACGATTCCACTTTTTCTCCCTCTTTGTCACGGTGTTCAGTGTTCTTCTTACCTATCAAAGTTCTAGTAGATGCTGATGACAAAAATGAAAACCAATATCCTCCATCAGGACATCCTTTCCCTTTGGCCCCTTTTCATCTTCATCTCCTGTGAATTGTTACATTGTCCCAGCACCTGGTGAAAGGATGTAAAACCTGAACCTGACAGTGAACGAGTGTTTTCACCAGGAGCAAGGGTTATAATTGTTTAACCCTTAGTGCAACACGCAAATTTCGTCCAATAAAATGCACCGTGATACCGTTTGTTTCCGTTCCCCACATAATGTAGCATTGCTAAGCACCAACAGGCATTCAAACAAACACTTATTTTGATGGATCAATTCTTGGTCATAGAATACATGTCCACATTTCTCAGAAAGTTGGGTAAGTTAGCCCCTTTTCTATGTGACCACAATAAGAATTCTCTTTTCTAAAATGATACATATTTTTAACTTTATTGGAGTATAGTTGATTTACAATGTTGTGTTAGTTTCAGGCATACAGCAAAGTGATTCAGTCATATGTATACATATAATCATTCTTTTTTAGACTCTTTTCTCATATAGGTTTTCTCAGAATATTGAATAGAGGTACCTGTGCTATACAGTAGGTCTTTGTTGGTTATCTATCTTATATATAGTAGTGTGTATATGTTCATGCCAAGCTCCTGATTTATCCCTCCCTACCACGTTTCCCCAATGTAACCATAAGTTTGTTTTCCATATCTGTAAGTCTGTTTCTGTTTTGCAAACAAGTTCTAAAATGAAAACATGTTATTATGTTGGTTATTAAGTCCTAAAAGTATTTCAGCTAATTCTGATGACATTCGGGGATAATTTTTAAAAAGTTAATGAGTTATGAGAATTATTCGGGGACTAGAGAAGAAAATAACTGTATACAACATTCATTTCTCAATCTTAAATTAAAAAAACGAATACATGTGAATTTGCCCATCTAACCAGACTTGTATGAAGAAGGTCACTACTTTGGATTTTTCATTTACTTGTGACTTTCACTACCAAGTTTTCTCATAATAGGGTACAATGGGGGCTGTGTATAATTATCATCTTTTAACTTTCATCTACCCTTGATTGCTTGGCACCAGGGTCTTACTGTTACCTACCTGCAGTGACATGTTCACATAACTCTGCTACCTATAGCTTTTTATACTAATCTGTTTGTTCTTGTCATTAGGAGGATCAATTAAGACAAAGATGTAGCTTTATGCTTTCCTTTATGTAAAAGCCCTGTGGTATATTGTGGTCCATCCAAAGATGCCTCTGATTATGTAACTGCATTTACTGAATAAAACCTGAGCCTAACTGTGAATGAGTGTTTTCACCAGGTGCAAGAGGCCATTTGTCAAAACTGACCTTTTCTGTGAAACAGCTACAATTATTAGTTGATTCAAGTGTCAAAGCTCCATCATAAGATAAGGGTGTCAGCCAGGAAATTTTTTCTCATTTGATAATAGGTTTCAGAAAGAGTTACAGATGGATTTGACGTTTCTGTCTAAGGTCGAAAACTTAGCGTGAAACGTGCCCAGAGCAATTTAGATGCCTACCTTTGAACCGAGTTATATATCACAGTTTTAGTTTCTTTGTAGATTGCTCATAAAATCGTAACTCTTCGAGCAATATCTTGCTTTCACTTATCTTGTTTTAGTGCTAACAAAAGTAAGGAATAACAAATCTTTTATTAAAAAAACCAAATTTCTCTATATGATACATTATTTTATAGCATCTATACTATCAGTACATTAATACACAGTAGATGATGATGGAAACCCTTTAAAAACTTAGATTATTTAGCATAAATGCTTAATTAATGACAACTTACAACTGATTATAAAATCAGGTGCCATGGTTCTGTAAACAAAAGATCGAAGATAACAATTCAGGAAACATGAGAAGTACGAACCAGTTAGAAAAGCTTCATCAGATAAACTTTCAACAGGATTATTAAGAGGAAAGTTTCTCAATGCAACAGACTGTAGACATCCTTCTACATGTTAGCATAATACTTATTTTAACTTGAGAAGGTCCCTGAAATTTGTTAGGCCTTGCAGATTTTATAGAGATGACTAAAGCATCATCATGCAAAATAGAAGTGTTAAAAGAACACACGAGAGATGTTTTTGATTAAAAATAGAAAGTATAACACACTCTAGTGCCAAAGGTAGGACAATGGGAAAATAATGAAGCTGAAGAGATTTATTTAAAGGCAAAGAAAGGTATTTAACATTAAAATCATGGAGTGTGATAGACCTCAAGCCTACTTCCGTGATAAAAAGCATCCTGGCAAGAAACTAATGTGCCTTGTAATGGCTAGAGCAAAGTCAAGTCAGCCATATGGAGAACTAAAAATAAGCTTCTTAAATTCACCTGTGGTGGTGGAGATGTCACCTTGAAGGTAAGGAGAGCAGAAACATGAACTTTTTAGAAGAAATACATTTAATTATGAGTTTATATACATAAGAGCACCAAGTTCAATTAAGTAAAATAAAAGCAGCGTGAAAAAAACTCAATGCTGAACTCTTGATCCAATCCCATTCCTTCAAGGCTTTGATTATCCTTAAAAGCATCTCCCTTTACCCCACTGTGTGTGTGTAGATACATCTATTGGCTTTGAATGGTACTGTGGAACCATGAAAATTACTCTGTAGACTGAAATTGCAAAGTGATCTAATAAATGGCAAAAATCATGTTTTTTCCATGACTTTTATAAATTTTGGTCTAAATATTAAACACTCCTTTTTGGTCATTTATAATGTATAGGGAAATGAAAAACAGTAAAATTATTCACTGTAATTTGACACATTGGAAACATTGAGAAGTGTTTTTGGCTTTTTGGTTTTTCAGCCAACAAACAACAGTGGCTATTGAACGTTATTCCAACAGTGACTTCATTTTCTTCACGTGAGGGAGGAAAGTGGTGGCATCTTAGGTAAGTGTGGATCAGAGAAATCTCTCTGACCTAGTGCTGGTCCGACTGCATGACTCCTTCCCTGGGTGCTATACTCCGCATATCCTACACCCGCCTGCCTTGGAGTCAGGATTACTAGTGGGAGAGGGCATTTGGTTGCTAAATTTACAGTTGCATGGGATGGCCAATTCTTCGTAAATAGGTACAAGCATAGTTTTCAATAGTACTCTTTCCCCTCATTGTACAACTTCTGATATGGGGTGAGCATCTTTTCTGTGCCTACATACTCCACTCATTGTCACATTCTGAGTTGGGATCAGCTATCATTTTATCCTTGTGCCATTGATGTTGTGGAATATTGCCGAGTTCCTTTTAATATGCAATTCTTACCCACGTCTAATCCTTGGGACATGTTCATCCTTTTCATGACAACCACTTTCCTTATTGATGTGGATCAGTTCGGCTTTGCTAAATTCCTCTGGCTGCATATCCAGAGTTTCTGGACCAGCAGCAGGGACAATCGTCCCATGGTTGACTTCTCCTATGGCTCCATGTACATTTTATTCTGATTTCACTTCTAGTGGTGTTTTTTGGTTTCTTTGCTGTACTTTTATCTGTATTAGTCACGTCCTCTTTGGATTATCGAGTTTTGTAAAAATGTTACTTGGGTTTATCACTGGGAGACGAGGAGACAGCACAACTACATACTTTACTGTCTGTGCATGAATTGAATAACAGATGCACAATGAATCATCAATGAAATCTGAGATATTTGAACAGGCTCTGATCACAATACACATCTGTTATCTACAATGGGGTTTGCATACTGAAGAGCTGGCAGCAAAGTTTGCAATTACTGCAATTACTCATAGTTAATATGAAGTGGTAACTGAAATTTGAGCTGTTGTTGGGACTAAATTATCTAACTTAACCGTAGTAACTGGAATTAAAGCACATGGGAGCCATGTGAGCAAAGACAGCTTCTGCGCGTGTGTGTGTGGCAGTTTCGTATGCTCTGGTGTACTACTTGATGTGAACATGTTTCTGCTATTGTGTAAGCGGAAATGTTCTCTCTCTCAGGATGTGACCTAAAAGTCAGCATAATTGCTTCAAGAGGTAACTAGAGGTGCTTCAGATGTTGTATGATGATGATAGGACTTTCTTGGTGATAACAGTCTGAAGATATTTTATGCTTTCATTCCCAAGAGTACCTTTCTCTAGGGGGAAGAATGTGGGAAATTGGGGGATTTGGGCACAATGAATCGTTTAACCCTCACAGTTAAGAAAGTCTCAAATTTTTTATTTACTGTGATTCAGTTGATATCTAACATTGTATAAGTTTAAGGCGTACAAGGTGTTGGCTTGATGAATTCATATATTGCTGTATGGTACCACTGTAGCACTAGCTAATACCTCTATCATGTCACATAATTATTTTTTTTATGGTGAGAACAATTGTCTCTTAGCAGCTTTGAAGTTTATAATGCAGTATTGTTGGCTATACTCACTGTGCTGAGCATTAGCTCTCCAGGACTTGTTTATCTGCTTCTTTATCTACTGGTTGCCAGTTCTACCCTTAACCATCATCACATCATCTCCCCAGTCCTTGACTCCCAGCCCTTGGTAACCACCATTCCACTCTTTCTAGCAGTTCTGCTTGAAAAGCCTCAAATTAAGCCATAATTTTATATTTAGTTGACAGTAAGAATACAGCCTGAATAACTACTGACAGGATTTAGAAATGTTTTTACTACTTAAATTATTAAATATGTTTCTTATATTCTTAGCTACTCACAGAAGGAAGAGACTCGAGGCTTCTCAATCTCTGAAAGTTCCTTTACAGCATATGCCCCTTAAAATCACAGAAATTCAGAGCTTGAGAGCCTGGGCTCCTCTAGGACAAATCTTTTAACAGAGGAGAAAATAAGGAATCAGAGAAAAGGAAACAAATAGAAGTAGGATCATGTTTTTGTCCAGTAACCCAGGGCAGATAAAGTATTTCTGTGACGTTTACAATCTGGAGAGCACACTTCTGTACCTATTATTTGACTTAATTCTCACAACAGCTCCCTGAAGTTGGCGAGCAGGAATTAAGGCCACTGTGCCAGTGGGAAACAGATTGAAAGAAAGAGAATGTCTTTGCTGAGGTGACCCAGCTCCTGACAGGAAAGCTCATCTGCTTACCCTGGCACTGAGGCTGTATGTTACCCACCTGTGGCACTGTGTGTGGAAATTGTTTCTCTTTCCACTCATGTGTGTAGACTCTCATTTACAGAAACAGTTAAAGCTTTGAGCAGTTTCCCTGCAGAAGTCCTTGGCAATCTTGATCTCTTTTTCCAAAGGTTTGCAGGTAGTGTTACTCTAAACTGCAAGATACAGCTTGCTGGAACTATTAATTCAGGGTCAAGCAGAAAGCTTTCAGTAGCTGTCTACAAAATGCAAATGATGAAATGGTTTACTCTGGGAATGCAGCCTGTATTGCTGTTAAATCATTTGCATACTGTTGATGCTTTGCCTGTGGATCAGTCCAGGTAGATTCAGAGCTCTGTTCTCCTGAGTTTCCCTTCGTTTCTACTGCTGTCTAACCAGTATGATAATGACTTCATTAGTTGGTTGCCATCGTCAAAGGGCTTCTATAATTTTCAGACAAGTTTTTATGTCACATACCCATATTCATAATTTCTTTTCTGCCGAGATACTTGGTATTTAGACAAAGTTAAAGATATATGAACACAAATTACATAGATGTATAAAGGAGTTAAAACATTAGGCACATTTGAAGGAGAATGTCCGTTGTTATTTAAAGAATTTGAGTTCTCTATATCTGTGCTTTGTATGGAAAGCAGCCATCCTGAAATAAGAAGATGCTTACTATAGAAATGATGGTGACATTTCCAAAACATTCATAACTAAGTATATAGAATTACACCTGTGATTTCTCCAGTGAACCTCTCATGCTCAACTTCCCTATATAGAAGGTTTAAAGATGGATAAAATTTTCATGCAGAAAATTGCATGTCCACAGCAAACTTGGTGTGATAGATGAATCATAAAAATACCTTTGAATCTTTTGTGTCAGAGTATGGTAAATAAAATGAGTGGTAAATTTAATGGTGTAAACACTTGCAGTATATTTGTGGGATTAAACATTTACATTGAAAATACTACTGATGTAATGTCTTACATGGACTTTTTCAATAACATTATACAATTAATCAATTTCCCCTTTGTCCTTCATGATTATAAAAGGTCAAATAACTTTTTCTGTAAATAGTAATTAACTTTGAATAATTCTATTAGAATTTGTATGTTTCCATTTTATAAAACTTAATCAAATTATAAGATAAAAGAGCCACTATTTAAAAATTCATTCAAATTTGTCTGAGACTTAAGCTTGGCGAATCATAATTTAGCCCCGTGGGATAATATACACTTAACAGCCTGAGACTGTACTTGGAGTTATCTGCATGTAACAAGCAATTTGTTCAAGGTGAAAATTCTTAAACACATATGAGGTTTGCACATTTCCTAGAGGCTCACATTAAATCCATCCAACAGTCAAATGATCTTGCCACCAGCTTCCTCCCAGAAAACTGACATTTGTAAGGCTAAATAAAATACATAATGGGAAAATCCAAAAAAGGAAGAATGATTATGCATCAGAGGAACATATCCTAGGTTTTCCCATCTTGCCTAACAATTCAAACCTTTGTATAATGATCATGTCAAGAACAATATCTATTCTTGTGAGTTGTCTATGTATTGGGCTTGACAACTCAAGTTCAGTGTATGAAACTGAAATAATTATTCTACATATGAGAGAGGCTTTTAAAAATGAAATTATTCTGGGTTATGATCTTAAGGAGTATGCTTGACTATCCCTACCACCATGGTCTCTTTATCTCATAAAGACATCTGAAACATGCTGTGGTAATAATGACGTACCAAGTTGGGAAGGTATTTTAGATAATACGTGAACAGTAGCAATTCAAATGAAAAAATGATTCATCTATTTTTAGAATTATAAGTAATTTCTATTTTACAGAATTACATGTATAATTTAGGAAAGGCAGATTGTAAACTTAATTAAACATAATCATTTTGGGTTCTTAACGTTCTTAATTTATTAACGGTTATCCTTGGCAGTTTTAAAAGAATTTCTAAAGGTAAGTTTTTCCTGGCTTGACCCCTGCAAACACCCCCATGTATCATAGCTCTGTGCCTGGGCTTGTGTTTCTTTGAATTTCAATAGAACTGTTATAGACTCTGTTAAAGCATTGGGCATTTTATTTTATTTAATTTATTTTTTAAACATCTTTATTAGAGTATAATTGCTTTACAATGGTGTGTTAGTTTCTGCTGTACAACAAAGTGAATCAGCCATCTGCATACATATATCCCCTTATCCTCTCCCTCTTGAGTCTCCCTCCCACCCCTCTAGGTGGTCACAAAGCACCGAGCTGATCTCCCTGTGCTCTGCGGCTGCTTCCCACTAGCTATCTATTTTACAGTTGGGCATTTAAAATAGGTCTTCATTCTCTTTCATTTCACTAATTTATATATGGTGCTTACATTTTCTTTTTGAATCATTGTATTCATCTGTCTTGAACAAACGTAAACAGTTTGTGTCCTATTTTGTTTCCTTAGGGGATATTACGTTTTATTTTAACTTTCATTCTATTTGCGTTTGTCTTCTGTTCTTCAAGAGCTTGACAGAAAGTTCTGGATTTCTAGACATTGGATGTTGATGGCAGGTTAGGTTCCATATTTACTAGCGTGTGGTTTGCTTGCCCATTCAAAGCTGCCTCACCCCCAGGTCCATCTTCCACTCCCTGATCCCCTACAGGGGAGAGTTGACTTGGTTACACAGAAGTCCTTCTGGCAGTCGGGTAAAAGGGTTGCCCCCTGCTGGAACTTGCCATAGAGTAAGCAGACTTCCTCCGATGTGACGCATTGTCACCAAACTAGTGTGCCTCTTGCCTAGTGGTGCGGAGAACCTGACTGCAGTAGAAGTGCAGGATAAGTGATAAATTCTGGGGCCATTTTGTAAATGAGCAGGCTTTAAGTAATTACCTTTTGAGATGAGCATAGTTTACACAAAAGAGAAGATTCCAAAGCTGAATAGTTTTTATCTAAATTGCAGTCAATATTGACAGAATGACTCATATGGAATCTCAAAAGCGTTAATAAAATTAAGTCTATTCACAGCAAATTGGTACCTATTACATAAATGGCAAACTTGTTCTACTTTTATCAGGGAGTTGCATTTCCAAGGCAGCAGGTTATATAACCTCAAAAGTGGGGAAAAATCTTCTTCGCACTTGACAATGTCACACTATTCCAAGGTACAGCAGAAAAGCCAGGATGACAAATAGTTCTGTCTTCAATGGTGTTTATAACTTTCAGTTATATTACTACCATTATTTTCCCTCTCATCAGATATCAGCTTATCTAGCTTCTTAGACTTTTCCTCATAAATCAGACAGTTTTATTCTTCAAGTGATTTTTAAACTCCACGGATGAGTTTGCTTAATTGTTTCTTTAAATTTCAGAAGAAAGTAATTTCCTAATGGCATATTTCTCTAAACACATAGAAAGACCTACCATTTACAGCCTAGTTATAGCCATGAAAGCATAATTTTCATCAGAAGAATTTGGTAAAAAAACTCATAAGATATTTATGCACTTAAGTATGGATAGACGATGGAATGTGAGTTGGCAGTTAAAATATGATGTCAGTTTAAGAAAGTGTGTTGAGTGGTGCCATGAGGATTGGCTTTTTGACCTTTACATTAAATTATTTTCTTGATTTAGAATAAGAATGAAGCATATTCTCAAAGAATATTTGAAATATAAAGGTATATATTGGTATATGGGATGGTGAAAAATTGCATAGATACAGCTATAATTTCTTAAAACCTTAAGAGTTTTATTGGAGGAATTACCTCCCTAAAATATATTTTTAGTCACAATTGTCTAGTTGTTAGAAATGTATTGTTTTGGAGTCAGACTGCTGGGATTTTTATCCTTGTGTTTCCACCAGGCATGATATTGGATATGTTTATTTTATATCTTTGTACCATAATTTCTTTATCTGTAAAATGGGGATGATCACTTTATTTCACAAAGATGCTGTAAAAACTATATATGGGAACATGTGTGTAAAACAAACTGTTACATAGCATGAGATCAAAACGTTAGCTAATATTCCTTTTATTACTGTGTGAGAATCGCTGTGGGGAATGCAAAATTGAAAACAGTATAGCAATAACAACAAAAAGGACTGCTCATTTCTGAAAAGGGAAATGGGCTTGTTTACAAATTCTACAAGGTAGTAAATTGAACAAAATTGATAGTGGTGGAAATCTGGACCTTGTGCTAGTTATAGCAAACTTAGAGACGATCGAAAGCTTTTAGGTTAGAACTTTCCAGATTTATTTCCAGTCTGGATATTTAATATTACTTGAAGCAGTTATTTTTGTGACTCATAATTTTCATTAAATCAAACTTTAATTAAAACGTTTCTGCCTGGAGACACTGTCTTTGAAATCCTAAGCAAGGCTCAGTAGGACTGTTTGTCTGTGACAGTATTAAATGTCAGGCTGAAAAATGTCAGCTCAGCAGACGGATAATTGTATACTTTAACACTTATAATGGAGAGACGTATTTCAGTATAAACTTTAATATCATCAGTGAATAAAACCACAGCTCATACAGGAATAATCTTATTTACATATGCTAATGTACATACATAATATACACTTATCTAGCACCAGTTCAATAATGCTAATATTACAAATGATAATAAGTATATATGAATCGTTCTTAATATCTAGGAGGTTTCCATGAAGCATAGGTGTCTCCATTCTGTTTCTGAAAGCAGGGTCTGCAATCAGGGCAGCAGGCTGATTTGAGACTTGACTCTGGGTAGGAGTGAGGAAGCAGAGGGAAACGGAAGGAGTGACCAGAGTATGTCATCCGTGTCTCTGCTGCAGGCACCAGGGATTGGGTTTTGCGGGGACATCTGAGAAGCGTGTAGAAGGCTTCCCAGACGTGGCCCTGGGCTGCAGCATTTATCCACCAGCTCTCCTCCTGTATTGGCTGAGGATTTCCTAGTATCAACTACTCCTCACTTCTGTAACACATTTGTACAGGGCCCATTGGTCAGAATTTTAGACTTGGAAGATGATTCTATGCCAGAAATCTGAAAGAACATGGAAAGGCAATTATGGTGGAAGGCTTAGTTTGAGGGTCACCTTGCATGAAATTGCCCAATCTCACTATCTCTGAAATGAGAGCCAGGCCAAGGGGATGAAAAGGGGCAGCAACTCTTCTTCTTCTCTTCTGTCTGCATCCTGTCCAGCCTTTGTACTGCTCGGATCCATCATTAGGTCCTTTCTGTGCCCAGCTCGGCATGGTGGTAAGTCAGCCCCACCTTTCTTAGGGAAGTAAGTGTAACAAAATGGAGTCTCCATTGCTGCAGCCAGTTCGGGGCTGTAATGAATAACCTCCCTTTTCCATCCCCCATGCGGGATGTCCCTTACTCTTGGCCCACAGTTTAGCTTGCTGATGGCAGTTGAGGTGCAGAATTTCATCTCTCGGGAGACTTGATCTCCTATCAGGTTCAGAATGCTATGATCCCCCTTCGTTGTGTCAACAGGCCTAGAAGCACCAAGTGATGTCTCAGGGATTCCTCCAGGTCCCAGAGGACTTGTCCCAGTAAGTAGCAACCACCCTAGATACTCAGGATATTCAGGTCAGTTACCACCACGGTGCAATCTACGCTAATGAGGTAAGTATTCAGGAGAGAGAGTAGGCAGCCCAGCCTTGGTGAGAGGAAACCCATGCTATGGTGCCCACGCATGGTCTCTTCCCCACCACCATGCTTATTCCTTATGTGGGCCCGCTGGGATGGCTGAGGACAGGGGCTGGCTGAAAGCGCCAGACAAATCATCTCGTCAGCTAGGTGGTTGAACACCTCCTTTGTGGAGGATCCTTTCCGGCGGACGTTGACATGAGACACAAAGATGCTCACAGCCCATACTTTATCCCAGATGCCCATTCACGTACTTGTTCCCCGGATCTCCTTGTTCACCATCTTAATCTTGCTATTTTAAGAACCATGGCCCACAGCCAAGATACTTGCCACTGGCTAGAAGTTCATGTATATTCTTCTCTCAGGCTAACTCGGCCTCTTTACAGACACAGCTTAGTGAATGTAAAGGGGTTTCACAGCAGCGGGAAACCCTAGCGACTGGGAACGTTTTCCCTCTCGATGTCTTCAGGGCCACCTGTCAGCGGGTCTGTGGTGGCAACACTATTCAGCAAAAGATGTGTTTCCAGCGCAAACACGTTAAGTTGCCCGTCTGTGAACCAGACCTGAGTTTCTTCTTCTCCTCTGTGTGCGGGTCTCAGGGAACCGCTTTCATGCCATAGGTTGAGCTGACAAAGGTGCTGGTCCAAGAGTTAGGAGGCAATCCTGTTCATGAAACTTGAGACATTTGGATATGCTTGGACCTGATCACCAAGTTACCGTATCCATCACGTACAGGGTTTGTGCCAGCTGACCCTATGACGTGGAGATCTGTGGGTATTCACCTCAGGATGTGCAGCTCTGATTTCAGAGTCACTGATGTTCCATGGTCAGATACTAATTATCAGGACCCAATGGCATAGCAGGAACTGTTGCCTCTGCTGTAAATAACATGGCCTTGCTCTGGGACCCTAGGGGTCTGTGCTGTGACTCTCTGTGGGGGCTTTCCAGACACTTCTCTGCATCTTTAGCTACTAGGGTTATTTATCATAGCACTGGCTTTCCCAGATCATGCAGGTCGCATGGTAGGGATTTTGTAGCACAAAGTGGACCTGACATTCCTCTCTCACTCTAAGCCCCACGTGAAACTGGGACCCTTTTGATCCAACCAATAGATGAGTCAGAGTAGTATTTGCAAGAGTGACATATGCTGTCTCTAAAATCTCAAGGGGCCATCAAGTGCTGGGACTCTTATTTTGTAGTAGGGAGTTCCAGGTGTACTAATTTGTTTGCGTTGGAAGTGTTCCTGGAGTGTCCCAGATCATAGAACCCCTCCCCCGCAAAAAACTTTACCAATATGAAAGGCCTCTGAATCTCTTGAGGTTGTTGTTTTCACCCTCTAAAGCACTTGCCACTATACCCTGGAGTAATTACCATACATTAAGCCTGCATGACACTTCGTGGCATAAGATATCAAGTCCTCACAGACTATATTTTCGAGAGAAAAGAAGTTAACACCATACTGAGGCCAGACTGTAGGTGTACTGCCGCTCTTTCCACATAAGAATGAACTGCTTTCTGACGAGGATTGAAAAGCTTGGATTCATCAGATCAGTAGCCGTGTGCTAAGTTCCAGAGGTGGTGGTAATCTATTTCAGTGTACACGTCACTTACAGCATAGGAGCTGTAAAAAGGATTTCCACTTGGTTGTTTCTTCTACTCCCCTCTTATCTTCCACTCTCCTTCTAGTTTATGAAGGGGCCATGAACGTGAATTCAAAGGGATATATTGGTAATCAAAATCCACACTTACATAATTTAAATCTGAGGATGTTGCCAAACTTTTCAAATCTACCTGGATGCTGTATTGCTTCTGATTTATTAATTAGGTTGAAGGGTGGCAGATTCCAGGGTTTCTACTTGGCCTTTCCTACAATGTTGACTCTTAATCTGGGTCAGTATATTGATTGGGGGTTATGACAGTTGCCATGTATATCCACCCCAGATAATTGTGGAACATGTGGTTCATTCAGACTCATTGGACCTAGAGTAAGACAGACTTGGACTACTATTCCATTTATCATCTGGCCTCCAGTAGACCCCAATCTACCCAGGAGGCCATTATGACTTTTAGGGGGAGAGTGGAATGGTTCCATAATATATTTGTTTCCTATTGCTATGTACCAAACTTCCACAAAGTTAGTGGCTTACAAAACAGTTGCATTAGCTCACCATTCTCTAGAAGTTCAGGAACAGCAAGACTGGTTTCTCTGCTCAGTTTCACAAGGCTGAGATGAAGGTACTGGTTGGGTGATGATCTCATCTAAGGCCGTGTGGGGAGGGTCTTCTTCCAAGCTCAGTTTGCAGTGGTTGTGCAATTGGGATCTGGCTTCTTGTTAGCTGTCAGCTGGAGACCTCTCAGCCCCCAGAGGACGATCGCAGGGTCTTACGCATTTATTTCCCTTGCTCCAGAGCACAGTTACTCTGGTAAGTGGCCACAGGTCCCGTTGAGGCAGGATTTACATCCCTTCTTAAACTAGGAAGAACAGTTCCATAGCAGCATCTTCTATCAGGCTACATAAGAAAGCCATAAACATTGTCATGATGTTACTGCCCTTCTCACTTGTATGTTTCTATGCAAATAACACAGTGGAAATGATTTGTTTTTTGAGGGAGGAGTGATAGTAATAGCACAGCAGGAAGCATATCACTGGCATCTCCAATTTCCAGACGGAGTAACAAAATGAGCAGTGATCTGATTGTGGAAGTTAAGGTGTGTACACACGCGCTCACACACTATACCGTTTACCAGCTGTGTGACACCAAGTGAATTATGTTTCTTCCTAAGTACAATTCTTTATCTGCAAAATAAATCAGGTCCTTCAAATTCTACTATGCAATGATTCCAACACGGATAGTGTTATTTCTTAACTACTTCTAGGCAACCGATGTGTTCATGCACTTATTCTCCTTTTGAAGATGGACAGATGTTTTCTTCTTGAAACGCAGGCATTGATTTATAGTGCTAGAAGCCAATGGGGCAGGTATTTCAATTGTAGGGGGGCAACTGTCTTATTGTAGCAGATCTAGAGAATGTTTACCTACAACGTGTATAAATACAGTGTACATAATTCCAGGTGAGATGGGCTCTAAGGAAGTGTGAAAAACAGAAAGTCCCAATCACACTAAATGGTGAAGGATGGTGTATCAGGTTTTTGTGGATGGAGACTCGGTGAGCTACGTAGGGTACAGAAGGGAAGAACATGCATCTGAAAGACAAAGCTTCACAGAACAAAATTTTATCCGACAAGTACAATTATCCAGACACTTAGTTGAGTGCAGAAATATTTATATAATGTCCACAGTTGTAGAGAACTGTGCAAAACAAAAGAAAGTTTGTAAGGTCACTTAACTGTGTAATCATTTATGTCTCAGGAAATTGGCTATTAAGCTAAGTTCTAGATTTCAAAATGAAGATCCTCAACTGCATAGCGGTGGCTGGTTACTAGGTGATTTTTTGGAACAGGCCAAATGCAACCAAGACTAGGGGTCATTTTTCTTTGCTTTGTTCTGTGACTAAGATCTGCCCTTATAAGGTGCAATAGAATCATCCAGATCATTTTCCCAGTGGTTCTGGGAAAATACATCACCACTACTACAGTGGGAGAACAAAAGCAAAAGACAAGAGTTCCTGTTTATAAAGGGTTAATAGTGTCAGCTCCTCAATAAAAATACACAATGTTTTTCACATTTCTGATAATAGGATTTTAAATACTATTCATTTTCAAGCCGTTCTATACATGCATTGTAATTATATCATGTTTTTTTTCCCAGAAAAGTATTTTTATAAATAGTATTATTTTTCATGTCTGTAGGTTAAACCATACTAGTAATATCTCAAACTTGATTCATTGCAAAAACATGTTCTCTATTTTTCATGTAATTCTGTATTGTCACTAAATTTGGACAACTAATTGTACACCTTGGGGATAATTTCACAAAGTAGCTCTGAAGCTCTAACAAGGGTATTGGAGATACCTTGTTTCCCCTATTATGCTGTTGTCTTTAACTAAAGACCCATAGTAATTTCATTCAATTACCGTTTTTAGTAAGTTTATTTTTATTTCCAAACTAAGAACCATGGCTTGATAATTCAGTTTTTTACGTGAAATTGTATACAGTCGACCCTTGAACAATGTGGCGGTTTGCCGGGCACTGACCCTCCGAGCAGTCAAAAATCCACCTGTAACTTAGTGTCCTCTGCAGCCGCCAAGTGTTTACTATTGAAAAAAATCCACTTATAAGTGGACCTGCGGTCAAATTGATGTTCAAGGATCAACTGTGCTCTTCTTCTTTGATTAAGTTGTTATGATTACTTTTTCTTGAAATACATATATTACACGTAAGGTTTATTAGCCTAGACACCAAAATCACCAGAGTCTAGAGCTATGCTCAGAATCGCCTTCTAAATTACGCATTTGCGCAATAATGCAATGCCCTTTTGCAGTGTCAAGTCCTGGCCTTGCTGATGCCCGTGGGTCTACAGCTTTACATCTTAGATTCATTCCTCAGCACTGACGTTGCACTGGGCACCTTCCGGTCTTTGCTGATCTTGCATGCAGAGCTCTATAGAAGATTTTTGCTAACAGTTATCCAGCCTCCTTTGGTGTTTCTCTTAAACTCTCTTAAAATTCTTCCGAGCTGGGGTGATAGGTTCTCTGCATCTACGTAGTCTAGGTGGTCTGTTCAGAACACAGAAGACTGAACATTTAATTTTCTCCCCTCATGTCTGAGATTTTAGGGAATGACGCTTCTCAGATTTCTCAATTGACAGTTATGAACTCAATCAGGATATTGAAGAATCATAACCACAGTCACTATCATGTTTGCCTGTGGGCCATGTTTCTCCTCATTGGCTCCAGGGATACTCTGTAACTCTGCACGTGCTTGCTGGCCTTCAAGGATGGAGGGGTGTGAGTGGTTTATCAGAAGCTGGGTGGAAGCAGCCTTTTGGTGAGTCAGCACGCCCGCCATAAGGAACGTGGGACTGGGAATAACAGACCTAGATTTCATCTGCACTGGGCAATTATTTCCTGGCATTGGGCACTAAACACTTAACTTCCTCTAGCTTTCTTTTTCTTTTTTTTTTTTTTTTTTTTTTTTTTTTTTTTTTTTTTTGAGGATGCAGGAATCATTTTAATGGATCAGACAGATAGAGATGCAGAAATCTTTAGGTTGCTGCCAAAGGTTGACTCAATTCCACCTATTTGCAGTCCAGGAGTGATGTTCCATATCTTTATAATAGCTGTTACAACAAGTGGCCCAACCAATCAAAATGAATACTGACTAAAAGAAAATATCCCTTATGGCCCATACATAAAGCCTAATATTTGCCCCATGTCTCCGGTCAAAATACAAAGAATGAAAAACCTGACTGGCTTAATTAGTGCCATGTGTGACTGGCAGTCCAACAGAACAATACAGAATGAAGGCAAAGTGCCAACAAAGAGCTAGGAAAAGCATGTGTTAAAGACAAAAACAGATTTCAACATATATACTGAAAAAAAAAAATACACACACACATATACACGCACACATATATACTCAATATTAATTTTGACTCTATGACTACAAGATTATTTTACACATAAAGTTCTGCAAATCACATATTGCATTTAATATATTGTGGACAGACAATACTCCATAGGAGCATATGTAGAGCTTAATCTCTGCTAACTGAACAATACTGTATTGAATAATCACAATTTAATCAATCTGCTTGGAGCTTTCTTTTTCTTGATGCAATAGGCTACTATCCACCTTAATGGCTATTGACAAGATGAAAAGAGATACTGTGCACCTAGTAGATTGTACACCGCCTACCACATAGTAGGTACTCTAGAAGTGGTTGGCTCCCTGCCCTGTCCAACGCTGTCAACTCATGGCAGAGTTTGGTCACTGATGTGGCTGTGGGCTTACTGTCATAGAGGAGAGTTCCACAGGTGAATGTGGGCCACTGTGAACGGCAGTCCACAGAGACAACTTCCCAGTTCTGTGTTGCAGACTTTCTAGCTGCCACTTCTTCTGGACTCCATGACTGGAGCCTAAGGCTCAATGCTAAGTACATTCATGGCCTTTACCCCACCACCCCCCAGGGATTTTTTTTTCCCTAGCTCAACTGTAAACACTGTAAATTTTTCCTAGAATTTGACCCAGGAAATTGGCAGGGGTGACTGGCTACTTTTGGAGGAGAGAGATATGCAGACAGCAGTCCACCATCGGAGTGGACGGTGTTCAGTGACCCTCTGCTTTCCAAATGTATCAGTATTTGAGACGCTAGTCCTCCACTGGGAGAATCGATGAACTTTATTACCTTGAGGCTCTGTCCCTCAGGCCTCTTCTGCAGACACGGCACACGTGCAGGAGTGTAAGATTGCACTGCCCGTGAGAGTTTATACAAGACATTCAACAGTCTTCCACGTTTGGGGCAGGTAGGCTGATGAGAGGTACGTGATGATTAAAGATGGCCCTTGTTTTCCATATAGGAGGGGCTTCAGAGCAACAGTCTAGGCGGAAGCATGAGCTTGGGGATTTGTTGTGAAGCTGTGTTTGCATGTCACTCTCACTGTAATATTTAGGTTGTATATTTACGTGCCACGATAAGTATAAAGTTAGAACTTCCCATATCAAGTCGCCACTTGTCTTGGCCGTTTGCTCTATACTGTGTAGATCTAGTTCTTATAGCAAGGTGATTGAGATAGTCCTTATTTATGTGTGTAGGTATTATTTAGTGGATCAAAACGGACAGGGATAATTTATGCAGCGCTAGACAGACACAGAATCTTGAAAGCTCGAGCTGTTGCTTACTTTTTGCTATTTGGTAATTAAAATGACTGTCAATGCTTATCATGTTGCCTTTGAATTATGTTACTTTAATCTTAAGCTATTTTTAGCTTTACTGTTTATTTCTTCATTTCTCATTCTCTTCTCTGGTCATATAGACGTTTAACAAGACACACTGTCCATAATTAAGCTGTGTGTTTTTCATTAATGTGGAGAAGTTGATCCCTCTTACTTATCACTAACACATTTTACATGCACTTCTATTTTGCATAGAAATTCATCTGTGAATATATGCCACTGAGCACCTATGGAAGAACTTAAAGCCCAAAAGTTTCTTATTTTCAGCAGTGATTATCACTAATGCTTACATTCTTCTGCCTTGTTGATCATTTCTTTTTTCTAGAAATTGTGTTCATCTGCCCCATGCCTGTAGAATTACTGAGTTGGAATACAGCACAGGACCAGCTCTGCAAATACACCTGCAATCTCATTTCCACTTCTTAATGGACTCCAGTCAGTGTCTTGGTACTAAAAGCCTTTCATTACTTACTTCACCCTGGCCTTTTTATACTCTTTTTTATTTGCTCAGTTTTACAGTCCAGTTACTCTTTTTTCCATCAAGTGGCTTCTAACATATTCTTCCAAGCACAGTAGTTCACCATTTAAAACATCTATAACTTCAGTTCATAATGACTTTCCCCTCCTATGTTTGTCATATATTCCTTTTTGGAATCGCTAGTAGAAATATGCCTTCAACATAATTCCTGTTTTTTTGCTAGACCAACAGGGACTGAAACATGCCCCCTACTAATGTCATTATTACCCCTCGAGCTGTCACAGGAAAAAAGTGGCATTTGTGAACAATGGCTGTGACCGAAATTCAAGGAGTAAAACATTTTTTTTTAAATCATATCTTACAGCAGTTTTACCATTTCTCTTTTTCCACGCAGCAGATAGGGTGGAATACATGTTTAAAAACTGCTGTGAGCTTCTGACATGGCATGGAATGTGGATGCTGTCCTGCAAGCACAGGCTTGGGTTTGGTAGCAGTGAGCTTACATCGAAAGCTTCACAACTTTGGTGCACAGGGCTGAGTTCAATCACCTTTGTTTTAGGGCAGGTCCCTGGCAGTCACCCGGGGCCATCTACCCGACCCAGTCATCCTTGCTTTGAAGCCTCCAGAGAGTCGGCCAATTATGACGTTTACACAGAGGCCGAGTTAGTTCAGTATCTGGTATATTTCACGAAAGAACTATTAACTCAGAATCTGTGTACTAAATGTATCCTATGCTCCGGGTTCTAGGTAAATACCAGTAAAAGCCATTAGGCCTTCATGCCGACCAGTTGATGTGCTGAATTCTATGGGGGTCACTGAAGATTTTACCCAGTATATTTTTGTTTATTTTTTATTCATTTTTAAAAATTGAAGCATAGTTGACTTACAATATTATACTAGTTTCAGGATACAACACGGTAATTTTATATTTTTATAAGTTCTATTCCACATGAAGTCATTAAAAAGTATTGGCTACATTCCCTGTGCTACATGTTACATCCTTGCAACTTATTTTTTTGATTTTTTTAATTGAAGTATAGTTGATTTACAACGTCGTGTTAATTTCTGCTGTACAGCAAAGTCATTCAGTTATACATATATGTACATTCGTTTTTTTAATATATTCTTTTCCATTATGGTTTATCATAGGATACTGGATACAGTTCTCTGTGCTATAATGTAGGACCTTGTTGTTTATCCATTCCATATATAAAAGCTTACATCTGCTGACCCCAACCTCACATGCCATCCCTCCCCCAACCCCTCCCCCTTGACAACCATAAGTCTGTTCTCTATGTCTGTGAGTCTGTTTGTTTCGTAGATAGGTTCATTTGTGCCATATTTTAGATTCCACATTTAAGTGACATCATATGGTATTTTTCTCTTTCTGACTGACTTCATTTGATATGATAATCTCTAGTTGCATCCATGTTGCTGCAGATGGCATTATTTCATTCATTTTTTGTTCTGAGTAGCCGTGCAACTTATTTTTAAAAGACGATTATTGCTATTATGATGCTCTATCTTAAACTACAATGATTTCCATATGCCACCGATGATTTGTCAGTGCATGTGAAGGCTGCCTTATTGTATGGCAAAAGCTCTAGCACTCAAGGGGGGGAATGTTACCTTATCTAAGTTCAGCTTCTATCACTGAAATGCTCCATGTCAACAAGGCTTGTCCCTGGTTCCCACTGTGCTTTGGGGACGTTTATTGAACACATGCACAGCCCTGCCGCTGTGGCTTCATTTCAGTTCATTCTAAGCTGCTCAGCTGCCCTGCAGTTATCCCTCACCCCCCGCATGGTCATGACCTCACTGAATTAACCGCACAGCGTGTGGCTTTGATACCAGTGGCTTGGCCGCACTACCAGACTTGATGGGGTTTATTTTTTTCTGCCATCTCGTGCTATGTCTGGTTCCTAGGAGATACGGCTGAACCCATTCCAAATGGCTCTGTGGATTCTATTACTCAGTATATGGACTTTGCTAAAGGTTTTTTAAAAAAATTAACCACAGAAAGACCAATCAAACGGTGTGGTAGTTTTTAGCTTTATACTAAACTGTAACACGAATGTTATTTGAGAGTCAGCAATGAGAGGTTTCTGGATGTCTTTCAATGGAAGATATTTAAGCTACCTTTCAATTTTGCCTGGGTTTACATGCAGGGAATATATCCAGGCAGAATGGGTTCTTTGAGCTTTTTCCAGCTCCCGCTTCCTTGTTGACACAATCTAAAGATGGCAGGAGTAGGCGGCACAGTCGTCTTTTCATAGGCATCGTTGTCTTCATGGCAAAGAGGTTTGGACCTGATTCCCGAGTAGGATGCCAAAGCAGTTAAAACCCTGGGATTTTCCACATGCAGAAGAATTTTCTTCTGCTAAGGCAGAAGGAAAGGGTGAGAGAGATGCAGATCTAACCTCAGCATCTACCATATGGACAAATCTGTTCCTGTAGGATGCAAACATTGTTTTGGAAATAGAATTGATTGGCCCATTTTTTTCTGCACTGATGCCTCTTATGCGGATGAAACACCTTTATTTTTAAAATATAAATATATGTATTGTAGTGAAATGTTCCAATGTGTTAATAATGCTCTACTTTCCTCTTAGAAAATGTACCTCTCTGCTTATAAGTTCTTAGCTGCCGAACATCTGCTTAATTGCATTGTGTCTTTTAAGATAGTGAGAGTTTTTTCTATAAAATTTCTTTTTTGGGGTATGAGTATTGCCTCTGCGTCAAAGTTTTGAGTTCTGTTCATTTAAATTTACATTTTAGGCTTAATTATAGAGACGTACAACCACCAATTGGGTTTGATATATTTTTTTTGGTCAAGGTCCATTTTAAAATTTGAATTTTTTTCTGAAGCCAAGGTATTTTAGTCATCGCTAAATACTTTGTATAGCCATGACAATTTCCCTGTCACCTGCTGGAGACTTAGAAGAATGAGGGTAGTCAGTTGGCTTAATGAAGAATTGAGGCTAAACTTTTTCATATGCAGGTTAATTCAGATTTATTCTAAACATAGTGCTGTAAGTTAAATAATTCTGTAACAAATTGAAGTAGTTACTTAATAGAATTATGGCTTCCCTTGACAATGCTACACAAAGTTGAAACATAAATAACTATTGAGTCTTAATTTTGCTTCAGTGCACATTATTTTCGCAGCCTATTTCATCAGAACCAGATGAACTTTCTTGTTTTATATGAGACCTGAAACACTTAAATTGTCCCAGTTTTCCAAGTGCTATATGTTTAGTCAGGTTTATGGGACCAATGTGTCAAATCACCACCACTGAACGCTTCTTAAAAGCACAGATAAAGTTCCGCAATTCTCTGAGGCCGGAAAAATGCTTGTGTTCCACAGCTTTAAGCAGAAAGAGTTGGGAGGCCTGACATTTGAAGTCAGAATCATTGCTAACCTCTTCCATTTGACTAGAATCAGTCAAATGGACACAGGCTCTTAAAATGAAAAATACTTTCTCCTTCCTCCCATTCTGACAGATGCACATTCCCTTTTAAAATATAGTTGAACAACTAATTGAACAGGTTTCAGAAGTGCTGCATCAATTTCCCCATCTGTGCTTCGCTGTTGGTTCAAAGGAGTGCAGTAAATCAGAGTGAAGATGAAAGAATCGCAAAAAGCATTCAGTTAGTAAGGACTTATTGAGAGCCTTCAATGTAAAGAATGCTGAACTAGTCATCAGAGGGATAAAAGAGAAATCAAAGGCATGACTTGGGTCCCAGAGACGTACACGATGGATGATTCAGTATTGAAGCAAGACATCTCTTCCCATAAAACAATATTTAGTCTCTTTGCCTTCTCCAAGTTGGGCTGCATAAAAATAAATTGAAGATCATCATTTCTTTTTAGATAGCATCACTATATATGATTCCCATTTGTGTACCTAGAAGCACTTCAGTCTATCCACACATTTTCAGTCAGTCCATACTGCCTATGATATTGCATGTAAATTTCCAGTTTCAACTTCCAAGAGAATATAACTTCCATTTACATGTTTAACATTGTCTCGTTACTCTAAAATATTACTAATAACTGGAGGCTCCATTTATCCAGCGTCTGTTTTGTTCTAGGCTCTGTGATATGGGATGAAACAAACATGCAGGCAGCCCTTCCTTTATATGGCACCGTGTTAACTAAGAGATGTGAATTTTCGAACCGTGTCCTACCTTTGCACTTTGTACTCTATTTCAAAATGTTGGACTTACCAGAAGCATTGCAAAGATAGTACGGAGTTCCCATATATCCTTTGCAGAGCTTCTTCTAATGGTTTCACTGTATATAACCGTGATGCATTTATCAAAACTATAAAGTGAACAGTGGTATGATGATATTTACGAAACTGCCTGATGTTACTTGAATACCACTGGTTTTTCCACGAACGCCCTTTTTCTGTGCCCAGATCCAATCAGGATACCACACTGCATTTCGTCTTCATGTCTCCTCAGTCTATTCCAATCTATGAGAGTTTGATGGTCTTTCACCTTTCCTGACCTTGACACTTTTGAAGACGGCTGGTTAGATATTTTTTGTCCACATTCCTCAGTTTGAGTTCGTCTCATATTTGTTATGATTAACCTGATGCTATAGATTTAATGGAAGAGTAACCCTTGAGGTTTTATCACATCGTATTGGGATGTTATCAACATGATTTACTTTCAGTGAGTTAACCTTGACTGTTTGCTTAAAGAAGGGTCTGCCAGGATTCCTCAGTGGAAATTATTATTCTTCCCTTTCCATACTCTAATTACTAAAAGGAAGGTAAGTCCAGCCCACACTTGAGAGGATAGTGGTGGTTAAATTCCATCTCTTGAGGTGAGAGGTATTAAAGATTTGTGGACATGTTATAATTATCACAATAATGAATATTTTAGGGGTATGCAAAAATCTGTTAATTTTGACCACATTTTCACATTTGTCTATGCATCTTGCCTGCATAAATTATTACTACAGTGTTCCCAGAAGTAGTGATGCTCTAGTAAGGATAAGAAACCAAGATCTTGGTTTTTAAATGCCATTCTACAGTAAAAGAAGCCACACTCCTTGGAGAAATGGCTGATTCTGGGGTTGGAGCAGGAAATACGCAAGATAAACCTGGAGCGTCTTGCAATATCAGAAAGTAAATAAGTGCTAAAAACAAAAGAAAATGGATGGGGGCACGTTATAAAGGACACAGGAACTGACCCAAAGCTGGAAAAATTTCACCAACAAAATGGTGATAGTAATGGATTATAATCCCCCAAATAAAATTAATATCCTTGAGTCCATACTGATGAAACTGACTGAATAAATGGGAGAAAAGGGACAAACGTTGCTTAAAGAAAAATTCCAATTACTAAATGTAGAAACAATGAAGAAAATAGAAAGTCATTGAAGATACAACTTAATAATTTCCATGCAATTTAGTATCTACCCAAAACGTACTTCATATAGTTTTAATCAAATACATGAGCCATTTTGCATAGTGTTCTTAGCATTTAATCCAAATGCTATTTATACCACAATATTATATTCACATTCACTGTTAAATTTTTAAAATATACATAATTATAAAGGAAAAACATGCAGCCAGGTCGTAAGTAAATTTCTTTAGTTTCTAATAGGTGTATTCACAATATTTGCATTTCTTTTTTGTGAGTGTTTATAATTTATGTATCTTACCAACAAAATTTGGTGAAAAAAAACTAGGTGCTGTTTTGCTCCTTGAATTTTCATTTACCATTTTTATTAACCTTCCCCCCCCCCCAAGTATTAAATACTTTTAAAAGTATGATTTAAATTACTGGATTGTTCTATTAAATAGAAGAACACATTTATCTAAAAAATCTCCTTTAGATATTTTACATAATGCTATAATATCCTTGTATATAAGTCTTTGCCTACACGTCATTATAGCTAAGGTAGGCTTTTAGCAGGATGAATAATTCAAAGACTATAAACATTTAAAGCTCTTCTCACACACACAAACATGACTTTTTAATACTATCATAAAACTGTAGTATAATTTAACCATCATAATATTGTAGACACTTAGATAATTCCAGGCATTTTACACTACTACCAGTGGTACATATATCTTAACCCAAATTACTAAATTCTCAAGTGTCTTAGGCTACTAATACATACTGCTAAATTGATTTCCAAAACAGATTGAAGTATGGCAAATTCCTACCATCTGATTATTTGTTTTCTGTACCATTGCTAATGTTAACTATAGCCATTTTGTTTAAATTCTTAATTTTTTTGTAGTATAGATATCTTTTAACACTTCTTAAAAAAAATTTTTAGTGAGTTTGAATATGGAACACTGAAAAGGAATATAACCTTCGAAAATGAATTTTATAGCATGAATACCTGTGAATTCTTTCATATAATTTAGCACATTTTAATCTACTGGTTAGTCAACAATAACTAAATACTTGCAGTAATTCAACATAACTTCAAAATGGAGTCTTATTCAAATTTTTTTAATAGAAATATACTTGACAAATAAAAATCATATATTTAGGTTCTAAGTGAAGTATGCTTATTTTGATGAAAAGGGGAACCTGGAAAACAAAACTATTTTGAAACAGACTATGAAGACTAAGCAGGAAGATACATCCCACAAGATATTTGAAAATACTTGTTTTCATATCTGCACACATTTTAGTTCAAAATTTTATTTTTTCATAGAATTCAAATTAATATAAAAATATTATGAAAATATCAAGAATAATTAATGTTCTTAGAGAAGATAATGAAAATTCAAAATTACTTTGTCATTTTAATACTATAGAATCCTAATAGTAAATGTAGTCATAATTTCAATAAAAGATGCTCAAGTAGCTTTCGAAATATGGTAAACTGTGTATATCAGAAATATGTTGGTGGCTGGTAGGCATGTAACTTAATGCCATTGCTGTAAGTTCATGATCATTAACCTATTTAAATTTAGCAGATTTCTATAATCTAGTAAAATACGTACTTGGATAGGTTCTACTGTCTTGTCTGTCAAGAAAAAAAAAAAGTTAAAATAAAATCTTTGCTGTCGAAACACCTGAAGAGGCCAGAGGGATTTTAAGTTCTCTTACTGAAGTGCAAGAAAATGCAAAAATTAAGGCAGAATACACATTTTCATTATGTTAAATTTCTTTTATCAGCAAAAGTAGAAAAAACATCCATCTGTTGAATTCAAAATCATGTTTGCCAAGCACTTTATTCCTTTAAATTTTAATCCTTGTGTATTTTAAAAGATATGAAATCCATATGTTTGCTATTTGTACTCCTAGAGTCTACCAAAGTTAAGCAAGTTTATTCAAGTTCATTGTATTTCCTCTCAATCTATTCTTTACCAATTTCAGATTAAAATTTTTGGGTACGAAGAAAGAAAATAGAGCCTTGATTAGTTACACAGATCCTGTCTTTGTATCACTTTTTCATTAATCTATTCCTTTATTCAATGAAAAATTGAAGTAACAAGCTACATCACAGACTGCATTAAATCCATGTGAAAATTTGAATAAGTCATAGTGTCTACTATCAGGTTTTTTACACTCTAGTAGCAGTAAGGTGACCATAGCCTTGTGAATTACATTAAGAAAACAAACACATGAGAAAGATTGTCTATGTTCTTGATGAAATGTAAGTAAAAGGATAGTTGACTTCCAGTAACCAAAGGCATCCTTTGAATTCTGGTTTAGAATCTTGTCTGGTTAGCAATCCTGGAAGTCTCTCCTAATTGCAAAGAGATACACATGACAGCAAATTAAAAACTATGACCAATGATATGTTCACTGAATGAAGAACTGGGCTGATTTGGAGAGATTTTTTACCAAATAGTAATGACAGCTAACACTGCTATGGGGTTTTTACATGATAGGCACTACTGTGTATTATCTATAGTAGTTTGTTTTATCCTTACAGTAACTCAATGAAATAGTTATTCTCCCTATTTTACAAACAGACTTTGAAGCAAGTTTGACATCTGATTCCAGAATCCATCCTCTTAACCTCTGTGTTTTATCACCTTTCAGAAGCGTGTTGGTTAACGAGGTTAAATTGGAAAACTGAACCAGTGATGTACACTGGTTCGCACTCCCTTTCTTGTGAAACAAAATAGCTCTTACCCTGGAATAATGTAGGAAGAAAAGTCAGCCTTCCTCTCATTATGGCTGTTGGCTGATGTATGATACTTTGACCAGATAAAATATGTAGTTATAACTGGAAGTATAAGATCCACAAAGGGCTGCTGTTAGCTCTACAACTTAAAGCTCATGACCTGTGTTGTGAGCACACCACGTGATGTAATTCACCACTGTGCCCTTTCAGTGCCCATCAGTGTGGTTTACTGGACCTTGGGGTCTATGACAGGATGGAAAAAAAAAATGTAATTGGTGACAGTGAAAAGGACATGCAAACAAAAGTCTAGCTGCTTTAAAGAATCTAATAAACTAAAAATGTGAATTTGTCGTGTTGACAAATAACATTCTGATGACACACTTGAATGTCTGCTTAGATTTCTGTTGGAACAGACAGTATAATAAAACCAGAAATGCTGTAGAAAAAAAAATAACTTTCAACATAAATTTTAATTCTTCTAGAAGGTGTACAGGTTAGCATGAACTCTAATAGTCAAATAATAAAGGAATTTGAAGAAAGGAAATTTTAATATAGGCCATATACAGTGTATTAATAAAATTATCAAAGAAACAAATGTTAGAATACTTATCTTTTTTGCAGTTAAAACTTAAGGGAACAATATACTAGATATTTTAAAGGTGAAAAGAGAATGGAGTAAGAATTTGCTATAATCTATCATCCATGTGTGAAGGCAGCAGAAAAATATTGTAAATGGAGAGGCTCAGAAATTATACCAGTATCGAACTGCAGAAAAAAGAACTGCAGAAAAAAGATAATAGAACTTAAATATCAAACTATTTCTTTTCAACATAAATCCAACTTTTATCTTTATAAGGCACATTTTGAAGGGAATAGTTGAATAGAGATAGTGTGCCGATCCCTCATTTTATTTTATTGTTTTCTCATAAGAGAACCATTTTATTTATTAACATCTTTATTGGAGTATAACTGCTTCACAATGTTGTGTTAGTTTTTGCTGTATAACAGAGTGAATCAGCTATATGTATACATGTACCCCAATATCCCCTCCCTCTTGTGTCACCCTCCCCCCCCATCCCACCCCTCTAGGTGGTCACAAAGCACCGAGCTGATGTCCCTGTGCTATGCGGCTGCTTCCCACTAGCTATCTATTTTACATTTGGCAGTGTATATATGTCCACGCCACTCTCTCTCTTCGTCCCAGCTTACCCCTCCCCACCCCCGTGTCCTCAAGTTCATTCTCTATGTCTGTATCTTTATTCCTGTCCTGCCCCTAGGTTCATCAGAACCATTATCATTATTATTATTTTTTATGTTCCATATATATGTGTTAGCATACAGTATTTTTTTTCTCTTTTTGACTTACTTCACTCTGTATGAAAGTCTCTAGGTCCATCCACCTCACTACAAATAACTCAATTTCCTTTTATGGCTAAGTAATATTCCATTGTATATATGTGCCACATCTTCTTTATCCATTCATCTGTCGATGGACACTTAGGTTGCTTCCATGTCTTGGCTATTGTAAATAGAGGTGCAATGAACATTGTGGTACATATTTCTTTTTGAATTATGGGTTTCTCAGGGTATATGCCCAGTAGTGGGATTGCTGGGTCATATGGTAGTTCTATTTTTAGTTTTTTGAGGAACTTCCATACTGTTCTCCATAGTGGCTGTATCAATTTACATTCCCACCAACAGTGCAAGAGGGTTCCCTTTTCTCCACACCCTCTCCAGCATTTATTGTTTGTAGATTTTTTGATGATGGCCATTCTGACTGGTGTGAGGTGATACCTCATTGTCCTTTTGATTTGCATTTCTGTAATGATTACTGATGTTGAGCGTCCTTTCATGTGTTCGTTGGCAATCTATATCTTCTCTGGAGAAATGTCTATTTACGTCTTCTGCCCATTTTTTTATTGGGTTGTCTGTTTTTTTGATATTGAGCTGCATGAGCTGCCTGTATGTTTTGGAGATTAATCCTTTGTCAGTTGCTTCGTTTGCAAATATTTTCTCCCATTCTGAGGGTTGTCTTTTCATCTTCTTTATGGTTTCCTTTGCTGTACAAAAGCTTTTAAGTTTCATTAGGTCCCATTTGTTTATTTTTTGTTTTATTTCCATTTCTCTAGGACGTGGGTCAAAAAGGATCTTGCTGTGATTGATGTCATAGAGTGTTCTGCCTATGTTTTCCTCTAAGAGTATTATAGTGTCTGGCCTTACATTTAGGTCTTTAATTCATTTTGAGTTTATTTTTGTATATGGTGTTAGGGAGTGTTCTAATTTCATTCTTTTACATGTAGCTGTCCAGTTTTCCCAGCATCCCTTATTGAAGAGGATTTCTTTTCTCCATTGTATATTCTTGCCTCCTTTATCATAGATAAGGTGACCATATGTACGTGGGTTTATCTCGGGGCTTTCTATCCTGTTCCATTGCTCTATATTTCTGTTTTTGTGCCAGTACCATACTGTCTTGATTACCGTAGCTTTGTAGTATAGTCTGAAGTCCAGGAGCCTGATTCCTCCAGCTCCATTTTTCTTTCTCAAGATTGCTTTGGCTATTCGGGGTCCTTTGTGTTTCCATACAAATTGTGAAATATTTTGTCCTAGTTCTATGAAAAATGCCATTGGTAGTTTGATAGGGATTGCATTTAATCTGTAGATTGCTTTGGGTAGTATAGTGATTTTCACAATGTTGATTCTTCCAATCCAAGAACATGGTATATCG
This sequence comes from Eubalaena glacialis, assembly GCF_028564815.1. Taxonomy (NCBI): domain Eukaryota; kingdom Metazoa; phylum Chordata; class Mammalia; order Artiodactyla; family Balaenidae; genus Eubalaena; species Eubalaena glacialis. The sequence continues at coordinate 4,489,409 of NC_083735.1, read as the reverse complement.
CTCCATCTGTTTGTATCATCTTTAATTTCTTTCATCAGTGTCTTATAGTTTTCTGCATACAGGTCTTTTGTGTCCTTGGGTAGGTTTATTCCTAGGTATTTTATTCTTTTTGTTGCAATGGTAAATGGGAGTGTTTCCTTAATTTCTCGTTCAGATTTTTCATCATTAGTGTATAAGAATGCAAGAGATTTCTGTGCATTAATTTTGGATCCTGCTACTTTACCAAATTCATTGATTAGCTCTCGTAGTTTTCTGGTGGCATCTTAGGATTCTCTATGTATAGTATCATGTCATCTGCAAACAGTGACAGTTTTACTTCTTCTTTTCCAATTTGTATTCATTTTATTTCTTTTTCTTCTCTCATTGCTGTGACTAAAACTTCCAAAACTATGTTGAATAATGGTGAGAGTGGGCAACCTTGTCTTGTTCCTGATCTTAGTGGAAATGGTTTCAGTTTTTCACCATTGAGAATGATGTTGGCTGTGGGTTTGTCATATATGGCCTTTCGTATGTTGAGGTAAGTTCCCTCTGTGCCTCCATTCTGGAGGGTTTTTATCATAAATGGGTGTTAAATTTTGTCAGAAGCTTTTTCTGCATCTATTGAGATGATCATATGGTTTTTCTCCTTCAATTTGTTAATATGGTGTATCACATTGATTGATTTGCATATATGGAAGAATCCTTGTATCCCTGGGATAAACCCCACTTGATCATGGTGTATGATGCTTTTAATGTGCTGTTGGATTCTGTTTGCTAGTATTTTGTTGAGGATTTTTGCATCTATGTTCATCAGTGATATTGGCCTGTAGTTTTCTTTTTTGTGACGTCTTTGTCTGGTTTTAGTATCAGGGTGATGGTGGCCTTGTAGAATGACTTTGGGAGTGTTCCTCCTTCTCATATTTTGGAAGAGTTTGAGAAGGATGAGTGTTAGCTCGTCTCTTAATGTTTGATAGAATTCACCTGTGAAGCTCTCTGGTCCTGGGCTTTTGTGTGTTGGAAGATTTTTAATCACAGTTTCAATTTCAGTGCTTGTGATTGTTCTGTTTATATCTTCTGTTTCTTCCTGGTTTAGTTTCAGAAGGTTGTGCTTTTCTAAGAATTTGTCCATTTCTTCCAGGTTGTCCCTTTATTGGGATAGAGTTGCTTGTAGTAATCTCTCATGATCCTTTGTATTTCTGCAGTGTCCGTTGTTACTTCTCCTTTTTCATTTCTAATTCTGTTGGTTTGAGTCTTCTCCCTTTTCTTCTTGATGAGTCTGGCTCATGGTTTATCAATTTTGTTTATTTTCTAAAGAACCAGCTTTTAGTTTTATTGATCTTTGCAATTGTTCCCTTCATTTCTTTTTCATTTATTTCTGATCTGATCTTTATGATTTCTTTCCTTCTGGTAACTTTGGGGTTTTTTTTGTTCTTTCTCTAATTGCTTTAGGTGTATGGTTAGGTTGTTTATTTTAGATTTTTCTTGTTTTCTGAGGTAGGATTGTATTGCTATAAACTTCCCACTTAGAACTGTTCTTGCTGCATTCCATAGGTTTTGGGATGTTGTGTTTTCATTGTCATTTATTTCTAGGTATTTTTTGATTTCCTCTTTGATTTCTTCAGTGATCTCTTGGTTATTTAGTAGGGTATTGTTTACCCTCCATGTGTTTGTATTTTTAACAGATTTTTTCCTGTAATTGATATCTAGTGTCTTAGCATTGTGGTCGGAAAAGATATTTGATTCAATTTCAGTTTTCTTAAATTTACCAAGGCTTGATTTGTGACCCAAGGTATGATCTACCTTGGAGAATGTTCCATGAGCACTTGAGAAGAAAGTGTATTCTGCTGTTTTTCAATGGAATGTTCTATAAATATCAATTAAGTCCATCATATTTAATGTGTCATTTAAAGCTTGTGTTTCCTTATTTATTTTCATTTTGGATGATCTGTCCATTGGTGAAATGGGGTGTTAAAGTCCCCTGCTGTTGTTGTGTTACTGTCGATTTCTCCTTTTATGGTTGTTAGCATTTGCCTTATGTATTGGGGTGCTCCTATGTTGGGTGCATAAATATTTACAATTGTTATATCTTCTTCTTGGATTGATCCCTTGATCATTATATAGTGTCCTTCTTTGTCTCTTGTAAGAGTCTTTATTTTAAAGTCTATTTTGTCTGATATGAGAATTGTTATTCCAGCTTTCTTTTGATTTCCATTTGCATGGAATATCTTTTTCCATTTCCTCACTTTCAGGCTGTATGTGTCCCTAGGTCTGAAGTGGGTCTCTTGTAGACAGCATATATACAGATCTTTTTTTTGTATCCATTCAGCCAGTGCATGTCTTTTGGTTGGAGCATTTAATCCATTTACATTTAAGGTAGTTATCGATATGTATGTTCTTATTCCCATTTTCTTAATTGTTTTGGGTTTGTTATTGTAGGTCTTTTCCTTCTCTTGTGTTTCCTGCCTAGAGGAGTTCCTTTTGCATTTGTTGTAAAGCTGGTTTGGTGGTGCTGAATTCTCTTAACTTTTGCTTGTCTGTAAAGGTTTTAATTTGTCTGTTGAATCTGAATGAGATCCTTGTTGGGTAGAGTAATCTTGGTTGTAGGTTTTTCCCTTTCATCACTTTAAATATGTCCTGCCACCCCCTCCAGGCTTGCAGACTTTCTGCTGAAAGATCAGCTGTTAACCTTATGGGGAGTCTCTCTTTTCCCTTGTTGCTTTTAATATCTTTAATTTTTGATAGTTTGATTAATATGTGTCTTGGCATGTGTCTCCTAGCATTTATCCTGTATGGGACTCTCTGCGCTTCCTGGCTGGCTTAACTATTTCCTTTCCCATGTTAGAGAAGTTTTCAACTATAATCTCTTCAAATATTTTCTCAGACCCTCTCTTTTCGTCTTCTTCATCTGGGACCCCTATGATTCGAATGTTGGTGCATTTAATGTTGTCCCAGAGGTCTCTGAGACTGTCCTCAATCCTTTTCATTCTTTTTTCTTTATTCTTCTCTGAGGTAGTTATTTCCCCTATTTTATCTTCCAGGTCTCTTATCCATTCTTCTGTGTCTGTTATTCTGCTATTGATTCCTTCTAGAGAATTTATAATTTCATTTATTATGTTGTTCATCAGTTTGTTTGCTCTTTAGTTCTTCTAGGTCCTTGTTAAACGTTTCTTGTATTTTCTCCATTTTATTTTCAAGAGTTTGGGTCATCTTTACTCTCATTACTCTAAATTCTTTTTCAGGTAGACTGCCTATTTCCTCTTCATTTGTTTGGTCTGGTGGGTTTTTACCTTGTTCCTTCATCTGCTGCATATTTCTCTGTCTTCTCATTTTGCTTAACTTACTGTGTTTGGGGTCTCCCTTCTGTAGGCTGCAGGTTCATAGTTCCTGTTGTTTTTGGTGTCTGCCCCCAGTGGTTGAGGTTGGTTCAGTGACTTGTGGAGGGGCTTGTGCCTGTGTTCTGGTGGGTGGGGCTGTATCTTATCTTCTGGTGGGCAGGGCCGCATCCAGAGGTGTTTTGGGGTGTCGGTGAACTTAGTGTGATTTTTGGTAGCCTCTCTGCTAATGGGTGGGGTTGTGTCCTGTCTTGCTAGTTGTTTGGCATGGGGCATCCATTGCTGGAGTCTGCTGGCCGTTGGGTGGAGCTGGGTCTTAGCATTGAGATGGAGATCTCTGGGAGGACTCTTGCCGATTAATATTATATGGGGCTGGGAGGTTTCTGGTGTTCCAGTGTTCTGAACTCACCTCTCCCCCCTCAGAGGCTCAGGCCTGACACCAGGTTGGAGCACCAGGATGTTGTCAGCCACACGGCTCAGAAGAAAAGGGAGAAAAAAGAAAGAAAAAATAATAATAATAAATTTTAAAATAATTATTAAAATAAAAAAAAATAATAAAAAAGAGAAGAGTAACCAAACCAATAAACAAATCCACCACTGAAAACAGGCACTAAAAGCTATACTAAGGTAAAGATAAAAGTCAGAAACAAATTCGTTGTCTATTCAGGTATTTCACAGATGCAGGCACATCAAGTTGTTTGTGGAGCTTTAATCCGCTGCTTCTGAGGCTGCTGGGAGAGATTTCCCTTTCTCTTCTTTGTTCGCACAGCTCCCGGGGTTCAGCTTTGGATGTGGAGCTGCCTCTGCATGTAGGTCGCCTGAGGGCGTCTGTTCCCCGCCCAGACAGAACGGGGTTAAAGGAGCAGCTGCTTCGGGGGCTCTGGCTCAGTCAGGCCGGGGGGAGGGAGCGGTACGGAGGAGGCGGGGCGAGCCTGCGGCGGCAGAAGCCGGCGTGACGTTGCAGCAGCCTGAGGCGCGCCGTGCGCTCTCCCGGGGAAGTTGTCCCCGGATTGCGGGAGCCTGGCCGTGGCGGGCTGCACTGGCTCCCGGGAGGGGCGGTGTGGAGAATGACCTGCGCTCGCACACAGGCTTCTTGGTGGCGGCAGCAGCAGCCTTAGCGTCTCATGCCCGTCTCTGGGGTCCGCGCTGATCGCCGCGGCTCGCGCCCGTCTCTGGAGCTCGTTTAGGCGGCGCTCTGAATCCCCTCTCCTCGCGCACCATGAAACAAAGAGGCAAGAAAAAGTCTCTTGCCTCTTCGGCAGCTGCAGTCTTTTTCCCGGACTCCCTCCCGGCTAGCACCGAAGCCCGAGCCCCAGCTCCCAGCCCCGCCCGCCCCGGCGGCTGAGCAGACAAGCCTCTCGGGCTGGTGAGTGCTGGTCGGCACGGCTCCTCTGTGCGGGAATCTCTCCGCTTTGCCCTCCGCACCCCTGTGGCTGCGCTCTCCTCCGTGGCTCTGAAGCTTCCCCCCTCCGCCACCCGCAGTCTCCGCCCGCGAAGGGGCTCCTAGTGTGTGGACACCGTTCCTCCTTCACGGCTCCCTCCCACTGGTGCAGCTCCCATCCCTATTCTTTTGTCTCTGTTTTTTCTTTTTTCTTTTGTCCTACCCAGGTACGTGGGGAGTTTCTTGCCTTTTGGGAAGTCTGAGGTCTTCTGCCAGTGTTCAGTAGGTGTTCTGTAGGAGTTGTTCCACATGTAGACGTATTTCTGATGTATCTGTGGGGAGGAAGGTGATCTCTGCGTCTTACTCCTCCGCCATCTTGAAGGTCCCCCCCTCCATCTCTCATTTTAAAGTAAAAACGTACTGATGCTTGAATATAATAAACAATAATGCATGTTAAAATGCTCTTTTGTAAAATGCTCTAGTAAAATTAAAAGCATGATATGTACCTCAAAATAACTGAAAATATCAACACAAAGCAAACATAATTAAGCTTATAACGTGTGAAAGAAAGGATGAGCAAAGTTAGAAAGCATAAAACCCCAAAAGCATAGAAAAAAGGAACAGAAGACCAGCTACTACTCTGAGAACAAAATGTGTTGAAAGTTAGACAATGAAGTTCATTTAAAAGTACAGCTATTTGTGAGATACCCCAGAAGCAGAATTACTTGTAAAAAGTTAAAAATGAGAGATTAGGCAACAATTTATTAAAGAAGAAAAATAAAGCTAGACATTAGTTTCAGACAAATTTAAATTCAACGTAAATGTATTAGATGTGTAAAAGTGTTTTGTTTACTGTGTTTGGAGTAGATCTCAGTGAAGATACAGTGATCATGAATCTGAACTTGTAACAAAGAGTCATTTTATGGAGTAAGGAGACGTTAACTTTGTAATTTCCAAACAACAGTTAAAAATGTAGATATTCTGTTACATTTATATAGAATTAATACGTAGGAGGAAACTGACAATTTTAGTAAGACTCTGTATTGTATGTTTGACAGATTGACCAAAGCGGAAGAAAAGTTGTCACAGATAGCAGGTTGTTGGTTGCCTAGTCAGTAGGCCTCTTCTCTTACTTGGTAACAGAATCTTGACAGCTTATATATTTTGCTGTCAATGAAGCTGACTATAGTATATTTCTCAGCCTACCTTGCAGCTGGTGTGAACATAGAACTAGGTTCTGACCAATGAGGTGGGCTTGTAAGATAATCTGCAGTTTATTTTGGATCTCCTTGAAAGTGGTGGTCAGAGAAGATTCTTCAAGGAAGCTGGCTCAGCCAGAAGTTGTGGCCCTTGCTTTATTCTCTTCCTCCCTCTAGCTGGCTAGACCACAGATGTGTAGCTGGAAACTCAGTGGCCATCTTAGACCAGGAAGCAATTTTGTGGACAAAACCATGCACTAGAACAACAGAGAAAAAGAAGACATTTGGTTTGTTGATGACAATGAACTGCCATTTTGGCCCTGGAATTCATAACTTCAGAATTGTTTTATGTGAGAGAGAACTCTCATCTCATTTAATTCACTGTTATTTTGGACATTTTATCTAATTCAGTCAAATACAGTTTCTAACTAAGAGCGATTTAAAGTGTTTTAGTGCATAGAACTAATGTCGAGTTCGGTTTTATAATATGCAGTTAGAGGCTACATTTTTCTTTGCAATATCCATAGAAAAGATTTTTTATTGAGGTATAACTGACACATTAGTTTCAGGTGTATACCATAATGATTTGATGCATGTATATTTTGCAAAATGATCACCACCATAAGTCTAGTTAAAATCCATCACCATACACAGTTACAATTTTTTTTTCTTGTGATGAGAACTATTAAGATCTAATTAGCAACTCTGAAATATGCAGTATAATATTATAGTCACCTTGCTTTATATCACGTGCCCAGGACTTACTTTAAAACTGGAAGTTTGTACCTTTGCCCACACTTACCCATTATGTGCCTCCCCCTCCCCCAGCAACCACCAATCTCTTCTGTATCTATGAGCTTTTTTTTTTAGATTCCACATATAAATGAGATCATATAGTATTTGTCTTTGTCTGACTTATTTTACATAGCATAATGACCTCAAGGTCCATCCATGTCACAAATGGCAGGATTCCCTTTTTTATGGCTGAGAAATATTCTATTGTATATATACCACACCTTTATCTATTCATCCATCAGTGGACACTTACATTGCTTCCATGTTCTGGTATTGTAAATAAATAATGCTGCAGTGAACATGGTGGTGCCACTATCTTTTCAAGTAACTGTTTTCTTTTTCTTTGGATAAACACCTGGAAGTGGAATGGCTGAAGCATATGGTAATTCTATTTTTAATTTTTTTGAGGAACCTCCATACTGTTACCACAGGGGCTGAACCAATTTACATTCCCACCAACGGCACACAAGTGTTCTCTTTACATCCTCACCAGCACTTTTCTCTTGTCTTTTTGATAATAGCAATTTTAGTAGGTGTGAGGTGTTATTTCATTATAGTTTTGATTTGCATTTTCCTAATGAGTGATGTTGAGCAATTTCTCATGTGCCTGTTGGCCATCTGTGTGTTTTCTTTGGAAAAAAGTCTACATTCTCTGCCCAGCTTTTAATTGGATTGTTTTTGTGCTATTGAGTTGTGTGGGTACTTTATATATTTTAGATATTAACCCCTTATCAGATATGATTTGAAAATATTTTCTCCCATTAGGTAGGTTGCTTTTTCATTTTGTTGATTGTTTCTTCTGCTGTGCAGAAGCTTTTTTAGTTTGATGTAGTCCCACTTGTTTTTGCTTTTGTTGCCTTTGCTTTTTTGTCAGATTCAAATGATCACCACTAAGACTGATGTCATGGAGTTTACTGCCTAAATTTTCTATGGTTTAAGTCTTACATTCAAATCTTTAATCTGTTTTGAGTTCATTTTTGTGTATGGTGTAAGAGTGGTCCAGTTTCATTCTTTTGCATGTGGCTGTTCAGTTTCCCCACCACCCTTTATTGAAGAGACTGTCCTTTCCCCAATGTATATTCTTGGCTCATTTGTCATAACTTAATTGACCATGTATGTGTGGTTTGTTTCTGGGCTCTCCGTTCTGTTCCACTGAACTGCGTGTCTGTTTTTATGCCAATACAATACTGTTATGATTACTGAAGCTATGTAATATAGTTTAAAATCTGGAAACATGATACCTCCAGCTTTGTTGTTCTTGAAGATGGCTTTGGCTCTTCAAAGTTTTTAGTGATTCCACACAAATTATAGAATTTTTTGCTCTGTTTCTATGAAAAATGACATTGGAATTTTGATAGGGATTGCATTGAATGAATCTGTAGACGGCTTTGGGTAGTATGGACATTTTAACAATATTCTTCCAATTCATGAACATGGAATATATTTCATTAATGTGTTACAGTTTTCAGTGTACAGGTCTTTCACCTCCTTGGTTATTTATATATACTCCCAGATATTTTATCCTTTTTGATGCAATTTTAAATGGGATTATTTTCTTAACCTCTCTCTAATATTTTCTTATTAGTGTATAGAAAAACAACTGATTTCTATATATTGGTTTCGTATCCTGCAACTTTACTGAATGTATTAGTACTAACAGTTTTCTGGTGGAGAATTTAGGGATTTTATATATAATATCATGCCATCTGCAAATGGTGACAGTTTGACTTCTTCCTTTCTGATTTGGATGTCTTTTATTTCTTGGCTAATAGCTCTGGCTAGGACTTCCAATATTATGTTGAATAAAGTGTGAGAGTAGACATCCTTGTCTTGTTCCTTATATTAGAGGAAAAGCCTTCAGCTTTTCACCATTGAGTATGATGTTAGTTGGGGGCTTATGTTTATTATGTTGTGATGCATTCCTGCAATACCTGCTTTGTTGAGACTTTTTATCATAATGAATGTTGGGAGGATTTTTAAAAAATCTATACTTGAGTGCAGAAAAAGTTCTGAACTTACTCAACTTTTAAGAAAGCAGAGAACAGAGTGCAACCCTGGATAATATCTATAAACTAATAATACTTAAACAGAGCTTCAAAAAGTTGCAGATATTAAGCCAAAGAAATGGAAAAATGAAAATTAGACTACGTTAAATAAAAGAGGAAATTAGAGCTGCATTGGTGACCACAAGCTTCTAGGCTCAAAGGTCTTTACCAGTCTTGACCCTCTAAGGGGAAGCAGGGGTTCAAGACCTTATATTGACTCCCCTGGGAATGGGTCACGATCACTGTCAATGATATGCTGTGGGTCACATTCTCAGGGGTGATTTATAGTATAAGCCTCAGTAATTCTACTTCTGGATACATGATGTAAGAGAATAATCCAAAATATAGACTAGAAATTATGCAGAATTATATTTATATATTAGACTTTTTAAAAAAATTTAACAAAAACATAGGCAATAACCAAAATGTCTAACAATAAGAAATTGTTAAATTATGGTAAGTAGATTGTTAGCCAATCATAACGAACAATTTTAATTTCATTCAGTATTGTGATAAAGATTAAATATATGGAAATCTGTATATAGAACATAATAGCTACACAATAAAATGATTTATAAAAAAGGAAGGACAACAGAAATATTATCAATGGTGACTTCTATTTAGTAGGAAAATCTTGCTCTGTTTATGATTCTGTTTTTCTAGTTCTCTGTGAGCTTGAATTATTTTTAGATTCATAGAAAAATTAGAAGTTTTGAAACAGAACTATGTATAAAACAAAAATTAAGATATATGAGCATGTTTGAAAAAAGGTAAAGTATTACCTAAATAAGAAATTATAATTATTCAGAAAATTTGATTCTTTGAACTGATTCTTTTATTAACTGTATGCTATTAAACGTATGCTCTCAGAATCAGAATTGTTTTGCTATATTCTTTCAGTGTGTTTAGAAGAAATAAAACATGGTTTTTTTATATAGTTGCCCTTGAGCTGAGAAAGGTGTTTGATATAAGGCTTAAAAGAATACTCTCTTATACACAGCAAAGATTTGTACAAATTTCAGTGTCTTATTATGGAAAAAGAACCAGACTCAGGAAACATTAACCCAAGTCAAAAGGCAAATGGAATTTTCTGCTGAACTGTGCTGTCTGACAGATACCCACCTCAGCCTTCTAAGAAGACTGAGGTTTGAATAAAAGTGTCCTATTCCATCTCAAAGTTTTCTTTAAAATTCTATAAATTTTCTCTGAAATTACTGAAATATGGAAAACCTCTCAAAAGTGATCTGAATGATTTACTTGTTTCAGAAAACATTGGAGGTAAGATCATTGGAGTTTAATAGATTGCCTTCCCAGGTGGGGCAGGGTATAGAATATTAGGCTGTTTGATTTCTGTGAACTAAACTGAATGGAACTATTTTGGTTGTATTTGTAAATGAGTTTGATTTAGATTACTAGAAGCTGTCCTGCTGGAAGATGCAAATAGTAAAGGAAAAGAGCTATAGTAAAAGTTTTTTTAATATCAACCTGTAGGATATTATCTGAAGTTATTCACTAATGGGAGTTTTTCTTCTAGTATTTTCTGTTCTTTTGGTACCTCTCCCATTTGGGTTTCAGCACAGGAGCATTTATTAGCTCATGGGAGGTTTGCTAGATCAGAATCTAAAAATAATGGGATCAAAATTTTGGATTTTTTCTGAATTACAAAAATTTTCACGTGTAAGAAGAAAAAACATTTGGAGGAATTTATCAGACATTTCCCCATCTTCACTTTGCTGGTTGAGGTTGGGGTTAGAGTAAAGAGGAGAATCAGATAGAACTCCAAAGGGGGGATATCCTAGTGGGTGTTATTTGCAGGGTTTGAGGGAACCTGGGATAAGATACTGGGAAATTTGAGAGCAGAGGTGACCTGTTGTTCCGTTTTTGGTTAGCCTTGGGAAGTGATAAGATTTCACTTTGCTGGGAAAGGTTCTCAAGTGCCTGGAGCAAAATCCTTTTGGAAATGTATTATGGGGTTTGTTTGACTTGTAGGGTTTGTGTATTAAGCTGCTGAGACATTGGGGTTTGTTGGTACAGAATAACTTTGCAAATGCACATGGAAAAGAATGTTATGTCTTTACCTCCCAATCCTCTTCCTCCTCATCCTCATCATCATGGGGGTGGGTGGGGGAAAACTTTGGGAGGTTGATGGATATGTGTGTGATCCTGGTGGTAGTGATGGTTTGATGGTGGATATGCATCCCCAAACTTATCAAGCTATGCCCATTAAATATGGACAGATTTTTACATATCGATCATATCTAAAGTGGTTTAAAAAATAAGAAATTTCTACTGTGTCTGTAGATTTTAGGATTGTTGAGGGAAAACCCTGAAGGATGGGTAGAAGCTTGATAAATGAACTGAAACAGGAAGGTGTATATCAGGTAGAAAAATAACAAACATTAAGACAATTACAGAAAAGTAGGAGTAGAGCGTGTTTAGAGACCAGCAATTATTTCAGAATTATTCTTTCCTCTACTTTCCCATTACACTCTCTCTCCACCATGGCTTTTTCCACATTACCTTGTTAGAATTAATTTTGCATATATCCTTGCTAAATTATGATCTCCTTGTGAGCAGAAATACTTTTTTTGTCCTCTGTATGATCTGATCTACTATCTTGTATAAACTAGCTGTCCAGTAAACATTTGTAAATTTCAGTAATGTAGAATTAGGTATTTATCAATTTTATTTTCTCTAAACATTTCACTCCTTTATTTAACATATCCTCTTTCAGAGATACACTCCCAGGAAAGAAAAACCTGACTCTGAGAAAGGCAGGCAGGATTGCCATGTGCCTTGCATAAACAAAGGGACTTCAAGCTATATTTTTCTAACAAGACCCATTTGGATTTCCTAGTAATTACAAACATTTGTTAAAAATATCCCTGGGTAAAGTCCTGAATTATAACATTAACAGCTTTCTGTCACATGCATAAATACACACATTAGTAAAATATCACAGGTTAGAATTCTTAAAAATGCTTAAAGCATAACAGTTCACACAGCAGTATGCATAAATACACACATTAGGAAAACATCACAGGATACAATTGCTAAAAACTGCTTGTAACGTTAACAGGTCTTACTGTGAAGTGTAGGTAATATGAAATTATCTTAATCAATAGAAGTGTCCATGCACAGGACCTTAGTTTCACTACAGTAATGTCGGAATTTGCAGCAATACGCAAACTCAAAGAATTCATGGTGCACTCTTTTCAGTTAACTAGACGTCATCTGACCTGAAACCAATATAAAGAAATTATTGCTATAAAATTCTTCAGTCCTGGAATATGCTGTTTTTTCCTTCATAGTCTATATTGATTGGATCCTTTACATGGTTTTGAAGGGGATAAATTTATTTTCTATCGAAAGGCTTCTCTCCTTCTTTTCTGAAGTTCCTCTAATACACAGTGGGAACGCATATGTGTACAAATGCCTCTGCTGTTTATATTGCCAAAGAAGGACTTTCCAATGATTCTGTTTATCCCGGGCATAGGGCATATGCGAGTCAGCAAACCAGGAACTCCAATTTATCAGCTCTTAAATCTATGTACATGGGACTGTAAAACTCAAGATATGCTAAAAGAAGATTGACATCTGGACCAGTCCTTCAAGGCTCAAGACTGAGCTGTCCAGTTCCAAGGACGTCAGTAGGACACGCAGTACAGTTTCTCCCGTGGAGGAAACCACCAATATGGGATGTTTCTAACTCTTCTGAGATGGTTTCTAGCCAAGAGCCCCTCACACTTTAGTTCCTGGGCTATTTGGCTGGATCTCTTTTAATATCGGCTGGTTTTCTTCTTACATTCTTCTTTTTAATCCAAATGTTTCTTTAGGGTAAAGTATAATAAAATGACTTCTCTCTAGGACAAGAGACACTAGCATACCAAGATGGGAAAATCTGGGTGTAAAATGCCAGAACTGGAGTTGGGAGACAATTGAAAATGTTTTAAATTAGCGATAGATTAGTTGGAAACCAGATGGCCTGTTAAAAGTAAGAAGGCACTACAGTAAGGCCTTAGCAGAGGTAACGGAAAAATCCAGATAGGTGGAAGATCAGTGTTGGTCCTCTCTGATCAGCAAATCATGTTCACACCATAGGAACCTGGCAGTAAGAAAAGAGTGGTCTTAATAAGAGAGAGTCTGGTCTTCCCTTTGATCAAGATCCTCCAATATTTCACACTCAGGTTAATGACAGTACATTCTTGTCCAAAAGACAAGCCTGATAATAAGATGTTGCTATGATCCAAACATTCATTGTCACCCCCAAATTCATATATTGAAATCTAACCCTTAAGGTGATGTTATTAGGAGGGTGGGGCCTTTGAGAAGTGGGAAGCTCTGCTCTCATGAGTAGGATCACTGACTTTATAGAAGTGACTAGAGAAAACTCCTATGTTCTTTCCACTCTGTGAGGACACAACAAAAAGTCAGTCTGTGACTCAGGAAGCAGGCTTTCACCAGACTCTGAATCTGCCAGCATCTTGAGCTTGGACTTCCTAACCCTAGAACTGTGAGAAATATATTTGTTTGTAAACCACCTAGTTTCTGTTATTTTGTTACAGCAGCCTGGGCAAACTAAGACAGATGCTCACCGTCAGGAGTTTCTGATGGCCTCTCATTGACTACAGAAAAACTCAAAACTTAGCACGATAAACTAGATCCTTCACGATTTGATCCTGTTACTTTCTTAGAAGATTTCCCTCCAACATCTGCCTTCCAACCATTCAGATCTTCTCACATTTCTAGACAGATGTATTTTTAAATCTCTCTTCTGTACATGTATGTTCTCTTGCTAGGAATGTCCTTGTCTTGACTAGGTAAACTCCTGCTTACCCTTCAAGACACGTGTTTTTAGTCCTTCTGCCTTCTCAGATCACCAGATAGTTAAAGCACAATTCAGAATGTTGCAATTGTGTTTAGGTGTCTCTAGGAATAATTAGACTTCTAGATCCTTGAGGAAAGTGACTATCTCTTAGAGAAGCCTAGTATGTGACTGCTGAATAAATTAATGAAAAAACTAATATATTCGTTACCACCACATCACTCTGGAGACATAAGTTTGTTACACGTTTAAGAACAACTTTCCTCTCTGTAATAGCTGTACCAGATTTAGTGGAATTCAGTGGAGCTCTTTCCTTTGTTTACTTTTTCTTCAGCAGATTTGGATTATAACTCTTCATGTGTGTATACTTCGAAATTAAGTAAGTGCCGATAAATATGACTAGAACTGAATGACACCTGAAAAATGTGAAATGATTAATGATATAAGAATATTTTCTTATTTCTGGACTTTCTAAGATCTACTTTCCTTTGGAGAATGAATATGTTCCGTTCTATTTCTAAATGTTATTTCCTTAGCACATAGTTTTACCTTACCATGTAATTTCCATTGTGACTTTTAAATAACACAACATGGAATTATGACAATGATTAGATTTGATTAGAAATTTGGAGACTAAGCTATAAAAGAAGTTGATGACTTTAAAGGACTTCCTTAAGATGCATAATTTAGAGTTTTTGGTGCAGTAAACGTTAGCAATAGAATAACTGTTTGGCTGCCTTCTAAAGAGGCATTATTATCATTAATACTTTCATTATTTGTTGTGTAACCGTATTTCCCATGTTACTTTGTTATAGGCTACTTTTATTCTGTAGGAAAGAGGATTAGGCTTATTATACGACTTGAGCATGTTTAAGATTGTCAGAAAGCCTGTACTGTGTGACTAAAGTAGCTAATTTATTCCGTGATCTCAAAGCTCCTATTTTGTGATAATCATATAGATAATGTTGTCCCCAAAGTAAGATTTTTCTTGTTAGTATGCCCAGTGTACAAAACTTGGTTTGAATATAGCCATAACTAGCTTTGTTATTCCCTATGTGGGAGAGGGGAATTGCGTATAATAATAAGAGATTTCATGATTTTCCCAAAGCCTCTGTGAACATACCAGAAGCATAACCATGTTTGATAGTGGCAATCCCACACACAGGCTAAAGAATATTGGGGGTGGGCAAGTGAGAGACAGAGGAAGAGAGAGGGAGAATATATTCCAAGAATTCTATTCCTGAAGATTCTATTCTAATGTCGAGTTATTCAATAAATAACTATTTTGTTCCTAGAACCATGAATTCATGGGTTTTGGGGGTAGACCACAAACATGATGGTTGGACTAGCGATTTTTGCTCTCAAGAATCTTTTCAGCTGGATGGAAAGCTAAATAACTTTGAAATGTGATATGTGTTTGGTTGAATCTATGGATGCCGAACCATAGACACTGAGGGCTGCCTGTATTCAACTCACCACTCCATTTTTATATGAGGGACTTGAGCATCAGGGGTTTTGGGATGTATGGGGGCCCTGGAACCAACTCCCCGTGGATACTGAGGGATGACTGTATATTATGACCTCATAGAGAAGGATTCAGGAATCTTTTGAAATACATAATGCTATCTTAAATTATATTAATATTTATATTACGCAGTCCAATTTTCTTTAAGGAGCTCCCCCATTCTAGGAGATATTCAAGGTTCTTCATAAAATAGATTCCTCGCATTTGAAATTTTAGGTCCAGAGCATCTTGGTCTCAGCATTTTGGTCTTTATTTCATTTTCTTTAGCTCCACCGCTGATGAGATCTCTGTGTATGGTCCCTTTAGGCTCTCAATTCAACTATCTGGCTTGATGTCAGCTCCAGCACTTCCCAGCCTCTGGTCTCTGTTTCCCTTCCAACTAAACTTTGATTTTGACTTCTTAGTTCTAATTTCTCTGCTCCCTAGGATTTTTTCCTTAAATGAAGGCTTAGAAGCATTCTTTTCATTCTGGGTTATTTTGGGGGGGGGGTCGGTTCTAGATAATTATTCTAAACAAAAATATTTAATGGATTTTCTAATTGCCTAAAAAAAACCACACTCATTATGTTTGACATACAAAATCATATTCTTGCCCCAATCTATTTTATTAATATTTTTGCTTTTCAGAAACATTAAATAATTTACCCATTTTCATGTGTAACCTTCTACATTTAGTGCAGTCAATTCTCATTTTTTGTGGTAATGTTCTGTAAAGTTGCCATGAACGCTGAATGGAGGAATACTGAACCTTTGTTCCTAGAGAACATACAAAGTTGGTTTCTGCAAGCCTCTGGTCACAACAATTTTAATACATACTTTTTAATGTGGGTTTCTGTTTAAAAACATCTTATTTCGTATATATTGTTGGTTCATTAACATTAAATTTACAAACAACAGCGCTATAACTCAGCCTGAACAAAGCTTATCTAATAGCGTATTTTTTATGTGAGGCACATCACAGCCTTCTTGTTCTGAGAAATCCTAAAAGGCACTTGAGCCGTCTGTTTGGGGGCCGTTTTACATGGTGGAATCACCAACAAAGATCATAAATGTGAGCAACATGTGACATTAAAGTGTCCCCGAGAAAAGAACATTGTTTACAGTATGAGAGCTGAAAGGAGAAGGCAGAACACCACCTGGTTTGACCTCAGCTGGGAATGTGTGTGTCCAGCAACTCATATTTGTCACATCTGCATGTGTCTGTGAATGACTATGAAAGCACGGCTAGTATTAATCTTGGAGGTTAGAAATTTCTACAAGTAAGTGAATTTGCAAATACTGAATCCACAAATAATGAGAATTGACTATACTTGCTTCATATGGAAATGGACTGAAAAAAGATTGTGTTTTGGTAGAAGTTGTGGAATTCACACACATTGGAGGATTCAAATATATATTCTCACTTAGGGTCAAGATAATGGCCAACATATATTGAATTCTTACCTACCAGGTTCTGTACCAAGTCCTTCTGTATGTTAATTCATTGACATCTAACCCCAATCACGGACTGGGTAAGGAATGTCACATCCTTTACTATTAGATAGTCTGTATACACAGAAGGATGGATAATTTGCAACCCAAACAGCCATCATGAAGGTGAACCGAAGGACAATGTGATGGCGGCAGGATGAACAGGCAACGTATGTCAGGGCAGATGGAAGTACAGCCTCGGTGTGTACTTTTTATCAGACAGTTAAAGAAAACCTGTTAACAAAGCCACACATTCTCATATTTTCAACCGAAGAATTGTGACTAGAACCTTGAATCAAAGGTGGCAAAAATGTTACCTTCTTTGCAAAAGAATCACACAGTCTGAGCTTTCAGGAAGAAATTACTGTGTTACATACTGACTAAAGCTCGGCTTCCAAGAAAAAGTTAATCTCCTGTAGGTTTGTTTTCTGTCCTTTATTTTCACATTGTCCTCCGTTTTTTCAGGAACTGCATGTGGTAAGTATTACATCCTTTCCTACCAAGTGGGGATGGGTGACATGGGAGGCATTCATCTACATGGAACAAAAGGAGTGTAGAACTTTTCATTATATCTTGGCTAGGATTTTCTGGAAGAGTTTTATATGTAGGCCTGACCTTTACACCTTTACCCAGTATTCAAGGAAAATTAAATAGGTTACCAACACTTTTAAGGACAACTCTAAATAGAATATTTTATATATATCAACTAGATATAGCCTGGTAGTTGAGAACTTTCCACCTAGAAACTCACTTTTTTGCTGCTGTATTGTAGGCTGAGTTTCTTTTGACCCCTGATGTGTAATAGTTTCATATCTTAAACTCCCACTCAGATCGCACTCTCTTATTATGAGCTTGCAATTTCATCTTCACACCATTGCTGCTTCCCTTAAAGAGAGTCATTATACTCGTGACATTATTTTATCAGGTGAACTATTGTAAACCACCTAATTCCATTAGCAAATCTATGATAAAAAAGGGATGAGGAGGGCAGTTCTGTTAATTAACAAGTTTCTTTTCCACCACAAATAATGGAACTAGTTTGAAAGCAAATTCAAATTAACAGCTCTAAGTAGGTTAGCTATAAAATGCTTAGATGCAAAGAGGGAAAGAGTGAAACAGTGAAAAAAGAAAAAAAACAAAATAAGGAATAAATATCTTCTTCAAAGGAAGGTTCTGTATGTGTCTATCACTGGTAGTGAAGTTCTCTCAGTATACTAAAATATTTCATCCCACACGGCAACTAGAGGTAAGGTCTTAAAGAGAAAAAGAGGGACATTTTTTTTAAAAAGCATTAAGAAAATCCAAACGTGATCCATGCCTGAACCATGCTTTACTAAACTCTGAAACGTGGGCTTATTTCATCCATTAGTCTCTTGGACTTTTCCTCACCTTTTTCCTACCCTGCATTTTGTGTGATACTTACTTCCTCTCCTGCTCTCCCATTCTAGGTAGAAAGTAACTCGTGGTTACCAATATTAGTGGCTCCCAGTTCCTAATATGCTCTCCACTCCTTTTCATTTAATTAATTGATTTGAGGCTTTGTTTTGAGGACTTCTGCTCATCTTACACTTTTTCTAATTAATCACAAAAATATCTGCTTTATTAACTATAAAAATATTAGCATATCTCAGACTACATGTGCATTGTAACAGCTGATTCATTCTTGCATTCACCAGTAAATACTTAAGGGATGCCTAAAATGCTTCAGGAACTCTAAGTTGGAATTAGGCACTGTAGAGGAGAGAAAAGCGGCAGGTACCTGGCTCTCATGCAGGAGACATACTTCATACGAGAATCACACAAAGGAGAGTATCTTTACAAACTGAGGCAAGTGCTGTGAAGGAAGAAATGAGGTTGTATAAACACACAAATTAAAGGGGTACAACCTACCAGTTATGAAATAAGTTACAGAGCTATAATGTGTAGCTTAGGGCATATAGCCAATATTTTATAATAACTTTGTAAAGTGCGTAATCTATAAATATCAAACCACTATGTTGTACACCTGAAACTAATATAATATTTTAAGTTAACTAGACTTCAATAATTTTTTTTTAATTACAGTGAAAACCCCTGGGGTCAGGAATGGTTTCCCCAAGGAAGTAAAACTTGAACTGAAATCTGAACACAGGGAGGGGATGTGGGAGGCTTCAGATTATTAAGGAAAGATCTTATTCAAAGATCCCACAAAAGGAATGAATGAGGAAGTGTGAGGAAGTGACAGATGATCAGGAGGCTCATGGGAGTCTAAAGGAAGGTGGGGCTGACAGGGTTGTGAAGCAGTCAGGGTGTCAGACACTCTGTGAGCCCCACTTGGGTGCCATCCTAGTGCAAAGCCAAGCTGTGGCGTGTCAAGCTAAGAGTGGATGGAGGGACTGAGTGGCAGAACCATATATGCCCTTTGAAAAGTCTATTCTCACAAAAAATCACTTGATTTTTTTTAAATCAGTAAATATAAAATTACAAATTTTAGGATATAAGAATAGTTTTTTTAATATTTGATATATCATGATGAATACACCTTACTACATCTTTTAATATTCATTTGGCTCCTAAATGAAACACTATTTGCTGTCATTTTTGAAATGTACTGTTCATTATGTTTCATGGATAGTTCAAATAATTAAAATATTATAGATTGTTTCCCCTATATATAGGATAAATCATGATTATCTGTTCTATTAAAAGAATATTCTTTTACTTAAAATTATTTCTCTATTAAAGATCATATAGCAATTTCCCAAGAGGTCTGGATGTAACAAGTTTGGACATCATTGTCTTAGTGTATCAGGTGGTTTCTCTTTATTCAGGAAGAGAGGACCATGCACTTTGCTTGTATTCTTTCTTTGTTCAGCTAACTTCCTGTATTGGCTTGATTATTCTTTCTATGCTATGTCCTTGAGCTGTTTTTCAAGCCTGTAATAGCTCCTTATGCATTTTTCTGCTCAGAAGTTCTTACTACATCTTGGGCCATTCCCTTGAAACAGTTGCATCTTATTTTCAAATGATTTACCTTTTTGAGTAGCATACAGATTAGGACTCAAACATTGGCATATATGATACTTTGAAAAATAATTTTGGGAAAGTAATATTCTTGATAGGAAAATAAGCATATGATACCTTCTCTATAAATACATAGTTTCTCTCAGTAGCCATTTGGGTTTGTGACCCCTGCTGTAGTTAGTATTAGCATACATTTGGCTATCTCTGGAACAACCCACATCCACTTTACCATCCACAAGTAAAATGCCATAAACAGGGTTTTATCCCCATCCTATTCTTGCTGTGGTTACCTTTCATACATATATCTTAATCGTAGACCCCCTACTATATTCTATGTTATTCAGTTGTAAGATTAATAATTAATTTATTAACAATTAGTTGATAATTCATCAAACAACTAGCCCTGTGCAAAGCACTGGTGTTACAAAAGAGAAAAAATATGGTTCGTGCCTCCAGAGACCTCTCTGCACTGTAAGGGAGAATTGTATTTAAACAATCACTACAGCATGATAAATCCCTAATGAGAGTTGTGTCCAAAATGCCACTGGAGTAGGGAAATACTATATTTGGGAGACTATGAATTATAGAATGAATCTAATTTTGCCAGGTTAGACAGGGCACTACCTATCTTTATATATTTCCAGAGATAATTTAACCATGAGGGGAGCAATGTTTTATGAGACAGATGATGGTTTACATTTTCTCAAGGCTCACAGCAGTTAATTATAACTTTTATTATGCCATTGTGCTCTCACACTCCCTTTTATCAGAGTCATAATGAATCCTCCTGTTTCCTGAAAATACCCCATGGCTTACACTTTTCTGAAATGAATCATTTCTGGAGCCCCAGAATTCAGTGCCTTATCATTGGGGCATATTATGTTCAATAATGACAAATGTGAGGATTTTTTTTTTTAAAACTGTGTCACATCACTTAGAGCCTGATTAGGTATCCTTATCAAAATACATACTGATAAGACAGCTGTCTTCTTTTGTTTTTACCCAACTTAGCAAGTATTTTATTTGCAATAAAGAAACTGAAGGGCCATCGAAGTTGTATGGAGCCATCTGCTTCCTAAATTAGTTTCATAGAGAGGATTTAATCCTCAGTAACTCTCGTCTACTTATCCTGGAAATGCATTGTGTATTTTAAGCCTATAGTTGAGTTAACTGCACACATCTAATTCTAATCTATCACCTTACTTCAAGTGTGTGAGCACCATTTTCCAAATGGCGAAGATGAGGTAATAACCCAGGACTTATACATGATAATGAATCATATCACAGGGCTCAGTCTGTCTAAAAAAGTACTAAGAACTCTCTATGCCTGCTAAGAAGCATATGGAGAAACATGACTTACGGTCCAGTTTATAAAAGCACAACTTAAAAATTTAATGCAGTTAAGAGCAGGTGGGAATTCTATAATAAGCCCGACTTGATTTCATCAACATCTCAATTGAGGTCCAGTCACATTCTACCGTTCCTTAATTTTCCTTAGTCTCTTGGACTGTGGGAAAACCCACTAACTGTATTTTACTCACCCGTGTGTTTCTAGAGGCATCTTTGACCTATTTTTCACAAGTATATGTGATTCATGTGCAAAGTTGAATTATGTGTGTGTTAAAACCAAATGTGTTTTACGATGTTAAACAAGGTTAAGTTCATTTTAACAGGAGGGAATCAACTGGGAATAGACACTCCCTTACCTCCCTTCTCATCTGTGTCTACGTTTATTCATTTCTATAGGGTATTTTCTCATATGATCCGTAAATAGTCTATCTATTTGTCTGGCTTTTACCCCCCCATCTCTCCTAAGGCTGAAATGCTGCTGCTTTTAAGCATTGACACATTTTAATGTGTTCTGACCCAAACAATGAGCAGAGTTTCTGGTTCACTAACAGAATTGCATTTTGCAAGACTACGGCTAAATAGACACCATGAGATATGAATCTTCTTTCACTTGAGTTTAGTAGTCCAAAAAAGAAAATTCATAGAGTACAATGAAACATATATTAAATTTTTGAGAACAAAAACTACATTGCTTTAGATGGCAGAAAAAGGTCAAATATGCTATAGTCAGTATTTGTGATATTTGTAGCACTTTTGGTCTTTGATAGTATTTTGTAATAAATTTCCTTCAACAAACAAATGTATATAAAGTTGATCTTTTCACTTAGAAGCAAGTTCATTTGTCATTCTGTGAGATTTATCTATTCACATATATTCTATATATATTTACACACAAAGAAATCAACATGTACACTATTAAATATCCTTTGAAATCTAATATAATTTCTTCACATATCTAGAGACATAAAATTAACTCATTTTCCACACATTTAGGAGACTAAAAGAAGGCTGGCAATCACTGGTATAAAATAGAATGGTTCAAATATTACATAAAATACATACTTTTTGATTTAAAATTATTACATCAGACTGAGAAAAGCCTATCATTTTTTTTTAAACATTTTTATTGGAGTATAATTGCTTTACAATTGTGTGTTAGTTTCTGCTGTATAACAAAGTGAATCAGCTATATGTATACATACATCCCCATATCTCCTCCCTCTTGCGTCTCTGTCCCTCCCACCCTCCCTATCCCACCCCTCTACGTGGTCACAAAGCGCTGAGCTGATCTCCCTGTGCTATGCGGCTGCTTTCCACATTCTTTCCTTTGATTTTCTGGTTCAGAAAACATTATCTATTACAGATAAAAATAGTAAATATCACATTACATTTAAATATATACTGATAAAAATAAATATGTGCTGATAAAATAAAATGTACTCAATCTATACTAAATAGATAACATTGGTATAGAACTCATCTCACTTTATTACTACTGCTTCTCAGAGACTTAAATATTAAGCACATGATTTAGGGACTTAATGTGATAGATTCTCAGTAAGTTTAAACACTCCTACAGTGTTTCTCTGAAAGTAACTGTAATTAACAGATGAACATGGAAATGTGCTCCTGGTGGTCTCATTTTCTTAGATCATCATTTTATTTAAAATGTGTTATTCATGGTATAATAAACTTATCCATGTAAGATGTAATCTTCTTAGTAATGCATGAAAACATAGTGGACACTGGCTTTAGAAATATTTGGAATGTATTGAAGAGCCCAGAGTTATGCAGTTAGATACAAGTTTTAAAAATAGTTTATCTAATGCACTTGTATTTCTTCCTTCATCTAATTTGAATACACATACAATTTTTCTATCTTATTTAATTTATCCCAACTTGTACTTCTTGAGTAGGAATTTGTCAGACAAAATTTAGAGTACCGATTTCGTTTTGAGATAAACATGTAGGACCAGGAGTCTTAATTTCCTCCGGTGATAATCAGATTGCGATCCAAGACACAGGAGCAGCTAACACTGGGCTGCTTCTGCAATCCACAGCCCCGAGAAAGGCACCAAGTGTCTTAATGACTCCACTCGTCATCTCTGTGAGGAAGCCTACACTTCAAGAGAATGGTCCCTTTTCCATCCCGATGCTCGTGTTGAGGCTAAAAACAGGTTGAGAAGAAATGAAGTACGTAGTATGCAGCTACATAAAAACCTCTCGAGATGAACTTTTCTAGTTCTCAGTTAAATGAGTAGAACCATTTCTAAGAGCCCATCCAGCTCCAAATTCAGTATCAAAATTAAGTCATTTTAGTAGTCGAATAATACTGAGATCCATGATTAAAATTGTGCTAGCTCATTGCTGGAACAATTTTACAAATCATGTTGATAGTAGAATAGAAAGATAAAAGTGGAGACTAGAATAAAATTCAGTCTAATTTTAAAAACACATTGTTAAGCTTTTCCTTAAATGCTATCTCTCTTTTCATTCTGACTGCTTTGGGGGATAAACTGAATATTAAAAAAATGGTAAATAGAATGTCCAACTTCAAGACCTGCTTAAACAAATGATTGTTTCCTTTGGACTTTTTCTCGTTCTTGAAACTTTTTTTTTTTTTTTTGTAATTGGTAAAAGAGGAAAGAGCATGGAGAAAAGAAGAAATGGAGAAGCAGCCGTAGCAGCACGGAAGGACCCCAGTGTGGGAACGAATTTCCCCTCGGAGTTATCATGCTGTAGGTGTCACCTGCTACCTCAGCTTTAGCACAGGGTAGCAGTTAATTAACATAATTGATTTTGTCCCTCAACAGAAAACTGCATTCTCTTTATGTACAATTGTATCATAGGGGAGTGTTCAGATTAGGCAATTTGAGCAAGATGTAATTATCAGTTACAGGCACCTTTGGGTCCATGGACATGAGTATCTTTGAATGACTTTGTTCTTTTTCATGTGATTCTTTGGAAATTACATAGTCATTGTTCCTCCCAGTGAATTATAAATTATATTCTAACACGATGATGATATTGTAATTAAGGGGAGAAAAAAAAAACCTGGTCAGATACTCAGATCATCCTTAGTATATTTTGGCAAGGTAAAACTTAAAACAAAATAACTCTGTGGGGAGCAGTGAAACAAAATGACAAAAAATGTCCCACAAAAATGTTTCCTTTTTGATATCCCTTGTTAATATTTTTACGGACGTTTTAAGTTTCTCTAAGAGATTTTTAATGCAACAGGCTTTGCTATTAGGTCTACTTATCTAGAAAGATAGATGGATAGATACAGATATCTTTTTTCCCCTACAATATCATACATTTCAGCCTTTATAACAGTGGGAGCAATAAAGTAACAGACCGCAATGCATTAGCATCATAAAGAAAACGTAATAAACGACTTTATAACTGTCGTAAAAGTTGCATGAGCACCAGCAGCTGTACCAGAGATGTTGCTGCAGCAGCGCTTTATGACCTAATGGTACTCAGTGGGCTGATACTATTATGTGTGTGTGTGATGCCAGCAGTTTCCAAGGCCTAGATTTCAATTCGATAAAGAATTGAAAGCACTTTTAGACTTTTCCATAGAATGTTTAATAAGAGATCAAACCCTCCCTCCCTGTAGTGGAAAATTAAATAGATTTTATGGTAGTATTTTATGATGAAATTCTAACTGCTAACTGCCTGGAAAATGGTGTTTTTAAGCACAGCCCTTGAAAATAAAGAATGCTTCAAAGAGCTTGTATAGTCTTGAATTTGATTAACAGGGTTTTTTTTAGACTTAGTTTTTCCTTCTTTGCTTAAGTTTCTGGCTTTTGGATTTTGAAGCCTGCCTGAAATATCATGATTTATTGAAATAAATGTGGAAAGAATGGCATAGTCATGGAGCAATGTGGTTGTGAGTCTACAATGCAAAGAAGTGCAGTGAGTTGATATCCTGAAAATGACAGACTGGATAATCCTAGATTGTAAATGTGCAATTCACCATGGATTCTTTATGCTATTAAAATAAAAACAAGTGAAAATGATTTTCTCATCTCATTCACAGGATAGATGAGATGTGAAATGAATGCTCTCTGAGTGCATGAAAATTTCATATCATGTACAATCTGGGAGACTGGATTTATTTAAACAGAGAAAACAAAATATATTTTTTCCCCTGGGAGAAATTTTAATGGTAATTTTTGCAATCACATATGACTTTTTTCCCCCTCTGTTTTAAGAGGAATGAATACACAACTTTTGCTCATTTGTTAAATGCCTTCTTTCTTCCTTTTATTTGGCTGTTTAGAGCCTAAAGGGAATTAATGTATATATTACATCAATTGAAGTGAGGTTACTAATCAATTATCACAAATGTTGGCTGTCAATTACTCCATATGGCACATGTTCTTAGTTAATCAAATATATAACATCATTAGGCTGTCTTCTTAATGTGATATGAGAAAGATAAAGCTATATAAAATAGTGGAATCCCTTTAAAATAAGCATGTCTAAAACTGTCTCTTGAGAATGATTTAACAGAAAATGGCAACAACTCAACTAAAAAGACCTAATAAAAACATTTCAAATAATGGTTAGACTGCATCTGTTAAATGTCACCTCCTCAACTGGGGGACAGCAACAAGCGCCACTGATCTAGGTACAGATTTACACCTTATTGAGCAAAGTTATTCAGCCTCAAGTAGACAACTCTTCATCTCTTTTGCATTAAGTTTACAATAGCTTATTTGCTCTGATGATATCATATACTCTGGGAAACAAAGCTGTTGCCGTCAGGATGAAAAATGTAAATGGCAAGTAAGTATTCTCATCCTAAGATACCTTGAAAAAATGGTCAAGAAGTGTAAGAGAGTATGAGATGGTCCTACCATTTGCATTAGATAATGGAAGATCATGACTCCAGGTCTGAATGTTAACTCTGCCACTCAGTAGCTGTGATTTTTAAATTTTAAAACAGTTTGATGGGTTGATATTTTAAATGTATTTAACCATGGGACTGAAGTGGTGCTTGTGGGAGTTGAGTTGATGGCACATAGCTTAGGAGAGAACAAGTACCAGTCTTTCATGAATGTTGCTTGCTTTTCCC
The DNA here is from genome assembly GCF_028564815.1 of Eubalaena glacialis. Lineage (NCBI taxonomy): Eukaryota > Metazoa > Chordata > Mammalia > Artiodactyla > Balaenidae > Eubalaena > Eubalaena glacialis. Next base: position 4,463,419 of record NC_083735.1, on the reverse strand, counting down.
TCTTCCTTTACCTTTGTCTAATAGCTCAAAATGACTCAAAACCCCAGAAGGTATGAGATGATGTTTCCATTGGCATTCAGTTTTGTAACATCTGTTTTGCCCGTATTTGCCTATCTCTATTGTATAAACTTCAAGATCGTCAGTTACGCCACCCCAAATTTTCTCCTGTACAGAGATGACAACAGAATTGTTAGAAGAAAAGAAAATCTATAATTCTTTCTCTCTTTTTTTAAAAAAAATTTATTTACTTTATTTTTGGCTGCGTTGGGTCTTCATTGCTATGCGCGGGCTTTGTCTAGTTGTGGCGAGCGGGGGCTACTCTTCACTGCGGTGTGCGGGCTTCTCATTGCGACGGCTTCTCCTGTTGCTGAGCACAGGCTCTAGGTACATGGGCTCAGTAGTTGTGGCGCATGGGCTTAGTAGGGGCTCCATGGCATGTGGGATCTTCCTGGACCAGGGCTCGAACCTGTGTCCCCTGCATTGGCAGGCGGATTCTTAACCACTGTGCCACCAGGGAAGCCCGAAAATCTATAATTCTTTCAAATTGTCTGGGTGAAGGCAGTCTGCATAACTGGGAACAGTGACCTCATAGTCTATGCTGATTAAATCTACTGTTGCTCCCAGGCTTCCTCGTACACAACTGTGGAAAGGCTTGATGGGCCTGATAAATCAATGTGTCTCTTCACCACCCATGTTTAGAACCCAAGGAGAAATGGAAATGGGAGTCAGGTAGATGGACTAAATATTACCTTCATTACCTGATAATGTTAGGTTGGCTAATGTATCTTGAGTGAATGGCAGCAACAGGTTGCAAAGAGGGAACATCAAAATAAGATAGACTTTCCCAACTAGTCAGAGATTGGATACAAGATTTTCCTGAGATGGCAGGTCCCATGGCTACAAAACTTCAAGCAAGAGAGAGCATAGAATTGGGCTCTTCTCCCAAAACAAAGTGGAGGAAACAGATTGAACCCCATATGCTCCTCTGGACCTTCTTCTAAATTCACCATATAAGCCACTCTTCTTCCCATGGAGAGGAGTAAAAAGGGAGAGATTCAAATGGATCTTCCTCTACCTTCCAGAGATGGATTAAGTTCTTTTAACTTTTCTTGGTTTCTTTGACATCCTGTCTTCTTACAAACCATGGTCAGCCATAGTGCGCTATCCTCCTCGCGAAAGGAGGGGGCTGGCGTGTAAATGTAGTCCTGTTCCTACTTCTATGAGGCGGCTGCCTCCACACCGACCATTTCTCCCGTGGGTCTTCCTGATACCCCTGGTATGCAGCGTTGATTTTGTTACAAGGTCCTGAAATGTGCTAAAATGCTTTATAATGATCTCTAAGGCCACTCTGCATCTAAGATTGAAAATTCACTGAGTGTGTTTTTTCCCACCTAAATTTTGTCTGTGCGCATTATCCAATATGCTCATCACTTCTGCAATAAAATGAAATTAAATGTTAAAGCTTTGCATGTTAAAGTTGAAAGATCACAGAAATTAACATTCAGAAACAACTTTTAACCTAGAATAAACTCCCCCCTCCCAAATTCCTATGTTGTATTCTGCTTAGTTTTATCCTGAAGGATTTTCCATGTACAGATGAGCTGGGGTCCTCCTGCAGCTGAACCCTCCCCTGAATCTCAGGGGAATGTGTATAGTTCTTTAGAATTCAGAAGGTTAGGTCAATACCAAGTATCTTTTCATCCTCAGTTTTTAAGGAGGACAAAGTGTTAATAGAGCACGAAGGGTAACCCTACTGGCTCCCAATGGTAAAATTTACAAAACAAAATTGGTTACCCAAAATAAAATTATGTAGCCAAACCCTGCTGCTTGGGATTGCTGAAGACCAGAGCAGAGATGGTTCGTGAAGAAGGCAGGGTAGAAAGAAAAGTCTTTTTGGCTAGAATGCTGGTCAGTCTGTACCATATGTCCAGAAGCCATGAAGTGAGAACTCAAAGAACTCTTCATTTAATGTTTGCCTTTAATACTTATTGTATCTGGAATAAAACCCATCTATTGTATACTGTCTCCTCTCCCAAAGAATGGCATTTGAGATGCTGCCAAGTTTATAAACTCTTGCAAAGTTTATAAACTTGAAATGCTGGCCACCCAAACCTGGGACTTATTTCAGGTTGTCCTCTGTCTCATGGAACATATTTAAACCTCACAATTTCCATTTCCTTTTCGAGCTCCTCTTTTCTGGACCCCAGAACCACGACAGCTTGATGCCATTGCTTCTTTCTGTGGAATTACTGGGTTCTTGAAAATCTAACTTCTAGACAAAGATGTCTCCTTGTCCCTGTATTTGTGTCAACCACCAAATTCTCATCAGTAGACTCCCAAAGCTGCCGGGGATTTTTCTGGAACTAAACTACCTCGACCACAACAGTATCAGGACGATCTTTCCTTCACGGTTTTCTCTGATGTTCCATTACTTCTTTCTACAACGTGTCACTAACCTGCTTCTGAAATTGGTCCAGTGACTTTTCTGTTTGGTATGAGGTTGATGGGACTTCTGGGCTGGAGTGCTGCCTTTTCTGTTCCTTTTCCTTCTCAGTCTGGCATAGTGACATACTTTACAATATTACATTTTATGGAGATACCTTCATTCACTGATCTCAAAATCAGTGAGTTCTGGGTCTGCTAAGATCATTTACTGTTCAAACCACTCTTTCATCTATTCATCCTAGAGGTATATAACTTACAGTTGGTCCTCCTTATACATGGTTCTGCATCTTGGGTTCAACCAACCATGGACCATCTATGGTAGTATTTACTGTTGAAAAAGATTTGGCATGAATGGACCCTCACAGTTCAAACTTGTATTGTTAAAGGGTCAACTGGATAGAGTATTTCCATCATCCCAGGACATCACTATGCCATTTCTGGTCAATCTAACCCTCTAAAAAAGTGAGCTAGTTGTTCTGATTTAAATACCAAACCTTAGCTTTACCTGTTCCTAAACTTCAAATAAAAGGAATCAAGCAATTATGTATTCTTTCAGGTCTACCTTTCTTTGCTCAATGTAATATTTATGTTTCATCCATGTTTTTTCTTTCTTCCATTCCTTTCTTTTTTTTTTTTTTTTCTGAGCACTGTTCTCTCAGGTTTGCTCTGTTTCATTATGTGTAAATCTACCCATAGCTTTTTTGAAGATTTTCTTTACAAGGCTGATGAAATTCTGTTCCAGTGCTGGTTTACTGTGTTTTTTTAAATCGTTAATGATGGTTGAATTTCATCAAATATTTTCCTTTATCTATTGAAATGACCATAAGGTTTTCTTCCATATGATGTGGTACATTGCTTTGAGCGATATATAATCATTTCATGACGTATGTTTTTGCATTGGACTTGGTAATATTTTAGGTAGGATTTTTGTTTGTGAATTTTTTTTATTATAATGTCCTTGTCAGATTTCGGTACAAGAGTTACACTGATCTCATAAAATGAGTTGGAAATATTGTTTATTTTTGAAGAAGCTTTTATAGGACTGGTATCCTTTCTTCATTAACTGTTTGCTAAACTTAAACAGTAAACCTATCTGCATATGTAATTTTCTTTGTTGGAAGCTATTTATATTGTAAATATAGGATGATTAAGATTTTATGATTATTCTGGTCAGTTTTGGTAATTTGTGTCTTTCTTTGACTTTGTTCTTTTTATCAAGGTTGTTGAATTTACTGACAAAAAGTTTGCTTATATATTGTTTTCATGTACATAGCGCTTGAAGTGATATATTTTCTTGCATTACCAGTACTGGTAATTTGTGTTTTCTCTGTATTGTCCATTCTTGGTAAGCACTCATCAGTTTAAAAAAATTTGTCAATTTTATTTTTTAAAGAATAAAATTTTGCTCTGTCATTTTGTTTTTATTTTTGTTTCCTGTTTCATTGATATATTTATCTTTTCCTTCCTTCTCCAAACTTTAGTTTTCTTCAGTTTTAAGGTAGAAACTTTGGTTTTTTGATCTTTGTAATGTAAGCATTTAAAGTTGTAAATTTCTCTCTAAGGCCAGCTTTACTTACATCCCACAAATTTTGACATTGTGTTTTCATTATCATTCAGTTGGAATTTTTTTTTTCTTTGCCTCTTGAGTTCTTTGATCAAATAGATTATTTAGAAGATGGTGGTCACCTTTTTAATTTGGGGGGGCAGATTTTTAATTTATTTTTTGCTATTGATTTCTAATTGTCATCAGAGAACATACTCAGTATGCTTTCAATTCTTCCCATTTTTGACATTTATTTGTGACCTGACATTTTTTTCTCTGTGAATACCATGCATATTTGGTAAGTGTATTTTGCAGTTGTGGTTACAGAACTCAATAAAAGTCAATAGATGAGATTGGTTAATAGTATTGTTCAAATCTTCTTCTTCCTTTTTTTAATTCTGTGAGAAGAGTCAAAATCTAGAGCTCTAACTGTGGATTTGTCGATTTGTCTCTAATTCTCAAGGTTTTTTCATTTAAAACTTTGTTATAGTAACATATTTAGGATATTTAATATTGGTATTTTTATCTTTTTGAAATGTCCTTCATGTCTAGTTAAAATGTCTCTCTCCTGCCTTAGAAACTACTTTGCCTAATATCAGTATATTCCCCTCCCTATTTTTTTTTTTTCTCTCTCTGTGCTTATGCAAAGTTTATAAGCGCTATGCAGCATGTCAGTGAGTTTTTCCATTTTCTGAATCGAGCTTGTAGTATTGTTCTGCTGGTCCCAATTTCTCTGTTTTCACTAACCTTCTGCTTTCACTTACCTTTTGTGTGTTGCAGTTTTATTGGATATAGAATTTTATTCTGACAGGTTTTCCTCTCTCTTTTTGCTTTTTGGTTTTTGATGGTGCTTATTGCTACTCAGCACATTAATGATTTAGTTCCATTGTTTTTCAACTTGATTGTTTTTCAGTGAGAAGCCTTCCATTGTTTTACTTGTTCCATTAAATGTATTGTGTCTTTCCTATTTTGCTGCTTTAAAAATACCTGTTTATCTTTCACTTTCATCAATTTAATTGTGATATAGATTTGCATACTTTTATTTTTACTTGTTCTTTTAGAGTTGTCTATGTTTCTAGGATATGTGGTTTCATATTTTCTTCAGAAAAGTTTTGCCACTTTTTTTCCAAATGTATTTTCTGCCCATTCTTTTACTCCTGACATCCTAGGACTACAAATATACACGTTAGATGGTATTTCTCACAGGTTGCATATACTCTGTACATTTTTTTCAATCTTATTTTCCTCTGTGATTAAATTAGACTAATTTCTATTGACCTGTTATCAAGTTACTTCACCTTGGTTCTGCAATGTCTAATTTGAAATTCATCCAATAAATTTTTATAAATATATTGTATTTTTAATTTCTAGAAAATCCTTCTGGTTCTTGTTAGGTCTTCCATTTCTATTCTGGAATGAACATTTCCTCCTCACCCTTTTATATCTATCTTTTTCTGTAAATTAAAAAAGTATTTTTTATTAGTTGTCTGCTAATTCCAGTAATTCTATCTTCAGTAGTTCTGCTTCTATTGACTATGATTTTCCTCATCATGGGACACACTGTACTGCTTTTCTGCATAGCTTTTATTTATTTTTATTCTAGACATTGTATATAAGAAATAAGTATAATATTTTTGTCTCATTTTGTTATTTTTCAAGAGGACAATTATTATTTTCTGTATACTGTCTGGTGTTTATAGTGAATACAGTAGATCTTATTTATGTCTTTAATTACATTGAGTTCACCTGTGATTAGCTCATCATCCACTTTTCTAAGCCTTCATCTTAATAAATTTGTTGATATTTAAGCTGGGATGGGTTGGCTACTATTTCAGATATTTGGGTTCCCTTTTGGATTTTATTCTGACAGGGCCCCTGGTTCAACCATTGTGGGAATGTTCATGTTAACATTTCTCTCTACCCAGCATTTTTTCTCACTGCTGCTTTCTTACCATTTCAACCTTTGTGTGTGTGTGTGTGTGTGTGTGTGTGTGTGTGTCTTGTTGGGCTAAGACAATTTTTGTGTTTATATCTTTTCCAGATTCCAATCCATCCAGCTATCCCATAGTGTCTTCTAAGACGTGGTTGATTTTATATTATTGCTGTTATCTGTGTACTGTGTTATTGCTGTTATCTGTGTACTACTAAAGGTACACCCATTCCCAGATGTGTACACCTACCCCCAGGTTTAAAAACTTCCCTGGTTATCTGCTTACCAATGAAGGGATTTTTCCCTCTGGATTTCAGTGCATCAAGGCTTATTTTTATCTATCACCTTTTACTAGCTCCATAAAAACTATGAATTTTATTTTGTCTGGGGTTTACTTTTGTGGGAATGGTGTTCTTTCAGATACATCTATAGCCTAAATAGAACTAGATAACTCCCATTTCTTTATTTGATTTGACCACTATTTTGGATGTATACATAGATTGGCCTTTGAAATATTAACCCATGGGCAGAACTTACAGAATTAATAAACTGAAAGCTGTTTTAAGACCACGTGTAAGATGGTGACTAAAGGTCATCACACTTGAATTCAGTTTGTCCTTCAATGTTGCTGTGTATCAGCCCTGAGGGCAATTCTGAACTTCACTTAAAAAAATAATGGTAGTAGTTCTGTACAATCTAGAAAGGTGTATTTTTTCTTAGTGTGAACAGTAAAAACTAGAACTTCACTTTTTCTCTCTAGCATAAGTGGAAAAGTAATAGTTGGTGCTTACTAAGACTTTCCTATTCATCACTTTTAAAAATGCATATGTGGCTTAACTCAAAGCAGTCTAAGAGGAACTTAATATTATCATCATTCCTCTTTTATAGATAAGGAAAATAACATACAGAAGTCTTACTCATTTGCCCAAGGACACAGGTCAAAATGACAGAACTAGAATTTGAACTCAGGCATCTCTTTCCATGTCTGCCATTTAAAAAGCTCTACTCTGCTGTCTATCCAGATTTTATCCTCCTGGGTAAAATGATTAACACAGTGAAATAAGCACACATTGTCATTGTCTGCTTTTCAGGGAGGGTCTTTAGCGGGACAGAAATGTTTCCTTTTAGATGTAATCTTTCTAAAGCTGCACTCTTTAGTAGAGCTCGGCCCATGAATTTCAAGATCAGTTGTAGAGTGTGCAGTGTAAAACCAGCATGTGGTTTCCTTGCCAAAGGCCACCTCCTGTTTGGTGGCAAACCTTCATTCCTGCTTACATGGAAGAGCCACTCACCTGTGAAACACAGGCTTTTCCTCAGAGAAGCTGACCACGGGCTGCAGTGACGTTGCGTTCAAACGTCCGCCGCTAAAGCTAATGCCTACGTGACCAATCCTGGGCCCACCTAAAGCCTCTCTGTAGGTTATTTTGATCCCAAATTTCACTCATTGCCTAATACTGAAGCATCCCAGCCTATGCGTGTTGCGTGGGTTTGACACCCATGTTTCCTACCCAAATTTGGATCAACTAAGAAATGGACAAGAATCCAACAAATCACCATATTGCAGATAAAATCCGGGTGGAAAGACAATTCTTATGTGTTTGGAATTAATAGCTTTTCTAGTCCATAATCATGGCAATTCAGGGAATTGCCCATCCAGTCTGAGGAAGGCCTGGAATATGACAAGGCTCCCTCACCCAATTCTATATGCAATGCCGGCACATGGAGAGCATGCAGAAAATAGCAGTAGCAGGACCATCCCAAATAGATGACCTAAGTCATTCCTCTGCTCATGAGAAAAGAAAAACTGGGGGCAGGAAGAATGGGTATGTTCCTTTCACGGCAACTCCTCCTCCATGACAATAAAATTGAGGAATAAGCATAATTCACGGTAAACTTGATTCTGTCTGCTTGACTTTCAGCCACCCTGATTCTCTAAAAGCTTTCTTTAGGAAAAAGAAGATGTATGCATTTATTCCACTGGTATAATCCAGATACATAGTTATACATATCTCCTATAAGATACAGTTAATACTTGTGAATTATGTCTTACTTAAGAACTTTGGGAGAGATTCTTTTCTCAAATCCTTTAAGATCTTCGTATCTTTGTTATTCCTACCTAGCTTCAAAATTAAACCTCAGGAATACTAAGCAAAATCACCAAGTGCTGAATCTCATGGTGAATCTGTAGGCATCCTAATCTGAACACTTAGGACTTCTATATTCCCTGAGGTTACAGGATCCCTTATGGTCCTGTCTCCTCCCCCAATTATTTTCTTTTAGGAAAGGATTAAAAAATCACATTGGGTTTAATGGCTAATGTCATCTTAACGTGTTAATCATCTTAGGTTTATTTGAATTTTAAAAGAAGTGAATCATAGAAAATGGCATTCATTTTGAATATTCATACTCAACGAATGAATGAGGAGAATAGGGTCTTCTTTTTTTTGTAATATGTATATGTTTTATTTTAAACGATTTTAGGCTTAAATAAGAATTGTAAAGTTAGTTAATTCCTTTCGTCTTTTTACCCAGCTTCCCCTATGTTGACATCTTACTTTTGACAGCAGCACTATAATTATGTAAGAAATTCACATTGGTACAATACAGTTAACTAAACCATAGACGTTATTCATATTTCCCTAGTGTTTCCATTAATGTTCTTTTTCTATTCTAGAATCCAATGAGAATGGGGTCTTCTTGATCTCATTTGAATCAGTCATCTTTTCTGTCCTCTTGTAGCTTTTGCTTTGCCTGCCAGGTGATACCAATTTCAGGAAAGCCATCAAAGCATTATCCCTCTTGAGGTTCAAAATTTAGTCTTAATAAAACTTCTTATGCAGTGTTACTAGGGTCATTTATTAGCAGATGAGATTATTAGTTAAATCATGTGTTAAGTTTCAAGAGATCACATATTTGGAGGCAATAATCTAATGTATAGCAAATCCTAGTTAATTATTAAAAGAACTCAAAATGTAAATTGCTGGAGTCAAACTACCTGCACCACTTTGCGCCTTTTCTCTTTTTAGAAATGATCACTGTAATTGCTGTCTGGATGGAACAGTGTTCTGTTTTTGTTGCTGTTACTGTTTTAAATACTTTATAAAAATGTTTGCGGTAGGATCATCTGATTCTCGTATAACTACCCATCGATAATTTCCTGCTGGAGTTTAGCTAAAACGTATTTTTGGAGATCAAAATATATGATTTCTCTTGCTGGAAAATACTGTGTAATCCAATTTGGCTATTTCTTTAATAATGCCAGAAAATTATATCTACATTTATCACTTAAACATTCCAATAAGCTTTGGCATGTAAGTCTGTTTACTTTGAGTGTGTTTGTGGGTCCATGACGTGGACTTTGTTCTATTTTACGTATTTAAACACACATTGTCTTCATCTGTATACTACATTCCACCTTTTCAAAAGACCTTTGGGTACAAATTAGAGAAAATAATTAAACAAGAAAGACAAGTACAAAAATTTATTTTCTGAAAATTCTGTTTACAAAATTTCTAACAACTTGTGAGTTGTTATTAGATAAACTTAGTGATGCAATTCATAATATATTGGTGATCACTTTGAGAATCAGGTCATTTTACCACTACTAAATCTTGAGACTATCAGATTTAAATGAATGTCTCTTAGAGATAATTATATGTAACCCTTCAAAATGATTTCTGTTCCCTGAATTAAAACTCTATCTGGATCTATAAACATGCAATACATTTAGTTTAAAAAGAAATATTACAGCTTCCCTCTGATACTCAACCCTTTTCCCCACAGCTGATTTCAAAATCAAAAAATTTTTTCTGTCTCACCTGACTCTACTTTCTACATACGTGGTGATATGTATGCTTGTAGATTTTTGAGTAATTTTTGTCATAGGTTTTTTTTTCAATAGATACTCCAGGCAAATTCAGATGGTGATTGTTTTGACTTTAATTTTCAAGGCCTCCAGTGTTCACTTTGACATTTCCTAGAACACAGCATAGATGTTGTGGACAACACTTTCCTCTCTGGGCTTCTGAATAAATCCACGGAGGCTTTGTCCAGGTGTCAAGTCTACTCTTAGTCCTTGCCCTCCGGCACCTGTAGATTTTAAAACATCTCTTCCATTGCTTTGTTTTTTAGGAAACTGAACTAAAATTAAATGTTTCTACATAATTCAGAGGTGATTAAATGGAATGTAATGAGCTAAAAACATGAGCATCTATTGGATTCTGTGATTCCTTGACCTGGATTTATGTTTAGATTCATCAAACAAATTGTTGAAAGATTGATATAACCACAAGCATACAAGGCATCATCCCTTGTTTATTACTTACTTAAAAGATTAAGGATGGTGGAGGTGTAGAGAGTTCTGCATCTTTAGAGCTTTTTCTTTAGATTTGAGACAAAATTTACTTGTTCTTGTTTCCTCTTTTTAAAAATCTCTTGTAATGTACAGTGCTTTGTAAATTATGGTTTGAGAAACATTTATGCATTATAAAATCATTATATTGAAAGAACATTTAAAAAAGTAATGAAACCAAAAATAGAGTAGAATAGAATACAATACAGTAGAAAAGCTGGACATACATTACACGTAGAATCAATGTTTGGTAAGCTTTCATTCCAATGATGTGTGTTTATTCAAACTCATGCATAAATTTTCTTGTGCTGGTAAAATAAATTTCTGCCATAGAATAGACTCAAAAGAGCTTGAAACTTACTGATTTAATATATAATGACCCATCACTGTATTATATATTTAACCAGGAGTTTCAATGTCCAGAGAAGATATGATCAATGTAATACATTAACAATCTCAGGATTATTTATCCATAGTGCCAGAAATGCATCAAGTTTTATATAAGAGATCAACCATGTTCTTAGCACTAACTCTAAGCTGTAACCTTAACTAGTTCAGATTTAAAAACTAGCCAGGCTACATCTTTAAGTCTTGCCACCTGAAGCTTTAGCAAGATACCTGAAGGAACCATCAATCTTGTGTTGGTGTTCCTTTCAAAAGTATTGATAGAAAATATCCTCTATGCCAAGCACTAATTTAGATACTGGGGAAGTAGCTGTGAACAAATCTATTGAATTCTAGTGGAGAAGACAGACAAATAACAGTGAATTTTGATAAATATATATATAGTGATATAAAGAATAAAGGTAACGTATAAATATGATATAAAGCAAGGTAATAGAGACACTGAAACCCTGGGCAGGTATTTTAGATAGGATACTCTCTGAATGCGTCTCTGAAGAGGTAACATTAAGGAGGAAATAAAGTATCAGACAGAAGGAACCATATGTGCACAGTTCGAGGTGAAAGTGAGCTTTGTGTGTTTAGGGGACAGTGAAAAAGCCAGTGTAACTGAAATCATGAGACTGAGGATGAGTTTGTTACATTACACAGATAAAAGTGTAGACAGAACCCATGGCAAGTAGAGTTTCTTCTACCTTGGTAAGAATTCTGGGTACTGTTTGGCAAGCAATGGAAAGATTTGGGAGATTTTGAGCAGGGTAATGATGTGGTCTACGAATTTAAAAGATCTCTGTGACTGTGTAAAGAACGGACCATAGGAGGGCAAGAGGTGAAGCAGAAAGGCTAGGAAGGAGTCTAGATAAATTGTCCAAGTACAAGTTGAAAATGCCTTAGACTGAGGCATTGGTAAGAAATGGTCAGATGGAAGCTGTAGAAGCTGGGCATCTATTTTGCAGGTAGAACTAATAGAACTGCTTGATTTTGAATGAGAAAGAAGGAAAGGAGACGATATTTCCTAGATATTTGGCCTGACTAAATGGTGGTAACATATATTAAGATGGAGAAGAGGGTAAGTGAGGCAGGTTTGTTTTATTTTATCTTTTGATATTATATGGTGAAGAACACACAATATTAGAGTCAAGAGTTCTATTTTAAACTTGACAAGTTGGAGATGTCTGGTATGCTTCCAAGTAGAGATGTTAATTAGGCAGTTACACATGTGAACAGAAATGATTTCAAACTTGGGAGTCAAGATGATATGCGTATGATCATTTGACTCCTAAATTTCAAATTTCTATTCCTGAATGATTCATGGAGAACTTCTTAAACTCACCTTTCTTCCTAGGATCTTAACCTACAGCAGAGACACAAAGTGACTTGATTAATTCTACCATAATTTCTTATTTTTTCCACTCATTCATCAAATACCTATTGAAATGATATTTTAAGATGTGAGACTCAGAAACTGAGAAGGAGAGAGAGAGGATGGTGAAGCACTGAACCCTAGAACACTTGGACATTTAGGACATTTAAATGTCCAAAGAGAAGATTGACATAGATTGACAAGGAGAAGCTAGTGTTTTAGGCAGAAAACCAGAATAGGGTAGAAAATATTTTAAGGAGGAGTGGTGGTTAACTGCCTCAGGTAACTACCTGATGGAGGTCATTGGTGATGTTTTCAAGATGAATTTCAGTGGGATGGTCTTGATGAAAGTCTGATTGAGGTGGGTTAAGGAGTCAGTGGGACATGAGCCTGTAGGGATTACTAGCACAGACATATTTTTTTAAAGGAATATTACTCTTAACATGAATGAAATCAGGCTGTCACCATCTGTAGAAAATTATGAGATCAAGGTTTTGTTTTGTTTTTTTTTTAATGGGAGATACTTACAGGTTGATGGGAGTATTGTAGAAAATTAAAAAGTTAATCATGTGGGGAGAAATATAGGAGCAAAGTCTTTGTTTAGGTGAGATTACACAAATGCAGGGTTGTATTGAATTAGGAGCAAGGAAAGTTTATCCAACATTATGTTAAGGAAAACAAAGAAATGTAAGTGAAGAGACAGTGAAAATATTTTTTAAAATGAACAGTTGAATAAGAGGAAAGGGTAAGTATGTTAGGTTTATAAGTAAAGGAGAAGCTATGAAACAATCATCTTGGAAGAAAGGAGAGAAAATTGGCCAGGAAAATATAGCCTGAGGTTGCTGAGTAGCATTGGAAGATTACTTGAAAGTTTTGGACTTATACCTGTATTAAAATCAGCCAGCATGACTCGTTTTTCTCCAATCACTTTTGGCACAAAGTATAAAGAGAACTGGACTGAACCAGATTTTGGGTGTTGCCAGGTGAGAATGAGAGGGGGAGAAGGGCAGAAAAAGTTGAAACTCCATGATAGGGAATAATTTTGCAGTGTTCATTACACCATGGAATCTGAATAGTTTAAGAAGGCAAGTACTTCAGGAAGGAAGTATGGACAATCAAAGAGAGGATGGAATCAATGTAAGGGGAGTTTCAAGAGTAAAATGGGGAGGTTTGGGTCCCTATCACAACTGAAAAAAATGAGAGGCACACATCTGAGAACTGCATGAATGAAGCTGAGATTTTTATCCAGTTGAATTATTGATGATGCTAAAATGTAGTTATTGATAACGATAAGAATAGGACGTTTAGTAACTGAGTTGAGACTGAAAAAAAATAAAGATCTCTGGACACAAGGTCAAGGAACTTAGAGGCCAGAATATTGGGTAGATTCTTCTTCTGGATGGTGACCTCACCAGGAATGCTGAAAGAAATAGAGCTGGCAAGAAAGGCAGTGATCTCCATCTCCTACTCAGTGAATGAGGGGACACGACCAGGAGGTCCATCCGTTACTGCACCAAGGAAGGGTTAGCGTGGTACCCATGGAAACTTCAGTGTGGAAGAGGCACCCTCCTCCTTTCCTTTCCTCCTGTCTTCCTTTCTCTAGAGGGAGATGAGTGGAAAAATGGTCTGTAAATAATAAGGGAAAGTAGGAAACTTATCTACCACTTGGTTTTTTAATGAATGGAGTTTAGGAGAAAAACCAAATAAGCAAACAACAACAAAACCAGCCATCAAAGGAAATGACTTGTGGAGAATTAGTGCCCCAGGGAAATTCAGTTAGACTGACTTTTTTTTCATCTTTAGAGATTTAATTGACAAAATTTTAAGATATTTAAGTATACATTTTGGCGATTTGGTATATATATACACACACATTGTGAAATGTTTCCCACCATCTAGTTAATTAACAAATCCATCACTTCATGTATTTTTTTTGTGTGTGTGAGAACATTTAAGTTAGTAAATATAACTCTTAGCAAATTCCAATTATATAATACAGTGTTATCAACTATAATCACAATATTTTACATTATATCTTCAGACCTTATTCATCTTGGAGTTGAAAGTTTGTACGCTTTTACTAAAGTCTCCTATACTCTCCCCAGACCCCCAGGCCATGTCAACCACTTTTCTACTGTTTCTATGAAATATTATATTTTCTTAGAAATATTGCAATTGTTTCTAAGTGGGTGCAGGATATTTTTTAAATGTTCCTTAAATGTTAGTAAAGATGAATTCAGTAGAAGATGCAGAAGTTTCCTAGCCAGAAATGCTGATTTGGTGAGTCTAAGGCAGGGCTCAAGAACGTGTATTTTAATGAGTTCTTTTGAAGGAGGAGATGCCTATTGTCTGAGGACCAAATTTTGAGAAATACCGCCTTAGAGATAGAAAAATAACATTATTTTCCCTGGGAATAAAGATTTAATTAAATCTTAGTCATCAAAGCAATTCAACTTCTCTCTGGGAGAGGCAGGTAGGAAAATGTGATGCTTCACAGGTAAGACCCTCAGAGGAAAAACGCTGTGACTCCAAGGTACTGTTCTTGCTAAAGCAGCACGTGAAACAAAACACAGGTTACAGCTTTAGGAGGACATACCAGTGGCTAAATATGCAGCAAGAAAGTCTTTATCTCAAACATAAGCACACTGACTTGAAATGAACGTGACCCCATATGACAAAAAGCAAGGTTGAGGGAAACAAAATGCTTATGTATTAGGCCCAGGACCGACCTCACATTTCTGATATTAATGGGCAAGCCTCAGTACGTGTCTCCAGGCCTCCAGCTGCCTTCCCCTCATGGATCCAGGCTGTAATGCTTGCGTCAGGCTTCTTGTCTTGACTCAGACCCCCGTTCCTCACTTCCCTCCTTTCTGCACTGCCCTAAGGCATTTCCTTCTTCAGCAATTGCTGTTATATATTAGCTTGCTTGTCAGATGTCTTCTCTCTCCCTGCCTTGCCTGGGACCTGCTTCTCTCTGAGGATGCTAATTTCCCCGTTGTCCTTTCCTGTGAACTATTTGATTCTTTCAAACCTGAGCCCTCGGGGTCTAGAGCTGGGCTTGTCAACTTGTCCTGCTCCCCATTTTCACTTCTAGGCTCTCAGTTCCCTCGTCCTGTTTTCAAAACTCTTATTCCTTTGAGACTCACCATCTCCAGCACCTCACGTGTTACTACTCAACCTACCCCATTCTGATTTTATTTTTACCCTCACTTTTCTGAAATAATAACAGTTAATGTTACTAATGTCTCTAGTAATCTGTGTCTTAATGGCCCTGATGATGTACGTGGTCTATTCCCTTTCCTTGGCCTCATTTCAGAATTAGATACTGGTGACCTTTTCTTCCTTTTGGAAGTTCACTCCTCCAGACCTATCGGCCACAGAGCTATTACCTAGACATTATTCCAAGTGAACCCCACTTGGGATTGATATTCAAATTTTACAGATGAAGAAAAAAACTTAGTCAAGTTAAGTGGTTTCCGGAAGTTCACAGTGCTGATATGGGGCATATCAGAAAGTTAATCTTGTAACTGTCTGTTTCCAGTCACAGGATCTTAATCGGTACTTTTACGACCTCTGTATTTTTAAGGAGATCCCAGCTCAGCCTTACACAGTGAGAGATCTTAGAAACCTAGGCGGTTAAACATGATTCCGGGAACTGGGAAATGACAGTTGGATACTGAAAGAAGCTAGCATTTTAGAGGGTAAACCTCGCTGACATCCTTCCTACTACCGCCCCTGATCCTCAAAGGACACTCTACTTCTTACCCAGAATTTCAGTCAGAGACCTGAAATGATTCTTTCTGTTAAAGGAATAAACAAACCAAAAGTTATAAGCACAAAAAATAATGTTGCAATTAGGAATCTCACCTCCTTATTTCAGAATCACTTCTCTTTAGCCAACAAGTGCCACTGTCTCTGTTGTTTTTTGGAGTCCTATTCATCTCACCTTGAAGACTCATGCTTGACCTCCCTACAAAAAAAATATTCACCATTATTTTTCTACTATATGGTTACTTCTAGGAAAAATTATCTTGGCTGTTGTGAGTTCTCTGATTCAAATTTATTATTTAATAAGTTTGTCTCCCTAAAGGATTGCCAGTCATACAATCGCTTTAAAATGTGGATGTGTAAGTCATAATCCTCTTTTATATTAAATAATGTCACAGGTATGGTTTGCCTCTTTAGTTTCCAGTTGTTCAAATTATGTTTCTTTCTCACCACAAGAAAATATTAATTAGTCAATTAAAAACAGAAATGTGGCTCTATGCTGAGTAGAAACTTACCTAATAGTAACCGACTTAGTGCCCTTGTGAATACAGCTTTCTAATACACCACCAGGGAATAGATTCAACTTTGTGATAATTTGGTGTACTAGGTATTTAAAAAATAAAACCTCAGCTAGAATTGCACTTTTAATACAAACAACATGACATTCTGTTGTCAGCTCCCTAAGGAGAGATACCCTTTCTTTATTGGAAGTACCTTTTCCTCTTATACAATAGATCTTCCAAAAAAGAATTTTAGTTGTTGATGATAATAATAGTGTCATAAAAGAAAAGGTTAATACCTATATCTAGGTAAAAGTAAGTATATGATTTGAGGAACATGAAAATGAAACTCTGTGATGGTGTAAGGAATTGCATTTGAATGGATGAAGTATATTTCATTATTTTCTTGAATAGCCCAACTATGGTTTGGAAACATTTCTGCAAGAAGACAGGTGCATGGAGATACTTATCAGATAAGAGTCCATTCAAATCGGAGGTTTATTTATATACTTTTATATTGCTATTCTAGAAATTCAGTTAAGTGCAAGGTCTAGTGATGGAGACAAGATGGAATGATAGGACATATATATTTTCTTTTACTCTTATCTTTTTATACAAACACACATAAAATATAATTGCACATAAGAAAAGGAAATGGACTTTTCCCCACTTTTAAGTCTGTATCAAAAGTGTCTTCATCATAAAGCACACCTGGTCCATGCAATTTGACACCCACATGCCAATCCTTATTAGCAACATATTTTTCTATCTTAGGGTCCCTGACTCACTAGCAAAGACATAATCCCTCACTGAAAAATACTTATAAATATGCCTTAGTTGAGTGTTAATTTTCTTTTTTCTAATCTCTGAGATATTAGAAAAGAAAACCACAACATAAATCAAAGGTATGTTTATTTTTTGTTCATCTGAGATTTTTTCTATTTTCTGCAATATTTAAAGGAAAACATGACATCCTAAGACAAAGAAAAATTCAAATACTCTCCCACGATTTAAGGGAGAGTTAAAATGGATCCATAGACAGAAAGGTGAACAAATTAGAAGTTTTATTAAAATAATTTACAACCATTTATGTAAGCTGAGTTGCACCTTTTACACAAGCTTTTCCCTGTAAATTTCAATGAATCCTCATACATATCCTGTAAGGTAAAAAGAGAAAGTGTTAGTATTGCCATTTACATAGAAGGTAATGAAGCCCAGAGCCGTTGGGATGAGTTGCCCAAGGTCGCACAGATGGTCTGTGGTGAACAACCCAGGTCTTCCGATCCCAACACTAAGTGCTGTTTTTATTAACCACAGCTGCCACCTCACCATCTACGTTTGGGAGAATGATTGGAAATAATTGGCATTATTATTAGAGTATCTACATGTACATGAAACTCTAATTCTGCATGTTTCCCCACCATTAAAACCAAACAGTAACATATGTTCACCCTTCCTGGGGATATTTTGGGATTAAGGAAATTTAAGCTAACAAGTAACCTAAAAAGTATTATAACAGGAATTGCTGGTTGACTTTTACTCTCGTCAGAGGCAGCAGCTTGGTAGGTGCAAATGTCTTGGTGAGACTGTCTTATTAAATTTTAGGGCCACTTAGTGCACCCAGATATATTTTGACTGTTTCTGTACCTATGGCAACTATAAATTGTAATTGGCTGATTGATGGTTATTACTTTACTGTATCTGGGACTGATAACCATACATTGTAATTTCACATAAACAATAAAAGTAATTATAACGCAACAATCATGGTGATTGATTCAGCAGTAGTTCTTAGAAGTACCAAAGTGATCTACCCCCAAAGATTACAGTGACCTTGATTTCATTCAATATGGTCTTTTAAGTAGTTCAAGAAAATGCATTCATTTTTATTCTGCTCACTATATCTAGAACAAGGAATCCATTTTCCATCAATGAGTTTTTGGCGATACAGATTCAGTCATGGAATTACAGACTGGATTTTTTACGATCACTGAGAAAATAGGCAATAAGAAATCTGTTAATTCCCAAGAAATAGACAAATCTTCTAAGCTTTTATCAGTGATTGGAGGCTGGTAGTGGTTCAGTCTTCCAGTTTAAGAGGCCCAGATAGTTCCTCAAAGATACTGAGTATTAAAAACAACATAGAAATTCTACATTGACATGCTACTTTAGAATGAGTTGTCACGTTGGCCTTCTCCCTGGTGAGTTATTCTTGAAAAATCTGTTGTCGGCAGCCACCACGTGTGGCTTTCTGACTCCACAACTTACAAGAACACCAGGTCTCATTGTCCAGGCCCTTTGTTTCTTTGTTTCTAGTCTTCTTGATTGAAAGTCATGTGCACATTGCATTTTTAAGAACCTGGATGGATGGTGTGTAGAGCATTGGCTGTCAAACTCAAGCATCCACCAGACTTGGTGGACGATCTTGCTGAAATAGTTGGCATTCATCCACCTCCCCAAAGTTTCTGATTCATAGATTTGGAATTAGGCCTGATTTACATTTCCACCAAGTTCCTTGAGGATTTTGATGCTGTTGGTCCACAGGCCGCCCTTTGATAACCATTGGACTAGAGTTATAGTAAATAGCGGGGTATCTAGCCACTAGTCTGCCTGAAATCAAGTTGAGTTCCATTACTTACTGGCTGGGGTAACTTCAGTGAGTTTCTTTTAACTCGCTTGTGGTCTAGTTCCCTGATCTGCACAGTGGGTGTAACACCAGGACCTAGCTCATAGAACTGTTGTAAGATAGCACCCAAAACAGGGTAAGCAATCAACAGGTTAGCTATTGTAATTGTTTTCAGAGACCCATTTGACTCAAAGTTCAGGATGGCCCATGAAAATATTCTCTTTTCTTGTATGGATAGATATACTGCGCTCACGATGAGTCCCACTGAATATGAGGGAGGTGACACCTGGTGTTCTGTAAACTTTAGCAAAAATATTTTGAGAAAGGCTCGGATAAACTGGAATTCATCCTGGGAAAGTAGAGAGATTTACAATTTGGTCACATGAGGGATATTGGAGACATTTCTAGAGAAGGAAATCCTTATTAGATGCAACCTAACTATGACAGAAGATCCAAACAACTATCATACAGAACAGAGATGCCCTATTATGTGCATTCCAAGTTTGGTCTTTACATAAAGAACTTTCTACCAATCACACTTTTGCAAAAGAATGGATTACTCTGTGTGTTTGTAAATTCCTCATTACTGATGGTGTTGAAGAAAGAAATGAGTGATTATTACAACTTTTGGAGAATAATATGCTATCTTATGTAGAAGTATGGGTAGGCAATCTTTCAGTCTTTTCTATATGTAAACCACTGGTTCTTGGTCTATGAACTTGCCTTTACCTTGGACCCTATAGATCATGTTTCCAAATGACAGACTATATTTGACGTCTAGGCAGTTATGGTGGGATTAGAAGTACCTACAACATTTGTTGATTTTATTCAGTAAAATATGCCTACACAGCCCCACAAGAAGCCTAATCTTGATTATGTCAGTTGTGCTGTTATAATACCAGTCTGGGACTATTGTACTGAGCTGTGACAAAGTGGACTGTCCCTAATTTTCAATCATGCCTGATTCTACTATTGTTGTGTGAACACGGACTGCATTATCTTAGTGAAACCACCTGGCTGACCACAAGGCAAAGCTGCTGTTACAGCAAAGACGATGAGAAGGCTTGCTGGTGTTTTTTGAAACAGACAGTAAGGGGAGAAGCAAGAAGTAATGATTATGGAGGTCGCTATCCTTAGGGGATATTATCTCTCACCAAATGTTGCTATTAAAAGTACACTTCCCCACTGAAGCATCTATCTGTGAACATTTGGTGCATAACTCATTCCGTGTATTTCATGCTTTTGCCAAATCACGCACTCATGTTTTTCTGTTTCCCTCCAGACAAGTGAATATATGTTAAATGACAAAACGTAGGGTGATGTGTAGTGTGGATAGAGAGTAAGCAATAAACTACAGCAAAGGAAAATATTTCAAAGAATCTCTAGCAAATACACTGCTATAAGAGAAAGCGATGGAGTCATATCTGGTTTCATACCAGTTCTTTTACTTATTGCTGTTTTCACTTCAGCCAATTCAAATTAACCGTGGTTTCTTGCTCATACAATGGTGGGTAAGTATTTCTTGACCTGGTGGTTTTTTGTTTGTTTACTGTTGGGGAAGGAAAATTCCCCTGCCCCCCAGCCCTACTGAGTTCTTTTGACAGGCCTAATAATTGACACAAGACAGAGTAACAGGAAGGGAAAAAACAACAACAATTTAATTTGCACACATGGAGGTCTGCTGGAAATGGAACCCGGTAAGTGACCAAAGCAGGCTTGTGCTTGGGTTAGCAAATCAGTGAATATGTAACAAAGTTTTTATACAAACATTCTCTCTTAGTCTTGAATTCCCTAACTGTTGATTAGGATGCTTTCTATTCTCCTTGTATAGGGAAGATAACTTCACATGGGAGGTTTATTTCCTGTTTTTAGGGGGAAAGAAGGTGGTCAGAATTTTTTTTTTTTAATATCATTTTTTCCCCATAGGCTGTTTCTCAAGTAAGTTTACTTCAAAATAATCAATATGCCATTGAGGCATATTTTGGGGCAGCCTGCCCTGGGCCCCAAGAGTTGATTTTATATTGGACTATAGTTGATTAACAGTGTTGTGATAGTTTCAGCTGTACAGCAAAGTGGTTCAGTTATGTATATACATGTATCTATCCTTTTTCAAATTCTTCTCCCATTTAGGTTGTTACATAATATTGAGCAGAGTTCCCTGTGCTGTACAGTAGGTCCTTGTTGGTTATCCATTTTAAATATAGCAGTGTGTACATGTCAGTGTTGCCATTTTAAAGCAATGGCGTTTGTGGAGATGGCTTTCAACATTAAAAGAATTTTGTTTGTTTTAATTCAGCAGACACCATTCTGATGCAAATTATTTTTCCTGTGTGGGTCTGGTTATCTGAGAGTTTCTAGTCTGGTTATGTTTGTCCTTATAAATTGAAACTTGTGGGTTTGGTTAATGAAAGGCAACCTGAGAGACTAATCCCCATGCAGCATGCTATTAAGATTTCCAGGCCTGCAAGGATGAGAACCAAAGCCTGCATAAATTCACCAACATGTTATGTGTTACCTTATGAGACCTTTTGGAGGAGAACCTGCCAGCTTCTTTCAAAGGAAATGCCCCTGGACACCAACTTGACTTCCCGCTGAAATTTTGAAACATCTTAATCTATCTTGTGCAGTTTTGTGAATTAGAGGCGATGTAAATGTATCAACTGGCACTTAATGGACATTCTTCAGTAAACTTAAGTATTAAATGTAGATTTCTGAACTTAACCTAGGTATTCTCTCAGTGTTGTATTTAGGGCAGGTTACTGAATGAGAAAATATGCTAAGGGGAGTCACAAAAGGACCCTCAAAGTAAATGTGTTAAGTCATGTCCATATCATGACAATGGAAAGAGTCTACCATATCTGGGGAGTGTGTAGGTCGTGTGAGGAACTACTCAGAGAGCTTTGCATAGATGAACTCGGTCCTCAAAGCAATCCTCTGATGTAAGTGATTGTAGTCTCCCCTTCAGGGAGCTGAGTCATGTTAAGGTTAAAATAACTCACACAAGTGTTTAGTCCAGAGCATCTGGCACAGACCCTGCCCTATAAGCCCTCCTGAACACGTGGCATGTTTGGCAGCGTTTCAGATTACAAATTGCCCTCCCAACATCTAAGTTACCACTCTTCCATGTGCTAACAGAGCATTTCTGTTTCTGAGAATGTAATATGCCCAGCTAAAGGAGAACTTTTGTAATCCCCCTTTCTTTTTAGGCCTGATCTTCCTTCTTAGGTGTGACTAAATTCTGACCAGTGATAACAAAAGTTAAGTTGGAGTTCAAGAATGGGATGATAAAAGTGGGATAGGTAGTCAAGTAATCGTGTGTTTGCACACGTGCTGGTGTGTATGTGTGTGTCTTTTATTGCTGTCTATCCTTTTGCCTTTTGGCTGCAATGCAAGTGGGAAGACTGGAGCTTGAGCCGTCACTTTGGATCTCAAAGGGAGGTCAAGGGTGGAAACTGTGCTAGTATGGTTACTCAGGTAGAGCTTGGTCTCTGCTGTAATAGAAGCTGTAATATCAAACCTAGATGTTCTTTGCTGAACCCCTTTTTACTTGATAGAATAAACCCTTGTATATTTAAACCAGTTATATTTTGAGTTTTCTGTTCCAGGCAGCCGAATCTAATCCTAACAGCTAATAGGGTGGGTTGGGGAGAGGTAGAATATTTTAAACCATCTTTCCATTAAAAATGGAAACGAGGGCAGCCATGATGTTCTTTCTCACATTTCTCCACTTGACTCATCTTCATCATCTTTCACCACTACCCTTGTCTTAATGGAACTTGAGTTTGGTAGCATTTCAGGATGGTTTCATAAAGATAAGATCAACCTCTTGGGCTCAAATAAAGTAATCATATAATGTCCCCAAACTGGAAAACTTGTAATAATAAAAGGAGGCTCTATTAATAGTGATATAAGAGTATATAATTGTTGGGTATGATGGGTGTAAGCCAAGGCTGCCCTGGGTAAAACAGGATGTAAGGTCTCTCTAGGCTTAAAAATAGGAAGACTGAAGAAAAAGAAGGAAAGATACTGTAATAGAGATAAAGATGTGGAGTAGAGAAATGAAGAAGGACCGACGTCTTTAATAGGTCTAATTTCTATTCCATAATGCCTCACAGTTTTAGGAATCATAAGCACGACACAGTTTAGATGCTGATAATGGTTCTCACTGTGGTGGTTATTATTATTACAATAATAGCACCAATTATGATCTATGAAGGCTATTCAGTGTGAACATCAGGTTTCAAAGGGAACTGATGGAAAAACAAACCCTAAAAGGAATTTCCAAATTCTGCCAATCCTTTGCTGAAACAATGCATCTGGGGCCGATAGGAATGAGTAAATCTGCTAGTTATCATTTCTTTTCCCAGAAAACCATATGGGGTCTAGGTAAGCTTTAAATAGACATGCAATTTTAGCTGATGATTAGACTACTGATGATCAGATTACAGCTGGAATTCTGAGCTTCGTGTTTTGATGGCTAAAATGTGGGTTTTTCTCAGTGGTTCACGATATTGTGTACTCAAACAGCAAAATGAACAAATATGTCTACTTTTCTCTAAAGTCTCCTAAACTAATGCTGAACAAAACCACTGAAGCAGAAAATAAGACGAGGTCTACATGAAGGATTCCTAGCTTAGGTTATTAGGAGCATGTGGTGATACTGTAGTTTCTGGACGATGGGCTTGCCAAGGGAAGTGATGGACCCAGTGGGAATGAAAGAGAACAGGCACTAGTGATGGATGGTAGAGCCAACTGAAGAAAAAAAATGGTAGCCATTGTATCAAAGGAAAAAGAACCATGACACAAAAGCTGAAAGAGGGCAAAATGACAAGAATAGTTTTCCTTTCTGGTGGGCAGACGCTCGAGAGAGAAAAGTCAATATTTCTGAGTATACCTTAATTCATATTTCAGAAGAAGAAAAAATACTTTATTTACACTTCTAAATGAATTTCTCCACTGTGATCCCAAAACAAAAGGCCAAAAGAAAGGGAGAAGTTGTGCGTACATAACACACGCAGGAGAACAGGTACCCAGCGATAAAGAAAAACAATGCAAACTCTGAGAACTATAGTATTTTCAGGATGAACAGCTGCCTAGAAATTCAATTTCCAAAGAGAAAAATATTCACTCATTAAATTGTGCGCAGAAGGGCACAGCATGCAATATTTAGATGGTCTTTCATCCTGGGGGATTAACCATGGATTTAAAATTTTCATCTTCCTCCCTGTCACCATATACTTTCTGGCTTAATTTGTTTTGCTTTAAGTGAGATAGAAATATTCTGTTTATAAATAACATGTCAATGGCAGATGATTGAACTCCAGCCTGGGTATACATTGCCTAGAGAAGTGAACAGAAACTGTATATTTTGAGTAGCAAATTGGTGAAAGGTGAGAAGCAGAAATGAAGTTTACTGTCTTATATCTTGCTTTTTCAAACTTTGATTTCTTAGCTGAAATGATGAATATATATGTACTTTCAAAGTAAGAAAGAATAGCAGTTAATGCCCCAAATCACTTCTTTTTAAATGTTTTAGTTCTGAACTATTTGGATGGTAGAACTAGATAATTGTTTTCTTTCTTCTTTTTTTTTTTTTTTTAAGGGCGTAGTCTTCACAAGCGGTATTTCTCCTCCTACATATGTAATGTTTGGCTTAGCACAGATTTCTGTGTCTCCCTTGTGGGTACAGTTGTTTATTTACGGTATTATCTAATTTAAAAAAATTTTATGAATATATTGCTTTTATAAATAGCTTGAATAAACATATACTAAAACATTACCATTAAATCCAAGGAACAAGGGATATATGTATACGCGTGGCTGATTCACCCTGCCATACAGCAGAAACCAACACGACATTGCAAAGCAACCACACTCCGACAAAATTTTTTTTAATTAAAAAATGTTACCATTAACTATCTTCATGTGTAAGAACTATGGAATTTATATATATATATACACACATATATGTGCATATGTATACACATATGTGCATATATATACACGTGTGTGTGTGTATATATATTTTTTGGCTGTGCCACGTGGCATGTGGGATCTTAGTTCCCTGACTGGGATCGAACCCGCGCCTCCTGCATCGAAAGCTCAGAGTTTTACCCACTGGACTGCCAGGGAAGTCCAATTATGGAAATTATAGTTCATTAATTGTGTAAATTATAACCATCTATTTAATTTCTCGCTTCTGTGAAATTCTGAAAGCAGGACTTGGCCTGTCTTATTTACTCTTTTTTTCTTTTTCTATGCAGTTATTTATTTTTTATTAAATGTTTCCATTGAAGCATATTTCATTTATTATATTAGTTTCAGGTGTACAGCTTAGTGATTCAGTATTTCTACAGGTTATACTCCATTAAAAGTTATTACTCAATAATGGCTATAATTCCCTGTGCTATACAATATATCCTTGTTGCTTATCTATTTTATACATGTAGTTTGTGTCTCTTTTTATTTTTAACATCTTTATTGGAGTATAATTGTTTCACAATGCTGTGCCAGCCTCTGCCACATGACAAAGTGAATCAACCAAACGTATACCTACATCCCCATATCCCCTCCCTCTTGCGTCTCCCTCCCACCCTCCCTATCCCACCCATCTAGGTGGTCACAAAGCACCGAGCTGATCTCCCTGTGCTATGTGGCTGCTTCCCACTAGCTATCTATTTTACATTTGGTAGTGTATATATGTCCATGCCACTCTCTCACTTCGTCCCAGCTTACCCTCCCCCCACGATGTGTCATTAAGTCCATTCTCTATGTCTGCATCTTTATTGCTGTCCTGCCCCTAGGTTCTTCAGAACCATTTTTTTTTTTAGATTCCATATATATGTGTTAGCATATGGTATTTGTTTTTCTCTTTCTTACTTATTTCACTCTGTATGACAGACTCTAACTGGGTCCATCCACCTCATTACAAATAACTCAATTTCGTTTCTTTTTATGGCTGAATAGTATTCCATTGTATATATGTGCCACATCTTCTTTATCCATTCATCTGTCGATGGACGCTTAGGTTGCTTCCATGTCCTGACTATGGTAAATAGAGCTGCAATGTACATTGTGGTAAATGACTCTTTTTGAATTACGGTTTTCTCAGGGTATATGCCCAGTAGTGGGATTGCTGGGTCGTATGGTAGTTCTATTTTTAGTTTTTTAAGTAGCCTCCATACTGTTCTCCACAGTGGCTGTATCAATTTACATTCCCACCAACAGTGCAAGAGGGTTCCCTTTTTTTCCACACCCTCTCCAGCATTTGTTGCTTGTAGATTTTTTGATGATGGCCATTCTGACCAGTGTGAGGTGATACCTCATTGTAGTTTTGATTTGCATTTCTCTAATGATTAGTGATCTTGAGCATCCTTTCATATGTTTGTTGGCAATCTGTATAACTTCTTTGGAGAAATGTCTATTTAGGTCTTCTGCCCATTTTTGGATTGGGTTGTTTGTTTTTTTGATATTGAGCTGCATGAGCTGCTTGTATATTTTGGAGACTAATCCTTTGTCAGTTGCTTCATTTGCAAATATTTTCTCCCATTCTGAGGGTTGTCTTTTTGTCTTGTTTATGGTTTCCTTTGTTGTGCAAAAGCTTTTAAGTTTCATTAGGTCCCATTTGTTTACTTTTGTTTTTATTTCCATTTCTCTAGGAGGTGGGTCAAAAAGGATCTTGCTGTGATTTACGTCATAGACTGTTCTGCCTATGTTTTCCTCTAAGAGTTTTATAGTGTCTGGACTTACATTTAGGTCTTTAATCCATTTGGAGTGTATTTTTGTGTATGGTGTCAGGAAGTATTCTAATTTCACTCTTTTACATGTAGCTGTCCAGTTTTCCCAGCACCACTTATTGAAGAGGCTGTCTTTTCTCCACTGTATATTCTTGCCTCCTTTATCAAAGATAAGGTGACCATATGTGTGTGGGTTTATCTCTGGGCTTTCTATCCTGTTCCATTGATTTATATTGTGGGTAGAGTTTGTTTTGTTTTTGTTTTTTTGCCTGTGTTCCTCTCCCTAAGCTTCAGTGGCCCTCTACTAGTGCCCTCAGGCTGCAGGTTTTTTTTTCTTTAGACGTGAGTTCTTTTTATTTTATTTTATTTCATACAGCAGGTTTTAATTAGTTACCTATTTTATACATATTAGTGTATATATGTCAATCCCAATCTCCCAATTCATCCCACTCCCGCTTTCCCCCCTTGGTGTCCATACGTTTGTTCTCGATAATTGATTTCTTTTTAACTATCTCACGTATAGGTTTAATCCTTTTTTGTTACAACCAATAAATCTACGCCCAACCAATTTCTCCCAGTAAATTCTTTGTTTTCTTATTTTGTGAATTAGCTTCTTTTTATTTTTGGTGCTATTCGATACATGCAAGAGAGAGTTAAGTAAGATACATATGTAATAGAACACAGTTTAGGGATGAGCATGATGAAATCAGTAGTCAGTCTGAGAGCCAGAATTACTGCATTTTTGTGTTTTTCATCCCCTAGCTCCCCCCAAAAGTAATCACTGCCCTGAGTTTTGCGTTTCATCTTGCACTATTTCTGAAAAACAATTTAATTGCATAAGTATATATATATATATTCCTACATAAAACATTATTAGTTTTACTTGCTTTTACTTGGTATAATAATTGAATCACACTGTATTTCATGTCCTAGGTTACACTCTTTGCACTATATTATGTATCAGAGTCCCCCACGTTGCTATGTCGAGCGTTCATTTCTCCTCCCGTGAAATTGCATCACGTGCATATAGCTCAGTGTATTAATTTTTCTGTTGAATGATACTTTTGTCCCTGGTTGGCTTTTGTTTTTCATTATGAACAATGCTGCTCTAATCATTTTGGAGTAGATCTTCTATTTCACATGTAGAAATGTTTCTTAGGGAATAAATCTAGCTCTGGAAATTTGTTATAACTGTATGTGGTTATTCAGCTTTATAATTCTGTATTGATTTCCAACATGGTTCTATCAATTTACACCTTCACTATGAGAATTTAGGACTTCCAGTTCATTTATATCATGTCCAACACTTTGTATCTTCAGATTTCATAATACTGGGAATTTGATATGTGTAAAATTATGTTTCTGTGTTTTAATTTGTGTTTTCTGATAGCTACTGAAATGGAGCAAACAGTTATGCTGTGATCTCTCTTTTATATGTCTGTTCATGTCTTTGCAAATTTTACATTAGGTTGTTTTTTTTTTTTTTTCAAATTATTGGTTTTATTTTTACCAAAAAAAAAAAAAAAAAAGAAATCGACAGGAAAGTACAGAGAACTCCCATTACCCCTTTATATCCTAACACATTAAGATTAACACCTTGCATTAATGTTGTAAATTCCTTACAATCAATGAAGCACTATTACATAAGGTTGTTAGCTTATATTTACATATATATATGGAATGGTTTATTACTCACATAATGAGCAGGCTGACTTCTGTGCAGGTCCAAAAATGTCTGGACAGAAGCAGAAAGGAGAGGTTTTTATGTCAGGGCTTTGATGTTGGTTAGGGTGTGGGGCTGAGCTGTGCATTCCCTTGCACAGACTCTGTGTATGTGAACTTCCTGCCCACTTTGGGGCAAGAGGAAAAGGAGGAATGATGTGGTTGAAAGTTGTCAGCAGTGAAACATCAAAAGTAGTCAAACTCATTATTACAGGTTGTGAGGTAGGACTCCAGCCTCATTTGTCCATGTGGTGAAACAATGTCACAGTGCCCTTCATGGGGCAGCCTTTCCACTGATGCCACCTCTGTCCTATGTCAAATTCTTTAGAAGAATGAGTCTGTCTCTTGTAACTTATTTTTTTCCATTGGTCAGTTTGTCCATCTTTGTACCATAGTTTTCACTATTCTCTCAATAATAATAAGTATTGACATTGGGTAGGGCAGGTTCCCGCCAACATATTTCCGTCTGCATCAGCATCTTGTTTACTATTTGTCTTCACTATTTCATATACATTTTAGAATCAGTTTGTCAAGTTGTATTGAAAAAAGTTTTTTTAAAAAATTGCATCAAATCTGTGAATCAGTTTTAGGGAAATTGACATATGTACAATATTAAGATATCTGATTTATTAACATGGCACCATTCTCCATCTAATCAAGTTTGCTTTAAGGTCTTTAAATTTACACCATTTTTGCCTACAAATTGTGCACAAATTTTAATTGGCTTATTCCTAAGTGTCTTTTCTGTTACTACTATAAAGCATCTTTAAAAAAACTTCATCTGGACTAGCTACTAGAGTGTTTAGATTTCTTTATTTCTGTATATTTTCCTTAAGACATTTATGACAAATTTTCAGTTAGCAACTCAGCAATATCATCTCATCAGTTTTATGCTCACCTCTGTTTGATAGGTGTTAGAAACTGCCAATGAGACCCACTGAGCTTCGTTTGGAAGGGGCAAGAAAAACAGAAGTCTTATTATGCTCCCTGGTAGCAGTGATCTGGTTTGGATTTTTCTAGTTAGATTTTGTCCAATGGCATTTTTCACAGAAATAGAAAAAGTCCTAAAATTTGTATGGAACCACAAAAGATCCAAAATAGTCAAAACAGTCTTGAGAAAAAGGAACAGAGCTGGAGGCATCCCACTTCCTGATTTTAAATTATATTTAAAACGGTATGGTAATCAAGACAGTTTGGTATTGCCATCAAAACTGGCACATAGACCATTGGAACAGAATTGAGAGCCCAGAAGTAAACTCACAAATCTATGGTCAGCTAATATTTGACAAGGGAGCCAAGAATACTCAATAGGAAAAGGGTAGTCTCTTCAATAAATAGTAGTGGGAAACCAGGAAATCCACATGCAGAAGAATGAAACTGTACTCCTATCTTACTCCAAAACCAAAAATCAACTCAAAATGGATTAAAGATTTGAATGTAAGAAATGAAACCCTAAAACCCCTACAAGAAGACATAGGGGGTAGGCTCCTTGTTTTAGTTCTTGGCAATGATTTTTTGGATCTGACACCAAAAGCAAAGGCAACAAAAGCAAAAATAAACAAGTGGGACTACATTAAACTAAAAAGATTCTGCACAGCAAAGGAAACCATCAACAAAGTAAAAGGCAGTCTATGAAATGGGAGAAAATATTTGCAAACCACATATCTCATAAGGGGTTAACATCCAAAGGACTCATAAAACTCAGAAGCAAAAAATCAATAACCCAATTAAAAAATTGGCAAAGGTCCTGAATAGACATTTTTCCAAAGGGGACATACCAATGGCCAACAGGTACATGAAAGGGTGCCCAATATCACTAATCTTCAGGAAAATGCAAATCAAAACCACAGTATCACGCTCCACACCTGTTAGGGTGTCTACTATCAAAAAGAAAAGAGATAAGTAGTGTTGACAAGGATTCGGAGAAAAGGGAACACTTGTGCATTGTTCATGGGAATATAAACCATTACAGCACTATGGAAAAGAGTGTGGAGGGTCCTCAACATTTAAAAATAAAGCTACCATATGATCCAGCAATCCTACTTCTGGATGTACATCCAAAGAAATCAAAGTCACTATCTTGAAAAGATATCTGCACTCCTTTGTTCATTGCAACTTTATTCACCATAGTCAAGGTATGAAAACAACGAAATGGCCATCAATGGATGAATGAATAAAGAAAATGTGGCATATACATATAATGGAATACTATTCAGCCTTTAAAAAACAAGAGAAAATTCTGCCATTTGCAACAGCATGTATGAACTTGGAGGGCATTATGCTAAGTGAAATAAGCCAGAGAAAGACAAATACTGCATGGTGTCTCTAACACATGTGGAATCAAAAAATAAAGGCAAACTCTCATAGAAACAGGGTACAGTAGTGGTTGCCAGGGGCTGGGGAGTGGGGGAAATAGGGAGGGGTTGGTAAAGTTTTAAGGTGAATGATGTCTGAGGATCTAATATATAACATGGAGACTGTAGTTGATATCACTGTTTTGTATAATTAATATTGACTAACGGTAGAACTCAAGTGTTCTCAAACACACGAAAAGTAAATATGTTATATGATGGATGTGTTAACTAAATGGTGGGAATCTTTTCACAATGTATATGTGCATCAAACCATCACAATGTGGACTTTAAATATATTCCAATTTTAATTGTCAATTATACCTCAATGAAACTGAAAAAAATTATTTAATTTCCTTAGAGTTATTGGTCAACTTAACCTAAAATTCAATAGCCTGATTTGACCTATAACAGAGAAATTAAATAGCAGTTTATTTTCTAGAAATGTTTTTATTTCATTTAAATCTCATCTTTATTGGCAAAAAAGTAGTTAATAATACTCCCATTATCTTTTAAATTTCTGCTGTGGTTTTATTTTGTCTCTTTTCAGGTCTATTTGTGACTTCTCTCTCTTTTTTTTTTTTCCTTAATCTAATGGTGGCAGGTTGAGTCTGCAAGAGGACTGCAAATACCACACAGGCAAATTTAAGGCTCCTGGTAGTAACTGCCATATATTATATCTGTTCTCCTGCACTAGCCAAGGCAAGTCACACAAGCAAGTTCAGTATCAGTGGGGAGAGAAGCAACTTCTTTCCCCAGTGGGGGAAACATTGTGAAGTCCCACAGTAAAGGGTGTGATTGTGTAATTGCATTACAGAGATGGGATCAAGATTTGAGAGCAATGATTCAGTCTCCATGATTAGCTGAGATCAACAATATTTAATTCATGAGTCGAGTGGAAGACCTAACTCCCAGAAGTGTTATCACTACTTTATATGGACACAGAATAAGGGTTGTGTTAAGAAAGAATCAAAGAACGGGTGCTGCTTTATTCTTCCAACCATAATGCCTACCTGCCATTGCAGGATCTCCAGCAAACTGAGGAAACTCAAGGGGATGGTTTTAACAATATCACAATATAAATGGCCTTAGAGTAGGAAAATAGGTATAAAATACTCAAAATCTTTCTGCACTAAATAACACATATTGATAACAAAGCTCTCTTAAATATGTTATGCTACTACTATTTCCTCCAACAAAAGCCTGTCATACTGATCTCATCCCTCAGTTCTTGTCAGTTACAAATAGTAATTTAAATACTTTCAACGTGATTCAGAGACTCCTCTAGCCTCTTATTGTGGTCATCATTCTCATGTAAAAGCTACTCCAATGTTTTTCCTAATTCGTAACATTTTTTAAAACACCCTCATTCCTTCCTACTTCTTGTAAGCTTTATTCTTTATCAGTGGTGTAAAAACTCAGTTGTCCTGTATCAGTTACTCTTACTGCTGATTTCCTGATTTGATCATATGTCAAAGAAATGATCTTTTATGACAGAACATTGCAAACACATTTATTAACATCTTGCCTTACAAGTAAGCTGATTTCATTCCTTAAATTTGTTTCGTAAGGTTTATTTTTAAAAATTTTTTATTGAGGTATAGTTGACATAATACTGTATTAGTTTCAGGTGTAGAGCATAGTGATTCAGTATTTTTACAGATTATACTCCATTAAAAGTTACTACAAGATAATGATTATAATTCCCTGTGCTGTACAATATACCTTTGTTACTTATCTATTTTATACATAGTAGTTTGCACCTCTTAATACCATACCCTATTTTGCCTCTCCTCCTCCTCTCTCCCCTTCGGTAACCACTAGTTTGTTTTCTGTGTCTGTGAGTCAGTCTGTCTCTGTTTTGCATATACATTTATTTGTATTATTTTGTAGAATCCACGTATAAGTGATATCATACAATATTTGTCTTTCTCTGATAAGTCTTAAATTGCCATTTAAAATCTTTCAAGATCCATCTCTCCAGTTGTATACAGATACGGAAGGCGTTTTTTCCACCGGTTCCCTGTGAATCGGCACATTGTTTGGATACGGCTCTGTCCTAATGGCACGTGGGCCACTAGCCATGATCAAGGGCTGGAGGAGCAGCCGTGACACAGTGGGCCGCTGGCCGGTGATGCGCGTA
Organism: Eubalaena glacialis; assembly: GCF_028564815.1. NCBI lineage: Eukaryota > Metazoa > Chordata > Mammalia > Artiodactyla > Balaenidae > Eubalaena > Eubalaena glacialis. The sequence continues at coordinate 4,430,539 of NC_083735.1, read as the reverse complement.
GCCGCACTGGGGCGGGACAGACGGAAGCCGGTTTTATGGATCAGAATATAAGGTCTCAGGGGACAACGATAAACTGGAAAATGGCACTAAAGAACGGCACACAGAAAATTACCGGAGGAGAACAGACGGATGGGGTAGCCAATAAAAAGGAAGAAATCTGTAAAAGGATGAGTGCCAGGGAGTTGGTAGCTAGACTCGCTGAGGAAAAAATACATCAATAAATGGTGTCTGCAAGAGCTGAAGCAACAGCTAGTAATCAGTGTCAAATGTCAGGCCAGTCCTCCGGAAGCTTGGTTAGTGAGGCCTAGCAGCCACAGATGGCCAAGCGAAAGTAAACTTTCAAATCTAAGTAATACCAATTTAGCCAAGAAGCTAGCATCACACATCCTGCTTTAGGGTCATGAGTGACACTTGAGAGGCTTGGGAAAGAAGCGCTGTTTATATTTTCATCAGTGCATTCTGATGCTGCTTTGTGTAGGTGAATTCACCGTTCAAATGATACCGAGAGAAGAGGCTGACAACAGTATACAATTGGAAGGAGAATTTTAAAAGATATTTTTCCTTTTTTTTTTTTTTTAAACATCTTTATTGGAGTATAATTGCTCTACAATGGTGCGTTAGCTTTTGCTGTATAACAAAGTGAATCAGCCATACGTATACACATATCCCCATATCCCCTCCCTCTTGCGTCTCCCTCCCACCCTCCCTATCCCACCCCTCTAGGTGGTCACAAAGCACCGAGCTGATCTCCCTGGGCTATGCGGATGCTTCCCACTAGCTATTCCTTCTTAAGCTATTTATACTTTGTTAAATTGTAGAGTTCTATTGATAAGAGCTTAAGAGGTTTTCAACTGAAGCTTACGTGCGCCTTGTCAGGGTTCCCTGAGGACCTTTGGCTGCTAAAATATGGCCACACCACTGGCTAAAATCAAGATGGAAAGCCCCCAAACAACATAAGGAAAGCCAACAGACACAAGGAAGGCTGGGGAAGAAAGGAGGTTAGCATGCTTCTCACCGCCATTGCATAACAGGAGTATAATATGGATTAGGTCAGACTGTTTGTCTGGTTTAGGATGTATACTAGTTTGAGCATCCACAAAGTACCACAGACTGGGTGGCTTAAACAACAGACATTTATTGTCTCTCAGTTCTGGAGGCCGGATGCCAGAGATCAAGTGTTGGCAGGGTTGGTCCCTGCTGAGGGTTTCGAGGGAGAATCTAGTACGTTCATCTCTGGTAGCTTCTGGTGCTTTGTTGGCAAGGTTTGATGTTCCTTGCCTCGTAGATGGATTTCTCCTGTCTCTGCCTTTATCTTCACATTGTGTTCTCTATGTGCATATCTCTGTGTACAAATTTCTTCATTTATAAGGACACCAGTCATACTGGATTAGGGCCTGAAGACCTCATTTTAACTTGATTATGCTTGTAAATGATACCCTACTTCCAAATAGGGTCACATTCTGAGTTACTGGGGATTAGGGCTTTAACTTATCTCTTTGGGGGACATAATTCAACACATTACAGGTGCAATAGGCCAAGGAGTAGGTCAAGTAATACAACTCATTTTATGTTTTTTAAAGATTAATTCCACTGTCTATGTTTTCATGGTGAGAAAATTGAGGTCAAGAAGAGAGAAAGAATTTGCTCTAGCAGGATCTTTAGAATGGTACCAGAGGGGTCTCAGCTAGAAGCAGGTCTCCTGATCTCCAGTACAAAGCTTTTGAAGCTTCATTGTAAAGGCCACTAAACATTACTAACTGTGTAGATTAGTGCTTCTAAATTATTGGGTCACATAGTCACTTTGAGCCTATGATGGAAGCTTGGACCCACTCCTTAGAAAGTGGCTGTGAACAGAATCAAACCCAGCTTCGCACAAATGTCAATAACATCTTCGAACTCTATCTTTAATAATCCTTCCTCTAGATGTTTTCTTTAGTCAGATAATCTTAAGTATGTTTAGGTGTCATAAAAAACTGTTTAAAATTCTCTAAATTAGCAAGGATATCATTTTGCTTTTAGGCTGGAGAAAAAAAGCATATTCACTCAGAGTGGAAATTTCCCCACTTCTAGATTTTTCTCCTATCCTGGAAATAGCAGTAGGAAAGGAAGGAGATTTTTTCAGCAACATGATTGCAATCACTTGTCAGCTCCTTCAACTTTCTGCTTAGCAGTCAGGGAGGCAAGCTTGTGTATGGTTTTGCCTCAAAACCCTGTAGAAATATTCATATATAGTTACCAAACTATAGGAGAATATTTAAAATCATGTAAATCAAAAATAAAACTTTCTACTTTGCATTGTATAACGGATTATTTTGCCCAAAGTCCATTGTTATTTAAACGAGATTTACATTATCCAAGTGTTTAACAACATGTAAACGAATAATTCACTTGAAAGTCTCAAAGAACACCATTAGAGTCACTCAGATGCAGGGGTGTTACATCTGGAATTTTATTAAAATTTAGCAGTTTTGGCTACTGCATTCTGGCTTCGAGCATCGGCCCCATCCTGATGTAATAGTTCTCCTCTGCCTTTTCCTCGGCAGGGACTTTGCTGCTCTGGCAGCCTGGGGTACCCAATCAAGGGCCTCCTGAAAGCTGCCTGCTGGGCCAGGACTCCTTCCAAGTCCTAGAGTGTCAATATGCTTTTACAAAGATTGCTATATCATGGCTTATATTTTTATCATTGCAACAACAGTACCAGTTAAAAAGTATTCAGAGCAAGTTTTTTCTCTTTTCAGTGTCTTCCTGTCTCCTAATTGCCTCTTCCAATTAATAAAAAGAAGTTGAAAACCCCATTCCCTGAAGCCACCTGTGGCCTCCCTTTCTTTGGAATAAATTTCTCACACAATCAAGAGTTCCTGTAAACTCCTGGGCTCTTTTTGAATGGAAATTAGACAGAATGTATTTTGATTCTTTTTCAGGTTTGGAGGTAGTGCTGAGTGGTGGATGTAAAATTCCCTGATTATACCTCCATCCGTATAACATATCTTTTTATAACACAACCTCCGACACTTGTTAATTCAGAATACTGACATCATTTTGCTGGTGAAACATATGCTTGGAGCACAAAATTGGGATGCATATGCCTTAGGTCATACTTTTAAATCTATCAGAGATTAAATTTAAATACAGGTATTGGCAAGATGACAATTATCATTTGAACTTAGATAGGGAGGCTAATTTGGAGTCTAATTTGGGACAGAAAAATATTGTTCTAAACAATCACATTTAAACAAGTAGCTTAAATCTGTAGCTCGCATTCTTCAGTGTACTCTCAAAGACCTTTATAATTTGAACCACCCTGACTCTCCAGTTTCATCCTCCATCCTAACAGTCTATCCTTCCTAGAACAGCCACGTGTGTCCTATACTCTGAGTGAACTCTGCCCTTTAAGAGGCTGAATATAAAATGGGCAATAGCCAGACCAGCCATCAAAACAGGACATGGACCCATGGCCTCTGCAGCAAGCAGCCCAGAACGGTCAGACCTTGGTCATGAACTGCCAGCCTCTCTTATTTTTTGTTCTTGCTTTTAACACAGGATCAACCAAACAAAGCTTAACTATGCTTTCCAAACCAACCACATCGGATTAGTTTATGAATACACTCTTTATTTTTTTTAATCTTTTGTTTATTTTTCTTGGCATATTGCATTCTCATAATCCAAAATATGGAGTGGAACGTTAGCCAGCTTCCTTGCCTTGTTTCTGATCTCTTCCAGACCACAGCTTTTACTAAAATATGTTATAGACAATCTGTGAATGTCTCTTAAAATGTATATATTGTTTAATACTTCCATTTCCTAAGATACAATTATAAGAGATTTTCTTGGTTTTCCCATTTGTGTGTCTTTCATCTTTTTTTTTAGTATTTTTTAATGGAAGTATAGTTGATTTACAGTGTTGTGTTAATTACTGCTGTACAGCAAAGTGATTCAGTTATACATATATATACATTCTTTTTTAAAATATTCTCTTCCATTATGGTTTATCATAGGATATTGAATAGAGTTCCCTGTGCTATACAGTAGGACCTTGTTGTTTATCCATTCTATATATAAAAGTTCACATTTGCTGACCCCAAACTCCCTCTCCATCCCTCCCCCAACTCCCTCCCCCTGGCAACTACAAGTCTGTTCTCTACGTCTGTGAGTCTGTTTCTGTTTCATAGATAAGTTCACTTGTGTCATATTTTAGATTCCACATATAAGTGATATCATATGGTATTTGTCTTTCTCTTTCTGACTTACTTCATGTAGTATGATAATCTCTAGTTGCATCCCTGTTGCTGCAAATGGCATTATTTATTCTTTTTATGGCTGAGTAATATTCCATTGTATATATGTACTACATCTTCTTTATCCATTCATGTGTTGATAGACATTTAGGTTTTCCATGTCTCGGCTATTGTGAATAGTGCTGCTATGAGCATAGGGGTGCATGTATCTTTGAATTATTGGAGCTTTGTCTGGATATATGCCCTCATCTTCGTATAGCTTGAAGAACGTGATTTCCCATCACACACGCTGGATGTTCAAAGTTGTTTAATCATCGGTTTTAATTGTTTGGTTAAATCTGCTTGTTGGTGTCTCATCATTCTGTCTCGAATTTTTTGCTTTTGACTGATATTCATGTATTTACTTTTGGCATACTATCCTGAAGCAGTGTTCTGTATCCTTGACTGCATTTCTCCTCCATGCAATATTTTGAATATCTTTTGAACAGTGCTTCTCAAACTGTAATGTTACTGTGACCCACCTTTGGATCTTGTTAAAATGAATACTCTGATTCAGTAGATTTGAGTTAGCTTTATGTTCTGAATTTCTCATGGCTCCCACAGAACACATTTTGGGTGACAAAATTTAAATCATGTTTTTCAAGCTTGGACGATTATTAAAAATCACCTGACCTGCCCCTAGGTTCTTCAGAACCATTTTTTTTTTTAGATTCCATATATATGTGTTAACATATGGTATTTGTTTTTCTCTTTCTGACTTACTTCACTCTGTATGACATTCACTTTGTTATACAGTAGCCACTAACACAACAATGTAAAGCAATTATACTCCAATAAAGATGTTAAGAAAAAAAAAAGAAAGTAAAAATATCACCTGAGGATACAGATACCACACACACCTATAGACACATACGTATATACAGATATATAGGTGTATATACATATTTTAATTTATTGACCCCAATCCAGACATAATGGATCAGTCCTGGACAAATCTAGCTTTTAATTATTCCCCTAGGAATGACTTAACCCTAATTACCTCCCAAAGGTCCCATCTCCAAGTGTCATCACATTGGGAGTTAGGGCTTCAACAAATGAATTTTGGAAGGACCCAATTCAGTCCACAGTAATCAGTTTCCAGCACTGAATGACAACATTGCAAAGGCCATCATACAACAGAGCAAAGCAGATGGATCCAGAGTAATGGCTGTGATTTCTCTACTTTACTTGGAGACTATCTGCAGTAAACCAACTGTGACTCATGCCCTGTTTACCTTCACCAGGATGAGTTCAAGGCTCCCTGGAGGTCAGCTATGACCCAGACACTCCTTCCCATTTTGTAATGTATAACATGGGAGCTTATGGAGTCGCCCCCTGCCCTCTTCTTGTTGAAGGCCTTTAGCAGTGGTCTCTAGAACACCACACCATTTTTGAGCTACACAACCCTCTATATTTTAACCTAATCTCTGAAGATTGCTTTCTCTTCAGCCTACATGCTCCTGAGGCTCATCTTTACAACTTTCTCAAATCGGGTCCATTGTTCTCTCACATCTCACATACCTGAAGGCCAGCAGTTGGGCATCAGGACCCATCTCCCTACTCCTGGTCATTGCTTCCAGATCAGCACTCCCTCCACTTCCAAAAAAAAAAAATCAAAGACAGAAACCCCAAAACTGCTTACTTGAGGGTTATGCTGTCCTGGCTAACTCACCTTATTCACGTCATTCTCATCTCCTGGTCACACCACAGCACTGAAATGAGTCTTCATCCTTGATGAGAGCAGTGTGCACGTGGATAAGCTATCCCATAGTGTGGACTTGCAGCTTTTTGACTTCGTTTTCAGAAAACGTTTTCTCTACCCTACCTAAATTCTCTCTCCTATGGTAACACCCCTGTATTAACTTCCTTTGTATAAAGCCAAGTAACTGACACAGATAGTCGCTAATTGCCCAGTGAATTTAGGGTGGATTTTGTGTTAAATGGCATTGTCAAGTCCTCTTCCTTGAGGACTAGTGACGGTTGATCTTGAGAACATGTATGTAACGGGTGATACCTGCTTGGCTCTATAAAGGAAAGATCTCTTTCTGTCTTAGTAATCTCTTCGTGGATTGCCTGCGATGCCCATCACATTCTGGTTTAATGCTTACTCAATAATAACATTGTTTTCTTCCTCTTCTACTTTGGTGGAGAGATTTTCTGGGTTGAGAGCCGACTTTGTTTTTAAATATATTTTCCCAAACATCTCATTCATATTCTTAGTTCATGATGGCTCCCAAATTTTATCTCTGGCCAGGACCTCTTCTCCTAGTCACAGAGTCTGTGTTTCCACATGCATAGTGCACAGATATTTCAGTTTCAAAAAATTAATCAGTATCTCCTTCTAAACCTTATCCTCACTGAGTTTGTCTTTTCAGTATGTTGTTTAACTATCTAATAGCTCCTGGAAAAATATGTAGTCCTCTATTTTCTTATTCACATGCCCACCTTTTTTTTTTTTTTTTTTGCCGTATATCCACAAAATCTCTTGATGCTATTTCCAATCCAGACCAATGTAATTCTAATGCAGATCTTGATTCTGTCTTCTTTTCAGAATCTTAGTAGTCTAAGATGCCATGATTTTGCAGTAGGAGTATTGCCATATCACCCAGCTCATCTTTCTTGGTCCATTTTTGCCCTTCACTCAGCCATTCTCCACGTCATAACAAGACTGATGTTCTTAAAGGAAAATCATCATTTCATTCTTCTTAACACCACAGTCTATTTGTAGAATGATTTGAACATAGGACAGTTTTGTTATTTTAATTTTTGCTAAGCTTCTTTTAGCATCTTAGCCATTTGTTTGTAACAAAAATATTTATTAAGGAAGCACTCTATGCCAGTAAGGGGACTGGTTTTTACTCTGAATGCAAATTAATAAACACAACACTAAAACATATAATAAATTTTCTTTGTGAAGTTATTTGATAAAATTAGAATTGATTTACCTCCTACATTTTCAAGTGTAATCCTATAATGAAAGGCAGTGCATTCTATACAGTATCCACTTGTTTATTAGCCATTAATCATAGCTGTGGCAGATGTGGCCAAGAGGATGCCCTGAACTAGGCCACTTACTAGGTAATTAAATGTTCTTCTGTCACCGTGCTCACTAAACATCACAAAGGTTCTTTTTCCCCTAATGAAAATAATTGTTTTTTCTATATAGAGTAGTCTACTGCTAAACATTCTGTGAAACATATTCCCAGAAAATGCATGTCATGCAAACCTAGACATTCCATTCAGAAGCATGATCTAGCTCACTAGCAGATTTCTAAGAATTCAGACTTGCTGTGAGTGCCAAGGTCAAAGAGGTTATAAATACATTGCTATATCACTGATAAGGTTAACGGTTTTTTAATGTGTTAAACGAAAATTAAAATATTGGAGGAAGGAAAACACAAATTGGTAAATAACATTGCTTTTGAAAATATTTTATCAATTTATTGAATCAATAAGTATTTGTAGCACCTGTAGTACCTGGTAGGTTCCAGGTACCACTCCAGGCATCTCCAAAACTTGTAGTACATCAGTGAACAGAATGTAACTTGTGACTCTTCCATATCTTATATTTGGGCATAGGGAGATAGATAATAAAAATATGCATAATAATTAAATTATGGTGTTATGGAGACATGAATAACAGATTAGTGAGGTAGATAGAAAACACGTGAGATGGGATGCCAGGTAGTGGGTGAGAGCAGGATTAAATTAGATGGTCAAGATAAATTTTACTGCAATCGAGGAAAGAGTTGAATATAGAACTTTAGCCAATGGGATATCTTGGGAAGAGTATTCTACATAGAGGGACCAGCTAAACAAAGGCCCTAAGATGGGACCTTATAAGTATGTTTGTGGTGTTACAAGGGACCCTCTGTGTCTGAAGTGGAGTGAGCTGGGGGGAGAGTATCAGGAGGGGTTGGAGAGAATGGTAGCAGGGAGACAGATGATTCATGGGCTTATCAGTCATTAGGCCTCTGTAAAGACTTGGCCTCTCATTCTGAGTAAAATAGGGGACCCATTACAGGGTATGGAGCAAAGGAGCGTGTGCTCTGTCTTATATTAAAATGATCACTTCAGCTGCACTGATGACTGTAAGGATGAGGGAAGAAGCAAAGCAATATGTTGGAGATTATTACAATAATACTACTACTAATAACTGATAATAATAATAATGATGATGATCAGTGATAATGAGGATGGACAGAGCATTAGCAGTGGATTTGGTGACCTTACAGGTGCCCCTCAGTTTCCGTGAGTTCTGCATCCACGGATTCACCCAACTGTGGTTGGACAGGCAGTTGGTTGAATCTGCTCGGATACGGAAGCCTCAGATACTGAGGCCCGACTGTACTTGGTTTCTGGATATCTTATGAAGATTAAGACTCCCAAATTGCTGTTACACTGAGTGTGGATTGTAAGAGAAACAAAATGACTCCAAGGTCTTGGCCTACATAACTGGGAGATTTGAGTTGTCATCTCCTGAGATGGCAAGCTGTGTATAGAGTGGTGTTGGTTTTGTTTTTGGTGGGGCAATCAGAAGTTCAATTTAGTATTTCTTATATTAAAGGAACCTCTTCGTATTTATCCAAATAAAAGGATCAAGGAGGCAGACAGAGATTCACGTCTGTGGTTTGAAAGAAAGGTCTGGGCAAGAGACAGATTTTGGAGTTGTCTGCTTATATCAATATATGGCATTTAAAATGATGAATTGGATGAGAGTAGCAATTGAATGAGTATACATAGAGAAGAAAAGAAAACAAAGGAGAGAGTCCTGGGGTAATTCAGTGTATAGAGTTTGGGACGTAAAAGGAAAAATCGCAAAGAGAGGGAATTGTGTTAGAAGAAAAATCAGGAGAGTGTGGTATTCTAAATAATGTTTGCATTCGGTGATGGCATGATTTTTTGTTGATTAATATGAAGAGGTGATAGCTATACTAAGTATATATCAGACTGAAGGGATGGGATACAGAGGCAGGGCAGGCTCTTGGGGTGTGGTACCTTGGTGGTGGAAGCAGGCCCTACACTCAAGCACTCGGAAGGGCCATGTGCTTGGTGTAATGCTCTGTCACAGTCTTGAAATTCTTAATACGTTAACAAGCATCTCCCCATTTTTATTTTATACTGACCAAGTTATAAAATTTGGTCACTAGTTATTCAATACATTGCTATTCCTGAGTGTCTGGAGGTTTGATGATAAAAAATGTGGAGTAAACATCTTATTCATTTTTAAGTTATGTTTTGGGTATCAAATGTATAGCATACAAATAACTTATTCACAGATGATTTTTTTTTAAAAATCGTGGTTCTCTTTCTGATTAAATCCACACATTCCCCACCCTCTTCCATCCCCGCTCTAATCCTCTCTTTCACTTAAAGTTTCAGAATCCTTTCCGATGAAAAAGGCAGGTTCCTGGTTGCTAGAAGACCTTAAATTGAATGTGCGGTTCTGTCAATTGCTTTCTAGATCGGAGATGTGTCTAATTTGATAACTCCATGCTTTGTATATGGATTAAAATCTGCCTGCCTCTTTCTTTCAATGCTATTTGTGACCTTGAAAAATGACATAACTTTGAATTTAATTGACTTCATCCAAACAATGGTTTATATTTTTCCCTGTGATTATAAATAACAAATTTAAACTCCTGACAAATGTTAAGTACTCCTTAAATTGTGCCTGTTATTTCTTAGAGAAAACTAATTGTTCCTTGTCTTCATTTTATCTCTTTTGAAAGCAAAAAAAAAAAAAAAAAAAAATTACCTGAATGCCCTAAATGACTTACAAAACCCATATGCATAATTTATCTGTATAGCAAACTAACTTAATGTTGAATAGGTAATACATGCACATTGTATAAAAGAAAATGGTACCAAAAGTTGCACTATGATAGGTCCTGTTTTCCAGCCTCCCGGTTCCCCTCCCAAAATTTAATCATGTAACATTTTGCTGTATAAATAAACAAGAATCTCTGCTTTACAAAAATGGTAACTTACAAAATAGACTTCTGTGCATCTCCAAAAGGCTGTTGCAGTGAGGACATCAGCTGAGGTCTCTCTTACAACTGTACTGATGTTCAGCTTTTCCTTCTGTCCAGTCTTGCTTCAGTCTTCCCGTTAAGAGATTGTTTCTGAAAGCACAGCCTAATAATTTACCTGTGTGCCCACATTTCTGTCCCAGACTCTTTTCTGGGAAAATGACCCATGGTAGCACCCTACAAATTGAGATGAAAGGTAATTGAGTATTATATTTCCATGTAGTTGACCTCAAGCAATATTGTACTAAAAAGCTCTCTGCAGCAGATTTAAGGGGAAAATGACTTGATATATACATATATATTGATATATATATATTAAATGTAATATATATTTCAAAACAGTAAATACTTTAAAAATATTTTAGCACTTTAGTTACCAAAATAATCTGAAACAACCTGGAAAATACTCAGATAAGTAATAGCTATAAAATTGACCTTGTGCGGCTACTTAGAGATGGAAAGCATAGTTCGCTGTACCTATTAAACCCAGTGCTGTGAGTTCCTGCTTAGGCTACAGAGGGAGAAAGAAGTTGATGCTTAGATATCTGAAGTGGACACTCTAACCATTAGCAAGAGGAAAGAGATCACTAACTCATTTTTCAAAGACCTTTAGGACATTACCTGCCAAAGTCATGATCAAATTCATGCCTTGGTCTTGAAAAACACTCTCTCTCAATATCAGTCCTTTTAAATCTATAATTTGTGGGGTTAAATCACATCCTTTGGACATACTTATTCTACACTATCCTCCTGTCTTAAATATTATCACCATTGCATTCTAAAGAAATGGATTTTTAACAAAATTTTATATTTTGAAGAAAAATTCTAAGGTCTTTTCCACATCAGACTCATTGTTCTTGAAATGTCCTAATCATTAAATAACACTAAAATGATGAAGAAGCAAAAAAAGAATGAAGGAATCATGGGGCGCAAGGGGATTATTCTTTCATATTAATAAAGAATTTATCAGATAATAAGTAGCTTGAAGGAGAGTTTTTATTTAGAAGTACATGATGAATTAAAATATCAAGTTAACTATTAACTTATAAATGTACATCTGAAGGTCAGTGATAACTGATATTCATAATGCTTAATCCAGCAAAAGAGTAGATTTCAGGTGATTAAAAAGAAAGCTAGGATTGGATGTAGGTTTTCTATTTAACAATGACACTGTGTGCAATTCATACAGCTTTCTGAGCAAGATTATCTTGGTAAGAAGGAAAGATAATACTAATACAGTACCTGACACTATGAGCTATAAAAATCATATAATACATTACAATAGGGGATTCAAGATTCTGAAATTCTCTCAGTAGTGAAAGATCTGTTAAATTTTATTTTGCAGCATTAAATCAGATACTTAACGGTATTTCAGTTCATGGACTCAGTTCATGTTATAGTAAATTTCTCTGAAAAAGAGAATTGTATTATCCAGAAATCCCTATTCCTTATCCAGGTATGTTCAAAGGGTGGTAGCTGTGATTCTGAGTCAGGATCAGTTTTTTAAATGGATGAGACCCAGGATGGTCTATATCTATGAAGGATGCTGGGCAGAACTCCATAACCCAGACTCTTTCTTGTCACTAAACTTGAAAAGCAATTTCTGAGATTCATTCCTTTGGGTCTTTCATTATATATCCCTCCAACTAGAGAGGAAGCACCAAAGGCGGTTGCCAAGAAACTCTGTCATACCACCAGAGCTGAAGACCAGTTAAAAGCTGCCCTTTGGGAAGGGAACCCAGGAACAGACAGGAGAAAACGCAGGACAGGAATGAGGAGTAGCTATAAAGGAGACTAAGATAGGGGAGCCACCAAGAGAAATGAGGCCCAGTTTATAATCTACTGCCAGTAAACTCCACATTTGCAACAAAAGATAAGTCTTTTGGAATATTTTGGAAAAAAATCATGTATTATCGCTGTTTCAAAGTGTCATTGATAGTGGCATTATGGGCAATTCTCACTTTTTTCTTTGTGCTTTGCTGAAATCTTAATGTTTTACAAAAATGATAGACATTACTTTTAAAACAAGACACAAGTAATATGAGCAAAAGAAGCAAAGCAGTGCATTATTGTTAATGTAGAGAGGATGGATCTAGAGATAGTTTATGGAGGGAATACCTAGGATCAGGGTCTATAATGTAGGGACATATGTAGTGATCCCTGTGTCCTGGGTGTTCTCCTTGGCCCTGGTGTGATAACGACCCAGTGAAAGGCTGGTGATGACCTTGAGCTTCTAGCAGCAGGTTCACCCCTGGGCTCCTGGCTGAGGCGCCATATACCTGTCACTCATATGGCCTAGGTTCCCGCAGACATGGTGGTTCTCAGTCTGAACTCAGACAGTTTCTCAACTAGTTCCTCTGACTGATGCTTCGTTCCCAAACTTGGTGCCTCCTTTTTTTTTTTTTTTTTCTTTTTGAAAGAAAGCTGGTTTATACCATTTATAATGACTTTTATTTTTCAAACCAACTTAATTTTGTTTTAATTGTAGTCAGTTTTATAAGAATACAATTTATAGGAAATAAAATTCACCAGATACAAGTACAATTTGATAAATTTCAACAAATGTATTAGTTAATGTAACCACCACCGCAATCATGATATAGGACCTTCCATCACCCCTCAAATTTCCTTGGTAGTTAATCCCTAGCTCCAATCCCTGAACCTTTATGACCACTAATCTGCTTCTATCAGCAAAGTATTATCTTTTCTAGAATTTCATCTGAGTGGAATCATATCATAATTTTGTGTCTCCCTTCTTAGCATGATGCTTTTGAGATGTTTTTTACTTCTTTTTATTGCTAACTAGAATACCTTGTATAAGTATACCACAGTTTGCCTTTTCATTTGCCAGTTGATAACATTTGGGTTGTTTCTAGTTTTTGACTACTACAAAGAAAACTGTATTGATATTTTAGTACAAGCTTTTGTGTGGGAGTACACTTTTTTCCCAGTAAATACCTAGTATCTGAATTTCTGGATCAGGTGGTAAATATATGTTTAACTTCATAAGCAACCACCAAAATGCTTTCCAAAAGCGACTGCCGTTTTGCGTTTTTACCAGCAATGTATGTATCCTTCAGTTCCTCCACGTTTTTACCGTTTTGTACTGTAGAATTTTAGCTACTGGGTATATGATGGTAGCTCTTTGTGATTTTAGTTTCATTTCCATAATGACTAATGATGTTGATTATCTTTTCACATGCTAATTGGGCTTTTGTCTATTTTCTTTGCTAACTTGCCTATTTAAATCTTTTATGTGGTTTAAAATGAGGATATTTGTCTTAATACTGAATTGTAAGAGTTCGACATATATTGTGTATACAAATATTTTATCAGATGAGTATTCTACAAATATTTTCTTCTAGTCTATGACTTGCATTTTTTTTAAAAAATAAATTTATTTATTTATTTATTTTTGGCTGTGTTGGGTCTTTGTTGCTGCTCGTGGGCTTTCTCTAGTTTCGGTGAGCGGGGGCTGCTCTTCGTTGCGGTGTACAGGCTTCTCATTGTCATGGCTTCTTAGTGTTGTGGAGCACGGGCTCTAGGCGCACAGGCTTCAGTAGTTGTGGCATGTGGGCTCAGTAGTTGTGGCTCGCGGGCTCCAGAGCACAGGCTCAGTAGTTGTGACGCATGGGCTTAGTTGTTCCGCAGCATGTGGGATCTTCCTGGGCCAGGGCTCGAACCCGTGTCCCTTGCAATGGCAGGCAGATTCTTAACCACTGCGCCACCAGGGAAGCCCTTGCATTTTTTTTAAAGCAGGGTTTTTTCAATAGTAAATTTAAAATTTTGATGTGTCAAATTTAACAATTTTTTTCTTTTATGAATAGCATTTTAAAATATAGTTTCTAGGAAATATTTTCTTAACCTAAGGTCACAAGCTTTTCCCTATGTTTTCTTCTAGAAAATTTATACTTTAAATTCTAAGAGTTACGTGAATTCTAATTATTTTTCATAAATGGTATGAGGTAAAGAGGTGTGGTTGATTTTTTCATGTACGGATAGCCAATTGTCCCAGCACATTTTTCTGAAAAGACTATCCTTTCTCCATTAAATTATGTGGGTACCTTTGTAAAATACTTTAAATTGATACATGTATGAATCTGTTTCTGGGTTCTTTCTTTAGTTCCACTTGTTTATAAGTCTCTCCTTACATTAATATCACACTGTTTCTGACTCTCTGGTAGTGTAAGTTCCCCAACTTTGTTTTTCTTTTTACAAAATTGTTTTGACTCATTTTGGAGGTGTTTTTGGTCACTCATTATTATATATCAGTAGACAATTGTTAGTGTACTAAAGAGAGACCAGACGCTAGCAAAGAAGTCAAAAGGAACTCAGTTTAATCGTGGGGTAGAAATCAAAATGTTTTTCTTCTCATTCTTATTTTTGATCTATTAGTACTATTTTTCAATGTTGGAATAGACTTTATTTTTTAGGTCAGTGTGAGGCTCACAGCAAAATTGAACAGAAAGTACAAAGATTTCCCACATAACCCCTGTTCCCACATAAGCACAGACTTCTGCACTATGAAAATCCCACAGCAGAGTGGTACACTGGTTACACTTGATGAACCTACATTGATGTCATCATTACCTGAAGTTCATGATTTACATAGGGTTTTCTCTTACGGTTATACAGTCTAGGGGTTTGGACAAACGTATAATGACATCTATCCACAATTGCAGTGTTACACAGAAGTTACAATGCCTTAGAAATCTCTGTGCTCCGCCAGTTCACTTCTCCCTCTTCACTAAGCTCTGGCAACCACCGATCCTTGTACTGTTTCCACAGTTTTGCCTTTTCCAGAATGTCATATAGTTGGAAGCATATAGTATGTAGCCCTTTCAGGTTGGCTTCTTTCACTTAGTCATATGCATTTAAGTTTCCTCCGTGTCTTTTCATGGCTTGATAGCTAACTACTTTATAGTGCTGAAAAATATTACACTGTCTGGGTGTACTACAGTCTATTTATCCATTCACCTACTGAAGAATGTCTTGTCATTTCCAAGGTTTTGCTATTATAAATAATGCTGCTATAAACACCCGTGAGCAGGTTTTTGCGTGGACATAAGTTTATCAGGTAAATAGCAGGGTAAATATCAGGAAGCATGATTGTTAGGTTGCGTGGTAAGAGAAGATTAAGTTTTGTAAGAAAATACCAATCTATCTTGCAAAGTGGCCGTCCTAGTTTGCATTCTGTCCAGCCATGTGTGAGAGTTGCTGTTGCTCCTCATCTTTACTAACATTTGGCTGTTGTCAGTGTTCAGGATTTTTGCCTTGCCTAGTAGTTGTGTAGTGGTATCTCCTTTTTTTTTTAATTTGCATTTTTCTGATGACATATGATGTGGAACATCTTTTCCTGTGTTTGTTTGCTATTTGTGTATCATCTTCGATGAGGTGTCTGTTAAGGTCTTTGCACGTTTGTTAATTGGGTTATTTTCTTATTGTTGAGTTGTAAACATTCTTTGTATATTCTGGATAACAGTTCTTTTTTTTAATTTTATTTTTTATTAACATCTTTATTAGAGTATAATTGCTTTTTTTATTAACTGGGTAACAGTTCTTTATCAGATATGTCTTTTGCAAATATTTTCTCCCAGCCTGTGACTTGTTTTTTCATTCTCTTGACATTGTCTTTTGTAGTAAAGTTTTTAATTTAATGAAGTCCATCTTATCAAGTATTTCTATCACGGATCAGGTATTTGATGTTGTATCTAAAAAGTCATTACTATGCCCAAGATTATCTAGGAATTTCATACTTTTGCTTTTTACATTTAAGTCTATGATCCATTTTGCATTTAAGGTTACTCCATGTCATTTTGTGGCTTCATAGCTATTTTTTTTTACAGCACTGAATAGTATTCAGTTGTCTAGATGTACCACTATTTATTTATCCATTCACCTATGAAGAACATCTGGTTTGCTTCCAAGTTTTGGCAATTCTGAATAAACTTGCTATAAACATCCTTGTGCATGCTTTCTTGATTATTATAGTTTACAGTAAGTCTTGAGGTCAGACAACATTGTTCTCCAACTTTGTTCCCCTTCAGCATTGTGTTGACAATTCTGGGTCTTTTGCCTCTCCATATAAATGTTAGAATCAGTTTGTAAAAGTCCATATTAAATAACTTGCTGAAATTTTGATTGGGCTTGCATTCAATTTATAGATCAAGTTGGGAATAAGTGATATCTTGACAATATTGAGGCTTCCTCTTCATGAACATGAACTATATCTTCATTTATTTTGCTCTTTAATTTTTTTTTCAACCAGTTTTGTAGTTTTCCTCATACATTCCTTGGGCATGTTTTGTTACATTTATACCTGAGTATTTTATTTTGGTGGGGGGAGCTAACGTAAATGATACTGTTTTTGAATTTCAAATCCCACTTGTTCATTGATACATAGGAAAATGATTTGACCTTTGTATATTAACCTTTTTTTCCTGTAACCTAACTATATTCACTTATTATTTCCAGGAATTATTTGGTCTATTCTTTTGGATTTTCTACAAAAAAAATCATGTCATGTGCAAACAAAGACAGTTTGCTTTATTTCTTACTGATTAGTATACCTTTTATTTCCTTTTCTTGCCTTATTTTTTTATTGCATTAGGTAGGACTTCTAGTAAAATGTTTAAAAGGAATAATGAGAGGGGACATCCTTGACTTGTTCCTGATCTGAGAAATCTTGGATTTTTTCACCATTAAGTATAACACTAACTGTAGGTTTTTAAGATGTTCTTTATAAAGTTGGAGAAGTTCTCTATTTCTAGTTTACTGAAAGTTTTTATCATGCATGGGTGTTGCATTTTTTCAAATGCTTCTTTTAACATCTCTTGATGTGATTATGTAAATTTTTTTTAGCCTCTTGATATGATGGATTACATTCATTGATTTTTGAATGTTAAACCAGCCTTGCATACCTGGGATACATTTCAACTGGACGTGGTGTATAATTCTTTTTATATCTTGTTGGATTCAATTTGCTAGTACTTAGTTAAAGATTTTTGCATCTATGTCCATGAGAGATATTGGTGTGTAGTTTTTTTTTTTTTTCCTTGTAATGTCTTTGTATGATTATGGTATTGGGGTAATGCTGGCCTCATAGAGTGAGCTAGGCCATATTCTCTCTACTTCTAACCTCTGAAAGAGAGGGTAAAGAATGGGTATAATTTATTTTTTTTTGATAGAATTCACCAGTGAATGCAACTAGACCTGGTACTTTCTGTTTGGGAGGTTATTAATTTTTGACTCACTTTCTTTAATAGATACAGAGTTATTCTCATGGTCTGCTTCTTCCTGTATGAGTTTTGGCAGATTATATCTTTCAAGAGATTGGTCCATTTCATCTAGTTTTTCAAATTAGTGGACATAAGGGTGTTCAACATATGCCTTTATTATTCTTTTAATTTCCATGGGATCTGAAGTAATGTCCATGTTTTATTTCTGACGTTACTGATTTGTGTTCTAGCTCTTTGGCTGAATGGTTATCAATTTCATTGACCTTTTTAAAGAAGAAGCCTTTAATTTCACTGATGTTTTTCTATTGACTGCATATTTAATTTCAGTAATTTCTGGTCTAACATCATTTTTCTTTGCTTATTTTAGAATTTGTTCTTTTCCTAATTTTCTAAGGTGAAAGCTTAGATGACTGATTTTAGATGTTTCTTCTTTAATATATGGAATTAGTGCTATAAATTTCCCTCTAAGCACTGTTTTTGCCACATCCCATAATTTTTGATAAGTTGTAGTTTTATTTTAATTTCATTCAAAATGTTTTAAAATTTCTCTTGAGATTTCTTCTTTGACTCATGTGTTACTTAAAAGTGTGTTGTTTAGTCTTGACATATTTTGGGATTTCCCAGCTATCTTTCTGCTACTGATTTTTAGTTTAATTTCATTATGGTCTGAGAACAGACCTTGTATGATTTCTATCCTTTTAAATGGGTTAAGGTGTGGTTTCTGGTCTGGAATGTGGTCGTCTCGGTAAGTGTTCCACGTGAGCTTGAGAAGAATGTGTATTCTGTTGTTGAATGATGTCGTTGATAAATGTCAACTATATCCAACTGATGGATGGTGCTGTTGAATACCACTGGGTGCTTCTGCCGGCTGGATGACAGAGATGTGTTGAAGTTGCCAACTCTAATAATGGGCTCATCTATTTCTCCTTACAGTTCTGTCAGCTTTTGCCTCAGGTATTTTGAAACTCTGTTTAGGAGCATACACTTTAAGGATTGTTATGTTCTTTTGGAGAATTCATCCTTTATCATTTTGTAATGCCCCTCTTTATCCCTGATAACTTTCTTTGTTCTAAAGTCTACTCTGTCCCAAATTAATATAACGACTCCTGTTTTCTTTCTTTTGATTAGCTTTTGTATGGTATCTCTTTGTCTATCCTTTTAATTTTAATATACCTAAGTCTTTATATTTGGAGTGTTTCTTACAGACAACATATAATTGGATTTTGTATTTTGATCTACTTTGACAATCTTTATCCATTAATCAGTGTATTTAGACCATTGATATTTAAATTGGTTATTGCTACAGTTGGATTCATATCTACTAGTGTTTTCTAATCACTGAACTTGTTCTTTGTTCTTATTTTTTGACTTTCACACTTTTCCTGCATTTTATGGTTTTAATTGAGAATTCTATATAATTTTATATTCTCTCCCTTCTTAGTATATCAGTTCTTATTTTTAAATGTTTTTTAGTGGTTGGCCTCAAGTTTGCTATGTACATTTACAACTAATTCAAGTCTACTTTTAAATAACACTATATCACTTCATGGGTAATTCAAGGACCTTAAAATAACAAAATGTTCTTAACTCCTCCCTCCCTCCCATCCTGTGTATCATTGGTGACATTCATTTCTCTTATACATGTATCCATAGTTTATATATATATATATATATATATATATATATATATATATATATATATATATATGTATATGTATATACACATATATATGTATATATGTGTATATACATATATATATATACAGAGAGAGAGAGAGACCCTGAATAACATGGGTTTAAACTGTGAAGGTCCACTTATACGTAGATTTTTTTAAAATAAATACATATAATACTTCATGATCCACGGTTGGTTGAATCTACAGATGTAGAACTGAGAATCCTGATTATGGGAGTTGAGCATCTGTGGATTTTGGTATATGCAGGGGCTCCTGGAACAAACCCCCCTTGGATACTGAGGGATGACTGTATGTGAGTGTATACAGAGACACACACACATATATACACATGTATACATATATAAGCATACAAAATTGAATACATTGTTGCCATTGTTATTTTCACAAGCTGTTGTCTGTGAAATCATTAAGAACAGGAGAAATAAATCTTATGTTACCTTCAAGTATTCCCTCTCAGATGCTCAGACCTGATTATTTTCTGACCTATATCCTTTTTTTTAATTTTTATTTTATTTATTTATTTTTTATACAGCATGTTCTTATTAGTTATCCATTTTATACATATTAGTGTATATATGTCAATCCCAATCTCCCAATTCATCTCACCACCACATATATCCTTCTGTCTGAAGAACTTCTTTTAAAATTTCTTTCAAGACAGGTCTACTGGCAACATGTTCCCTCAATTTCTGTTTGAGAAAGTCTATATTTCTTCTTCATTTTTTTAACCTCCACCCTCTCCTTTACTTTTGAAGAATGTTTTGCAGGGTACATAATTCTAGATCATGGGGTTTTTTTCTCACTCAAAACTTTAAATATTTCACTCCACTCTCTTCTTGATTGCATGGTTTTCAGGAAAAGTCAGAAGTAATCTTACTTTTGCTTCTCTATAGGTAAGGCATCCTCTCTAATTTCAAGAGTTTTTACTTATCTTTGATTTTCTGCAGATTGAATGTGATACACCCAGGTGTGTTTTGTTTTTGTTTTGTTTTTGGCATTTATCCTGCTTGTTTTTTTCTAGCTTTCCTGGATCTGTGGCTTGGTGTCTTCCATTAATTTAGGGAAATCCACAGTCATTGCTTCACATAATTTTTCTATTCCTTTATTTCTTCTGGTATTTCCATCATGCATATGCTAGACCTTTTGTAGTTGTCCCACAATTCTTGGATATTCTGTTCTGTTTTTTTCAGGTTTTGCTTTTTGTTTTGGAAGTTTTACAGAGATATCCTCAAGCTCCAATATTCTTTCCTCAGTCATATCCAGTCTAATAAGGCATCTTCAATGGCATTCTTTGTCTCTGGTATAGTATTTTTGATTTCTAGCATTTTTGTTTTTGAATTCTCAGAATTTCTTCTTTGTACTTAGATTGCTTATCTGTTGTTGTATGGTATTCACTATATACATTAGCTCCCTTAGGGTATTAATCATAGTTGATTTAAAGTCCCAGTATGACAATTCCAACAACATTGCCATATCTGAGTCTGATTTTGATGTTTGCTCTATCTCTTAAAACTGTATTTTTTTTCCTAATAGTATAGCTTGTAATTTTTTCTTGAGTGCCAGATATGTAGTGGGTAAAAGGAGTTGCTGTAAATATTTTTTTTAAACAACGTAGTGGCAAGTTGTGTGGATACGGGGAAACGTTCTAAAGCCCTATGATTAATGTCAGTCTTTAAGTGAGGCTATGCCTCTGGGCTGTGAACTTCACAAGAGTTTTTCAGCAACACTACCCCACCCCTGCCCCGTAGAACAGCATGGTTAGAGTGGACTTCCCCCAGGTCTGTTTCAGTCTGAAAAAATCCAGTAGCTTTCATTCTGGTAAAATAGTTTCTTTTGAAGGTGGGCCTGGTGCGAAGACAATGCTTTGGCATATTTCAAAATGGATGCTTTTATCCTTCCCCTGCTGGAGGCCAGACAGGATTTTTCTCCAATATTGTGATGACCAGGTTGAGCTCTGGAGATAAAACTCAAAATAGTGTAGGGACCACCCTAAGACTGGATCCCCTGGAGTTTGGAACCTTTAGATTAGTTTACATGAGATTCCAGCAAATTGTTAATTACCGTGTAAATTTTCCAACTGGTTCTGTTTCCCATGGAGACTTCAACTCAAGCTGAGTTGTGTTTGTCTGTATTTGCCTCTCTCTCTATCCAATATGGAGGGCAGTTCCCCCCCCCCCCACCGAAATCTCAATTCTCTAATGGGTCTAAGAATAATTTTAGGTTTTTTAATTTCTTCATCTTTTTCCTTGTCATTAAGACAGTGATGACTTCAGAGCTCCTTACTTGCCATGTCGGAATCTGGAAGTCCCCTGACTTGTTAGTATTTTAACAACAGTATCACCACACATATTCAATTGAGGATTTTCAATGAACTTGTATATTGTGGTCAAAAAAGATTTGTCAAGCTGATGAGTATCTCACAGTGATATTAGCAGGATTCTCTCCCCTCCACCACCACCACCACCACAACAAAAAACAGTTTGCTTTCCATCATAGCTTTGTGATACTCAAAGATACAACAGTAAACCTTGTCATTGAAAATGATGAGTAGGAATATATATTTTTGATATGCAGCAGCATATACGGCCCTGAAAATATTAGATTTCCATGTAGATGGATTTTAAGCTTTAGCTGATGCTTAGTTATCTATATAAAGAAAGTTATATAATCTCTTGGAATTTCTATTTACTCATTAGTTTAAAAAGTTATTTTCAATATTGAATGAAATAATATTCAGGAAAATTTATAAATATTATGTATGTACTCAATAAATATTTTCTTCAACTCATAATATTCATTTTTGAGATATTTATTTGAAGATTACTAGTTTTATAGATCTCTTCTGTAGAAAAGAATAATATAACATTCTGGGAAGTAGTTACAAGAGTTAAATCAGAGAGAGCTGGTAGAAAACTGGCTGTTGGATGAGACTTGACTCATAAGTGTAAGGAGAGTGATAATACTAGACTTTAATTTGATATAAACTTTTGGCTCAGAGTAACCTGAAGTGTTAACTTCAAATTGGTTGGCCAGAGTAGAAGAACCCAGGAAAATGTCAGTCGGAATCACAATTTAAAAGGGAAGCAAGGGTAGTTGAACAGGTGCCCAGAATCTTTTAAAATTGATCAGCCAGATACACAGAAGTCACCTTAGAATGCAATCTGGTGGGTGGCAGGCCAGATCATTAAACTCTATTTCTTTTGGGAAAAAAACTACTGTTAGATTATGCAATGAGTGCAGAAAATTTAGCCTGAATCACCTGTTCTTCCACAGAATATATGTTAATATCTTTTAAAATTGTTGCTCATACCTTGACTTACTTCACCTGATTTTCTTGGCAGATTAGTTAGGATAAATTCTATATGAGATAAAATAGTCTGTAGGAATTAGTTGGAGATTTTTTTAGGGGTGATGTTTTGAACAACATAATATTTTTAATTGTCATTTACCTATATACTCAAACATTATAAAATTGTGTTGGATATCATCCTACCAGCATTTGAAACGGCCTCTGTAGAAGAACTATTATCTCTGTAAAGTACTGTTTCCTCTAGTATGAAAACAGTTTTGAAAAGCTTGAAAGGAGGGAATGCGTTCCTTTTTTGGTTTATTTTAGTGGTGTAAGGGTTCACAGAGTTTAAGAAGTGAATGCTATAGATTCAATTTAAATCACAAAAATAAAATATTTTCATATGTACAAATTTCAGAATCAATTACTTTGTGTATATAGCTTTTTCATGCTAACATGCACTATTCATTAAAAAAACATAGTCATTCTTTATTATAGACAAAGCAAATGTTCCATATATCACCCTAGAGAAAGACGATTTAGAAATAAACAAGCAATGCCTAAGGAGATGTGTAATTTAGCAAAAATAGCCACCCAAGCTGAGTTATCTTTTGAGGAAAGGAAATAGGAGATAAACAACCATCCTGAAGGGAGCTGATTTGAAAATAAATTAAACATTTTCCCATGAGAGGCACAGCTTAGAGAGAGAGCAGGTATTTCTGAATAGCACCCAGCAGCCATTCAAGACAAAAAGAGCACCTAAGTGACGTTTAAACTAATGTGTTTTCTTTTTTAGTAGTTGATTTGTAAGTTTTAAAAATTACAGTCCAGTAAAAATCTCATTGGTCTTTTGTTACTGATTTGGATGCTTTCTTATATTTTGAACATCTCATAATTTATTTCCTTTTGTTTTCCAGATATTATTGTAAATTGTATTTTGAATCAATTTTTGTACTTCATTTTTATTAGCATTATTCCTTTTTTAAATGTTAAGGCAAATTTCTTTTCTTTAAAGTTTTGTCATTTCATTTAAATTCCTTACAATATTTCTCCTGATTTAACCTTACCATGACCTTATTTACACATTAAAAAAATAAAACTGAAGATCATATTAAAACTTTATTTTGCATTTTTTACTCTTATTTTGGAGCTTTTCATCTGAAATTCAAATAGACCAACATATAGTTTGTAATCCACTAAAACACTGTAGTCAAGGTAAACATTTGGAGGCATCCTTGCTGTCTTTTCTTGTCATCTCAACTTCAAATTTTCTGCAACTATATCAGAAAGCCAAGCACATCAATGGACTCTCACAACATGGTAAAGACATTTTTTCTCGGTAGTCAGCAACTCCCTATATCTTCAAGTTATCATGTCAGTTAGTCTTACTCGTTCCTATTTGAAGAATTAACTAAATTATCAGTTCTGCTAATCCAACACCATCTGTGTGAGATTCTTCCTCTTGCATTCTGTATTCAGTGTACCCAATGGTTTATAGCTTTTTATTTTATGCCTCCAATACGGAAATGAGGGATAGGACAGACACATTTCTTTAAGGAACTGAGGCTCAGCACCTCGGTTCTCAGCCACTTTTGTGGCTCTGGTCCTACAGCCTGACCTTTCTTCACAACAGCAGGATTGTAAGAACATTATTCAAACAAAAGCAAGAATTTGGGAGGTCATAGGATAATAATTGGAAAAATCATTAAACTTTCTCTTCCCGGATATCTATATTATTGAAGTTCAGGAATGTTGGTTAGATACCTTTCTTTTTCCCCATTTATAATATAGTTAATGTTTACTGGTGCTGAAGCCTTTCCAAACTCTATTCTATGTGCTCTTGAGTAGTTTATTTGATACAACCATGCTCTGAAGTGTGGTTTTAATTCCATAGTTACAGATAAACTGAGTCAAGAGACGTTATGGTTTGTTCAAGGTCACACAGCTCGATATGGCATGATTTCACCCCAGGCATGTGGACTCCAAAGCTCTGGCTCTAATGAGTCTTCAATCCCAGCTCATCATCATCAGTCACAGTCAAGTCAGGTTGATATCTGGCAATGCTGAAGCATCTCTCATGTCAAGACTGGCAAGTGTACTTTAGGGCCATATTGCTGGCATTTTCCTGATTGATGTTAAAAGTAGGTAAGTACTAAAAAGAAATAAGCTATTAAGTCATGAAAAGACATGGAGAAAATACACACTACTAAGTGAAAAAAACCAATCTGAAAAGGTTATATATTGTATGATTCCAATTATATAACATTCTGGAAAAGGCAACATTATGGAGACAGTGAAAAGATCAGTGGTTGCCAGAGGCTGGGGGAGGGGAATGCATAGGCAGAGTATAGAGGATTTTTAGGGCAGTGAAAATACCCTGTATAACACCATCATGATGGATACATGTCAAAATACATTTGTTCAGACCCCTAGAACATACAACAGGAGTGAACTGTAAAGTACACTATAGACTTTGGGTGATAAGTCAATGTAGGCTCATCCGTTGTAGTAAATGTACCATTCTGAGATGGGATTTTCCTAGCAGAGGAGGCTGTGCATGTGGAGGATGGGGGCATATGGAAAATCTCTACATGTTCTGCTCAATTTTGCTTCTCAATTAAACTTCTCTTTTAAAAATAGTCTTAAAAGTTTATAAGCCATAGAGCCTCATTACACCGCAAAGTCTCTACTGGTGAGCGTGCCCATATGGTCGGCTGATATTCTGCCTTTACAGTTGCTTTTGATAGAATGGCTTTAATCAGTGCAAGAC
This sequence comes from Eubalaena glacialis, assembly GCF_028564815.1. Lineage (NCBI taxonomy): Eukaryota > Metazoa > Chordata > Mammalia > Artiodactyla > Balaenidae > Eubalaena > Eubalaena glacialis. Next base: position 4,405,239 of record NC_083735.1, on the reverse strand, counting down.
ATTGTCAGTTTCTCTCTTTGAGCAAAGCTATACATGTGCAAATCAAATGTCCAGGAAGTCTCTTAATAATTATCCCTTTCTTTCTCTTTTCTATTTAGTTAACCAGTAGAGGTTAACTAAGAGCTAGATGTTAAAGTTCTTTACCTACAACACAGGCTTTTCTGAAATACATTATTTATGTTATAAATATAAATAATTATATAAATTATATATAAGGTAGCAAGGAAAACCATGAGTTGTTGTTAATTATTAACGTTTGGCATTATAATGATGTACTTGTCAGGGTTCAGGCAGGAAACCAAATTCACCAAAAAAGTACTAATGAGGAGAATGAGAGGATTGTTTACAATGGCTTGGGCAGAGATGAAGAGACACACAAGGCCTCAATACAGGCACCCAGGGCTGAGTACCACCGCTGGAAAGATGTTATCACCCCTAGGCCTAAAGGCACGAGGAGGTGAAATAGTGTTACTAGAACACAGAGCTGGAGCTGAGGAGGCCCAAACACCTCGCTGAGCTGGTGGAGGAGGCCTCCCTGCATCTAAGGGAGGTAACAAGGGCTATGAGAGAGGGACACGTGTCCAAAGGGAAGACGCATATCCATCTTTCTTTCCTCTAATCTCAAGGCCAGCAGGCAGAAATAGTGAGTTGCATAGAATTGAGGAGTTAGCCTCCTGGGTTACAGAGGATAAAGCAGAGATCAGAGATCAGGGCTGGGGTAGGAGAGTGGGACTTCACCAGCAGAAATACTCAAATGTGGTTCAGAAATAAAAAGTTTCTTAAAAACTTTGCTAAAGGTTCTTCCTATCACTGTATTGATTGCATTATACCTGTATTTTTGGCTCTTGAGTTATTTGATTGAACAAAACTAGATTTCATCCTGTTGTAAAATGAGGATGCAACGTTGATTCCCTCTTCTTCCCAGGGTTGCTTTGCAGATCAGAAAAGTCAGTTTTTATCAACATATGTAGGATTGCTCTGCCAATCTTGTATCTGGGGTGAAGCATGGATGGTGGTTATATCATGTGTCCTTGACAGTCTATATAGTTAGACCCTCCTAGGAACTTTGTTCAGTGTTGCATGAAATCATAAGCAATGTATTAAATTAATGGAAGGAAAGAGCAAACACTGTGATCCTTACACAGATACATAAAATTAGCTTTGTGCAGAAAAGGAGTAGAAACAACATTAAAATAGGACGAGTAAGGGGAAGACATCAGTATTACACATAGGAAGGATCACTGTACTATAGATTCAGAATAAAAGAAGTAGATTAAGCCATTTCGGTGTCTGAGTTGAAAGAATATTTTGTGTTTACACTGGAAGCGGTAACTGGCAGAGGATTGCAGGGGAAGAAAGGGGTACCTGTGTATATCAGCTAAGCATGAATTATTAAAAGGAAGATAGGAGTCTATAATTAGTGTGTACTTTTTATATCCTGAGTTTTTCAATTTGAACATGAGTTTGTTCTCACAGTTAGTTGGTGAGCCAAAAGTAGGAAAGAACATAATCAGTACAATAAACTCTTAACATATTTATAATTCCAAGATTGCCTAATAATAACTGGAAGATCCAATGATGGTATAAATCCTTGAATTTGTGAACATGGGCAATATTAGGCTGGTTACATCATTTAAATGTTATGTACACGGCATCAATAGAAGACTAGGAATTGCTTGTAAAGCTATCCAGAGAAACTAGAGATGATTTCCATAATAATCTATAGAAAATAGATGTATTTATTTGTTGATGCCAATTATCTGTAACAGATCCACTGATACACTTTTAAAACCAAGGAAACACAACATGACACACTTTATTTTGGAACTCTTTTTTTTTGGTTCTCACTGATTTCCTGGACTTCAAAGCCTAGGAAAAGAGGGCTGCACTTTATCTGCTTCTTAGGGTACTTATTATTATTAGGAAAATTGTTTAACTACTGCTGAAAGAATAATTGACATTTCCAAAATTCTAATCAAAAGTATATATTCAGTAGCCATAAGGGTACAAGGGTCAACATGTAACTAAGATTTTAACAGTTCATAACTTCTATTTTTATTTTTTCTTAACACTTATAATCAGTGTTTTCAAATGTGCAAATGTACTCTGGAGTGTTGGTGGTAGTTTAATATTTCAACTCTCTTTTCTAGTGGTGCTACAAAATGCTTATAAATTTCATCTAGGTTATTGACGTCACTTTGGAAAAACCATTACATTCATGTACTCTATGAACAGTGTACATTAGAAAATAGCAGCTTATATACAGTTATTGGAGGTTATAAGATTAACAGCATGACAATTTCTTATGCTTGTACAAAATACACATGATTCTTGATTCTTTTTCTTTTCATATATTCAAAAAAATTTCCTCACATTTTTCAATTCTGATTAAGAAAGAATCATTATTTTTTTCAAGTTCCTTTATTGACTTCTTGAAAGTTCTTAGGTTCATGTAGGGCTCTCCAAGTCTGTTTTCTCCTTCAAATATATTTATCTTTAATTGCCTTCTTTGTCAATTGTACGTAAGAGCACAAGTATGACAGTGAACTTAAACTTCATAGAATTTCCTTTCCCAGATCCTGATGAAATGAGGAAAAAAAAAAGTAAAAGCTAATAAACAACAACAACAAAAGAACACCAAAATTTCCATAAAATAAGGAAAGAGATATAATTTAATGAAATTGTGTTCAAAACTTCAAGCCAGGGGATAAAACAAGATTCTCTTAATTTGAATCTTGCAGGAAAAGCAAAAAGGAATCACAGTTCCTTAACCTGCCTTATTTCTCTAGAAGCCATCCTGGTAAAATGACACAGTCCTGGGGAATTTCCATTAACACCTTCAATTGTGTAGAGGAACGAAGCGAGTGGGCACACTTTCTTTTCCCGACTCTGACTGAGGAAGAGGAGAAACTGACAGCTAGAAAAGGGTACAACATTGTAAATCGAACAGGACTGATTCTTTCCAACAAATAGACTCCAGACCCACATATTGGGTTGGGGAAATTATCTGAAGCCCAATGGTGTCCTTCTATGGGAAGAGGATGCACCGGGAAATTAATGGAAATGGACTCTGCTAAAGGGCATTTAACAAAAGCCAGGGTATTCTAACAAAGACTGCAGATCGCCTGAAGTGAAGCTATTGAACTTCAAGGATAAAGATAAAATTCTTTAGACAATCACACCAAAAAAATATCACCTCACAGCAGGAAAAATAAGCCTGGTCTTCAACTTCTCCATAGTAAGAGTCAAAGTCAGAAGACAATGAAACAGTGTTTTAAAAGTACTGAGGGAATGAAAATATGACCCAAGTATATTATTCACGATAACAATATTATTCCAGTACAAGCACAAAAGAACTTAGAGAAATAACAATGTGAACTCTACATTTAAAAAGGAAAAGAAAAATTCCTTGACAAAAATATCTAGACAATTAGAGATAAACAAAAATAATGAACTCAGGATTTGAAGCTACCATTATTTCTGGTGAGCCTTGAGTTCCTTTATATGTAGAAATAACAGAAATAAAATTATCATGCTCTGCCTATTGTTATTAGCTACCTGACAGTTTGCTAAGAACTTTCTTCAGTTAATCCTCTCAAAACCTATACTGTAGATACTATTATTGTGTCTTCAGCAGATGAGGAGAACAGAAGTGTAAAGTAATCAAAGTAACTAGTTTAAAGGCACAGGAAGAATTCAGGGAGTAATCTGTTTGAACCCAGAAGAGGCGGAGGGATGATGAACCTCTTCTCTGTTAAAACTGTCTTGTGGCTGTCCACACATCCATGTGCACCCCAGTTTCAGAAGGACAAAGGCTGTCACAAACCTGGATCAGGGTTATCAGGGAAGCTATTTTGCCTTTTGAAATGCTGTATTTTTCTTTGACCTAATTTAGGTCACTCAGAGTCGAGGAGTTACTGGCATATTTACTTTTACTCTGTCTTCTGACTTGCCGTTGTTCTCTTTGTCAGAGCTGTTATCTGTTCCCTCTTCTCTCTTGCCATCCTTTGGGCCAGTATTGTGTTTACCGTATTTATTTGATTTTTCTCTATGACTAGCTTGTTAATGATACATTCTCCTGCTAGTGGTTACCTCCTCTTTTTGTGGTTACCTTCCAGATTACAGCATGCATCCCAGGCATTGTTGTTACACTGTCATAGTGTAACATAACTCAGTACGTTTATGTTCTTCCAGACAAGGCTGGAACCCAGAGCACTTTTAACTGCATTGATCTCCCTCTGTTTCCAAGACTGAATCCTGACAGACACAGGTATAACAGTTAAACATACAGCAAAGGCACAAATCATAAATATAAAGCTTTATAAAATCTTATAAAATGAGCCCACCCACAGAAATAGCACTCAGATCAAGAAACAGAGAATACCTAAGATAGGAAAAATTCATTTTGTACCCCTACTAATCTTTACTACTTCCAAGACAAGGCACTATCATGAATTCTAAAAATGAAATGATTTTGTCCACTTGTAAACCTTAAACATTGATTCATGCCTTATATACACTTTTTGGTCCTAACCGTACTGTGAAATCATCCATATGCTTTTGTTCGTATCTATAGGGTTTGTCGTTTTTCATTGCCTGTAGTAGCATTCTGCTCTGTAAATATACCACAGTGCTCCTGTGATACTTGCTGTGCTGTAACTACTGTAGAAGACATAGTGGCTTAAAACAGTCATACATGATAGATATGTGTGTATGTGTGTGATATATCAGACAGAACCCACAGCCATAAGCTTTTCTCTGCCTTGCTCTCTCTGTAAGGCAACTGTGGAATAATGTCTTTTTTTTTCCAACATCTTTATTAGAGTATAATTGTTTTACAATGTTGTGTTAGTTTCTGCTGTATAATAAAGTGAATCAGCTATACGTGTACATATTATCCCCAAATCCCCTCCCTCTTGTGTCTCCCTCCCACCCTCCCTATCCCACCCCTCTAGGTGGTCAAAAAGCACCGAGCTGATCTCCCTGTGCGATGCAGCTGCCTCCCACTAGCTATCTATTTTACATTTGGTAGTGTATGTATGTCCATGCCACTCTCTCACTTGGTCCCAGCTTACCCTTCCCCCTCCCCGTGTCCTCAAGTCCACTCTGTACGTCTGTGTCTTTATTCCTGTCCTGTCCCTAGGTTCGTCAGGACCACTTTTTCTTTTTTAGATTCCATATATATATGTGTTAGCATACGGTATTTGTTTTTCTCTTTCTGACTTACCTCACTCTGTATGACAGACTCTACGTCCATCCACCTCACTGCAACTAACCCAATTTCGTTTCTTTTTATGGCTGAGTAATATTTCATTGTATATATGTGCCACATCTTCTTTATCCATTCATCTGTCGATGGACACTTAGGTTGCTTCCATGTCCTGGCTATTGTAAATAGCGCTGCAATGAATATTGTGGTACATGTCTCTTTTTTAATTACGGTTTTCTCAGGCTGTATGCCCAGTATGGGATTGCTGGGTCATATGGTAGTTCCATTATTAGTTTTTTAAGGAACCTCCATACTATTCTCCATAGTGGCTGTATCAATTTACATTCCCACCAACAGTGCAAGAGAGTTCCCTTTTCTCCATTTATTGTTTGTAGATTTTTTGATGATGGCCATTCTGACTGGTGTGAGATGATACCTCATTGTAGTTTTGATTTGCATTTCTCTAATGATCAGTGATGTTGAGCATCCCTTCATGTGTTTGTTGGCAATCTGTATTATCTTCTTTGGAGAAATGTCTATTTAGGACTTCTGCACATTTTGGGATTGGGTTGTTTGTTTTTTTGATATTGAGCTGCATGAGCTGCTTGTATATTTTGGAGACTAATTCTTTTCAGTTGCTTCGTTTACAGATATTTTCTCCCATTCTGAAGGTTGTCCTTTCATCTTGTTTCTGGTTACCTTTGCTGTGCAAAAGCTTTTAAGTTTCATTAGGTCCCATTTGTTTATTTTTGTTTTTATTTCCTTTTCTCTAGGAGGTGGGTCAAAAAGGATCTTGCTGTGATTTATGTCATAGAGTGTTCTGCCTATGTTTTCCTCTAAGAGTTTTATAGTGTCTGGCCTTACATTTAGGTCTTTAATCCATTTGGAGTGTATTTTTGTGTATGGTGTCAGGGAGTGTTCTAATTTCATTCTTTTACATGTAGCTGTCCAGTTTTCCCAGCACCACTTATTGAAGAGGCTGTCTTTTCTCCATTGTATATTCTTGCCTCCTCTATCAAAGGTAAGGTGACCATATATGTGTGGGTTTATCTCTGGGCTTTCTATCCTGTTCCATTGATCTATATTTCTGTGCCAGTTTTTGTGCCAGTACCATACTGTCTTGATTACTGTAGCTTTGTAATATTGTCTGAAGTCCGGGAGCCTGATTCCTCCAGCTCCGTTTTTCTTTCTCAAGATTGCTTTGGCTATTCAGGGTCTTTTGTGTTTCCATACAAATTGTGGAATCCTTTGTTCTAGTTCTGTGAAAAATGCCATTGGTAGTTTGATAGGGATTGCATTGAAACTGTAGATTGCTTTGGGTAGTATAGTCATTTTCACATGTTGATTCTTCCAATCCAAGAACATGGTATATCTCTCCATCTGTTTGTATTGTCTTTAATTTCTTTCATCAGTGTCTTATAGTTTTCTGCATACAGGTCTTTTGTCTCCTTAGGTAGGTTTATTCCTAGATATTTTATTCTTTTTGTTGCAGTGGTAAATGTGGGAGTGTTTCCTTAATTTCTCTTTCAGATTTTTCATCGTTAGTGTTTGGAATGCAAGAGATTTCTGTACATTAATTTTGTATCCTGCTACTTTACCAGATTCATTGATTAGCTCTGGTAGTTTTCTGGTAGCACCTTTAGGATTCTCTGTGTATGGTATCATGTCATCTGCAAACAGTGACAGTTTTATTTCTTCTTTTTCAGTTTGGATTCCTTTTATTTCTTTTTCTTCTCTGATTGATGTGGCTAAAACTTCCAAAACTATGTTGAATAATAGTGGTGAGAGTGGACAACCTTGTCTTCCTCATCTTAGAGGAAATGGTTTCAGTTTTTCATCATTGAGAACGATGTTGGCTGTGGGTTTGTCATATATGGCCTTTATTACGTTGAGGTAGGTTCCCTCTATGCCTACTTTCTGGAGAGTTTTTTATCATAAATGGGTGTTGAATTTTGTTGAAGCTTTTTCTGCATCTGTTGAGGTGATCATATGGTTTTTATCTTTCAATTTGTTAATATGGTGTATCACATTGATTTGTGTATATTGAAGAATCCTTGCATTCCTGGGATAAACCCCACTGGATCATGGTGTATGATCCTTTTAATGTGCTGTTGGATTCTGTTTGCTAGTATCTTGTTGAGGATCTTTGCATCTATGTTCGTCAGTGATATTGGCCTGTACTTCTCTTTTTTTGTGACACCTTTGTCTGGTTTTGGTATCAGGGTGATGGTGGCCTCGTGGAATGAGTTGGGGAGTGTTCCTCCCCCTGCTATATTTTGGAAGAGTTTGAGAAGGATAGGTGTTAGCTCTTCTCTAAATGTTTGAGGGAATTTGCCTGTGAAGCCATCTGGTCCTGGGCTTTTGTTTCTTGGAAGATTTTTAATCACATTTCAATTTCAGTGCTTGTGATTCGTCTGTCTATATTTTCTGTTTTCTTCCTGATTCAGTCTTGGAAGGTTGTGCTTTTCTAAGAATTTGTCCATTTCTTCCAGGTTGTCCATTTTATTGGCATAGAGTTGCTTGTTGTAATCTCTCATGATCCTTTGTATTTCTGCAGTGTCAGTTGTTACTTCTCCTTTTTCATTTCTAATTCTGTTGATTTGAGTCTTCTCCCTTTTTTTCTTGATGAGTCTGGCTAAAGGTTTATCAATTTTGTTTATCTTCTCACAGAACCAGCTTTTAGTTTTATTGATCATTGCAATTGTTTCCCTCATTTCTTTCTCGTTTGTTTCTGATCTGATCTTTATGATTTCTTTCCTTCTGCTAACTTTGGGGTGTTTTTGTTCTTCTTTCTCTAATTGCTTTAGGTGTAAGGCTAGGTTGTTTATTTCAGATTTTTCTTGTTTCTTGAGGTAGGATTGTATTGCTATAAACTTCCCTCTTAGAACTGCTTTTGCTGCATCCCATAGGTTTTGGGTCATCGTGTTTTCATTGTCATTTATTTCTAGGTATTTTTTGATTTCCTCTTTGATTTCTTCAGTGATCTCTTGGTTATTTAGTAGCGTATTGTTTAGCCTCCATGTGTTTGTATTTTTTACAGTTTTTTCCTATAATTCATATGTAGTCTCCGAGCATATGTGGTTGGAAAAGATACTTGATACGATTTCAATTTTCTTAAAATTACCAACATTTCATTTGTGATCCAAGGTATGTTGTATCCTGGAGAATGTTCCATGAGCACTTGAGAAGAACGTGTATTCTGTTGTTTTTGGATGGCATGTTCTATAAATATCAATTAAGTCCATCATGTTTAATGTGTCATTTAAAGCTTGTGTTTCCTTATTTATTTTCATTTTGGATGATCTATCCATTGGTGAAAGTGGGGTGTTAAAGTCCCCTACTGTTGTTGTGTTATTGTTGATTTCTCCTTTTATGGTTGTTAGCATTTGCCTCATGTATTGAGGTGCTCCTATGTTTGGTGCATAAATATTTACAATTGTTATATCTTCTTCTTGGATTGATCCCTTGATCATTATGTAGTGTCCTTCTTTGTCTCTTGTAAGAGTCTTTATTTTAAAGTCTATTTTGTCTGATATGTGGATTGTTCCTCCAGCTTTATTTTGATTTCCATTTCCATGGAATATCTTTTTCCATCCCCTCACTTTCGGTCTGTATGTGTCCCTAGGTCTGAAGTGGGTCTCTTGTAGACAGCGTATATACAGGTCTTGTTTTTGTATCCATTCAGCCAGTCTATGTCTTTTGGTTGGAGCATTTAATCCATTTGCATTTAATGTAAATATCGATATGTATGTTTCTATTACCATTTTCTTAATTGTTTTGGGTTTTTTATTGTAGGTCTTTTCCTTCTCTTTTGTTTCCTGCCTAGAGAAGTTGTCGTAAAGTTGGTTTGTGATGCTGAATTCTCTTAACCTTTGCTTGTCTGTAAAGGTTTTAATTTCTCTGTCGAATCTGAATGAGATCCTTGCTGAGTAGAATACCTTTGGTTGTAGGTTTTTCCCTTTCATCACTTTAAATATGTCCTGCCACTCCCTTCTGGCTTGCAGAGTTTCTGTTGAAAGATCAGCTGTTAACCTGTGAGGATTCCTTTGTATGTTATTTGTTGCTTTTCCCTTGCTACTTTTAATATTTTTTCTTTGTATTTAATTTTTGATAGTTTGATTGTGTCTTGGCGTGTTTCTTCTTGGATTTATCCTGTATGGGACTCTCTGTTCTTCCTGGAATTATTTCCTTTCCCAACTTTAATGTCTTCAAATATTTTCTCAGACCCTTTCTTTTTCTCTTCTTCTTCTGGGACCCCTATAATTCGAACGTTCGTGCATTTAATGTTGTCCCAGAGGTCTTTGAGACTGTCCTCAATTCTCTTCATTCTTTTTTCTTTATTCTGCTCTGAGGTAGTTATTTCCCCTATTTTATCTTCCAGGTCATTTATCCCTTCTTCTGCATCAGTTATTCTGCTATTGATTCCTTCTAGAGAATTTTTAATTTCATTTATTGTTTTGTTCATCATTGTTTGCTCTTTAGTTCTTCTAGGTCCTTGTTAAACGTTTCTTGTATTTTCTCCATTCTATTTCCAAGATTTTGGATATCTTTACTATCATTACTCTGAATTCTTTTTCAGGTAGGCTGCCTATTTCCTCTTCATTTGTTTGGTCTGGTGTGTTTTTACCTTGCTTCTTCATCTGCTGTGTGTTTCTGTGTCTTCTCATTTTGCTTAACTTACTGTGTTTGTGGTCTCCTTTTCTCAGGCTGCAGGTTCGTAGTTCCTGTTGTTTTTGGTGTCTGCCCCCAGTTGGTGAGATTGGTTCAGTGGCTTGTGTAGTCTTCCTGGTGGCGGGGACTAGTGCCTGTGTTCTGGTGGGTGGGACTGGATCTTGTCTTTCTTGTGGGCAGGGCCACGTCCAGTGGTGTGCTTTTTGGTGTCTGTGAAGTTAGTATGATTTTAGTCAGCCTCTCTGCTAATGGGTGAGGTTGTGTTCCTGTCTTGCTAGTTTTTTGGCATGGGGCATGCAGCACTAGAGTCTGCTGGCCCTTGGGTGGAACTGGGTCTTTGTGTTCAGATGGAAATCTCTGGGAGAGCTCTCGCTGATTGATATTACGTGGGGCCAGGAGGTCTCTGACGGTCTAATGTCCTGAATTCACCTCTCCCACCTCAGAGGCTCAGGCTGGAGCACTAAGACCCTGTCAGCCACAGCTCAGAAGAAAAGGGAGAAAAAAAGAAAGAAAATAAGTAAAAATTAAAATAGAAAATAATTATTAAAATAATAATAAAAAAAGAGAGCAACAAAACCAATAAACAAATCCACCAATAATAATAAGCACTAAAAATTATACTAAGATAAAGATAAAAATCAAAAACAAATCAGTCATAGAGAGCAAACCCCAAGTCTCCAGTTGCTCCCAAAGTCTACTGCCTCAATTTTGGGAACATTCGTTGTGTATTCAGGTATTCCACAGATGCAGGCATATCAAGTTGATTGTGGAGATTTAATCCGCTGCTCCTGAGGCTGCTGGGAGAGATTTCCCGTTCTCTTCTTTGTTCGCACAGCTCCTGGGGTTTAGCTTTGCTTTTGGCCCCGCCTCTGCGTGTAGGTTGCCCTCAGGCATCTGTTCCCCACCCAGACAGGACGGGGTTAAAGCAGCGGTTGATTAAGGAGCTTTGGCTCATTCAGGCCGTGGCGAGGGTGGGGTACAGTATTTATAATTGGGGCGCAGGGCAAGCCTGCAGCACAGAGGCCGGTATGACTTTGCAACAGCCTGAGGTGCGCCGTGTGTTCTCCCGGGTAAGTTGTTCCTGGATCTCGGGACCCTGGCAGTGGCGGGCTGCACAGGCTCCTGGGTGGGGAGGGGAGGGCGCTGTGGATAGTGATCTACGCTTGCACACAGGCTTCTTGGTGGCTGCAGCAGCAGCGTTAGCGTCTCATGCCCATCTCTGGGGTCCGAGCTGTTAGCTGCGGCTTGTGCCCGTCTCTGGAGCTCGTTTAGGTGGTGCTCTGAATCCCCTCTCCTCGCGCACCCCAAAACAATGGTCTCTTGCCTCTTAGGCAGGTCCAGACTTTTTCCTGGACTTCCTGCCGGCTAGCTGTGGTGCACTAGCCCCTTCAGGCTGTGTTCACGCCGCCAACCCCAGTCCTCTCCCTGCGATCCGACCTCCGAAGCCCGAGCGGGGGAGCAGACAAGCCTCTCGGGCTGGTGAGTGCTGGTTGGCAGCGATCCTCTGTGCGGGAATCTCTCTGATTTGCTCTCTGCACCCCTGTTGCTGTGCTCTCCTCTGTGGCTCCGAAGCTTCCCCCTTGCCCACCCCCGATCAGTGAAGGGTCTTCCTAGTGTGTGGAAACGTTTCCTTCTTCACAGCTCCCTCCCAGAGGTGCATGTCCCGTCCCTATTCTTTTGTCTCTGTTTTTTCTTTTTTCTTTTGCCCTCCCCAGGTACGTGGGGATTTTCTTGCCTTTTGGGAAGCCTGAGGGCTTCTGCCAGCATTTAGTAGGTGTTCTGTAGGAGTTGTTCCACATGTAGATGTGTTTTTGTTGTATTTCTTGGGAGGAAGGTGATCTCCACATCTTACTCCTCTGCCATCTTGAAGGTCCCTGGAATAATGTCTTTAAGATTCATAATTTGAGAATATTTTGCCACGAGGAGAGATTGGAGATGAGAAACAGTTTTCTTTTACAACTCAGTATGTCCTGGCTTTTACTGTTTAAACACTTCTGAAGTCATGTCTCTCTTCTCACTTTTAATCCTAACAGTGAGAAGATAACAGGTGGCCCTTCAAATATTCTACCTGAAAATCTCCTCAGCCAGGGCATCTGGCTCACTGGGTACTTTTCCCACCTTCCCCAGTCCTGCAGGGGGCAGTGTTACCGACAGTGCCACTCGTGCATAACATGGGGCCTCTCTCCTCCAACTTCCAATAACATGTCCTTCCTTTACATCTTCACTAACAGCCTCCCTGAGGCCTTTCAGGATCTCACTAACACTTTTCTCAGGAAGGCTTTAGGGCTTTACCTGCTTTCTGGTCCCAATACTGATGTCTCAGGCCTGTTGGCGCAAGCCGACAGCTCTGGGCTCATGCAAGGTGCATTTCTCTCCAGGCTGGTCTCTCAGTGGACTCCTTGGGCTCCCTATGGCACAGTGCTTGGTTCTAAGAGTGAGAATCCCAAGAGAATCAGGCAGGCACTCGGGCTTATTTCATGACTTAGCTTCAAAAGTCACATAGTGTCACTCTAACAATAACCATCAATCCACCCAGATTCAAGAGGAGGGAAGTAATGTACATCCCACCCCTTCGGAATAAAATTGTCAAGATCTTATTTTAAGAAGAGTGTTGGATGGGAGGTTGTAATCTGTCACACACCTTTTAGTCATTTTACTATTAAAGGATATTCCTGTGTTCTCCCATTTGGGGCACAACAGCACTACAAGTATCATTTCAGTTCATGTCTTTTGGAAAATATGTATTTACATTTATGTAATTATCTAGGAGTATAATTACTATATGTTCAGACAGGCGTATGATTAGAGGATAATGCCAAACAGTTTTCAGAACTGGATATACCATTTTACACTCCCATCAACCAGGTATTTACCCTCCATGCAAATACTTGTAATTGTGTAGGTTGTTAATGGCTAGCAATTCTTGCCTCATTTTCCTGTTGAGAGGTGGAGTCTAATTCTCTTCCTCTTGAATCAGGGCTGGCCTAGATGAATTCCTTGGCCAATAGACTGCAACAGAAGTTCTGGAATTTTACTTATAATAATAAGAAGCATCTCAGCTTCTCTTGGGGCATCTTGAAGGCCCCTCACTTGGAACTCTGGGCCACCATGTAAATAGTCTGACCACCCTCAGACCATCAAGCTAGGGAGGGCTGGTTGACAGTATCAATTAATCCCAGTCTTCCAGCAAACCTTCTATGCCAGTCACAAGAGAGAAGTTGTGTTAAATATTTCCCACCAGCCCAGCCACTAGACCCCTTCAGTTCCATGTAGAACACAAGAATCCTCCATGTAAGCCTGCTGGAATTCTTGAAACATGAGAGGAAAATTGATGTGTTTTACTCCACTAAGTTTTGAGGTATTTCATTCTGCTGCAGTAGATAACTGGAAGAGTGTTGTTTCTTTCTTTCTTTTTTTTTAGCCATTATGGTGTACCTGCAGTAATATTGCATTGTGCTTTTAGTTTGCATTTCACTGTTGACAGTAGTGCCGAGCAACTTTGCGTGTGTTTTGAGAATCTTCAGTTAAATGCTTGCTCAATTTTTTTCTTCTATCAATTTATACTGAGTTTGTCCTTTTTTGATAGTTTCTGGATTTTTCCCATTACATTAAATGATGTAAAGTTGGGGATTTTAACATTTCTCCTTTAATTTTGTTTACTATTGCTTTATTCATTTTAAAACTGGATTATTGGTGTCATACAGATTTAAGATTGTGGAGTTAGGATTTCCATATATATTGGCCTTTGGGTCAGCTATCTTTTGCCACTCTCTTCTTGTATAAAGAATTACACCAAAACTAGTGGCTCCAGACAGTTAGGATATATTTCTAACAAGCATATGGACTGGATAAAATTTATGGTCAAAGCCAGGCTCAACTGATGCATCTGCAGTCAGCTGTGGGTCACCTAGGCCAATTCTGCTGATCTTGGCTCAGCTCCCTTATAAGTTATGTGAAAACTCTGCTCTCCTTCATGTGATTTTCATGCTTACAATTCTTTTCTATTCTTTGATCTGGATAGTTTTCATGGAATATTCTAATGATAGCTACAGAGAAATAAGGCAAAGTAGAAACATGCATCACTCTTTCAAGCCTTTGCTGGTAAGAAATCTGCTAACATCCTATTAGGCAAGATAAGCATATCAGTCTGGGACCAATCAGGAAACAAAAATGACATAGTTGGGTTTTTTTTGTTTTTTTTTAGCAATTTCATGTATCTTTATTTATTTATTTTATTTATTTATGGCTGTGTTGGGTCTTTGTTTCTGTGCGAGGGCTTTCTCTAGTTGCGGCAAGCGGGGGCCACTCTTCATCGCGGTGCGTGGGCCTCTCATTATCGTGGCCTCTCTTGTTGCGGAGCACAGGCTCCAGACGCGCAGGCTCAGTAATTGTGGCACACGGGCCTAGTTGCTCCGCAGCATGTGGGATCTTCCCAGACCAGGGCTCCAACCCGTGTCCCCTGCATTGGCAGACAGATTCTCAACCACTGCGCCACCAGGGAAGCCCGACATAGTTGTTTAAATAGAAGTTTAATGTAAGTAATTATGAAACTATATTAGGAGAGCAACCTATAAAAAGGAAAGATAACTAATGGATAGCCTAGGGTTTTGAGAGAGTCCTTAAGGAAGAACAAAATTAGAGAGGAAGCGTGCCCTTTCTAAAGCTAGGGGTCAAATCTCATTAGAGTAGGTGTGGCTTAAGCCCATTTGTTGGCAGATATATACACTAGATTGCTTCTGCCAGAGCTAGTCCAGTTTTCTTGCAATCAGGTGATAACCTTCAAATGTGCAGGTGAGTCAAGCCTGGTGGGTAGGCATGCAAAGGGATTTGGGATGCCACTGTAGTTGGGAAACAGGGAGCACACAGAGTCCATGTAGAAGGTCCATGAAGAATGACCATCAGGGCAAAGGAGAATCGAGGCTGGTGAACAGGCACATAGAGGGTGTCATGGCACCTCTCTTGTTCATGAAGCCTGAAGCACATGGTTTCCATGTCAGGAGAGCCAGTGGAAACAACCCTCCAGGGTGCACTTAAGCCTAGGCTAGTAGGAGTTTGCGCAGTGCGCTTCTGTGGGCATGAGGCTAGGAGCATGCAGTGTCTGCATCAGAAGATACAGTGTCTATATCAAGAACATGCAGGGTTATTTGGAAGATAACCCTCCACCATGCAGACAAGCTAAGACTTATCAGTAGGCACACAGAGGGACGTGGAGTGTTGCCCTTGCTGTCAGTGCTGGAGCATATACTCTATGCATCAGGAGGGCCCTGAGAAGTCACCAAGGTCAGGCCAGGGCCATAGGATCACTGAGGGATGCTACTCTGGGCATGTGACTCGGGCAGAAATTCCCTGGATGTCCCCACTTGTGACCATAGACAGACTATGAAGTAAGAGGCAAGAAAAAGTAAAAATTTAGAACACTCAAACTTAGGAGTTTTTTCTTCCTTCACTGTCCTTTAGTGACCTTTGATGACAGAGTGTTGTGCTCACTGTAAAGTCGAAATAATTACAACGTCTCGTCCATTATTGCAGAGCAGGTCCTGAGGGAGAATTTAGAGTTGAAAAGCAATAAATTGATGACCAGTGCAGATTGTCACGTGGCAAAGCTTACATACAAGGTGTGGGGAAATAGAATCTACCTCTTTAGTGAGAAAGAATGCAAAGTCATAAGACAAAAAGCAGTTACACAAGTAGAGCTGAAGATTCTGGGCAGTCAGTGCAATCAACCACAAATCAGTGCCTGGTCACAATTATTTACAAACCTTCCATGTGAAAAATATGATCAATTCTCTCCCAGTTTCCCCCAAAGTTTCATTCAGTTGCATCAAGTTCATAATCCAGAATCTTGTGATCTATATTAAATCATTGTATGATTCCTTGTACATTGTTCGTCATGTCCTGAAGAATTGTTGACAAAAAAGAAGTTATCTACTCACCCCATCCTAAACCTTAATAGTGCAACAAGGAAAAGAAAACTACAGTAGAATTTCCAACTCAAGAGTGGGGACAGTGGACATCTAGCAGTAACTGTTTTAATAGTATTCAGAAATCTAACTTGGGAAATCATGGCAAATACCCCAAGTTTGGAGAATGTTTTTCATTTTGGCCTTAATTATAATGCCTGGGAGTAGTTCCTCAACCCATTTTTTTGGACATCTTTTGTCTCTGGTACTTTGAACATAAATCCTTTCTGGTTCCACTCCTTGATCTCTTCTGAAAAGGATGCTGGAAATTTTGAGACTTTTTCATGTTTTTTTAATCATCATTCTGTCTGCAGAAAGATGTGAGAGAGGGTTTTTTTGTTTGTTTGTTTGTTTGTTTTCATTTTAAACAATATCAGTCCATTTTAGTCCAGGCTGGAGAAATTAGCCAATTAAATTCCCTAAGAAACTTGGTGGGTTGTCTATAAATGTGATTCCATTACACATCATTTACCAAAATCCACTCCTATAATTCCCTTAGAAATATGTATGCTTCTCTCCCTAGATAAACTCATTTTGGGCATGATATGCTGATGCATCACACAATGTTCTTAGGATTATGGAAGCTCTTTTTTCCTAGCTGAGATAATATTCTACACATTGTCTTAATTCACAAGCATTTTACTGCCACATCCTTGGTTTAACATTCAACTCCATGACATATTTTCCTTTGGGAATAGGTTTTTAAAATAAATTTATTTATTTGTGGCTGTGTTGGGTCTTCGTTGCTGCATGCGGGCTTTCTCTAGTTGCGGCGAGCGGGGGCTACTCTTTGTTGTGGTGTGCAGGCTTCTCACTGCGGAGGCTTCTCTTGTTGTGGAGCACTGGCTCTAGGTGTGTGGGCTTCAGTAGTTGTGGCACACAGGCTCAGTAGTTGTGGCTTGCAGGCTCTAGAGCACAGGCTCAGTAGTTGTGGCGCACGGGCTTAGTTGCTCCGTGGCATGTGGGATCTTCCTGGACCAGGGCTTGAACCCATGTCCCCTGCATTGGCAGGCGGATTCTTAACCACTGTACCACCAGGGAAGACCCTTTGGGAATATTTTGCCATCTAGAAATTTTGGAGATTATACTTTCGTATCAAACTCATCAAGTTTTCTTTGTTCTTTATTTCCTATAAGTTCTGCTTTATCTTTTCTAGTTTGTTTCTTTCTCATAGAAGCTTATCATTTGTAGCTCTTAAGAGCAAGCTGAATCTTCAGTATTTCATATAGCAATTTAAAAAATTCCAAGTGTTCGTTAGGCACATTTTTCCTATTTTCTAATTTAATTCAGGTGATAGTCTTCTGATTGTTTCACTACCACAAAACACCGGTAGCTGTATTTCAAGCCTCCTACAGCAAGTTCCTTGTCATTTTTCAGCCTTTGCGATCAGCTTGTTTTTCGTTTTTTCGGCATCTATCCATTGTCAGGTACCAAAGTCAATTCCATAGTATAGATTTTTTGACAGTGTCATATTTCAAGTACCAGTTTATGTATCAGTTATCTGTTTTATATAATAATGATGGATAACAAATCATCTCCAAACATAATGACTTTACAAAATGATTTAATATTGCCTATGTGTCTACAAGTTGACTCATTGTCCTGTTCTCTTTTGGGTTAACTTCTTCAATCCCAGTCAGATGAAGGTTGGTTCCTTTACTCTGTAGATTTTCCTGTTCTTTCCCATCCTCCCACCCCATTTTTGGAAGTTGTCTGATCATTGGCTTGTCTGTGACAGGCTTGATTGGATTAACCCATCTCTCGTCCATGTGTTTCTTTTATCTACATGTCTCTAAAATCCTTACAAAAGGATATCTCAGGCATATTCTCACAAGTACTGCAGAGAAGCAAGAGAAAAAAATAAAACACACACATACTTCATCAAGCCCCTGCCTCTGCTCAGTCTTTTTTTTTTTTTTTTTTAATTTCACAGAAACAAGTAGCATTGACGAGCACAAATTAGAGGGGTGAGAAAATACACTCCAACTATTTAGTTCAATGAATTTCAAAGGCCATAGATACAGTAAGAGGTGCACAGTTGAGGTCATCAGAACAATCATTTAACTATGCATATTCACCATGTGAAATATGTTTCTTTTTCTCTAGTAATGACTTTTTTTTTTTTGCTTTAAAGTTGAACTTATGATATTAGTCTAGATAGATCCACTTTCTTTTTGTTAGTACTTTCATGGTATTCCTTTTTCTCTTTTAACCTTTCTGAGTCCATATATTTAAGTTTTTTTTTGTTTTTTTGATTTTGTTTTTTGTTTTTTGGGTTTTATTTTTAGCGGCAAAGTGTTTTTATGGTTTTTTTGTTTTCCAGGCTGATGCTCTTAGTGCTTTATTTGGCATATTTAATTTATTTACACTTATTGGTATAACTGATACCACTCATTTTACTCTTTCTTTTCTCTTTGACTCATCTCTTCTATGTTCCTTTTATCTCATTGCCTTCATTTGATTAACTGAGTATATTTTAGTATTTCATTTTGCAATCTACTAGCTTACTATTTATTCATTCTTTTACTGTTCTTTCACCACCTACCATAAAGATTACAGCATAATTTTAATGTATTGAGTCTAAAGTAAATTACTATTTTTACCACTTCCCACAATGCCAATGGCACCTTCAAACCATTAAGCTCTATTTACTCCTTTCTCAACTTTTGCATTATCATGAATATGTCTATTGAGGTACATATTATTGGACTTTATAGGAACTTGCAGTTGTTGTTTAGCAGAGTCAGTTTCAATTTTATTCATGATTGCTACCATTTTCAGGGTTTTTCATTGCTTCTCACATTTCCATATTTCCATGTGGAATAATTTTCTTTCTGCCTGAAGCACATACTTTAGTTTTTAAATATATATTTGTTTCTCATTTACTTATTCCTTGAGTCTATGAGAATACCTTTGTTCTTCCTTCATTTTTAAAGACAATTTAAAAGTAGAGTGTGTCATTGCTTATTCTGAGTGAATCCTCCAACTATTTTCTTCCTACAATATACCTAATGTACTGGTTTTCAGGGCTGCCATAACAAAGTACTATAGACTGGGAGCTTAAGCAAAAGAAATTTATTTTCTCACAGTTGTGGAGACTAGAAGTCTAACATCAAGGTGTCAGCAGGTTTGGTTTCTTCTGAGGCCTGTCTCCTTGACTTGAAGGTGGCCATCTCCTTGCTGTGTCCTCACATGGCCTTTCCTCTGTGTCCACAGGCCCCTTGCATCTCCAGTTGTCGATTTCCTATTCCTGTAAAGACACCAGCCAGATTGGATTAGGGCCCATCCTAATGACCTTAATTTCAATTCTAACCTAATAAACCCTTTAAAGGCTCTCTCTCCAAATGTAGTCAAATTCTGAGCTATGGAGGTTAGGGCTCCAAACTTGAGACTTTTGTAGAAATACATGCCAGCCCCCAACACCTATATAACTGAATATTTCTGGAAATTCAGTGATAATTGGTTCATTTGAGATTTTATGTAGCATCCATTAATTCTATAATGAAAATAATAGTTTCTCAGAGCAACAGAATCAGATAAGACAGAAATTTAAAAATTGAAGTGTTTTCCTAAACTTGTAGGCAAAGGTATCATATTTCTGAACTTTTAAAAGGCATTTTCTTTTTCTCTCGGTTGACAGCTAAATGTAAATGCAGCATTAATTATAAGTATATCATTGCAGTATTTACTGGTGGAAGTTTTTTCCTGATGCCTTAGAGTAATAATTTTGTTTGTTTTTGTGGTCATATCTATTTGAGATGTTCATAAAAGTTATGGAAACTCTTGTCCCCAAAATAAACTGTATACCTACATGGAAAATTATGTATACAATATAAATACCTCACTACATTATACGTAGATAAAAAAACAGCCTGGATAAGAACTAAAATTTGGTGACCAATTATTCAGTAGCTCATTTCTCTGTAACACATTTCTTCCCAATTAAATAAACCACACAAGTATGTAAAAACTTACAGATACTTATATAACAATTAAAATTTTTTTTCCTGTTAGGGATAATCCCTGTATATTTATATGGTTACAGAAGCAATTATGTAAGTATTTAAGTAATGATTAATATGTAATTAATTAGTATTTTATTATCTCAAATATTTTCAACTTATGAAAAATAAATATTAGTAAATACCAAAATATTAGGACAGAGTTGATAGTTCTGTATGTGGAGAGTTTGAAAGTTTCCCACTCTGTCATAACAATGTGTAAAAAGCTGAAACAGCCTGAAAAATCAACAACTCTTCCTGGATCCATAAGAGAGGAGGACACAGGGCAAAACACTGCCACCAATATCGTAGACAGAGAAAAACACAGTGGGTCACAGCTTACTGGAACAGAGACTTGGAGGCAGAAACTGCCACGGGAGCTAGTGCAGGGGTAGTAAACCTGAACTGCAATTGATGAAATGCTGAAGGCACAATGTGGACGCGTCTCAGATTTTAAAACTCCAGGGGGACCTAGTCATGGCAGGTGCATAATATTTAGAGATTTACCACCCAGAGCTTGACCAGATTCCCACAGTAAATATCTGGGAAAAAAATACTCTCAGGCTTCTGGCAGGGGAAGGGGAAAAAGAACCATTTTAAGATATTTCAGAGCACTCTGTTCTTAATAAAGCCTGCTATCAGGGGAAACTAGTTAATCAGAGGCCAACCTGCTGGGGTATTATCGGAGTCTGACTAACCTGGTGAAAGGAAATGAACGACTTCAGCTGGGTCTAGTCTTCTATGTGGAAGAAGGGAAATGCCCAACTCTAGACCACTCTAGCCATCCTGTCACACCTAAGAGAGGAGAAAAGGACTGAGAAACACTTAAGAATTTCACAGGCAAGGGACACAGGCTCACTAAAAGGTTGAGACCTAATTATAGGACTGTAGTACTTTTCCCTCTCCCCACACCTCATCACCACATTACTAAAGGCCTACTTTCAGTGGTGTCTTTTACCTAGTACACACTGTCCACCTATCACACAAAAATGACAAGACACACCAAACGGCAACAAAAGCAATTTGAAAAGACAGAGAAAGCATCAGACCCTGACCTGGCATGGATGTTGGAACTACCAGACTAGAAATTTAAACCAACTATGATTAATATGCTAAGGGCTCTAATGGAAAAGTAGACAGTGTTTAAGAACAGATGGGCAGGGTAAGCAGAGAGGTAGAAATTCTAAGGACCAAAAAAAAGTACTGGGTATAAAAACACTATAACATAAATGAGGAATGCTTTTGATGGACTGATGAGTAGAACACACAGAGCAGAGAAGAGAATGTCTGAATTAGAAAATACATCAATAGAATCCTCAAACCAAAAAGCAAAGAGAAAAATGACTAGGAGAAATATCAGAATGGAATATCCAAGGAATGTGGGACAGCTACAGAAGGTGTAACATAAATTTAATAAGAATACCAGAAGAAGAAGAGAGAAAGGAAAAGAAGACATATTTGAAACAGTAATGACTGATACTTTCCCCAAATGTCAAACACGAAAACCAAAGATCCAGGAAGATCAGAGAATACCAGGCAAGATAGATGCCACAAAAAAACCTAAAAACAAAAAACAAACTAAGGTATATCTTTTTCTATTTACAGAAAATCAAAGATTAAAAAAAAAATTCCTTAAAATAACCAGGGTGGGGGCTTACATACAGAGGAACAAAGATAAGAATTATACCTAACTTTTCTTCAGAAACCATTCAAGAAAGAAGAGAGTAGAATGAAAATATTAAAATGTTGAGGAAAAAACCTCACTACCTAGAATTATGTACCTTGCAAAATTATTCTTCAAAAGTGAAGAGAATATAAGGGGTATCTCAGACAAACAAAAATGGAGAAAATTTGTCGTTAACTGACCTGCCTTACAAAAAAAAATGTTTTAAAAAAGGTTCTTTACAGAGCAGACCTTGGATCTACATAAAGAAAGCAAGCATTGAAGAAGGAATAAGTGAAAGTAAAATAAAAATTTTTACTTTTCTTATTCTTAATCGACCTAACACATAAGAATTTGTTCAAAATAATAACAATGTATTTGATTTTGTATATTTATGTATATATCCTATGCATGTATGCATACATATGTGTGTGTGTATATATATATATATATATATATATATATATATATATATATATGCTTATGTATACTTATATATAAGCGAAGTGAATGACAACAATGATAAAAGAGATGGATGGGAGGAGGTATAGGAGTACTGTGTTTTTAAGGAACTGATACTACCCATGAAGTGGTATAATGGTATTTGAAAGAGAACTTTGGTTAGCTGTAAAAACATATTGTAAAATCCAAGGCAACCACTAAAAAGAGTACAATTAACATGCTAAGGAAGGAGAAAAATGGAATCATATAAATGTTTAAAAGCATACAAGACAGAAAAACAGTGGGAGACAAGAATAGGAATAAAGAACAAGCCCAATGAGTGAAAACAGTTAAAAAAAAATAGTAGATGTTAACCCAACTATACCAATAATCATTTTGAATATCAATGGTCTAAATGCACCAATTAAAAGTCCGATTGTCAGAGTGGATCAAAAAACATGAGCCAAGTCTACGTTGTCTCTAAGAAACCTGCTTTAGATATATAGACACATGTGACTAAAAGTAAATGGATGGAGAATAATATTCCATGCTTACACTAATCAGAAAAAGCAAGAATAGCTATATTAATTTCCGACAGAGCAGACTTCAAAATAAAGGATAAAGAGAGCATATTACACAATGAAAAAAAGGTCAGTTCTCCAAGAAAACACAGCAATTCCTAACGTGTATGTGCCTAATGACAGAGCCTCAAACTACATGAGGCAAAAACTGATAGAAGTGCAAGGAGAAAAAGGTTAATCTACTATTAGAGTTGAAGACTTTGACACCCCTCTCTCAGAAATGGACAGATCCAGAAGGTAGAAAATCAGTGAAGGCATAGTTGAACTCAACACCACCATCAACCAACTGGATATAAATGGCATCTATATGCTACTTCATCCAACATAAGGATACACATTGTTTTGAAGCTCACATGGAATATTCACTAAGATAGACCACATTCTGGGCCATAAAACACACCTTCACAAGTTTAAAAGAATAAAAATCATAAAATGTCTTCTCTAAGATCTCAGTGGACTTAAGCTCGAAATCAATAACAAACATAACTGGAAAATTCCAACATGTGATGATTAAACAACACACTTCTAAATTATGCATGGGTCAAAGAAGAAATCACAAGAGAAATATGAAAATATTTTGAACTAAATGAAAACACAATTTATCTAAATTTGATGGATGCAGTGAAAGCAGGGCTTAGTGAGGAGGGACGGGTGACTAGATAGAGCACAAAGGATTTCTAAGGCAGTGAAACTTGTATAGAATACTCTAATGGTGGATCCATGTCCAAACACATTGTCCAAACCTAAGAGAAGCTTCAGTTATTTGGGGTGATTTCTGGTTCCATACAAATTTTAGGATTATTACCTCCAGTTCTGCAAAAAATGCCCTTGATATTTTGATAGGAATTGCACTGAATCTAGATTGTTCTGGGTAGTATGGACATTTTAACAATATTATTTCTTCCAATCCATGAGCATGGTGTATCTTTCCATTTCTTTGGGTCATGTTCAATGTCTTCCATCAATGTCTTATACATTGATGTATAGGTACAAGTCTTTTACCTCCTTGGTTAAATTTATACCTAGGTACTTTATTCTTGTGGATGTAGATGGGATTGTTTCCTTAATATCTTTTATAGTTCATTATTAATGTATAGAAATGCAACAGATTTCTGAACATTGATTTTGTATCCTGCAGCTTTACTTAATTTATTTATCAGTTCTAAGGGTTTTTGGTGGAGTCTTTAGGATTTTCTATATGTAATATCATGTCATCTGTTAATAGTTGGCAGTTTGACTTCTTCCTTTCCAATGTGGATGCCTTTTATCTCTCTTTCTTGCCTGATTGCTGTGGCTAAGATTTCCAATACTATGTTTAATAAAAGTGTTGAGGGGCTTCCCTGGTGGCGCAGTGGTTGAGAATCTGCCTGCTAATGCAGGGGACACGGGTTCGAGCTCTGGTCTGGGAAGATCCACATGCCACGGAGCAACTAGGCCCGTGAGCCACAACTACTGAGCCTGCACATCTGGAGCCTGTGCTCCGCAACAAGAGAGGCCACGATAGTGAGAGGCCCGTGCACCACAATGAATAGTGGCCCCCGCTTGCCGCATCTAGAGGAAGCCCTCGCACAGAAACAAAGACCCAACACAGCCAAAAATAAATAAATAAATAATAATTAAAGGTGCTAATAATTAAAAAAAAAAAAGTGTTGATAGTAGGCATCCTTGTCTTTATTTCTGATCTTAGGGGAAAAGATTACAGCTTTTCACCATAGAGTATTATGTTTGCTGCCAGTTTGTCATATATGACCTTTATTATGTTAAGGTATGTTTCCTCTATACCAACTTTGTTGAGAACTTTTGTCAGAAATTGATGTTGAATTTTGTCTAATGCTATTTCTGCACTTATTGAGATAATGTGATTTTTAACCTTCATTTTGTTAATGTGCTGTATTCACATGGATTGATTTATGGATATTGAAACATCCTTGTATTCTTGAAATAAATCCCACTTGATTATGGTATATGATCCTTTTAATGTAATGTTGAATTTGGTTTTCTAATATTTTGTTGAGGATTTTTGGTTTTCTAATATTTTGTTGAGGATTTTGTTCATTGGAGTTAGCGGCCCGTAATTTTCTTTTTTTGTGATATCTTTGTCCGATTTGGTTTCAGGGTAATGCTGGTTTTGTAGAACAAGTTTGGGAGTGTTTCTTCCTCTTATTTGAAATTGACTGAGAATAGGTGTAACTGTTTGAATATTTAATTACCCTGTGAAGCTGTCTTGTCCTGTTTGGAGTTTTTGATTACTGAATCAATTTCATTACTAGTGATCAGTTTGTTCATGTTTTCTGCTTCTTCCTGATTCAGTCTTAGAAGATTGTATGTTACTAGGAATTCACCTGTATCTTCTAGGTTGTCCACTTTGTTGGCATAAAATTGTGTGTAGTGATCTTTTCAAAGAACCAACCCTTACTTTTCTTGATCTTTTTAACCTTTAATTTTTTTAGTCTCTATTTCATTTATTTCCATTCTGATCTTTATTATTTCCTTTCTCTACTAACTTTGGGCTTGCTTTGTTTTCCTTTTTTTCCTTTCTTTACGTGTAAGATTAGGTAAGATAGATCTTTAGACATTCGCTGACAAAACTTCTTTGCAATTGGAATTATACCTTAACATTTTTAAGGTATATCCCAAATAAATATACATATTTGCATAACAGTACTTTAGTAATTTAGTAAGTAATTTAGTATGTGTTTTTATACCTGAAGTCTTCTAAATACCTTAATTTTCTATATAATAATAAATAATATGATATACTATAATAATTATCTGTAAAATATTTAAAACTATTTTATTGTAGTGATCACTGTAGTTAATGTTTAAACTTTTGCTTCAGATGTCAAGTTTATCATTTTGCTCAATGATTTTACTTTCTATTGTGAGTCTGCAAATGTTATGAAATCAGAACAAATTGAGGCTATGTCACCATGTTTTTTATTAAGAAGCCGCAGTTACTGTGTGTGTGTGTGTGTGTGTGTGTGTGTGTATGCACGTCCGCAGGGGTGAATTGCCTTTTCTAGAAACAGTATAATGCGTATTCTTTAATTCAGTCTAACAACCTGTAGTCTTCCTATGTAAATAATACTGCATTGATGGCGTTCTAAAGAAAGGCTAAGGAAGTACAATAGCAATACAAAGCAGGTTATGTTTAAGTGTCAAATGAAAAAGATACACAGCATCTTTAGGAAACTAACTACCCTCAGGCCAGGAGCACAGAGAGGGGTGTATTTCAGAGAGGTAGTCCTGAAATAGCCTTTCAGGTTTAAGGTTAAGATTAAAACACAGTATGTCTCTCAACATTTTAAAATTTGCTTTGCATAAACTGCTAAATGTTCACAAGGGGCATTTTATCCTTTAACCATAAATCTATGCCAAGGAGAGTTCATAAAACTGCTATGGCAAGTTCCTACTTGTCACCACAGTGCATTCTTAGAAACCTGAGTAAAGCAGATTGTTCCAAAGGTTTTATGTTTCTTCACAGGAACAATGTTGTAATTTGACATTATATGGTAGCAAATAAATCATAGACATGACTGAAAATATGTCATAAAGTAAGACATACAACTATAAATTTGTGCAATTTTAAATGATAAAATTATGCTCCGTGTTCTACATGATGGGCATAAATGTACCATACACTGATAATTCACAGGCCCCAGTGAATCATAAAAACAGAATATATAAGATACAATTCTACCGTATTGTAAATTTGAACTAGCTACAAGGTTTAGATAATTTTCCTCTGCTGCTTTGTACCTGAAAGATTGCAGGGACTTGGTCCCTTTTTTCCGTCCTCTTTGCACCTCCCCCCATTCTATCACTGTGCCCCCATGTGACTGAAACAGTAAACGTGAATTGCAAGCTAAGTCCAATCTGTCTGCCTTAAAGGATCATTAAGTGGAGAAACTCAGATACATCTTAGTCCAAAATGTGGCAAATGTGAGATGGCCATTTGGAAATCCTGTTCCCACATGGAAGAGGGTATCCATGTGCTAGAGCACATGTACATTTGCATCCAGTTTGTTTGTTTACCTTTTGAAAGGTAATGGTGTGAAGAAAGGAAGGAAATTTCTCTTTGAATGATTAAAAAATGTGGAAGTGTCTCCAGATTGCTTTCCCACTTGTGTTCTCCAGAGTTACCCTTGCCCGATGCTAGGCAGGAAGAGGCAAGCTAAGGAACTGTTGATTTAAAATAAATATATGATGGATAAGGGGAATCCCACTAGTAGTTTAGAGGTCTGCGAGTACACTTACTCAGAGCTATCAAAATCAAAGTAGACTTGGGCAGAGACTTCAGTACCTGTGGTGTTTCAGTACAGAGATAGGACTAATCAGGGTGCTGGCCAAATGAATGAATGACCCACAGGGTTAGAGAACTGAGAGAGCCTGTGGAGGCTCACCTCTTTCTCTGCAGAGGGGACACTTCTGGGCTTCCCTTTTTGTTCCAGCCTCGGCTGCCACTGGGGTCTTTCTGCCTAACTGAGCCTTCCTAAACAGGAGTGAACTGGGACGGAGCCTGTTTACACGGAAGTATTCAGATGCTGAATGATGGTTGTCAAAAGAACTTCAAAGACAAAATAATACAATACAATTGAGAATGTGTTGTCTTGGTCTCACACAAAAGTACTAGAGCGCTTACTCTGCCTAAAGAAGGCTTGAAAGTCTCCATTTTCCTTGACCTAGAATTAGTGACCTCGTTTTCAAAAGCAAGGCAAGCCAAGAAATTTGATAATGCTTGTTTGTCCCAAGGGATGAGGTGGTATGGGTTAGAAGAGGGCAGGATACCCTGTTCCAGAAGAAGATGGGAATTTGTAGAGGAGATTAAAGTGTGAAGTATGTTACTAGCGACAGGAAACTGCCTTACTCCAGTGAAATACTTCAGAAGCGGCTGGGCCTATGAGTATCCAACGTATTAGTGTTTCATTGCTAAATAATTCGATTTGTGTTCCAAGATGATTTTCCCTGCTCTGTTCACTCTCAAAGACTCTTCTTTTAAGGGCGAGGTAGTCAGAGGTTTTTTAGATCCTGAAATTTTTAAAAGATGTTCATTCTGAGGAAAGTTTCATGTCTTTGAAAGATAACTTAAAATAGCTTCGTATTATGTCTCCAATGGCTTATTAATTTAACTGAAATATTTATGTGTAAGATCATGCTGAATTCCTTAAACAGAATAAAGGAAACAACTTGTATACCAAGATATTCTAGGTCCTGTAGAATCTAGGTAAGCGTGGAAACTAATCCTAGGATTCTCAGGTATCTGTGATTACTGTGTATATGGTACTCAATGTATTCACTCCAGGAACCAGGTATATTTTAAAGATCCCTTCAATTTCTTTTCAATGTTGACCAGTATGATCTTCTTTCTGGTTTGTCAGCTGTTTCTATCTCTAGTGCATTCAAACTAAGCATGTATATTCTTCAGTATTTTCTGACATTCATCTCTTCAGTCTCTTACCTCTTTAATTTCAAGTAACCGAGGTATCAAATTTCACCAATTCCCAAATTAAACCCAAACACACACACACACACACACACACACACATAGAAGTTAAAAAATAATGTTAAGTACTCTTACCTTTTCCTAGACCCTGGCTTCTGAGCTTGTTACAAACCACAAAGGACAGGTGTGCATGCACTGTCTCTGCTCTCATTTCTCTACAGAGTGGAACTTCATCCCTCTGTAAACTGGCCTTCTGTTGAAATTGCTTTCTCTAATGATGTTGTTTTTTTTTTTTAAAAAAACATCTTTATTGAAGTATGATTGCTTTACAATGGTGTGTTAGTTTCTGCTTTATAACAAAGTGAATCAGTTATACATATACATATGTTCCCATATCTCTTCCCTCTTGCATCTCCCTCCCTCCCACCCTCCCCATCCCACCCCTCTAGGTGGTCACAAAGCACCGAGCTGATCTCCCTGTGCTATGCGGCTGCTTCCCACTAGCTATCTATTGTACATTTGGTAGTGTATATATGTCCATGACACTCTCTCACCCTGTCACATCTCACCCTTCCCCCTCCCCATATCCTCAAGTCCATTCTCTAGTAGGTCTGTGTCTTTATTCCCGTCTTCCCACTGGGTTCTTCATGGCCTTTTTTTTTTTTTCCTTAGATCCCATATATATGTGTTAGCATACTGTATTTGTTTTTCTCTTTCTGACTTACTTCACTCTGTATGAGAGACTCTAACTCCATCCACCTCATTACAAATACCTCCATTTCATTTCTTTTTATGGCTGAGTAATATTCCATTGTATATATGTGCCACATCTTCTTTATCCATTCATCCGATGATGGACACTTAGGTTGCTTCCATGTCCTGGCTATTGTAAATAGAGCTGCAATGAACATTTTGGTACATGACTCTTTTTGAACTATGGTTTTCTCAGGGTATATGCCCAGTAGTGGGATTGCTGGGTCGTATGGTAGTTCTATTTGTAGTTTTTTAAGGAACCTCCATACTGTTCTCCATAGTGGCTGTATCAATTTACATTCCCACCAACAGTGCAAGAGGGTTCCCTTTCCTCCACACCCTCTCCAGCATTTATTGTTTCTAGATTTTTTGATGATGGCCAATCTGACCGGTGTGAGATGATATCTCATTGTAGTTTTGATTTGCATTTCTCTAATGATTAATGATGTTGAGCATTCTTTCATGTGTCTGTTGGCAATCTGTATATCTTCTTTGGAGAAATGTCTATTTAGGTCTTCTGCCCATTTTTGGATTGGGTTGTTCGTTTTTTTGTTATTGAGCTGCATGAGCTGCTTGTAAATCTTGGAGATTAATCCTTTGTCAGTTGCTTCATTTGCAAATATTTTCTCCCATTCTGAGGGTTGTCTTTTGGTCTTGTTTATGGTTTCCTTTGCTGTGCAAAAGCTTTTAAGTTTCATTAGGTCCCATTTGTTTATTTTTGTTTTTATTTCCATTTCTCTAGGAGCTGGGTCAATAAGAATCTTGCTGTGATTTATGTCATACAGTGTTCTGCCTATGTTTTCCTCTAAGAGTTTGATAGTGTCTGGCCTTACACTTAGGTCTTTAATCCATTTTGAGTTTATTTTTGTGTATGGTGTCAGGGAGTGTTCTAATTTCATACTTTTACATGTACCTGTCCAATTTTCCCAGCACCACTTATTGAAGAGGCTGTCTTTTCTCCACTGTATATGCTTGCCTCCTTTATCAAAGAAAAGGTGACCATATGTGCGTGGGTTTATCTCTGGGCTTTCTATCCTGTTCCATTGATCTATATTTCTGTTTTTGTGCCAGTACCAAACTGTCTTGATTACTGTAGCTTTGTAATATAGTCTGAAGTCAGGGAGCCTGATTCCTCCAGCTCCATTTTTCGTTCTCAAGATTGCTTTGGCTATTCGGGGTCTTTTGTGTTTCCATACAAATTGTGAAATTTTTTGTTCTAGTTCTGTGAAAAATGCCAGTGGTAGTTTGATAGGGATTGCATTGAATCTGTAGATTGCTTTGGGTAGCAGAGTCATTTTCACAATGTTGATTCTTCCAATCCAAGAACATGGTATATCTCTCCATCTATTTGTATCATCTTTAATTTCTTTCATCAGTGTCTTATAATTTTCTGCATACAGGTCTTTTGTCTCCTTAGGTAGGTTTATTCCTAGATATTTTATTCTTTTTGTTGCAATGGTAAACGGGAGTGTTTTCCTAATTTCACTTTCAGATTTTTCATCATTAGTATATAGGAATGCAAGAGATTTCTGTGCATTAATTTTGTATCCTGCTACTTTACCAAATTCATTGATTAGCTCTAGTAGTTTTCTGGTAGCATCTTTAGGATTCTCTATGTATAGTATCATGTCATCTGCAAACAGTGACAGCTTTACTTCTTCTTTTCCGATTTGGATTCCTTTTATTTCTTTTTCTTCTCTGATTGCTGTGGATAACACTTCCAAAACTATGTTGAATAATAGTGGTGAGAGTGGGCAACCTTGTCTTGTTCCTGGTCTTAGTGGAAATGGTTTCAGTTTTTCACCATTGAGGACAATATTGGCTGTGGGTTTGTCATATATGGCCTTTATTATGTTGAGGAAAGTTCCCTCTATGCCTACTTTCTGCAGGGCTTTTATCATAAATGGGTGTTGAATTTTGTTGAAAGCTTTCTCTGCATCTATTGAGATGATCATATGGTTTTTCTCCTTCAATTTGTTAATATGGTGTATCACGTTGATTGACTTGCGTATATTGAAGAATCCTTGCATTCCTGGGATAAACCCCACTTGATCATGGTGTATAATCCTTTTAATGTGCTGTTGGATTCTGTTTGCTAGTATTTTGTTGAGGATTTTTGCATCTATGTTCATCAGTGATATTGGCCTGTAGTTTTCTTTCTTTGTGACATCTTTGTCTGGTTTTGGTATCAGGGTGATGGTGGCCTCGTAGAATGAGTTTGGGAGTGTTCCTCCCTCTGCAATATTTTGGAAGAGTTTGAGAAGGATAGGTGTTAGCTCTTCTCTAAATGTTTGATAGAATTCGCCTGTGAAGCCATCTGGTCCTGGGCTTTTGTGTGTTGGAAGATTTTTAATCACAGTTTCAATTTCAGTGCTTGTGATTGGTCTGTTCATATTTTCTATTTCTTCCTGGTTCAGTCTCGGCAGGTTGTGCATTTCTAAGAATCTGTCCATTTCTTCCAGGTTGTCCATTTTATTGGCATAGAGTTGCTTGTAGTAATCTCTCATGATCGTTTGTATTTCTGCAGTGTCAGTGGTTACTTCTCCTTTTTCATTTCTAATTCTATTGACTTGAGTCTTCTCCCTTTTTCTCTTAATGAGTCTGGCTAATGGTTTATCAATTTTGTTTATCTTCTCAAAGAACCAGCTTTTAGTTTCATTGATTTTTGCTATTGTTTCCTTCATTTCTTTTTCATTTCTTTCTGACCTGATCTTTATGATTTCTTTCCTTCTGCTAGCCTTGGGGTTTTTTTGTTCTTCTTTCTCTAATTGCTTCAGGTGCAAGGTTAGGTTGTTTATTCAAGATGTTTCCTGTTTCTTGAGGTAGGCTTGTATTGCTATAAACTTCCCTCTTAGCAATGCTTTTGCTGCGTCCCTTAGGTTTTGGGTCGTCCTGTCTCCATTGTCATTTGTTTCTAGGTATTTTTTGATTTCCCCTTTGATTTCTTCAGTGATCACTTCGTTATTAAGTAGTGTATTGTGTAGCCTCCATGTGTTTGTATTTTTTACAGATCTTTTCCTGTAATTGATATCTAGTCTCATAGCGTTGTGGTCGGAAAAGATACTTGATACGATTTCAATTTTCTTAAATTTACCAAGGCTTGATTTGTGACCCAAGATATGATCTATCCTGGAGAATGTTCCATGAGCACTTGAGAAAAATGTGTATTCTGTTGTTTTTGGGTGGAATGTCCTATAAATATCAATTAAGTCCATCTTGTTTAATGTATCATTTAAAGCTTGTGTTTCCTTATTTATTTTCATTTTGGATGATCTGTCCATTGGTGAAAGTGGGGTGTTAAAGTCCCCTACTATGATTGTGTTGCTGTCGATTTCCCCTTTTATGGCTGTTAGTATTTGCCTTATGTATTGAGGTGCTCCTATGTTGGGTGCATAAATATTTACAATTGTTATACCTTCCTCTTGGATCGATCCCTTGATCATTATATAGTGTCCTTCTTTGTCTCTTGTAATAGTCTTTATTTTAAAGTCTGTTTTGTCTGATATGAGAATTGCTACTCCAGCTTTCTTTTGATTTCCATTTGCATGGAATATCTTTTTCCATCCCCTCACTTTCAGTCTGTATGTGTCTCTAGGTCTGAAGTGGGTCTCTTGTAGACATCATATATATGGGTCTTGTTTTTGTATCCATTCAGCCAGTCTGTGTCTTTTGGTGGGAGCATTTAATCCATTTACATTTAAGGTAATTATCGATATGTATGTTCCTATTCCCATTTTCTTAAATGTTTTGGGTTTGTTATTGTAGGTGTTTTCCTTCTCTTGTGTTTCTTGCCTAGAGAAGTTCCTTTAGCATTTGTTGTAAAGCTGGTTTGGTGGTGCTGAACTCTCTCAGCTTTTGCTTGTCTGTAAAGGTTTTAATTTCTCCATCAAATCTGAATGAGATCCTTGCTGGGTAGATTAATCTTGGTTGTAGGTTTTTCTCCTTCATCACTTTAAGTATATCCTGCCACTCCCTTCTGGCTTGCAGAGTTTCTGCTGAAAGATCAGATGTTAACCTTATGGGGATTCCCTTGTGTGTTATCTGTTGTTTTTCCCTTGCTGCTTTTAATATGTTTTCTTTATATTTAATTTTTGACAGTTTGATTAATATGTGTCTTGGCGTGTTTCTCCTTGGATTTATCCTGTATGGGACTCTCTGTGCTTCCAGGACTTAACTATTTCCTTTCCCATATTAGGGAAGTTTTCAACTATAATCTCTTCAAATATTTTCTCAGTCCCTTTCTTTTTCTCTTCTTCTTCTGGGACCCCTATAATTCGAATGTTGGTGTGTTTAATGTTGTCCCAGAGGTCTCTGAGACTGTCCTCAGTTCTTTTCATTCTTTTTTCTTTATCCTGCTCTGCAGTAGTTATTTCCACCGTTTTATTTTCCAGGTCACTTATACGTTCTTCTGCCTCAGTTATTCTGCTATTGATCCCGTCTAGAGTATTTTTAATTTCATTTATTGTGTTTTTCATCGTTGCTTGGTTCCTCTTTAGTTCTTCTACGTCCTTGTTAAATGTTTCTTGCATTTTGTCTATTCTATTTCCAAGATTTTGGATCATCCTTACTATCATTACTCTGAATTCTTTTTCAGGTAGACTACCTATTTCCTCTTCATTTGTTACGTCTGGTGTGTTTTGACCCTGCTCCTTCATCTGCTGTGTGTTTTTCTGTCATCTCATTTTGCTTATCTTACTGTGTTTGGGGTCTCCTTTTCACAGGCTGCAGGTTCGTAGTTCCCGTTGTTTTTGGTATCTGTCTCCAGTGGCTAAGGTTGGTTCAGTGGGTTGTGTAGGCTTCCTGGTGGAGGGAACTAGTGCCTGTGTTCTGGTGGATGAGGCTGGATCTTGTCTTTCTGGTGGGCACGTCCACATCTGGTGGTGTATTTTGGGGTGTCTGTGGCCTTATTATGATTTTAGGCAGCCTCTCTGCTAATGGATGGGGCTGTGCTCCTGTCTTGCTAGTTGTTTGGCATAGGGTGTCCAGCACTGTAGCTTGCTGGTCGTTGAGTGAAGCTGGGTCTTGATGTTGAGATGGAGATCTGTGAGAGATTTTCGCCGTTTGGTATTACGTGGAGCTGGGAGGTCTCTTGTGGACCAGTGTCCTGAAGTTGGCTCTCCCACCTCAGAGGCACAGCCCTGATGCCTGGCTGGAGCACCAAGAGCCTTTCATCCACACGGCTCAGAGTAAAAGGGAGAAAAAATAGAAAGAAAGAAAGAAAGAGGATAAAATATAGTGAAGTAAAATAAAGCTATTATAAAGCAAAGCTATACAGACAAAATCTCACCCAGAAGCATATACATATACACTCAGAAAAAAAGGAAAAGGGGAAAAATTAATATATCCTGCTCCCAAAGTCCACCTCCTGAATTTGGGATAATTCGTTGTCTATTCAGGTATTCAGCAGATGCAGGCACATCAAGTTGTTTGTGGAGCTTTAATCCGCTGCTTCTGAGGCTGCTGGGAGAGATTTCCCTTTCTCTTCTTTGTTCGCACAGCTCCCAGGGTTCAGCTTTGGATTTGGACCCGCCTCTGCGTGTAGGTCGCCTGAGGGCGTCTGTTCTTCGCTCACACCGGACGGGGTTAAAGGAGCAGCTGATTCGGGGGCTCTGGCTCAGTCAGGCCGGGGGGAGGGAGCGGTACGGAGGAGGCGGGGCGAGCCTGCGGCGGCAGAGGCGTCGTGACGTTGCAGCAGCCCGAGGCGCGCCGTGCGTTCTCCCAGGGAAGTTGTACCCGGATCACGGGAGCCTGGCCGCGGCGGGCTGCACCGGCTCCCGGGAGGGGCGGTGTGGAGAGTGACCTGTGCTCGCACACAGGCTTCTTGGTGGCAGCAGCAGCAGCCTTAGCGTCTCATGCCCGTCTCTGGGGTCCGCGCTGATCGCCGCGGCTCGCGCCCGTCTCTGGAGCTCGTTTAGGCGGCGCTCTGAATCCCCTCTCCTCGCGCGCTGCGAAGCAAAGAGGCACGAAAAAGTCTCTTGCCTCTTCGGCAGCTGCAGACTTTTTCCCGGACTCCCTGCCGGCTAGCTGTGGTGCACTAGCCCCTTCAGGCTGTGTTCACGCCGCCAACCCCAGTCCTCTCCCTGCGATAGGACCGAAGCCCGAGCCTCAGCTCCCAGCCCCGCCCGCCCCGGCGGCTGAGCAGACAAGCCTCTCGGGCTGGTGAGTGCTGCTCAGCGCCGAGCCTCTGTGCGGGAATCTCTCCGCTTTGCCCTCCGCACCCCTGTGGCTGCGCTCTCCTCCGTGGCTCCGAAGCTTCCCCCCTCTGCCACCCGCAGTCTCCGCCCACGAAGGGGCTCCTAGTGTGTGGACACCGTTCCTCCTTCACGGCTCCCTCCCACTGGTGCAGGTCCCGTCCCTATTCTTTTGTCTCTGTTATTTCTTTTTTCTTTTGCCCTACCCAGGTACGTGGGGATTTTCTTGCCTTTTGGGAGGTCTGACGTCTTCTGCCAGCGTTCAGTGGGTGTTCTGTAGGAGCAGCTCCACGTGTAGATGTATTTCTAATGTATCTGTGGGAGGGAAGGTGATCTCCGTGTCTTACTCTTCCGCCATCTTCTTCTCCACCCCGCCTCTTTCTTTTTCGATGTTGTTTTTAATCTTGTAGTTGACAAGGTCCATCACCCTTTCAAATCCCTTCTTCTCTTTTTCTTCTCCAGAGCATTTGACGCTGCCCACACTTCTCTGAAATTCTGTAATCTTCTCTCACAACATGCTTTCTTACTTCTCCTTCTTCCCATGCTGTCTTGTCAACTTTTTCTTACTCTACAACATGGATGTTGCCCGAATACTCTGCACTTGTTTCTTTCTCCTTTTCAACACCGTCACCCTTAGTGATCTTATGTACACACAACTGTTTTTGGTTTCTTCACAGAGATGAGTCCCAAATGTGCATCCTTGGGCTGATTTCTCTGACTCATCTTCCCTAATGCCTGCTGGGAATTTCTATCTAGTTATCTTCCCAAAAGCTTTCTGCCAGAGATACACTTGCTTTCTTCCTGCTCTATCAGTCTAAATCCTACCTGTTTTCTAAAACTCAGTTGAGATATCAACCCCGCTGTGAAATTCTCCAGTTTAAATAAACTCTCCTTCATTTGTTCTACTTTGTACTTATTTCTAGAACATATCACATTTATTCTTACACTTACTTAGTAAATGAGTTTATCATTATAACAGTATTTTTAAATTTACTGAAGGAAAAAAATTCCAAAACAGTATTCAGTTAGAAACTGTTTTAGTGGAGGGAGGGGCAAGATGGCGGAAGAGTAAGACGCGGAGATCACCTTCCTCCCCACAGATACATGAGAAATACATCTACACGTGGAACTGCTCCTACAGAACACCCACTGAACGCTGGCAGAAGACGTCAGACCTCCCAAAAGGCAAGAAAATCCCCACGTACCCGGGTAGGGCAAAAGAAAAAAGAAATAACAGAGACAAAAGAATAGGGATGGGACCTGCACCAGTGGGAGGGAGCTGTGAAGGAGGAAAGGTTTCCACACACTAGGAAGCCCCTTCGTGGGCAGAGACTGCGGGTAGCAGAGGGGGGAAGCTTCGGAGCCACGGAGGAGAGCGCAGCCACAGTGGTGCGGAGGGCAAAGCGGAGATTCCCGCACAGAGGAGCGGTGCCGACCAGCACTCACCAGCCCGAGAGGCTTGTCTGCTCACCCGCCGGGGCGGGCGGGGCCTGGGAGCTGGGGCTCGGGCTTCGGTGCTGGCCGGGAGGGAGTCCGGGAAAAAGACTGCAGCTGCCAAAGAGGCAAGAGAATTTGTCTTGCCTCTTTGTTTCGCGGCGCGCAAGGAGAGGGGATTCAGAGCGCCGCCTAAACGAGCTCCAGAGACGGGCGCGAGCCGCGGCTATCAGCGCGGATCCCACAGCAACAGGGACGCAGAGGGAAAAACGGAGAGATTCCCGCACAGAGGCTCGGCGCCGAGCAGCACTCACCAGCCCGAGAGGCTTGTCTGCTGCCCCGCCGGGGCGGGCGGGGGCTGGGAGCTGAGGCGCGGGCTTCGGTCGGATCCCAGGGAGAGGACTGGGGTTGGCTGCGTGAACACAGCCTGAAGGGTCTAGCGCACCACAACTAGCCGGGAGGGTGCACGAGAAAAAGTCTGCAGCTGCCGAAGAGGCAGGAGACTTTTTCTTGCCTCTTTGTTTCGCGGTGTGCAAGGAGAGGGGATTCAGAGCGCCACTTAAACGAACTCCAGAGACGGGCGCGAGCCGCGGCTATCAGCGCGGACCCCAGAGACGGGCATGAGACGCTAAGGCTGCTGCTGCCGCCACCAAACAGCCTGTGGGCGAGCACAGGTCACTCTCCACACCGCCCCTCCCGGGAGCCTGTGCAGCCCGCCACGGCCAGGCTCCCGTGATCCGGGGACAACTTCCCCGGGAGAGCGCACGGCGCGCCTCAGGCTGCTGCAAAGTCACG
Organism: Eubalaena glacialis; assembly: GCF_028564815.1. NCBI lineage: Eukaryota > Metazoa > Chordata > Mammalia > Artiodactyla > Balaenidae > Eubalaena > Eubalaena glacialis. Next base: position 4,368,097 of record NC_083735.1, on the reverse strand, counting down.
CCGGCTTCTGCCGCCGCAGGCTCGCCCCGCCTCCTCCGTACCGCTCCCTCCCCCCGGCCTGACTGAGCCAGAGCCCCCGAATCAGCTGCTCCTTTAACCCCGTTCTGTCTGGGCGGGGAACAGACGCCCTCAGGGGACCTACATGCAGAGGCGGGTCCAAATCCAAAGCTGAACCCCGGGAGCTGTATGAGCAAAGAAGAGAAAGGGAAATCTCTCCCAGCAGCCTCAGAAGCAGCGGATTAAAGCTCCACAAACAACTTGATGTGCCTGCATCTGTTGAATACCTGAATAGACAACGAATCATCCCAAATTTAGGAGATGGACTTTGGGAGCAGGATATATTAACTTTTCCCCTTTTCCTTTTTTTTGTGAGTGTAGATGTGTATGCTTCTGGGTGAGATTTTGTCTGTATAGCTTTGCTCTCACCGTTAGTCCTAGGGTTAGGTCCGTCCGTTTTTTTTTTGTTTTTTTTTTGTTTTTTTTTTTTTTTGGCTTAAAAATTTTTTTTTCCCTAATAAATGTTTTCTTAATAATTTTTTCCTTATTTTCTATTTTTAAAAAATTTTTTAATAAGTTTTTTCATATTTTTTATTTTAAAAAATTAAAAAAATTTTTTTCTTAATAAATTTTTTCTAAATAATTTTTTTCTTATTTTTAGTATAAAAAATTAATAAATCTATTTTTAAAAATTAAAAAAATTTTTTTTCTTAATAAATTTACTCTTAATAATTTTTTTCTTATTTTTTATTATAATTGCTTTATTTTATTTTATTTTATCCTCTTTTTTTCTTTCTTTCCATTTTTTCTCCCTTTTATTCTGAGCCGTGTGGATGAAAGGCTCTTGGTGCTCCAGCCAGGCATCAGGGCTGTGCCTCTGAGGTGGGAGAGCCAACTTCAGGACACTGGTCCACAAGAGACCTCCCAGCTCCACGTAATACCAAACGGCGAAAATCTCTCACAGATCTCCATCTCAACATCAAGACCCAGCTTCACTCAACGACCAGCAAGCTACAGTGCTGGACACCCTATGCCAAACAACTAGCAAGAGAGGAACACAGCCCCATCCATTAACAGAGAGGCTGCCTAAAATCATAATAAGGCCACAGACACCCCAAAACACACCACCAGACGTGGACGAACCCACCAGAAAGACAACATCCAGCCTCATCCACCAGAACACAGGCACTAGTTCCCTCCACCAGGAAACCTACACAACCCACTGAACCAACCTTAGCCACTGGGGACAGATACCAAAAACAACGGGAACTACGAACGTGCAGCCTGTGAAAAGGAGACCCCAAACACAGTAAGATAAGCAAAATGAGAAGACAGAAAAACACACAGCAGATGAAGGAGCAGGGTCAAAACACACCAGACCTAACAAATGAAGAGGAAATAGGTAGTCTACCTGAAAAAGAATTCAGAATAATGATAGTAAGGATGATCCAAAGTCTTGGAAATAGAATAGACAAAATGCAAGAAACATTTAACAAGGACGTAGAAGAACTAAAGAGGAACCAAGAAACGATGACAAGCACAATAAATGAAATTAAAAATACTCTAGATGGGATCAATAGCAGAATAACTGAGGCAGAAGAACGGATAAGTGACCTGGAAGATAAAATGGTGGAAATAACTACTGCAGACCAGAATAAAGAAAAAAGAATGAAAAGAACTGAGGACAGTCTCAGAGACCTCTGGGACAACATTAAACACACCAACATTCGAATTATAGGGGTCCCAGAAGAAGAAGAGAAAAAGAAAGGGACTGAGAAAATATTTGAAGAGATTATAGTTGAAAACTTCCCTAATATGGGAAAGGAAATAGTTAATCAAGTCCTGGAAGCACAGAGAGTCCCATACAGGATAAATCCAAGGAGAAACACACCAAGACACATATTAATCAAACTATCAAAAATTAAATATAAAGAAAACATATTAAAAGCAGCAAGGGAAAAACAACAGATAACACACAAGGGCATCCCCATAAGGTTAACAGCTGATCTTTCAGCAGAAACGCTGCAAGCCAGAAGGGAGTGGCAGGATATACTTAAAGTGATGAAGGAGAAAAACCTACAACCAAGATTACTCTACCCAGCAAGGATCTCATTCAGATTTGATGGAGAAATTAAAACCTTTACAGACAAGCAAAAGCTGAGAGAGTTCAGCACCACCAAACCAGCTTTACAACAAATGCTAAAGGAACTTCTCTAGGCAAGAAACACAAGAGAAGGAAAACACCTACAATAACAAACCCAAAACATTTAAGAAAATGGGAATAGGAACATACATATCGATAATTACCTTAAATGTAAATGGATTAAATGCTCCCACCAAAAGACACAGACTGTCTGAATGGATACAAAAACAAGACCCATATATATGATGTCTACAAGAGACCCACTTCAGACCTAGAGACACATACAGACTGAAAGTGAGGGGATGGAAAAAGATATTCCATGCAAATGGAAATCAAAAGAAAGCTGGAGTAGCAATTCTCATATGAGACAAAATAGACTTTAAAATAAAGACAATTACAAGAGACAAAGATGGACACTATATAATGATCAAGGGATCGATCCAAGAGGAAGGTATAACAATTGTAAATATTTATGCACCCAACATAGGAGCACCTCAATACATAAGGCAAATACTAACAGCCATAAAAGGGGAAATCGACAGTAACACAATCATAGTAGGGGACTTTAACACCCCACTTTCACCAATGGACAGATCATCCAAAATGAAAATAAATAAGGAAACACAAGCTTTAAATGATACATTAAACAAGATGGACTTAATTGATATTTATAGGACATTCCACCCAAAAACAACAGAATACACATTTTTCTCAAGTGCTCATGGAACATTCTCCAGGATAGATCATATCTTGGGTCACAAATCAAGCCTTGGTAAATTTAAAAAAATTGAAATCGTATCAAGTATCTTTTCCGACCACAACGCTATGAGACTAGATATCAATTACAGGAAAAGATCTGTAAAAAATACAAACACATGGAGGCTACACAATACACTACTTAATAACGAAGTGATCACTGAAGAAATCAAAGGGGAAATCAAAAAATACCTAGAAACAAATGACAATGGAGACACGACGATCCAAAACCTATGGGATGCAGCAAAAGCAGTTCTAAGAGGGAAGTTTATAGCAATACAAGCCTACATCAAGAAACAGGAAACATCTCGAATAAACAACCTAACCTTGCACCTAAAGCAATTAGAGAAAGAAGAACAAAAAATCCCCAAAGCTAGCAGAAGGAAAGAAATCATAAAGATCAGGTCAGAAAGAAATGAAAAAGAAATGAAGGAAACAATAGCAAAAATCAATGAAACTAAAAGCTGGTTCTTTGAGAAGGTAAACAAAATTGATAAACCATTAGCCAGACTCATCAAGAGAAAAAAGGAGAAGACTCAAATTAATAGAATTAGAAATGAAAAAGGAGAAGTAACCACTGACACTGCAGAAATACAAACGATCATAAGAGATTACTACAAGCAACTCTATGCTAATAAAATGGACAACCTGGAAGAAATGGACAGATTCTTAGAAATGCACAACCTGCCGAGACTGAACCAGGAAGAAATAGAAAATATGAACAGACCAATCACAAGCACTGAAATTGAAACTGTGATTAAAAATCTTCCAACACACAAAAGCCCAGGACCAGATGGCTTCACAGGCGAATTCTATCAAACATTTAGAGAAGAGCTAACACCTATCCTTCTCAAACTCTTCCAAAATATTGCAGAGGGAGGAACACTCCCCAACTCATTCTACGAGGCCACCATCACCCTGATACCAAAACCAGGCAAAGATGTCACAAAGAAAGAAAACTACAGGCCAATATCACTGATGAACATAGATGCAAAAATCCTCAACAAAATACTAGCAAACAGAATCCAACAGCACATTAAAAGGATCATACACCATGATCAAGTGGGGTTTATTCCAGGAATGCAAGGATTCTTCAATATACGCAAGTCAATCAACGTGATACATCATATTAACAAATTGAAGGAGAAAAACCATATGATCATCTCAATAGATGCAGAGAAAGCTTTCGACAAAATTCAACACCCATTTATGATAAAAGTCCTGCAGAAAGTAGGCATAGAGGGAACTTTCCTCAACATAATAAAGGCCGTATATGACAAACCCACAGCCAACATTGTCCTCAATGGTGAAAAACTGAAACCATTTCCACTAAGATCGGGAACAAGACAAGGTTGCCCACTCTCACCACTATTATTCAACATAGTTTTGGAAGTGTTAGCCACAGCAATCAGAGACGAAAAAGAAATAAAAGGAATCCAAATCGGAAAAGAAGAAGTAAAGCTGTCACTGTTTGCAGATGACATGATACTATACATAGAGAATCCAAAAGATGCTACCAGAAAACTACTAGAGCTAATCCATGAATTTGGTAAAGTAGCAGGATACAAAATTAATGCACAGAAATCTCTTGCATTCCTGTATACTAATGATGAAAAATCTGAAAGTGAAATTAGGAAAACACTCCCGTTTACCATTGCAACAAAAAGAATAAAATACCTAGGAATAAACCTACCTAAGGAGACAAAAGACCTGTATGCAGAAAATTATAGGACACTGATGAAAGAAATTAAAGATGATACAAATAGATGGAGAGATATACCATGTTCTTGGATTGGAAGAATCAACATTGTGAAAATGACTCTGCTACCCAAAGCAATCTACAGATTCAATGCAATCCCTATCAAACTACCACTGGCATTTTTCACAGAACTAGAACAAAAAATTTCACAATTTGTATGGAAACACAAAAGACCCCGAATAGCCAAAGCAATCTTGAGAACGAAAAATGGAGCTGGAGGAATCAGGCTCCCTGACTTCAGACTATATTACAAAGCTACAGTAATCAAGACAGTTTGGTACTGGCACAAAAACAGAAATATAGATCAATGGAACAGGATAGAAAGCCCAGAGATAAGCCCACGCACATATGGTCACCTTATCTTTGATAAAGGAGGCAAGCATATACAGTGGAGAAAAGACAGCCTCTTCAATAAGTGGTGCTGGGAAAATTGGACAGGTACATGTAAAAGTATGAAATTAGAACACTCCCTGACACCATACACAAAAATAAACTCAAAATGGATTAAAGACCTAAGTGTAAGGCCAGACACTATCAAACTCTTAGAGGAAAACATAGGCAGAACACTGTATGACATAAGTCACAGCAAGATCCTTTTTGACCCAGGTCCTAGAGAAATGGAAATAAAAACACAAATAAACAAATGGGACCTAATGAAACTTAAAAGCTTTTGCACAGCAAAGGAAACCATAAACAAGACCAAAAGACAACCCTCAGAATGGGAGAAAATATTTGCAAATGAAGCAACGGACAAAGGATTAATCTCCAAGATTTACAAGCAGCTCATGCAGCTCAATAACAAAAAAACGAACAACCCAATCCAAAAATGGGCAGAAGACCTAAATAGACATTTCTCCAAAGAAGATATACAGATTGCCAACAGACACATGAAAGAATGCTCAACATCATTAATCATTAGAGAAATGCAAATCAAAACTACAATGAGGTATCATCTCACACCGGTCAGAATGGCCATCATCAAAAAATCTAGAAACAATAAATGCTGGAGAGGGTGTGGAGAAAAGGGAACACTCTTGCACTGTTGGTGGGAATGTAAATTGATACAGCCACTATGGAGAACAGTATGGAGGTTCCTTAAAAAACTAAAAATAGAACTACCATATGACCCAGCAATCCCACTACTGGGCATATACCCTGAGAAAACCATAATTCAGAAAGAGTCATGTACCAAAATATTCATTGCAGCTCTGTTTACAATAGCCAGGACATGGAAGCAACCTAGGTGTCCATCATCGGATAAATGGATAAAGAAGATGTGGCACATATATACAATGGAATATTACTCAGCCATAAAAAGAAATGAAATGGAGGTGTTTGTAATGAGGTGGATGGAGTTAGAGTGTGTCATACAGAGTGAAGTAAGTCAGAAAGAGAAAAACAAATACAGTATGCTAACACATATATATGGAATCTAAGGGAAAAAAAAAAAAGAGGTCATGAAGAACCTAGTGGCAAGATGGGAATAAAGACACAGACCTACTAGAGAATGGACTTGAGGATATGGGGAGGGGGAGGGGTGAGATGTGACAGGGTGAGAGAGTGTCATGGACATATATACACTACCAAATGTAAAATAGATAACTAGTGGGAAGCAGCCGCATAGCACAGGGAGATCAGCTCGGTGCTTTGTGACCACCTAGAGGGGTGGGATAGGGAGGGTGGGAGGGAGGGAGATGCAAGAGGGAAGAGATATGGCAACATATGTATATGTGTAACTGATTCACTTTGTTGTAAAGCAGAAGCTAGCACACCATTGTAAAGCAATTATACTTCAATAAAGATGTTTAAAAAAATAAATAAATAAAATAAAATAAAATAAAAAAAAAAAAAAAAAAAGAAACTGTTTTAGTAATGTGCATATAAATGTGTGTATGTATATATTAGAGTTAGAGTAATATAAATGGCCCAGAATTTTTTTCATTAGAATTTGTGAAAATGCTAACAGTATTAAAATACAATGATCTTAAAAGCTAACAATATGACAAGATTGGCTTTAGTTTGGAAGTATAGCCACCATCTCTAGCGAATTTTCTTTACTGCAGATATTGGGTCTGTATATTTAAAGCTGAGTCATATAATCCTAAATATTAAAATGTAAACAAGGCATATTCCTTTAACATAAAAAGGAACCCAGCTCTGTGTGAGATGCATACATTTAACAGAAATTCTCATTTATTAATGTTGCTACAAAATTTACATTTTAATAGCACCACAAGAATCAGGGTGTGCACAAAAGCAGTCTCCATAAAGAATACGTAACAACTTTATGTGGCAAAATATGAGGCTGTCTTTTCATTCTCCCAGTGTTCATTTATATCTTCATGCTCTGATACCATTTCACTGTGGAGGGGAAAAAACCCAAAACCCATATCATGCTTGCTGCTAATTCAAATCTTTGTTCAAGTTTTGTTTACCTGGTTTCTCATCCCAACCTAATATGCTAATTTGTTATTTCCATATGGTATAGCATTGTATTGTGAATCACTATCAATAGCCCAGATGGCATCTTCACGTGAGTTCAGAATAAGGGCGTGCTATCTCAATATGCTTGACTTCCAATTGTAATACTGGTTTTGATGTAACATCTTATTGCCATCAGATAATTGTCATAAATATATAAATACATTATGTCTGTGGACAAATGGCACTTCCTTAAATGTGACACACTTATGTAATATATAACCCCGCAAGAGTATGAAGAGACCCCGGACTGGGCAACATTGTGTAGAATCTGACCCCCAGTTTGCTCATTCGTACCTGCTGTATTTGTATTTGTACCTATTGTATTGAGGGCACCTGTATCATAGACTTCTTTTAAGCACATGTGAAAGAAATATATCCCAAGATTTAACATCATTATTCTGTACATCTTAGTTTTCTCTTTTTCCCAAGAGCACTTAAGAAATTTCCAAAGACGCACTTTCTGCAAAAATGTTTTCCTAAGGTTTGAACCCAGAGATCAATACATTTTTTCTGTAAAGTACTAGATAGTGCATACTTTAGGCTTGCAGGCCTTATTTGTATAGTCTTTGTTTTGACTGTTCAATCATTGTATCATAAAAGTTGCCATAGACTGGACGACATACAAGTGAATGAGCCTGACTGTGTTTTAATAAAACTTTATTTACTAAAAAAACAAAAACGAAACAGAGATGGCTTGATTTGGCCCATAGGCTGTAGTTACTGACCCCTGGTTCAGCCCATATTACTTCATTTCTTCATTAATACATGGAGGAGTTATATTTGTCTATTTTAGCTATGTTTTTAGACTCTGACCCAGATAAAGAAAGTTGTCTAGTAAGGCCACTTGATTTAATTCTTTATTAAAACTCACTTTGTGCTTCTATTAAGGCTGAGGTTAGAAAAAACTTACCTTCTGAAAGCCTCTCCTTCTTGACAATATGTATCTCTAAAGTTTTTTACCCCTCTTCTTCCTTATCTTTGGTCCAAACTGACAATTTTTCATTCTATTAGGGAGAAAATACACTTAATTTCTATTGACATTGTTTAGACATTATTTCATTTTTTTCTCATTTTCTTGAACAACTTTTACAAATATGTTTCATGTAAGTAGCCCCAAACCTTATTTTCTAAGCTTATCTGTTTAATCAAATGAAATGTCTCACGGCAATATTCCTCCTGTTATGGGGTGCACAGTACCATGCCATACCTTTTGAGGCACTTCAAAATGCCTGTACCCTCACGGTCTGTCTCCTTATGAATGCTTGCTCAGGCAAAATTACCAACCCTATTAGTGGCCAGAGCTGCTATTCTACAAGGTTGCCATTAACTCAAGTTTGAGGCCTGAAGCAATCTTTAAAAGAAGGCTTTGGGACAGTGTAGGTGGTCCACCGTACATCATAGAAGAGAAGTTAATTTGACTTTCATAATAAAAAAAACCAAAAAACAAAATACTCTCCTGAAGTTTCCCAGCCCTGGGCAGGGATGTGTACCAAACTCCATCAATGTGAAAATAAAAGTTATTTTGCTATTTTAAATCAGGTCCTTTTCTCAAGGGGTATTTGCTGCATCTTACTCATTCTTCCTTCAGAAAGGGTTATTTCTTTATTTTAGTCTTATTATGGGGATAGAAGATCTAATGAATAAAACAAGGGCAACTGAAGTCAAACCAGTAACATTCAATATATATTGAAAACACTACATGCCAGGCAGCATAACATCAAATAAAATCTGTTTTTAAAAACTGAGAAATAGTGAAAGATATGAATATACCACCTACTGTATTGTTCATTGCATTGAATCAAGCAGATGGAAATAATAGATATGTAAACAATACAACTCTGTTTTCAAAGAATGAGTACATGGGAAACACAAAAATAGACTTTTAAGTGAAAATCAGAGTAACGTATTCTTCCATTAGATTTTGTTGCCATCACTCTGGATTTCAAGGACTCACAGAAACACAAAACAAGTCTGTAGTAATTATCTCAGTGTGGTATCAGAATTCCTCACACACACCTGAGGCAAAGTATGTACCAGCATAGAGGCAACCTTGGTTTGGAATCATTTTCTTGCTACACTACTCTATTCTTCTTACTTTTTGTTCTCTACAAGTGGTTATTAGTTCAGACCATGTCACATAACCTGCTAAGTTCAATGTGCCCTTACTTCTTTCATGGCTTGTACTCAGTTGCAGCAAAACTTTGTTCCCGGGCTTGTAGCACATTTGTAAAAAGTATAAGTGTTTGATTCCCAGGTAAAAAAGAAAAAAATATGCAAAATACCCAGAGAGACATTGGAAAAAGAGTGCCCCCACAAAAAAAAAGTTTGTCGCCTATAATCACTATCTAAACGCTAATAAGATAATGATGATGGATTACTTTCATTTGTATCTTGTATCTTCTTTTCTGAAATGAATATTAATGTTATCAGAAAACATAATCACAACTTTTTTTCTGTTAGGAATCCTTCTCAGCTCTGAGAGTCTGTAACTCTTGAGGCAAACGTATAGAATGTCAGCAATTTCTGGAAGGAGCTCTCAAAAATTCACCCTTTTCCAGGAGCTTCTGAGTCTTCCCAGGTTCTAGTGGGGACTATACAGCTGTCATTTTTTCTAGAAGTAGTTGGAAGATAATCTGAAACTCAGACACTTTACAACAGGAAACTGTTGGCATCTCTTTCCACAAAGACATCTTATTGTTGGCGTTGTAGCTGATTGCTACAGCGTGAGAACAGTGTGGATACAAATGAAAAATGATTTCCATTTTCAAGGACTAACAAGGGTGCTGTTACCAATGAGCAGAAAATCACCCATTTTGCTTGTAACTGAAACGCTGTCATGACCACATCCCAGATACTAACTTAATGAACAGATGCTTATTAGGTACCTAGTAGGGGTCAGGCATTACTTAAGCAAATGAGACATATCAGTTTAAAAAAAAAAATGCACCAGAAACACTTTATTGAAATGCCCCTAAACTAAAGAAGCCGAAGGTTACATGTCAGTTTGTATATTTCCTTACAATGTCAAACTAGTATATCCTTCACTAAAGAGCAATGAAAATTCCTTGCTTAGCTTAGTCGGCTTTCATGTTTTGTGACTAACTCAATTTTTCAGCCATGCAGAGATCATTGACCTAAATATAAGTAAATATTTCTATTTATAATTTATTCTCTGATTAAGTGAAACATATTCACATTGTCATTGTTCTTGTTTATGAATTTCCAGATTAAATTTTGAATTTCTTTATTATTAATGCCTATATTTTTTCTTTCAGTTTTCCATATATTGTAACAAAAAAACTTTTTCAATTTTCAGAAAAAATACCCTTCTATTTATATATATATATATATATATATATATATATATATATATATACATACATATATATATACACATATACACTCTATGAATAGTTTTAAGGACTCCATTTACCAGTACTATGTTTGCTTACCAGCCTAGCCTGAATATTGACTATATATGTAATTTTACTGGTTGAAATTGCTTTAGGTCAGAAGTTCTTCTTTTCTGAAAATGCATTAGAGGATTTCTAATTGAGTTCCAAAATTTGTGTTATATTCCAGTAGAATTTTGCTAACAAAGTAAATAGAGCAAAGGGCTGAAACAACCATGGCTCCATGAAGCTCAGATGACCCTTCTGCAAAATGAGCTTCAATTCAGTTACATTTATGAGTAAGAATTAGTTTTCTGGCCTTCGGCTCCAGATGATGGACTCCTATAATTAAACTTTACAGTTCTGCATGTGATTAAATCTGGAATCCTTTGATTCTCCTCATCAAAATACATTATACATGTTTTGAACCTCTTTCTATTCACCTTCAAGCTTGTGTGCTTCTCTCTTTATGTAATCTCAAACAGTTTAATAGGACATCTATTTTGAGTCCCATAAATATAAATAGCTTGGGGACTTTTTTAAATAAATGAGATAAGAATTAGGATGATGGCTCTTCTGATTTTTTTAATAGGCTGTTAGGATACTTGCAAAAACTTCTAGGGTTCATAAAGTAGGTATAGGAATGGTAAAGTTTAGAGAAAGCTTACCCTCTAAGAGGAAGTACTTTTGGCATCGAAAGATAAAGAAGGCAAACAGTCCTCTCAAAATTAGAAAGGGACAAAGCCAATAAAGTAAAATATCTTTTCATTATATACAACCCCTGGAGTATTGTACTTGCTTAGGCTGTGTTCATTTAGTTACAATTATAGTTGTGTGATAGAATTATAGATAATTATATAATGATATAATTTATTATGATAATGAAAATGCCTTAGAGCTGTTGAACAAGTAATCAGCAATATTAAGATTTTCCTGGAGGTGTCTCTATTTCCAACATGCACTTTTTATTTTTATATAATATTAATTTTGTAAGAATATGGGCTTAATAAAAGCAAAGGCAAATGAAATGAAAAGAAAATGACACCTGCTATTCATATATATACACATAAATGCTTCTTTCCTTTTTTGTTTTATTATGGTAAAATATACATAATATAAAATTGACCGTTACAACTATTAAGTGTGGAGTTCAGTGGTATTAAAGTACATTGATACTGTTGTACAACCATCAGTAACAGCCATCTTCAGAACATTTTCATCTTCCCACACTAAACAATAGCTCCCTATTCCTCTCTCCTTCTGGCAGTCACCATTACCTCTATGAAATTGACTACTCTAGGTATGCAGTATAAGTAGAATCATAAAATATCTGTTCTGTTGTGACTGCTTATTTCACTTAACATAATGTCTTTAAGGAGCATCCATGTTGTACCATGTATCAGAATTTCCTTTTAAAGGCTGAATAATATTCCATTGTATGTAAGTACCACATTGTGCTAATCCATTCATGAACACTTGATTTGCCTCCACTTTTTGGCTACTGTGAATAATGCTACTATGAGCATGGCTGTACAGATATCTGTTTGAGTTCCTGTTTTGGGGGGGACATAGACCCAGCAGTGGACTTGCTGGATAATATAATTCTATTTTCATCAGTTTTTTGAGGAACCACCATACTGTTTTCCATAGCATTTGCACAATTTACATTCCCACCAGCAGTGGGAATGTAACCCACTGCAACCCAGTGCTCAAGGGTTCAATTTTCTCCACATCCTTGCTAGCACTTGTTACTTATTTTCTGTTTTTTGGTTTTGTTTATTGTTAAGTAACAGCCATCCTAATGGTGATGTGGTATTTCAGTGATGGCTTTGATTTGTATCTGGCTAATGACTGATTAGTGGTGTTTTTCAGTTGTTTGACATACAGTTGATCACGGTACATTCTTATAATCCTTTTTCATTTTGTAAAATCAGTAGTAATGGTTGAGGTTTTTTTCATTTCAGATTTTGTTTGAGACTTCTCTTGTTTGTTGTTGTTGTTAGCCAATCCGGCTGAAAGTTTGTCAGTTTTGTTGACTGATTTGAAGAACCAAGTCTTGCCTTCATCATTTTTCTCTGTAGACTTTCTAGTCTCTATTTTGTTATCTCTTCTCTAATCTTTCTTTCCTTCCTTCTACTACCTTTGGGTTTATTTCCCTGTGAATTCTTTTTTGATCTATTGGTAGATTAAGAGTGTGTTGTTTAATTTCCACATTTGTGGATTTTCCAGTTTTCTTCCTGCTATTCATTTCTAATGTCATTGCATTGTGACTAGAAAAGATATTTTTCTAATGATTTTATGATTTTATACTTTTTACATTTATTAAGACTTGTTATGTGGCAAAGAAGTTCTATCCTGTAGTATGTTCCATGTGCACTTGAAGAAAATGTGTGTCCTCCTATTGTTGGGTAGAATGTTCTATATATGTCTGTTGGCTCTAATGATCTATAGTATTACTCAAGTCTTCCATTTCCTTGTTGATTTTCTGTTTGGTTGTATAGTCATTATTGAAAGTGGAATATCAAATTCCCCTATTGCTTTCGTATAGCCATTTCTCCTTTCAATTCTGTCAATGTTTGCTTTAGCTATTGATATTTAGGAGGTCTGATGTGGGGTCTTCACGTATATACGGTCTTTCAAAAGCATTCAACTTAGTTTTTCACAGGAACCCACATTTGATTAACAAATATTGGGTTGGCCAAAAAGTTCATTTGGGTTTTTCCATAACATCTTACTGTTTGGCCAACCCAGTACTTGGGTAAATCACATAAATTCAATAACAACTGCGCCTGCCGTAATCAAAGCTGTGTGGGGAGAGCACAACCAAGTCTAGGTGAGCATGAAACCAACTGGTGGGAGTAGAAGACACAGGCCTATTCCAGAGAAGGGGTTGAGGGCTGCAAGCTTTCAGTGTGCCATGGGTATCGGCTGTCATGCTTTGCAGAGAGAATCTATGCAGTGTGTTATCTGAAGCCAAGATTAATTCAGATATGATGGTTCACAATAGAAATGTAGAAGTAGACCCAAAACCAAGAGAAAATTTCAGAGACTCTAAAGACAAAACTAGAAACCTCAAAATACACAGGGGTAGAGATGGTATAAGAACACTGCAGCTAGAGGGCTGATGCTGTATCTATTACAGAGTTCCATGCATTACTTGCCATTTAAAAATGCAGGCTGAGAGTGACAAAACTTCCAGTAAATTATGGAATTGACAAATGCAGTTTGTTTTTTACCTGGGAATCTTCTGATTTTCTTTTTATGGGAACACTTTGTTGTTTGATTTATTTTTTTAATATGCCCATGTTTGCTGGAAAAAGTTGACTATGTTCTTGCTTGAGAAAAGAATCAGAGTATGTTTAACCTCCAAGTAAGCTTCCTGGATGAAGGCCTGGAAGATGGTGTATGGAGGCAGCTGGCATCTCCCACAACACTCTGCTTGGTACCTTGTCCTGAGTATCCAGGAGAGAAAACCTTTGGAAATCTGTCTTTTAATCTGTCTACTATGGAATCCATTTTCTAAACATTATTCTCACCAAAATTGTTTCCTGCTTTAATCCTAAAGGTAATACCTTTTCAGGTGGCTTTCTACCTAGATGAAGTTGTATTTGGAACTTTAAAAAGTCATGTGGTTGGACTGGGCTATTATTATAAAGCTACCATTGGGTTTACCTTGCCTGTGCAAATGAGTTTTGAAGGAGAAAAATTTAGAAGTAATTAGAAATGCTTTATCAATCAGTTAAAGATAAGTGGCTTTAATTACATCTTTTACCAAAAACTTTAGAATCTAATTTTGAAAATTGTTGGAGTTTTGAAAGAACTTGACCAAGCAATAGACTACCAAATTATGATGTTTTACACATGGGATCTCAGCTATACTTTACAGCAAAACTTGTCAAATTGTTTGAAGATTTAAAAGATGTTGAAACATGGGAAATGGAACTAGCTGATTCCATTGGACACAATTGTGTCCACTTGAAAAATTAGCTCTAGTGTAGACAGTTCCACAGGAGAACAGTAAAGAAATATCACCATTTGGGAAATGTCAAATTAGTTCATACTATAAACAATAACTTTTTTTTTCTGAAAAAGACCCACCAGAAATTATTCTTGAAAGAAATTTAACTGATGCTACCAACTTCTGTGATAGCAAGCACCTTCCTCTACAAAAATTTAAAACACAGCTGAGGAAAGAATATAATGGTAATGATGAACCTCTGAAAATGCTACCAGTGAAAAAGGAACAGACTGATTAAAAATACTGAATGGAGCAAATAAACATGTATCTGATTATCTTTGACAACCAGGTACATTCTCTGATAGAGAAAAATATAAACCTTTGTGGTAGATTGACTTACATGTGGCAAGAGATGGAGAGAGAAAGGGGTCCAGATGGAGAAGGAAAAAAAATCTGGAGACTATATCAGTTTGGGAAAAATATAATAAATCTTAGACTGACTTGAAGTAAGACAATATATAAGTAAAAATATAAAAAGTTAAATGCAAGTTATAAAGATAAGTGGGACTTTGCTTGGAATCAAGAGCAAAGATATTTTAACAAACAAGTGATAGAAATAACAGATTATCTACATTAGTTTTATCAGGCAACTTTGCTGTTTCAAATGATATTACGTGCAAATAGACAAACTTTGGGTTTTACAGTTGTAGGGTTCATTTAAAGGAAGATAATACATTGCAAACTTTAAAGACCATGTGTCCTTTATTTCATAATGTTTTAGTACCTAACAATTTACACATTTTGCATTTAATAATAGCAGTTATAAATTAATGAACATGTATTGGGCATTTATTCCATTTTAAGGACAGAGCACTATTTAGTAGACATGAATTTTATTCTCACTTCATCTATGGGAATAACCTGTCCAAGATTTAAAAAGTTGTACCTAGTTAAGACTAGACTCCGCTTCAGTCACTGGGAAGGTAGTAGCATATTTACTTAGATACAGCTATTTCAAAATCTTCACAGGAAGTTAAGATACATTTATTTTTGCTTCGTGTTTCTGAGAACAGGAATTTATTTGACTATATAAATAACAATAGGGCCATGAGAAACAAAGGTTCTCACTGAATCTAATCAAAAATAGCTATTTGTGAAAAAAGCCAATTATTTTCTAGCCCTCTGTTTTCAGTAGGGGAGTTTTCAAGTGTATACTTTTACTCATCTGTTTGTTTGCTTCTTTGTTTTCTGTCTCATGTCTGTAACATTTTGGCAGAAGGCGTTGTAAAAATTTTGGGTATTGCAGAATTGCTATGAGGCTGGAAATATATTGAAGTGAATCTCATGTAGCATAGATGCAGTATGAAAAGTTCAAAGAAACTACACAGTTATAACAAAACAAGAGTTTCTGACACTGATAGAAAACATTTTCCTCAGAGTGTCAGGTCGGGAGAAACAACACACTTCATAATTTTAAGAAATAAATATTTCATAATATGTTTGCTTTTTTGCTTGGATTTAATGATAAATCATGTTACAGATATAAATGTTTCCATCACATTTCTGATCATTTGCTTAAAGATATAATACATGTACTTTCACCCCACAATCTTGTATAGAAATAGCTATTATTTTGTACCTCCAAAACTACAAGAATATAAAATGTGCAATAAATTAGATTCATTTTTGTGCTTCGCTTAAAATGAAAGTGCTTTTTACATATAATGGTAAACCATACCTTTATTTTTAAGGCAGATGAATTTCCCCAAGACTAATGCTATTTTAAAAATTATTAAAAAGATTAAGGACAGATATGTCTTTGACATCTGTAGTGAGTACCCAGAAAGACAAATATTAGAAAAATTATTTCTAGAGATTTAGAGTTGATTATTACTTTCAGAGATTTAGAATTGGGTTACCCATATATATTTTTCCTTCAGTGTCACAGATATAGAGCTTAATCACTGTCTCTACATGATTTGAAGAGTTATTTGAGTTTTATCTGACATTGCCTGCAAACAGGTCAGAACAAATCTGACTGAATTTGATAAATATGTGAAATGAACAACATGAAATTCATTAAGCGCTGCTGCGGGCCATAGAAGTACTTAAATGGTGCAGTGGAGAGAAAGAAGACCAGTAATCAGATAAACAGAGAGCTCTAATTAAAGATGTAAAGCAAGGGGAACACAGGGTCACAGGGAACACAGGGGCAGGAAAGACACTAAGTGTCTTCAGAAACAAACCTAAGGTTAAGGGATAGGAAAGTAGGTGAGTAACTGGTATCCCACTGCTATTGCTAATTAGCTAGTCATCCGAAAATGAAGTGGTGAAATAACCATTATATTAAGTTCATAGATTGTGTGGGTCTGGAGTTCAGATCGGGCACAGAGCCAGATGATTTGTTTCTGGTGCACATTTGTGTTCTGAGAACATGCGACTTCTGGTTTGAAAACCAGGTAAATCCCAGGCACACCGGGACAAACAGTGTAGTAGAAGAACACGTGAGACTGGAGATTTTGCTGTTACCATGATTATAAAATAAAAGCTACCTCAATTAGAAAGTAGGGCAGAGAAGCTGCACTAGATTATCTGGCTGAAGGGAAGACTATTGTCCTCCCCCATAGTGATATATTTTACAAGGCTTGAAGAACATATTGCTCTATAAAAGTACTACACAACAGTTTACGTATGTTTGGTTAACAGGTTATTACATCCTCAAGTGTGGATTAACAACTTCAAAACGCGCTAACATAAATTAAGCTTAACACTAAGCTGACCTGAGCAAACTGTTTCATTGAGATACAATACCATAAAATTTACCCCTGTAAAATATACATTTCTGAGGTTTTCAATATGTTTAAACCAACTACCACCACTGCTGCCTAATTCCAGATTATTTTCATCACCCCCAAAGGTAACCTCATACTCATAAGCAGTCACTACCCATTTTACCCTCCTTCAAGTCTCTGGAAACTACTAATCCCCTTTCTGTCATCATAGATTTGCCTATTTGGGACACTTAAACTATATAATATGTGGGTTGTGCACCTGGCTTCTTTCACTTAACATGTTTTCACTGTTCATGTTGTAGCATGGATCAGTACTTCACTAATTTTTATGACTATTATCCCATTATATAGGTAGATGTCATTTTGTTTTTCCACTTATCCATGGATGAACATTCGGGTTTTTTTTCAACTTTTTTGGCTCTTAGGAATAATGCTGCTATGAACATTCATGCGCAAATTTTTATGTGGACATATGTTTTCAATTCTTTCGATCCTAAGAATGGAATTGTTAGGTCATATGGTAACTACGTTTTAACTTTTTGCGGAACTACCAAATTGTTTTTCAAAGTGGCTGCTCCATTTTACATTTCTACCAGCACTGAATGAAGGTTCCAATTTCTCCACATTCTCACTAAAATTTGTTGTTGCACCCCTGTTGATCAAAGCCATCTTAGTGAGTATGAAATGATGCATCATTGTGGTTTTGATTTGAGTTTCTCTAATTACTAATGATGTTGAGTATCTTTTCATATGCTTATTGGCCATTTGGATATCTTCTTTGGAGAAATCTATTCAGTTCTTTTGCCCATTTTTAAATTGGGTTATTAATCTTTTCGTTGTTGAGTTATTTATATATTCTCAATACTAGCCCCTTATCAGATATATGATTCACCAATATTTTCTCTCACTGTGTTGGCTGTTATTTCACTTTCTTGATGGGGCCCTTTGAAACACAGACATTTTTCTATTTTAATTAAGTCCAATTTATCCATTATTTCTCTTTTCCTCACAATTTTGATTTATATCCAAGAAACCATTGCCTAAACAAAAGTCACAGAATTTTATTCTGATATTTTCTAAGATTTTTATAATTTTAGCTCTTACATTTAGATCTTTGATCCATTTTGAGTTAGTTTTGTAAGTGGTGTGAGTTAGAGGCTCAATTTTCCATCTTTTGCATGTAGGTATCTAATTGTCACAGCATCATATATTGAAAAGTACTATTTTTCCCCATTGAATTATCTTGGCATCCTTGTTAAAATTCAGTTCATAAATGTAAGGATTTATACCTTGAGTTTTAATTCTATTCATTGATATATGTGCATATCCTTATGCCAGTACTACACTGTCTTGGTAGTTCCAGCTGTGTACAAAGTTTTGAACTGCGAAGTGTGAGTCCTCCAACTTTGTTCTTTTTAAAGATGTTTCTGGCTATTCTGGGTCCCTTTCATTTCCATGTACATTTTAGTATCTGCTTAACAGTTTGTTCAAAAAAGAAAAAAAAAAAAAAACAGCTGGGTTTTTGTTAGGGAATACATCAAATCTGTAGTTTGATTTGGGGTGTTATTGCCACCTTTACAATATTAAATTGTTTCTAATCCATTGACATGGGATGTCTTTCCATTTATTTAGGTCTTCAATTTTTTTCAACATATTTTGTAAGTTTGTACAAGACTTGCACTTATTTTAATAAATTAATTGCTAAGTATTTTATTATTTTTGATGTAAATGAATATTTTCTAATACAAAAACTTTTGATCATTCATTGCTAGTGTATAGAAGGACAATTAATTTTTGTTTATTGATCTTGTATCCTTCAACCTTAATAAACTCATATTAGCTCTAATAATTTTTTTCTTTTGGGGGGAGGTTTTTTGGATTTATTGCCTTTGGATTTTTTATGTCATCTGTGAAAAGAGAGTTTTAACTTTTCAATATAGATGCTTTCCCCCTACCCCCTATTCTTGTGCCCTAATACTCTACCTTAAAACTCCAGTATGATATTTAATAGAAGTGACATAGGTGGGCATCCTCATTTTGGTTTTGGTTTTAAGGGGAAAGCTTTCAGCATTATACCATTATTTTGCAATAGTTGTAGAGAATTGATGTTGCTTTTCATTTAAAAATTTGGTAGAATTCACCAGCAAAGCCATATGATATGTCTATTCAGACTTTCTATTTCTTCTTGAGTCAGTTTCAGTAATTTTTGTCTTTTCTAGGAATTTGTCCATTTCATCTAGGTAATCAAATTTATTGGCAGGCAGTTGCCCATCATATTCCCTGATAATCCTTTTTATTTTTGTGACATTGGTAATAGTGATCTCTCCTCAAGTCCTGTTTTAGTCACTTGTCTTCTTTTTTCTTGCCGTGTCTAGCTAAAGGTTTTTCAATTTTGTTGATTCATCCAAAGAACCGTTTTTTAGTTTTGTTGATTTTCTCCATTGTTTTTCTATTCTGTATTTCATTTATTTCCTCTCTAATCTTTATTATTCTTTCTTTTTGCTTTAGGTTTAGTTTGCTATTGTTTTCTATTTTTTAAGGTAGAAAATGAAGTTATTGATTCCTGACTTCTTTTTTAATTTATAGCTATAAATGCCTATGTTTCTTCTGAGTATTACTTTTAGCTACATCTCATAATTTTTGGTACCCTGCTTTTATTTTCCTTCATTTCTAAGTATTTTCCAATATCCCTTGTGATTTCTTTGTTATTAAGGAGTGTGTTAATTTCGATGTACAACTGACCTGTGGACAACGTAAGTTTGAACTGCACAAGTCCATTATACGTGGATTTCTTTCAATAGTAAATACTACAATATTACATGATCCAGAGTGGATTGAATCTGCAGATGTAGAACCTAGGCTACAGGGGAATCTCAAATAGAGAGGGCTGACTATAAGTTAATGTGCATTTTTGACTATGTGGAGGGTCAGTACCCCAACCCTCACATTGTTCAAAGGTCAATTGTATTTGTAAATGTCCTAATTTTCCTTTCATTATTAAATTTTGATTTCATTCCACTCTGTTAGAAAGCATATGTTGTATGACTTTAACCCTTGTAAATTAATCCAGATTTGCTTTATGGCCTAGGATATAGTTTATCCTGGATATGTTCCATCTGCACTTGGGCAAAATGTATATTCTATTTTTGTTGGGCTGAATATTCCATAGCTGTGAGCTAAGCCTACTTGATTTACAGTGTTGTTCAAGCTTTCTGTATCCTTGTGGATCTTCTGTGTAGTTGTTCTTTACTGAAAGTAAAAGAATATTGGTGTATCCAACTATTATTCTTGAATTGTCTATTTCTTTCTCGTATCAATATAAAATGTACTTCTTTGCCTCTAGTAACAGTTTTGGTTTTAAAGTCTATTTTGTCTGATATTACTTTCTATGGGGTATCTCTATTCTTTTATCTTCAATCTATTTGTGCCTTGGTCTAAAGTGTATCTATTGTGGACAGCATAGAGTTTAATTATTTTTTAAATACATTCTACGAATCTCTATTTTTATTAGTGTTTAATTCACTTACATTTAATGTAATTACCAATAAAGTAGCATTTACATCTTCCATTTAGCTATTTGTATGCTATATCTTTTTTGTTCCTCTGTTCCTCCATTACTGTCTTCTTTTGTGTTAGATATTTTCTAGTATACACTTTTCTATGTCATTATTATAAAAGTTGCATCTTTGTACATTATATGATCATCAATAACTACAGCTTAATGATTACTGCTTTAGGCAGCTGTATCTTAAGTCTCCTAGGAAAGATTTATACACACACATATGCATATATACACATATATATGTATATACTTGAATTTTTCTCCATTGTTTTTCTATTCTGTATTTCATTTATTTCCTCTCTAATCTTTATTATTCTTTCTTTTTGCTTTAGGTTTAGTTTGCTATTGTTTTCTATTTTTTAAGGTAGAAAATGAAGTCATTGATTCCTGACTTCTTTTTTAATTTATAGCTGTAAATGCCTATGTTTCTTCTGAGTATTACTTTTAGCTACATCTCATAATTTTTTGGATAGGTAGATTAATGCTTTTCTTCAAGTATGGAAAATTTTTGGACATCATTTATTCAAATATTATTTGTGCCCACTTTTCTCTCCTCTACTTCTGGGATATTCGTTATGTGTCTGTTGGTACACTTGATTGTTTCCCCAAGGATCTCTGAGTCTCTGTTCATTGCTCCTTTTTGTTCAGTTTCCAGACATTTGCCGCTGATTGTTTTCATCAAATGCCCCTAGGAGAAAGCTGTTTGCAGTGAGCAAGCTTCGAGTCAGGTCAAATAAAGACAAGCCCTGTGTGTGTGTGTTTCTAGGAGCTGTCAGATGATCATAATGCTCTGCAGATGAGCCTTTTGGGTAGCTCCCATCCAGGTCTTCCCCACCCCCTCCAGTGGCTACAAGGCTGCTGGTTTTCATGAGTACTGTAATTGCTGGGCTGTTGATGGTCAAGGCTACCTTTGAGCTGGTGTTTAGGAATGGGGCAAATTAAAATGTCACAGTGTTCATTGTTCAGCCATTTTTTTCTTGAATAACTATTGCTAGATTACTGAAAGATTTTGGTTAATTTTCAGAATTGTGATAACATTGATTCTGAAAAAGTTTGTGGTGGTCTCATTGCTCTTATGGTGGAGTAGATTTTTGGAAGTCTTTATTCTGCCGTTCCAGGTGACATTGTTGCACTGATCAATTTTAGCTTTTATTATTTTTTTAAATGATTTACTTGGTACACAAATTTTGTGATGTTTTAGGGTCATCATTAACAGTATCAGCTCTCAGTTTCTGATTGAATTTTTAAATGCTACGTAATGTAATTTTGGTTATTGAAAAGTTATATAAAGCAGTATATCCTATGAAACCTCCTTTAATGAAAAAAGACAGTTTCAGTAACACTAACAGAAGCAAAGTTACCTCCTTTCATAGAAGCTGTAAGGATTACCTTTTTAAAAAAAAAAAAAAAAAAGGTCATTGTAATTCTCCTTTTCATCGTTGAAACCAGTGATAACAAAGGACAGTTTACATTTGCAGAAATGAGAAATATTCACTTCGTGCTATTTTTTAGCAGACAGAAGTCATGTAAACTGTCATTACTGAGTAAGGATTTTTAACATTGGTAATAACAAGCATTTTATGCGCACTGTTGCACTTGAAGTGTTTTTCATAAAGATAGTCTGGGGATTAAAAATGGAAAGATTAAGGCAGTTTCGGTATTTAATTTAAATGTATTTATGATGGTCTTATATCAAACATTGTTTACTCAGCACAGTGCTAAAGTTGCTTCTTGTTTCAGAGGAAGAATTTACTCACAGTTCCAGATACAGTAAAAAATAGAGGAAAAAGAAAACTCAGGAAAGATCTTAACAGCCTGGATGCAATGCAGGGACCGGAATCTAATCTGACTAGCCACAGTGCCTTATTTCCTGAGAAGTTTCTCCTTTCTGATACATATTGCTTCATCTCAGGAGTGAAAACAAAAGACAGAATCAGCTTAAAGAATTCTCACATTGCATAACTACTTTACAGTAGAAGAGGAAAGGGGTGAGAGGTTTTGGAGAAGGCCAGATAATGAAAAATGTACTCAATTTGAGTCAAAAGGTCGGAATTTGGCTCCTAGCCCTGCTATAATTCTTTGTTTTTAAGAATCAGAGGTCTCAACTCTCAAAATTGGATAACAATAATGAAATGGTGAACATGTGATGAAATGAGAATATATGACAAAGCTGGAATATTTTATGCCTTTATAAATGGTATAAGTTAGCTGTCCTTATGTCATCACAATTAATGTTCTCTCAAGGAAGCTTCTGTCCATTAACTGTGTGTTTGATTTTTTTCCCCCAACTCCTCCCAACCCTCAGATGATGATTATGTATTTCAGTTTGCACACACAGGAAATTCCCATTATAAGAAGAATTTAGCACGTTAAAGTGCCTGTCTTCATATATCTCAAAGTATTTACATTGCCACACAAAGCTCAGATCAGAAAGTCTCTTATGTGCAGAATGGCACCTGTAGAATATTTTGGATGCTGCCAGGGTAATTGGAGTCTGCCTGAGAGTACTCAGGTGATGGGTTTTCACTATAAAGAACACATTCTCTTTCAGTGTCATCAGCTGCCCCTTTGTGGCTTGGTGGGAAGAAAGAGGATGTTAGGGAAGATCACAGTAACTTAATTTGTAGCCTTCTGTTAGGGACCTGACAGCGGAATAGATGCTTTTCCTCCGTGGGAGACTGTTAACCTTTTACCAGCAAGTCTGATTCTCGCTGAACCCAGTACAGTATTAATGGATAGCCCAGGAGGAGGAGGAGAGGTGTGTCTCAGGCCATGCTAGACTGCTGCTTCTCCAGTTAATCACCTCCCAGTTCATGTTAGACGTTTCCCTTTCCTGCCTCTTTAAGTTAAACAAAATTGGATTTGATTGTAGAAAAATATTCAGAGTTTGGAAATGGGGGTTGGCGGACCAAACAAAGAAGTCTGTTCCACTTCAAAAAATTAATCTGTAGAAAACAGATAATAATTCCAATCATTAACTGAGAGAAATTTCTGAAAGTTTGAAGACAAGATACTTGACAAAAAATATATTTAAGTTAACATTTACATTAAGATTATAAAATTTAAAATTTGATTAGAGAGCTATGTAATATAAGGCCTTAATTCATTGTTTGCCTTTTTGAAAAAGTCTCATAAAATTGACATAAATGAAAATTTGTTTTGCTTTTAAAAATGTCCATTGTTAAGTTCTAGCAACTTTCACCCTTAGATCTGAATTCCTCCTTGTGTCAGGTTTGTTTTTTCTATTTCTCCCTCTCTTGTCTCTCTCTGCTGCTGTTCATTCATCTCTTCCAAAGAGGCCAGGTGATGTGCGAGAAGCTAAGGATGCAATCGTGAGCAAAAAAACAGCCCCTAATCCTGTTGAACTTACTGCACGGGAGAGGGCTCAGGCATGAATCAACTGTATGATAAAAAGTAAAATTTCAGCTGTGACCATTGAGACCAAAGTTAGATGCAGCTTCTCCAAGAGCTGTTGACATAGATTGTTGACATAAGGTGGTGGTGACATTGTGATTCAGCCCTGCCAACTAATGAGAATAATAGTATCATAGACCTTCCTCACATCCAACAGTGATGCTCTCTGTCAGACTGCAAGCTGTGGGAAGACAGAGATGGTTTTTGTACCACGCTATCCTAGGTACCATGTATCAACATAGTCACTTTTCTCCTCTTGGTGATGAAGAGATGTATGTTTAGGTGCCAAAATCAACATTTGCCTTTCATGTTGGCAATATGATAGCTTGTGAAACTTTATTCACTATTACATTGGGAAACAATCCTTAATACCATTTCCCATTTATTTTATTTGGGTTTTTATATTTTGAAGTACTTTCAGAAGAATTGTACAGTTTTCTTAAATTTTGTATTATGGGGTTAATAATAATTAGATGTCCCAGTTTCTTGTTAGAGGGTAGGCATGGTTTTGATTTTTCAGCAGTGATTCCTCAGGTAGATGACCATATGTATAATAATTTACAAAAAAGCATTCAATAAATAATTTATTATAAATTCTTGACACAGTCGCTGGAACATGGCAATTTGTCTGCTGTTCCAAGAATATGGGAGAAAAAAATGTTAGCTCTTCCTAGATTTAACCTGAATTCCATGTTATAAGTTTGATAAACTGTTTTTTGAATATTATTCAGATTTAGTTAAAGTGGTCATCGAGAAGGGCATTCTCTTTAAGAAGCGGAGCAAAATCAATGTAAAACGTTCAAAATGGGAAATGAGCCGCAATGCGAAACTATAGCAAGCTTTATCATCAAAGCGTCCATACATTCTGTTTGCCTGGGATGCTAATTAAAGATGGTAGCAAGGAAATACAAATGTTTCTGTATATTCACAACTGTTTAAGTGATGTTCCATTTATGCATATTATCTCTGGCCTCTTATTGACTACTCAAGTACTTTTTTAAAATTACTACCTCCTTATTAATGAACACATCTGCAAAACAGGGCACGGTATCCAGTTCTCTTTGTACAATATATTTGGGATGGTTTAGTAGTATAACATGAGTACTCAACATTGGAAAGCAACTTGGTTTTATTGAAGACGGTCATATAAAAAACGTATTTCAAGAAACTTTCTTGGCACTGAGAAGCATTCATGACACCTAAAGACATCGTGTCTGCATAAATGAACAATCTCCACTGACACACAAGACACACAAGAACACATAACCTAGGAGAAAATTTTCATGCCTTTCAATGAGACTATTATCTGATGGTGTTTCATGAAACTCTAAGAACAATCTAGCTTTTCACCCATTTGCAATATTCTCTCCTTTATATTTAATTTCAAGATAGTTTGGTATTTTAGTCGAGATTCTACTTAAAAATAATTTTTGATCTTTCCTCTGCATTGTAATGTTTCCTCTTCTGCACAATATGAGAAGAGACTAAAGCATTTTGAGACTTTTTTCTATTTCGTTTTTTTTTTTTTGCAGTCACATGCAATCTCACCTCAAGAGGGAGAAAAAGAAGTGAGAGGCAAAGCAGAGGTCTCTACAAATTCTTCAATTTCATTTAAATTATGGTTCAGTTTGAAAGAAAATGTGATTTACATACAAGTTTTTAGGCATTTGTTGAGTAAAATGAAATATATCTGTAATCTGCTTAGTACATTATATTTATCAATATATCATACTTTTATTACTTGGTTGAAACACTATTAAGTTCCTTCTCATTTCATGTACTTAAATATTTATAGGATGTACTGCTTCCTATGCCAATCTATGATTACATGTAAAAGGGAATTGCCTAATACTAGTCGTTTAATAAGTTTAGACCTATGGATGAAGTAAATTCAAAAATACCATATTAGATTAGAAATTTCTCCTTTATTATGCTAGAATTAGAGAATTAAAATAAGACCTAAGCTTTAGTCTTTCTAGGTTATCATGACATTTTAGTCTTTATACTTTAGTCTCTTTGTGTTATAAAGATATATTATTGAATTATACTGTATTCCTGCATTATATTATACAGTGAGGAA
This sequence comes from Eubalaena glacialis, assembly GCF_028564815.1. Taxonomy (NCBI): domain Eukaryota; kingdom Metazoa; phylum Chordata; class Mammalia; order Artiodactyla; family Balaenidae; genus Eubalaena; species Eubalaena glacialis. The sequence goes on along the minus strand of NC_083735.1, from coordinate 4,341,760 downwards.
CTTATTTAGCACATAATAACAATCAAATACATTGCTGGACAAACAGTTGAAAGATAGTTAATTTAATGGCATCACTTTTTGTAGATAAAAAATAATGGTTTTTTAGACAAAAAAATTGCATTTAACACTCCTATTTTACTTCTGTGTCTTTTGGTGAGAATAGTTCTTAGGTTTCTTCTGGGAATCATTTTAAGCATAAGTCCTATTTGCAAATTACATAAAGGTCAGGTTAACATTAATTCATAATATAACTTTTTGAAAAATATTTTAAGGGGAGTAATAGAAACTAGTGTTTGTAATCTTTGGGAAAACCATATTTTAAATGAGAATTACTTGCAAAAATCTATTAATCATTCTTGTGAGAAGTTTATAGGCACTTGTACACTTCTTAAATAAATTCTGAAGTAACATCATATTTTTTGCTAAAAAAAGGCTTTCTCTGGTAGATGTCTTTGCAACTGATGGTTTGTCAGGTTTACACATTAAAATCTTTTAAATTATTTTTATCAGTTACATTGACTGTTTCATAAATGAGTTCCATTTTACCAAAACATTACCGACTCTGAGCAATGCATAATTTCCCAAATTGCTTCCTACACATACTTAATAGATGATACATTTAACAAAAACAAACCACTCTGGGAAGATAGTAAAGGAGCAGTATTGTAAGATATAAAGGAAAATCCTGTTTTGGAAATTGAGAGATGTCTTTTATTGATTTACCAAACACTTTTATAGCATCTTAACAATATTAATACAATTAATATTTATAATAACCCTTTGAAGCCATTACCCTAATTTACTGAAGGGAAAGTTGAGGCACCACTAAGTAACAAAGTTGACAGAAGTCCTACAGGTGGCAAGTGGCAGAAATGATCCCCCTTGGGGTTTGTCTCCAAGGCCATGCTCTGAGCCTTCTACCAGCTCTACCTTCCTTGTCAAGGGCGGGCTCCTGGTTTACTGGTTGTGGGAGCTCGTGCGCATTGTTTAACCTCTCCACACTGTGGTTACCTCAACTACAAAATAGAGATCACTTCCCATGAAGTGTTTCCCGTGAAATGAAATGATAGACCTTAAGTCACTTAGCAGGGTACCTGCCTTCTATTAGTATATACTAATTAATTTTGTTCAATTGCAAGTTAAAAAGAAGTAAAATCTTTGAAAATGTTAAAGTAGATTTGGCCATAGTAAAACTTGTACTATTTATTTTATTTTTCAGGTACCAGTTTCTCTTTATTTCTAAATTAAAAATAAAACTGAGACAGCATTCCATAGGACTGATACCTAGTTGGCTACTTGCTGGCTATATGACTTGAAGCAAATTCTTAATCTCCCTGAGAAGGAAGCAGGATGATAAGAGTATACTAAACTTTCACTTTAAATATTGAGGTCAGAAGGTATTTTGGAAAAAATAGACCAAGTTATCATATAAATGGCATTACATTTCCCACTCCATCTTTAACTTGAGGCTTTCCCAAAAGGGACAAGAATAAATCCTGGAAACTCTACCAGCCCATCTTAATGGTCTTCGTTAAATCTATTGTTGGGCTTTTCTTTTTTAAATGTGCAGATCAATATTGATTTCAATATTCAGACGAGAAATACATTTAAAAGCTTTCGAGCTATTTGTAACAAACACGCTCTCCTGCCTGTGTCACTGTACAATGTTGGATGGGAGGCTCTTTAATTGGGTTTCTTCCATTAGCCCCTTTAATTCTGTTTGTAGTAGTTAAAACTAATAGTAAAAAATGTAAAAGCTGCTTTGACCTGCAGTTATTAACTAGAGGGAATTCCAAACTGAGATTTAAAACCCTGTATTGTATAAAGCTTCTGTCCAGTGAAAAATCCGCAATTACCTTAAGAGCTTGCCTTTCTATGCATTTACATTTACAGGGCTTTCTCCTTTTACAAAACCTGAGCTTCTATAGTCCCAAGATGATTCAAGCAATTATTTATGACAGCATTACCTCATACTCATTTTCTCCTTAGCAAAGTTGCATCTATGTCAGGACCCAAGTAGTGTGAGCCATTGAACTTGTTCCCCTTTCTTTGCTATAATCAATAAAATGCATTCCTTGAGATCACACTTCTTTTTCTCCTTGAATTAGATGCAGTATCCTTTTACCCTGCGTATAGGGAAAAACAAAACAACAAAAAAAGAAAAGCCAAATTGCATTCCAGGATTCTGTTTCCATGTCAGTGTATAGAATATATCTATTTTCTTGAAATTTTGTACTGACATACTAAATTTTACACTGCTTGATCAAGATAAGATTATCACCCAAGTGCAATTAAAGACATCCGTCTTCAGAAAATAGGTTAATCAGTTGGTTTTAACAATGGGATGTTCATCATTCAATATGAATTCTACCAATATGGAAAGACAGTATGCAAAATACCCAACATAGTACTTCTCTTTCAGTGTTGAACTATTATTTATTTGTAAGCTATTTTTGTCAGGAAGTTACCAATCTCTCATTTTGTGATTAAGCTACTCAGAGGCCACCACATTAATTTTTTCGGTGACATGAGTAGTATTTGAAGCTAAAGTTAAAATTCTCAATTCTACTATATATTTGGAAATTCTCTGGCTTTTGGATAATAAAAGTCTACTAATATTGTTAAAATACATTTCTTTGTAGTATATTTCTTTAGGAATTGCAAATGATGAGGGCAATTTCATAAGATACTTTATAGACATTTTGCAATGCTCCACTTAAAATATTTTAACAGAATATTGCAGCTGAGTATCAACCTTCAAGTATTCACATTCATAACTAGAAAAGTAGACATGTCAATTTTGTTGGTTGTGGCTTTCGGTAAAATTATCACTGAGTAACAAATCCTTATCCTCTTAAAAAAGGCTAACTTTTTGAAATCCCTGGTCTATGTTGTCTAGTTTCCTACTTTTCTTCTTTTCTTGTATTAAAGTATATTACAAGCTTTGGAGGAGGGGTAAAAACATTGCAGGAGAAATAAAACCAAGAATCTAAAAGTTTTATGGAAGTTCTAACCTTTGATGGTGTATGATATACTATTAAGGCCTGGATAGTTACCAAGCTGATCTGAATACTTGTAACATCTCCATCCCCTCCAAGTGTTGAGTCACATTCTCAAAAGGGAAATTCATTAGATGTCTAACTCCCTGAAGAAACCTAGGAAAAGGCCAGAAATTTACAGAGGGCTATAAAGACAGTAGAATTGTGTGGCTGAAAGCCATGCTTGGATTCCAGAGGCTGTGAAGTTGGATAGCTACCTTATGTTCGTTATAACATGTAATGCTTAGAGAACTTTGAGATTCAAATGGGGTTGAATCAGTAGAAAATAATTAACTCAAAAAGGTAGATGTTGATTTACTCAAGGCATTTCTATGCAGAAGTCAAGGTGAAAATAAACTGCAAAGATTAGGATCTGAACTGATTCTAAATATCAGATTCCTTTTTTCTGTCTACTTTGGGATAATATTTACCACTTAGTATAAGCTAGAAATACCATTGCAGAGATAACTGTTGAAATCTCCCCAGTAAAGATTGTTGAATGAATAATAAGTCTTGAGTCCCTCGCCCGCCCCAAAAAAATCAATGATTCTTAAGTAAATCGTGAGCAACGTTGAGGTGATTTTTTACCATTCCTATCATCTCTCTTGTCCTCCTAGTACCTTGCCTTGAAGAAATGAATGCCTTCCCTAATGCTACAGATTTCACGCAACTGGTGCTTAACCAACCTCATTTTCTGTCTATCTGGGCATTCTCAGCTGTGGCTTTAGCATACTCGCTTTCTTAGTCACTACTAATGAGACTGCTTTTAGTTTGATCATGTTTATGTTTAATTTTATTTTTGTTCAATCTTCTCCCAGTTTCATTGGTAGGGGAACAAAGGTTAAAGAATAATGAGCCACTAACATGTGAGAATTGCAGTGTGTTAAAATCACACAATGAAAATCAATATATTAGTTTTCAAATGATATAAGTATATTCAGTGTTCATTAGCTATCTTGGTCACCTGCTTTGCCAGCTGTCCTTTTCCTGGTAAATATCCACTCCCTTTCAATTAAAAGTACTACAAATCTTCAAGATAAAAGTGTTATAGATATCCTATTCTTTCCTGAGAAGCTATCTAAAATAATGAGCTAAGTAACCTTTTACAACCCTGCTTCCTACCTGTATACAATCTCATGATGTGATTCACGAATAATAATTTTTAAAAACCCACCTTAGTATATATAGCTTCCTGTTGCCTTCAGGAGAAGTGATCCACAAATTGACCTGCCTTACACTCACTCACTCATACACACACACACGCACATACATGCACACACACACATTTTAAGATTTACTCTAGCCTTATATGGACTGCATTCTGCTATCCTTGGGTCTTTTTAAACCTCTTTAAATTCGCTAGACTTTGTCTCAACATAGGCTATATAGTTTTTCTTTTTACTCTTGGGTAAATGTGAATTATTAGAAACGTACTGGTTAAAAAACTTCTCATTAATTAATTTTTTTAAAAAGTGGTATTTTTTTTCTGATGAAAAGAAAAATTTGTATCTTTTTCCTTTGTCACACAATTAACAATTTCTATATAGTGATTAAGATGAGTGTAGCTAAAAACAAAATTATGAAGCAAAAGTGAAATAGTTATGCTATTCAGAGCCAATTGTTATAACCTAAATATAGATGTTTTAGAAGTTCTAGATATGTTTTGTTTATATCTATACATATGTATATATGCAAAAGTAATTGGTTTTTTCTGGTATTGCACGTGTACTGGATTAAGCAGTCTACATGCTGTATTTCACTAGAAACATTGTTCGGTCTTTCATGCACTTTGTGTGTTAATATTCTCCAAAGAGCCCAGCTGCACTATTCAACGGAAAAATCACTTCCGTCTAGTCAGTTTACTAGTGAGGATGAGGAGACTTTCACTCTGGAGGATTCTTTCCACTTGACTAATAGAGCCTCACATCTCAACTCGAGTTTCAGAAAAGCATCCCTACTCACCTACGCTAAGTGGATGACTGATAAGATAACGTAGACTTAACGGCAGAAGAAAAAGCGTGAGGACACCCGCTCCCCAGCCATAATGCGTGCACTACGTGAAAACGAATGATTTATTAGGATGAAAATCTGCAAAGAAAGATGACACCAGGGCAGTGGTGGCCCCTCACTGTCACGCACACAGAGTAAACTGGAACATCCTGACGCCTGGACTCTAAAGCCAGGTAGTTTAGGCTTTTTATTCTTCAAGACATTTCCCTTTCTTCTTTTTATTATCATAACATAAAATTTAAGACCAGTTACTGAGATTGAGTGAGATGGAGAAAGTATAGAAATGCAAATATTTATACTCTGATTAAGGATTCATGATAAAATGCTCAGAAAAGGAAAATTTTAGCTCATATTTTCAGAGATCAACATCAGCCCCCTCAACCCCTTGACCAAACATGATTTTTGTGCCTGTCAACTGCGGCTGTGTGATTTGTATGTATTTACCTGTCCTCTTGTTTTTTGTCTGTCTTTCCCCGCAAGAATGGTATCCCTCAAGGGCAGGAATGTGGTCCTTTCTGTTCACTGCTGTATGTGCAGTAACTAAAATAGCCCCTGCACTCTGCAGGCACTCAAAGAAATGCTTGTTGAATGGATGAGTCAGCCTCAAGACAGTCTTTGAAACAAAAAGAGTTGTGAGTAGGGGATCTCAGAAGAAACGGAACAAAAATGCAGATCCTCTTCTTCACAGAGCTTTGTCATCTTGCAGAAATGTTGTGACCAGATCTTTAGAAATATCTGGGGTGAATTATATCAAGAGTGAGATGTTTTCCAAAGACAAAGGTACAATAAGATATAAAAATTCATGCCTCTGCCTTATTTTTTGTGTGTGCAGTTGAGGAAAGTTGACTATAGTGTATAATTATAATTATAGTGTATAATTCTTGCTTATTTCCATTTCCACATATGCATCCATGGGGCATATTAACTTAAAGAGAATTTCATGCTTGGGAAAAGCATCTGAATTTAGAAGGAGCTATAACAGAGCTGAGTTCTTTATGATTCAGTGTCTCCTTTTATGTCAAACTGTAGGGCAAAGGTTAACGTGGTATATTTAGGAAGAAAGAAAGAAATGCTGAAATTTGCTGCCGCTCTTCTAAGACAGTTACAATTTCAGGAAGGATTAGCAGGAATTTGAGTGCCAATTAATGATATGAGGCGCTTTTAAAAAGCATTCTCTTAACAATGCTTAATCTTATTTAGTTAGAACACTTGAACCTTATTTTATATGCTGAGGAAAAGGCAATATTGAAGGCTATGTGTTAGGTATTTAGCATTTAAAACTTTTAAACTAATTAACCTAAAGGTGTCCAGTAGTTTTTTTACTGTCTTTACATACGTAGTTTACAATATATTTATGTCAAAACACTATTTTATTTACTTTAGCCTAGAAAAGTAACATAGTTTTGAGACAATATTGCCGAGAGACAGCAAATGCCCTTGTATAACATTTTCATCTACTCACCAAAATTGGTTTGGCAAAATCAACAGAACTTTACTTTCCAACTGGCACTGGCTCTCCTGAATGTTTACCAAATGCACTTCATTTCTTAATGAGATTCTTTTGGGCTCGCTGTTTAAGTGCCAGAGGGTAGAGCCACGCAGCTAGGGTTGAACAGTGTTTGATTCTGTCCAAAGAGCCAGTTAAGACAATTTAGTCATCAGAATTTTTGGCCTACGTTAGTTGCTAATGACCATCTGAAATCATGTAGTAACTGCACATTTTAAAATTTACTTTTCTATAAGGCACTTGCTTTAAAATGTAATTGGGAGTTCTGCCTTTATCCTTCTACAACAACAAAAATATTGAGAAATTGTCTGGCCTAAACGTATATTCAGGTTGAATTTGACATAATCCAAGGCAGATGGTGATCTGTGTTATTTTGGTAGAGTTTACATCTTTGGCGTTCTTTAATATTTACTGGTTGATTCAAAATTTAATCACAATGAAATTATTAATGTTAGACACATTTTAAACGTGGTGGATCCCATTATATTTCCCCATATCATAATTTATTTCGTTTTTTAATGACTTTTTAAAAATATTTATTTATTTTTGGCTGCGTTGGGTCTTCGTTGCTGCGCACGGGCTTTCTCTAGTTGCGGCGAGCGGGGGCTACTCTTCGTTGCGGTGTGCGGGCTTCTCGTTGCGGTGGCTTCTCTCGTTGTGGAGCACGGGCTCTAGCCATGTGGGCTTCAGTAGTTGTAGCACACAGGCTCAGTAGTTGTGGCGCGCGGGCTCTAGAGTGCAGGCTCAGTAGTTGTGGCTCACGGGCTTAGTTGCTCCGCGGCATGTGGGATCTTCCCAGACCAGGGCTCGAACCCGTGTCCCCTGCATTGGCAGGTGGATTCTTAACCACTGCACCACCAGGGAAGCCCCATAATTTATCTCTTAACTTTATTACCTCACTCTGTGTATTTGGGCAAATCAATTTTCTGAATCTTAGTTTCCTCTTTTATAAAGAGATGTAGGTTGACTTGGGACACTTAGAGGTCAAAGACATAGGTCTTGAGTATCAGATGCAGGTTTAATCATGTTTGTTTTCTTACACAGAGATTCGAACAATTTTGAACCAACACTCAAAAATCATGAGATGTCAGGTCAAAAATCCCAATCCCCAAGTTCATTTGAAAAATCGGAAGAGCTCCAAACTCAAAGCCAACATTCACTCTTGGCCATAGTTGTGTAGGGCTGCTCATCGGCTGCTCTGTAGTTGACCATGGTTCCCATGATGTCTTCTTGCCTCCTTCTCCTGACACTGAAATTAAAAAATATTTCCATTCCATTGTGCTTACAAAATTTCTTTTTAAAAGATACATAATATTCTTCTGTACAAGTGTTTCTAACAAAAGCAAATTTATAAAAGTTAAACCAAGAAGGGGAGTGTTTCAGGAAAATTGAAGAACATATTATGTAGTGGAACTGAAGAATATTCTTATGTATTTAAAATGCAAACCAAGTACATCTGTGTTAAAAGACTGCAATTTAAGGCACCATTTTTAAACAAACCACAGTCATAGTGATGAACTACATGAAGAAATGACATGTCACAAAAAACAATGAACTGAAAGGAAAAGACTACAATTTTAAGAGGGTTTATTTTTTAATGTAAGTAAGCACTTCTAGTCTGAAAAGCAGTTACATCATGAATGAAAACAATTTTCTTATCAATACTTTTTTAAAGTGATTAGTTTGGAGATGCTCTTATCATATGAAGAAAAAAAGTACATACAGAAATAGAACAAACGTTGGCAAATACAAGACTAACTGACATAACTGTTGCCCAGAAGCTTGCAAATATAAAGTATGGGTGAGCACACCCAGTTCACATTAAGTAAAAAAAAAACAAAAAAAAAACAAAAACTGATTTGTGTTGTTTTCACCTGTTGATGGCATACATTTGTAATGCATTATCAGTGGGATTGTGATGTGATTCAGAACTTGTGGACATGAGGTTCATGACTGAGATGCACTCATAACATGATTTTGTGTATGACTGTGTGTATATGTGTGCATGTGTATTGGCTCATTCTGGAAAAGTTTAAGATAAAATTGTCAAGGAAAATGACTGAAGGCAATGTTTCGAAGATGATCAGTTACTTTTGAACTTAATACAACTCTTAAATACCATTTAGAAACATTTGGCAGTGACACACTAGTTACCCTCATTCAATTCATCATTCACCTTGATCTGCTTTAACTAAGAATTTTAAATGGAACTCCTGTTGTACAGGAAGATTAAGCTAGTCATCTGCATATGTTTCCTTGGCTTCAACCATTGTCTACTGAACTGCCTGGAAGTTAGTTGATTTGTCATTTGATACTGAACATATTATTTAAGATGTAAAATTCCATGAGTTTCTGTCACCTAAAATAAAAATCCGTCTCAGCTCACAAGTAAAGATGGAATCGATGAAAGTCTCTTTGTTTTTATTGTTCATCATCTAAGCACCTTATAAAATGCTATGTAGAATAAAGATAGTAATAGTATATGATTTGCTTACCCAGTTTCTTGTGAAATTATGCCTTTCAGAAACCCCTTTGTTAAAGATTAACCTGGCTCATACAGCTTGTCAGAAATCACCTTCTGGAATTTAACAGGACTGTCTAAATGACTTTCCTAAATTTTTTTTTTAAAAAAAGAAGAAAAGAAAAATACAGTTTCAGACTTAAAACTGATGACAGTGACCTCACAGTGTTCAATCATATAATACGGTTAGGTGAGTCAAGAGCTAGAATTAGACATTTTACCATGGTGCAATGCATTTCCAAACATTAAAGGCAACATTGTTGAAATGTCTGACTCTTACAGAAAACTTGGTAGTAGCTATTCTAAGTATAAAAGCTGTGATGTAAAAATTCTGTGTGTGGAAGTACCTTAGTTTTATGGAAGTATCTGTTTTCTGGTAGGAAACTGAATAAAATTAAATACTGCTGCTATTAAGAGGTTAAAAGCCAAGGTTCATACCCTGTGAAAGCACAGCACAATGTAAACCATAAGATCTGAGCTTGATAATAGATGCAGAAGAAAGGGTTTCAAGCTTACTTTACAAATCGAAGGAAATAATAATGATGGAAGGTATGTTTTGTTTTTTGAGATCGGTTTCAAATTTAAAATATATTTGCCAGTAACATACTTGTTCTTGTTGCCATATAATTACAACATATTTCAGTACATACAAAGTTTGGATATTTTGTGACAGATGACTTTTTTAAACAATCCATCTATTACGCTCATTTATGTTCTATGCCCCTCACCTCTCCATCTGACTCTAGATCTAAAGTTAAATCAATTGATAACTCCCAAGCTAATGATGAGGACTTGGAGAGATTGTATTTAACTCAGCCTGGGCATAATGATATATATCTTAGATCGAAGGACACTTAGAAATGGGCTTTTATGGTTCTACCAGAAACTAATTCATTTGGTTTTGTTCTATACATCTTTAATTTTTTATGCTTCATCAAAGTGATATAGACATTACATTATACACTATACTAAACCTATAGTCTAAGAGAAATGTACGTAAAAGATAAGGACCTTTCCAAAAATATCCTAATATAAGGCATTGACTTTCCACTAAAATTTTCATTTACGCATTCTGAATGCCTTTACTTACTTGGGAAGAGGTGCGAGTAGCCCCATGAAAATAGAGGTTATGAAGTCATACTGCTTACAATTATTTTAAGGAGTCTGACATAATATTTCCCATATGCAGAAATCATTTAATATTCAGCCAGACTTTTCTGAATATATAGAGCACATTTGCATGACATTCATTTAATTAAAATATTTAGTTTCCTTGAATGACTTTGTATAACCCGACTTCAACAGATAATTGCCAATTCTGTGCATCCTTTTATAAAACTGCCTCCTACATATAATTAATTAGTAAGCTTTGAAAAACTCCCACAACTCAAGGATGTTTTTTAAAAAAGGCAAAGTATAACTATTTCAAATCTCAGTTTATATTAAATCAAACTATTCCCCACTCCATGCAAAAAGAACTAGCTTGCTTGAAAAACTGAAGAAACACAAAATGTAGTCAGATGGTAAACACTTCAACAGTGGCCTTTATGCTGAATGATCTGTTGTGCCATTTAGGGTCATGGTCCCTTATTTCATTCTTAGATAAGATGTCCATTGCTTCTGTATCTGGAAGGATCTATTGAGAGGCAGATCCTATCCAAATACAGTTCTGCAGAAATAGAAATGTACAACGTCATGGTTCTTGGCAGTGAACTGCTGATGCATTGCTCCAGCATATAGACACATCATTCCCATAAAATTTGTAACACTACAGTTCAGGGACTATTTAACCTTTAATATAAATCATTTTTATTGTCCCAGTAGAACTCAAAGCATTTTATTCTTTATTTCTCTTTGACACTGTGTACCAACTGCAATGTTATTCTTTTAGAAAGAAAAGACATGTGAATCTCATCCATGTGCAGTACATCTGAAGAACTCCTTAAGGAATGCACACGTCTTCACCAAATAGAGCAACAGGAAGACTCAAAATTGTCATTGATGTCAGATTATTTATGAAATGAAATTATCTCTGACTTTCCCCTTTCTCTTATTTTCAAGATCACTTAGAGTTTATTTTCTCCTCTTTACACATTGTCAGTGATGTGCCTTCCAGTAATTCTAATAGAACATTCTACAATATTGAATAGGAAAAATATGAGGATAAAATGTACTGTTGCCAGTATGTTTATTTTTCATATTGTCCATGTGTTATTGTTTACTGCTAGGTTTATCTGGCAGAACTCATCAGAAAAAAAACAGAACCAATTTATTTCTAATTTTAAGAAGTCTTTTGCTGGCATGGACTTAAGCTCACTTACATTAAAAATATACCTTCTCTGGAAATTGGTTCTCCATCTTTTCCCAATTTGTCTGCCTTGCAGTCATGTCCCTTATTCTTTTCTTCTTTACAGCTTGCCAAAGACAAAATTTTCAGTGAGTGTAATGCAGGGAAAATGGGGAAACAAAAGGAAATACAATATAACAGAATAGAGTGCTTTAAATTCCAGTGGGAAAATAAAAATGATTTGTGTTAAAGCTTAAATAGTCTCTAAGCCATAATGTTACAAGTTTTATAAGAATGATGTCTCTATATCCTTGTGCAATGCATCATCAGTCCACAGCCAAATACCACTGACATTGTATATTTTTTTTATCTCTGCAGAACAATATTTGGATACCACTTACCTCTGAGGCAGTTCTTTTGGGAATTATAAATATATTTCTTTCCGGGGATCAAAAGAACGCACATCAAAATGAAAGATGAAGTGTGGAATCTGAATTTACAGCTGCTTTATGCACTCTGGAAGGAGTGCAGGATTTCTCATTTTAGTTCACTTCTCAAAGCTTTGTAGATAGAAGCTTAAAATGATATATTTGATTTTTTTAATATTCTTCTCTTCTCTGGCTGTGTAAATGATGGCAATCAATCAGATTTTCTTTGTTCAAGGAGAACCATGAAATTACAATATGAAATTTTTCCACATGTAATTTTATACAGTGGGCAGTGCCTGGCAGCTTAGCAGTGTCTCACTGTGGCAAGAATAGGATGTTATTTTTGGATAAATGTTTTTATGTAAGAAAAGATAACTAACAAAAAGTTAATTTCTTAAGACTTTTTCAAAATAGTTTTGAAAGACACAAAGGTATAATTTGAGTCTATTATTTGACATTGATATAAACTAATATAATTATTTAATGAAGCTATTAAGATGTATTAAAACATTCCCAATAGCAAAAACAGAAATCTGAAGCAAAAATAACCTATTTCACGCTAGTTTGTAATATACAAGCAGTTTTAGGATAGTATTGTTTCTTATTCCAAAAGTGCTATATTAGTTACAAAATGGTTTTAAATACTGACAAAATAATTCTATTATTAAAAAATAAACACCAATGGTAAGGTAGATTATAACCAAACTTTGATGCATTTTCTGGCATTTAGAAGGAAAAGCTGACTAGGGTCACTGGAGGTTTGGCAAATATACTGTTTCTATGAAATCAGCCTAAGCATATTCTGGATTTGCCTGAAGATTCAAAAATGAATTCAGTCCTAAATTGTAAGTGTATTATATTTAATATAATTTTCCCTTTAAAGTTGGCTATTACACTGAAAACCTTTATCCTCAAAACAAATACAGTATAAAACTTAATGTGATCCGATATTGTATAGATCTTGGACATTTTTCTCCCCTGATATAAGCAGTTTTCTTTCTGCATCATAAGATGAAAAGTCTATGTCAAAGATAAGGTAAAATATAAAAATAAAGTGATATATTGTTTAGGGACCTTTACAGAAACAATATTCTTGGAGCTTTTTCTGCTATTAACTAATCAAAATTTCCTTCCACACAAAAACGCCTATTTCACAAGGTTAGAAAGAGTTCTGGCATTTTATGTATTCATTGATTCTAAATAGCTTGGTTTGCCTACCACATGCCGGGTCTGAGTTCTATGCTGGATGGTGAGTGGGAAACACAGCATCTGTGCCCTCTGGCTCACGGCTCTTTCAAGGCCATGGTGTCTGTGTGTGGAGGGAAGAAAAGCAGACAATAAACCTGAATTCCATACAATTAAAAGTGTGATAAATACTAGGTGGGAAACAAAAAAGTGAAGAGAGGGAAGTAGTGGAGGAGAAAGATATTAATGGTGTGTTCTCTGAAGAGGTGACATTTAATATGAGACTCGAGTCATGAGAAGAAACCAGCCAAGAATAGAGAAAAGAGGGTTCTAGGAAAGAGGGCGAGTTAGACCCGCATTCCCTAAAGTTGGCAAAAGAGCTTGTATGTCTTCAGGTATCTGGAAGGAGGTCCACCTGTCTACAGTGTTATAGATGTAGGAAAAGTCTCATGAGACATGGCCTGGTCCAAACTGAAGGCATCTTAGGTTCTGAGGTGGAGTTTGAATTTTCTGTGATGTACAGTGAAGAGCTGTTTAACAGCTTAAAGCAAATTCTTACGTCTGTGTTTTTTTAAGGTATATCCTGGCTGTTTAATGGAAATTTAATTTATAATTTATAGGTTAATATAATATATTTATAGAAAAAGAGAAGGCTTGGAAACATAAATTCTAATAAATTGGAAAATATAGGTTTGACATAACAGCTCAATTGTTCTGGTTTGCTTGTTTTTAACATTAAATACGAGGCACCCATGAGAGTGAATATCCTTTGAATTGTTGAGTCTAGGGTTGAGAGCAGACCACTTAGACTCATGCATTTAGACATGATAAGTCCGTAAATGGCTTAACGATCCTTGGGTGACGATCAGCCGCTCTCTGAGGAGAAAGTCCCTGGAAAGAAGGGTCTACACATGCCCTGGAAAGTGTTAAAATGTAGAGGTCACGTAAGAGGAGCAAAACTAGGTTTGACATACTCTACCTTGAGGGGGTCGGACACAGCCACATGTGTAGGTAGGAAGAAATCATATTTCTTATAAGCATTTAAGGAGTCCAAGGATAGAAGTGATTTGCCAGATAATCACATAGCGTTTGCTGAACTTATGTCTGAATGTGACAGAGCAGTGGGCAGGATAGATGAAAACCAGAAGAGTGTGGTAACACAGATGCCAAGCAGGGAGGGTTTCAAAAAGCAATTGAAAAGTCCAGAAAGGTGAGAACTGGAAACGGTCCTGGGGATTTGGCTACCTAGCCGTCATCTGTGGCTCTAGTTGAGGGTTTTCTGTGGAGCTTGGCTAAGGGGCCATATTGGAAATGCATGAAAGAGTGAACAGGGGAGGGGAAACTCGCCCCTGTGTAGTGACACACAAAACCAATCAAAAAACCAAAATGTGTTCAGTAACCCTCCCTGCCTTCTCATTCACCCTTGTGAGTTAAAACCAAAAGGACTTAGGTAGATCACTGTGCTCATATAAAAAGTAAATCAAGGGAAGTTACGGGTGACTCAAAGCCAGAAGTTAGAGCAAGTACATTATTGGGATGGAAGGATTATGGATGCACAATGGTCTCAACTGGTTGGAAAGATATAAAAATAGGTTAGCTCCCCTCATGTCAGTTTTCCACATTTACTCATGATGCCTTCTGCCATTATTCTTGATGTTTCAAGTTCTCTGCATGTGAACATTCCAAAACTCTATCCTAATTCTTGGCCTTCTCATTTCTGATAATTTATATGTATTCCACTTAAGAACATACTCTCATAGTAATAACAGTAGTAATAATGGTTATCAGTTCTAGACTCTCTACCATTTATCAGACAGTAATCAATTTAGTTTATCTAATTTAATCCCCACAGCATAGTGAGTTAAGATTCACCTCAATTGTGCAAATGAGGAAGTTGGGATTCACAAAGTTAAATAAATTGCTTAAGCTCACACAGCTCCTAAACCAAATATGCGTTCTTACCTATAAAATTTGTGAGGTCCACCTCCAAAGCCCACAATCCTCAAATTTGGATCACTCCTCAATACTGTGTCTTCCTTCCTATGCGAGGCTGTGGAGTAAAACAGATGGAAATCACACAGCTGAGTAGATTAATACATAATTTATTCTATACGTTATATACTACAGTGTGTTCTCTGAAATTTCATCTGAGGGCTCTTCTTTCCAGGTCACTTTCTCATTCTCTTCTGCCATGATTCAAAAAATTCTCTGTTCTCTTCAAGCCCCTTGCCCAAATATCCATCATAATTTGCCACCTCAGCAGCTAACCTCATCTTCTATTTTACAGAGAAAGTAGAGGTCAGCTGATTTAAACTTGCTTTGATACCAATCTCTATTTTAAAAATGTGTTGTTACCTACTTCATTCTTCCAATTCTCTGTCCCAGGCTCAGAAGGAATGGCCCATTTAGAGTTTAAGATATTTCCTCCTGAAATTTCTGTTTGAAGTCTACTTTTTTGGATCCATTCTTCATTCAGTAACTACAATTCATGCTTCAAGGTCCTGATTATGGTTTATCTTTTGTGAAATACTCTGACACAGGTGTTATCTGCACACTTCCCAAACAGAGTCATTTTTCTTGGTCTTAAGTCTGTGTCTTATATCTACACCCATCATACTGATCACTGCATGGTATATGAGGTGGTTTGCAAACCTGGTTGAATATCTGAAATAATGATTTCTTGATCTCCTTTCCCAGATGGTCTAATTCTGTAGGATTGGAGCAGGACTTAGAAATCTGTGTTTTGTCAATACTGCTATGCACAAGGACGATCGTCCTGGGTTGGAAACCACTGGGTAGTGGACTTTCAAGTGCACTTGATGGCAGAGAGAATTGGTTTAATTTCAGCTCTGAAACTTACTAGAGAATGGTTTTCTACAAAACTCTCAAATTATCTGACCCCTGGTAATAAATCTTCTTGTCTGTCTTCAAAATATATCCAGACTCCTGCCAGGTTTTACCATGTCTTCCAGTAGCTCAAACCACCATCATTTCTCATATGGTCTATTGCAACCACCTGACTGATCTGATTCACCGTTGCAAATCATACTCTATATATTTTCCGTCTGGAGCCTGTAGAGGTTCCCTTATGGAAAAGTCATATGATGTTATTCCTGTTCTTCAAATCTTCCAGTGGCCTCTTTTGACGTGCAGAATATGATGTAAACTTTTCACAATGGTCTGGGTGGCTTCATATGATCTGCTGCTACAGATTTCCCTTTTCCATTTCCTGCTCTCTTTGATTTCTTCTTCCATCCCCTTTCCCTTGTTCATTCCACTGTCAACACCCTGGGCTCGTAGCTGTTCCTTAGATCTACCAAATAAGCTCAGGTCATGGGGTCCTTGGACTGTTGTTCTCTCTAGACTGTTTTCCCTCCAGATATGCCCATGACTCTCTACTTCCCTTCATTCAGATTTCTTATCAAATATCACTTCCTCTGAGAGATCTTCCCAGGCAATCCTAAATAAAAGAGTGCACGCTTATCACACTTGCTCTCACTAATCACTACCTGACATATTACAAGTTTTCCTCAAATTTAACTCTTTTCATCAGTTCCCCTGACTGGATAGACAGAGTGACATGGAATAAATTCATGAGGGCCAGAGATACCTGGACAAGGCATGATGCATGAGTGATTCCCATTGGCCAGTGGGGGCAACAGTGGAGAAAACCAGGATGGGATTGTATCGCATCCTGCCCAGTAGGGTCCCTCAGAGCAGTGCTGAGACTTTAGCTGCCACAAAGCCAATTGCCCCAATTACCTAGCACCTGTGGAGGTCATGCCAGGAAACGAAATGCAGACTTCCCAGTGGAGGGAACTGCAATGTTTGCTCTTCTCTGCTTTTATTTACAAAATGTCTAGAGCTTTACTAACATGAGAACAAATTTTACTAAGATCAAGATGAAGTGAAACAGAACTTTTTCCCATAGTTATTTTTTTTCCCTCTATAGTCTAGTTCATTCCACATCAATACGCACTGTAATTAGATGGGGCACATTTTGCTGAATGTGAACTGGCCATAGTTAACCAGGGATATTATGGTGAAATGCTATATGATCTTTCGCCAATTTCATTTCTAGTCTCTAAAACCCTCTGCTTCCTGATAACAGCATGTCTTAAAGACAGAAACTAAATGTTTTTGAAGGTGGTACAGGTAAGCCCCAAATAATAACACACATTATTTTGATTAAAGAAAAAGGCCATGACTCATTTTCTCATTCGATTATGTCAGTTATAGCATTACTGAAAATCTATTGTATTTTCCCTCAAATAAAAATGGACTCTATATGATGATTTTCTTTTTTCTCTTTCTTTTTTTTTTTAGCGTTGAAGGGAAAGAGTGTGGGTTAGAAGTCTTGTTATTAGTTTCCCTTTATAAAATGACTCTTGATTAATTAGAATTTGTGTTCATTTATAAATACTTCATTGAAAATTTAATAAGTAAGCATTAAGCCTTGTCACTGAGGTGAATGGTGATTGTCTCATTGAAGCCTGAATTTCTATCTGCAACGATGCCTTTCTCTGGTGACACTATTCAAAGGAGCAAATGAGAGTGAGTTTAGCTTATTCTCTTGACCCTTTGTTGCATTGTCATGACAATGTTTCACACACAACTGTTTTCTCTTTTATTTCACTCTTTACCACTGCATTAGCTGCATTATTGCTTAAATGGCTTGTCCATTCATTTGCACAGTGATCTGCCGGGCGTCGATGTATTCCCACCACAGCACCTAAAAATACGGTTTACTTTTAGTTACTGTAGATATATATTTTTCGTCATTTCTTCGCTTTCAGTGTGGGGTGTTTAGGCAAAGTTCATAGCAACTGGAGTAGCTACCAGGAGTTCAAAAGACAGGGCATCATAAGTGCGCTGAGGGATGTTATGACATAGAAATAAATCTTTGAATGTTTTAATGTCCCCAAATTTACTCCTGCACTTTAGCATGTATTATAGTGCTTATTTTTCAAGCTTGTGTTGAAGTAACGTACATTTTTTCCCTCTCCATTCAATGCATTATATGCAGCAAACTGTGTGATGAAAGGAATATCGCCTGAGGAAGCAAATGATTCTGGATTCTTTGTAGTGTCCTGGCTAAGGCACTGCCTTTCAGTAGGACCGTATTCATATCATTGTAACCCAGAGGGTCTCAGTTTTCTAGCCTTTAGAAGAGAGATTGAGAGTTTGAGCATTCTGTAATTTTATGTAAATGTTTATACGTGATCCCTTCATGGTAAGTCATTGTTCATGGAATGCCCTAAATCAATTTCTTAAAGGCCATTAAGTTATTACTTCATATATTGCCTTTTGTTTGCACACCATTATGTTCCTATCTTATTCAGAAGAAAAATATACTATGCACACACACACACACACACCCATAACTTCAAACTCTTATTCACACTCACATTAGGAATTCAGGATGGAGAAGCAGATGGGATATACACTAATGGTGCCTGACTGTTTGCTGTCCTGACATATGATTTCACTTGATATCATCTGAGGAAACAGAGTTTGGAGAAGAAAATAGGTATTTAAAAGAATGGAAATTCTATTGTATGTTCTTCCCTAGTTTAAAATAATTTGTCCATTAAAACAGGATCCTTTAAAATATTTCTCATTAAATATTTTCAGCTACTTCTCTGTTAAAATAATCTATCAAAATGTAATAGTGGCTGTCTCTCTTGATTGAAAGTGGATTGGCATCATAGTGGTATACCCTTTTGATCTATACCCTTTTGATTCTCTTTCTTAACTGTTTTCATTCTAATTTCTCGAGTAATTGTTCCTATGATAACAGAAACAAAAATGTCCTCAAGAGCAGGTACCTAATCGGGAGGGGCCCTGACAATTCCATTTCTATTACAAAAGAGTTAAGAAAATCTACAGGCTAAGCTATTTTTTAAAATAAAAAAGATTTAATTATGGTTAGCACATCAGAAAATTGATGATATGGTCTGAATATTTTTTAAAAAGTCATGAAAATTAAGACCATGCTTATCTAGTTTGACTCAAAATATATTCAAGACACTTTCTCTTCATACTAAGACTGAGATATTCAATATTTAATAAACTAAAGCATTTTTATAGAGCAATAAAATGAGTATCATAAGAGATTATTTTCTTTTCTTTTTTTTTTTTTACAAGAGATAAATAGACTGACACCAAGCATTGTACATGGATGACCACAACAAAAGCAACAATGATTGCAATTACCAAACATGAAACACACTCATACTATGTCATAATATTGACATTCAGTCCAGTAATCCTCCACTGTAACAGCTCCTTTACTTTGCAGTGAAAATTGATTTGTATATTCTTTGCCTCTGAGTCCTTGTGGGATTTTTTCTTTTTTTAAATTCAAACAGAAAGTCACAAAAATTATACTCATCCTCATCAGTTCACTCAGTCCCATGTAATTAATTTTTTTTTTCATCTTGATCTTTTGTTAGCACTTTTATGAGCTCATCAGTTTTTCATTAGAGTTCTGAAAATGCTTATTCATTCAGTTCAGCAGTACAGTCAGGTACCAGAAACCTGTACTTGTCAGAGTCTTTTCCATGAATTTCCTGAAGATGAAACCCTTTTATAGGAACATATTTACAAAAGCATCAGAGTACACCCAGAACTGTCTGTAAATGACAAAAGACTTAAAAATGACCACGGTTAAAGATTTGATGAAAGTTCATAATAATGCAGTTGACAAGAAAATTAGTTATTTCTGAGATATACATTTTAAAGTAATAACTAGGATTATGACTTATAACATTATACCAGAACATATAAGATTTTTTGAAATTTCATGTAATATCTGAAACATTTATATTAACATATTTCCATGCAAATAACCCAATGAAAGTTTAGTATTAGTTGTTTTGTTTGTTTGTTTATACTGCAGGTTCTTATTAGTCATCAATTTTATACACATCAGTGTATACATGTCAATCCCAATCGCCCAATTCAGCACACCACCATCCCCACCCCACCGCAGTTTTCCCACCTTGGTGTCCATATGTCTGTTCTCTACATCTGTGTCTCAACTTCTGCCCTGCAAACTGGCTCATCTGTACCATTTCTCTAGGTTCCACATACATGCGTTAATATACGATATTTGTTTTTCTCTTTCTGACTTACTTCACTCTGTATGACAGTCTCTAGATCCATCCACGTCTCAACAAATGACTCAATTTCGTTCCTTTTTATGGCTGAGTAATATTCCATTGTATATATGTACCACAACTTCTTTATCCATTCGTCTGTTGATGGGCATTTAGGTTGCTTCTATGACCTGGCTATTGTAAATAGTGCTGCCATGAACATTCGGGTGCATGTGTCTTTTTGAATTATGGTTTTCTCTGGGTATATGCCCAGTAGTGGGATTGCTGGGTCATATGGTAATTCTATTTTTAGTTTTTTAAGGAACCTCCATATTGTTCTCCATAGTGGCTGTATCAATTTACATTCCCACCAACAGTGCAAGAGGGTTCCCTTTTCTCCACACCCTCTCCAGCATTTGTTGTTTGTAGATTTTCTGATGATGCCCATTCTAACTGGTGTGAGGTGATACCTCATTGTAGTTTTGATTTGCATATCTCTAATAATTAGTGATGTGGAGCATCTTTTCATGTGCTTTGTGGCCGTCTGTATATCTTCTTTGGAGAAATGTCTATTTAGGTCTTCTGCCCATTTTTGGATTGGGGTGTTTGTTTCTTTAATATTGAGCTGAATGAGCTGTTTATATATTTTGGAGATTAATCCTTTGTCCATTGATTCGTTTGCAAATATTTTCTCCCATTCTGAGGGTTGTCTTTTCATCTTGTTTATGGTTTCCTTTGCTGTGCAAAAGCTTTGAAGTTTCATTAGGTCCCATTTGTTTATTTTTGTTTTTATTTCCATTACTCTAGGAGGTGGATCAAAAAAGATCTTGCTGTGATTTATGTCAAAGAGTGTTCTTCCTATGTTTTCCTCTAAGAGTTTTATAGTGTCCAGTCTTATATTTAGGTCTCTAATCCATTTTGAGTTTATTTTTGTGTATGGTGTTAGGGAGTATTCTAATTTCATTCTTTTACATGTAGCTGTCCAGTTTTCCCAGCACCACTTATTGAAAAGACTGTCTTTTCTCCATTGTATATCTTTGCCTCTTTTGTCATAGATTAGTTGACCATAGGTGCGTGGGTTTATCTCTGGGCTTTCTATCTTGTTCCATTGATCTATGTTTCTGTTTTTGTGCCAGTACCATATTGTCTTGATTACTGTAGCTTTGTAGTATAGTCTGAAGTCAGGGAGCCTGATTCCTCCAGCTCCGTTTTTTTCCCTCAAGACTGCTTTGGCTATTCGGGGTCTTTTGTGTCTCCATACAAATTTTAAGATGATTTGTTCTAGCTCCGTAAAAAATGCCATTGGTAATTTGATAGGGATTGCATTGAATCTGTAGATTGCTTTGGGTAGTATAGTCATTTTCACAATGTTGATTCTTCCAATCCAAGAACATGGTATATCTCTCCATCTGTTGGTATCATCTTTAACTTCTTTCATCAGTGTCTTATAGTTTTCTGCATCCAGGTCTTTTGTTTCCCTAGGTAGGTTTATTCCTAGGTATTTTATTCTTTTTGTTGCAATGGTAAATGGGAGTGTTTCCATAATTTCTCTTTCAGATTTTTCATCATGAGTGTATAGGAATGCAAGAGATTTCTGTGCATTAATTTTGTATCCTGCAACTTTACCATATTCATTAATTAGCTCTAGCAGTTTTCTGGTGGCAGTTTTAGGATTCTCTATGTATAGTATCATGTCATCTGCAAACAGTGACAGTTTTACTTCTTCTTTTCCGATTTGGATTCCTTTTATTTCTTTTTCTTCTCTGATTGCTGTGGCTAGGACTTCCAGAACTATGTTGAATAATAGTGGTGAGAGTGGACATCTTTGTCTCGTTCCTGATCTTAGAGGAAATGCTTTCAGTTTTTCACCATTGAGAATGATGTTTGCTGTGGGTTTGTCATATATGGCCTTTATTATGTTGAGGTAGGTTCCCTCTATGCCCACTTTCTGGAGAGTTTTTATCATAAATGGGTGTTGAATTTTGTCAAAAGCTTTTTCTGCATCTATTGAGATGATCATATGGTTTTTATTCTTCAATTTGTTAATATGATGTATCACATTGATTGATTTGCATATATTGAAGAATCCTTGCATCCCTGGGATAAATCCCACTTGATCGTGGTGTATGATCCTTTTAATGTGTTGTTGGATTCTGTTTGCTAGTATTTTGTTGAGGATTTTTGCATCTATATTCATCAGTGATATTGGTCTGTAATTTTCTTTTTTTGTAGTGTCCTTGTCTGGTTTTGGTATCAGGGTGATGGTGGCCTCATAGAATGAGTTTGGGAGTGTTCCTTCCTCTGCAATTATTTGGAAGAGTTTGAGAAGGATAGGTGTTAGCTCTTCTCTAAATGTTTGATAGAATTCACCTGTGAAGCCATCTGGTCCTGGACTTTTGTTTGTTGGAAGATTTTAAATCACAGTTTCAATTTCATTACTTGTGATTGGTCTGTTCATATTTTCTGCTTCTTCCTGGTTCAGTCTTGGAAGGTTATACCTTTCTAAGAATTTGTCCATTTCTTCCAGGTTGTCCATTTTATTGGCATAGAGTTGCTTGTAGTAGTCTCTTAGGATGCTTTGTATTTCTGCGGTGTCTGTTGTAACTTCTCCTTTTTCATTTCTGATTTTATTGATTTGAGTCCTCTCCCCCTTTTTCTTGATGAGTCTGGCTAATGGCTTATCAATTTTGTTTTTCTTCTCAAAGAACCAGCTTTTAGTTTTATTGATCTTTGCTATTGTTTTCTTTGTTTCTATTTCATTTATTTCCGCTCTGATCTTTATGATTTCTTTCCTTCTGCTAACTTTGGGTTTTGTTTGTTCTTCTTTCTCTAGTTTCTTTAGGTGTAAGGTTAGATTGTTTACTTGAGATTTTTCTCGTTTCTTTAGGTAGGCTTGTATAGCTATAAACTTCCCTCTTAGAACTGCTTTTGCTGCATCCCATAGGTTTTGGGTCGTCGTGTTTTCATTGTCATTTGTCTCCAGGTATTTTTTGATTTCCTCTTTGATTTCTTCAGTAATCTCTTGGTTATTTAGTAACGTATTGTTTAGCCTCCATGTGTTTGTGTTTTTTACGTTTTTTTCCCTGTAATTGATTTCTAATCTCATAGCGTTGTGGTCAGAAAAGATGCTTGATATGATTTCAATTTTCTTAAATTTACTGAGGCTTGATTTGTGACCCAAGATGTGATCTATCCTGGAGAATGTTCCGTGCGCACTTGAGAAGAACGTGTAATCTGCTGTTTTTGGATGGAATGTCCTATAAATATCAATTAAATCTATCTGGTCTATTGTGTCATTTAAAGCTTCTGTTTCCTTATTTATTTTCATTTTGGATGATCTGTCCATTGGTGTAAGTGAGGTGTTAAAGTCCCCCACTATTATTGTGTTACTGTCGATTTCCTCTTTTATAGCTGTTAGCAGTTGCCTTATGTATTGAGGTGCTCCTATGTTGGGTGCATATATATTTATAATTGTTATATCTTCTTCTTGGATTGATCCCTTGGTCATTATGTAGTGTCCTTCCTTGTCTCTTGTAACATTCTTTATTTTAAAGTCTATTTTATCTGATATGAGTATAGCTACTCCAGCTTTCTTTTGATTTCCATTTGCATGGAATATCTTTTTCCATCCCCTCACTTTCAGTCTGTATGTGTCCCTAGGTCTAAAGTGGGTCTCTTGTAGACAGCATATATATGGGTCTTGTTTTTGTATCCATTCAGCAAGCCTGTGTCTTTTGGTTGGAGCATTTAACCCATTCACGTTTAAGGTAATTATCGATATGTATGTTCCTATGACCATTTTCTTAATTGTTTTGGGTTTGTTTTTGTAGGTCCTTTTCTTCTCTTGTGTTTCCCACTTAGAGAAGTTCCTTTAACATTTGTTGTAGAGCTGGTTTGGTGGTGCTGAATTCTCTTAGCTTTTGCTTGTCTGTAAAGCTTTTGATTTCTCCATCAAATCTAAATGAGATCCTTGCCGGGTAGAGTAACCTTGGTTGTAGGTTCTTCCCTTTCATCACTTTAAGTATATCATGCCACTCCCTTCTGGCTGGTAGAGTTTCTGCTGACAAATCAGCTGTTAACCTTATGGGAGTTCCCATGTATGTTATTTGTCATTTTTCCCTTGCTGCTTTCAATAATTTTTCTTTGTCTTTAATTTTTGCCACTTTGATTACTGTGTGTCTCGGCGTGCTTCTCCTTGGGTTTATCCTGTATGGGACTCTCTGTGCTTCCTGGACTTGGGTGGCTATTTCCTTTCCCATGTTAGGGAAGTTTTCGACTATAATCTCTTCAAATATTTTCTCTGGTCCTTTCTCTCTCTCTTCTCCTTCTGGGACCCCTATAATGCAAATGTTGTTGCGTTTAATGTTGTCCCAGAGGTCTCTTAGGCTGTCTTCATTTCTTTCCATTCTTTTTTCTTTATTCTGTTCCGCAGCAGTGAATTCCACCATTCTGTCTTCCAGGTCACTTATCCGTTCTTCTGCCTCAGTTATTCTACTATTGATTCCTTCTAGTGTAGTTTTCATTTCAGTTATTGTATTGGTCATCTCTGTTTGTTCATTCTTTAATTCTTCTAGGTCTTTGTTAATCATTTCTTGCATCTTCTCAATCTTTGCCTCCATTCTTATTCCAAGGTCCTGGATCATCTTCACTATCATTATTCTGAATTCTTTTTCTGGAAGGTTGCCTATCTCCACTTCATTTAGTTGTTTTTCTGGGGTTTTTTCTTGTTCCTTCATCTGTTATATAGCCCTCTGCCTTTTCATCTTGTCTATCTTTCTGTGAATGTGGTTTCTGTTCCACAGGCTGTAGGACTGTAGTTTTTCTTGCTTCTGCTGTCTGCCCTCTGGTGGTTGAGGCTATCTAAGAGGCTTGATGGGAGGCTCTGGAGGTGGGTAGAGCTGACTGTTGCTGTGGCGGTCAGAGCTCTGTAAAACTTTAATCCACTTGACTGTTGCTGGGTGGGGCTGGGTTCCCTCCCTGTTGGTTGTTTTGCCTGGGGCAACCCAACAGTGGAGCCTACCCGGGCTCTTTGGTGGGGCTAATGGCAGACTCTGGGAGGGCTCACGCCAAGGAGTACTTCCCAGAACCTCCGCTGTCAGTGTCCTTGTCCCCATGGTGAAACAGAGCCAGCCCCCGCCTCTGCAGGAGACCCCCCAACACCAGCAGTTATGTCTGGTTCAGTCTCCCCCAGGGTCACTGCTTCTTCCTCTGGGTCCCGATGCACACACTATTTTGTGTGCGCCCTCCAAGAGTGGGGTCTCTGTTTCCCCCAGTCCTGTCAAAGTCCTGCAATCAATTCTCACTAGGCTTCAAAGTCTGATTCTCTATGAATTCCTCCTCCCATTGCCGGACCCCCAGGTTGGGAAGCCTGACGTGGGGCTCAGAACGTTCACTCCAGTGGGTGGACTTCTGTGGTATAAGTGCTCGCCAGTCTGTGAGTCACCCACCCAGCAGTTATGGGATTTGATTTTACTCTGATTGCGCCCCTCCTACCGTCTCACTGTGGCTTCTCCTCTGTCCTTGGACGTGGGGTATCCTGCTTGGTGAAGTCCAGTGTCTTCCTGTCGATGATTGTCCAGCAGCCAGTTGTGATTCTGGTGCTCTCGCAAGAGGGAGTCGAGATTATTTTCTTATGGCTACATATCAAAGAAATAAGATACATTGCAGCAGGAACACTGTCCTATATAGTGACATTCAATAAATCTGGGGGTGATAGTAGACTCTTGACCCTGCTCAATTTGGGCTAGAATTAGCAACACTTATCTGCTCTTCAGGTGGCATTAGATTCTTAGGGTTGAAATACAGTCTTTTTAATTTTCAATAAAATAGTTGTTTATGAAAGTGATTCCGTGTTTTCCCAACTTCATGACACATTTTAATAGTACCATAAAAAGTCTGTCTCTGAAGGGTCCTGGTAGGCATAGGGAAACAAAATCTCCTAATTTTCAACACTCCTCTAATGTATCAACCCTTTCCAACTGGGTTTTAACAAGTTACATCATTTCGTGTTGAATTACTGTGAATTTTTTTAAATGCTCAAGAAAAATAAATTACATTAACATTCCATTGTAAACCAAAATTTTTGTATGCCAGCTGATTTTAAACCCGTAGGTGTCATGGCAGTGCAGGTGAGAGGTAATTTTAATGCCTGGGGGATATTTTGCGATGTCCGGGATATTTTCAGTTGTCACAACTAGGGAGAGTTGCCAGAATCGAATGGATAAAGGCCAGGGATGCTGCTGAAGCCTGCAATGCGCACACAGCCCCATGAAACAAAGTGTTTGTTACCTGGCCCAAATGTGCCAAGGAACAGAGACCCTGCTTTAGATAAGTCATTGTACTCAGATGCAGAGGGTGATTGAAATATGTTGTTTGCCTTGTAAAACTTTGGAAGAAATCAAACTCCATCCAACCATTTTACATTTCTGACATCTGTGTTGCATGTGATTGGAGCTTCTCTTTCTTCTAAATATCTATTGTGTGTTTCAATGATTATGGGGATCAGAGCCACTTGTTTCTATAGTAATTGTCACAGGCAAACTGCCAGATGGTTATACTGAGAAGGGCAGCATAGAAAAAAAAAAAAAGAACTTCTATAATGTTTTCTTTCCCACGTTACCTTCTGTCTTTATAGGGTAAGTTGATCTAATATTTGAACTATGTCCTATCCTCCTTTGAATAGAAGAAATGATTCATTTATGCAAATGGTACACATATTGAGTGGACGTGACTTAGGGGATTCTTTTAATATACCTGCTAATTATTTGTCCCTACTATCCCTTTAATGCTATTATTAAATGAGAGAAGGTATTCTTTTGCCGTTAAATGAAAGTTTTGGTGGGTCCTGTAACTCTTCTGTTCACTTTTAGGGAGTCCTGAGGTAATTTTAAATCATAAAACATAATATTAAGTCAGCACTTAAAATATCCAGTCTTTTATAATATTCATAATTATGAATTTGATTTAAATCTCCACTGTGAGAATGGAACGGGCTTCAGGCAGGTTGCCTGCTGCCTGGGAACAGGAGTGGCCAGCTACTTCTCTCTTTGCTATTCACTTTCTCCCAAAGCCCGCCAAGATGGAGTAGAGAGGGGGCGTGGCAAAGGGGTAGAGTTTTATACAAAGATTTTACTTAAAAACGGTACTGCTCTAAGATGAATTTCTGTTCTCTAAGTCTGGCAAATTGTTACAGCTGACTTTCACTAGATACTAGTTTGGTCTCAGCTTTCATGAGAGTGACAGGTGAACATTACCAATCTGTGATCTGCCCTTCTGAATAACTGGAGAATCTATTTCCTAATCCTAACCTAACTCAGAATTTTACAAAGGGAAAACAAAATTATATCGTTTATTCCTCTCCATTCTGAGGAAAAGTCTGTAGAGAGATAGAGTTAACAGGAAGTGGGTGCTCAAAAAAGATGACAGTGGTGTTTTGATAACATCCTTTCAGATGCCTGGTAACCATACTCCCTTCCCTAAAAAAGATCGGTTATTTCACGGTTCAGCCAGTGGTTCAGAACGATGATCTACTGGCCTTAACAGCTCTAATTTTCCATTTTGTAGCCCAGCTATTAATTCATTATCTTGTAAAATTCTCCTAGTTTTGGCCCCATGATCGTGCCCAGTGATAGACTGTACTTCTATGGCATCTTCCATAAACTGCTCGTCATTTTGTGAAAAAAAATATGGTGTCTTTGGGGGTCCTCCACTTGGACTCTGTTCTTTCATAGGTTGTGGGTACCCTCCCCTTGAGTATTATTCCCTGTAAGACCCTGGTTTTTCAGGGCCCTCCTCCATGGAAAACTCTTTGCTTGAGTTTCATTATAACCCAGACTTGAGCACAAGTCACATGGACTCCAGGCTGCTTCTCCTCCTCCCACGTGACAGAATATCTGGTCTGTTGTTTACCTAAATGACTCACCTATCATTCACCTTGATGAATTCTCCAGTGGAGGCCAAGTTTACTACCAAAGAATTTCAGCAGCACATCTCTATTGCTTTTCAACTTCCCGAGTGGGACTCAAGACAGGAGTCTGCCCCCCTTCCAAACTCCATGAATACAAACAACTTAAGGGTCGTTCAAGAGCATCACCTCTCGCTAGGGTTCAGGAGGAAGCAGCACTTCCCGAACTGTCCGCTGGACACTTCCTCTCCATTTGGCAGGAAGTGTTGGGACTCACAGCACAGCAGCAACTCTGTCCAAAGGCATCTCTCTAACTCTCTATTCTAAGTTACTGATTAGCCTAGCTACTTTGAAACTCTGCCCCTTGGTAGGCTCAACCTTCACTTGTTTGGCTGATATTTATTGTCAGCTGGAAACTGAGTCAAAACTTCTAAGTTACTAATTCTGATTCCCGGAAGAATTAAAATCATAATTTGCTCATGACCCCAAATTTCATAATATTTGGGAAAATAAGTAAGACCATGTCGATACCGTTTTACTCGTGAGTCTTCCTAGTAATTAAAAATTTAAAGAGTGTACAAGTAACTCTGAGACTGTTAGACGCTTACTCACATCTTCCATGATGTTTTCGACCAAATAATGGCAATGCGATGCCTCCAATAAAACAATGAGCAGGACAAAAATCTACATTTTTAACATTATGCTGTAGATGAAACAAAGGAGGGCTGGTTGTATGATTTCTCATGATTACTTACACATCTTGATATGTATGTATATAAAATACATAAAGTGTCATTGTTAACTTGGTTTTTGTTGCACTTTTCAATTTTGGTGTGGAATATTAAGTAACTGGTGGTAAGACAAAGAAATCCATAGAAGCTATTTTGAACAGAAATCTTTTGGCAATGTCGCGCTACCTAGCGATATTGCTCAGACAATACACAGCTTGTTCTGTTCATATTTATCCTGCTGATCTGGAAGATAAAACTGATACTTCACTGCAGGTGCGGCACTAGCGGGAATGAGACATTGTGTTTATAGGACCTATGATCCTTTTTGCAGAGAAAAGTAATTCATAAATATGGAAAAGGGCATCACGAAAAACATCCACCCCAGAGTCTGCAGGAATAGTGTGAGGATTACTGAAAGGATGGGAAGCCAGGCGAGAGCAACTCAAACAACTGAACCTAAAGGAAAACCTCTTCTCCCTGGATTATTCTTGAGAATGTGAAATGGCGAAAATATGTCTGATAAATCTTCACATGACTTGAGGGACAGTTATATTTGTTTATTTTTTAAAAATTAGGCCTTTTTTCTTGCCCTGCATGCATAAATCATGACTAATTTTCTCTTTTTTTTTTATTTGGAATGATTTTACTGCTGCAGCCTATTTTGCATTAAGCGCTTAGAGACAATACTTGCAGGTGGGCTATTGTGATCTTGTATTTTAGTTTTGTCTTTTTCTTAATTTCATAGAATATGACAATGATATAGGGAAAATATTTTGGATTTTCCTGTATGGTCACCAGTTTCTTTGTTTACCTTTGCTTCTCACATCCCAGCCTCTTTTTCAGATTGTTTCCCTTCTCTCTGAAGTTAGGTCTTTATGGGCTCCTTCAGTACAATTGTGTTTGTGGTGGTTAAAAAAAAAAAAAAATCAATTTTGTTCCTCTGAAAGTGCATTTGTTTATTTTCAGTCTTGAATAATTGCTTTGCTGGATGAAAATCCTACTGGATTTTAATTTGCATGAACCAGGGTTTATTTGGAGATACTCTCTTGTAGAGAGGATTTGTTTCTTGCTTGACCTGAGAACGAGGTTTTATCGACCTCAGCCATTCTGACCTCCTTTGAGAGACCTGGTTATTGTGGGACCTCAGTGTTTGTTCCCTGAATGTCAGCATAACTGATCTCTTCCACTTTAGGGAGATAATTACTATGGTCTTCCCAAAGAGTATTTCTCAAAGGAGTATTTTCAAATTTTATTTGATCTAGTTTTTGAGATATATTTAGAAGTATTTATGCTATTCTCTGAAAGATCTTCTAAATTGTAAAACATTAAAAAATGATCAGCTTACTAAAAATAACTCTGATAATTTTGCTAACGTTTTTGAAGATTGTCAAAACTTTTTTTTTCCTGCCTCCTTTGTACAAGGTATAGGTGGTGAACTTGTTAAATGGTAGAATGAGATGTATTCAAATTCTGTGCTTAAAGCATACTGGATTAATGAATCAAAATGTGTAACAAATATTACTCTCCTGATTGTTGTTTAATAATATCTCAAATGACTAAGCTGATGTAATAAGGCATAACTTACTGATTCTCAGTGGGGGAAGCAAGGGTGAAATTGATATCTAACACAGAAACTATATGTTTGTTATTTAGCAATAGAATTTATCAGTTTCCCACTCACAGTTTAACTCTCAAATCACAAATTCACTGTTTTGTTCTGATTTTAATTATTTCATCCAGATTTTTTTAATGTAAATAAACTCTTACAGATGGTTACATAATGCACCTCTCATTGTATCTGGTTTGTCTAAAATAAAATCAGTTTATAGTTAGAATATACATCGTCACAACACTGGATTTCATAATATTTGTGCAGTATCAATGGAGCACTTCCTGTAAACCGTTCTTGTTTAGATGACACAAAATTATGAATCAGCAAGCCAAACTTGATATGAGGTGGCTCTTTTGGCAAGATTTCTAGTGATCCCAGTACCTTTGTAAAGAGAAATTCACATTTGTCTAGAAAGGTATCATAATATGTGGAAAACAATGAATATTTAATTTAAAATTAATATTTCTAAGTATGCTTTAAATAATGCATATTAATAGTCATATCTACATATCTATGTATCTGTATGTTTTATTTTTCTTTATGCTATTTATTATGGCTGTCTTGGTCAGAAATATAAAAACTATAAATATCATAAAGGACCTAGCACCAGCTTACATCTTAGAAAGGGAAATAACTTCTTTCTCTCACAGAAAAACCTATCAAAATGATCCAGTTCTACAGCATTTTTCAAAAACAATATTAAAATATATTGCCCACAATCATTAAAGGTAAATAACACAATCTCTTTAAAATGTTAAAATATTAGTAACCTCCTTCATATACAGTAAGGGGGGTAAATATTAGATTTCAAGCTGAAAATGTTATTTGGAAATGCTGAATTTTTGTTTGTCTTGAGAGATGTATATTTACCAGTTCACCAACATAGAGAATTTCTTCAGTTTTCAGTCATTTCGGTGCTTTGTGATAATAAATTGACATGAGGCAGATTACTTTTAAAATAATTGTCTATAGTAAGGAAAGATATTTCAAAGTCTTTTGAAGAAGTCGTTGCCATCCAATAATCTGGCTTTTTATTTTTTCTCCCTTTTAAATCTAGCCCTTTGAAATTCATCCGCAATAATTAATGATCATTGAGAAGAATTTAAAGTACTATGGATTGGATGGAAAACAAAAAATTTAGTTTTTCTACATATTCCACACACTGTGAACTTTGTAATGTCAGGATTTTCTCTTTTTAAATTTTTTGCTGCTATATTTATAGCACCTATAAGAGTGGCCAACATGCAGTGAACTTAGTATTTGCTCCCTGCGTGAATAGTTGAGTCAGCGTATGAAGAATATCAAATCTGGGTATCGTTCTCTGGTTATCAGTTAGCTCAAAACTATAATTCTTTCTTTGTTTCTCATGGTTTTATCTGCTCTCTTAATCCTTTGAAACATCTAACTTTAAAAATATGCTTTGAGTAGCATCTTAGGTGATTTTATTTTGAACTGCACACTATTTAAAAACATGACTCAAAGCCCTTAAAGAATTAATCCTTTAAGATATATATATATGTGTATATATACGTGTGTGTGTATATATATATATTTGCATATATTGAGAATATCAATCAGAGGCAGACTTTTACGCCACCAAATGAAAGCTCTTAATACCTGTCCTAATATCCCAAAGGCTGAACACCAGGATTTAACTTTTTATATATTTATAGCACCTCTCTCCCCTTCCCCTCTACATAAAGAGAAATGAAAACATGTTGGTTATATAGTCCTTATGTTGCATTTTCTCAGGGACATTGATAACAGTCTTGAAGAGAAAATGTAATTACCGAGAAGGCATGCCTTGAGCCATCACTAGCTTGTCTTTTTTGTGGAGAAGTTTAGGAAGTTATCTGATGCATGATAGGATCTGTTGCCAACCTGGGAAGGTGACAGCAAAGTTCCCTCTAAATGATGTCCACGATCTGATTCATCCTCTTTCATTTTTGATCTCGTTATAATTAGCAGTTGCAAGAAGTTTTGGGTCTACATGTTTAACCAAGTCAGTTAAGTTACTTCCTAACCTCTGTAAGTAACCCATCTTAAGCTAGTTTTCAGGACTCTGAAAATACCAACCATGAAGTTTTACCGAGACAAGCCATCATGTTGAATAATATACAAATGTGACCTTTGATATATATGTGCATATAAGCACTGGGCTAAATACATTCTTGCGTTTAAAAATGAAGCAGAATTCTTGAATACAAGTGGAAATGCGCACAGAGTCTGCCCATAGCTACATGGGAGGCATGGTTCTATTCTATGTGAGTCAGGAAACCTGATTTCCTCATGCTCTGTGTTATTCATCAAGGTAGGCAGGAAAAGCCTTTTGGGATATTATGCATTTCTAGTGGAGAAAATATAACATGCTGCTGAATTTTGTCTTTGTAGGAGAGGAAGCAGTGAGGTTAGCTCGAATGATATATTGTCATCACTGGAGCACCAGAAGTGAGGTGGGCAAGACAGTGTATATTTTCCAAAGTCTACAGAAGTTTTTCAGTTCTCTGAGGTATTTTTTATAAATACCAGATGAGTATGCAATATACATGTGAGATACTGATAATTATTATTATCATGAGCATTATTATATAACATGTTTGTCCCCCCCCATATGCTAGAATTGTGGTAAAAGCTTTAAAATATTATATTGATTTAATCCTCATTACAAATCTGTAGATTTGTGTGAATGTCAATAGTTTACACATGAGGAGAATGAAGTGGAAGCAGGTAAAATTACTTATGATTCCATGGAATCTACATTCATATAAAAGGAAACAAATTCTTTTAAAAAGAAATGTGAAATTAAAGGCAACTTTGAATTGAAAGTAGAAAAACCATCAAGACTCACAATGGATTAAAAATGTATTAACTATGTATGAAAATTGAAAAATATATTATCTAAGTATTTTTGCTTCCTAAGTCTATTAAGGTATGCCAGGGCATGAGTGACCCCGTATGTGTGTGTGTGTGTGTGTGTGTGTGTGTGTATAGGCTTCTAAATATATCCTGCTACACTGTTTCCCCATCACTAGGCATACTTAAAAATGGTTTAGAAACACCATTTAATAGCAAAGATTTAAGTTGTATCTCCAAAGCTGACATGCCACTGCATCATTAAGGGAGCCACCAAGGCCATTTAAACTATACTGTATGTGCATTTACAGTGGAGGGCATATGGAATGTAAAGCCTTCAAAGTTTAATATATTTAATTTGGCACAGTTGGTCCTGTTCTTTGTGAACTGTTAATCATTTCAACCAGTACAGCAAAATATCAGCGTCTTCATTTGCTGAGTATAATAGGCTTATAGCCTGAAACAGTAAAGTCATGATAGATTGTCTGTTGGTTGGTGAAGTTATACAAATTCAGCCTGAACCTGTGGTTGCATGCCCTACTTTTCTCAAGGTTCTCTACACATGCCCTTCCTGTCTTGTCTTGTCAGGAACATTAGCCACATTTATAATTTTTATAAAATCATCTATATGGTTTAGACTAATTTTCCACTGCAGTAAAATTCACTTTAATTTTCCATCATTGATATAATTAGCAACTAAAACATTTGTATTCATAATGTGGAGAAAACATTAGCTTTGTTTTTAATACTACTTTGATTTTTTTTTTTTTTTGGTAGGAAAAAACCTAAGATTTGGAAAAGGCTCATATTTGCAGTGTAAAAACAGAAATGTGAACAAAGTCATATTTAATAGAGATTACTACTTTCTACCAATGGTCATATTCAACTTCATTCTTCACTGGGAAGGGAGAGTTCATTCCAATTGACCTCTTTTCTGACTGATTTCAGTTGAAGTCATACTATTAAAAAATAAAACCCAAAACATTAAAAGGTCACTGAATAGAGGATTTCATTTCTCCGAATTCTACAATTGTATTATCAATTCCACAACGTCACATATTCTGTTTAGAACGCTTGTTGCTCTTATTTTCTGTTTTATTAAAACATGTGAGGTGTAATAATCCAGATAGGAAACTGTCACTCTAAAATCATTTTCCAAGTGTTGTACACGCTTGTGGAAAAAATTCGGTGATTATGCTGCTTCATTGCATTTTACTTCCAACATTTGTGATCTTTTATGCACAAGATTGAAAAGGACTAAATTTAATTTGTGGCAGTTACCATTTGTTATCTGCAAATATTTGTAGACTAAATAAAGCATGATTCTGCAGGTAAGGGTTATTGAACCCATTTTAGGAAGAATTTCATAAAATTAACCCACTCTGCAGTTGAACCTATGTTATAGGAACTACAATCTCTGTTTCATGTATTTCTAAACTTAGAGTGAATTTAGACTGTGCTCCTCTCTCTATATGGGCCCAACTCATCGCTTTAAAACTTTTCAAATCAAGGGCATTGGTGTCGACAATGAACTGAGCTCCTCTAAGATTTTCTAGTTGTTATTTATTATCTGAAATACTGTGCTGGCACATCTACTATTCTTTAGATAATATGCTCAGATTTTTGTTTCAATTTTGGTGATTGTTGAAGTTTTTGCTTTACCACTTGCAAATGAATACAGTGTTGGGGATTCCATGTATTTTAACCACAGACACAGGTAGGTAATCTACACAAAATGCCCTTAAACTCTCCATTAACCCTGAAACTCAGTCACCAGTTTGGTTTTCCCCCTACCTCTGGGAACCCAGAAGAGCTTAATCCATTAGATTGTCCTATTAACAATTAATAACTAAATGTTGTTTTAGTACTTGTTATAATAAAGTGATTTGGGCTTACCGATTTAAATCATTCAAGCCTAATTAAAATAGTAGTAAAATTCCATTTAGCTATATACAGTTTTAGGGATTTTTTTAAGAAAAAAATAATGCATTTAGTACACCTCATAAAGGAGATGATGATTTTCTTCTGAGTAGGCTAAAACCAGCTTAGAATATTCTACATATTATATTAATTTCTAAACACATGTTCTTTCATGTACTTTATATTTCATATTATATTTTCTCATTTAAAAAAATTTTTAAATTTTATTTCTTATACAGCAGGTTCTTACTAGTTATCCATTTTATACATATTACTGTATATATGTCAGTCCCAATCATCCCACCACCACCCGCCCCGGCCACTTTCCCCCGTTGGTGTCCATATGTTTCTTTGCTACATGTGTCTCTATTTCTGCCCTGCAAACCAGTTCATCTGTACCATTTTTCTAGGTTCCCCATATATGCGTTAATATGCAGTATTTGTTTTTCTCTTTCTGACTTACTTCACTCTGTATGACAGTCTCTAGATCCATCCACGTCTCTACAAATGACCCACGTTCGTTCCTTTATATGGCTGAGTAATATTCCATTGTATATATGTACCACAACTTCTTTATCCATTCGTCTGTCCATGCGCATTTAGGTTGCTTCCATGACCTGGCTATTGTAAATAGTGCTGCAATGAACATTGAGGTGCATGTGTCTTTTTGAATTATGGTTTTCTCTGGGTATATGACCAGTAGTGGGATTTCTGGGTCATATTGTAATTCTATTTTCAGTCTTTTAAGGAACCTCCATACTGTTCTCCATAGTGGCTGTATCAATTTACATTCCCACCAACAGTGCAAGAGGGTTCCCTTTTCTCCACACCCTCTCCAGCATTTGTTGTTCGTAGATTTTCTGATGATGCCCGTTCTAACTGGTGTGAGGTGATATCTCATTGTAGTTTTGATTTGCATTTCTCTAATAATCAGTAATGTTCAGCAGCTTTTCATGAGCTTCTTGGCCATCTGTATGTCTTCTTTGAAAAAATGTCTATCTAGGTCTTCTGCCCATTTTTTGATTAGGGTGTTTGTTTTTTTGATGTTGAGCTGCTTGAGCTGTTTATATATTTTGGAGATTAATCCTTTGTCCATTGATTCATTTGCAAATATTTTCTCCCACTCTGAGGGTTGTCTTTTTGTCTTGTTGTAGTTTCCTTTGCTTTACAAAAGTTTTAAGTTTCATTAGGTCCCATTTGTTTATTTTATTTTTTTCTAACATCTCTATTGGAGTATAATTGCTTTACAATGGTGTGTTACTTTCTGCTTTATAACAAAGTGAATCAGCTATACATATATCCCCATATCTCCTCCCTCTTGTGTCTCCCTCCCACCCTTCCTATCCCACCCCTCTAGGTGGTCACAAAGCACCAGCTGATCTCGCTATGCTATGCAGCTGCTTCCCATGAGCTATCTATTTTACATTTGGTAGTGTGTATATGTCCATGCCACTCTCTCACTTCATCCCAGCTTACACTTCCCCATCCCCATGTCCTCAAGTCCATTCTCTACGTCTGTGTCTTTATTCCTGTCCTGCTCCTAGGTTCTTCAGAACCATTTTTTTTTTTTTTTTAGATTCCATATATATCTGTTAGCATACAGTATTTGTTTTTCTCTTTCTGACTTATTTCACTCTGTAAAACAGACTCTAGGTCCATCCACCTCACTACAAATAACTCAATTTTGTTTCTTTTTATGGCTG
Organism: Eubalaena glacialis; assembly: GCF_028564815.1. NCBI lineage: Eukaryota > Metazoa > Chordata > Mammalia > Artiodactyla > Balaenidae > Eubalaena > Eubalaena glacialis. Next base: position 4,304,962 of record NC_083735.1, on the reverse strand, counting down.
AATAATATTCCATCGTATATATGTGCCACATCTTCTTTATCAATTCATCTGTCGATGGACAATTAGGTTGCTTCCATGTCCTGGCTATGGTAAATAGAGCTGCAATGTACATTGTGGTACATGACTCTTTTTGAGTTATGGTTTTCTCAGGGTATATGCCCAGTAGTGGGATTGCTGGGTCATATGGTAGTTCTATTTTTAGTTTTTTAAGGAACCTCCATAGTGTTCTCCATAGTGGCTGTATCAATTTACATTCCCACCAACAGTGCAAGAGGGTTCCCTTTTCTCCACACCCTCTCCAGCATTTATTGTTTGTAGATTTTCTGATGATGGCCATTCTGACTGGTGTGAGGTGATGCCTCACTGTAGTTTTGATTTGCATTTCTCTAATGATTAGTGATGTTGAGCATCCTTTCATGTATTTGTTGGCAATCCGTATATCTTCTTTGGAGAAATGTCTATTTAGGTATTCTGCCCATTTTTGTTTTTTTTTTTTTTTTTTTTTTTTTTTAAACATCTTTATTGAAGTATAATTGCTTTACAATGGTGTGCTAGCTTCTGCTTTACAACAAAGTGAATCAGTTACATATATACATATGTTGCCATATCTCTTCCCTCTTGCATCTCCCTCCCTCCCACCCTCCCTATCCCACCCCTCTAGGTGGTCACAAAGCACCGAGCTGATCTCCCTGTGCTATGCGGCTGCTTCCCACTAGTTATCTATTTTACATTTGGTAGTGTATATATGTCCATGACACTCTCTCACCCTGTCACATCTCACCCCTCCCCCTCCCCCTGCCCATTTTTGGATTGGGTTGTTTGTTTTTTTGATATTGAAGTGCATGAGCTGCTTATAAATTTTGGAGATTAATCCTTTGTCAGTTGCTTCTTTTGCAAATACTTTCTCCCATTCTGAGGGTTGTCTTTTCGTCTTCTTTATGCTTTCCTTTGCTGTGCAAAAGCTTTTAAGTTTCATTAGGTCCCATTTGTTTATTTTTGTTTTTATTTCCATTTCTCTAGGAGGTGGGTCAAAAAGGATCTTGCTGTGACTGATGTCATAGAGTGTTCTGCCTATGTTTTCCTCTAAGAGTTTTACAGTGTCTGGCCTTACATTTAGGTCTTTAATCCATTTTGAGTTTATTTTTGTGTATGGTGTTAGGGAGTGGTCTAATTCATTCTTTTACATGTAGCTGTCCAGTTTTCCCAACACCACTTATTGAAGAGACTGTCTTTTCTCCATTATATATCATTGGCTCCTTTGTCATAGATTAGTTGACCATAAGTGTGTTGGTTTATCTCTGGGCTTTCTATCCTGTTCCATTGATCTATCTTTCTGTTTTTGTGCCAGTACCATACTGTCTTGATTACTGTAGCTTTGTAGTACAGTCTGAAGTCAGGGAGTGTGATTCCTCCAGCTCCATTTTTTTCCCTCAAGACTGATTTGACTAATTGGAGTCTTTTGTGTCTCCATAAAGATTTTAAGATTTTTTGTTGTAGTCTGTAAAAATAAAAATGCCACCGGTGATTTGATAGGGATTGCATTGAATCGGTAGATTGCTTTTGGTAGTAGAGTCATTTTCACAATGTTGATTCTTCCAATCCAAGAACATGGTATATCTCTCCATCTGTTTGTGTCATCTTTGATTTCTTTCACCAGTGTCTTATAGTTTTCTGAGTACAGGTCTTTTACCTCCTTAAGTAGGTTTATTCCTAGGTATTTTATTTTTTTTTGTTGCAGTGGTAAATGGGAGTGTTTCCTTAATTTCTCTTTCAGATTTTTCATCATTAGTGTATAGGAATACAAAAGATTTTTGTGTATTTATTTTGTATCCTGCAACTTTACCATATTCATTGTTTAGCTCTAGTAGTTTTCTGTTGGCATCTTTAGGTTTCTCTATGTATAGTATCATGTCATCTGCAAACAGTGACAGCTTTACTTCTTCTTTTCCAATTTGGATTCCTTTTATTTTCTTTTCTTCTCTGATTGCCATGGCTAGGACTTCCAAAACTATGTTGAATAATAGTGGTGAGAGTGGACAACCTTGTCTTGTTCCTTATCTTAGAGGAAATGTTTTCAGTTTTTCACCATTGAGAATGATGTTGGCTGTGGTTTCGTCATATATGGCCTTTATTATGTTGAGTTAGTTTCCCTCTATGCCCACTTTCTGGAGAGGTTTTATCATAAGTCGGTGTTGAATTTTGTCAAAAGCTTTTTCTGCATCTATTGAGATGATCATACGGTTTTTAATCTTTCAACTTGTTAATATGGTGTATCACATTAATTGATTTGCGTATATTGAAGAATCCTTGAATCCCTGGGATAAATCCCACTTGATCATGGTGTATATCCTTGTAATGTGTTGTTGGATTCTGTTTGCTAGTATTTTGTTCAAGATTTTTACATCTATGTTCATCAGTGATATTGGCCTGTAATTTTTTTTCTTTGTTGTATCTTTGTCTGGTTTTGGTCAGGGTGATGCTGGCCTCGTAGAATGAGTTTGGGAGTGTTTCTCCTCTGCAATTATTTGGAAGAGTTTGAGAAGGATGGGTGTTAGCTCTTCTGTAAATGTTTGATAGAATTCACCTGTGAAGCCATCTGGTCCTGGACTTTTGTTTGTTGAAGATATTTTATCACGGTTTCAATTTCATTATTTGTGATTGGTCTGTTCGTATTTTCTATTTCTTCCTGGTTCAGTCTTGGAAGGTTATACCTTTCTAAGAATTTGTCCATTTCTTCCAGGTTGTCCATTTTATTGGCACAGAGTTCCTTATAGTAGTCTCTTATGATGCTTTGTATTGCTGCAGGGTCCATTGTAACTTCTCCTTTTTCATTTCTAATTTTATTTATTTGAGTCCTCCCTCTTTTTCTTGATGAGTCTGGCTAAAGGTTTATCAATTTTGTTTATCTTCTCAAAGAACCAACTTTAAGTTTTATTGATCTTTGCTGCTGTTTTCTTTGACTCTAGTTCATTTATTTCTGCTCCGATCTTTATGATTTTTTTCCTTTTACTAACTTTGGGTTTGTTTGTTCTTCTTTCTCTAGTTCCTTTAGGTGTAAGGTTAGACTGTTTATTTTAGATTTTTCTTGTTTCTTCAGGTAGGCTTGTATTGCTATAAGCTTCCCTCTTAGAACTGCTTTTGCTGCATCCCATAGGTTTTGGATCATCATGTTTTCATTGTAATTTGTCTCTAGGTATGTTTTGATTTCCTCTTTGATTTCTTCAGTGATCTCTTGGTTATTTAGTAATAACCTCCATGTTTAGCTTCCATGTGTTTGTGTTTTTTACATTTTTTTCCCTGTAGTTGATTTCTAATCTCATAATGTTGTGGTCGGAAAAGATGCTTGATATGATTTCAATTTTCTTAAATTTACTGAGGCTTTAGTTGTGACCCAAGATGTGATCTATCCTGGAGAATGTTCCGTGTGCACTTGAGAAGAAAGTGTAATTTGTTGTTAGCCTTATGGGAGTTCCCATGTATGTTATTTGTCATTTTTCTCTTGTTGCTTTCAATAATTTTTCTTTGTCTTTAACTTTTGTCAGTTTGATTACTGTGTGTCTTGGTGTGTTTCTCCTTGGGTTTATCTTGCCTGGGACTCTCTGTGCTTCCTAGACTTGTGTGGCTATTTCCTTTCCCATGTTAGGGAAGTTTTCGACTATAATCTCCTCAAATATTTTCTCAGGTCCTTTCTCTCTCTCTTCTCCTTCTGGGACCCCTATAATGCGAATGTTGTTGCGTTTAATGTTATCACAGAAATCTCTTAGGCTGTCTTCATTTCTTTTCATTCTTTTTTCTTTATTCTGTTCCACAGCAGTGAATTCCACCGTTCTGTCTTCCAGGTCACTTATCCGTTCTTCTGCCTCAGTTATTCTGCTACTGATTCCTTCTAGTGTATTTTTCATTTCAGTTATTGTATTGTTCATCTCTGTTTGTTTGTTCTTTAATTCTTCTAGGTGTTTGTTCTTTAATTCTTCTAGGTCTTTGTTAAACATTTCTTGTGTCTTCTCGATCTTTACCTCCATTCTCTTTGCGAGGTCTTGGATCATCTTCACTATCATTATTCTGAATTCTCTTTCTGGAAGGTTGCCTATCTCCACTTCATTTAGTTGTTTTTCTGGGGTTTTATCTTGTTCCTTCTTTTGGTATAAAGTCCTGGGCCTTTTCATTTTGTCTATCTGTGAATGTGGTTTCCTTCCACAGGCTGCAGAATTGTAGTTCTTCTTGCTTCTGCTCTCTGCCCTCTGGTGAATGAGGCTATCTCTATATTTCATATTAAATAGAAGGTGACACATTTCAACTATTTTGTGCTGGAGAAAAAGCCATTTAAATTTGCCAGCTAGTTGTTCTGTGACTTTTTCCCTAAGCGAAAATACTTACAATGAAATTGGTGCTATACACCCACAAAAGGAATACTTTATAACTGAATGATTCCATACATATTTATATATGTGTATATATAGATAGATAGAATTTCTTTGATGTTTTTGAACACTCCTAAGGTTTTTGAGGGATTCATACTGGGTATGGCACACTCATAAAACAGGGTGTCTTGTGACAAAAAGGTGGGCTTATGTTAAGGATTTTGCCTGTTTGAGGTTCAGGTTCCAACTAGAAACATTGGAATAATACTACTTATAATATCACTTTTCCTTATTTCCTATACGGTCAGTATAAGTGTTAAATTTGAAATGTGAGTGACTTTCACAATGTATGTCACATTGTAGATGCTCAATAAATAGCTTTCATTACTATTACTAATAAGGAAGTGGTTGATAACAGTCTGGCAGCCACATTATTCCTCTATTACTTATTAGCTATTTATCCTTTTCAAGTCAGTTAACTTCTCTGAGTCTCAGGTTCTTATGTGTAAAATTGAGATAAAATTTGCCTCACAGTCATTAGGACAATCTATGTAGGGTAAAACATCTACTAAAACTACAAAGAATGCTGCTCTCATTTTCTAACCCACAGAGGAGGCAATCTTCAGTTAGTGGAGGTTAATCAGGTAATCAGGCGTGTTTTTTAGAAAGAGAACTAAGAAATAGGTTAAAAAGTCATCAGAAGTATTACAAATGTTATTAATGCATGCTAGGAAGTAATAATACATTTTAGAACTGAAGGAGCTGCAGGATTTAGTCAACATGTAAGAAGAAGAACTGGGAGAAGATATGGAAATAATTGGATTCTGAGGGTGCTGGGTCAAGATGGGCAAAACTATCAGGTTGCATATGAAATAGGTATTGATATTAATGATGGGGAAGCACTCGCTTCTTACACAGGATTTACCCATGACCGTGCATCTATTGCGGCTCTTATAGGATTGGGAAAGAGAAAGCCAACAGTAAGTGAAGGAGCAATGTCACTGTTAGGGTAGAGCGTTAAATAAGGGACCCACAAGTGTGGACTGTAATGAGTGGTGTGGTTTGTTGCCCAAATCTCCCCTCAAAGAGTGAGTCACCCCCCCCCCCAGCTGCTGAGAGTGTTGGTGGCGGATGATGCTCAGGTATGTGCCTCCTTTGAATCTTGAAGAATAGAGTAGCCACACCAAGCATATTCTACCCTGGAAGCAGCCTGTACCCAAGTCTGTTAGATGCCGTTGGTATAAAGATCCCTGCCCTTGTCCTCAAGACGGGTCAATTCTGAAGGGACAGCCTGGGTCCAGCGTTCCCTTATGGAGTTGCTGAGGCCTTTCTTGTGTCCTCACTGCAGTTAACACCCCTCTGCTAATCCTACTTCTTTCACTCCCCAACACATTTTTTTTTCCCCTTTTTGATTTTTTTTATGGTAAACACATAACATAACATTTTCCATTTTAACCATTTTTACACATACAGTTCAGTAGCACTAAACACATTCACATTATTATGCAAACATCTCCATCTCCAGGACGTTTTCATCATCCTAAAGTGAAACTCTGTACCATAAAACAGTACCCACCCAACCCCCTCTCATCCCAGCCCCTAGTGAACATGAATCTACTTTCTGTCCCAATAAACTCGACTACACTAATAACTTGTGTATGCAGAATCACATGGTATTTGTCTTTTTATGTTGGGCATATTTCACTTAGCATCATGTTTTCAAGGTTCCTCATGTTGCAGTATAATCAAGAGTTTCCTTCCTTTTTAAGGCTACATAATATTCTATTATATGTATATGCAACATTTTGTAAACACACATCTGTTGATGGGCACTTGAGTTGGTTTTTGGCCATTGTGAATAATGCTGCTATAAACATTGGTGTACAAAGGTATGTTCCTCTTTCTAATTCTTTGGGGGTATATAGCTAGAAGTGGAATTGTTAGATCATATGGTAATTGTATGTTTAATATTTTGAGGAACTGCCATAGTATTTTCCAAAGTGGCTGTACCAGTTTACATTCCTACCAGCAAGGCGTAATGGTTCTAATTTCTCCACACCCTAACACTTATTTTTCTGGTGGTGATAGCTGTCCTAATGGGTGTGAAGGGGTATCTCACTGCCTATTTAATTTGCATTTTCCTAATGACTGGTGATATTGAGTATCATCTCGTGTCTTTATTGGCCATCTGTGTACCTTTTTTGGAGAAATGTACATTCAAGCCTTTGCCCATTTTTAAACTAAGTTGTTTGGTTTTTTGTTGTTGAGTTCTAGCAGTTGTTTGCATACTCTGGATATAAATCTCTCATCAAATACGTGATTTGCAAATATTTTCTCCTATTTTGGGGTTGCCCTTTCACTCTCTTCACAGTGTCCTTTGATGCACAAAAGTTTTGACTTTTGAAGTAATTCAACTTGCTTATTTTTTCTTTTGTTGCCTGTGCTTTTGCTGTCATAGTCAATATATCATTGTCAAAATCCATGTCATGGAACTGTTCCCCTAAGAGTTTATGGCTTTAGTTTTTACATTTAGGTTTTTGATGCAGTTTGCATATTTAATGTTTGTATGTGATATAAGATAAGGGTCCAACTTCATTCTTTTGCACATGGATATCCAGTTTTCACAGCACCATTATTGAAATAATTGTCCTTTCTCCAATTTAATTGTCTTGGCACTCTTGTCAAAAATCATTTGACTGTACATGCAAGAGTTTACTTCTGGGCTGCTTTTTCTGTTTCATTGGTCTATACGTCTGTCAATACATCAGACCACACTCTTGATAACGGTAACTTTGTAATGAGTTTTGAAATCGGGAAGTGTGAGTCCTTCCAATTTGTTCTTTCTCAAGATTGTTTCTGCTGTTCAGAGTCCTTTGAGAGTCCATATGAATTCCCAGCAGATTGTTCTGAGGCCACAACTCAGTGAACTTTCTGCATAGCAATTTCCATTTTTAATATGAATATTTAATAACCAACTAAAATAAATTCAAATTATTTCATCAAATAGTTTTCGAAACTAAGAAGTAATTTTTCCTGGGAATACAACACTATAAAGGTTCTTTTATGTAGAGGCTACAGTCATGTTATGAGGTCATAAACATCCAAATATCTCAGTCTCCCTCCTTCTCTTTCCTGAACTTTTCTATTAACACCGATAACCATTCACTTGATGTCTCACAATGATTGTCTTGATTTCATCTCTTCATATACCCAAACAACATCATATTTCCTTAATAATGGGAGTTATTGGATGCTTATTAAATTAATTAATTGTCTCTATGCTTTTCCTTCATATATATTTTTTGTATAAACAATTTAAGGAGAAGAATATAGAAAACTATAATCTTGGCTGATATATGCGAAAGGTGATTAGAAATCTTTGAATGCTCTCACATATCTGAATAGTCTGGCAGCAAGAGGTTTCAAGCACTAGAGGAAGTAAGTATAGAACGTAGATAGTGTAGTTGTTAATAAAGCTCTATGGTATCATGTCTATTAGCTTTACAGCAACTAAGTAGGAATTGGTAGTCTTTTTCAGGTTCAGAGGCCTATTTAACATTTTAGATTTTAATGTGCTATGAGCTTTATACCTTCTAAGGTGTTTTGCAGTGCAATTTTGCAGATATTAATTATTCTGAACCTACTCTTGTAATTTGTATTTTTACATCTGTTATATCCTTCTGATTGATCACTTTGATCTCATTTTTGGTTCAGCAATCAATTTGGTTGAGGTCCTGATCATTACTAGTTAATTCAGTGAACTGCAAGATATAAAATTATTCTAAGTAAAATCTCCTCACATTTTCACAGTGGTAGGGGTCAGGGAGAGTTCTTACATAAAATATTGAAGAAACATCTGACTATAACCCAACCAGCATGTGGGGAAATTACGTTATTTCTTAGACTATTTTAACATCAAAGGTAGCTCTGAAGTGAAGGATAGTCGTTGAGAGCCGAATTACTGAAAGTATATCTGGTTAGTGCACTTAAACACATATCAGCAGATTAAAATAATTTAAAATCTGAAGTGTGATCCAGAATCACATATGTCAATTACTATGTTGTCTGTGGAATTAAAAATGCATGCAGCTGGAGGCTTTAATTATATGAGATTTTTCTGGCTTAGAAATGCTTTGGCTTTTATTTTTTGAAAAAGTCACCTTTTCAGAAATCCAAGGGAAAGCATTTGTAAAATGCATAGTGCCTTTTCCAATTACCTATTATTGAAAGACAGAACAACACAAGAGGGTTATAGAAGTGAACTGAAAACATGGTTCTGTATGAAATCTGATTATTGTTTGCTGACACTGATTGCCTGAGAAAGAGTAAATTTTTGAGTGAGACTTTTCCTCCCCATATTCCCATGTCATTAAACCAGATGTGATCCAGTATGTTTTGTCTTGCCCCACTGTAAGAACCCAAGAGTTTTACAATTAAATTTTTCAAGTAATTTGTGGGCCTATCTTTCACAAATAGGTAATATTTATTTTTCTTTCCCATTAATAACATCCAACAAAATAAAAATTGACATGATATACACACATATGTATGCATACATATAGATACTGCAAATTTTCATCATTTGTACTTATCACGAGATGCTTTTATTATAAAATAATATTTGTCATTAGCTTATATAAAGATACATGCATTGCCTCTAAATATGTTTCTAATAGATACAGCATTCTGGCACATCACTAAAATATGGATCTTGAGAAATCGTTAAATCCACCATCTCTTAAGACAAAAATCAGTCCCAATAATACAAACATTTTATTTCTTAAGGGACAGATGATATTTTAAAACATTTATTTTGTCCTCAGATCTCAAGTCAGATTAGGTCTCATATGCAGATAAGGCACACGAAATTCCTAAAATGGACATTTTTTTTTTTTTTGTAAAATCTGTATTACATGGAAAATTCTAGTCGCCTGCATTTCTATTTGCTGGAATTTCCTTTTGTTTTCCTTCCAGAATTCCCGTGCACAATACAGCTCTTCACACTCCCAAGGAAGCAAGCAGCTCAGTGACCCAAACCATGATCATGTGGGTTAGACAGTTCACTGATTTGATGGTTTGCTCTTTTGCAATGATTTTTTTATCCCTAAAAATGAGCCTGGGTTGACTTTTGTTCAGATTCAAAGAGAGTGTTGGAATAAATCTCCTCTTTAAGTGGCAGGAGAAAATCAAATGTATCTCTCATTAAATAAAAAGTCAGTGTGAGTTTTGGAACTCTTCCTATTATCTACAAAACCTGTCTTGTGGGACCCAGAATGAGGGTGTGAAAGAAAAAAAATGACCTAATTTTCTAAAAGGTTTTTCAAATAATCGTTGTTCGGTAGGGCAGTGCTGAAAAAGATCCTCCAAGTAGACAGGATATTGATATTCTTTAGGTCATAAAGAAAAGAGGCATGCTTATACATTGACAAATTCAGTCTTCAACATTCTTTTTGTTAGTTTCAGGTCTTGCTCTTTCTTATAAAAATGTGTTTAACATGTAGGAGTTTTTAACTGGATATTTACCTGAGGAAGCATTTAATTAGCACCTTCCCCACTTAACGGTATGCGGTTGCTATTCCTTGGGTTATGCAGATATTTACAGATTTTTTTTCCAGGTCTGGATACATGACCCCCCTTAGTCAGTATTATGATTCTGGCGTCTCCCACACCCTCCACAGCCATACTCTCCATCAGAAAAGGTCATTGATTTCTCATGAAAAATTTCTTGTTCTCCAGAGAATTTTAAACCATTGTCCTAAGAGCCAACAATTCTGTAATTTGACTCCATCTCTGCACCTCGGCTTCGGGAGGGAGTTGCCATTATTGGAAATTGTGGCATTAAAGCCACAGGAGGATTCATTCGTGCTCTTTCCTCAGTCAGATGATGGTACCAAGGAAGGGGGCAGAGCGTGGCTTTGGATGGAGGTGCCTGGGAACGTGCCCTCAGGCCAGGGTGCTCTGGCCGCTGTGCTGACCAGAGGCTGAGAGCTGTTTTCTCCTCCACGTAGGCATCGTGGATGTATTTCTGTCAAGCGCCATGTTCAAGCTTTGCAGCATCCTTGAGAATACCGATGACTGGGATAATGAAATCTTTCTGAACTAAAAAAAAGAATAGTAATGATTTATGGCACTTGTGTTAATGTGTTGGGTTTGTATTTTTAGGAGATTTATCCACGAGAGTAATTACTCTATTTTTGAATCATACCACTTCATAGCTCAAAGATATCTGGAAGCTCATCTTTTTCTAAACCTATTTAGCTGAAGCTAAATCAGTTGAGACATGTCCCAAGAAATCTAGCATATTATTGGCCCGGCTAGAGTTGTCTTGAGATCCATTCTAATATTCTTTCTGCTGCACTAGGTTGTACCTTTTAAAAATAAAAGTGAGTCTAAGAGGGAGATTATATTTAGGAAAATCCCTAAAATGTCAAGAGTGAAGGGAAAAAATGACTTTCCCACTCTCTTAATTCATATATAGTTCAATTAAAATCACAGACATATTGTCTGATTCATGTACAGAGATTCAAGGGGCAGAGAATGCCTGGACCTTCATCCTCCCTCTTATAACAAGGCAATGTGTGGTGTGATGCTGATGGGGAATGGGAAGAGATGACCCATCTGTATATCTGGCGATCATTTATTGGCAGTTTGATTTGAAGGCAGGCACTAAACCTCTCTGAGACCAGTTTACTTCCATTTGCAAAATCAAGGCAATATCATTTCCTTACCTGACGCACAGAACTGCAGGTATCTAGATAACATATAAAAGATCGTATAAATATGTGGTTTTTAAAAGGAGTCATTGTAGAGTATCAAATCACCTAGTATAATTAATCATCAGCAGAAATATGGCGCTGGAATCTTAACCTACCTTCCCACTGTCTGTGGGCTTCTGATTCCTGCCCCTGATGGAAACATCTAAAGCAGCTGGATATATTGGGTAACATCTTATGGGAAAACCTGAACAAACTTTTTGGCCAACCTGATAAAATCCTCAGGAGAGCAATTTTTTCCAATATCCACTTTTAGGCAAGTGATAGAGCACTGCTCAAGCATTTTGGAGCCAAGATGTCAGCTAACCAAATCACTGAGATTCCCTAAAAAAACAAATTTATCACCACTTTGCAATCACATTTCCATATTATGGTGGCAGATGACCCAGGAAACTTGAGCTTCTACCAAAGCATTTTTAAGTTCCAACTTATAAAGGTATGTTTTCTAGACGTGATTCAGGGCCTTTGACGTGATTTCTATCATTTACTGATTTCAATGCTAGGAGTATCTCCTTAGAACCGTTAAAACTGTCATACTTTTTAATGGATTCTACTGAAAATATCAAGCCTTAACCATCAGGTCTAGAAAGAAACATGCAACGGAAGGAATATTTCTACTTCCCATTATCCAGGGCCCTATGGTGTTGTAATACCATTCCTACAAATTTATAGAGCACATTTTTGTATCATGTCATGATGACACTTGTTTGTGACTGGCCTGTATTTCTCCAGGTTGTGACTTCCTTACACTTTAATTTGTTATTCAGATACACCCCCTCACACACACAGTTTGTTTATAGATTCACTTATTCCTTAGAAATATCCAGGCGTAGCTACTTTTTCCTGCCAAGTATATCCACCACCCATTTTTAAAAATCAGGCAGGCATTCATTTGATTCATGTAACTGGTGATAAAGCAGCACTTTGGCAGGCTGCACACATGTATTTGGCTCTGTCGAGGGACATGATTCAGTTATAAGTGAATTCAAGCACACATTCAGCTCTAAATCCTTAGGAGTATTCTTGATGGAGGCCACGGGCTGCACCACACAGCTCTACAGATGACACTCTAAATCATTATTTTTGGAGGTATAAATACATATAATTATTGTATGACATTACATCCTATTTCAAAGGCTGTAAAAAGTAGAGCCCTCAGATCAGAAAGTGTGATTTCAATGCCATACACACCCAGAAATATTTCTCTCTCTGTGCTTTGACTGCAAGATAATAAAATATGGCACAACATATTTACATATTACTTTCTAAAATTCTGATGCTCTCTGAAAAACTATGTAAATTGTAACTATAATAACAAGAATACTCATATTCACACACAGCATTGCATGAGAATTCCATGTCTTTTTACAGAAGAAATAGGTTCAAATATATGCTGGGTACATCCTGCATATTAAAGTTTGAGTATAAGCAAATATAGCTAAAAGAAGATAAAGTCTAGAATATTAAAACAGAACTATTTTTAGTCTATAAATTGTTTTAGTTATAAAAGTAATTAAAGCTACTATTATTTGGAATTACAGACTAGAAGATACTACTCTTTTCTGCTTTAGTTTTATGATACTACTTGTCACTAATTGGCATTTTCTTACTCATTAATTTGCTCATTGTCTCCTTTTAGAAAACACTGCCATGAGACTTTGGACACTTTTTGTCCTTTTATGTGCCCTATCTGTAATAATCAGAAGAATGCCTAGCATGTAGGGCTAAGTAAATATTAAATCATAAAAAAAGAATGATTTCACAGTTTTTGCTTCTGGAATTTTTCAAAGCTATATATTATTTTGCTTTTTGAGGCTATAATAACATTTTTATCTGTTTTATATGCTAATATTTTAATTTTTTACATCTGTATGGATGTGTATAAATAACCTTGAAGCACTATATCTTCTTACATTTTGAGGAAATAGTATAGAATTTAAAAAGGCCTCAGAAAGATATATGATACATTCTATTCCCCAAAGAGGTAAAAGCAGGAGATGAAGTGGGCAATACAAATAGCAAAGGAAACTCAGCGGAGACTGCGATGTTTTTATTCCTGGGAAAGAGAGCTACAGAAGAAATATTACCTTCTCGGTTGGTTCTTCTGTTAAAAATAAAAGAATAAAAGATAATGTATAAAAAAAAAAAGACAGATTGTACAGAAACAGTTGAAGATACTAATACAAATAGTGAAGGGGGTGACATTAGTTTATCACAAGACTCTGAACTAGTATTGCCATCTCCCTGGACTGAAATTTTAAGGGTATGACAGCTTTATTCCTACAATTTAAAAGCAAGTAGTTTGTATACCCAAAATACCGTACACAATGAACACTTAGAGTGCAACAATAAGAAAGTAACCAAACCAAATGAAAATGCTCAAAAGATCTGAAGGGCAGATGGTGGGAGCCAGAGACGTCACTGCTGGGGGTGTGAATTCACAGACAAGGAGAGGATGCTGGAAGGAGCCAGGTGGTAGTGAAATTGATTTTGAGGCCTAAGTAAGAACTCATGCTTAGCCTAGTACAGATGGTTACATATAGAAATACTTAAAGATATGTGTTATATGCACGGGTTAGCACACACACAGAGATTTCCTTGCCCTGTGAGTTGAGAGAGCCTGAAAGAAATGACACACAAGTAGCAATGGGCACACCTAGCACCCAGATCTTGGTTTCTAATTCTCCAATAAAATGAACTATGGCACCCAGGACAAATGGCTGATTATAGGGCTGGAGCAGCAAACATACAGGATTTGCCTGGAGTATCTTGGATTTCTAGAAGTTAAGGAAAGCGCTAAACACAAACACACACATACACACACTGATTGGAATATGTCAAAGAGACAGGAGGCAGTCAGGGTCAATACTAGAACATTTTGAGGAGTAAAATAAAAGAGTATTGGATTGTAACCCAACATATAAAACAAATATCCATGAGCCCATATGATTATAAATAAACGATTGAACAAATTAATAAATTGGGGAGCAGAGAAAATGGCTCATGCGGGAGAATGCTACGTAATGGATGTCGATTATCCACCCTCAAAGAGGAGAAGCACAGTTCCACACTCGTTAAGTGTGGGCTGCACCAAGTAACTTCCTGCCAAGGAGGGCATCACAGAAACGAGATCTGAAAGAAAAAAAAGAGCAACTTTACAGTGAAGAAATATGACAAACACTCCCTCAGCCAGGCGATAAAGCTCAACATTAACGGTCATAAATCATGTTGCTAGTTTGTACCCTTGGTATGAGGTGATGAATATGGCATTTTATTTCTGCGATCTTCCTCCCCAAAGCTAAGCTCATAACCTCACTGCAGTCATGACAAAAACAAATTCCAATAGAGGGGCATCTGACAAAATACTTGACCAATACTCTTCAAAGCTGTCAAGGTCATCAGAAACAAGGAAAGTCTGAAAAATTGTCATAGCCAAGAGGTGATATCAGGAGAGATGACATTTAAATTTAATGTGGTATCCTGGATGGGATCCCTTAACAGAAAAAGGACATTAAGTAAAAGCTCATGAAATCTGAATAAAGTCTGGACTTCAGTTAATAAATATCTATCAATATTTATTCACTACTTGCAACAAATATTCTTACTAATGTAAGACATTAGGATCAGGAGAAACTGGGTGCAGGGTTGTGGGAACTCTTTCAATTTTTCTGTAAACATAAAACTGTTCTAGGGACTTCCCTGGTGGCTCAGTGGTTAAGAATCCACCTGCCAATGCAGGGGACACGGGTTCGAGCCCTGGTCCGGGAAGATCCCACATGCCACGGAGCAACGAAGCCTGTGTACCACAACTACTGAGCCTGCGCTCTAGAGCCCACGAGCCACAACTACTGAGTCCATGAGCCACAACTACTGAGCCCACGCGCCTAGAGCCCGTGCTCCACAACAAGAGGAACCACAGCAATGAGAAGCCCGCACACCGCAATGAAGACCCAATGCAGCCAAAAATAAATTAATTAATTAATTAAAAAAAAAAAAAACTGCCTTGGGTAACTGCCAGCTCAACATTCAGGACCCCGTGGGGTTGGTATGGCTGTGCTGGAATCGTAAGCAACAGTGAAGTGGAGCCCGCTTTAACTCAGTGCAGTGCTCCTTACAAAGTAGTCACTGAAGAAATGTTCTTTTAATTTTCACTGGTTAGGGCAACGTCCAATACCAGCTTTGGAATTATGATTACTAAATACAGAGGTTTGATTTGAATCAATATTTGCTGAGTTCTTATTTTTTGCAAATCCGGTGAAGAAGTGTTCTCCGCTTAATGAAAAATGTAGGGGAGTGGTGGATTTTACTTGCTGTGTAATAAAGGAGAAAGAAGTGAATACTATGTTATAGTGTTATACCAACAAGGCAGGCATGACAGAAAAAATGTCTAAATATGCAGTAACCGTGGCAAGAAGGAAGGGTTGTTGGGAAGATGGTAATTTTCACTGAAATGGGATGGGTGAGTAGGACTTGTGAAAGTGGAGGAGGCGATACAGCATCTTTAAGGGCAACGGTAGCATGCGTTAAATATCATAGCTATGAAAATGCACACTGCATTGGGGCAATGCTGGTTAAGTTTGAGATGGTGGTGCAACCGAGTTTAGGAAGAGAAACCGTGAGAAAGAAAGCTTAGAAACGAGGCAAACTATCTCCAGCTTTGAATTCTCAGTTAATCTATTTGGAACCTAGTTCCACAGGCACAGTTTAAGTAATCCACTTAAAACGTTTTGATCTGACCCAAGCTTTAGGAAGATATCTCTGACTTTCTCTGGCTCAAAACTCTAAGCAATTTATCTTCTCTATTCTTTTTTTTCTGAAATAAGAACAGATACCCATGTGATTGAAATTTCATGAGCTAATATAAAATAAACATGAAATTCATAGTGCCTTAAAAGATTGTGTGTTGTCTCTCCACAGAATGAAGTAATATTTGATACTTTAATATAGAGGTCATGAAAATAGAAAAAATACTCCTTGAGTGGTCAGAACTTTCCGGTATTGTAAAAGTTAATTGCAATTTGTGTGAATTATACTTTATAATTACTAGGACAAGTGTAGTTTTAATATGAATTTAAAATGGTAAGAGTAAGATTAAGGGCACATAATTTATTGCAAAGTGACATGTTGACAACCTATAAAAATTGCTAGAAATAAATGGTTCTTCATATTAAGATATAATATGGATTGGTTGATTCTTTAATAATTTAGATAATTTCCGTTAACATTACTGCCACATGGGAACAGTGCTCTTGGTAACTGGTTATGCTATGCAGGTGTGTCACTGACTAAAGAAAGTCAAACTGATTGTCTAAGGGAAGTTATTTACTCTTCTTCTAAGGACAGACTTTACCCTCACTGACTTGGTGGTTGGTTGTAAAGTCTAATATGGTATCAAATGGAAAGAACAAGTCTCTGGATTTCATGAGATTCCCAGGCTTAATGTAGTCATGCTATGCTAGCCCTTGCTATTTTTTTCTTTTCATCCTCTGACTTTCGTTGGGATTCAAAGCCTAGAATACTGATTCAATCTTAGATTTGACTTTAAAAAAAAAAAAAAAAACTAAGAAAGGAAAATTGTATTGCAATATTCTTTGATGACTGGAAACTGTATCACTGTATGTTCTGGAAATGAATTTAGGGGAGGAAAAGGTATGATTTTTAAGAAAATGTTTCTAGTCCAACTATATTCTGTTATTATTCATCTTCATGAAATAACATTTGTGAAGCACTTATCCCCCAAGTTAAAGAAAGGAAAATCATGTTTACCTAGTTTCTGTGTTAGTTTTCAACACATGAAATTAGAATGACCCTGACTGTGACTCTTGTTAAAAAAAAATTATTTAAAGGAATGAAATAAACCATAATTAAAGGGAAAAAAAGCAAGTTCAAGTCCCTATGCTTGGCAAGATACAGTTGTTGATCAATATAAATGGGTAAGAAAGTAAAAACCAACTTCTTTATTGTGTCCAAGAAAATAGTATATTCCACATATGTGCTATTTTCAAGGTGATCCTGCTTAATTAAAAAACAACCATAACAACAAAAACTCAAAGACTATAAGCTTTACTTGATCCTTCAGACTTGTAAAAATTGTGATTAAATATCAAAACAGATTTTCAATGTCTTGTTACCGTGGCTCTCTTTTTGATACAGGTGTTACTGAAGTATGTCAAACATTAGAAATTTTTAAATGCATTTACAGATGGTCAGGACAATTTATAAGGTGTGTGAATGTATTCTGAACATGTAACAGATACACAGGCAATAATAAAACATCTACTTATGCAAACCAACAAAGCAACACAAAGACATTCCCAAGGAAGAGAAGGAAAAGACTTAGCAAACTAAAAATTACGACTAATACACTTACTATTAACTCTTACCTTAAAAATAGTATTGTGTGATTCTTTTAGGAAATCATGTATTGATGTTCCTTATATGATCTCAGCTTAACATTTTTATCTATAAATATATAGTTTTGACAGTTATCTGGATTCATATGTGTAAGATATGTATATGTATATATGTATGTGTGCATGCATGTATACAAATACATGTATATCACCAGTATCCAATTTTTCTTAGCTACCAACCATAACAAATACAAAAATATTTTTTATATGCATTTTATATTTTCAATAATAAAGCCCTATAATTATACTATATAATAGGTAAGATATGCTATATCACATAAAACATAAAATATGGAATATATAAATATTTTTATGAAAAACATTATATTATACAGAATGTTACATGTTCTGTATACTGTAGTACATATATAATTATGTTGTTTGGCTATAATAAATCAAACTAGAAGATCATTTAAAAAAAATGAAAAGCCCACTTTGTTTATACAAAATTTACACTGTTATTTAGATTTATTTTATGATAAAGATTTCATTTAAAATATAGGGAGAAAAAGTTGAGACAAAATAAAGCATGCGTGTATATTTTTATTTGCTTTGTAAACCAGTCTATAACAATTTTCGAATTTGTTGAGTGCAAAGAGGAAATGGATCAATCTTTTCCACTATCATGTTCCTGCCCTGCCCTTTTTAGAGATCTCAAGGATAGCCTGTAGTCTTCCTGTCACTTTCAGCCATTAAAAATGTCTCACTTTGGTAATTAAGACAATCGAAGTATCAGAATTAAATAATTTCAGTGTCCAATTTAAAACATCAATACCATATCAAATTATCCTATTTTCCTGTCTCCTCAGCTCAGGGGCAACAGCAGGGAACTGGGTTGTGGTAGCTTCTTTACCCTTCGACCTCCTGCATGTGATGCTGGCGGAGTCTCCAGGATGGACATTGGGTACATGGAATAGAGGAACGAGGCCGAATGTTTTATCGTGGAAGCTGTAATGATTCTGCTATCACTAACTTCTTCGAAGCAGACATTCACGTTCTGTACCCCCCTAGGGTTCACTTCTTTGCTCTTTGATTGAACTCTTGCAATGCCCCTGCAAATCTGCCTACAGAACCTAGTTACTGAGTTTTTCGTGCTCCACAAGGCTGCGCTCTTGGCTAGTTATTTTGAAGACAGGCTGTCTGTCTGCCGTGGTATCCACTGACCCCCCTAACACATCCTTCCTAAGCCCAAAGAAGGGCACTCAGTCCATCTTACTGCTGCCTTCTACCTATCCTAGCTACTTTTTGCCTTCAGAAGTCTACACCATTTCTAAGACAGTATGCCCCTGTCAACATTCTGAGAACAAATGCTCAACTCCCAGAAAAATCTCTCAAGGCATTCCTAATTGATGGATCAGGACGTATCTAACAGTTAATGTACCTTGGCTCACATTCAGCCCAGGAGTAGGATGTCAGTCTCTCCTTGTAGAAATACCATATGTCTCTGAGATATCCCCTCCAAATAAATCGTCCCAAATTCTCCACGGTGGCTCTGTGCTAAAACCTCGTTATTATATCCAAATCCGTTCTCATTTATTCTATGTTGACTTGCACAAACTCAAGATTTCTAGCCTTTAAAAAAATATATAGGCTGATTGGGAGATTGGGAACATGCATCACAGATCTGCTTTGCTACCTTTAAGGAAGGCCTGGGAGGCATAATTAGGAGCCTGTCTCCCCGAAGTGCAGGATGCTTGTCTCCTTCTAACACAGTATGCTTAATCATCTCTTGCTTTGCATTTTGGCACTTTTACCAAATTCTAATAAAATGGGGAAATAAAAACAATTTGAATAATCAGACCATTGCAATTATGTGATCAATAAAAGGATGCCTGCTATGAATCACTTTCTGTTGATTAATCTGCTTTCCACAAAGAGCCAAATAATTAATCGGAATTTCAAGAACCTTAAACGGGCACCTCACCAAACAAGATATACAGATGATAAATAAGTACATGAAAGGATGTTCCACATCGTATATTATTCAGAAAATTCAAATTAAAACAACAAGGAGATATCACTACACACCTGATAGTGTAGCAAACATCCAGAACACAGACAACACCGAATGCCAGCGATTTGTGGAGCAACAGGAACTCTCATTCCTTGCTGGTGGGAATGCAAAGTGGTACAGCCGCTTTGTTTTTGTTTTTGTTTTTGTTTTCCCTAACGATTGAGAATCTTCTAAAACTTTAACAAGCTACTTAAGACTATTATACAAGACAACAGGTTTTTTAAAATGCCATGTAGATATGTTCTTAAATTTTTAATCAACAATTTATAAGTTGAGCCACAGATTTGGATCTCAGTACTATGCTTTCCATTTCTTTTTAGCATCTTTATTGGATTATAATTGCTTTACAATGTGTGTTAGTTTCTGCTGTATAACACAGTAAATCAGCTATACGTATACATTTATCCCCAAATCCCCTCCCTCTTGTGGCTCCCTCCCACCCTCCATATCCCATCCCCCAATCCCACCCCTCTAGGTGGTCATAAAGCACCAAGCTGATCTCCCTGTGCTATGCGGCTGCTTCCCACTTGCTATCTATTTTACATTTGGTAGTGTATATATGTCCATGCCACTCTCTCACTTCGTCCCACCTTACCCTTCCCCTCCCCGTGTCCCCAAGTCCATTGTCTACGTCTGCATCTTTATTCCTATCCTGCCCCTAGGTTCCTCAGGCCCATTTTTTTTTTAATATATATTCCATGTATATCTGTTAACATACAGTATTTAATTTTCTCTTTCTGACTTACTTCACTCTGTATGACAGTCTCTAGGTCCATGCACCTCACTACAAATAACTCAGTTTCGTTTCCTTTTATGGCTGGGTAATATTCCATTGTATATATGTGCCACATCTTCTTTATCCATTCATCTGTCGATGGACACTTAGGTTGCTTCCATGTCCTGGCTATTGTAAACAGTGCTGCAATGAATATTGTGGAACATTACTCTTTTTGAATTATGGTTTTCTCAGGGTATATGCCCAGTAGTGGGATTGCTGGGTCATATGGTAGTTCTATTTTTAGTTTTTAAAGGAACCTCCATAGTGTTCTCCATAGTGGCTGTATCAATTTACATTCCCACCAACAGTGCAAGAGGGTTCCCTTTTCTCCACACCCTCTCCAGCATTTATTGTTTGTAGATTTTTTGATGATGGCCATTCTGACTGGTGTGAGGTGATACCTCACTGAAGTTTTGATTTGCATTTTGCTAATGATTAATGATGTTGAGCATCCTTTCATGTGTTTGTTGGCAATCTGAATATCTTCTTTGGAGAAATGTCTCTTTAGGTCTTCTGCCCATTTTTGGATTGGGTTGTTTGTTTTTCTGATATTGAGCTGCATGAGCTACTTGTATATTTTGGAGATTAATCTTTTGTCCGTTGCTTTGTTTGCAAATATTTTCTCCCATTCTGAGTGTTTTCTTTTCATCTTGTTTACGGTTTCCATTGCTGTGCAAAAGCTTTTAAGTTTCATTAGGTCCCATTTGATATTTTTGTTTTTATTTCCATTTCTCTAGGAGGTGGGTCAAAAAGGATCTTACTGTGATTTATGTCATAGAGTGTTCTGCCTATGTTTTCCTCTAAGAGTTTTATAGTGACTGGCCTTACATTTAGGTCTTTAATCCATTTTGAGTTTATCTTTGTGTATGGTGTTAGGGTGTGTTCTAATTTCATTCTTTTACATGTATCTGTCCAATTTTCCCAGCACCACTTATTGAAGAGGCTGTCTTTTCTCCATTGTATATTTGTGCCTCCTTTATCAAAGATAAGGTGACCATATGTGCATGGGTTTATCTCTGGGCTTTCTATCCTTTTCCATTGATCTATATTTCTGTTTTTGTGCCAGTACCATACTGTACTGATTACTGTAGCTTTGTAGTATAGTCTGAAGTCAGGGAGCCTGATTCCTCCAGCTCCGTTTTTCTTTCTCAAGATTGTTTTGGCTATTCGGGGTCTTTTGTGTTTCCATACAAGTTGTGCAATTTTTTGTTCTAGTTCTGTGAAAAATGCCATTGGTAGTTTGATATGGATTGCATTGAATCTGTAGATTGCTTTGGTTAGTATAGTCATTTTCACAATATTGATTCTTCCAATCCAAGAACAGGGTATATCTCTCTGTTTGTATCATCTTTAATTTCTTTCATCAGTGTCTTCTAGTTTTCTGCATACAGGTCTTTTGTTTCCTTAGGTAGGTTTATTCCTAGGTATTTTATTCTTTTTGTTGCAATGGTAAATGGGAGTGTTTCCTTAATTTTTCTTTCAGGTTTTTCATCATTAGTGTATAGGAATGCAAGAGATTTCTGTGCATTAATTTTGTATCCTGCTACTGTACCAAATTCATTGATTAGCTCTAGTAGTTTTCTGGTAGCATCTTTAGGATTCTCTATGTATAGTATCATGTAATCTGCAAACAGTGGCAGTTTTACTTCTTCTTTTCCAATTTGTATTTCTTTTTCTTCTGTGATTGCTGTGGCTAAATCTTCCAAAACTATGGTGAATAATAGTGGTGAGATAGGGCAACCTTGTCTTGTTCCTGATCTTATTGGAAATGGTTTCATTTTTCCACCATTGAGAATGATGTTGGCTGTGGGTTTGTCATATATGGCCTTTATTATGTTGAGGTAAGTTCCCTCTATGCCTACTTTCTGGAAGGTTTTTATCATAAATGGGTGTTGAATTTTGTCAAAAGCTTTTTCTGCATCTATTGAGATTTTGATATAGTTTTTATCCTTCAATTTGTTAATATGATGTATCACATTGATTGATTTGCATACATTGAAGATCCTTGCATTCCTGGGATAAACCCTGCTTGATCATTGTGTATGATCCTTTTAATGTGCTGTTGGATTCTGATTGCTAGTATTTTGTTGAGGATTTTTGCATCTATGTTCATCAGTGATATTGGCCTGTAGGTTTTTTTGTTTTTGTTTTTGTTGTTTTTGGTGACATCTTTGTCTGGTTTTGGTATCAAGGTGATGGTGGCCTCGTAGAATGAGTTTGGGAGTGTTCCTCCCTCAGCTGTATTTTGGAAGAGTTTGAGAAGGATAGGTGTTAGCTCTTCTCTAAATGTTTGATAGAATTTGCCTGTGAAGCCATCTGGTCCTGGGCTTTTGTTTGTTGGAAGATTTTTAATCACAGTTTCATTTTCAGTGCTTGTGATTGGTCTGTTTATATTTTCTATTTCTTCCTGGTTCAGTCTCAGAAGGTTGTGCTTTTCTAAGAATTTGTCCATTTCTTCCCTGTTGTCCATTTTATTGGCATATAGTTGCTTGTAGTAATCTCTCATGATCCTTTGTATTTCTGCAGTGTCAGTTGTTACTTCTTCTTTTTCATTTCTAATTCTATTGATTTGAGTCTTCTCCCTTTTTTTCTTGATGAGTCTGGCTAATGGTTTATCAATTTTTTGTACCTTCTCAAAGAACCAGCTTTTAGTTTTATTGATCATTACAATTGTTTCCCTCATTTCTTTTTCATTTATTTCGGATCTGATCTTTACAATTTCTTTCCTTCTGCTAACTTTAGGGGTTTTTTTTGTTCTTCTTTCTCTAATTGTTTTAGGTGTAAGGTTAGGTTGTTTATTTCAGATTTTGTTTCTTGAGGTAGGATTGTATTGCTATAAACTTCCCTCTTAGAACTGCTTTTGCTGCATCCCATAGGTTTTGGGTCATCTTGTTTTCATTGTCATTTGTTTCTAGGTATTTTTTGATTTCCTCTGTGATTTCTTTAGTGATCTCTTGGTTATTTAGTAGTGTATTGTTTACCCTCCATGTGTTTGTATTTTTTACAGTTTTTTCCTGTAATTGATATCTAGTCTCATAGCGTTGTGGTCGGAAAGGATACGTGATATGATTTCAGTTTGCTTAAATTTACCAAGGCTTGATTTGTGATCCAAGATATGGTCTGTCTTGGAGAATGTCCCATGAGCACTTGAGAAGAAAGTGTATTCTGTTGTTTTTGGATGGCATGTCCTATAAATATCAATTAAGTCCTTGTTTAATGTGTCATTTAAAGCTTGTGTTTCCTTATTTATTTTCATTTTGGATGATCTGTCCAATGCTGAAAGTGGGTTATTAAAGTCCCCTACTATTACTGTGTTACTGTCAATTTCCCCTTTTACGGCTGTTAGCATTTGCCTTATGTATTGAAGTGCTCCTGTGTTGGGTGCATAAATATTTACAATTGTTATATCTTCTTCTTGGATTGATCCCTTCATCATTATGTAGTGTCCTTCTTTTTTTTTTTTTTTTTTTGTAGTGTCCTTCTTTGTCTCTTGTAATAGTCTTTATTTTAAAGTCTATTTTGTCTGTTATGAGAATTGCTACTCTAGCTTTTTTTTTATTTCCATTTGCATGGAATATCTTTTTCCATCTCCTCACTTTCAGTCTGTATGTATCCCTAGGTCTGAAGTGGGTCTCTTTTAGACAGCATATATACAGGTCTTGTTTTTGTATCCATTCAGCCAGTCTATGTCGTTTTTGGAGCATTTAATCCATTTACATTTAAGGTAATTACTGATATGTATGTTCCTATTACCATTTTCTTAACTGTTTTGCGTTTATTATTGTAGGTCTTTCCCTTCTCTTGTGTTTCCTGCCTAGAGAAGTTCCTTTGGCATTTGTTGTAAAGCTGGTTTGGTGGTGTTGAAGTCTCTTAGCTTTTGCTTGTTTGTAAAGGTTTTAATTTCTCCGTCAAATCTGAATGAGATCCTTGCTGGGAAGGGTAATCTTGGTTTTAGGTTTTTCCCTTTCATCACTTTAAATATGTCCTGCCACTCCCTTCTGGCTTGCAGAGTTTCTGCTGAAAGATCAGCTGTTAACCTTATGGGGATTCCCTTGCATGTTATTTGTTGCTTTTCCCTTGCTGCTTTTAATATTTTTTCTTTGTATTTAATTTTGATAGTTTGATTAATATGTGTCTTGGCATGTTTCTCCTTGGTTTATCCTGTGTGGGACTCTCTGCACTTCCTCGAGTTGATTGACTGTTTCCTTTCCTATATTAGGGAAGTTTTCAACTGTAATCTCTTCAAATATTTTCTCAGTACCTTTCTTTTTCTCTTCCTCTGGGACCCCTATAATTCGAATGTTGGTGCATTTAATGTTGTCCCGGAGTTCTCTGAGACTGTCCTCAATTCTTTTCATTCTTTTTTCTTTATTCTGCTCTGTGGTAGTCATTTCCAATATTTTATCTTCCAGGTCACTTATCCGTTCTTCTGCCTCAGTTATTCTGCCATTGATTCCTTCTAGAGTATTTTAAATTTCATTTATTGTGTTGTTCATCACTGTTTGTTTGCTCTGTATCTCTTCTAGGTCCTTGTTAAACGTTTCTTGTATTTTCTCCATTCTGTTTCCAAGATTTGGGATCATCTTTACTATCACTACTCTGAATTCTTTTTCAGGTAGACTG